>NC_138549.1:43585237-44816637 GCF_964273705.1 Natrix helvetica | reverse complement strand
TAGAATATGATCCCTAGAGATAAATAACAAGGATTCTGGTGACACCCTAAGGGTCACAAATTTATTATGGCATAAACTTTCCCTGACAATTGCTCACTGCATTAGATGAATGAAGTGCACTGTGAAGTTATTTTATAAATATTTATGATTGTTTAAGAGATTGTAAACAGAATCAGCAAGAAGTTATGTGAAGTATTCAGAGTGCAATAATCTTTTCCTCTAAAAATGTTTATCAGAGCTTATTCCCATATGAAAAAGAAAATACATTTTAGTGTTATTTTTAAGAAGGTACTATAGAGCAAGAGGTAATTTAATAGAATTAGAGTCCATTATACTATTCACATCAAATATTGGTCTTCTGTAACAATTTGTATTTTTTGTACCAATAAACATAACTTCTACTTTTTTGTTAAATTTTAAAAAATCCTCACCAGTCACTGATAGTTTTGATCTTATTAGTTTGTATGAGTAATAAGATGATTTTTATGAGGTGGTGTGAATATAAAACTGAATTTGACCATAGATATAATTATTAATCTGTGTTTTTGAAACCTTCTTTGGAATATAAACATATGGCTATTTGCTATAATTGTTTTAACTTTTACATTCCAGTGACACAGGGAGCCATGACAATTTTGTCATAGTTAAGATTTGACAATGACTTGATGGCACATAATCAATCAGTCAATCAATCTAACCTACATTCTGTTTAACTTCTTCCTTCCATATCCTGGTTTATTTGACTTATGGCTGTATTTTCTCCTTAGCTTTATGAGAATTAAAAAGAAAAATCCTTGCTGATCCTTGAACTGTGAATAACTACTAATGCCTCTTGAGTCTTGGGGAAAAATCTTTTAATATATAAATGGCCAACAATTCCAAATTAAGCTTCACCTTGAAAATGAGCAGAATAAATAATATGTGAATTTGTAGTTCTAATCCCATGGTGCAATATTAAATATGTTTAGCTATCAACGAGAGTTAAAAAACATTTCAAATAACAAATATCAAAGATGCCACATGTGATATTTTTCAGGACTACCTGTACATCTAAAAGCATAGTTGTATCTTCAATTTCACATTGAAAACATTCCTTATTTTTATTTTTATTTTGTCACATATTGGGTTAAACTAGAGCCCATTTTATATGCCCATTTAATTAAGAATAGATGATATCATAACAGGTTAACAGTGTAGTTATTTGCTAACATATAGGCATATATACTATAGACACCATTTTACCCAGCACATGAAAAAATAAAATAAAACAACAATAAATGTCAGCTTTACAATGTAATTTATTTTCAATAATTTTATTAAATATTACATTATACAGGTAAAACTAACACAAACATATTTAAAAATTAAAATAAATAAAAAGTGCGCAAATAGAAAATACGGGAGTGAAAATGATAGAAATAGAATCCTCCTTCATTTCTAGCAAGTATAATCAATATGAACAACGTATTATATGTCTTCAAATACAATCAAACCATTCTTCATTCCCTATTTCACCCCATTTTCTGTAAAACCTCATCTCTCCATGTTAAACAACAAAAGTTCAGTAAGGGTTATCAGAAATAATAACATAAGTATTACAAACTTTATCTATTATACCTCATTTGAATTCTCCCTTTTATATTTATATATTCTTTTCTATTTAAACAGACACACACACACCCATTTTGTCTCTTCAAATAGTCAAAGTCGAGTCCCAGTTTTTTTGTCAGGCATGCCTCCTTCAGTATCCAAGAAAGAAAAACCTCAACTCCAATTGAATAGAGATAAAGTACTTTTACTAGATATGAATTGATAGCAGCGAAAAGGAAAGCAAGATCTGAGCCAAAAAGGTGCGAACATGTTACATATCAAGCATTTACCCAGCACCCTCCCCTCATTTCCCCCTCCCAATGTCCAATCTGCAACTCCCTAAGGTGTCATGTGGGGTGCCTCTTCAAAAAGCCTCATCAAGCTGGTATGCGAGACGGTGATGAGAACAAAGCTCCCTTCCACATACTTCTCCAGTACCACACAATTCCCTTCCCAAATACCATGCCCCCAACCTCCCTGCTTCTATGGCAGCCGATAGCAAGCAAGCGAAGTAGAGGGTGACATTTTAAAAAAATTAAATATTACCGGAAATAACTGTGTGTGTGTTTTTGTGAAATTAGAAATTAGTGCTGCAATAGAATAAGTGCCTGTTACACTGAGGTACAGAGGAAGCTGCCAATTCTGTCCCTTTCACTCCAGATATTACAATAGAGTATTCAATAAGGTTAATGTGTTTTGCTGTAACAACTTTACTAGAATAACCTAGCTATACAAGGCTTTACATTACAGTATACTGCTGTAGCTAATATAACTGAAATCTTATACTGAGCTAATGGAGGGAATTATTTTCATCCTGTTCTTGTTCAGCTGTCATAATTCATGAATGATACTCTATGTTCATTTAAGAATGCAATTTTACCAGATTAGATTAAATATCCATCTGATCCAAAGGTGTCTAGCAGGTGCATATTTATCTATTATGGAAACAGTAATGTTTATGAACATCTGTTTTGGGAAAGAATACAAACACATGTCAGTCTAGCTAGTAAATTAAATTAAGACTCTTTCAAATTCATGTTCTTTGGCTTTATAACTTTCCCCCGTGGTCTATCTCCTTGCAAAATGACCCCTGCAGAAAGTTTTAACAAAAGTACTTTTATTTTATTTTCCTTGTTTATGAATTGCATATTCATAGATAACCATCCAATGTAACTATAATAATGTACTAAAAGGAAATACAGTAGAATTGTCCTATAACAGTGGTGGCAAACCTTTTAGACACCGAGTGCCCAAACTGAACGCACATGCATGTCCAAACTGAAAGGTGTGTGAGTGCACAAACACACACATGCACTGACATGTGTGCACACATACACGTATATGCACATGTGTGGATATGCATGCCTGTGCAGCAGAGACCTGAAAATCAGGTGGCCTATAGGAGTCGGGCAGTGATGGGTTCCAGATCCCATCGCAACTGGTACGCTGCAACAGGACCAGGTGTCCACCTCGGGCACAAGCACTACGCACACATGCAAACCCACCACCCTGCAATGCTCCAGCTGCTCGGCGGAGGTCAGCAGGTACCGTATGCTGCACGTGTGTGTGCAAATGGCCCGGTTTCTTAAAAGCCGGTAAGGAAAGCAGGCAGGCGGGTGGGCCCACCAAAACACCATTCCGGTACAGTGGCTGCTGCTCCCAGCTGCCACTGGTACATCTGTACCGGGGCGTACCATCCGGAAACCACCATTGGAGTCGGGGCATCCCAACACCAGCAGCACTGCAAGAGGTAAGATCTTTCTTTCATGAGCTTCTGTTTTGTTGTTTGCAGGGAAACAGAAGCTCACGAAAGAAACACCATGGAGATCTGACCTGGGGTGATGGCGTGTGTACCAGCGGAGAAGGTTCTGCATGCCACCTCTGGCACATGTGACATAGGTTCACCATCATGGTCCTATAAGAAAAGTAAAGCTTAGGTTCAACAACCTACTGAGGTAACACATATAGACGTGTTCTCAATTTCCCTTGAAACTTGAGATTTCAAAAATGCAAATATTATTCTGGGTACAAGTATTTCATGTCTCTCCTCCTCTACTCTTATATTCTACATGATCATTTATTAATGTGTATAAACATGTTTATATGACTGTATGTACATATGAAAATAAAGTCATATGTTTGTGTTTTTGTATGCATAAACTGTGTGCAATACTTGTACACTCTGATTCCTATGAAGAAATAAATGTAAGCACTTAATGCAATGTAATTGCAATGTGATTATTTTACTATCTTATAGATTGGGACACTGTGGAAACAAGAACAATGTGTTCAGAACAGCAAGACATTTTTTTTCTATAAACCTTAGATGTCAAGAGACCCTACTGTAGCATGCAACTACAACAGATTGTTCAACCCATGTTGAGAAGAGAAGGTATGTGCAAGAACACTGAATGTGACTGAGAAATGTTACTTCTCCTTATCAAAGCAAAAATGTTGAAAACTGAAATGTTTGTCACTACACCAACTGATGTGTATCAAGCAACCTCTGATCTTTGCCGTTCTGTGTCTGCTTTATCTTTGTATTAGCTACATGTACATGTCTGTAAAGGGGTGGATAAATCACGCACAGAAACTGACAAAAATTGAACTGTGTACTGAGGTTTTCAGAACCTGGATGCTAATGCCCAAACTTCTAGGTAAGGAAGTTCAGTTACAGGAAGAAATGGACTATTGTGTATTATTTCAGTCATTGCACATTGCTGACTTCAGAAATAGAGGATATGTAAAAATGGACAATAAATAATTGTATATGATTTCCACCACTCCAAACAACAATGGCGATTCTGGTTGACCATAAAGGTATGTATAGTTCATTATCATTAAGAGCCAAGGTGGCACAGTGGCTAGAATGCAGTATTGCAGGATAATTCTGCAATATTGCAAGACTGTCAACTGCCAGCAGTTCGGCAGTTCGATTCTCAAGATTGATTCAGCCTTCCATTCTTCTGAGGTCAGTAAAATGAAGACCCGGATTGTTGGGGGCAATATGCAGACTCTGTAACCTGCTTAGAGAGGGCTGTAAAAGCACTGTGAAGTGGTATATAAATGCTATTGCTATTGCTATTGCTGTTTCTGAAAGGCACACGGTGTAGCGATTAGTCTGTATACTGTAAGAAGGAATGCCAGATATCAGCTAAACTGGTCCAACCCCAGCCCTTAGGAAGTCATGGAATTCTACTTTTTAACTGTCTCTCACAGCTTCCTACAACTCCATGGAGTAGCTGGCAGGATTGCTAAACTGTTCTGAGGTGAGAATGGCAGTATACAACATTGTGGTTAAAAATAATAACAAACTGTCCAGAAATACGATAGCATCTCTTTTTTGAATCAGCAGCCAAATGATCAGCCAGATTTAATTCTAAGAATGTTTAACTTGAAAAGAAAGTTGTTTCCAAAGAATTTCACTAGAACACATAGTCTCTCTGGAAGGTGTATTGCTTAAGTGTGGGACACCAAAAGCAGAAACTGCTTCATTTGCACTTTCTGCTGTGGTTTGGTGAAACATACAAGTCAAGCCAAGGTTATGATACGTTTGTGGAAGCCAAAATACCAGATCCAAATAAAGAATTTGAGTCCCATAAATTGGTATTGAAGTGCAAGATCTTTAATAAATTGATGTTTTCTTTTTTAATATTAAAACCAAAACAATAGCAAGCTACCTCTGGTCATTTTGCTTTTCTATTTAGGTAAGGAAATACTTACAAAAGGATGATCCAAAGGGTCACAGATTGTCTAGTTAAGAACAGTGGATATTTTCAGTCTTTCCAGAATCAGCAAAAGGCCACAACATGTCACTACCTAAGTAGGAATAATTAATTCACTCCCCTTCAGAACACTGGTCTAAAGCCAATTAATTAGCATGATCAGAAAATCTCACTTTTTTTTCCTGGAAAAGGAAATAAAATGCAATATATTAATAAACAATCTGTTGTACTTTCATGACTTCTAAAATCTACTGGTTGAAAAATCCTCACTCTGACTGGTGGTAGAAATAGCTTAGACCATTTTTCTAAATACTCATAACTGCATTGTAATCCAAGGACAAACATCACCAAAGTATTTTTTAAAAACCAAACCCTAAGAATCAATAAATCATTATTTTCTGTTTTCAAACCCCCTTTTCATAAATAAAGATGACAATATTTATGGGGTTTTAAAGAACATTCTATTTTAATACTGTAAATTAGTACATAATCATAATACAGTACAATAAGATTTTATTTTTTTTCAATAAGCAGATACAACTGCCATTTCATACTTGTTTTGACTAATAATTACTAACATAGGCTATGGCTAAAATGAGATTCTCCATCTCTTCGGGCATTTTATTTCTCACTATTTCTCACCCTGAAAGGTGATATTTGTGCTGCTTTCTTAAATTACAGGTGAGAACCAGAATTAATCTCCATGGATCATTAACAAATTGCTTAATTTTTATAGCATCAATCTTCAAGCTTTCATAAATATTCAGCTCATGATCTGGAAAGGAAATAGTCCTTGGTGGTTAGCAAACTTAATGAGTCATAGATTCCCAAATGCCAGCTCATTCAAAAGAATACACATACCCAATCATTTAAGGCACAAATCTTATTTTGAAAAGATAATTGTCTAAAATAAATGTCTGCTTCCTCAAAAATAGTATTCTTAACTATAAGTCAGAATTGGAATACCAAGAATTTGACATCTTGTCAACTGTCCCATTTGGCACATTCAACCAAAGGAACTCCTAGCTCTTCAAAATGATCAAGAGAGTAGCTTTATTGAAAGGCCCATCTAGGCACAGCAGAAGCAAAGTCAGTATTTTCCCACAAAAACTGACATAGATAAAACCCCTTTCCCCCCTCTAGGCCACCCAAAGTTCATAGTTCACCAATTGTGTTCATTTCTTTTGTTTTGGGAAAAAACTGTCTGTGGAGCTCAAACATTCTTCATAACTTGATCTTGGTGGATAACGTCTCACGGCAACATTCATGCATTCCATAACTCCCCCCCCCCTAGGAATTCACCATCTTGGGTGGACGGTCTTATGCTGGATCCAGTTACTGGCTTCAACAAGCTACAATGAAATACTGGGTAATTTTTCCCTAGAATTCTGGGTAGACTGAGTTTAACTGTGACTGGGTTAATTATTTTCACTATTGGGAATGGATCTAGAAATTTTGGGCCAAATTTCTCACTAGGCATTCTTAATCTTATGTATTTGGCAGACGAAAACTTTGTCCCCCACACAAAAGGGGTGTTGAAGCGAGTGGTGTTTATCAGCTTGCTTCTTGTAGGCTTCTGCTGCTTCTGCTAGAGCTTTTTCATATTTTCCCATCCTTTCTTTAGCATGTCCATCCATTCAGTCATTGACATGAAGAAGGGAGGTTCTCTAGGCAGCTCAGGCATAAGAACAAATTCCATGCCACTGGTAATTTGTAAAGGAGTTAATCCAATGCTGCTGTGGACCACGTTGTTGTATGCCACTTCCGCGAAGGGTAGCAAGTCCAATCAGTTGTCTTGCTGATAGTCCACATAACACAGGATGTATTGTTCCATCATCACATTGGCCCTCTCCACTGTGCCGTTCGTGCTGGGATGAAATGCTGAGCTCAGTCCTTGTGTGGACCCCATGGACCTCAGGAACTCTCTCCAGAACTTGGCGGTGAACTGGACTCCGCAGTCTGAAATGATCCTCCTGGGCACTCCATGCAAGTGATAAATGTGTTTCACAAACATTTTCGTTACCCCGAGCAAGTGATGAAATGCTCCTGCTTGAAAAACAAGTCAATAACTGTCCAGATTACTCTATTTCCACTGCTGTCTGAGAGCTCAACAATGAAGTCCATTGCAATCTCTTCCCCTGGTCAGCTAGGGCTGGCAACTCATTGTAGCAGTCCAGGAGGCTTCCCCGGCCATATTTTCATCATTGCACAAGTAGCATAGCTTTTTACATAATTGTCCACTTCCGATTTCATCTTTGGCCACCAAAATTGGCGCCTGGTGAGGTGGAGAATTTTTAGGAATCCAAAGCAGCCTCCTAGTTTTGCATCATGGCTTTGCGGTAGAACTTCCAGCCCCAACCCCGCGGGGACATAAAGTTTGGACCCCTTCCAAGCTAAGCCATCTTTCATCGTTAAGTAGTCCTTGTTATTGTTGAACCGCGGGTCTGCCAGGAGTGCCAATTTCATCGCTGTCATCAGCTTATCCTGTCTTTGGGTGGTGACTTGGGCTGCCTTTTGGTGGGAAGAAGAAAGGATGGGTGAACAACTTCTTCCTTCTTACTGTGGTACTGTGGTTTTCTTGACAAGGCATCTGCCCACAAGTTCTTCACTGCAGGGATGTGTTTCAGTTCAAATTGGAACCTTTGGAAGTATTGTGCCCAGCTAATTTGTTTTGGGAATAGTCTTCAATGGGCTTTGAGAGCTTCAAGGTTTTTATGGTCAGTTCAGACCTCAAATGGCACATCCCTCCTTCCAGGAAATGTCTCCAAGTGAGCAGGGGCCACCTGATCGTAAATGCCTCTTTCTCCCAAATGGCCCACCTCCTTTCAGTAGTGGTGAACTTTTTGGAGATGTAAGTGCACGGCAAGAGGTGGCCTTCTTTATTCTTTTGCAGTAACACTGCAGCTATTGCTACATCACTGGCATCTGTCTGGATTATGAATTGTCGCTCTGGGTTGGGGTGTTGCAGTATGGGCTCTTGGGCAAAGAGCCGTTTTAATTTCTCAAAGGCTTTTTGACAGTCCATTGTCCACTTTAGGGGTTGGTTTACTTTTGGCTTTATTAGGGAAGGTCCCGTTTTTAACAGTTCAGTCAATGGGAGGGCAATTTCCGCAAAAGCTGGAATGAACTGCCTGTAGAAATTTGCAAATCCAAGAAAGCTCTGTAGTTGTCTGCGAGTACTTGGAGGTTTCCAGTCTAACACAGCTTTCACTCTTCCTGGATCCATTTCTATCCCATCGTTGGAGATGCGATAATACAGGTAATATAGTGGGGTTTTGTGAAACTCACATTTTGATAACTTTGCGTATAGCTTGGTGGCTAGAAGTTTTTCCAGGACTTGCCGTACCAGCTTCACGTGTTCTTCCAGGGTTTCAGAGAAGATCAATATGCCATCAAGATAAATAAACATTCTGCGGTACAGGTGCTCATGTAGCATCTCATTTACGTACTGCATGAAGACTGCGGGTGCTCCTTGTAGCCCAAATGGCATGACTTTGAATTGAAAGCTGCCAAGGGGGCAGTTAAAAGTGGTCTTCCACTCATCTCTCTCTCTGATTCGTATGCGGTAATATGCTTCTCTCAAGTCCAGCTTGGTGAACACCTTGCCATCAGCCAAATGGTTCAACATATCTTTCATTGGGGGGGGGGGGATAGGTGTTCTTCATGTATACTACGTTCAAGACTCACAGATCAATACAGAGATGGACACCACCATCTTTCTTTTCTCTGAAGAGCACTGGGGCTGTTACTTTTGACTTCACTGGTTCAATAAAGCCCCACTTCAAATTGATGTCGATATACTTCCTCAATTCAACCATCTCCTTGGGAGTCATGGAGTACATTTTCGGCTTTGGTAGAGTAGCCCCAGGTTTGAATTCTATTGTGCAATCTGGGGGATGATGAGGGGGAAGATAGTTGCAATCTTCCTCACTGAACACCTCTGCCAAGTCCCAATAGTCTTTGGGTACTTGTTGGATCCCTGGGGGTCTTGTGTCTGCTGCAGGTGCTGCAGGTTCTGGGCTATTGGGTTCAATCGTCCCTGGGTGGCCCTTTGGCTCCACCAGTGGTAGCGGCCCAAATCCGATAATCAATTTCCTAACACTGTCTTCCCACTTTTTCATAGGCATCCACTTCTCCAGCCATGCAAGCCCCAAGATAATTAATTCCAGCATCTTTGGAGTCACAATGAATCTGAGAGCTCATAGTGGTGGCCTGTTTGTAACTTTACCAGTTCAGTCATTAGCGTGTCCAGGGTCCCCCCAATTAGCGCTCCATCTACCTGCTCAAACTGAATGGGATGGGCTAGATGTTTTGTGTGTATGCCTAGTTGCTTTACAATCAATGTGCTGATTAAGCATCGGGTGCACGACTGCTTCAACTTCCCTTTCTACCCACGTTTCGGGTACTTGGAGCTTGGCTTGGATGGAGAAGGGATGGACGGGTGCACTCACCATCGGGTCATCTACACTATTCTCTTCCTCCAAGTGGATGGGGTTTCCCAGTGGTTGGACTTTTCATCACCTCAGGTTGGGGATCAACTTTCTGAGGTTGTTGACCCAGATGATTCTTTTCCGGTGGCTTCCAGGGCCTTCTCTTTACCACGCTGGTGGTTGGTGCCCACATTTGTGAGATTGGGGCTGGAGCCAGGCACTCTGATGCTTTGTGGCCAGGTTGACAGCAACGGTAGCATTTTATTGCCCCCCCCCCCGAGGGAAGGAACCCGGTTGCATCTCTAAACTTAGGAGCTGCCTCATCGCAATGCTCCGCTATCCATCCTGCAGCTTCCCCCTCATTCATCCCTTCTGCCATTGTCAAGATTATTTCTCTGTCGGAAGTTGGGGTAAGAGCCTGTTGGGGCATTGCAGGTGGGACTGGAATCGGTGTGTGTGTGGGGGGTCAATCCCTGGGTTGGCCCCTGCCCAGTTATCTCACATGATGCCATATGCTGAGGGAAGGCTGGTACCCATCCATGACCTGGGAAGAAAGCCCATCCCGGTGGTGCTTGATTCACAAGCTGCAGCCCAAACATCGGTGGCTGGCTAGGAGGAGATGTGGCTCAAGCTCCTTTCTGCTGGCTGGATTGATTTCCCCATGTTGGTGGCCAAGCAAGCAGCCACTGGTATCTCTCCCATCCATGGCCTGGGAAGGAAGCCCACCCCGGTGTGCTTGATTCACAGGTGGCAGTCCAAATATAGGTGGCTGGCTAGGGGGAGATGTGGCTCAAGCCCCTTTCTGCTGGCTGGATTGATTTCCCCATGTTGATGGGGGATCCGTCTGCACCTCAGCTGCAGGGTAATGGGTCATTTTACTTGTCGCTGTGTGGAAGGAGTAAAAATCTCCACTCCACTGTTTTGCAGAGCGTCTGCTAGGGAAGAAGAACACGGGCTGATCCAGGGCCCAATCAGGTGGTCCTGAGCTAAAGCCAGAGTTGATTTCACTCACGTTCTGCTGCACAATTTGGTCTGGGAGGCTCCAATCATCTGGTCGGCTACTGGGTTATTGCTTTTGTCTTCTCCAGTCATGTGTTGAAACTGTCCTTTCAACCCTCTCCGGCTCCCAGATGCTATAAATCTCCAGGTTTCCTCCTCTACAGCCCCTCTTACAGCTTTGGAATGTTTGCAGATTGTGTCAGCACAGAGAAGTGACCCATTATCTGCTACAATTCCCATGGGCTCTATCTCCATCTTCGCTGATATTTTACTCTTTCCCGGGTCAGATCAGCGTTGGGAGTCAGCACCCCTCCCAGCACCCACTGCAGGGGTAGCTGGTGAAGTATTTTAAGGCAGATTCGGGTTAATGTCAGGGTTCCAAATAGCATCCAAAATTAAATCAGAGTCCAAGGCAAAGTATTGCTCAAAGTTCCAACTTATTAAGA
This sequence comes from Natrix helvetica, assembly GCF_964273705.1. Classification (NCBI taxonomy): domain Eukaryota; kingdom Metazoa; phylum Chordata; class Lepidosauria; order Squamata; family Natricidae; genus Natrix; species Natrix helvetica. The sequence continues at coordinate 44,805,447 of NC_138549.1, read as the reverse complement.
AAGTCATGTTGGCACATCTGGGAAAACCCAAATCTGAAAGTTTTCCAGTTTTCCCCACCCAGTTGAAAGTTCAAGATCCTGCCCCCTCACCCACAAGTCCATCACATGGTCCAATCTTCCACTGCCATGCTGGCAGTTCCATCCATCCAGTTCCGGTCAGGTGCAGAGACAAAGGATGACCTTGGCAATCTAAAAGGAATTTTATTTTGGTTACATCACATCCTACTCCTCACTATCCCCCTCCCATTTCCCCGCTATAGAAATAGCATGGTAGGGATGACGACAACATCACGATGATACGGACGTGATGATCCCAGACCCCAGCTGCTATTTTTGCCGCTGGGTAGTCCAATTGGACCTAAACCGTCCCACAGAGACAGTGAACAGGAAGAATAAGTCTTGCTGATCTCAAGAACATTGCAAAGTCCCTGATCGATTCAAGAGGAGTTCTTCAAGCCGGCGACAAAAAATCCAGCCATTAGGTTAATGAAGTCAGGGCGGCTCCAAAACAGAAGGATGCGGAAAGAGAAAGTGTTTCCAGCTGGTGAGGAATTTTTACCGTTTTAAAAGAGACTGCTTATAAAAACTTAAAATTAATTTAAATTGGAGAACAGAAGAAATAAGCGGTGGAAATAAGTTTGGAATGGTTTTGGACAGTGGGTTATCTAACTTTTTAAATGCTATGTTCATGGATTGAATTTATGCAAACCTTTTAAAATGAATGGATTAAGTTTTCTTCTTCCATTTTTTTTCTTTTATTATTCTTTGTAACCTATGGACTAAATTCTCCTCTTTCATTACCATGGGTGTTCTTCTAACTCATTCAAGAATCAGACTTTTTTTAAACTTGAAATACAAAAAAGATACAAAAAGAAACAAAGAAGATAGTAACAATAACACTGCTACTCAGAGGCTGGAGGTTTGTGTATTGGAAACGAAACACTCTTACTTTTCTCACTGATTATCCTGGCTTGGCACTCCAAGGTCTCACTGCTTGTTTATAGAGAGTGATAAGAAGAAAAGCATACAGATGTCCCTTTGAAGTATATCTTTAACCAGAGAAAAGTGAAAATAAAACTTTATTGTGAATCTATGCTTAATCTTGTTAAAACCTTCCAAGCTAGAGCAGCAGTGTTTGTCAGCCGGAGATAATGGCACAATTTCAACAGCAGAAAGAAACTTTAAGTCTGCAAAAGATGTTCTTAGAAATACAGAAATTATCAAACACATTTGAGAGGATAGAGAAGACGTTGGAAGACTTAGAGCATCTAACAGTAAAATATGATGAAGAAGTTGGAGATGTTTATCAAGTGGAAAAAGTGGTTATCAAGTGGGAAAAGTGGTGGTTAGAATCCTAAAAATCGAAGAGGAAAATGACTATAAAGAAATTAAATTTGCTGACATTTATGGTGATTGGTTTGTCTCTGAAAAATGGAAAGAGTGGAATACTGAAAGAGGAATTAAATGGAGGGGAAATCTACCCCAGATGGCAAGACACAGAAGAAGAAAAAACAAAGGAATTCATGGATTTAAAGAGAGAAATTTTATTATCAACATCATTGATAACACTACAATCAAAGATAAGCTGATTAAGGAAACAGAAGAAGGGCATCGAAATTACATGAGAGATTTTATAAGCAAGGAGTTGCTAAGAGGAGTCCATACAAATTTGATTAAGAGATAATTAGAGGCCTGACAGCACAAATGGCAGAAGATATGAGACTGTTTTGCTACTAGAACGATACAGGTTGATAGATGGAAGAGTATAATTTAAAACTAGTTAAACTTAGTGAAATTTAGTGACAATAGATATAGTTAAATAAATGATTATGAAATAATGTATACAATGTGTAGTGTTATGATAAGTAATAATTGGATATGAATATTGAATGGTACCCACGAAAAGAAGATTAGAAATCCTTTTGGATTATATATAAAGGTCAATAAAAAACAATTAAATTGGATACAGTTAAGTCTTGATTATTTGGGGGAAAATGTTATGATATAGGATATAATCAAATAAGGGAGGGATAATGATAACAACGTATATATATGTACGGGTACAACATAAGGAAACTGGATGTAAATTGTAAACAGTGATTTGGAAAGGAGGATTAGAAAATTTTGTTATTAAATATTATAGATGTTTAGTTAGAATAGGACATAAGGATTCAGTGTTATTGGAGGGTTTTAGAAATAGTAAATGAAATGCCAGTATGGAGTTATGTATTAAATCTTGGTATATTTTATGATGAAGGATGTTTAAACAATTATAGTCAAATGAAAATGGAGGTACGATGATGGTAACATGTATAAATATCTGAGTTAAAATCCTTGAGTTAATATGAATTATGCTTGATGACTGTGGAAGAGATGCCTTTTGTAACCAACTGATACACTTTCTACAGTATGTAAAGAAGGAAGCTTTTATGTGTTGTGTTTGTTTTGAAAATTAAAAAAAAAATATTAAAAAAGAAAGAAACAGCATGGTAGATAGAAATGTGGCAGGCCAAAGATCCCAAAAGGCTGTAGGCCTAACACACTACCCCATTTCTTTTAAAGTTTCCATCCACTCAGCCAATGACACCAAGGACAGTCATCCCTGAGGGATCTCTGGCATTAGCACAAACTCCACCCACTAGCAATCCTGAAAGGGGTAAGTCCCATGCTACAATGCATGGAGTTATTATATGCCACTTCTGCAAAAGGCAGGCTCAGTTGGTCTGTTGGTAATTGACATAACACCTTAACCTGCCCTAACACTGATTCGTTCACAAGCTCCATTGGTACTGGGATGGTAGGCTGAGCTGAGGCCCTGTGATGAGCCAAACATCTTAAGGAATTTGTGCCAAATGTTTGTGGTGAACTGCACCCCATGGTCTGAGATGATGCACTTTGTGACTGTATGCAGTTGGTAGATATGTTGTATGAATAGCTTTGCCAGGGTTTGGGTATAGAGAATCTTTGTGCATGCCATAAAATGTGGCTGCTTGGAGAATAAGTTCATAATGGTCCAAATTACAGTGTTCCACAGTGGTCTCTGGTAAGTCCACCATAAAATTTATGGAGATCTCCTCCCAGGGGTTCATCAGGTTGGCTACTAGCTGCAGTAATGCTGCTTGGATGGGATGAACATCACCACTGCCTCTTGGGCACTATTGCACTCCAGCATGCAAGAGAGGGCATCTGCAAGGAAGCCCCCCCCCTCCCCCCAGCAGATGCTGGAGAGTGAAGTTGAACCAGTTGAACTATTGGGCCCATCAGACCTGATTAGGGGATAGTTTCCAGGAGGTTTTCAGCACTTTTAGGTTCTTATGATCCATCCAGACACCGAAGGAGATCTTGCCACCCTCCAGGAATTGTCCCCATGTTAGGAAAGCCCATTGGACTCCTTTCCCCAAATATTCCAGTGCCTTTCAGTGTCAGACAACTTGTGAGCTGTGTAGGTGATCAGTAAGACTATTTAGGCAAAGGTGGGGATGAACTGGTGGTAAAAGTTCAAAAAGCCCAGGAAACTTTGTAGTTGCATCCTGGTCTGAGGGGCTCCCACTCCAGTATTGCCTTCACCTTACTGGGATCCATCTCTATTCAGTATCCCAAGTAGTCTAAGTGGGTCTTATGGAATTCACACTTAGACAGCTTCGCATAGAGGTGGGCTTCCTGCAGTTTCCTAAGTATGGCTCTGACCAGCTTCCAATGTTCTTCGGTGGTCTTGGTGTATATTGATATATCACCAAGTACACTGAGACTCCCTTATGCAAGTGCTCATACAGGACCTAATTTATCAGTTGCATGAATACAACAGGTGGCCCTTGCAGTCTGAATGGCATTACTCAGAACTGAGAGCACCCTAGGGGGCAATTAAATGCTGTTTTCCACTCATTCCACTCCTTAATCCTCCCTCGGTAATATGCCTCCCTCAAGTCCAGCTTCATGAAGATGATGCCGGATAAGAAACATATTAAGCTTCTTCTAGTTCTCCCTAAATATCTTTCTGTACTCCTCCTTTTCAGCTAGGGCCAGTGTTGTATGAAATACTGACAGCTTTAAAAATGTCATTGAGAAACCCTGATGCCACTACCTCCTACATCTCTCAGCCAATGTTCCCTCTAAGGCTGCGCTGCCGCGCACATGGCAAGAAAACACCGTGCATCAGTTTGCAACTGCTGTGCAGTGATTTCTACTGTCACAGGCTCCGGAAGCTGGGGAGGTTCTTTGCAGGCGGCTAGAATTGGCCGCCCGCAAAGGATCTCCCCGGACTTGTTTTGATGAGCGCGAGGCTGGCTGCGCCCACTCAAACTATTGTCAGTCGCAAACCTGGGGAGATCCTTTGTGGGCAGCCAGTCCTAGCTGCTTGCGCCTGGCGCTGCTGCTGAAGTGAAGCCCCAAAGCCCCCACCGTCACTAGAATAACTGCTCCTGCCGCCTCCTCCTCCAACAGCACCACCACATTTGCTGTCCAATGCTGTGGCTGATGTGAAGCCGCCAAAGCTCCCGCTGGCGCCCCTGCCCATGGCAGCGGTGCCTCCCCCTCCGCTCGGAGCACCTGACCTGGGTCCCGCATTACCCATGCCCCCTCCTCCTCTGCCGTGCTTTTGAGGAGCCATGAGGCTGCGGGAGCCAGTAGGAAGGCGGCGGAGGGGGCGGGAGCAGGAAAAAAAGACCTCATGGCTTCCCAAAAGCACGGAGGAGGAGGTGGTGGCAGGGGTAACGCAGGGCCCAGCTCAGGTGCTCTGAGCGGAGGGGGAGGCGGCGCCGCCACCGCCATGAGCAGAGGCGCCAGTGGGAGCTTTGGCAGCTTCACCTTAGCCACAGCGCCGGGCAGCAAATGTGGTGATGCTGTTGGAGGAGGAGGCGGAGGAGGCAACAGCAGTTATTCTAGTGGCAGAGGGGGCTTTGGGGGTTCACTTCAGCCACAGCACCGGGCAGCAAATGTGGTGGTGCTGTTGGAGGAGGAGGAGGAGGAGGAGGAGGAGGGGGGGGGGAAGGAGGAGGTAGCAGCAGTTATTCTGGTGGCGGCGGGGGCTCGTCGGCATCTTCAGCGGCAGCCCTGCCCTCGGTGAAAAAAACTGAAGATGGAGCAGGTCCATGCAGATGATGTCGCCGCAACATGACTGGAGGAGGAATTCTGGGAGTTGAAGCCCACAAGTCTTAAAGCTGTCAGGTTTGAAGACCCCTGGGGTTTTTTCCCTAAAGGGTTAGGGGTGCAAGGATCTTGTAACTTAACAGCTTTAAGACTTGCACACTTCAATGCCAGAGTTCCTGAACCAACATTTTGGTTGCTAAGCAGGAGCATTGTTAAGTGGTACTGATATTGTATAACACTTTTAATTAAGCGGGTACCTTGAATAAACATAACTGAGTTTCAAATAATACTGATTTAGTTGTTGTCTTAGGTGACATCTGTGAAAAAATTTCAGGTGCTCAGGCATGAAAACATGCCGCTCAAGCACTATACTTTTCTGCTCACACTGAAAAAAAATTAGAGGGAACATTGCTCTCAGCTTATCTACCGTATTTTTCAGAGTATAAGATGCACCTTTCCCTCAAAAAAGAAGCTGAAAATCTGGGTGCAGCTTATACACTGAATACAGCATTTTTTGCCTCCCAAAGCCCTTCACCAAAATGGCCGTGCATAGCCTCTAGGAAGCTTTTAGAGAGCTCCTGGGGGCTGGGGAGGGTAGAAATGAGCAAAAAACGGCCTGTTTTTTGCTCAATTTTACTCCCTCAGCCCCCAGGAGCACTCCATAAGCTTCCTAAAGGCTATCCATGACCACTTTTTAAAATGAAAAACGGGCCATTTTTTGCTCGTTTTTGTCCCCCTCCCCAAGCACTCTGCAAGCTCCCTAAAGGCTATCCATGCTTTTGGGGGAGGGAAATGGGACTGTTTTCATGAAAAATGGGCCATTTTTGGAAGGTTTGCAGAGTGCAAAAACATTTTTTTTTAATTTTCCTCTTCAAAACCTTGCTGTGTCTTATACTCCAGTGTGTCTTATACTCTGAAAAATATGGTTTTCTTCCTCAGGGATTCCAAAATAACATACAGCCAGAGATTCTATTTTCTTACCAACTACTTTTGGAAGCAATATGAAATAAAACAGAAGTGATCAACCACAGGTGACAAATTGTCTATCATATATGCAATTCTAGAATCAACATTCAGCTTGAATCAACTGAGTACTCTTTCTAAGCTTTGTATCACCACTCCCACTTTCAGTAGAATATAGATATGGTATACTGTGAGATGTGGGATCAAGTATGGGGAAATTGTGATGAGGATCATACAATAGTCTCTAAATCAGGCCTTTCCAAACCTGGCAACTTTAAGATTTGTGGATTTCAGCTCCCATACTGGCTGAGAAATACTGGAGGTTGAAGTTGACAGGTCTTAAAGTTGCCAAATTTGGAGACTCTTGCTCTAAACATATGCACGATTAACCATAGTAAAAGAGGATTAGATACATAATTCCACATACTTTTTGTGGAATTAATGTTGAAATGTATGACTATGTACAGGTATGGGAATCTCACTGGACATCAGTGAACTTACAGTATGGAGAATTTTGTGTGCCAATCTGATGTTCTACATGAATGCATTTCAAATTGGTTTACTTATGGCTTTAATGGGAAATCACTTGACTTTTATGCAGCAAATGTCAACATTCGGACTAACGAGCCAACTCTGAATATTTGTAAATCTTTCATCACAGAGAGATGACACGTAATTCTAGATATTTAAAAGAATTTATATTTTCTTCATATTGTTCTCTAGATGTAAAAATGTAGCTATTTCAAAATACTTATATTCAGACATAGAAGAATGCTCCAGATCTAAGGTGGGCACTGAATATTTCAGAGTGTATTTACTGCAAAATGTTATAGAATTTTTATCCTATGCATGTACTGTTCTTACCTTCTTGGTGCATAATATATAAAATTACTACAACTGCTACCATTCTCCCCAAAAGGCTTTTTCAAAAGGCAACTAGGCTTTGTTTTTCTTTGAAGATAGTTTATGCATGTGTGTCTTTGTATATATGTATGTTTGTGTGTTTGTACACATGTTTTATGTTCTATATGCCCCATTGTACGCCGCCCCGAGTCCTGCCTGGAAAGGGAGCGGCTAATAAATTCAAATTATTATTATTAAATTATTATCTGTGCCTTCTAAGTGGCCTCCACAACTCTCAGAAAGAATGCTAACAACTGCAAGGACAATAAATCCTTCCCTCCTCTACCATTCTGTCAGAGCTGAAGAAGCTTTTTGGATGAGAAGCAAAATGTCTTCAAGGACAAACAAAATCCAGTTGGTTTTTGAAAAAGCACCTTTGAGATAATCATGATCTGTATGACTGAGAATCTCCATAGATATACTGCTACCATTATTATTCTGGCCAGTAAGGTGGAGAGTGCTGAAAGAGAACGAAGTAAATCACTGCATTTACTCTTTCCACCTGCACTGTGCTACAGTTCCTCGAATCATCCATTGAAGCACAAGAAGACCTAAATTAATACTAACATAACATCTGGGATGTCTTCATTTGTTAGTCTTTCTATGAAATATTCAATTAACCCTTTTTCATCAACTTATATCCTGTGTTAACAGCTGAGATTCAGCAAGTGACTCAATATTTGCCCTGTATTAGTGCTTGTCTGGAGCTTTCAATGCAAGCTTTCAAGAGGGTCAAAAAATTAACAGATTTGTCCAAGTCAAGATTGTTCAAAATCAGAACAGGTTTTTATACTTAACACCTCTCTCAGGGATGAGGATAATGACAAATTCTACATGGATTCCATCTGTAATGATGTCATCTGGTCTCAGGGAAATGTATAATGCATATTGAGAAAGGAAAGCAGTAGATTAGCTTAAATTCCAGATCATAATTACAAAACTATGAAATAGGTATGCAATACTGGAGATCCAATTCAAGTCTGGAATTGCACAGAAATGTGTGAGTCATTTTATTTTGCATATTAACGGGTTCTTTGTATGCTGATGGTGAAGATGAAAGCTTCAAGAATTGAAATTTGCTTTAAAAAATGCTGCAAAAATAAAGGTGAGGAATTTCTTCACAGTATTGTGACAACTGATAAAACAAGGGCTCATCATTAGGATTCAGGAACAAGTATTCACCTAAATAAATGAAGTCAAAATTCAGGCTTCAGCAGAAGTATTCATGGTTACCATTTTTAAGATTCTGTTGCTGTTATGTTATTCACATGGATTTCCTTGAACCTGGTGCCATATTATCAACTCAAGGTGCTACATTGCAACACTGAAAATGTTGAAAGACATTAAGTAGAATTCAAAAACGTAAGAAGGAAATTTTGCTGCAATATGACAAGTCAGCTAAGATGGATGAAGATAGATCTTACCATTTTATATTATCCACTATATAATCCAAACTTGGTATTGTCTGACATCCATCTATTCTAAACATTAAAGGAATATCATTTGATTCATGCAAAGAGCTAGAAAGGACTGTTAGAGCCTAGCTGAAGAGGCAAAGTGTGGAGTTCTTTTGTGCTGGCTTTAGAAGCTTACCTATTGTTAGGAAACGTGTAGAGAACGTGTGGGGAAGTAAATACAGCAACAGCAAAAAAATCTAATTTCAACATTTATTTTTCTGTGTCATACATGATAAATACCCCAATTTTGTTATGCAGGTGGAAACATTATTTTTCAATCAACTTTCAGTGAAATGCCCCATTCTTGAAATATTTATGTCCATGACTGGATGGAGCTATTGAAATAGCTGCTCATGAATTATCGCCCTTTCCTTTTTACGACATGAGGTGCTTTAAGCTAAGAGCCTCCTTCTTTAGATCAGCCTGAAAAGGAGGCAATAGATTTTCTATTAGAGAATTGGTCCACTTATAACTTTATAAAAAATTATCTTCCGTGGTAATTGCAAGCAGGAAACATTGAGTTTAAATTTGGCCCTAAAGTCAATACATATAATAGACAAGGACCAAAAGACAGTGGGTGATGATACATGTAGCAGTTCCATTTGACAGCAACATAAGGAAAAAGGAGTGTGAGAAGCTGGAGAAGTACCAGGGCCTGAAGGAGGAACTAGAGAAGATGTGGAAAGTAAAGGCCAAAATGGTCCCATTGGTGGTAGGAGTTCTTGGGCTTGTGACTCCAATGCTGGGAGACTGGCTCTAACAGAGCTCTCTGTTCATAAAAAGGCAGAGTAGGAAAAGTTATGATACTGTGCATAACTCTCAAACTACTAGGCTTTTGACAGAGGACCCAAAAATTGAGGAAGATACATACCACCCACAAAGATGAGAAGGGAATTTTTATGAATTAGTACTTGTTTATTCCTATCATTATTGTTTATTCCTTTCTTTAATGGAACTAATTCTTTAGTGGTTTGCTATTTATGTTAAGCCGATTGATGTTATAATCACATAACTGAATGCATTGTTGCATAATATTTTTTATTTATTTACTAGTGCTGATAATTTGGCATTGCCTGGGTATTTATTTATAGGGGGGAAATGTCTGGACCAAATGTAATTTCTAATGTTGGATTTTTCCCCTTACCAGAGGGAGCCCCCTTGTGGAGTACTATGAAGCCATTACCATGGCAACTCCACTGCACTTTACAGTAGAAGCCATTTTATGACAGTACAGAAGAAGCCATTTGAAGGCACAACAGGCTGTATCGTAACAGAACACATACCCCAAGTCTTACCCCTACATAATTTGTTTCCAGAGAGTAAGTCATCTGTGCACCAAGTTTGGCTGTAATTGCTCTAGGCATTCCAGAGTTATGCTGGAACATACACGTGTGTGCTTGTGCGCGCGCATACACACACACACACATATAACTTTTTTATAAAATGTATTGGCCACCCTTCTTTCCATAGGGTAACTCTGGGTGGCTTACAGTTACATATACAGTTAAAACATAAAAAGACATAAAAACAGGGGCGGGGCTGACATCACGACGATACGACGTGCGATCTTGAAGCTCCAAGATTGCCATCGATATCTCTGCTGCTGGATGGTCCCTTTGGACCTAAACCATCCCGCAGAGATGGTGATAGAGAACGGCACATGCTGCTGATCTCAGGGACATTGCAAAGTCCCTGATCGATCCAGGAGAAGCCCTTTTTTCTGGTGGCAGAGAAGCAGCCATTGAAGCTGCTGAAGGTTGAGACAGCTCCAGAATGGAAGGAAAGCGGGAGAGAGAGTGTGTCAAATTGGTGAGATAAATTTTATTATTAGAGAAGACAACACCCAAAAGAATCAAAAGGAAAGTTAAAATTGAAGATAGAAGAGGTTAAGCGGCAAGATTAAGCCTAATTCAAATTTAGTGTATTATTTTTTTTGTAACCTTTTTATTGATGGGATTTTTACAAATGCTTCTTATTTAAAAAAAACTGGACTGTTTTTTTTTCTACTACTTCTCCCTTTTTCCAATACTTATTGACTAAGACTTTCTTTCTTTTACTTTTTTCAACATTCCATTGCATTATTTCTTTTTAAGAATTTTTCTTTTTCCCCCTTAAATTCAGAATATAAAGAGGGATGCAAAGTAGAGAAAAGAAGTAACACTGCCACCTAGAGGCTTGGAGGCTTGGAAATATTGTTTTTTTTTTCTTTGAGCATTTGATCTATACTTCAAGGTCTTGCAGCTTGTTTATAGAAAATAATAGTGGGAAGAGCACAGATTGTTTATACAGGTGCTCCTTCGGGGTACTATCAGTTGCTGGACTGGAGTGAAAACAAAGTGTGACTTGAAAGAGACAAGATTGCAGTGAACTTGTTTGGAACTTAATACAAAAGCCTTGGATTCTATATAGGTGGCAGTTGTTTACTATCTGGAGGAAAAGATCAGTATAGATGATGTTGCAGCACAAAAAAGAAAAGAAATTGACATAGCAGATGATTATGCAAAAAATACAAGTAAGAATAGAGATTATTGAAAAGAGAAATTCTGGCAGAAGCATCGGTGATAACCAAAAGGAAGAAACAGATGGAAGGAACAGACGAGGGTTTTCGAGCCTTTACAAGATATGCAGTGAAAAACAAGTTGCCAAGAGAAGCCCATACAAGATCTACTAAGAAAGCAATTAGAACACAAATACTACAAATGGCAAGAGATATAAGATTGTACTACCATTGGACAGATACAGGATGATGTAATGGAATGCTATAATAAAAATTAATTGAAACTTAGTTAAACTTAGAATATTACACATAAAATGAAGTAACAATAGTTACAGTCAAATAAATGATTAACAATGATAATAATGTGAGTGTGTGTGTGTGTGTGTGTACTGGATTGACAATATGAAATTTTACATAAATTGTAAGTGAGGACGCACAAAGAGGATGCACAAAAGTTTTGTACTCAAAGATAAACAATTTTATACAGAATACAATTTAAAGATGTAATATTACTGGATGCTTTTGGGATGATGTGATGAAATGCCATAATATAAACTTATTTTAGGCATAGAATATTTCACATAAAAGGAACTAATAACAGTAGTAGTCAAATAAATGTTTAATAATGATAATAATTCTATGCATATATATTGGATTAATAATATGAGAATTTATATAAACTGTAAGTGATGACTATGGTAAGGCAGCACAGAGGTTTTGTAACCAACTGACACACTGTACATAACTGGAGGATGGTTTTTGTGTTTTGTGTTTGTCTATGTTTGTTTGTTTGTTTAAAAATAAAATAAATTGTTTTTTAAAAAGACATTAAAACCAAGGACACATGGGGTGGGGAGGGATGGAGTGGGGGGAGAAGTGGGATCTGTTGTCTCAATCAACCACCTCCATTGCACTATTCCTCCACTGGGGCCCCAAGCCAACTATCACAGCCACATCTTTACGCCTTACAAAAAGATAGTAAGGTTGGGGCCAACTTCACATTGCAAGATGTTCCATCATGGTCCAGATAATAATGATGAGTGAGTGGTGGATAATTTATTTTATTTATTTATTCATTAAACTTACTTGCCAGTCTTCTCATTTTGAAGTGACTCTCAGCAGTTTACAGCATTCAAAAGCATTCAAACCATAACATATTCATAAAATGATAAAATTATACCTCAAGCAACATTTGGTAGTTTACATTGCAAGTCTACTTTAGAAACCAGTTGAAACAGTATTCTGAAGAACATATCCTATACATATTATAGCAGCAAACGTCAAATTAGGGACTGGAAGCATGTCAAGAAGCAGAAATTGTGATCAGGTAAATTAATCTAGCAGCGGCATGAAGAAAATGTCTTCAGCAAAACAATGTGGTCCAAAATGTTAAAATTGAGGACATGTTGTTGCACACAGTCCTAAATTCAACAATAGTGATAAATACATTCTTTGTCCATGACTCATAGCACTTTTCACTTTCTTTGAACTGTCTTACGCTTCATAGACTTTATAGATTTCCTTATAATATATGATCATTTGAGAGATTATATAGAAAGCTCATGTTTTATGCTAAGAAGAAGAAAATAAGAAGACTTCTATGAATTATGTGATTTCAAAAAGGTTCTAAATATTAGTAGCCAGGATGATCTCACTCAATTAGACACCACAGAGCATATGAAAATTCTGTTTCTCTGGTGCATTTCTCGTATTATGTATCAGATAAGTTAACTCTATATTTGAATCAAAGTAACCATTTCCTTCTCAGATAATTTACTCTCCTTTTTTTATTTCCCAGGCTTTACAGATGTTACTGTGCTTAACTAAAACAAGTCAGTTTCCAGAACTTTGAATACTGTCTATTACTGAGGCATTTGTATAGTAGATATTTTGCAAAATAAATAGAATTTACTGTCACAATGATGGGTTTCTGGGGCCAAGTGTCAAATATAAAATGGGTCATCACATTTATTTGTATTTTTAAAATTGCCTGTAAGATGTATTTTTCTTAAGTAATTCTATTTTCCTGTTCTTTGTTCCACATATAGGCAGTTATGTTTATGTTACCAAAGTTCAAGTTGTGACAATTTAAAATAAGATAGTTAATAGATTTGTGAGCATTTGATTATTAAATTTTCATTTGGCTCTTTTCTAGAAACCTATTTCTAAAGTTGTAAGATAAATGTGGAGGGATAATATACCTTTGGTGTAAAATATGTTTGTTTCCTAAGAGATATTGACTTGGATTCATAAGAAATTGCCAATTTTATCCTAAAAGAACAGAAATGTGTAACAGAAAAAAAAAAACCTGTTGAATTGCCACAATAACTCATCCTGGCTTTAAAAAGTCAAAATACTAGAAAGTGCTGCATTCCACAGCTTGCAGTGTTGAAAACTTTGAAGAAAGTTTTTTTCCCTCTCATCCAGATTTCAGCAAAAAGAGGGGGAAATCAGGTCAGAGGTTGAGTGTTTGTAAACTAACAATCCCCAGATGACATGTAGGTTTTTTTTTTAAATTAAATTTTCTCCTAAAACTTTCTTCTTACTTTTCTTTCTGAGGAAAAACATTGAAAAATGATTTAGGAGAATAATTAATTTCTAGTATTAAAGGCCACCATGAGAGGTAATAGGTATAAGAGACAAGGCACAAAAAACTACTGTATTTTTTGCCCTATAAGACTCACTGTTTTACTCCAAAAAAGAGGGTGAAAATCTGGGTGCGTCTTATACGCCGAATGTAGCCACCTGGATCATCTAAAAATGGGGCAGGCAAACACCAGTGAGGAAGAAAGCGATGACAATGACTGCGTGGATCTGTCCTTCCTCATTTCTGATAGCAGCGAAGAAGAGGAATTCTTGGGGTTCAAATAAAAACATTACAGCCTTATTTTTGTTACTTTCACTGTTTACTGACTTTACTGACTATTAATGAGAGTAAAGATAGTTCTTAATATGTTACATGGTTGACATAAAATTGTTCTTAAACTGCTGTTAACTTTATACAGTTGATATAAAATATTTTACTACAGTATTTGGTTCAGAATCTTTTTTTTCTAGATTTTCCTCCTTTAAAATTGGGTGCGTCTTATATTCCGGAGCGTCTTATAGGGCGAAAAATACGGTAATTGTTGTTAGGAATGGTATTTAGTTTCCTTTCACTCCTGAGCTTATTAAATCAAAGAATGATCCAGTAATATTTTAAGGAAACAGTATTCCTAGGATCAAATATTTTTCATTATCAGCATTGTCTATTTCAGTAAAGTGATCCAGTTTACACTATGCAGCTAGTGAAGGGAGTTATTTGATTATGTGCCATAAAGTTGTTCTCAACTCTTAGCAACTACAGTACATAGAATTCTTCATGATGATCAGTACTATTGTAGCTTCATAGTCTTTTTTAAAATCTTCAAATATTATCTAGCTTTCAAATATTAGGACATATTTTATAAGTATAGAAATAAAGTAATAATCCCCAGGAATGTAAATATACTGTATATAAACAGAATACTTGGTTTTTCAATCTGCAATTAACTAATGTGTATAGTTTTAACATAAAATTCCCCATTTATTCTTTTTTATTTCCCTGGATTCACGCTTTTTCTGTTTTTTCCCCATAATTTTTCTCAAAATAGTACTGTTGACCTCATGCAGAGGTTTGACTACTCTTTTCAGTCAATTCTTTGGAATAACTTCTTTTGCAAAAGTAATTACTTGCAGACTTTTCTTAATGTTTCTAGCGGAGAAATATTCTTAGTCACCTTGCTTGCAATGCAATCTCTTCCCAGATTTTGTATTTTATTCAACTTGTTTATTCAACTTCAATTTATTCAACTTCAATTTATTTCTTGTATTCAGGAAATTTTTTTATCTTTCTGTCCTTTAAGTATACTTATTTATTTGTTTGTTTGTTTATATCCTGCCTTCATTATTTATACAAATAACCCAAGGCAGTGGACAACATCCTCCACCTATTTTCCCACAACACAAGGTAGGTTGGGCTAAGAAAGAGTAGCAGGACAATAATCACTGAGCTAGCTTTCACAGTTGAGGCTGGACTTGAACCCATCATGGTCTCTCACTTTGCAGCTTGGAGCCTTAATCATTAGACCAAACTGACTCATTATTTCATGACTGATTTGGAGATACGTCTTGGATTGTTGTCTTCCTGAAATACTCAACGCCTTTTTTGCTTCTGATTCTTCACTAATGGTAGAACTTTAATGTCTTGGTTTAAAAAAATATTTGACTAAATCAATTCTTCGTTCCACAGACACAGTATTTCTTGGGCCACTGGCCACCACATAATTGCCAAGGTACACTAAAACATCTCCTGGATTTAATGGTCAGCAAGATGATTTTTTTCTTCAGGTGCTTCAAACTCTTTTCTCCTGATGTATCTGATCTCATATATCATATGGTGAATAATAATTCATGTCCTTCTTGCTTATCCCATAATGCTTCTTGTGCATGAACATAGCATTTGATGATGGATTGTTCTCTGAGAAACAAAAAAAATGGGTTTTTGTTTTTATATATCGCCATGCTGCAAGTGATATCAAGTGGTTTAAAATATAAATATTAATATTCAGAAAACCAATAAAATAAGATACTAACTTAACTTGGCATCTAGTCTTGTGGCTCACCAGCGGCCAGCAGCGTTGGCAGCAGATTTGGACAGTGGGGAGGTTGGGGAGGAACATGGGCCAGTCCTGGAGTCTGGGGAAGGCTCTAATGAGTGCTCTGCATCGGAGGCAGAAATGGGGCCGGGGCCATCTGACAGTTTTCAGCTGCCTTGGGAGTCAGACATCAGTGAGGCAGATGAACAGCTGGAGCCTGTTCCCAGTGTGTGCATGCACAGAGTTGTCAGACGAAGGGAATAGCTAAGGAACAAGGGTCGACTTGGGAGTAAGGCCACAGGTAACTGCCCCCCCTAGGGAATAAAAGAGGAGTGAAAGGGGAGGGTTTGCAGGAGACAACTAGTTTATTCCTGCATTTTGGTCAAGTATTGCGGTGTCTGAAAGATATCAACCTGACCACTCTCCAAGCCTGGTAAAGTAATTGTGAACTATCTTGAAAGACTGTGGGAGGGGAAAGACTTTGCTGGAGAGGAATTCATTGTAAATTAAATAAAAGGGGTTTATCGGGATGAGGACTCGGCTTCGTGCTGCTAGAGAAGCCTAGGCCAGAACATCCAGTCCCAATAATCTGAATTCATGCAGTGAGGGCAGGAAGCTCTGTTTCACCAACATGGTGCCAATTTTCTGCACCAACTGCCCCAGTGGCAGGTTTCAAATATTTAACAACCAGTTCTCTGCCCTAATGATCATATGGGTAGGCATGGCTTGATGATCATGTGATTGGGTGGGCTTGGCCAACGCAACATCACTCATGTCAATGGGCGCTCCGCCTTAGCTGTTACAATGTAATTAGGGTTAACCGGAGAGGCAGTTTCTGTAAGCAGGACACTAAAGATTAGGCTAGAAATAGCACCAGAAATAACACCAAAACCAACACCAACTGCCTTCCTTACAGGATTAACCCTGTAAAGTGGAAAAAAACAAAATGAGATTTCTTCCAACAACTGATTCTCCGAACTGCTTAGAAAGTTAACAACAGTTTTTTTTAATATACAATACAACGTAAGATGTATTGTATATAAAATAGTACATTAATAGATTACTATGTATAAGAGGAATATATGTACACATATATAGATATAAGATGTATTGTATATAAATTAGTACATTGGTAGATTAATATGTAAAAAAGAAGTATAAGTATATATGTATGGATATAAGATGTATAGATAAATTAGTATATTAGTAGATCAAAATGTATAAAAGAAGTATATATACACACATATGGACAAAAATGGTATAATGGAGGTATACTGATGTGGAAATGTTACAAAGATGATAATTGTGTTAAAAAATGGGGGGGAAACAGTTCAAAAATATTTTAAAAAGAAAGTAAGTTAGCAATCAGTTCTCCCAAACAGGTGCGAACTGGCTGAATCCCACCACTGAACTGCCCACAATACTACATTGGCAACTCAGTGACAGCCTTGTGAAGCTTTTGAGTCTAACTCTTCTGTAGGACTTTTTGGGGATTGACTATTCATGACTGGTAAACTGAACTGAGGAATTTGTAATGTATAATTTGTGTTATATTGTTTTTATTTTACTATTTTGAGTATTTTTTTTATTTATGGTATTTTGCAGTTAGGAGGGTAATGTAGTTGAGGTTTTATATTTTACAGTTGGTTGTTGTAGTCTACTGGAGTCTGAAAGGATTTGGTAATCTACATAGAAATTTGATAATGATCATAGAAATTAAATCACAATCTCCTCTGATGCATAGATAATTTAACAAACCATACTTGTGTATGTATGGGAAGGTGGTGAGGGGCATGACAGGAGCTCACAGCTGTTGCATCCAGTAGAGCTGAGTTGGACCATCCAGTTCATGTATTTTGCCTTTCACACAAAACTCAGCCATATAATCCGACATAACCTAATTCCTACACTCCTCAAAATATTCCACTTCTGGGGGAGGAGCCAACATCACAATGATACAAACGTGCGGTAACAATTTTCCAAGACCGCAGCCAATACTTTTGCCACTGGGTGGTCCAATCAGACCTTAACTGTCCCGCAGAGACGGTGAACAGGAAGAATAAGTCTTGCTGATCTCAGGGACATCGCAAAGTCACTGATCGATCCAAGAGGAGTTCTTCAAGCCAGCGACAAAAAATCCAGCCATTAGGCTGATGAAGTCGGGGCGGCTCCAAAACGGAAGGATATGGAAAGAGAAAGTGTTTCCAGCTGGTGAGGAATTTTTACCGTTTTAAAAGAGACTGCCTATAAAAAACTTTAAATTAATTTAAATTGGAGAACAGAAGAAATAAGCGGTGGAAATAAGTTTGGAATGGTTTTGGACAGTGGGTTATCTTACTTTTTAAATGCTGTTTTCATGGATTGAATTTATGCAAGCCTTTTAAAACAAATGGATTAAGTTTTCTTCTTCTATTTTTTTTAATTATTCTTTGTAACCTACGGACTAAAATTCTCCTCTTTCATTACCATGGGTGTTCTTCTAACTCATTCAAGAATTGGACTTTTTTTTAACTTGAAATACAAAAAAGAAAATTGCAACAATAACACTGCTACTCAGAGGCTGGGGGATTATGTATTGGAAACAAAACACTCTTACTTTTCTCACTGATTATCCTGGCTTGGCACTCCAAGGTCTCACTGCTTGTTTATAGAGAGTGATAAGAAGAAAAGCATACAGATGTCCTTTTGAAGTATATCTTTAACCAGAGAAAGGTGAAAATAAAATGTTATTGTGAATCTATGCTTAATCTTGTTAAAACCTTCCAAGCCAGAGCAGCAGTGTTTGTTAGCTGGAGATAATGGCACAATTTCAATAGCATAAAGAAGCTTTAAGTCTGCAAAAGATATTCTCAGAAATACAGAAATTATCAAACACATATGAGAGGATAGAGAAGAAGTTGGAAGACTTAGAGCATCTAACAGTAAAATATGATGAAGAAGTTGGAGATGTTTATCAAGTGGAAAAAGTGGCTATCAAGTGGAAAAAGTGGTTAAAATCCTAAAAATCGAAGAGGAAAATGAATATAAAGAAAATAAATTTGCTGATATTTATGGTGATTGGTTTGTCTCTGAAAATGGAAAGAGTGGAATACTGAAAAAGGAATTAAATGGAGGGGGAAATCTACCCCAGATTGCAAGATACAGATGAAGAAAAAACAAAATAATTTATGGATTTAAAGAGAGAAATTTTATTAGCAATATCATTGATAACACTACCGACAATCAAAGATAAGCTGATTAAGGAAACAGAAGAAGGGCATCGAAATTACATGAGAGATTTTATAAGCAAGGAGTTGCTAAGAGGAGTCCATACAAATTTGATTGATGATTAGAAGACTGACAGCACAAATGGCAGAAGATATGAGACTGTTTTGCTACTGGAACGATACAGGTTGATAGATGGAAGAGTATAATTTAAAACTAGTTAAACTTAGTGAAATTTAGTGACAATAGATATAGTTAAATAAATAACTGATAATGATAATAATGTATACAATGTGTAATGTTATGATAAGTAATAATTGGATATGAATATTGAATGGTACCATGAAAGGAAGATTAGATAACCTTTTGGATTATATATAAAGGTTAATAAAAAAGAACTAAGTTAGATACAGTTAAGTCTTGATTATTAGGGGGAAAATGTTATGATACAGGATATAGTTAAATAAAGGAGGGATAATGATAACAACGTATATATAGGTATGGGTACAACATAAGGAAATGGGATGTAAATTGTAAACAGTGATTTGGAAAGGAGGATTAGAAAATTTTGTTATTAAATGGGTGTTTATTATGGATGTTAGCTAGAATAGTTCATAAAGATTCAGTGTTACTGGAGGATTTTAGAAATAGTAAATGAAATGCCAGTATGTGGTCATGTATTAAATCTTGGTATATTTTATGATGGATGTTTAAAGAATTATAGTCAAATGAAAATGGAGGTATGATGATGGTAACATGTATAAATATCTGAGTTAAAATACTTGAGTTAATATGAATTATGTTTGTTGACTGTGGAAGAGATGCACGAAAGCCTTTTTGTAACCAACTGATACACTTTCTACAGTATGTAAAGAAGGATGTGTTGTGTTTGTTTTGAAAATTAAAAATGAATTTTTTTATTAAAAAAATAATATTCCACTTCTATTAGAAACCTTTGAAGGAAACTTCAGTCTACTCTTGAACAATGCTGAAGATAATCAATAAGCAACTAGTTATTTCCTATATTTTAAAAAAAAATTCATTGGAAGTGGGAACAGTATTGTAAATACCATCTGCCATCTCTGTTTATTTGATGTCAAGTATTCTGAGTTAAATGACATCCACAAATTAGTGTATATTGAAAGATGAGTTCTTGTCTCCAGAGACTCCTGTCAGCTTAATTGTATTGCCCAGGAAGAAACACTCAATCCTTCCTTCTCTGTGCCATGTGAGAATTGGGCGAAATTCCCAAATCGCTTCAAAACCTCATCTTGAGCAAATTACAAATGCCCTGATGTCATGCCTTTTCATATAAACATAGAGTGATTATCTGCCATTCATCTACAAAACAGATCTCCTTTTATCAGGAGAGATGGTAGCTCTTGAAGATATTTATTTTAATATACTGACCTTTCACTTTATGAAGATTAGACATTTGTCTCAAGAGATTCAAACTGCCTACAGTGAAATTTCAAAGTGTTTGAGAATACGGTTCACTTTATTCTTTGAATAGCATGTTCAGAATATATGTGTAGTCATAAAAACATGTTCAACTTTTTATTTTTCCATTATAGAACAGTTCTAGTCTCTTATCTGAAGTAGTACAAAGTTCACTTGTGGTGCAACGCTTGACTTGAACTGATACAATTTGGATTCCAACCGGTCCATGAATCAGATGGGTAATTTTACATCAGTTTTCCTCTCCTCTCTTTCTCAGTTTAGTTTAATCCAGAAAAGAAAATTGCTATATGAACAAAATACGAAAATTCCAGTATTATTTCCCAACTTAATCTTTAAAAATGTGAGGTCTAATTTTGATTAATATAATAATGATATATTCAGAAGTATATTACACTTTTGAATGGCCTTTTCCTGACAATCCTCTCCAGGCTGCAGTCATTACTGCTGCTTGTGCACCTTTTTCTTCCACACTTTTCCCTTCCACATAACTTTCTATTAATGTGCTTTGATACAGCACTTTGGGAACATCCAACTTCTTTTGCAATTACCTTTTGAGGCCAATGATGGTTTTCTGCACAACTGTCAGGTCAGCAGTCTTTCCCATGATTGACCATTTAAAGGCTCAGGAATGCTTTGCAGGTGTTATGGTTTAATTAGCTGATTAGAGTGGGACACTTTGAGCCTAGAATATTGCACCTTTTCACAATATTCTAATTTTCTGAGATTGTGGATTTGGGGTTTTCATGTGCTGTAAGCCATAATCATCACAATTATGACAAATCACGGCTTGAACTATCTTGCTTTGCATGTAATGAGTCTATCTCATATATTAGTTTCATCTTTTAAGTTGCATTACTGAAATAAATGAACTTTTGCAAGTTATTCTAATTTTTCGACTTTCACTTGTATCTTATTGTGATAGTTTAAAAAAATCTGATGTGGAGACAGCTGCCTATTAAAACCATGTTAAGGTAGGGAATAAACAAAATTTCTCATTTCCATCAGGCATTTTCAAGACCTTTGTCTTGAATGGGTCTAAGTGACACATCCCGGAAATCTCCTGGACTTGCAGTTCAATTGTATTTCATTTTGGTGATGGACTAGCATCTTTTATTACATCTGAGCATCAAAGGCTTGTTCTTTGTATTTTGTTCTTCAAAATATCTCCACTATTTCAGGTGCCCATGAAGGATATATCTCTTACTTTTGTAGCAGTGTGCCTTACCACAGATTCTTCTGTACATCATATACATAAAAAATAAAGAAATAAATCTGAAGATATTCAGCAATACAAGATAGATTCTACTACAAGTTATTATAAAAATTGTTCAGAATTCTTCTCTCCGGTTGTATAAGGAAAACATCCAATTAGAATCTAAAGATATACTAACTTCCGTTTAGAACTCCCAATGCTGACATCTATAATTTAACAGCTGAGAATATAGAGCACAAAGATGTGGCTTTTCCCTTAAGGGTGAAATACTATTCGGGAGGGGGGGGGAGACTATGTTTCTTTGAATTTATACATGAAAATCCTTGTTTATCTTTAAGAAAACTGGCATATGTCTTTGTTACAAATAGACTTGTACTAATGCCATTCCAAAGGATAAACTGTTTATTTAAAGTAGCTTCACATGAGGTAGCACCAAATTTAGCTATGTCAGCACAACAATTCTTGTTTATGGAGAGAGTAAAAATTCTGCAGTTTTATCCTGGGCCATTTCATATAAATAGATATGAAATAGATGTGACCACAGTAGCAAAATTAACTTAATAATTAGGGAACCGGAGTTATGGAAAAAGATGAATTTGTTTCAATAATTTTGTTAAGGATTATATCAAGCAAGTAAGAGTAATGCAAAAGTCTTGAAAAAATTAGAAATCCATCAATCAATCTATCTATCTATCTATCTATCTATCTATCTATCTATCTATCTATCTATCTATCTACCTACCTACCTACCTACCTACCTACCTACCTACCTGTATCTGTATATTGAAAAAGTGCAGAGGAAAAAGGCTTAATACAAAATAAAATTATATATATATAAATATATTTGCATGCATATATGAAAAAAAGAAACATTCAAAGAAAGTTCCTCTTTCATCCCCAGCATTTATAGTCAACATTATAACATCTTATCATTGACTCTTAAGATATTATTCCATTCCTTATCCTCTTTTCTATAAAGCTCTAAAGCTCCAATTCTTTTTATTAATCAGGAAAAGTCCAATGAGGGCTACCAGAAATAACAATTGAAATATTTATCTCTCCATTTCCATTTAAACAACTTCTCCCTAATTCCTCTCTTCAAGTAATCAAAGCCCAATTAAAAATTAGCAATTAAAGATTATCAACAAATAGCCTTACAAATTAATCCATTACACACAATTAAATATTGCCAAAAATGACTAGCAGCGTTCCATCCAACTCAAAAAAATCCAACAGCCATTAGATACCATCAGAAATA
Source organism: Natrix helvetica (assembly GCF_964273705.1). Classification (NCBI taxonomy): domain Eukaryota; kingdom Metazoa; phylum Chordata; class Lepidosauria; order Squamata; family Natricidae; genus Natrix; species Natrix helvetica. The sequence continues at coordinate 44,782,790 of NC_138549.1, read as the reverse complement.
ACAATTGTTTTAACCATAATCAAATAAACCAAGATGAATTATGTTGGCTAGGTTAAAGCAAGATGAAATTTGGCAGCTAGTTTTTTAAAAATTAAAATAAGGATAAATAAATTAAAAGAAAATATCACATACTACACTGCTTTTTATAAGTAACTAATATTGAAATATTAAATGTGGAACAAATCAGTCAGGTTTGCTCACGCCTACCCATTATAATTTGTTCACACTTTATTTCGTTATATGTGTATTTATACACATTTGGATCACAAACTGCATCACTATTCATAAAAATGTTGATACTGGCATATCATTTTATTTTGTTCCAGATAGGTTTACAAACTTTGAATGTGAGTAAGGTCATGAAAGGAAAAAACATTTCTCTCAAGTGCTCAAAGCTACATCTTACTAAGATAGTAGCCCTATTAAAACTATATCCTCACAGGTCTCTTCCTTACTTGGATCTCACTGTATCACAAAATACTTTTGTTACTTCTTTTTTTGTTGTGCCCTCCTGAATTTTCCTTTATGCACAGTCAGAGTGTTATGTCAAAGTGCCTTCTCCTGGTCTTTGGGGGGGGGCGGGTAAGAGGGAGGGAGCTGCTTTGAGGCAATGAGACAGGCAGTCTTAGCTGTGGGCTGTGGATGAGATGAATGTCATGCCTAGGAGACATGAGGACAAATCCATGATCTCATTCCCTACCCTTGGCTTCAAGCAATTCTTAACTGTACATGATTTAAAGAATGGTTTCTTCTTCTATTAACACAATTTATGTCATGGATGTGATTTGGCACACTGAATTGATTACTGATTCACACACAAGCCATTTTAGGCTGCTATGAGAATATCCCTCAGTCACTCTGCATGGCTATTATGTTTCATCTGAGGCTGTCCAAAAGAACCCTCTTTAAGGTGAGCCTCCTCCTCCTGGGGAAGAAGGCGATTGAGGTGCACCTGAAGGGCGTGCTGAAGAATTTGCGGATTTTCTGGAAGACAAAATCGCTCGACTTCATTCCCAGTTATATGCTGGCGTGGTTGGTAGTCTGATGGATGCCCCTGAGGCAGGTTCTTGCCCTGTTATCTGTTTGAACCTGTAGCTCCCGAGGAAGTGGACAGCATCCTAGGGAGTATGTAAGCAAGCACCTGTGTTTTAGACCCATCTTCCTCCTGGCTTGTGAAAGCTTCCCAGGAGGTGACAGGCAGGTGGACTCCGGCGGTGATTAATGCTTCACTACAGGAGGGGCCAGTGCCCCAGCACTTTAAGGAGGCTCTTCTTAAGAAACTTCACCCTCTTCTTAAGAAACGATTGCTGGATTCCACCCAGTTGAATAATTTCCTATCTGTCTCCAATCTTCCCTTTTGGGGGAAGGTTGTTGAGTAGGTGGTTGTGTGGAAGCACTAGAGGTTTCTGGATAAAACGGATTATCTTGACCTCTACAATCAGGATTCAGGCCTGGATTTGGAACAGAAATGGCATTGGTTGCATTTTTCGATGATCTCTGGCAGGAGGAATGGGTGTAGTGCATCCATTCTTGCTCTACTTGACCTCTTGGCAGCTTTCAATACCATTAGCCATGGTATTCTCCTGGAGCAGCTTCGGGGGATGGGAGTGGGAGGCCTTGTGCTATCCTGGTTCACTTCTTTCCTCTGTGACCACTCTCAGTCAGTGTTGATAGGAGGGGAGAGAGCCAGCCCTCACCCACTGCTTTGAGGGATTTCACAAGGCTCTGTATTGTGTCCACTCCTGTTCAACATTTATATGAAGCCACTGGGTGAGATCATCCATCACCATGGACTGAGGTATCACCAATATGCTGATGATACTCAGCTGTATGTCTCGGACCAAGGTAAGTTAAGTGATGCCATGTCCTCGATCTCTCAGTGCCTAGGGATGTTAGAGGCTGGATGGGGAGTAACGGGTTGAAACTAAACCCTGGCAAGACTGAGTGGTTCTGGGTTTGGGGTTCATTGGCTCAGGGAGAATTGCCATCTTTGGTCTTGGATATCCCAAGAGACCCTGCGTGCAATCTGGGGGTTCTTGTGGACTCACGATTCCTGTTCGAAAAGCGATGGCAGTCGTGCCCAGGAGGACCTTTGTGCAATTGCGGGTTGTGCGCCAGTTACACCCTTTCCTGGACCAACAATCCCTACTCATGCCCTAGTCACTTCCCATCTTGACTATTGCAATGTGCTCTACATGGGGCTGCATTTGAAGAGCATCCAGGCAGTGGCCCACATGGTTTTGTGCAGACCCCAGTGTGCCCATGTATCACCTCTCCTGTGGGAGCTGCATTGGCTGCCAATTTGCTTCTGGGTGTAATTCAAGGTGCTGTTTGTCACCTTTAAAGTCCTTCATGGCTTGGGACCAGGTTATCTGAGGGACTGTCTCTTGCCGGTCACATCTACCCACCTCATCAGAGTGGGGAGGCAGGGAATGCTGCAGGTCCCATTCCCTAGGGAGGTACACCTGGTGGGACACAGAAGAAGGGCCTTCTCCGTGGTGGCTCCCTCTCTTTGGAACTTCATTCCCCCAGAGATCAGAATAGCCCCCCATTCTAATACTCTTCCGGAAGGTGCTGAAGACCTGGTTTTGCTAGTGGGCCCGGAGAACCCAGAGCAGGCTGAAGCCCATTAAATGGCTAGTGTGAGCTCTTGTTGCCGGGGCTGAGGGTGGGGGCTAGGGGATGATTTTATTATATTATACTATATTAATTTATTTGATTCTTTCTATTATTTTTTTAATGTTCTGTAAGCTGCCTTGAGTCTCCATGGGCAAATAGGCAGCAATATAAATTCAATAAATAAATAAATAAATACATACATACATACATACATACATACATACATACATACATACATACATACATAAAAACAAAGGCCTTTGTCCCTATATTGCACAACTGGCTATTTTAGCCAAAACAAGCTTATCTTTTCAGATATCCCACTCACATTTTTCCACATAAATTCTGTTCTGATTAACAGCATCAAAGTACAAATAAATTCTCCACAGCTACCCAAGATTGGGTAGGGACTAGCAAACAGTACATGTATTTTTAGAATGAAGAATATTTGTTTTTCTTCTACCCTGCATGCCCAATTTTCTTTATCCACAGAAGAAGATCATCTCTACAGGATACATTTTATCAAATTGGATTGATCTGAAGGGAATTCATTTGCTCTCAGGCACAGGACAGCTGGCAACAGTTTAATCTTTGTTCACCGACTGTCACTCTAGATCTGGAAGACGATTCCAGACTTCATGCAGAGCGGCCTACTTGAAAAAAAATCATTGTCTATCAGTGAGAATTTTAAACTAATCTCTGCTGCAAGTGCTTTTCAAGGCATTGATAGACAGTGTTCAAACCAGGTTTTATGTAACAACAGGGGAGTCCGGTTGCAGAAAAAGAAAACGCATTCACATACCAATGCAGTACCTAAAGCAGAGAACTCTCAACATGTTTGTATGGTGAGAGACATTACTTTAATGTGTAACAAGAATCACAATCAATACTATGCACATTTTAAAAGCCCCATCCAGCAGGGCCATGCATGGCCATCGGCTCACTTCTTCTGCTTGCTCATAGCCACAATGGAGCAGGAGGCTGGGCGACACGCTGATGCTGCAACACGAGACAGGGTGGTAGTAGAGCTGCCCCATGCACCTCACACCAACTAACCTTAGGGCCCCAGGAGCCATCCCAGCCCCAACACCTCGCAGCTGCAGCACCACCACACTGCTTGGCCTCCTGCTCTGTTGTGACACAAGCAAGCAGAAGAAGTGGGCCAACAACCAAGTGCACATGGGTACAGGTGCTGCTGCCACCAGGCAATTGTTGGGGCTGGCTGTATGGGCTCTGAGCTAAGCCAGTGTGGGATGCATAGGGCCACCACCCTGCATCGCCTTGTGGCCACAGCACTGCGAGCAACCAGATGGAGTGGGCAGGCGAGTGGCTGCACAGGCTCCTAAATAGGGCTTATTTGGGGGTAGGGCCTATATTAGGTGCATGTGTAAAAACCCATGCTAGGGCTTATTTTCTGAATAGGTCTTATTTTTAGGGAAACAGTACTACAATTGAATAAGCTATATCTTCCCTCTCTTGAACCACTTTAACTGGGATACAAATAAGAGTTCTCCAAGCATTTGATTCAAAGTGTTGAGATAAGCAGTCCTGACCCCACAAGAGACAATGTCAAGACTCTTTTTATGTTTCCACAGAATACAGCATCAATGTTTGATGGAAAATGCAAATTTACATGCTTTTAGTTGAGATGAAGTGGGAGAACAGCCCTATTTTCCTTAACTCTCCCATATCTCCAATAAGCCAAAAATGAAATGAAAAATAAATATATGATAGATTGTAAGATTTTATTTTATTATTTATTAGAATTTGTCAAACAAAAACAAGAACAAGAATAGAAGAAATAGGCATGTCAATGGACTTATGCACACCTCCTCTACTGACCACTTAAGTACGAAGTAAGGTCCATGGAAGTCAATTTGTGATTGAAAATGTGAAAATTTATAGCTGAGACTTTGACAACTCTATTCCAGAAATCATATTTTTTACAGTCAAGTTTAGCAAGATTTACATTTCATTTTATATGAAATACCCTGATCTCTGGAAGCAGACACTGCCACTTAAACATAGATACCAGTAGCACGCAAAGTTCATTGTTGTCCAGTTTACATTTGCTGAAAAAGCATTATGATTTGTTGCATAAAAATTAGTAGTAGGTTTGATGTATTATTTATAAGGTTATTAAAAACATTAAAATGGGTAAACAATTAATAACTGGAAAATTGAGTTGTAGAACAGACAAAAGTACTGTGCAATGGTAACAGTAATATCTGCGTAGAAAGAATATAGCAGACAAATTACAATCTATTAAACAAACAATCCTTCTAAAGCTCCTATGATAATTACAGATGTTTCTTTTTTTTAATGGCATAGAAAATTTAAACTGATGCTCATATGTCTACTCCAGATTCCACTTGATGTGTGGTGGCAGCTTGAGCTAGATGGGTTTCACTCAACCTCTGTTTTCCTATCTAAAGTGACCTTGCTCCAACCCAGTTAATGCTGAACAAGAAAAATATTTTTTTACTACAGGAGCTTTCAGTCTGTGCCATTAAACACCTGCTAAAATCATGAGGCAGATAAATTCCCCCTCCGTTCTATAACCAAAATGGAAATATTTTGCAAGCTTGCTGTTGCAGCATTTTAATTGATTTAATGATTTTGACTTCCTCCCTCTTGTTTTATCATCCCAACTGATGTTAGAAGAATGGCTACTTTGCACAGATGAGGAGTAGCAAACTCCCATCCAGATATTGTTGAACTTCAGTAGAACTTTAACTTCTAGCCTGCCGAATGGAGAAGATTGCCAGTAACTACTCTAAATGGGGCTCCTGATCATACACAATATCAGATCTATCTTAGTGCAATCAACTTTGTACATCCAGAGTTAGAAAAGGTCCTGGTTCATAACACCATTGAGATTTGCACTGGCAGCAGTAAATTGCATGTGTGCAAATAAATAAATAAGTAAGTAAGTAAGTAAGTAAGTAAGTAAGTAAGTAAGTAAGTAAGTAAGTAAGTAAATAAATAAATAATATACAGTTAATGCTTAATTTACCTGAGAAGGATCAAATAAACAAAAAAGAGGAAGTCACACAGCAAGATTCAGAAAGGCTACAACAGATTTATACATTTCATATGGTTAACAGGCCCAGAAAGATGTTCAGTCTTTTTACTTCAGTGACACAGACTATGAATTTAAAGTGTGTATGTGTGTGAGAGAGAGGGGGGGGGGAGAGAGGGAGGGAGGGAGGGAGAAGGAGAGAGAGGTCTTATAGAAAAAAATGCTGAAAAGAATGAGACGAAATACCCACAAAAAACATCTTTTTTCTTCAAGTCATTCCCCATCATAAGCAACTTGAATTAAAGCAGCAAAAAATAATGTTTATCATTGGTCACTTTTCCAAAGAATCAACATTCTCTATTGATTTTCCTTTATTATAATCAGAGTAAAAGAAAGATATAATTATACCCTCATTTTACATTATATAAATAATGTCATTGCCTATGAAGCTATCTACAAAATGTGTGTGTGTGTGTGTGTGAATACTATGCACAGTAGATACTTTATCTGGAGTATTTGAATGCCATCTAGTGGACTCATACTACTTTAATAACAACTAACATTTGAGCCCACTCTTCATAAGATGATTAATTATATGTAACTTGCAACATGATAATTTTATTTTATAAATGAAATGGCGCACTGAAGGAAATATTAACACCATATAAAGAAATGTCTGGTTATGAAGCTTTCTGGGTGACATTATACTCACTAAAAGGATGCTTTATCTACTTATTACTATAACAGTTTTTATGATATGTTGTTGGAACTAGGTTAGACTGCAGTAGATAAAAACCAGGAGACTGTACTGACTACCATTTTATTAACACTTATTACAATTATATTTTATTTAAAAAATATGAATTATGCTGAAATATGTTAGTCCGAGAAGGGACTACCTGAATTTTCATGATAAAGAGAACCTTTTACAGCAAACTTTGTATAATTCTTCCCTCCCCTGTCATTTCCCAAATGAAGAAATGCTACTTTTCCTTCTGACATCTACAATATTTTGTGTAATGTTGTCATTTGTTTATTTATAAAATTTATTGGCCACCTATCTTACTACTAGGTACCTCTGACATACTTGCAATCTTAAAATTGGGAACTTATATCGGGAACTCAAGCTCTGCTCCTCTTGCTTGTGGGACAGCCTATGGGAACAGTTCATCTGTGATATTCCTTCATTTCTCCTACACTGTGTTTCTTCAGTAGACTTCTATAATGTTGCTTTAGCATGATAGAATCAAGTGGTAGACATTTTGAAGGGTTTGGAGAAGTTGAAAGAGTATATATATATATATATATATATATATATATATATATATATATATATATATATATATATATATATATATATATATATATATATATATATATATATATATATATATATATATATATATATATATATATATATATATATATATATATATATATATATATATATATATATATATATATATATATATATATATATATATATATATATATATATATATATATATATATATATATATATATAATCAGTGACGTGCGGTCAGTGGAGGCAGGGGAGGCAGAGCCTCACTGCTCTCATAAAAAGAAAAAAAAATGGGGGGAAAAGGTCCCCTTCATGTTGACTTGGGCTCCGGTCCAGCTACCACCAACCAACGCCTGGGAAACACAGCTCCTCGGAGCTCCTCTATGCAGCCACCGCCCGCCCTCGCTGCCCCTTTCGTTGCTTTCCCATTCAGGCGGCTGCGTTTTCACCCCGCTCAAGCCTTGCCGCCTGCATGGGAAGCCACCTGAATGGGAAATGGGAATGGGAAGCACAGCCGGCTGAATGGGAAAGCAACGAAAGGGGCTGCGCTTTCACCCCGCTCAAGCCTTGCTGCCTGCAGCCACCGCCTGCCCTCGCTGCCCCTTTCGTTGCTTTCCCGCCCGCCCTCGCTGCCCCTTTTGTTGCTTTCCCATTCAGGCAGCTGTGCTTCCCATTCCCATTTCCCATTCAGGCGGCTTCCCATGCAGGCGGCAAGGCTTGAGCGGGGTGAATGGGAAAGCAACAAAAGGGGCTGCGCTTTCACCCCGCTCAACCCTTGCCGCCTGCAGCCACTGCCCACCATCGCTGCCCCTTTCGTTGCTTTCCCATTCAGGCGGCTGCACTTCCCATTCCCATTTCCCATTCAGGCGGCTTCCCATGCAGGCAGCAAGGCTTGAGCGGGGTGAAAGCACAGCCGCCTGAATGGGAAAGCAACGAAAGGGGCAGCGAGGGCGGGCAGTGGCTGCAGGCAGCAAGGCTTGAGCGGGTTGAAAGCGCAGCCCCTTTCGTTGCTTTCCCATTCACCCCGCTCAAGCCTTGCCGCCTGCATGGGAAGCCGCCTGAATGGGAAATGGGAATGGGAAGCACAGCTGCCTGAATGGGAAAGCAACAAAAGGGGCAGCGAGGGTGGGCGGGAAAGCAACGAAAGGGGCAGCGAGGGCAGGCAGTGGCTGCAGGCGGCAAGGCTTGAGCAGGGTGAAAGCGCAGCACCTTTCGTTGCTTTCCCATTCACCCCACTCAAGCCTTGCCGCCAGGCCCCGCGGAGCCGCTTTTCCTGGGCAGCGATTGGTGAAGCCGCTTGAGAACAACAGAGCCGACCCGCCGCCTCTCGGGTCTTTAGGAAGCAAACGCAAAGCAACCCACCGCCACGGGCCTGCATTTGCGGGCGCCGGCGGCTGCAAGCCTTGGATGGGCTCTTCTTCTTCCTCCTCCTCTCCCACACCCCTGGGAAGCTCCTGCCCCCATTTTGTCCGTCTCCCTCCCTCACCCCGATTTTTTTCTCAGAGTCGGTGGCTCGGGAACCCGCCCTGTAGGTGAGTCTCTCGTTTGATGTGGGGCCATTCCTGGGAGCCGGCGGGTCTTTTGCTGGCTGCCAAGGCAGGGCTTCGCTGAGGTGACGACGCTGAAGAAGCCGTGCAGGAAAAGTTAGGGGGATGCAGAAGGCCCGAGGGAGCTGGGGATCGGGCTTTGGGTTGGTGGGAGACCTTGAAGGAGTGGGGGGGGGGAAGGGACTGGCGCCGGTGGAGGAAGCAATGCTACGCGGATCAGTGCACTCCGCGGTCCCCTTAATGTTCACTCAGGAAGGTGGGGAATGGGACCACGTGTGCTGGAGGTTGAGGCTGCTTCAGCCTCCTGCACACGTGGTCCCATTCCCTGCCTTCCTGATGACGTCACCAGCCTCACCAGCCATAACCCTCACCACACGTCACTGATATATATATACCTTTAAAAAAATATTTTAGCTTTTTACAATTACTCTGTATTTTAACTTGGCACTCCACTCTCCTTATGCTGGGCTTTGACCATAGTCAAAGGATTAGTGTAGTGTATTTTCCTTTAGTTTTCTCTGTCCATTTGAAAGTGGAAGATATTACCAGGCTGCTCACTGAAATCTGAAGTATATACACAAATTTCGTGCTGCTCTTTCAGTGTTACTATATTGAACAAACAAAATGCCACAGTGGTGAGTTTAACATCTGTCCTTAATGAATGTATGTCCTAAGCTACAAAATGAACAAACAGAATTTATAGTCAGCAAGACATCACAAAGGCTCATCAATTCATGTTTTAATCAATTCTGCGAAACATGTAGCGTAAACGCTATGCATTTTTGAGGCATAAGTTATAATAAAGTACAGAAAGCAACTATTAGCTTTCTACCTCTTTCAAGACTTTCTGATATGGAGAAGTAGGAAAGAGAATCTGCATTATTGGCACTATGAAATTTTACTGTAAAGGTAGTCCTCAACTTTTGACCATAATTGAGCCAGAATTATGGTTGTAAGTCATGCTGGTCATTAAGTTGGACATCACATGACTGATAAAATTTTCAACTTTATTTTGCAGTTGCATTAAGCAAATTCATGGCTGTTAAGCAAATTTTGCATTTTTAAGTGAAACCATTGTCCAGAATGGGTGGTTTTTGCTGGAAATCATACGTAAAAGCTAATTTCTGATTTTTTAATTTTTTCACATTTACAAGGCTCAGACATGTCAACAAAATAATCTAAGTTGAAAAAAACTAGAAATTAAATTCTCCAAGAAGATACTTTTCTTTGGTGTAATGCAATTGTTTTAAAAAATCTGTGGTAGCTTACATTATCTTGAAAGGTCTCTATTCTCATCACAACACAGTTGATTAAACTGTAGATTTATAAGAAAGCTAAGATTTTTCTGTTAGCCCTATTTCCATATGTTTGGTATCTACCCTAGCTTGAGAATAAACAGCCACACTGAATACACTGGGTCTCATGTCAATTGACAGAATCATACTTTGTAGGATTAGACAGAGTAAAGAAATGACTGAAGTTGTAATCCTTTGTACAGTTGTTTGACAATGATCGAAGTCAGTGGAATTTACTTTACATTACAACAATAGCAACCATTTCATTATCTGGACTTGTAAAGCTTTGCTTTGCTTTTCAACAGGCTTACTGAAAAACATATATAAAATGCTTTATAAAAACTTTCATTATTAATTTAATTATTTTGGACAACTGACAAGCATTGCGCACAAAAACATCTCTTGGGTTATGTATTTAACTACTATACCACCATTGTTGCACACTTAAAAGATTATTATTTTTTAAAAGGCCAATAAGCTAGAAAGAAGTAGAAAGATTGTTACTCTTGATCTTCAGTCCCTTCAAATTATGTCCTAAAACTTGATTTTATTTTTCATTTTTCCTTTGTCCCTTCTCACAGCCACCATGAAAACCTAAACTATTCTGTCAGAATACTTTCCTTTTCATCAGCAATACCTGGAAGCCGGAGTTACAAATCAGGCAGGGTGCCAGAGCACTTTGAGGAATTAAAATAATTAAAATACAATGATAACTATCAGCAGCCAATTCTTGCTCATAACGTGAAGCCCTTTAGCAGGGAGGTCATTTAAGCTCTCCAGAAAGTGGGTGGGCATACTAGGGCTATAAAATGCCAAGCTAAAGAGATAAACTAACAAAATATATAGGGGACCCAGCTTCAAATCCCTGCCCTCCCAAGCTTGTCAGAATCATAATAAAATTAGTACATGCCACAAATATCTAAATAAACTTCAAGTCTGGTGACATGATACTAAATCTTATTATCATGAAAGAAAACTAAAATGAATTGGAGGGAGGATCCACATCCCTACCTCCCCCTTTTAAAATCTTACTAACAGTGAGCAATCATGTGCCTTGGCCACTCCGAAGCAATGCAAGAGACTCCTATCCCAAAGGCAACTGCCTCTTGAAAAAAGCACCTTTGGGAGAACCATGACCCAAGGATGACTGGAGAATCCCCATAGACAAGAGACTTCTGTATTCAGTGAACTGACAAAGCACTATTTTCCACCCAGGAGAAGTAATCCTTAGATTCATTTGCACCACTTAAAAATACCAGCTGGTCTCACTAACCTCACAAGATATCCTAAGGAAATCATCCAGATTTAAGGAAAATTTGCGTTGGAGGGAAGAGGGAAAGACACAGCTTGAAAAACATTTTTTTTCTAGGCAGCATTGCTTAACACAATCAGGCAGGCAGTGGTGGTCCAAAATGATTACCTCATTGCTTTTTCATCAGTGGGGGTGGGAGATCTCCCAAAGCCCTTGGTTTTTTTTGTAACAAACCAACAAAGAATCCACAGACTAGCCAAATCACTCCATTTAGAGAGGATTACAGAGCCAGGGAAGAGGCATGCGATCACCTCCTCCCACCCTTAATTGGGGACAGAGGAGGCAAGGAGTGCTTCTCTCCACTTCTATGTGGATTACCATGGGCTCAACATGGTCTATCTGGCAAATGTATACCCTCTACCACTTATGAAGGACATGCTAGCCCACTTAGCCAAGGGGAAGATTTTTACTAAACTGGACTTATGCAAAGAGTATTACAGAGATAGGATTAAGGAGGGGGATGAGTGGAAAATGACTTTCAACTGCCCCTTGTGATATTTTCAATGCCAGTTGTTACTGTTTTGATTGCAAGGAGCCCCTGCCATGTGCATGCAACTAATAAATGAAGGCCTCCATGAACACTTATACAAAGGGGTGTTGGTGTATTTCGATGACATGCTGATCTACTCTGAAATGAAGGATGAGCAAGTTAAGCTCATACAAACTGTTTTTAAAAAATTGCAGACAACTGAAATGTATGCTAAAACTGAAAGTATGAGTTCCATAAAGACAAAATTGAATACTTGGGATACCGAATCTTGCAGGAGGGTGTAGAAATCCTGAAGAGGGTGGAAGTACTTTGCCCCTTGCTCAAAGATCCTATCAGTCTGTACTTTGGCTAGGTTATTTGTGCAGTATGTTTACAGACTTCACAGTGTTCCTGATTGAATTATCTCAGACAGAGGAGTGCAATTCATCTTGCACTTTTGGCATGAATTTTAAAAATTCATGGGGACCAACCAAGGCTTAAGCTCCTCCCATCACCCTCAAATGAATGGGGAGTGTGAATGAGCCAACTCAGTACTGGAACAGTGCCTCAGATGCTACATTAATTGTCAAAAGATAATTGGACTGATCTTTTAATGTTTATAGAAGTGGAGCATAATAATTTAGTGCATAGCACCATCGGGTATACTCCCTTTAAGGTGGCTTCAGGTCAGGACTTTGTAGAAATCCAAGAACTACCTTTCGACAAACCCCAGAACCCTTCATTACAAGAATGGATACAAGAACTACAAAAGGAAGCACAAGAAGCCTACAAACAGCGGGGTGATAAAAATGTGCCAAAGCAAAGGAATTGAAAGTTAGAGACAGTCTATATATCTCCACAAAGTATATACAGTGTATCCAATAATCCCCCAAAACTTGGCCCTAAGTACATTGGTCCCTTCCAAATTAACAAAATTATCAACTCAATCGTAGTACAATTACAATTGTCAACAAATCTGAAAAGAATTCACCCTGTATTTCATTGTAGCCTGCTGAAACCAGAAGTAACCTCTCCCCTTCGGCCAACTCATCCTACACCACCCCTTCCTATTTTCATAGAGGGGAACAATATTTTGAGGTGAAAGAAATTTTGGAGTCTCGAAAACAGAAGGGGAGGATCCAGTACTTGATTGCATGGAAACATTTCCCTGCTTCCCAATCCAAATGGTTTGATGGCCACCACATTCGAGCTGACAAACTCCTTTATGGTTTCCACAAGAAATATCCCAACAAACCTAAAATGTCAGATCTCAATTGAATACTTAAAATTCTCTTTTCTTTTCTTTTAGGGCTAACGCTTTGTGAGGGGGGCCCAAATGTCAACTGCTCATGTTCGCTTTCTTTGAAGCTTGCTAGTAATTGCTGTAACCAGGGGGGAAGGAACATCTGGGAAGGGAAGCATGCTGGAGGTGTGAAAGAATGCTATGGGAAATTGGAGAGTATTCCAAAAACTTATAATGTACATTTTGAATTTATACTGGCTATTGCTTACTCTGAATCTACATGAGAAAACTGAAAAGTTTTGCACATTTCAATTACTAACATGCTCATTATGGTTTAAATATCCAGACTGAAGTTGCACAGCAAGTGATACTAATGCAAAGATAGAAAAAAAATCTGCTTCCTAATACAATTTTAAAACAGTGAATTTCTTCCTGTTTAAACACATATCCCAAATGTAATTTCCCTCCTTCCCCACATATGTAACAACAGTGCAACAGTGTAACAGAATAGCCATTGCCAATCTGATGAAATTCAAATGTTTTGAACTTTCATCTTCCTGCCACTCATCTGAACATGAATAATAAATGTCTATTTTTTCAAAAGCTAGAACACAAATTCTGCATTAAGGTACACTCTGGAAGGTAGCAAGTATGAAATTTAGATATTATAAATGAATTGTCAAATACAAGGAACTCAATAGATCTTTGTATTTTTGTTTCTTCTGGTTTGTATCTTGATATGTAGTACACAAATTGTGGGATTTGCAATTTTATTATAATGTTTAACCTACTTTAAAATTTACATTTTAATAAAAGAGCAGTTTCAACAGTTAATGTATATTAAATCAGGATAGAGCTACATGAAGTACAGTTTTTTTGATGATGTTCATTTACCAAAACTTTTTTATTCATTTAGTGAATGTATGTAAGTTCAATCCACACATATAAATGAGAAATAAGAAATTTCAACAAACCCATTATTCAAGGTTGGAATTTAGAATATATTTTATCAAGCTGGGCTTTTCTTCTTCAGAAATAACAAGAAACAGAAAGACAACTGCTTTTGATCATTTTTCAGCATATATTAAACAAAAAAAGCAATGGGTTGCTCATAAGTTATAGGCTAATAGTTAAACATAAGAATGTATATAACTAAAATATAGAACATATTTTCCATACCTATTTGGATGTTGAAAACTATCATACTCTTTTTATATATCAGAACTATGTCGATTATAACACTGAACTTCCCTCTGAATACCTTTCAAAATGTAATATTTATCAGATCAATCTCTCATATTTCCACTCTGTTCCATATGTTGTGCAGATTAATTTGTTAAATGTATAAAAACTATATTTGGATGTCAAAAAGAAAAGAATTTAAAAACAGTTTCTAAAAATGGTTCCATTGTGGCTTGGTTATGCAGACCCACATAAAGCGACATTTTGTCTCCAAGCACACACTCAAATTCACACACTTTATCACAGAAGAGCCATTTCTTTGTAGTAAAAGGTAGGGATGGTTAATAACTTTTGGAAAGTTGGATAATTTTTATTATTTTCCTAATGTTATTATTCTATTATTTTCTGTCACTTGAAGTAGTAGAAAACCACATTTTAATGAAATATAATAGATATTCTCTGGTGTTCTATAAAGGTAAGCCTCCTCTATCAATTCTGGAAAAAAATCCTGTCAATTATTAGAATTATTGTTATTCCCAGTCTCTAAAATTGGGTTACAATCAGCTAAATACACTTTGTTTCATGTGTCCAGACAGTGATATATTGGTGAATCTTAAAACCAATACCATGTTGTCATAAGTAGCTTAATGGCAAGTCTTTTTTCGCCCAGGCATTAAAAACCATGGGTTCTTCAATTGGGTAATCTTTTGGCAAAATATTGAACATGCTCCCAGAGGACGTAGGTTTCATGTATACATCAGTCAATACATTTATCACCAAACCACATATTATAGAATATGTGCTAATGTTAGTGGGGTTACAAGCTGGGAAACCATCTTGATGTTTCCTGGAGCCCATTTAAACATACTTCTTCCAGGAACCAGTAATAAATGACCATCCCAAAAATCACATGCCTGAGACATGTAATATGAAGATTATCTATAGCAGATATTTTATTTACCATATTCATGTCATATTTCAAACTCGATTATACTTTTTTTAACCATAAAAAATTAGTTAAACTAATTCTAAGATGGTTTATAAAATATTTCATACTGTAAAATCTATTTGTGACATAAAATAAATATACAACAATTCCACAAAGAATGAATACATTAAAATAAAATAAAAACCCTGAGTGTTAATATGGTTTTTTTTCTCTAGGGAAAAAACAACAATTGGGGTTTTTTTGTCTAGGAATACTGAAGCTTATTGTTTAAAATACTTTTTAACAAAAATTTGTGGCCTGAATTGCAATTTAATGTCAGTTATCCTGGAAAATATATAAACTTATGTGCTCTACCTGACATCATGCTTGTGTACGGGAACACAGTAAAAAGAAAATTTCATCATAAAAAAAGAAAGAATTTGCAGATTATTTCATCCTATTACAAGTGAACAGAATAACTCAGTCTAAACAATAGTACTAAAAGTTAACTGAAGTACTTTTTACTTCTACGATATCTATGAACTTCTGCAAAAATAGTAAAAGCAAGAACATTCTTCACAAAAGTATGCAAGTTTAGAAAATAACCTAATTTGAGAACCCAAATAGAAATGTAAGGAATATGAAATAGGGCATGTGCAATGAAAACATTTGGCATTCTTGATTATATTGTAGGCATACATATGTTTGCTGTTTTAAATATCTTTTATCAAGATGATATGGCTTCTCTCTGCTCCCAAATTTTTGTTAAGATGATTTTTCTGTCCTCATCAAATCATGAGGAAAATGCATTTATATTAATGGGATATGGTAGGCAGGACAAGGCAAAAAATGTGCCATGATAAGGACTGTATTTATGACAAGAGAAACATGTTCCCAGGAAAAATAGCCCATAGCTAAATTGAATTTTCAAATACCTTTACCAACATAACTCAAATGTTCAGTTTGTTATAATTTTCCCTGGATTCTACCCTTAACAAAGTTCTATTAATTTAAATTTTATTTTAACAAAAAATGAAGAGCTTATTCAAACTCCTTTCAATCAGTTCAGTAGGAATCTTTTCTTTAAGATGTGGGCCTCTGCTGGGAACAGCCTAATTAAACATGATGGATTCAGGATCTTGATTTGCCATTTGAGCCATGTGCCTTAACACGTCCTTTTTGGTGATAATGCCCAGGAGCCTCCTAGAGAAGAAGGGAAGAAACAAAATTGCGATTAATCATTAACCTGTCTTGTTAATTTTTCAAATTCTGCTACAGGCAAAACTTAAACACAAAACAGTCAGTTTCAAAAAGACACCCTGATCCTCCCTTCTTTAAAAATCAAGAAATGATGTGGGTTTTTTTTTTAAAGAATGATTTACATTTACAAACTGAAAAAAATTCATCACAATGCATTGCTTTTATGAATACAGAGTTTTCATTATATTTTTCTCAGCCTATGGCAAGGGGATAAAGATGCCATAGTCTATCCAGCTGCATTCCTCAATGCACTTAGTCAAGACTATTTCTTGAGCAGGCTCAAACTTGTCCAACTTGATATCATCTCTCTGAAAACATTTCAGAAACTGTTGGGATCCTCCAGGCCAAAGCAGAAGAAATTCAGTGCAGGGTATAAAGAGATCGATACATCAAAGCATTGCAAAAACCTTGAAGCAGAGGATCTTGAACTATGACCTGAATGCCAATGCATCACATTTAAAGAAAGCTTCCTGCAAAACCACTGAATTATATGCCCCCCCCTTCTCTTGCAGGCATGCTATTATGCAAAAGTGTGGAAGCTCTCAAATATCTGTTCATTCCATCTATTGTGAGTTTTTATTAATTATTTTAGAGGAGGGTTGCTATAGCTGTTAAGAAAACTGAAAAACAATGGTAAAAAAATATTAATAAAATTACCATATTTTTCGGAGTATAAGACACATTTCCCCCCCCCCCTAAAAGTGGGTGAAAATTTGGATGCGTCTTATACACCACCCTTTGGCCTCTGCCTCCCAGCAATTTACCTCCTTGCAGCAAATGGGGAAAATGGGGCTTGCAGAGGGGGCAATAGGCTATGGCAATCCCTGCAGCATGGAACAGCTGATCATCGGGAGGCCCGTGTTGAAACTGAAAGTGAAAGTGAAATGGTCTGTTGGCTGTTTGCTGCAAGGAGGTAAGTCAATAACTATAAATGCCTATAGAATGTTCAAATTATTAGATTTATTTTTTAAAGACTGCTTTATTATTGTTCTAGACAACAAAATGAAGAAGCTTTTTAAAATAAATGCTTGATCTGAAGAGGCTCAGTGCTATTGTATCTTCTTTTAAATAGCAGAGAATAGCGTATACTTCCAGAAAGCCACACCAATTTTAACAGCATCTGTACAAGTATAGTCTGAAATGTAATGCCACAAACAGCGTATACCATCTGTACTGTTTGCAGTTTGTTGCAAGGAGGCAAATTGCTGGAAGGCAGAGGCAGATTTTTCCCCCTTGTTTTCCTCCCAAAAAGCTAGGTGAGTCTTATACTTTGGAGCATCTTACACTCCCAAAAATATGGTAATAGTCAAGCTAATATTAACTGTATGTAATACAGACTTATTAACTTACCCTGATAACAAAACCCTTTGAATAATCAATGCTAATTATAACACTCCAATGCCTCAAATAATTGACCCTACTGTTTTAAACATTCTAAACACTATACACGCTTAAATAATTAGGTGTGAAGGGCAATTTTTCATTCCTTTTCATTTCTCAAAGGATTGGGAAAACAGAAAAAGAGGATAGATATGCTATTATCACAGTCCCAAAGATGTGTAAGAGCAATGCAATGTCTGAATAATTTTTCTATTTTAAAAATATCACACTATGTCCTTTACATAGTACTAAATACTGTAAAATATGTGAATCATTTCAAAGACATATTTCTATTTACAATTATTTTAGTGCAGTTATGAAACATTGGTGTTCCGTTAAAAATCTGTCTGATGAAGAGTATTTCGTTCTTGTGGAGTTCTTGCATATATTTTTATTAAATATATGCAATTATAGTTTGTTAGATAATATCTTGAAGTAAAAAGTTTCAGAAAGCAAAGAATACTTTAAATCGTATATCTTGAAATCTTTCTTATAAGTCTCTTTCTACCTTGAACTTTAGCCATAATCTGATATCACTTTCACAAAACCAGATTTTACTGAGTTTTTATCTTCAAAACCCAGGATTCTGTATATCCAATGTTCAAAAAAAAATAAGTTACATATAATACTGACTGATCTAAAACCATAGTTTCTTTTTACCAATATTTTACCTGCTTTAAAAAAAAACCTGCCTAGTATGCAAAGAGTTTATCAAAATGACATAATTAGTGAACTCATGTGCTTTCCTGATTTTACCAGAATTGAATTACATTGAGATTAGCATTGGGCAAAAACAACGAAGTTGGTTTGACCAACAAATTGACTTTTATTGACTCCAAATGGCTCAATTTTTCCCATCCAGCTAGTTGTGCAAATAAATACAGGTATTCCTCAGCTTACGACCACAATTGAGCCCAAAATGTATGTTGCTAAGTGAATCACATTTGTTAAGTGAATCACTGCAATTGTTAAATTTGTAACACAGTTGTTAAATGAATCTAGATGAATTTCCCCATTGATCATGTGACCCTGGGACGCTGCAACCATCATAAATATAAACCAGTTGCCAAGTATCTGAATGTAAATCACATGACCATGGGGATGCTGCAGCGGTCATAAGTGTGAAAAATGGTCATAAGTCACTAAATGAACTGTTGTAAGTCAAGGACTAGCAGTAGGCTTTCTGTCTTCTCTACACTTGGATACTGCTCTGTTTGCAGCATTTTTTCATTAATTTAAGTTGAATTAAATTACACTTATGAATACTCCCTCTCTGACAGTTTTCATATTATCAGAGTAGTGATGGGATGTCTGCTAAAACAAAGCAAGGTTATGGCATACACTTAAAAGGAGACCATGAAGCCTGTAATTGTGGAGTCTGTCTGGCAAGAAACAAAGAATGCTTATTCACAGGGAATATGCACCTTTAATGCTTGTAACAATTCTGGGTGGTTAGAAAGATGATAAAAGTAACAAAGAGTTAGGCATCTTGCAGACCTCAGCTAGAAGTTAGGAAAAGGGATGCCCTGGAGCAAATAGAATTTGTATTAGATAACTCCTGGAGCATTCATTAGCCAAGGCTTAGGAATAAGGATGGCTAGAGATCAATAGAATAATTGTTAGATCATTACTAACATGTTTATTAGATGATATTTCTTACATATACCGCCTTATCCCACTTTCTGCTTTAGTG
This sequence comes from Natrix helvetica, assembly GCF_964273705.1. Classification (NCBI taxonomy): domain Eukaryota; kingdom Metazoa; phylum Chordata; class Lepidosauria; order Squamata; family Natricidae; genus Natrix; species Natrix helvetica. The sequence continues at coordinate 44,763,537 of NC_138549.1, read as the reverse complement.
AAAATATATAATGTTTTTTTAATTCCATTGTTTGAGGTTCCTTGGCATTTTGGCCAGGACTCCTTTTCTTGGAGCACTTCAAGAAAAGGAAACAAAACCTGCATTTTGTGTCTGGTGTTCTTCATTGGCCTCAGCACCAGGCTCAGACCAGAATTAGGGATAATAGTATAAGATAATACATCGTCATTAATTTAAGTGAAATTGAATTGTACTGATATGGAAAATATCAGTGGGACAGGTTCCTAACTTTTGCTCCTTATAAGTATTAGTGTATGAATGTTGCTTATCAAAAACAGAATCTGTCTACTTTCAGCCAATGAGGAAGTTGAAAAAGCACTGAATATTCCTCTAGCCTTGCAAATGTTCTTTATAGCTTCAGAAGGCGTTCACTATTTCCAGCACTGCAACTTGCTTTCTCTCATGGCTCCAGAATGTTTGAGCTTTTGAGGGACATATTCTATATTCAAGGCTTTGTTTCATTCAATTTAGCTTCTGCCTCTTATATTTTTTCATTCCTTACCTTCTTATAGGCTTATAAATCCCATGGACTTTCAGTTTGTAAAAAAATAAACTTCCATTAGTTAATTCCTTTAATGTGTCATTCATGCAGGGATTTCCATAAGTGTTTGAGGCACATTTAGTCTGGATAAAAGCTAAAACGTTAGCAAAACTTTTGCAAACAATTACATTCAGCTGGCATTTCTCCCTAGCAGCAATATATAAGGTTTTTTTTTCCATAGATTAAAAATAATACATATTTAGCAGTAGCTTGACCTAAATATGAAGCTTAATTACATACATGTATTATAAATTCTGCTCTAAGTCAAAAAGAGCAAAAATAAGATACAGTATATTGCTCTGAGCTAGAGGGTAAGTCTTTGCTAGCTAAATGAATTATAAAAAGCATTAATAGCTACAAATTCAGGAATTATTTATTTTATTTCAATGGGATCTTTTCTTTAAGTTCTTGTTTTAGTACTGTTATTGAAAAATTATCAAGGTGCTTCAAATGCACCCTTCTTTTATTTCAGGTTAGTTTTAACTTATTTTTCAAAAGTTGTGTCGTTATTTTTTTATAAACTCAAACATGAATCCCTTGTAATCCAACCCAACTTGTTTTCCAGGTCTAACATTACATGTATCTGGAGAGGATTGGAATTATTTCTTCCAGAAAATAACCCTCCCCTTCAACAGAAATATCATATTTTTTAAAACAAAAATAATTTATATACTTACCCACTGCGTGTAACAAGACACTGCCTGAGTCCAAGTTTTCGGAAAATGTCTACCACTGTTTCCATTGGTGTGTGGTCCGTGACAGTGAAGGGGCTCAGATTCAAAATACGCCGCAGCTTCAGCATATGAGGGCTATTGGCAGGGACCTCTGGAGGATCTTCAGTAAAATATACAATTGAATTGCTTACTACGCCATCCTGATGCTGCCTTGCATTTTCTGTATGAAAAAAATCAGACAAATAAGAACTATTGCACATCCATCTCAGGAGAGAAATAGTTACTGTTTCTGGATGATTCTTTAATGGTTCTTGCACAGGGGTGTCCAAACTTGGGAACTTTAAGACTTGTGGACTTCAACTCCCAGAATTCCCCAGCATAGCTGGCTGGGGAATTCTGGGAATTGAAGTCCACAAGTCTTAAAGTTCCCAAGTTTGGACACCCCTGTTCTTGCAAGTTCAGAATGATTATTAAGTACAGCTGTATAGCAGTGCCAGCACACTAATGCTGATGCCAGATTTATCCTAGCTTCTTTTTTAGGGATAATCTTGATATGCAGTGGTGGGTTGCAGGCGATACGCCCCGGTACAGTACTGCCTGGAGCACCAGATACCATTCCGGCTCCAGAGGGCTCACCTGCCCGCCCCAAGTTCCTTACTGGTCTTTTAAGTCTTTGGCGCTTCCCTGCACGTGCACGGCATGTACAGTGCCTGTGCAATGCTCCGCTGAGCAGCTGGAGCGTCACGGAGGCTCGCAGAGTTGCTAAGATGCATGAAGTAGATTGCTACATTTCTGCTTTCACTGGTCACAAACCAAGCTACTTACCTTAAGGCTACAGAGAGAAAATATTTCAGAGCAAGCAAGATATTCACCTATATAAGATGTTAAAAACCCATTCAAGAATCTCTAGCTTCTCCTGGGCTTCTGCAGTTGCCTCTATAGCTGTTGCACAAGCCCAAGAACAGTGCATTCTGCTTAAAGTGTCAAATGAAATTCTGAATAATCGTAACCCTTTGAAACTGGATCACTGCAGTGTTGTAGTTTCATTGCGACATTGTCATTTAATAGGACTTTTCTGCTACACACAATATGATAGCAGATACAAGGGGCTCCTCAAAGGTTTCTTCAACTCAATAAATAAAAATGTATTCATTTATTTAAAAGATTTATATGGCCACTCCAATTCCATCCTGATGCTCACAACAACAAAAAGCACAACTGAACAAACATAAAACCAGGACAACGAACCAAGGCAGCAGAATACTCCTAGCCCAAATTCACATGTGCTGTGTTCAACTTTCATCTTGTCCCAGTGATTGGCAGAAGAGCCAGGTTTACACAACCTTCCTGAACCTAAGTGACTAGGGATCCTCCAGTTCTTGAGGGAAGGTTCACCTGCTAGGTATCACCAGAGGACGCTGTTCAGTAGAAAGGACTTGGAGCATACCTCTAATCGTTTTAACTGAAAAATGTAGAGTCCATGCACACCAACATTTATCTTTAACCCTGTCTAGGGTTATTTTTTTCTTATCTTCTGGGAAAGGTATGCAAAACGGTATCTTGTAGGGTTACTGAAGGGACTTAAACTGGAGTCTCACAATCCTTCTTTCACACAATTCAACTGTTGGTTCACAAACGATTGCTTTCCAGACACAGACAAACCTTTTAAAAGTAATACTTGTATCTACTGGACAATCCAGTAGATTAAATAAAGGAACAAAGTTTTGTGGAAGAGCAAAATATTGTTGATAGCTTTTGGATAAAACAACAAACTAATTGGTTTGAACATAGAAGGCAATTTGAGTTTAGGAAGGATTATGGCAAAGGATTATGAAGTCTAATAGTAGCATATATAACATGAAACCATACTGTGGCTTGTTGTTGGCTTAGCACTGTGATTATTGAATAGAATTAAGTGTCAACTTCTTGAAGCGGTTGCCAATGGGTAAACTTAATCAGCTTAAACTTTATTTTAGGAAAGTGCCCATTTGACTTTTAAATTAGACTCTTCATTAAGCTCAGTATTGACATATATCTTTCAGCTAATTGAAGCATATATTATTATTATGTTTGCCCTTTTCTCTCTAATGTGTGCATACAGTAATATCACAGCACAATTACTGCTGAATAATACATCCATTTCCCTTTCCTTTTCTTTGATTTTTCAGTGTGTAGAAGTGCTAAAACCTCCAGAACAATAATAGGCTTTCTAAAAATGTCTTCTGTTCAAAAACAAAGGTTAACTAACACTAATAATATTTCCTCTTGCTTGAAGTTAATTTTCAGAAGAGATTTTTAGTGCAAGTTCCTCTCTCTCTCCCTTTGAACTATTTTCCATCAATCATGGAGCTGAAACCAACTCTTAACTTCTAGCAACAGAACCTTGTCAGTTTCTAACACATTGGCATTGTACTGTATTATGTCTCACTTAAAATCATCTTTTAACAGCCATGAAATGAAAATTACCAAATCCCAAGATGCATTATCCTCCAATCAGCTTTCAAGCCTACTTGTAATTGATTACATTTCATATACATTATTAACATTTGCCCTGTCTTCTTAGGGTAAACATGCCTAGTTTTGTAATAGCAGGTCTCATCACCTTCCTCTAGGCATCAATTTACTATAGTTCTGCTTTAACTTTGAAAATAATAAGAAAAAGAAGACAGAAAAGTTGTATAGACATTCAATCTATTTATGAGTATAATTGTTAATATATATTGCAAGACTTCTTTTGTTACAAAAAGTAACAAGAAAGAAGCTTTCTGTTATTCTTAAAAGAATCAAAATTTTCTAAAGACTAATTTGGAAAGGGAAAATTAAATGCATAGATGTGAGAGGACATGACATTGGGATCGTTTAAGTTTAGAGTACTATCGCACACAGTTAATTTCTTACCTAACTTTCTTCTAGGCCACCCATAAAACAAATCACCTCTATGTGAAACAGATGCAACTCACTTATTGCAAGAATCAAGTCCCGTCTCTGTGCAAAGCCAATAAGACGCTCTTTAGAAACCACCACTGGAAAGCCATTGTAGTCTGTTTCCTTGATTAATGTCTCCACATCTTCCACAGTCATGCTGTCTTGAGTCAAGACAGAAAGAGGAGGTTCTCCACGCCTGGGCCTCATAACATCAGTAGCCAGTGTTCTGTGGGTAAATTCATCTTTTACATCCAGAAATGGATAGCCATTCAAATGGATATGTGCCTCGTAGATCCCTTCTTTGCCAAAAGCATCAGCAACCCACTTGCTAGTAACAGCTGCAGCCATAAGAGGCACAATATACTCCAGTCCTCCTGTTAATTCAAACATGATCACAACAAGCGATACTGTCATTCTGGTAACTCCACCTGTCAAGAGAAAGAAATTGCTGGGTAGGATTGTCATAGAAGATGCCACTCTGATTTTTTGCAACCTGACATGCGTTTTCATAAGTGGAATCAACTATAAAATGTTAACATTTTTCCATAAACCAAAACACGAAGGCAGCTCTGCAGTTGTACTGTATGGTATCCAGAGGGATCATTCATTGAATTAGTATACAGCCTTAGTTTTCTTCATTCCCAAATGGATACGGTGCCTTCATTCCAAGGAATCTTTAGGTATAATACAGTGGTGGGTTTCCATTTTTTTTACTACCAGTTGACTCATGCGCGTGCACAAGTAAATTGGCAGTAAGTAAACTGCAAAATTTAGGGGTGTAAACAGATACCATGCTACAGTGGGGCAAAAAAGTATTTAGTCAACCACCAATTGTGCAAGTTCTCCCACTTAAAAAGATGAGAGAGGCCTGTAATTGGCATCATAGGTAGACCTCAACTGTGAGAGACAAAATGTAAAAAAAAAAGACCAAACAATCACATTGGCTGATTTGGAAATAATTTATTTGCAAATTATGGTGGAAAATAAGTATTTGGTCACCTACAAACAAGCAAGATTTCTGGCTCTCACAGACCTGTACCTTCTTCTTTAGGAGGCTCCTCTGTCCTGCACTCATTACCTGTATCAATGGCACCCGTTCGAACTTGTCATCAGTATAAAAGACACCTGTCCACAACCTCAAACAGTCACACTCCAAACTCCACTATGGTGAAGACCAAAGAGCTGTCAAAGGACACCAGAAACAAAATTGTAGACCTGCACCAGGCTGGGAAGACTGAACCTGCAATAGGCAAGCAGCTTGGTGTGAACAAATCAATTGTGGGAGCAATAATTAGATAATGGAAGACATACAAGACCACTGATAATCTCCCTCGATCTGGGGCTCCACGCAAGATCTCACCCCGTGGGCTCAAAATGATCCCAAGAATGGTGAGCAAAAATCCCAGGATCACACGGGGGGACCTAGTGAATGACCTGCAGAGAGCTGGGACCAACGTAACAAAGGCTACCATCAGTAACACACTACGCCGCCAGGGACTCAGATCCTGCAGTGCCAGACGTGTCCCCCTGCTTAAGTCAGTCCATGTCCGGGCCCATCTGAAGTTTGCTAGAGAGCATTTGAATGATCCAGAAGAGGATTGGGAGAATGTCATATGGTCAGATGAAACCAAAATAGAACTGTTTGGTAGAAACACAACTCGTCGTGTTTGGAGGAGAGAGAATGCTGAGTTGCATCCAAAGAACACCATACCTACTGTGAAGCACGGGGGTGGCAACATCATGCTTTGGGGCTGTTTTTCTGCAAAGGGACTAGGACGACTGATCCGTGTACAGGACAGAATGAATGGGGCCATGTATTGTGAGATTTTGAGTGCAAACCTCCTTCCATCAGCAAGGGCATTGAAGATGAAACGTGGCTGGGTCTTTTAACATGACAATGATTCCAAACATACTGCCCGGGCAATGAAGGAGTGGCTTCGTAAGAAGGTCCTGGAGTGGCCTAGCCAGTCTCCAGATCTCAACCCCATAGAAAACCTTTGGAGGGAGTTGAAAGTCCGTGTTGCCCAGCGACAGCCCCAAAACATCACTGCTTTAGAGGAGATCTGCATGGAGGAATGGGCCAACATACCAGCAACAGTGTGTGCCAACCTTGTGAAGACTTACAGAAAACGTTTGACCTCTGTCATTGCCAACAAAGGATATATAACGAAATATTGAGATAAACTTTTGATACTGACCAAATACTTATTTTCCACCATAATTTGCAAATAAATTATTTCCAAATCAGCCAATGTGATTGTTTGGTCTTTTTTTTTTACATTTTGTCTCTCACAGTTGAGGTCTACCTATGATGCCAATTACAGGCCTCTCTCATCTTTTTAAGTGGGAGAACTTGCACAATTGGTGGTTGACTAAATACTTTTTTGCCCCACTGTATATCATACAGAACAGCAATTAAAACAAAATAATAATACATGATACCTAAGCATGCAGCAGCTCCCACCATTGCGTATAGTCCTGGAGTAACACAATCAGCTCCTGGTCTACACCAGTTTTTGAAGATGATCCAGTCGTGATGATAGTAGGCCAACTGTTCCACACCAATTCCAACAATTCTACCAGCTATTGCTCCTACAGCCATGCTGGGTATAAAGAGACCTGAAGGAATCTCAAATAACATAAAGTGAAGTTAAAACCAAATTATCACAAGCACAACTTAATCCAAATAGTCCTCGACTTACAACAGTTCTTTTAGTGACTGATCAAAGTTACAACAGCACTGAAAACAGTGACTTATGACCACTGCAGCATCCCCATAGTCACAGGAACAAAATTCAGATGTTTGGCAACTGGTTCATATTTATGACGGCTGCAGTGTCCTGGGGTCATCCTCTTTTGTGACCTTCTGATGAGCTAAGTCAATGGGGAAACTAGGTTCACTTAATAACTGTGTTATTAACTTAACAACTGCAATGATTCACTTAACAACTGTGGCAAGAAAGGTCATAAAATGGGGCAAAACTCACTCAAAAAATGTCTCATGTAACAACATAAATTTTGGGCTAAATTGTGATCATAAGTCAAGAACTATACCTGTAGTACATATGGTAAAGATTATTTCAAAGTTTACTTTAAATATATTATATTTCTTAAATTTAATAAATTATTTCAGTGGCAACTGAAGTCTTTCTACTAAATGTTCTTGTTTCTTATTATTTCAGAGAACTCCATTATTTTTGTTCACTGCAAAGACTTGTCACCTTGAATTTCTTAACACCTTGGCTGTTTTCCAAGATTGTTATCAATTCTGTCTTTCACAGCAACTAATCAAGCAAGAGTAGAGGAGACAACATATGAAGGAATCATAGCATGAAAAAATAAAGTTTTAATTACCGCTATGATTCTCCCCATCAGTGGTATTGGTAAAGAAATAAATTCCAAATTGTTTTTGCACAATATTTTCTTAGAATCAATGTCAAGCAAGTTCTAATGGCCCCGCAGAGGTTATTTTTCTTCCTTACTTGCTATTAAAAGTGAGCAAAGAGGGGTACTAACATTTTGCCATAGATGTGGGAAGCCATTAGTCAAAAATTATTTGAAATCTCCAATAATTTTCTGATTTTTTTTATCTTAACTGCATTCCATAATTCATACTATCAATCATGTACTTGACATCATCAAGGTGGTGCTTCTTTGTTACATCACAATGCATACTTTGTTATTTTGATGAACACTGGATGATTGTGGATGCCAGTGTGATTGCAGATGAATTTAGCATCAAATACTCAGTCTCAGTAACAACCTATTTAAACTGCTTAGAGCTAGCAAATGGTCCAGCATTTCAAATAATCTGATAATAGCTACATTGTTATACTTGCCCTACAAATTTATGGAATTTATGGGTAACATTTTTTTTGGAAAATAAAATAATGGCAAAAATAAAAAACCCTAAAATAAGTAATAATAAATCATACTAAAAAGCAATTACTATATAGTCAATGTACTATCAACAATACTGTCTGTATGATATCAAATTCTGCTAAACATGGACTCTGAAGGCATCATTTAGTATAAAATAAAATGATGATTAACCTGTCATTTAATGTTGCTTAGCAGAGCAAAATGACAGCAAGAACTGCTCAGTGAAGATAGGGATTTATGTTCACGTAGGAACAATTCTAAGAAATTTACATAATTTAAAACATTTGTACAATAATCAAGATCACTTAGTAGTGTGTGTGTGTGTTTGTGTACATACAAACACACACACACACACACACACATATTATATATATATAATGTTTGTGTGTGTTGTATTTGTACTGATAAATAAATAAAGGGAGACTAGTATAGATCTATTTCGACCTAATTAGCTCTCATCAGCTAGCCATACCCTTACTGGGATTTGAACCCGGGCTGTATTATATCTTAGGCAGGAGTCTTAGCCACTAAGAAACAGGCTGTCCTCCTTATCAGTTGAGCCAGGGAAATAGGTATGTATTTGTGTTACAACCCCTGGTATGCCTAAATATGGGAGGAAGGTCACTACTCCTTCTTTCTAAAAAGGCAACATTAAAAATAAAAATATGGTTTTCTACCTGCATGGTCTTCTGTGATAAACCGAAGGACAGAAAGAGGGAGTAGTGAACTTCCTCCCATATTTAGGCATACCAGGGGTTGTAACACACACACACACACACACACACACACACACAGAGACAGACAGACACACCCACACCCACACACACCCACACACACCCACACACACACACCCACACACATATATATATATATATATATATAATTTGTTTTCGTAGATATATATGTGTGTGTGTGTGTGTGTGTTACAACCCCTGGTATGCCCAAATATGGGAGGGAGCTCACTACTCCCCCTTTCTGTCCTTTGGCTCATTACAGAGGACCATCCAGGCAGAACAAATATAAAAAGGCAACATTAAAAATAAAAATATAATTTTATATAATATATATATAGCATTTGTGCTGACAAATAAATAAAGGGAGACTAGTATAGATCAAGCTATTTAGCTCTCATCAGCTATCCATACCCTTCAGTGGGATTCGAACCTGGGCTGTTATATTAGCCTCTAAGCCACAAGCTCTCCTCCCTTATCAGCTGAGCCGAGGAAATGATTAAGTGTATGTCAAAGCACCCGGTATGCCCAATATATGGGAGGGAGCATACTGCTTCCCTTTTGCCTTTCAGTTCCACCCTATTTGGGCACACTGGGTGCTTTGACATAACATTTTATATGTATGTATGTATGTATGTATGTATGTATGTATGTATGTATGTATGTATGCCTGTAAATGGAATAAATTAAAAAAGATATAGTGGATTCAAAACTTCATATAAATAATTACAGTACAACAATGGGAAAAAGGATAAATACTTCATATTATAATTTAAGGGGAAATTGCTACAAAATGTTTTATAAATAGTATATAACTCTTTCAATTATTACCAAAATAGACAAACTATACAAGAAATTTGAGAAATGCCATAACAAAGAAGAGACATTTTATCATATATGGTGATGTACAAAATTTCAAAAGTACTATAAATATATCAAAATATTCAAGAATTCTTTAAAAGCTGAACTGAAACTATAAACATTTTATGTGTTATAAAATATTATTTTTAGTGCAATCTTCCCCTTAGTTTTAGTTGGTTAAGTAAAAGAAGGAGCTCTGATGGCACCATGGTTAGAATGCAGTATTGCAGGCTAACTCTGCCCATGGCCAGGAGTTCAATCGAGGTTGACTAAGCCTTCCATCCTTCCAAGGTCAGTAAAATGAGGACCTAGATTATTGGGACAATATGCTGACATTGTAAACTATCCAGAGAGTGTTGTAAAGCACTATGGAACGGTATATGAATCTAAGTGCTATTGCTATATTGGTATATTTGTTTCAGTGTATCAGATCTTAGGTGACCTCCACATTTCTTAAACTATGCTTGATTTTCCAACTTACCTTCATGCCAAAAGTGAATATGGTAATGATGATTTTAAAAACCAGAGCCAGAGCTAGCTGCCACATAGCCATGTATACTCCTGTACCAGCTGGTCGGTCAGGAATATCATCCACAGGTCTAGTCATGTTGGGATCGTTTATGTAGTCACAGAGTTGCGATGACTCCAAGGCTCCACAGTCATTGAAAAGTTCAGAGATGAGCTCACTGGTGCTCCTTCGTGTGTAAGGATTTGGATAGGCAATAATAGCAGTTATGGCAGTGACTGCAATGACCTCTAAGACTGGATACTTTCCAAGCCTGGTAGTTTTACGCCTCCTGCACCATGCAATGTTGCATCGAATAAAAAGCGTTCCCCACAATCCTCCAAAAACTCCAAGCAATATAAAGGGGAAAAGTTCAGCCATGTACCAAGGGGTGTGATATTCCACATAAAAGAGGACCAGGCGGCTGTTTCCAAATGGATTGATGGATCTCAGGGTAAAGGCTGCAACAAGTGCAGCAAAGAAAGATCTCCAGAGTGTCTTCAAGGGAAAATAATAACTCACCTAGGATAAAATAGAATCCATCAACAATTATCTCCAATTCTTTCAAAGGGTTTCCTTTGCAGATACTTGTGGAAGTGATACATTATTGTGCATTGATAAAGATGCAGTCCAAGGATAGGATTGTAGAAGGTTAAAAGTGATGAAAGATTACACTATTTTTGAATATATTATTAGAATTACACAAGCACACGGCAGAGATAGAATAAACAAACAAACAAACAAATAAATAAATAAATAAGCAAGCAAGCAAGCTACTTTCACATTTTCAGGTGATACTAGGATCCCATAACCACTGCTATTAAAGTACCAAAGAATTCTACAGGTGCATAATATCCATTTTGGTGAAAAAAAGAGAATCTAGGGGAAAGTTTCATCGTATACTTACATTTCATCATATTATTTTATATAATCGTTTATGTCTCCCAGTTTTTATTAGTAGCCATGTTCAATTCAATCAATTTATTAGTCTTAGACCAGAGACCAGAACAAATAAAAATGCTCAGTAAATATACAATTAAAAACTGCACTCTTTTAAGGCCTACCTGGAAAGGATCACCTTGTCATCTGCATAGAGCAGCTTCGATCCCTTATTTTTGGGAGGCTGGTAATTTGGTTTGTTTAGCCATTTCACCATGTTGTTTATATAGAAGTTGAAAAGCAGGAGGACCAAAATGCACCCCTGTTTAACCCTCTTTTGAGTTTTAATGGTAGCCACATAAAAATTGGTTTGATACAACTGTGAAATTGATATGTACTTTTCATAGGAAGGTAATCTTGCCATATGGTTCATGGATTGCAAAAGAGAATTGCCTTTTCACTTGCTAGTTATTTTAAAGAATAAATTGAGGGGAAGTGCATTTGTATCACTTTTAATAAAATGACTGAATATTAAATGAGGCATATGACAAATTGTTGCCTTTTCATGATACTAAATATCTATTGTTAAGCCATTTTTACCTAGCAGTACAGTGGTTCGTACCATCCCCATCAATTTATAATATGATATTTTGCTGTTATCTTCTAAAAAGGATGTATGTGTGATAAATTATTCTTTCTTAACAACATTGTTGCTATGCTACCGGTTTTTACAATATCAAGGCTAGATGTTTTCCATGCATCTTAAGGCATTTCAGTTTGTTCTTTATATACCCATGTAAATGACTTAATCCTCCAGGCCAGCCAACAGCAAGGAAGCTTCTGGATTAATGGTATATCGTCTCACCAAGAAGGGGCTCAGAGAAATACAAAATATTACAATTGAGGAATAAAATAGTTCTCATTTAGCTACTGCCTTGTATAGCAACAGTTCACAAACACAATGGTAATGAAAAAGCATTTATGATTTTCACAGATGAAAGGAAAGGAAAGCTGAAGTAAGAACATACAGTAAGAACAGTTCACTTAGTGACTGCTTCACTTAATAACTAAGTTGCTGGACCCATTGTGGTCACTAAAATAAAATTGAAGATAAAACAACAACATCTGTTTCTGGATAATCTTACTTTTAGGAATGTTTTCAATTGATGTAAGGCCTTGCAAGCATAAGAGCAGCAGTATCAAAATATTTTAATCAATCAGGATCAAGTGGTCCAGCCCCCTGCTCAAGCAGGAGACCCTATATTTCAGACAAGTGATTGTCCAGTCTCTTCTTAAAAAGACCCAGTGATGAAGCTGTCACAACCTCTGGAGCAAGCTTTTCCACTGGTTAATTGTCTTCCTTGTTGGGAAGTTTCTCCTTAATTCCAGGATGCCCTGCCCTCTGATGCTTTGGAAAATAAATTGACCCCCTCTTTTTTATGGCAGCCCGAAAATGGCACAGAGGTGTGAGTGAAAGCTGGGAAGGGAGTGCAACATGCGGGATGGCACCCGGCCAGCCCTGCGGCCCGGCTCAGTGCGCCAAGAGCAGCAGCAATTGACCTCTTGGGATCGGGGTCGGGATGGGGGCGGCAGGCGTTGTGCGCAAGGGCCCCGCGGCAGGCCCGATCCCAGGCAGTTGGGTGCTGCTGCTGGAGTTGTGTTGCACTGCTGGGTTCAGGGGCTTCTGTCCCTCGTGCCACGCTTTGCAGCTGGTGGAGCCCCGCAAGGACCTCTTCAGGATGCTGGGCTTCTTGGAGCAGCACGCTGCCCTGATCAATCTGGTTATGGCACCCTCCACAGCCCACTCCGCGCAGAGTCGAGTTGGCAGTGGGCAGCAATGTGGAGACTGAGGGAAGGGGGGCCAGATAGTAACCTTGTTTTCTGTTTGTGGGCCAGAAAGAGAAGCTGCCTGTGAGGGAGCCCATGAAACAAAATAAAGGTGCTCTGGGGATCCCCCCCCAAAAGGCAGTGAAGAGCCCCGGCTTGGTGCACACACACCCCTCAAAACTTTTTGCCACTGCTTCGGTGGGTGTGGGTTGCTGGGGGGATCATGTGACTGAATGTGCGTGAGTGATGCCAAGTTGGCCATGCCCACTCAGTCACATGCCCCCCCATCTAGCCACACCCACCAAACTGGTAGTAAAAATTTTTGAAATCCACTCCTGACCCCACTACTTACTTCCTTCTTTGTAGATGTAGTACCATTAAGGACTACTAGTTGAGCACGGCTTGTCAGCCATTTACAAATTCATCTGGTGGTGATGTTGTCTATCCCACATTTTTCTAGTTTACCAAAAAGTAGGTTGTGGTCTACTTTGTCAAATGCCTTCCTAAAGTCTAAGTATACAATGTCCAAAGCATTTCGCTGGTCTACTAATTTAGTCACTTTGTCAAAGAATGAAATAAGATTGGTTAACATGATCTTACCCTAACAAACACATGCAGGCTACTAGTTATAACTTTCTTTGTTTCTAGATGTTCGCAGATACTGATTTTTTTAAAATTATTTTTTCCAGTATCTTCCCAGGTATAGATAGACTGATTGGTCTGTAGTTTCTTGGGTCTGTTTTTTCCCCTTTTTTGAAGATGGGAACCACATTTGCTGTTTTCCAATCCTCAGGTAATTCCCTCTTGTTTCAGGATTTTTGAAAGATATGGTACAATGGTTCTGAGATAACATCTGCCAGCTCCTTCAGAACTCTGGGATATCCCAGTGATACATATTCATCAAGATCAGATAGGTGTTATCTAGCCATTTCCTTGCTTATTTTAATTTTTATTTCTAGTCTGTCTTTAAAAATTATGTTTTTAGTAGGTTTGGCTATAATTTTTTCTTGCTTCAAGACTTATGCAAAGAATCTGTTTCTCTCTGCTGCCTGTTACTTCCTTGCCATCTTCTCTCTTAAGTGGGCCTACTGTTTCCTTGACTGTTTTCTTGTTATTTATATGTTGAAAGTCTTTGTTCATTCTGAGCCTTTGCTTTCCTGACTTCTGATAATCAGCATTAGTCATGTGTCCCTCTTTCCATTTTTTGTATTTGTCCTTTTTGTTTTTCAGAGAGATCTTTGGGCAACCATGCTGGTTTCTTTTTGGATGTCTAGTTTTTCTTTCAGTGGTATTGTGTTGGACTAGATTTTTATGATTGTATTTTTTAATTTCCCATGCTTTTTGAGTTGTTTTTCCCTTCAGAATTTTCATCCATAGGATTTTCCTTAGGGTCTCTCTGAGTTTATTAAAATCAGTGCTTTTGAAGTTTAAGACACTAGCTGAGTTATGTTCTGTTGCTTGTGTTTGCATTATATTGAATTCCAGCTTCTAGTCACCAGCTCAGCTCAGAGATATCTATCTAACTCCATTCTTCCTCTAATGATTTCTGTCCCTTGAGCTGACTGCCACCCACTGTCTAAAGTAAAACAATGCAGGAACAACGGCCAATAAAATATGCCATACAAAGCATTTGCTCAGTTTATGACATTAAAAATACGTCTTACCTCTTCTAAACTAAAAAGGACCCCCCCAATGGGTGCACCAAAGGCAACAGAGACACCAGCAGCAGCTGCAGCTGACAGCACCTAATATGGAAACATCAATCCACATGTTAGTAGTCTGTGGAAAATATTCACAGAAAATTAGGTGAATGAAGGAAATGGTGAAACTATTAATACCTCTCTCCTTTTTCCTTCATTCTTGCTATATTTGGAGAATAGGCTGCTAAAGCAGTTGCCACAGCAGCAGGCTACGTGCACGAGAGGCCCTTCTTTGCCAAGACTGAGTCCTGAGGATACCACCAGAACTAAAGTTACGGTTTTGATTAAGAGCGTCCACTTCCCTAGGTATCCTCGAATAATAAAACCACTTAAGATGGTCTTTATCTGGAAGAGAAAGAAGAACAAAAGTTGGTTGATCATATTTTTGTGAAACTACTAGGAAGTCTAGGCAGGTCAGCAATTATTTTGCGTTTTCAAGATAGGTGAATATTCCATGCTGAAAAACACAACCCAAGCATACAAAACATTTGCTAGACCAATTCTCGAATACAGCTCATCTGTCTGGAACCCGCACTGCATATCTAACATTAATACAATAAAATACAATAACAGAGTTGGAAGGGATCTTGGAGGTCTTCTAGTCCAACCTCCTGCCTAGGCAGGAAACCCTATAATACTATGATTAATACAATTGAGCGAGTCCAGAGATATTTCATGAGAAGAGTCCTCCACTCCTCTGCTCACAACAGAATACCTTATGCCAACCAGGCTTGAAATTTTGGGCTTAGACAACTTAGAACAACGCCACCTTCAGTCTGACCTAAGCGTAATACATAAAATTATCTGCTACAATGTCCTACCTGTCAATGACTACTTCAGATTCAACTACAACAATACACAAGCACACAATAGATACAAACTTAAGGTAAACTGCTCCAAACTCGATTGCAACAGAGTGGTCAATGCCTGGAATGCACTACCTGTGGTTTCTTCCCCAAACTCCCACAACTTTAACTTTAAACTGTCTACCATTGATCTCACCCCATTCCTAAGAGGTCTGTAAGGGGTGTGCATAAGTGCATCAAAGTGCCTACCGTCCCTGTTCTAATTTCCCCATTTATTCGTATCCATTTCATGTATTCATAGTCATGTTTATACTTATGTCTGTTATCTTATACTTGCTTGACAAATAAATAAATAAAAATAAATAAAGTGGCCAGCTTTAAAGTCAGCAATTTCCTTTCCTTTTCCTACTTTCATCTCCATTAGCAAGGACTGCAGACTGAGTTTGCCTGAAATTTGCATTGTAGAAAATTATTCCCTCTCCTTTTACTCCCAATGTCAAAGTTATACCAATCAAGTAAGGAGACATTACCTCTGGAATTCCTGATCCACAGGCATAAGGAGCAAACACTCTCACAAGGGAGACAGCCAGGAAAACAAACAACAATGCCCATGAGATGTATAGGAAGTAATTTAGAATGTAAGCACTGGCACCCTAAAAAGGGAAAAGAAACAAGAACAGATCACTTTAAGACAGTCCAAAAAAGTGGTATATTTATGTTGGTTGTATGGGAGAGTGGGAGTATATGAAGCACAATTTCTTCATCAACTATGTTATAAAATTCGAACAGTATATTTTTCATATTTGACTTATTTAACCACAAAAATATGTTCCTTGAAATCTGCAGTCTGATGCATCTATATATTACTAAAGCTCTCCTGTCTCTTTGTCCATTTATAATCTTGTCTTGTCAATTAGGCTAGAAGGAGCATCATAGAGCAACAAGTTTTGAACCAAGGTCATGGGTGTCAAACGTGATCGGGTCATGTGACATATCATGACATGACACATCTGGCCCATGGGCTGCCAGTCTGACACCCCTGACCAAGGTATTTCAAGTGAGCTAACTTAAATAACTTAAAATTCAGGAACCATTACTCCCATGTAATTGAAATAAATGAGCAAGGGAAGATGGGAGGGGCATATCCCCACCTTTCCTGTCTTATTCTGGCCACTGTACCAAATCAACTGTCAGCAAGATCTGATGGGCAGATAATTGACTTCTTTGGAATGGAACCCAAAAATTGAAATCTCTTAACAATAGTGGGCAGTGAGGGACTCATTAGGAAGCAATTTGTATGCCTACTAGCTAGAAAAGGATAGCTGGATACAGCTGGCAGAGTAAGCCCACTGGAGAAAGGGGTCCTTGGGGGCATGCTGGAATGGGGCCGAACTGGTAGTGGTTTGGCGGCCTGGGTTGCTGGGACTGGCAGTGACCCAGGCCCGCTACGCCGCCAAACCGGTTCTTCTGGTGGTGCCATAGGCATTGTGATCTTGTTTTTTGCTTCTGCACATGCACAGAACAATTTTTATTGCACTGCACATGCGCATGAAGTGCACACCAGGCACATCCATGAGCAAAGCGGCAAGAGTGACTGCCAGAACCCACCCTTGGTAGTCATGTAGTTTTCCTTGCGGTCTTTAGCTCCCTTTATTCTCCCCCACTACAATAAAGTAGCAGGCAGATCCATGGTCAGCTGAGGAGGAGGGAGAGGAGCCTTCCCAACGAGGATTGTGAGGTGAGGGGAAGCAGTACCAGCCTACATTATATGTGGAAGAAAGATGACCCAACAGGTCATGGGTTGTGCAGTATTTACCCCCAAATAAGTTTTTTTTAATGTCAGAGAACTTACTCCCAAATAAACACCTACAATTGGGAACTGCATGTCTTCCAACATGGGACCTCAAAAAAGCAATTTATGGAAATCGCAATTATTATTTCAAAACATACAAGGAAACATAATGTGAATATTGATCACTGAGGCCTAAATTATTGCAGAGGTACTGTAGCTATAAATTAAGAGGGCAGATCAAATTAAAGCAATTTTACATGAGTTGGGACTGAAAACGGCAGTATTTCCCATTAAAACTCCTTCATTTCAAATCAGTTTTGTTTGCTTTTGTAAACTGTCTTAGTAAAGTTAGCAAAAGTTACAGTCTATACAAAAAGTGGGGTGGGGGAATTAAGGCTGAAAAATAGTAGACCGGTGAACTATTTTAAATAAATACAATCCATTGCTGAATATTTATAGTGCTTTTTGAAGCTTTAATAAGATGCTTTGAGGTTAAAAGAATAGCATTTCACATAGGCATAATTTTTTTTTGAATTTTTTCAAGTCTGGCAAATAATAAAAAAATGTTATTGTAACAAATGTATGTTTCCCACTTATACTCAGGGGTGGGATTCAGCCAATTTGGACCGGTTCGGGTGAACCGGTGTTATAATTTTGTGCAGTTCGGACAACTGGTAAAATCAAACACTGACTAGCCACGCCATCCCACCCCGCCTGCTCCACCCTGCCCTATATATTATCTTCCCTTCATCATGCAGTCCAGCTAGCCTCTGCACCTCACCTCTGCACCTCGCCTGCTGTGCTCACCAAAGGAAAGCACGCCACCTGCTCATCTTTCGCCTTTTGTTGGGGCCCAGCAACATGGCATTCCCCCACCTCCTGCCTTGCCCCAGATCTGCCGCCTGCTTGCCGCTCACCTCAGCCAGGTCAGGGAATGTGCTATTCCCCAGCTCCAGCCTGGCCCCGGACC
This sequence comes from Natrix helvetica, assembly GCF_964273705.1. Taxonomy (NCBI): domain Eukaryota; kingdom Metazoa; phylum Chordata; class Lepidosauria; order Squamata; family Natricidae; genus Natrix; species Natrix helvetica. Next base: position 44,745,426 of record NC_138549.1, on the reverse strand, counting down.
TCCACCCGCATGCCGTCACCCCCTCTGGCCTCAAACTATGTCCAGGTTCTCCTTACCTAAAGCGCTGTAGCAGAGATCTTGCAGTTGTCCTTGCCGAGGCTTGGTCACTGCAGAGACGCTCCATGTGGTCTCCGGGTCAGTGGCAGCTTCTCTCTGCTACTGCTCTTGCTGGGAGAGAGAGCGTCTCTTGTGTAATTCTATCTGGAAAACGCACAGTACAGAGAAGCAGCATTCAACATGGATGCTGATTCTCTATGCTGTACATTTTCCGGATGAGACTTAGAATAAAGTGGTGATCCAGCAAGAGCAGCACTGGAGAGAAGCAGCGGCTGCCCCAGAGTGCAGAGATGGAGTGGAGCAGACCTCGAAAGGCTGCTCGGTCAACCCTTGCCACATGGCGGAAACCTTGCATGCAGAGAAGCCATGCACACGTGCATGGGCGCACACTCACATTTTTGGTGAACCGGTTGTTAAGTGGATTGAATCCCCACCACTGCTTATATTCTCACCTATTGCACAGAATGATGAATGACTGGAGATTCTTCTGCTAATTTTGATATCTGGCTTTACTTATTCAAGCCTAAAACCTAGATGAACTGTCCTAATCTGATCTCTTAGGAAAGAAATGGCTTCGACTCCATTTGGTTAAAAGCAAATGGTTCTTTTACTAAGAGTGGTAGTTGCAGTAAAGTGAAGCGAGCTCTGAAACTACCGTGCTTGTTGGATATAAAAATAAGGAATAGGTTTGCCCCCAGGACATCCCCCCCCCTTGTGACCAGTCCATTTCCAACCAACCGGAGCTCGCCAAGATGTTTTGAGTATTTTGAGATGTTTGAGGATAATTTGTATATTTCTTAGGATGCCTGGCTGTGGGATGCTGGTGCAAACAGGATCCAGCTGCTCCGGTCCTTATCACTTGTCATCCCCTCTCCCGATTTTCTATCTCTTTATCACCCTTTCATCTTTCCCTCTATCATCCTTCCCACCTTCTTCTTTTTATGTCAGGATGCCTGTGAGGCCCCCCAAGTTGTGCCAGGCAGATCTGAAATGAATGGCATCTATTTTGATGCTTTGATTCCCTGAGTAATTCTTATTGCTACAACTGTTGTGGCATATTTTTAAATAAGAGACCAGTATGACAATAATCTTTATTCCTTCACGAATAATTATGGACTGAAAATTACAGTCCATAACAGAGTGACTATTTCAACACAAATTCTTTCCTTAATAAATAAATATATGGGGATGCAGGCAATAAATGTTTGTCTCAGTTTGTCACATATAAATTAAGATTTCATCCAAAAAGGCGTATAAGCAATATTTTGGACTTACTGCTATGTTGAGACAGTGATGACACAATGATAAACTAAATTTATGTAAATATGCCTGCAGTCACCTTACAAACCATCATTACTTAACACTGAGGCAACTAACTACTTGAACAAACCACTATAAGATTAAAAAACAGACATAAAATGAACGAAGATAGAGAAATATAGAGATATAAAGAGAGAGAGATGAGAGATAGGAGAGAGAGAGAAATAAATGGCATAATTTTTATTTTTTGTCTAACTGAGAGGAAATATTAGAGCTACGTGCTGCAAAACTTTAGATTATTATAATACTAGAGGGTCATTGTACTTCTTTGCTACCATCTAGGAATGGTCCAAATTTCTGTAGCCTAGATAATTACACATAGAGCATTTTTCAGTTTAGTGCAGCATGTTTTCATGACAGTGCCATGTTAAAACATTAAACAATTAGTATGTAAATTACAGCAAAACTATAACCATACCTCAGATTCGTTAACTAAAAGTTCAGACCACTTTTGCCACTGAGGACATTTGTCCCGGTCTTCAAAAGTAGTTTCATTGGATGTCCAGCAACACTGCTCATGACTATACCAAAAGGCTTCTAAACAGACTCCTTCTTTCAAATCAGTCATCCAATCCACTGCTAAATCTATAACTCCAGCCAATGTGCCTAACAGGGTGAGAAATAGGTGTTAAAGAAAGATCCAAACGATAGATGCTGAGAAATGAGTTTGAACATGCTCTTGCAGAAATGTCTCTTGAATATGAGTTGGATACAAACGTAACTCCATATTAAGTCACCCCACAGTTACCAAAATAACAAGTTAGGAAAACTGTCCACCTCATAGCTATAGGGTGTTTTCAAGAGCATTTATTACACATGTTAGCACCTACAATAGTGAGTGAGTGAATGAAACTTGCCAAACAAAAGATGAGAATTGTTTCCTTGTATCTTTCTATAAGCTTTTTTAATGCAATGTAATGTTTCTCTTAAAATACGAATTGCTTTTCTTGACTCACTTCTAATAACTTATGAACAACACAAACAATTATTAGTCTAAATAAGTTTTAAAAACAAGAAAATACATTCTTATCTAGATCATTCCATGAGCAGCTGAAATTGATAAGGTGAAAACTTGGGTTTGGGATTATTGACTAAAGTTCACAATAGGTTAAGACCACTAGTTGAAGAAGTAGGCCAGGGGTGTCCAAACTTGGCAACTTTAAGACTTGTGGACTTCAACTCCCAGAATTCCCCAGCCAGCAGAGGGAGTTGAAGTCCACAAGTCTTAAAGTTGCCAAGTTTGGACACCCCTGAAGTAGGCAGTGTGCATAACTACTGACCTAAAAGCAGACACTGATTCAATTTAAAAATACCATAAACAAAAGCTTTCTTTTAACAACCCTGTAATCCCTTAATTTGGGATAGAGTTGGGGTGACTGGATGGAGCAGAGCATTTACTGGCCGGATGCCCTTTCCGACGCCATGAGGAATTCTCTGCACGTATTTTTTTTCCTTTGCACCCTAGGAGAGAAACATCTGCTATTGCCTAGGATTGAACTCTCCATCTTCACCACTAGGCTCACCACGTCACTCAAAAAACATTTATATATATATTTTCAATATTTATTTTTATATATTTATGGTAAAAACATCATTAACTTGTAGCATTAAATGTTTACAACTGGTTTATATTGTATTATAAATACATGAACTTTTTATGCCTTCCATTTTGACATTGTAATATTGTGTTTCCGTTCCAAATAGTTGGCACTTTTTAAAATAACATAGTACAACAGTGACATCAAGTGGTAACTTATAACAAGGAAAAAATTAAATAGCATTTTTAGTGACTGCTTTATAAGAGCTTGCCTGAATCAATGTCATATTGCTTCATGAATTATGCATGGATCCAATTACATATTTCAGCCGAACACTAGAAGAACATTTGTTGTTTATTCATAGCAAGCCAAAAAGCACTAGTTAAAGTCCAGAGATATTATTTCTGGTTAATATATTATTAATGATAAATAACAAATAATTAAAAATCATTTTGTTATTAGCATTATTAATCACAATATTATGAATGCGTTTTAGTACCACAATTCTAATGATTTCTCAGAATGTTATCAACTGCTCTTAATGGTGGAATGTGTGTATGTGTGTGTGTGTGTGCGTGTGTGTGCATGCATGTGTATGTGTATATATGGGCAACTATATAAATTTAATAAAGAAACATAAGGTTTTGCAAATTATTATCAATTAACCAGAAAATTGTTGTTGTTATTTTCACTAGTAATAGATCTATTTGGGACTAAAAAAATTAAAATTATATATCACAATTGTTATTCCCTATTTCAAATTATAAATATTATTATTTCTTTGTGCTGTTATTGTCAATATTCTGCATAAATATTTAGCATTTCTATCTCCCCCAAAAATAGTATTTAGCCTTGAAATGCTGAAATGAAAGATATCACATTTATATACCCAGCATAAACAACTATCTCTACAATGCACAACGTTTAATAAGTAAATATAAAATTACCTGCCAGCAGTCCTATAAGTAGCATAACAACCCATCCTGACCAAGCATCCAATAAACTTTTGATGAATTCCCATATGGACTCCTTGCTTTTATTTGTAATCTGGAAAAAATATATTATTTAATTGAAAAAGTTGCAATGTTGATATTTCATTAAATATAGCACTATATATAAAAATAATCTAACCTAAATATATGTAAGGTATAAAATCAAAAGGCAAAGTATTTGGTAGAGAAGATGAGGCAAGAGATATGATCATTATTATTGTTCTATTTATTTGTATCCTGCTTTTATGAACAAAACATATTTCATAAAAGTGTTGAAGCAATCTATCAGGGCTAGGAATCTTTCCCATTACCTAGAGTTAATTATAGTGAGAATTTATTGAAGAAAAACAATTTAATTAAGATTAATCATTTCCTGCAATGTACGTCAGATTGACTTTTGGGTAGAAATGATCTATCCATATAAAATCTAAAAGGTTGACTCAGCCTTCTGTCCTTCCAAGGTTGGTAAAATGAGGACTCAGACTGTTGGGGGCAATATGCAAATAACACTGACATTGTAAACTGCCCAGCCAGTTCTGTAAAGCACTATGGAGCAGTATATAAGCCTAAGTGCTATTGCTAGTGCTATATTTCTAATAATTATAACTACAGAGTTTAGAATAAAATTAAAAATCTGTTGATTAATCAATCTGAAATCATATTTTTATTGGAGTCAATATTGTATTTCCTGTGTAACTCTCGCTGCTAATATTTTACTAGAATTCTTTCTCTTTTCTCAGTATCTTGTCTATTGTAATAAAAATTAAGTCCTATAAACATGAAACTTAGTAAATTCATATTTAAAAGACATCAGGAGATAAATGGGATTACAAACAGTAGTTCTTTAACTTTCTTCTCCAAAAATGGTACCTTAGCCAATTGCTGGATGTTTTTTATACAAACTATATGTGATAATTTGACCTCTTATCGTCTGACAATATCCCATATCAGGTATCCATAAAAAAATCATAATGCTTCTTTTCAAGCACTCTTTTCTAAGCACTCTTAAGCAGACTGCTTAAAAAGAATGAGGAATAATAATTTAAAGAAATTAAAGGCATATGATAAGAAAAAGGAAAGATAAAATTGCTAAAACTAGCTTATAATTGATTCACTATATGTATGTGTTTGTACTTTTCTACCCTTGAAACTATCCTTACTCCCACCACATCAGTGTATCTTTTATCTTTTAAACTTTTATCCTCTCTGATTTTGAGAATATCCAACTTCCTCAGTATATCCTTTCTTTGGTTCCATTTATTTTTTTAAATGCAATTATATTATGACCTGATTTTCACTTGGTATGGGAAAGTGAAATTTTTCATTTCAACATATGAACCATCATTTTTCTTTATTTTTATGTTTTATTGTAATTTCTCTGATTGTTGTGAATCAACCAGAATCATTGAGAGTCAGTTGACATAAAGGTTTATAAATTATTAAATTATTATCTTTACTTGTTTACCATTCAGGCTGAAGTAACCTATCCCCCCTGCATTCAATTGGTTCTATTTTTCTTGACACTCAGCTGTCCCTTTCAATAACAAAGTAGGCAAAAGGATTCTCTTATACAAAGCGTTGGTTTTTTGCCTTCAGCACACCATCTAACCTAGCTTTCTATCAGAATTTCATCTCTTACAGTTTCTCTAGGCAGTTTCCTCTCTTTAGTGAGTATTCTACTATGAGCAGATATACAGTGCATTCAGAAAGTATTCAGACCCCCTTCACTTTTGTCAATTTTGTTATGCTGCAGCTTGATTCTACAATTGCTTCAAACATTCTACCAGTGGTGGGTTCCGGATCCCGTTCCAACCAGTACAGTTGGAACGACCCTGGCATCACCCACAAGCACACGCACAGCACACGCATGCGTTGTAGCTGCAAACAACGCTTCCACAAGCCTCCGCAATGCTCCAACTACTTGGCGGAGCGTTGTGCAGGTGCTGTACGCGCCATGCACGTGCGTGGAAGTGCCGACAGCTTTAAAACATGGTAAGGAGCTCGGGTGGGCCCTCCGGAGCACCGTACTGGAACAGTACCCGGTGCTCCAGGCAGGCTCTGGTACACCCGTACAGGGGCGTACTGCCTGCAACCCACCACTGTGCTCTACTATTATTCCAGTGTCGAAAAAGCCCTCCATCAAGGAAGTGAATGACTACAGACCAGTTGCTCTAACATCTGCAGTTATGGAAACCTTTGAAAGGCTAGTGCTGTCTTACCTGAAAACCATCACGCATCCACTGTTAGACCCCCTGCAATTTGCATACCGAGCAAACAGATCAACAGATGATGCTGTTAATATGGCTCTGCACTACATCTACAACATCTTGAATCTCCAAAGACTTATGCAAGGGTCCTCTTTATAGACTTCAGTTCAGCATTCAATACCATCATTCCAGATATTCTTCTAACTAAACTAAACCAGCTAGTGGTACTGGATCACACTTGTAAGTGGATCATAAGCTTCCTAACAGACAGAAAGCAGCAGGTGAAGCTAAGCAGAATCACATCGGATACCTGTACAATTAGCACAGGGCCCCCGCAAGGCTGTGTGTTCTCTCCACTTCTCTTCTCTCTATAAACCAATGACTGCATTTCAAACGATCCATCTGTTAGACTACTGGTTTGCAGATGATACAACAGTGATTGGTCTCATTCGAGACAATGATGAATCCGCATACAGATAAGAGCTTGAATAACTAGTCTCGTGGTGGGGCTGGAACAATCTGGAATTGAACTCACTCCAAACCGTAGAAATGGTGGTAGACTTTAGGAGAAACCCTCCCATACTACCACCTCTTACAATACTAGACAACACAGTATCAACAGTAGAGAGCTTCAAATTTCTGGGTTCTATCATATCTCAAGACCTAAAATGGACACCTAACATTGAAAACGTCATCAAAAAAGCGCAACAAAGAATGTTCTTTCTGCATCAACTCAGAAAGCTCAAACTGCCCAAGGGACTGCTGATACAGTTTTACAGAGGAATTGAGTCTGTCATCTGCACCTCTATAACTGTCTGGTTTGGTTCTTTAACCCAACAAGGCAGACACAGAGGATAATTAGAACTGCAGAAAAAACAATTAGAACCAACATGACTTCCATTGATGACCTGTATATTGCACGAGTCAAAAAGAGGGCTGTGGAAAGGATTGACATCACAACGATACGGACGTGCGATCTCAGAGCTTCGAGATCTCAGCCGATACTTTTACCGCTGGGTGGTCCATCTGGATCTAAACCATCCCAAAGAGACGGTGACAGGGAAGAGTACGTCTTGCTGATCTCAGGGACATCACAAAGTCCCTGATTGATGCAAGAGAATCTCTTCTTGCCGGCGATAGAAGCACAGCCCCAAGCTGCTGAAGTCGGGACAGCTCCGCAACCGGACGAAAGCGGAAAGAGAAAGTGTGTCCATCTGGTGAGGAAATTTTATTTTTTCAAAAGAGACTGCCCAAAAAAGATTAAAACCAAATCAAACTTGTAAAGAAAAGAAAAAAAAATAAGCGGCAAATTTAAGCTGTTTTGGACAGTGTGTTATCCTTTTTATAAATTGTCTTCTATGGATGGAAGTTTTTCAAACACTTCCTACTTTTTAAAGTGAAAGTATTGGCTTTTCTTCTTCTACTTTTTTTTAACCTATGCATTAAATCTTTTTTTTTATTTTCACAATACTGGCTTGGGTGGGTTTTTTTTCTTTTTCTTTTGTTCTATTTACGAGCCTTGTTTCTTTTAAGCTTGGAATATAAAGAGGATATAAAAGGAATATAAAGAGAGCAGTAACATCAGAAGGAAAAGAAGTTACACTGCCACGGAGGTTGGAGGCTGAGTTCTGGAAATATTTTTCTCTCTCTTTTCTTTGATCCTTTTGACCTTGTACTTCAAAGATTTTAGCTTGCAAAGAGATAAGGTGGGTTGTTTATGCAGGTGCCCTTTGGATGTCTCTTTGGCAGCAAGAGAGAAGTGAAAAACAAAGCTTTGTTTTCCAACTAGAATGGCAGTGTTTATATATTGAACAATGACACAATACCAAGAAGAAACCGTAACATTACAACATATTATGTTTGAAATTCAAAAATTATTAGAAACATCAGAGAGAATTGAGAAGAAATTGGAAAATATAGATGGTAATATAGCAAAATTTGATGAAATTGAAGATAGCCAGCTAACGGAAAAAGTGGAGGTTAGAGTCTCAAAAACCCAAGGGAAAAATGAACAAAGAGGCAAGATAACTGTGGATATTGACAGTGATCTGTGCGTGGTTGGAAATGGAAAGAATGGAACATGGAAAGGGAAGAGATATGGAAAGGAGTTCTACCCCAGATTTCAAGGTATAGAAGGAGAAAAAGGAGAAGAATTGATGGATTTAAGGAGAGGAACTTTGACAAAAGCACTACTGATAAACAAAGATAAGCTGATTAAAGAAGCTGATGGAGGGTTTTGAGAATTTAGAAGACATGCAACAAGCAACAAGGTGCGAAGAGAAGTCCACACAAAGTTGATTAAGGAAATAACCAGAAGATTAATCCCACATAAGGCAAAAGAAATAAGACTGTACTACTACTGGAAAGACACAGGTTGAGACATGAAAACTATTAACAAAATACTAGCTAAATAGTTAAAATTAGAGCATTATGTTAAAAATGAAGTGATAATGGATATAGCTGGATAGATAATTGATAATGATATAATGTATACATATGTATTGGTTTGACAAGAGAAAATTTGGTATAAATTTTTAAATGGTGACCATGAAAGGAAGTTTAGAATTTTTGTTATGTATGAAAGCCTATAATATTGAAATTGGATTGATCATGGATATAGTTAGATAAATAATTGATAATGATATAATGTATACATATATATTGGTTCGACAAGAGGAAATTTGGTATAAATTTTAAATGGTGACCATGAAAGGAAGTTTTGAAACTTAGTTATGTATGAAAGCCTATAATATTGAAATTGGATATAAATTGTAAACAGTGATTAAGAAAGGAGGTTTAAAAACGTTGTTATCAAACATAATTAATTTTTATGTAAAACGTTTCACAAAGATAGAATGTTGTTGGATGATATTGAAAATAGACAATGGAATGCCATTATGTGGTTTTGCTTTGAATTTTGGAAAATTTGTTATAAAGGGATGTTAAAACAACTATAGTCATATGAAGGATGAGGTATGATGATAGTAATATATATAAATATATTTGATGTAAAATATATAATTTGATATGGATTATAGGTGATGACTGTGGAAGGGATGCACGCAAGTTCTTTGTAACCAATTGACACACTTTTTATAATTTGTAATGGAATATGTTTTATGGTGTTTGTTGTGTCTTGTTTGTTTGTGTCTATTAAAAAAAAAATTAAAAAAAGAGGGCTGTGAAAATATTTACAGACCCTTCACATCCTGGACATAAACAACTAGACACAAGAACAGGTTTTTCCTGAACGCCATCACTCTGCTAAACAAATAATTCCCTCAACACTGTCAAACTATTTACTAAGTCTGCATTATTATTACTATTAATCTTCTCATTGTTCCTATCACCCATCTCCTCCCCTTATGACTGTAACTTTGTTGCTTGTATCTTTACGATTTATAATGATCATTTCCTAGTATGATTTGATTGCTTATTTGTACCCTATGATTATCATTAAGTGTTGTACCTTTATGATTCATGAATGTATTTTTTCTTTTATGTACACTGAGACCATATACACCAAAGACAAATTGCTTGTGTGTCTAGTTACACTTGGTCAATAAAGAATGCTATTCTATTCTATTCTATTCTATTCTATTCTATTCTATTCTATTCTACAGTTCTTGAGATTCATTTTTTCCTCATTAGTCTACACTCAGTACCCCATAATGACAAAGTGAAAACAGAATTTTAGAAATGTCTATAAATTTATTAAAAAGAAAAAAACTGAAATATCACATTGGCATAAGTATTCAGGCCCTTTGCAACAACACTTGAAATTGAGTTCAGGTGCCTCCCATTTCTCTTGAGCGGTGCTGATATATTTCTACACCTTGACTGGAGTCCACCTGTGGTAAATTACATTCATTTTTTTTGATTGGACATGATTTGGGAAGGCACACACCTCTCTATGGAAGACCTCACAGATGACAATGCATGCTGTAGCACATTTCCAGTAAAGATGGCCAACTGAATACACGCCCAGGGAGGAATCCCTGAAGGGTTTTTCCCTGGGCTGTAGCTCTTCAACTATTAATGGAAGGAACTGGTATTCCTTCAATTCATATGACTCTCCTGGATTAGGAAAAGTCTTTAGAATTATCCCTCAAGATCCTCTGATATAGCTAAGGTCTGCAAATAATCTCAGGAGCTGCTCTTTGAAGCAACTGTGTGCTGAAAGCTGGGGAGAGGCGCTGCAATCTGTTTGTCATGGAAGAAGCAACCGCTTTGAAATTTACTTGAAATTGACAGTGCCTTTCATTTCTTAAGCACCTTTAAGGACTATTAATCTTTATTAAGTTAAAAGAGGCTCTTTTTTGTCATAGCTGGCTACTCCTTTTTTGAAGACCTAAGCCATTTTGGGCTTTTTTTCAGTGTTAAACAACACAGAAGAAGGCTACTATGACAAGCCAAAATAAGGAAGTGTGGAGCCAAAAAAAAGCTGACAGAGAAACATAAAGGAAGAAAGTTGTGGTTTTAGTTTATTATTTGTAGTAATTTGTAGCTTGATCTGCTTTGCTACGGGTGGCTAAAACTTTCTGATTTTTATGATTCCTGAACAGCTAGCAATTTTTAAATGACTTATAAAAAAGCTACTCCTTGATCAAAGAGTGAGTCAAGATGGAGGAGCAACTTATTAGAGATGTATTGGAAAATTTTGAAAATTAAAATTCACCAGTTTGTAGATCAGCTGTGCTCCAAGGATGATATTTTTTTTTCTCAAATTACTTTAGAGATGCAAACACTTGTAGAAAGTTGCCAAACTACTGAGGCATCTTCACAACTAACTGAAAATGCAGAGGAGTCAACTGCAATTTTGGAATATAAACCTGACACCAACTCTTATTATGATGGTTTAAATATAAATCTCTCAACACAACTGAAAGACGACCTTCAAGAAAATCTGCAACTTTTAAAAGGAAAAGATTAGGACTTTTTCTTTAAGTGCAAAACGCTTGAAAGCCCACTTGGAGTTTGGGGGGGAAAAACACCACCTGGAGGACCAGACTGTGAGTAACAAGATTTTCTGGTCTGATAAAACCAAGATTGAACTGTTTGGTCTCAATTCTAAACATTATGTCTAAAGGAAACCAGAGATTGCTCATTACCTGCCCAATGCCATCCCAGTGGTGGCAGTGGGGGTGTTTTTCAGCAGCAGGGACTGGGAGACTGGTCAGGGTTGAGGGAAAGCTGAATGGAACAAAGCACAGGGATATCCTCAATGAAAACCTGTTTCACAGCACTCAGGACCTCAGAAGGCTCACTTTCCAACCTGACGACAATCCTAAGCATAGAGCCAAGACAACACAGGAGCGGCTTAGGGACAATTCTTTAAATTTCCTAGAGTGGCCCAACCAGAACTCTGACTTGAACCCTATTGAACATCTCTGGAGGGACCTGAAAATGGCTGTCCATTGAGTCACCATCCAATCTGACTGAGTTGGAGAGGATTTGCGAGGAAGATTGGCAAAAAAATTCCCCAATCCAGATATGCAAAGCTTGTCACATTGTTCCTCAAAAGTCTTGAGACTGTAATTGCTGCCAAAGAGGCTTCAACAAAGTACTAAGTGAAGGGCCTGAATACTTATGCCAACATTTCAGTTATTTCTTTTTAATAAATTTCCAGACATTTCTAAAATTCTGTTTTCACTTTGTCATTATGGAGTACTGAATGTAGATTAATGAAAAAAAAAATGAATTTCAACAACTGTAGAATCGGGCTGCAGCCTAACAAAATTGACAAAAGTGAATGGGGTCTGAATATTTTCTGAATGCACTGCACCTATTTTTTTATTTTTAACATTTATGTATATATTGCGTTTGTTCACTTCACAACTACCTTGGTTTCTGATACATTAATTTCTGATCTATACTCCTTGTTGCACCATACAGTTATTTAATGATCGCTGCAAATAATTCTGTCCTTATTTAGCAACAGCATTATCTGTATAGAAAAGAATATGCATGTTGATTTCCTTAACAATACATCTATAATGTCATCTCTAACACTCCTTACACTAATGTTTGATAAGGTTTTATTTCAATTGTTTTTAAGCCTTTTACTTAGAAGGCAAAGAATCAATAAGCCAGAAATCTAAAAACCATTATTCGTGAGAATGACCAAGTCGAGCATTCAAACTCATCTAGAAGTGAAACTGGAAATACATGTTCCTTGTCATATCAGTTCCTTAAATCAGTTTTCCATTGTATTGCTATATAGGTAGTCCTCAACGTATGACCATAATTAAGTCCAAACGTTCTGTTGCTAAGCGAAACATTTGTTAAGTTAATTTTGTCCCATTTTACCACCTTTCTTGCCACACTTGTTAAGTCAATTACTGCAATTGTTAAATTAGTAACATGATTGATAAGCGAATCTGGCTTACCGATTGATTTTGCTTGTCAGAAGGTCACAAAAGGTGATCACATGACCCTGCAACACAGCAACACTCATAACTATGAGTCAGTTGCCAAGCATCTGAATTTTGATCATGGGAATGCTGCAGTGGTCTTAAGTGTGAAAAAATGGTTATGTCACTTTTTTCAGTGCTGTTGTCACTAAATGAACTGTTCTAAGTCATGGACTACCTGTATTTCAGGCTTATAATTATTAATGGAGTAAAATTAAAAAGCAATCACTTTAAACAGATATGCCAAGTGTTTATCTTTTATTTACCTTTCTATGTCTGTCTGTATCCCGAGATTTCTCCCTTAACCAATCAATGGTATGAAAGTCTTCATAAGTGCCAACATCAGGAAAAGGTTCATCCAAAAAATCCATCAGATTTCCAGAACCATTCATATTTCCTGCATTAACCATATTAGAACCTAGACAATGAAAAACAAAGGAGCAAGGTTGTATATTCAAAATTAAGCCATTAGCATTTCTTTTACATCATGCTTACACCATCATACTCATCAAGCCCTTTCCTGCAAAGAAGAAATTACTTGCAATATGATAAAGTAGGGGTCCCCAACACCCAATCCATGGACTGGCACCAGGCTGCGGCATGCCAGCAACTGGGCTGCGCAGTCAAGTGAAACCCCATCCACAGGATGCAGGCAGCACGCAAAATCACATCCCCTCTGTGGAAAAAGCTTTATCAGGGTTTTTCTCAATCTTCTGATGCCCAAAGGATTGGGGGCTGCTGCTATAAAGCATGCCTCACATACAGGTTTAGTGACTCAATAAGAACTTGAAAGATGAGGACAAGAATTTTCCAACAGCCAATTAATTTAAAAAAAAACAATATCCAGACTAATCCTTGGTAAACTATTAACAATGGCTAATATATTTAATAAGAGATTGAAGAGATAATCGTGTGCCTGACCAATGGCATTAGAAAGATGTCTATGGAGATTCTCAATCATCCAGGTCATGGTTGTCCCAAAGATACTTTTTCTAAAGGCAACTAGTATGCTTCTTTACCTAGCCAATAGTTGAACCTTCCTTAAAGTTATGTAAATTTTCCATTCTTCTTAAATTTTGCTTACATCACAATAACATAACACCAAATAGAAAATCAATCCACAGGAAAGTTCAGAAAATTCATCAAATGGTATGAGGTACAATAAATTAAAGTTTTTTTTCAATATAAAGATAATACTACTTTTATTATTCCTGCTGTTTTAATGTTCATTTAATACCTCTGTGGATTTATTAAAGCATAGTTACTCCTGAGTGGTTACATCAGATTAATGATTGTGTAATTTTACAGACTGAGTTATTGTGGAATTCCTTAAATACGGTAGTTATTTTCTTAAACAATTGATTAAATATGTTTCAGGTATATGCTTAAAAATAAATACAACTTTTGTTTGTCAACTAACTCAAATTATCTTCTTTGCCATGTGGCCTACAGCATATGCAAAACAGCAATCTTCCGTGTGTGGAGGTGAATGAAAATTGTAACTACCTCAGGTAATATCATGATTGAGAGCAATCCTAGGCTTACATAGGATAATACAATCTTTTTTTATAAAAAGGAATTTGTCGGTGGGGGGATGACACATGATCTGTTTCAGCTATCCAATATTAGACAATGCAACATTTTTGGTAATAGAAATGAAAATTATTTTTTAAATCTGTGATTTAAGATTTTTAAATTTGTTTGAATTTTACTCTGCTTGACATCTTAAACCATCGAAGTTTTTGGAAGAGGAAATAAAGCATAGTCATTTTTTGCTTGCAGTAGAAAAAATCAGCGCTCAGAGCTGTATAGCTGAACATTCTGTTTCAACAAAATAGACAAAATTATTAGATAACTGCCTGTCTTTTTAACTGAACCACAAGTAATACTTTCTCTTTATGCAGATAGATTTCACCATGGCATTTTGAATGGTACAAAAATTGAGAACTCTTACTACTTTCTTGCAGTTATTCTTTATTCGATCCATTCTACCAAATACTAGGTTACGTTATTATCCCATTCTTCAACCCATTGTAAAAATATCCGTAAGTATCTTGATAAGTATTTCCTTTCACATAAACTGATTGTGGAACACACTTCTTACCTACTACAAGGGAAAAATAATGACATAGGCAATTTAACACTTCCTTAGGCAAGCAATTCAACTGAAGATTTTTTCCCCCCAGTAAGCTCCCTAAGAACAAATGAAACAGAATTTCCACATGAATTATGCCAGAAATTTAGTTATGTTCCCTTTAAAACAAATATTCTCCGATATCCTGCAAAGAGCCAGTTCATGTATCTGAACACAACTGTTTCTCCCCAGCTGTTTGGACAGAATGAAAATACAGCTTCCTGCATACTAAAAAGGTCACATAATAGGCATTGACAATTGGTTGTTTTTGTCAGCTTTAAGACCCCATTTGACAGCATTATTTTTAAACTTCTCATCTGAATGTCTGGCGACCCATCAAACAGCCTCTGCACCTGCCGGCTTCTGATTTGTAGAGGCCTTTTATAATTAGGATTTATTTTTAAAGCCCTCCTTTGACAATGGTTGATTTCAGAACGATGCTCATGAAAAGCTTATAAAAAATAATGGAACAGAGCATGGTCTTCTCTTACCCGCAATGCAACATCATTTAGTTCTGCTCTAAAGATCCTGACAGCATCTTTTCTTCGCTGGTATGTCTGCAAAGGCAATGATGTCATACAGAGGAAGCAGCTAGTCACATGACCGCATGCCACATTAGAGAACTGCTAGAGAGGCAGGCAGACGGGCAGGAACTGAGCTCCTTCAGGATTAAGCAAATATTCCTACATCTTCAGAGCTGGCTTCCCTTCCTCTGAAGGGAAGAAAGAAAGAAGGGAGGGAGGGAGGGAGGAAGGGCTTTCAATTAAAAAGTATTCCTAACCAGAACAAATCAATTTTCAATGCTTAAAATAATAAAACAGTAGCTATTAAACAACTTTATTTAGGACTGATTCATGACAAATGCAAAAAAGAGAAATAAAGTATTTGTATTTTACTGAGATTTCATAGAAATATAGAATCATAGGACTTGAAGGAACCCTGGAGGTCTTCTGGTCTAGAATCCATACTCTGGGAGGCAAACGGTTCCATTGATTAACTATTCTCACTTTCAGGAAATTTGTCCTTATTTCCAGATTGCATCTCCCTCTTGTGAGCTTCCACCTGTTGCTTCTTGTCATGCCCCCAGATACTAGGGATAATAAATTGACCCATACTTCCCTGTGACAGTCTTCAAGTACTGGAAGACTGCTATTACTTCTTCCCTAAGCCATTTTGCATTAGGCTAAATGTACTTACTTATCTTAGCCATTCATCTCACAAGTTAGCCTCCAGAGCCCTTATCATCTTTGTTGCTCTTCTCTGCATCCTTTGTAGGAACTCAGCATCTTTTTGGTATAGTGGTGACCAGAACTAGATACAGTATTTCAAGGTGGTATCACTAATTCAGTATAGAGTGGTGCTATCACTTCCTGTCATTTTGATGCTATCCCTATTGATGCAGCTTAGGGCTGTGTTGGCTTTTTTGGTGGCTGCAGCATACTGCTCATACTTAAATGGTAGTTCACCAGGACATCTAGACCCCTCTCACAGGCATTATATTGAGCCAGGTACAACCTAACCTGTATTTGTGCATTTAGTTTTTCCTGCCTAAGTATAAGACCTTATTTTCTCACCACTGCATCTTGTTGGATAGAGCCCAGTGCTCTTCTGTCAAAACCCTTCTGAATCTTTCAAAATGTTGGCAATTCCTTCCATAAATTTCAATCCCTTCATATGGGCCATATATGAAAATTTTGAAGCGCACTGAAGCCAAGACAGAACTTTGAGGTACCCCATTGTATGCTTCCCTCCATGTAGATGTAGTTCCATTGAGGACTACACACATGTGTAGTGTAGTTGGTCAGTTAAATCCATTTGGTGCTGGTACAGTTTATCCCACA
Source organism: Natrix helvetica (assembly GCF_964273705.1). Taxonomy (NCBI): domain Eukaryota; kingdom Metazoa; phylum Chordata; class Lepidosauria; order Squamata; family Natricidae; genus Natrix; species Natrix helvetica. The sequence goes on along the minus strand of NC_138549.1, from coordinate 44,728,924 downwards.
TTGTTCTATCTTCCCAAGAAGTAGGCTGTAGTCTTCTTTATCAAACATTTTACTGAAGTCTGTACTATTTCCACAGTATTTCCTGGTGTTGTGGCCCGCCAGCTGCCAGCGGAGCTGACAACAGACTCGGATGATGAGGAGGTTGGGGGGGAACCTGGGACAGTTCTGGAGTCTGGAGAAGACTCTGTCCAACATTTCCCAGCCACTGGAGAGGCAGCCGCCTTTGGAGGCTGATATGAGTGAGGAAGAACAGCTGGGACCTGTTCCAGATGCACATATGCACAGAGCAGTTAGGAGAGGTGAACAATGGAGGATGAGGAATTGATTCGGGAAGCAAAGTACATGTGGACGCTGAATGGCCCCTCCCTGGCTGGGTGATAAATAGAAGGAAAGGGGAGTGGTTGTCGTAGGAAACAACAGTTCATATTTCTGAAGATTTTGCTCATTGTGTTTTGTGCCAGATAAGGTCGGTTACGGCAGTTAACTCCTTGAAGGACTATTGCCTGGACTTTTCAGTAGGTGAATGCAATTAATTCACAAGAAGTAAATAAAGAGGGGGTTTTCGTGACAAGGACTCTGTTTCTTGCTTCTGCTGGGTCAGAACACTTGGTCCAATAAATTAGTCACTTCATTAAAGAAGACAATAAGGTTTGTTTGATATGACTTATTTTTACACACTCATTCTGGCTTCTAGAGATCACCTTGTTCATTTCTAAGTACTGATAAATTTGCTGGATTTTCCAATTTTTGATGTTTTATATTTAAGAAGATAGTTGTAATACCTTAGTCTTGCATCATTTTTTTCCTGGACTACTAAAAAAACATGGGCTATTATGTGTTCGGAAGTAGCAAAATTGTCACCACTGGGACAGTGAAAAGTAAAGTGCAAAATGTGCAGAACATTTGCAATAGCAGCATTAGGAAAGAAGGCAAAGATACATGTCCTATGATAATGTTGTAGGATCCAATCTGAGTCACTCACCGGGACCAAATATTTATTCTTCCAAGTTTTCAGGCTCGTACTGGAGTCCATCCCTGGAAAAAGAAAAGTTCCTCAAGAATGAGCTCTAGCATGAGTCTGAAAGCTTGGAATAAATCTTTCATCCTAGGTGACTGTTCTGACAGTCAGAACCTATAAACAGACTCCTTGTCCCGAAAATCCCCTTTATTAGCTACTGTGAATTAATGGCATTCACACACCGAAAGGTCCAGGCAATAATCCTTCAAAGGGTTAACTGCAGTAACAAACCTTATCAGTTCCTTGAGATAATTGCCAGGCCAGGAGATTCCAGCCGCAAGGCTGTATATTAAGTTCTGGGAAGCAGTCTCTGAGGCACGAACCACAATGAGCAAATCTTCCGAAAGAAATCCAAACAGTTGTCTCCTGCAACCACCTCTTCCCTTTCCTTCTAGTTATTCCCCAGCCAGGGAGAGGTCATTCAGCGTCCACGTGTGCCTTTCTTCCTGAGTTGGTTCTTTGTCCTCAGTTGTTCTCCTCTCCTGATAGTTCTGCGCATGCGTGCATCTGGAACAGGCCCCAGCTGTTCTTCCTCCCCATTTACTGTACCTCCACCTCTGAAGGTAGCTGGGAAATGTCAGACAGCCCTGGCTCTATCTCTACATCCCACCCAGAGTAGCCATCAGAGCCTTCCTCAGACTTCAGGACTGGCCCAAGTTCTTCCCCAACCTCCTCATTGTCCAAGTCTGCCACCAGCTCCACTGGCAGCTGGCATGCCACAACAGTGACCAATTCAGATTGGATCCTGTAATAGCAGCCTTAGTTTATGGGGTCTATAGAAAACTGATGTGGTATTTGATTTTTTCCCCCTAGGATATTTTAACCTATGATATAACCATAAAAGTAGTTACCATAACACCTTGGAAGATATTTTGAGCAATTATTTTTACCACAACTAAGCTGAAATACGTAAACTTAGGAAAGCAAAAGCATGATTCAGGGTATAAAAGGAGAACATTGGATGCACCTCTCAAATGCCAAATTACTCTGTCAAGGTATAGCTCAGCATTGCTCAGAAAAAAGTTTCATGTATCATTGAGAATGTCCCTTTGTTTTCTTTATATTTTTATCTTCCATTTCAGGAAGTATCAACTTAATATACTAAGCATAATGATTAGGCTCACAGTCATTGTACTACAAACTTCTGGAGAGCACGATTTGACTGTCCCTGCATAGAAAGCAAATGTAGATCAGAGGTGGGTTGCTCCCAATTTGGCTGAACCTGTTGTAGTGGCGGCGGGAGGCTCTCCCTGGATGCTTCTGCGCATGCAGAAGCATTGCACACACGAGCACGAGCAAACTGGTAGTAAATCGTTATCCACTGATGTAGATGTCCAAAAGTTGATAACCAAGTTATTTTTTCTATATGGAATGTGTTAGATAATCATCAAAGCTATGCTTTCCTGATGACTAAGAGGCTTTTTCAACACTTGGGGATGAGGGGCACCACTATCAGCATACCTGAAGCACCAGCAATCATATCCAAACATGCATTTGCAAATCTATTCCATAATTCTGCAGTTGACTATATATAGTTTCTGTTTTAGATGAACACCTCATATTTCCTGTGCACATATATTTCAAAAACCGGACTAAGGCCACAATGCACCTACTTGTATTTTAATATGTTAAAGGTGAGTGGGGATATTTTCATTCTGGGAGTGCTTAGAGAATATTTTTAAATGGATTCAACTTAAAATGCAAAAGCAAGAGCTGAAAAGCTTAATGGATGAGAAGCGAAATGTGTTCAAGAAAAACCAGAAAGTCCAGTTGACTCTTGAAAAATCATCTTTGGGACAAGAAGGACCTGAATGACTGAGAATCTCCATAGACATTTAAAATGCAAACAACCCCCCCCCCAAATTTGAAGCAAAAATGAAAAATTCTTGTATTGATTTTCAGTGATGGGAGTCTTCAGATAGCTTTAAAGGTTATATATGTTTTTGTGGACTGCCAGCCCTTTTAAATAGCATTTTTGAAAAACTAAATAATTTACACACATTTTAAAATAATTTCTAGATGCTTTGTCTATCTCCTTGCCAAGGATTCATGCCCAAACTCTGATAATAGTCCAGATAATCTGGTTTATCTATGGCACTCTGTAATTGATCCCTCACCCTCAACAGTTTTTGTTAACAAAGAGCAGTTGGAGAACTTTTTGGATCCAGCAGCTTCCTTCAAGTCTTCCAGCCATAACCCGTCTCACAAAGAACTGTTGTCAATTTTCTAAATCCACAGAATAACTCTCCATTATGCCCAAAAGACACGAAGGACAAGGGTCTAGACCAGTGTTTCCCAACCTTGGCGACTTTAAGTCCTGTGGACTTCAAGTCGCCAAGGTTGGGAAACACTGGTCTAGACCACAGACTGTAGAGGTCATCCTGGTGAGTACCATATCCACTTTCTCAGAAGTTACAGGGAGAAAAAAGTCCACATAACTTGGCAGGTGATTGTCCCAATTGCTACTATAGATCCTGCCCAAGTGGAGTCAAGACTCAAGTGAAACAGGACTTTATTAGTGATAACCAGTGATAACTGGTCCTAGCAGCCAGGGGAAAGCTTTGCAGCTGCTCCTTTCCAGAAGGAAAATTGTTATCCTAAAAAGTGCTCCAAGATGACGGACCAACATCCCCACCTTCATTCAGTCAGGTTTTGGTAATGCATTCTTGGTATGCCTTTTTACCACCAGATGATGCATGAGCAAAGCTTCGTTACAGATAATGTGCTTACTAGCAACACCTTCAGGTCAATCCAATTACAGGTCCCAGGGAAGGGCTACAAGCTTGGGAGGAACAAACACCAAGTTCATCCCAATTCCAATACATTCTAATCCTACGCTAAAGGTACTCTTTGACTTACAACCACGATTCAGACCAGCATTTCCTTTGCTAAGCAAAGCTGATGTTAAGTGGGTCTTGCCCAATTTTACAACTTTTTTGCCACAGTTGTTATGCAAATCACTGTAGTTGTTAAGTGAATTATGCAGTTGTTAATCAAATCTTGCCATTGACTGCTTTGTCAGGGGAAAATTCACCCTGAGCTAATGAGGTCTTAGACCGACGGCTTTCCCAAACAGTATATCTTCAAGAAAGCGAAAATAAAAACCCGAGAACATGTTCTAATGAAAACAAACTTTTAATATGAAAATAAGAAAATAAACAATCTATCTAATTGTTACATTTTGGCAAGAGCAGTTTGTCGCCCACCTTCTTGGCAGACGAACAAAGATCAAAAGGGAAGAAAGTCTCTGGAATGTGTGTGATGTATTAAGAAGCATGCGCAGTAAATCATTGCTGATAAGGACCTATGACCTGCGCAGTAACTCTTTCAGCTCAGCTAGCAAACAATTAACGCATTGACATGCTTATTGGAAACGAATTGGGAAAGTCACAAATCGAGGTCATGTGATTCCAGGATGCTGCAACCATCATAAATGTATGTCAGTTGCCAATTACCTGGATTTTGATCATGTGACCATGAGGATGCTATGATAATCGCAAATTCCTTCATCCCTACCTTTACTTACCAATCAATTTAAAAAACTATAAATGGCTTTCGAAGGCAGAATGGCTGACATTGTAAAAATGGACATAAGAACATTATGCAGAAAGTATTTTATAAGCAATGTAACCATATATATGTATGTATGTACTGTATAGGTTAGTCAATGTCACAAGATGTAATGTACACTTTGAATAAAAACTATAAAATTTTAATGTAGCTAATCCAAAACAAGTAAAAGTCTTTATAAGATCTTGTGTTTTGGATTTTGCAAACTCATAATGTATAAACATAAGCTAACATTATGCTAGTTAACTGTAAAATAAATGCACATGAAGACTTTATAGCAAGTATATTTTTTATTAATTTCACAGAATACTTTTCAAATACAAATGACAATCATTCAGAAACAATGACAACATTAAGGAATGAATACTGTAGAGTATAACATACTGTAATAGTATTAATGTGGGCAGTCATGTTCTTATTCCCCCCCAAACAAATACTGAATGTATACTGCATAGTCACTACAACTATTATCTACTATTAACTTTCTATTTGGGATCCCAAAACACATTTTCTGTCCAAATACCATGTATTCCATCCATAATACACACAGAAGCTGGTCACAATTCGACTTAACAGATGACAAAATATTTATATTGACTGCTTTTTATCATAAACAATAAGTACAACACAGGTGACAAGTGCTTCATATCAGAAGTAATATTTTTTCTTCAGACTGGGTAAAAAAAGCCCCTTTGTCAGATATGTTTTTCAAATGGATTAGAGCAGGGGTTCCCAACCCCTGACTCACCGGCCTGAATCAGGCTGCAGAAGGGGTGGGCGAGCACGTGCGCACATGCATATGAAGCTTCAGTTGTGAAAGCAGCACACATGCACACAAAACCATCCCATCTCTCCCCATCCCGCCACCGCTGCCTCCACCAGTCCAACGAGCCAGAAAGATTACGGACTGCTGCATTAGAGGCCAAATATATTGAATTATGCAGCAATATAAGATTAATCCATGATAGCAGCTAATATATAAAACAATATTTAAGAATTTTAACATTTTAAGCATTTGATCACCTATTTTTTCATTATCTTTCTAATCCAGTTCCACCCATTTATTCCTGTATGTTTCTGAGATAAAAATTTTCAAACATTTTTGTAATCTGCTATCACACCCATAAGAATTTTATTACAAGACAATGGCAAATTTTCATTTAATCATGCCAACTAGTGGGAAAGTGTACAGCATTCATCATGAATTATTTGATTTCATGTAAAATCTTGTTAATTGAATGGGTTTATATTGTCTATGCTTACAGACATCATATGAAGCCAGTAAATTCACTGGCTCTTATTTTTCAGCAGTGCCGAACTCTCTTTTATTTGGATTTTAAAAATTGCCCAATGTAAGATTTATAACACTGCAACCATCTCAAAGCCCAGCTCTACAGAATACAATTTAATGGTTACTGTTTCGTGATTTTAACACAAAACACTATTTCAGATTTGATAGAAACTGTTTTTTTTTGGGGGGGGGGGGTTAACAAGTTTCTTTGTCATCTGGCTTCCTATAGGAGATGAAGAGGCTGAGGGAGGGATCAATCTCAAGTCCCTCTTCCTCACAAGATATCTAAGTCCACCCCACCTTCAATTCATCTGACTCTTACCTACCACCATTTGCTTTGACCCTTAGTAGTTCAGATTCTTGTAGAGAAACACAAATAAAATAAGCATACAATAAACCTATATTCATTTGAACTGCCTGGACTCCTGATTTCCTGTGCTTGACACTTCTTTACATCATTGTTAGATTTTTAACCAAAAACAAATTTTTGATTTTATAGTATCCTATGTTAAAATTGCATTTCTTATTAACATCCCCAAGGTATATTTTATATTATATAAGAGCATAATTATTTGGGTAACTGAAGCTGAATATAACAACATAATAAACAACATTGCATACATTGCAAGACATAAAAGTGGCTTTCTCAGGAATTTAAGGTGACAGACCCTTAACTGTAAAAACCTATGAGCAAAAACCCTAAAAGGATTTTTTTATCTCCCAAGCAATGGCATTCAACTGAATAGTATATTGTTTTCAAAGATAATATTGAACTATTTTAGCTTATATGTTTAACATCTCTTCCTTAATGTTGAGTTAAAATATCACCACTGAATAGATAAAATCACTATTAGTACTGGGAAGGAACAGTATTTAAAATTTCCCATGAAACATAAGGGCAGAAGAAGTTGCCACTTTATAAAATTGGCATTATAATTTTCATAAAGAAAAATAAACTATAATAATAAAAATGTAAAGCAATGAACCAAGAAAAAAGGCCATTTAAGAATTTGACAAAGAAAACAGGTAACAAATGTGCTATTATCATGGAAGTAGCAGTTTTGTGGAATATTAATTCTAGGAATAGTCCATGTACTTAAATTTTGTATAGATATGGAATTTTGAAAAGACCCATCTTTAATTAAAATAAACAAGGCTTTTCACTAAACGATGGGAAAATCTGAATGTATAAAAGTAGTATCTGGTTTAAAACTGAAAAAATATATTTTTGATTTGGATTTTTTATTGTATGTAATAATAGGATTAACCACTCTCAAAATTCATAACACTTTTCCTGAGATGCATTAATTCAATAATCTATATGTCACAACCTCCTCAGACAGGTTCTATCTAGACATAACATATGGCTTTCGGATGTATTGGTTAAAGATTATAGGAGATAAAAATCTAATAAATCTGGTGTTCGAAAGGCAATTGCCTTCCTTTTCTACATGAATTTGAGCTTTTTTTGTGAAATAATTCAATTTGGGGCGCAAGACTTAAAAGGAAATGTATGGAAATCACAGTCCTATGATATTTGAAGTTTTTCCTAAATGAGTTCCAGACTAATTTCCATAACAGTTGAACTGTCCACATATTACATTATTCATATAGTTCAGAGAGAAATATTTTCCTAAAACAACAGCTAAATAAAGATCTGTCACCTTCTTCCTTCCCTCGTTAAACTGAAAAACTAGTTAAAATAACAAGATACACCTGACACAAATAAAATAAGAACAATCTACTAGTGCACAATAAGAACATGCAGTCACACTCTGCAATGTTTCAGTAACATTTTCACTTTTTGAAAAAAAAAAAACCCATCGCAAATGATGTGTAGCTACAGACAGTGCCCGAAGTACATTATATTGTATGGTGCAATATAAATCAGTAAAGCTGATTTAAAAAGTATAAATTTAGAGTATTTTCAGTTCAGCTATCAGAAACAAAACCTGTTCAATGTTTCCATTCTACTGTATGACAAACACCAAGTAACAAAATTTATGTCATTTAAAATACATCTTAAAGTAAATATTTTCCTTCAAGGAAAACACATTACTATAAATAAATTACAATACAGTGAATTTTCCTGAACTCACTTTGTTTCCGCCTTCCAGCCCTTAAAATAAAATAAACAGCGAAAAAAGAGAAAAAAAACCACCCCTTACATTTTCTGACATGATAGTCTTTTTTTAATATAAAATAAGTTGTTTTCTGAGAAATTAGTTTCACAACAAGGAAAACCCAAGCCTTGCTGCAGTCACTAGTAAAAATATATATGTGTATAAGTGTATCTATGTGTGTGTGAGGTGTGTGTGTCTGTGTGTGTGTATACACACAGTATATATGTATACCTTTCTAATTTTTTTACAAAATGTGTATATTAATAATCTTTGCATATTTTTAAAAAATAAACTTAAGTCAGGGGTGTCCAAACTTGGGAACTTTAAGACTTGTGGACTTCAACTCCCAGAATTCCCCAGCCAGCTGGCTGGGGAATTCTGGGAGTTGAAGTCCACAAGTCTTAAAGTTCCCAAGTTTGGACACCCCTGACTTAAGTAGTTCAATAACTTCATTTTAAAATAAGAAAAGGCAGATAAATACTTCATTATACATCATCAGCTGGCAGAGGTGGGACATTGATCCTTGGCCTTGTAAAAAATGCCATCTTCTCCCTGTCATAGATGGGAAAATATTGTACAATTATTTCATAGTTTAACTCATTTACCAAACAAACAAGCAGAATATTATATCATTCACCCAAAATCAATCCTAAGATAGCAACATTAGTCTAGACAAAATTATAAACAGGTGTTTTGGATGTCCTCAATCATTCCCATATTTGCACAGTCCCACTGGATGCTGTCTTAATTACCTCAGAAACTGCACCCAATGTATTTGCATAATTAAGCATAATCTATTAGAGTTCAAGAATTCAGGCAAGATAAAAAAATAAATCAGACTTAAAATTCCAAAATGCCCTCCCTACAGATAGTTTTAATGGTTTATCTTTATTTTGGTGTGTGTACAAATATGTGCATGTATGAAAACCAGAAGATATAGTATAGAACTAGGAGCAGGAATAGCCCGGTATTACATTTCGCCTCCTTGGTGACTCAGGATCACTCAGTTAGTCTTGGCCTAAAGTATCTGATTGTATCGTTCTGGAGAAAAATTAGCATGAAACATAGGATATAAATATGGAAAGTTTATGTGTGTGCATATGTAGACATTCTTTGTTTACATAAAAATATCATTAGCTAAATATGTACAAAAATGTTAGATTCATTAGTACTTATAGACATGAATTTGATTTTATATAGTTTATCTGCTTATATCTAAAAGCAGATGCATAGCAGAGTCAAATGTGAAAGTGTACCATGTCTGAGAAGAGCTGTACTCTTAAAAATTTAGATCTATATTTATTAATCATGTGATTAAGGGAAAGCCTGTAATTTTTCTCATGCCAAGTGATCAATAAAGTGGTTACTCATATTTGGGTTTTATCACTTCAGACTATAAATGGAAAGTCTTTTGTTTTCATTTATTTTCACTTTTTATTCCATGTAGTCTATGTTCAGAAGGAAATAGTATGTGTAGAAGAAATAAAATAAAGGTGTGTTCTTTTCAATTATGACATTAACTATCATTAAATAGTTTCAAAATAATTTAAACCATTCTTAATAGTTTACCGGAAAGTCTGCACCTGAAGAGGTTCTTTTTTATTTTGACCACGCAGTTGGTATACTTCTTTGGAAGCTTTTTTAAGCAATTTTTCAGCTGCTTGTTGTTGACGATGCTCAAATTTTGTTTGCCTTGTCTAAGGAAGCAGTTAATTTCTTAATTTATTTATTGAATTTATACCACACATTTCTCTTGGTATAATAAGCAGTCTAGATAGCTCAGAACCATTCAAATAATTACATGAAATATAAAACATTATCCCACTAAATCAATGTAATCCATTTGAAAAAAATCAGCATAATTGGCAATTACCGGATTTTTTGGAGTATAAGACGTACCTTTTCCCTCAAAAAGAGGCTGAAAATCTGGGTGCGTCTTATACACTGAATACAGTATTTTTGCCTCCCGAAACCCCGCACCTTCACCAAAATGGCCATGCAGAGCCTGTAGGAGGCTTTCAGAGAGCTCCTGGGGGCTGGGGAGGGCAGAAATGAGCAGAAAAGGGTCATTTTTTGCTCAATTTCCCCCCCCCAGCCCCCAGAAGCACTCTATAAGCCTCCTAAAGGCTATCCATGCCCTTTTTTGACAAAAATGGGCCCATTTTCGTGAGGTTTGCAGAGTGCAAAAACATTTTTTTAATTTGCCTTTTCAAAACCGTGATGTGTCTTATATTTAAAAAAATAAGGTGACTCTTTTCTGTCATTTTCTTTAGAGTGTACCGTGTTTCCCCGAAAATACAACCTGTCCCGAAACTAAACCCATGCCACATTTTTCGCGTGGGCAAAAATATAAGCCCACCCCCGAAAATAAACCCCCCCTCCGGCCAGGCAGAGCACCGGTCACTGACCTAGCGTTATTCCGAAAGCGCCAAGTCGCAGGAGGGGGGGAGCGCTCACGTTGCTTGCTGCCTTCGGGATACCGCTAGGTTGGGGAGTGGCGTTCTGCCTGGCCGAAGGGGAGAGTTGCCGGGCAGCTGCTCCCTTGTGAAGTGGCTCCCGAAGAGCCGGGCACAGCCTCAGGGGCGAAGCAGCCATGAGGTAACCATGCCCACGAGCAGCCGCCCAGCAAATCCCCTCTCCAGCCGGGAAGAGCGCCATTCACTGACCTAGGGGGTAATCCCCAAAGTGCCAAGCCATGTGGCGCTCTGCCCGCTCCCCAGCTCCTGCGGCTTGGCACATTCGGGATACCCCCTAGGTCAGTGCATGGAGCTCTGCCCGGCTGGAGAAGGGGGTTGCGCGAGCGCCTGTTCCGCTCGCAGCTTCACCAAGCCCTTGCCAGGCTCTCCCAGGCCACTGCCGCTGGCTGCTGCTGCTGCTCGCCGCCGCCGCCGCCGCCCCGCTGCTGCTGCCAGCCGCCGCCGCCCCGCTCCACTCCGCGCAACTTCAAAACTCGGGCCGAGTCTTTCAGCATCGGCCGCTCTAGGAGTGCTCTCTATGGTGGGCCGGCTGCTGGAAAACTCCCTGTCCGGCAGCCAGCCCACCATAGAGAGCACTCCTGGAGCGGCCGATGCTGAAAGACTCGGCCCGAGTTTTGAAGCTGCGCGGAGCGGAGCGGCGGCGGCGGGCAGCAGCAGCAGCAGCCAGCGGCGGTGGCCTGGGAGAGCCTGGCAAGGGCTTGGTGAAGCTGCGAGCGGAACAGGCGCTCGCGCAACCCCCTTCTCCAGCCAGGGAGAGCTCCATGCACTGACCTAGGGGGTATCCCGAATGTGCAAAGCCGCAGGAGCTGGGGAGCGGGCAGAGCGCCACATGGCTTGGCACCTTAGGGATTACCTCCTAGGTCAGTGAATGGCGCTCTTCCCGGCTGGAGAGGGGATTTGCCGGGCGGCAGCTCGTGAGCATGGTTACCTCATGGCTGCTTTGCCCCTGAGGCTGTGCCCGGCACTTCACAAGGGAGCAGCCGCCCGGCAGCCCCAAAACAATAAGCCCTCCCTGATAATAAACCCAAGGGCATATTTCGTGGGGCAAAAGAAAATAAGCCCCTGGCGTATTTTCGGGGAAACACGGTAGTTTGTAGCCTGAGACTTACACTAGGAAGCAACCAAGACTGTATGACTTCCAACACTGACGATATACACTGGTCTAAGTAATTAGGCTGGTTCATAATGACAGCCACAGTCCCTCAAATAGTAAAGATCTAAGTTGCTATGGAGTTTTAAGGTCAAGACCAGCATCTTAAATTATTCTCAATAAGTTTCTGACAAGTGGCTATCTTTAAGTACAAGTATCATGTAATCCCTGTATCTTGCACATTGTTATCTCATACTATTTGAGACATTTCGGAAGGGCAGTATAGAGGAAAGAACATTGCAAGATGCATGTAACTATGGTTAGGTCAGACTGGTTGGGAAAGGATCATGGTTGGTGCACTAGCAGTAAGTTACACAAATATCACATGGAAATTCACTGACAACTGGGGTTTCCTGGAAAATTCCCAAACTATAAACTATGCTTTCCAGGGAAACGCCACCTCATCCAAAACCAGCTTCACTTCAAACCTCAAGTTAAGCTTTTTCCTACCAACAATGCCTCCAATATTTTCTAGATTTATTTACTTATTTAGAGAATTTATATGGTCATCCACTCACTTTCAGGGACTCTGGGCAGCTTACAAAAAATAAAAAAACAATGTACCCCTTTTTATTTTCTATATTTAATGTCAACTTGAAACATGTCAAGATTAGCGGACCTTTAATCATATCTATTTTTTTAGTGGATTATGACATTCAATATTTACTAACTGTTTTCCTATTTCAAAAATGGAGCGATACTTTCTTGCCTCCTGAGTTTTAAGGAAGTAACTCTTCCTCTTTAAGGAAGTAACAGCTGGAAGAAGGGGTGCCATTCAAAGTGATAGCTATCACCTTCATGACATATGGCTGGTTATCTAAGGGACTGGTTATCTTTGACTGTTTCTGCCCATCCTATATGATTGGACAAAATGTGCATGCTTTAGGTCCCATCTACAATAATCTATTGGACAATGTCATCTATTTCAACTTTTCTGCTGCAGTGCCCATTGTTTGGAACAGCATCTCCCCTGCCCCCAAGATCCATCAAGTTCCCACTCTGACAATGTTTAACAAATCTTTGAAACCTGGATTATTACCTAGGCCTTCTTCAGCAATTTGTCTAACAGAGCCATTCCTAATATCAACTTTTCCTAATTTGTTCCTATGGGCCTAAATCTCTATCAGACTTTATATCAATGGAAAATTCAATGTTTCACTCTTTTTTTTGCCAGTGGATCTGTTACAACTAAAATTATACTCACTGTTAAAGCTATATTTAAGATATGAAATTGCATGAAAGTACTAGTAAAAAACTCCTCTTCCCACAAAGCAATGTAACACAAATTCAGCTATCCTATAATCATTTTGATACAAATCTCTATTTAGGATTTTAGGATATAGATCTGAAACGTATACATTACTAGATGTAAATCCACCCTCTCAAACATAAAGACTATCTTATATTATCTGAAAAGAATTATGAATCCAAATAGATTTCTAAATAGCTCCACATATTTTTAAAAACATCTTTAAACATTAAAAATCTGATAAAAACAGATTTTTATCAGACCATTTCAATGTAAGTGCTCATGTAGTTTGACACTGGTTTTATTTTCTACTTCTTTGTAAATGCAGAAGCAGTTTTCTACATACTCCAAGGATGGTTTGTTTTTTAATCTTATTCTGGAGTGTTCCATACCAGTAGACTTAGCAACAGATGTGAATGACTGAGAAAGAGAAGAGAATGCCCTATTTTATATTTTGAGGAAGGAGGGGATATCTAAATAAACTTCTTCCAGAAGTAAAAATCTGCCTAAACAAGTTAAGTCCTATTTTTCCCTTGCTTGATACAATAGCATTACTATATTTGCTCTTCAATAATTTATTAAATATTTATAGAAATTAAACATTACAAATCTGATTTCTGTATCTCATTGCTATATGAACAATGAAAACAAGCTGTACTAAATGTTCAGATGATTCCATACCTGCCTTTCTGCTTCCTTCAGCAAATTTCGGAATCGTTCATCACGAATGACCCAGTGAGGCAGATCAGTTTGACCACTAAGCTGGGCATCCTCCAGACGCTGCCGCAATTCTCTTAGAATAGATAATTCCTCATTTAAGTGCCTCTGCCTTGTTCTTGATGCCTGAAGATCCAGCTCCAGGTCTAGGGAAGTCCTTTCCATAAGATCAGCCAAAGATGATCTACATGAATGCTACAATAATATAAAAATTATGGCAATGCCTCTAACCATCTTAGAAAAAACTATAAGGCTCTAAACTATTTCACAGGTATACAACTGTTCCAAAATGGTGAGCAAAAATAATAGGAGAAAATTGATTCAGTTAGGTTCAGTCAGAAATTGGTCCACCATAGGTTAAATGGAATAACTTTAAACCACATATACACAGTTAGGAGCTGGCACATATTCTCTTCACCATGTCTTACATTAAGAATTTTTTCCTTTCCTTCTTAGTTTAATTTTATACTTACATTTCCACTGATATAATCCCAATTAAAGCAAACAGGAATTTATCATGAACTTGCTGGATTAAATTTCAAGAAAGGTTGAAGCAGTGGAAGAAAGCTCCTCTTTACTCGGGACAAATGAAAATTTCAGAAAAACTAAAATATGATATTTTACAAATATAAAGTCACTGCATTATTTCATTTGTTCATAAAATATGTCTAATGTATACAATTGATAAATTAAACCTTATCATAATTTTAAAGTTTCATACATGTTATTAAACTTATTTTTTTAATTTTTTTTACTTCAAGTTGATACACTTTAAGAAATGAAGCATTTTTAAAGTCTGCTTTTTATGAGAAATCAGCATACAACTGTTTTAAAAACAGTTTATCTATGTTATAGTATAAACATATGGAAAATGAACCAAGGTTCAAAGTACATAATATTACATGGTACAGAGTATTACAGAAATTTTCCATTTTATTTTTTAATCTGTGGTAGTATCTACTGTCAGGTTTAGCTTCTATTTATCCTTATTTTAAATTTTATTGTGCCTTATAAAAACTGAATTTTTATCTCTCATGTCTACCTATTCCTGTGTGACTTCTAATTTGGTATAAGTATTTATTCTTAACCATTTTATGCACTATTTAAAAAAGTATTAGGAAATATTTTCTACTATTATTCCATAATTTTTCAGAAAACAAAATAAAATAGGGGAAAAAACCACAATCCTTTGTAGCTCTACTTGTAACCCATATTTCAAATGGATGCATGGATGGATAAAATTTTATTTCTGATTGCTTATATTTGACATAATGTTTATCATCAGCCTTCCTTAACTTGTAACTCCTCTCTGTGTATCCAGTATGGCAGTTAAGCATTCTCACTGGGCATACAAGCAATATTTCTTTGGCTTGCAAACTGCAAAATGAATTTGCAAAAAACACTGATCTTATCAAAAATATTAAAGCATGGATTGCTGTTCTTCAATTGTGGTTTTATGTAAGACTTGTCTTCCTCAGCCTAATGTCCAAGCTAGCTTCTGTATGCAGCTAACAAAGAGACTTTTTGAATCTTCTTGATACCAATATTAATCAAGACATTGTCTAGCTACTGAACATATATTTAAATAATTAACTCAATAAAAAGATATGGCTATCATCTGGCCTTCTTTTAACAATGACAGGGTAATTTACACAAAGTAATGAAGTCTAATCAAATATATAATTAAAATGTTACAGTATCAACAATAAAGAAGTTATATGCGACAAATAAAACACAGCAACAAATAATGAACAATCTTATTGCAAGTCTTTATGATTAAATATATGAGCATAATCTATAACATTTATTATAAGATCACACTATTAAATACCTGCTTATAACGCAGTGTACGCCTTTCCAAAGTATTCCGTATAAAAGGTGACTTTCTTTGCAAAGTGGAACTGTCGCTATCACTACGATATAGCTGAAAGAAAGATGTGAAACACCGATTATAGTCAATCTTAATACAATTCAAAGTTTAAAAACAGTAATTTTATTATCGTTATCTACATTAATTTGAAATGACTTCCTTTAAATAATATGATGCAAATTTTAGTTTTATCATTTTTGTATTGTCTAGCATTGATTCATCAATAGCAAGAACGAAAAAATAAATATTATTTTCAAAAAACAAATTAAAAATCAATGAAATAATTGAACTGGAAATGGGTGCAATTCTGCCCCATCTATATTTTTGCTTAGCTGCAGGAACCCCTTTCTCTGATCAGCTGAGGAAAATGACTTTTGTCCTATAGGTGTGGTGCAAATAAGTAATGATATTTTTAGAAGCAGACTGCAGTAACTTTCCCATGAAAAATTTCATCAGCAAAGTAATCATACTGTAAGATATAAGCAATGCTTATGACAACAGTGAAAATCCTCAGAAGGAAGAATACAAACAGTTGGGAAAATATAGGCAAAAATTACCTGTAATGAATGCAACCTGTGCTATGGGTTAATACTTAATACATAATACTTGTTAACTAAATTATGTTTTGCACTTTGGAAGATCGTGCTTTGTGTAAAAAACCCACTGTCTAATATAAAACAATCCGGGTTTTGACAAATTTGCAATGGCATTGTCCTTCACCATTCTGGTTAGAGCTGATATGAGCTGGAATGCACAAGCATGAAGAGGATAGCAAACTCTATACACTGACTTGTTCAAAGAGATTTCAAAGAGATTATCCAGAGATTGCATTGTACATATACAGTCTACAAAAGCTTTTGTAGATAGCTTGGCTTGCATTAATTAATGGGGAAAAGTTCCTGAAAATATGTATTCTGCTGATAGAATTATTTAGCATTCCAAATGACTTTTGCTATGAAATTTTCTACTCACTCGGCAAATATATTGACTTCGTGCACCAGGTGTAAATGTCTGTGAGCGAACAATAGTATTATTACGAACAAATGCAGAACCACGGGAGCGACGGCCTAGTCTGTTTTTATGAGGCAAAACCATTTCTTCAGGAAAAAGATCTTCTGTATTAGTCTCCTTGTCCACCTATAGTAACAATCAAAATCTTAATATGTTTGTTCACAAAGAAAGCACAAGTATTTTAGGGAGTAATTTTAAAGTAATTAATCCATTACTATACCCCTACTTATAATAAAAATCAAATTGATAGTACTTTCTTTCCTAAAAAGAAGAAAATAAGCATTCATGATTTAAATAAAAAATCCAGACCAAGTCCCATAAAGATGTAGGAAAAATTATAACAGTTATATTTACTTGCCTTTAAAGTTGGAGCCGGAATTTTTCCAGAAATACACTGATTTGTTTGAGAGGCAAAAATAGGAATCTGCAATGATTCACCACAATAGGAGTCCAAGTGATAACTGGACTGCATACAATTACTACATCCACTATCAACAGATTCTGCTTGCCAGCTTCTGCAGAGGAAATATTTTAAACAGTTTTATTGATTATTTGATTTATTTTATGAAATTCAGTAACTGATGACCTAAATGAGCAATAGGTAACTTAGAGAAAATCAGAACAGTCAAACCATTTAAAATCAGCCACCAAGGGGTAAGAAATTCTTGTACTTATATATAAGAGAAAATAAGATTTATATATTGGATAATAAACTAAACCAGTCAATTGGAGGCAGACAATGTAAGCCTTTCCTAGGAAGATATTCAAGAGATGGCCATCATAATTGAAAAGGTCTTATATTGTAATCACAGCCTTAATATACCTGGCAGAGCAGGTCAGACAGGTTGATTTCTATATAGTTCTAACAAATATGCAATCTTTGTTTCTAGATTCCTCAGATATGAAATCAAAATCAATAAGATGCGTTCTTTATGTTTACGTATTTATTGCTTACATATGTATTTTTCAAATGTATAACATGCCATTTATTCTATATTTAAAATTACAATTTTGTTCAAACATACATGAATTCATGATGGCTCAGAAAAGAATATGGATTTGTGTACTCCTTAAGTTCAACACAAAGGCTAAAACATTTTAAATCTGTTTCAGCTACAAATGCTTAAGATACTTCCTACAATAAAGAGGGAAAAGTCATGCTAGGATTAATTGTATATATTTAGGATTCATGTCAAAATATCAAGCATCAGAAATGGAATCAGCTTTAGGAAACTAGAGATGGACATATGTGGCTATCCAATGTCTGCACATTCTTATTGTATGTGTTCTTCACAATAAAAGGTACCTCTCTGACACAGCTTCTCCTTGATCTTCTTTCTGCTCCATCTGTTGTATTTCCTCTTCTGTGTACTCCAGTTTTACTCTCTCTTCTGCAAGCTCTCTCTCCACAGCTTCCAGTTGAGCTGTGGTCCTAGCTAAAAGAACAGTCACAGCATCCTAAAGAAGAAAGGACAGTTCAGATTGAATTATTCCCATTTAATTTATATGTGAGCTGGAATTAATGTTTTCAAAACATAATAACAATGACCGAGTTCATATGTGCCACAAGGGTCGTAAATCAGTAAATATGCAATATATTCTACACTTTGGGAAATTCTCATAAGTAAAGGGTGCCATTTCATTCTGAATTCCAAAAGGTATCTCTCTCTGCTGTATTTTTTTGTTGCCCTACACTGTTTCCAGAACAGGCTATATTTTCTTAAATTCAGATCTCAAATATAGCATGTAGAATGATTCATACACTTCAAAATAACCTAAACATGACCAGAAAATTCAAAATGGATGCATAGACAGAACATAATCACACTTGTAGCATGACCAGAAGATCAATGCAATTAAACAGTTCCAGTGATAATAAAGAAATTTCACCAATGCAACCTTTTGTCAATAGCCTCATTTATCTTTTCAGACATATCTTCCTTTAGTACAGTGCTTCTCAAATAGTGGGGCGGGCCCCCCAGGGGGGGCGCGAGGCTCCGTAAAGGGGGGCTCAGCTCAAATTATTTTATATATTTTTGTTTTGCAGGTTAAAGTTTTTTTTAATATTGTGTTAAATCCTGTGCTCCTTTAAATCTTTTCTGCTACAGTTAATAAAGCTATTCTTTGTTGTAAATTGATCCACATTTCTTTCTTTCTTTATTCTCTTATACGTTAATAAGGATACAGTGTTATGCAGAGGTGTACTTATAACAATTTTATAGACAAATGATACTATTTACAGTCGCGTGGGGGGCGCGAAATGTTTTCTTCTTCCTAGGGGGGGCATGACAGAAAATAATTGAGAAGCACTGCTTTAGTATCAAGTATCACATAAACATAGAAACATAAGAAAAATTATATATGACTATACCATTTTCATTATATTTTTATTTTCAACAGAATGAGAAGCACTTTCTTCACGCTTAGGTTGTTCTTTTTTTTGTTCACATTCTGAACCAATGAAGGTCTGAACAGGATACCAGCAAAGCTGCATCTCACTAGCACTCTCATAGTTAGCTAGGCTGATCTGAGCAATGCCCTGTGAACATAATGCAAAATGTGTCAATGTATCATAGAAAACATTTCTATTACAAAACGATTTCTTTTAATTAAAAAACATTTACCGTCAGTATTTAAGGAATACTTAGTCACATTCTGTGTGAGTAGCCTCATTGCCTAACATTTCTCTAGAGATGATATTTCACATCTAATTCTAATAAATTAGCTTTGGTTTTTCACTTGTTGATAGGGATATGTAAAACATTTTCAGTGTAAAATGTTTCCAGCTCCAAAAGAAAAGAAAAAATCTGTGTTAAGTTTGAAACCTTTGCTTCAACCCTGAAATGGGTTTTTCTGACCATTCTGGAACATTTCATGGAAAGGAATCCCTTACCAATAATTCTTCTTGTTGGTGCTGGCCAAGTGAACAAATGTAAAGTTGCAGCGCTTTGAGTTTTAAGATATTTGATTGTACAGGAATCTGAAAGACTTCATTAAATATTAACGAAGCCTGGAATTCCAAAGCCTTAGAGCAATATGTGGTTGTTGTGCCTGACTCAACAGATGGTAAGTATATTCTCACATGTCTGGAAAAAAAAGGAAAAACTCCTATATAGTAGAAGTATCAATAAAATATATGAAATATATATAAATACGTTTTCTTTTTATCTTTTAAAATGATCATTACAGCATTGCACTGAAAAGACCTGTAATTCTTTTGCATGTGCTAAAGCATAATATTTGGTAATCAATATGATACAAATGCTGGCAATTCTGGATGCCTAGAAGTAGTCCTCGACTTATGACCACAATTTGGACCAGAATTTCTGTTGCTAAGAAATGCAATTGTCACTTGATGGTGCATAATTAATCACATATCTTGACATTTGATAGGATTAAAAAGACAGTGTTAGAATCATGTACAATCTCAACGTACATTTTACAGCCTTCTTTCATGGCAAAGCCAGTAAAATTCTTCAGCTGCAACACATGGACAAGGAGACACTCACTTCCACTGTCATGCCTGAAAAGCAAGGTAACTGTTAACTCTATTCTCAAACATACAAGCCATAAAGATTTATATAAGGCCTATTTTTGTTTTTATATAACTGATATATCATATATTTATAATGAATCATATTGCTTTAATGACAGCATTGTATTACAATATAAACTTTAAAATAGCAACAACTTAAAATTACTAATTTAATTTAAAATGCCTCTTCATTTTAGCAGACGTAGCAGAACTTATAAGCAATTCTAGTCAGTCTCACAAATCCAGGGAACTGATTAATTTGGCCATTTAAAGATAATATTTATGTGATAAACCATAAAATAAACCATATTCTGGGCTAGTTGGGGATTTTCTTTTAGCCCCATACTTTTTTTTGCATAAATTAAAGTAGCAATGATAAGATAGCCCAGAAGATGTACATTCACTACTCACAAATGTTCTTAAATGTTAATTTTATTTAACATTTAGGGAATTTATATTGCCGCCTATTCACACGTGGCAACTCAAGGAGGCTTACAGAATATAAAACCTCATATAAAAACAATGAAACTAATAATATAAGAGTCATATAATAAATATAATAAAATCATATATAATATGATATAATACAATATAATATGATTATAATAATATATTAAAATGTTGTCTGTTTTGTCATATAATTAGTACTGACCAAGGCAGATATACTCACAGAAATCCAACCTGCATTTTGGGCTCTTCATTAGTGACACCATCACTATAAAGTGACTCTTCAACATCTTCATTTCTATATAAGAATTTTAAAAATTAATAACTTATTGCTACAGTAGTACTCTGTCATCATATAATATTATAATAATAATACCATACTACTACTACTGTATAATACTACAATATTACTAGCTAATAAGTACAAAAAAACCCTTCTTCTGCTTTCTATATTATATGACAAACATTAGTCAAACTCAAATCTTAAAGACATTGTTGAAGTCTATGGCATAAGTCCACATGTGATTAACCTAATATCTAAACTTTATTTACTGGCAACTACCATATATGGTTATTTTGCAAAAAAACAAAACAAAATTAGTATGTTGATGCCCAGATATACAAGACAAACATCAAAAATAATTTTAAACATTGAGGCATGTGCTATTCCCACTTTTAAATAGATACAGTAGAAAAGCCTAGGGATGTGGTGGCTCAGTGACTAAGCCTGTCGAATAGAAGGTTGGCAGTTTGGCAGTTCAAATCCCTAGTGCCGCATAATGGAGTGAGCTCCCATTACTTGCCCCAGCTTCTGCCAAACTAGCAATTCGAAAGCATGTAAAAATGCAAGTAGAAAAATAGGAACCACCTTTGGTGGGAAGGTATCAGTGTTCTGTGTGCCTTTGGCATTTAGTCATGCCAGCTACATGACCACAGAGACGTCTTTGGACAACACTGGCTCTTCGGCTTTGAAACTGAGATGAATACCACCCCTTAGAGTCGGGAATGACTAGCACATATGTGCAATCGGAACCTTTACCTTACAAAAGGTTAAGCTTCTTTAACATCCTCAAGTCCTCTTCAAAAGATTAGATTTTCTATTCAAAGCAAAGTTGCTTATATTTATGTACTAATATGTAGTGGTCTATTATAACTAAATTTTGTTATAAAGTTTTAGTGCTAGAGCACTAAAGCATTGCCAGACAAAAGTACAAGGATCCAATATTATTAAAATTTCAGTAGACCCAACACAATGTTTCCTTCCCTCTCATAAAGTGGCAGCTCTTCATTTTTAGTTGCTATTCTTTTCTTTTCCTTTTAATTCTTTTTTTTTGTTTAATTTCTACTCATTTAAAAAAAAATATTTTAAAAATAAATTTCCAAATGCCTCTTAACTAATATTAAAAGAGAAGAGTTTGTATTTCTATGTAGTTACAATGCTCAGTAAACAATCAAAAAAAGTTTAAGAACTAAATTTTAAAAAACTACTTTGTTAAAAGATTTTATTTGCCATTAGTCTTATCCAGTAGAAGATAAAAAGATCTTCATCAAGTATTTTCGAGGGGAATTTTTAAGGGGAATTAAATATAATTCCGTTTTACACATATTTGTACAACCTGACCTTTTGCTTAAAGCTTCAAATACGCCACTGTCACTAGCCAGTGAATAATTGGACAGACATGCTGAGACTCGCCTGGATCTCCTTTCCAATCTTCTAGTACTATCTTCACGTAACGTCACAGCTACAACATGGAAAAGAGTAAAGATAAGTTACACTGAAGGTTTATTTATTGGATTTATCCTCTCCTTTTCATTTGTAAAGCATAAATAAAGGCAGAATACATAATACTCCCTCTTCCTATTTCCTCTTCATCAACAGTATTTTGAGTTGAGTTGGGCTGTAAGACAATGTCCAGTGACAGTGACCACCCCAAGTAACTAAGCCAATTTCCAGTCTAAGGGAAGACTCAAACTATTTCTACATCTGTGAACAAAAAACCCATCAATCTATCCAGTTTACTAATACAAATATATTAAATGTGACTTATGTGTATTGAAATCTTAACACACACTTAAATTTACATCTGAATACTTTTAATTGAGTCTTGAGCACATGCTTGCAGGACTACCCATACAATTCACTCCAAATTAAAAAGATAATACATATTGCTAAAGCAAAACTTAAGGAAAGTATTTATAAACTATTAACAATTTAACATGAGCATAGTTCACTAGTATATAGAAAATCATTCGGTGCATTCAGATTATATAAACTATCCAACACCTATTCACAATCCTTTATGATTCTCTTTATGATTGTTAACAAATTGATTAATGCTAATTGTGTTATTGGCCTATGACTTCTCCCTTCACTAACGAGAGAAACACATCTAGAATAACCCATGTCTTGTCTTACATTTATATTCAGGTTGGCAATGAAAGGAAATCAGAACAAACAGCACAATAATGTTTCAGTCAATGACCAAGAACATATGACACAAGGACCCTTAAGCAAGCAACTAATGCAAATTATATAGGTGCAGCATTAAGAGGAGCCAACAAGTGAAATCAAACACCAAAAGTATGACTCTCATATAATTTGAAAGTAATTATGTGCATTTGTTTCAATTCAATTATAATTATATCAAGTGTTTTCTTAAAGCTATCTACCTATGCCTGTTTTTAATGAGATAATCATGTCAATTATCATTTTAAATATTTTCATGGTGAATTATTTTGTCGAAAGTTGCATGAAAATAATTATTTTTAAGATCAGTAACAAAACAAACAGTAAGCAAACTTTTGATATATTGCACAATGTAAATAAAGAAAACATGTCATTTTATTCTTTAGGATTTTAACTTTCTAGTCTAGCCTACAGTTCTTCTAGTCAAACTGAACCCTGCCAGTTTCCCATCTTGGCAAAGCCAGCTACTGTTGCCAGGAATATATTAATATGGAGTTTATTTCTGTAAATAAATTATGTTTAATTACTTTCTATTATAGCTATAAATTATATATATCATTATTTCAGATTGCTAGTCTTTTAAATGTAAGATTTTATTTATCTTATTGCAAGAAAGTTTAAATATTTGAGATAATTTTGCAATACAATTTTACTTATTTTCTTGCCATACAAAATGTTTATGTCTATTTTCAGTTTTTAAAAAGAGGATGCTCTTAACACAGAATCAAATTCTATAATTGTGATATTCTGATATTTGTCCAGGTCAGTGGTTCTCAACCTTCCCAATGCCATGACCCTTTAATACAGTTCCTCATGTTGTGGTGACCCCCAATCATAAAACTATTTTCGTTGCTACTTCATAACTGTAATTTTGCAATTTTCCAATGGTCTTAGGTGACCCCTGTGAAAGGGTCGTTCGACACACAAAGGCGTCGCGACCCACAGGTTGAGAACCGCTGGTCTAGGTTAAAGTATTGAAGAAAATAATATTGCTATCTTGTTTCAATTTTGTAACACTGTAGTTGCAGGTCAAGACATGCCTCCTACTCAAAAGACAGAAACAAATTTTCACTGAGGAGTTTGTCATATTGTGCAGTAACTGTCTTCTCACTTTTAAATATTTTATTGACTCTTAAAAGAAGCTTCTTTTTAAAACATTAAAATTAAAACAATACTTCTTTGAAATGATCTTTATTCTGTGTGACAACATTGGTAAATTAATGGAGTAATATTATTCTGTGCTTGATTTTCAGTTTGCTTTCACAGTTCCCAATCTAGTTTACAGTTTGGGGTTTAACTGAGAGTTTTGCATCCAAGAACCAAGCCTAAATATTTTAGCTTCTTGTGATCAACTAGCATTGGCTAAATGCTAGCCATCTGATCTGGTATATAGGAGATGGCAGCTGAAGTTTGAAATTGTAACATAGTTAATATTAAATAACTGAACATGTAGCTAATATCAGATGGTGAAGTAGAAATGCAAGGAATTAGAATTCCACATTTTTGTTCAGCTGATGCTTTTGTGCTAGGTATTAGCACTTAGGTAGACATTGTATACCTACATATTTAAGATCCTTAAACACAATAATGATTAATACTAGCTATAACTATTAACCAATATGGCTAGGAACCAAGATTTTTCAAATAAAATCATAAAAAATATTTTGGTCTTTAAACATGCAGAACAAAACCCAAACTCTACAAATGCACATGAGCTTTACAGGCAGAAAGAAAAGAGTAAATCTAGAATCACTTACAGCATTTTTTTCTGTTGTGCCACATGAGGAACAAAATAAAGGAATAATTTAAGTGAAAAGTGGAACCAGTTTGTCAAATCTGACATTTTTATTTTAACCCCACCCCCCACCCCCATATATAATGTTCTTTGTATATCTTTATTCTTTATCTCAAATATTCTACAAATAATAAATGAAGCACCTAAACTTTATTGCTTTACTCAAAATGTACAATAATATGTTTATTTTCTGAAAAAGAAGAACCAATTGTTTAATGGAACCATTTTGTTAACCTAAGAGTGCAGATTTATGGCATCTTACATTCAGTTTTGCAACCAAAATTGTATTTCTGTCACATTTAAAATATATGACAAAATTATTAAAAATAAAAAGGAATATGAATTTGTACTAATAATTATTATTTCCTTTTACACTGAGCAGAGAAATACAAACAGGTAGCATTAGTGAAGGTTTGGATACTCATATCTCTGTAAATCAAAAACAGATCAAGTGAATTATTCCAGAAAATGAGCATATTTCATGGTACTCAAACACTAGATGGCAGCTATTTATACCCTTTAAATATTTAAAAACAACAGTGCTGTTCATTTATTTCCCTAACCTCTAAACATTAAAACTAGCAAAATGGGAAATAGAAAATAGAAATGCTTAAGCAATTCAATCATATGGGTATAAAGCAGATAAATCTATATATTTAATTTTTAAAAAATGATCTTACACGGACCCAAGGTAAATAGCAATTATGCTAGCTAATAACATTGAAAAATTACATTCTATATTACAATGGAGCAAAAATTGTAAAAATTGTACTAAAATGCATGTTATGGAAATTATTGGCCAGTTTATAGCAGAAGAGGGTGAGGGGAAGAGAAGTACTTTTCCTTCAAACTATACTCCCCACTCGAATGGGGAAAAAAATAAAAATAAGCAATCTATTTACAAAGCACAACCAAAGCAATTAGAACAGTGGCATTACTTGAAACCACAACACCTTTCATTGGAGTTGAAATAAATATATAATGTTGTTCCATCCACTAGAGTTGGAGTTTTGAAAACTATCTAGAAACTCAATTCAGAACGTTGTGGCCCATGTTTTAACTGGCTTGAAGCATATTATATCAATATCACAGGCTCTGTACCGGTTACTGGTTCAATTCTGAAGAGTTTAAAATCCTGATATTAACCTATAAAGGCTTTCACAATTTGGAACCTGAATATCGAGAAAATTGCCTCTTCTGTTCCAGCCAGTTAAGAGTATAGAAATATTGTCCCCCTTTTTTCTGAGGATCAAGGAAGCCAAAGCTAGAATGTGCTGCTTCGCAACAGTGCTGACACTATGGAATGGGCCCTGTCCACAGTAATTTTTAGGAAATGATTAAAAATGGAACATTTCAAATAATTTCCCGTGCTTCTTGTTTCTTGCATCTTTACTATTACTCTTTCTACCGTGTTTCCCCGAAAATACGATATGTCCTGATAATAAGGCCATGCCACATTTTTCTGGTGGGCAAAAATATAAGCCCTCCCCCGCAAATAAACCCCCTGGACAATCCCCCACTTCCGACCAGGCAGAGCGCCGCTCACCAACCTAGCGGTATCCTGAAGGTGCCAAGCCGTGGGAACCAGGGGAAGGCAACGGTGATTGCGTTGCTTGGTGCCTTCAGGATACCGCTAGGTTGGTGAGCAGCGCTGTGCCCAGCTGAAGAGTGGGGTTGCCGGGCAGCTGCTCTCTTGCGAGCGGACTCCCAAAAAGGTGGGCACAGCAGCCACACGGCAAAGCTCCTTTCCAGCCGGGCACAGTGCCATTCACTGACCTAGGGGTATTGCCAAGCCGCGTGAGCGCCTGTTTGCCACCGCCCGGCTCTCGTGGCTTGGCGCCTTTGAAATGCCAGTGAATGGCACTCTGCACTGCTGGAGAAGGGGGTTGCGCGAGCGGCTGTTCCGCTCCCGCTCGCGCACATCCCAGCCTCACAATGCCCTGGCCCAGCTCTCCCTGCAGAGCTAGGGCACCTCCGCTGCTGCCATTGCCATACCAGCATGGCTTTTTCGGGAGCTTCTAAACTGAGTCTTCCGGCAGTGGCTGCTCTGGGCATACGCTCTATGGTTGTGGCATGGGTGTTGGCAGAGCGTACAACCATAGAGCAATTCACTGGCATTTCAAAGGCGCCAAGCTGCGGGCGGCGGCAAACAGGCGCTGACGCAGCTTGGCGATACACCTAGGTCAGTGAATGGCGCTGTGCCCGGCTGGAAAGGGGGTTTGCCAGGTGGCTGCTCATGAGCGTGGTCACTTCTTGGCTGTTGTGTTGTGCTTCTGCAACAGCGCAACACAGCCATTCGCCCATGTGGCTGTGCCCGGCTCTTTGGAAGCCCGCTCGCAAGAGAGCAGCCACCCAGCAACCCCAAAACAATAAACCTTCCCTCATACTAAGGCCCAAACCATATTTTGTGTGTCAAAAGAAAATAAGACCCTGTCTTATTTTTGGGAAACACGGTATTTGGTTTTGCAATTTGAATTGTACATTGTTTTTACACTGCTATTGTTGTATTATTATTATTATTATGTAAATTGAGTGATTGTGGTGTTAAAACCTGAATGAATGAATGAACAAATGTCTTTTTTAGATTCAGAACACTGCAAATTAGTTTCAAAGGACAAATGTTTTATTCATTTCAAATTACAATTAACTTGTCCTATAATTTCAACAGGACTTAAATAATTTCATTCTTTTTGTTTCAGAAATAGATAGGAAGGAGTTTAGAATATGAACACAAATGAAAAGTTAAAATGTGTAACAAGCCACCAAAACATTTTATTTCTTAAATTCCTTCTATTAAAACTTACTATAATCATCTAAATTTTACTTAACTGAAACACAGGTATGCTAACTGTTCACCATTTCATTCAGCCTTTTTCCACCAAAGCAAAACTTAGGTATACTATGTGACATTGAACCTATATTCATTGTTTTATTGATATCTGAAAACAAAATATAAATGGCTAAAAATTAACTTACCACCAGAATTTTGAATATTGATAATTTGCAGCCCTGCTTCATTTCTTGTGGAATATTCATTAGCCTTAAATGCCACAATTTCTTGTCCTTTGTCTTCACCCAAAACAGAGCCCTGAGCTCGAAGTACTTCTGATGCACCTGTGTATGTTACTTCTTCATACCCTTCTGACTTATGGACTAATGGAGAATCCCGAGAAGCGGATTGGAAGGGAGTGTCCAGGGGAGAACTTGGAGGTGATAGTGAAGAAAGAGATGATCTTGATGACAATGATGCCAAAGACAGAGGAGTATCTAAAGATCTTCGTTGTTTACTGCTAACTGGGGATCCAATAGACTCATGATACTGTACATCTTTGTTATGAGAATCAACTGAAACTGGATCATATCGCATATGATGACTATATTCAACCGCAATATCACACTTATCATACTGAGGGAGACCATAGATGTCTGTGAAACTAACTGAACTCAGGGAGCCTCTGCTGGATGCCAATGACCCACGGCTGGATGCCAATGATCCTCGACTGCTTCCAGAAGATATTGTCAAAGAACTGGCAGATAAACTGGAATATAACAGACATATGTAGTAAGTGTGCATTCACAAATGTAGATTCAAAAATTTTCCTCTTCATTAGCTGAAACAATAATCAAGATATACTCCTATATGCAGGCTTTGCAGATAAAAACTCCATCATTTTCCTTTGTCATATTGTCATTCCCCAGTCACGTTCCCAATTCTGAGAGCTGAAGTCCACTCATCTTAAAGTTGCTAAGGCTGAGAAACAATATTCTATTACTTTATACACAATAATATTTAATATATGTGCAAGATGTGGATCAAATTTCTACTTAAGCAAACACTTACCATAGCTCTTGTGGAATGATTCCAAATATCAGGTGGTAAATTTGTATACAGGTAAGAAGGTAATACAGTTAAACAACTCAATGGAGAAATATTAAGAAGGAGGAGGACTATTTCTTTCATAGCAAGTAAGCAATTATTGACACAGGAGAAAGTGTTCATTATGATCAGTGTAGAAGACAGAACATATAATAATTTGTAAATGATCTAAGAGAATTTGAATAGAGCCCTTTCGATCTGGAAAGTATCACACTTTAGCAGCCAATATGATTCTGAAAATATGGCTCTGAGGCAATAAACCCTTGCCTGGAAAAAACATTAAAACCCGGAAATGAATAAATGAATGAAGTTTAAAAAACATTAATAGATTTTTTTTTTAAAAGAAAGCTAGGCAACCATCGAGAAATTATGATCTGAAAGGATTATAGCCAAGCATACTTCCATGAAATGCTGAAGAAGCTTATATCCATGGAAAGCTCGCAAGGCTTGTTTTGAAAACTGTTCCCAGAATCTAAAGACCACAGCTACTTCTACAATTTAGGGAAGGGAGTTTATGTATTTCCTTATGCTAGTACACTAGGTAAATTTTCACAATTTAAAGTCTAGATAAATTAAAAATAATTATCAAATAATAAATGAACACCTAGCAAAAAGCAGATATAAAATAACTGGAAGGAATAAGCTATTAAACAGGTTAGAGCAGTAAATTGGGAGATAAAAAGAAACCAATGTAACAAAAAGCAACATTTAGTTCTATTTTGTGGGATGTAGGAATACTTGAACAATCATAATACTTAGATCCTACAGAGGCTTCATAAGTAAAAATCTACTGTGAGATAGTACAATGTCTTTTTTCATTTTTATGATCTGCCCCTTCAACATATACAGGTAGTCCTCGACTTACAATAGTTCATTTAGTGACCATTCAAAGTTTCAACAGCAATGAAAAATGTGACTTATGGTTGCTTTTCATAGTTACCACCTTTGCAGCATACCCATGATCATGGGATTAAAATTCAGATGCTTGGCAATTGGTTCATATTTATGACCTCTTCTAGTCCCAGGATGATGTGATCACCGTTTGCGACCTTCTGACAAGCAAAGTCAAGGGGGAAGCCAGATTCACTTAACAATTAGGTTACTAATTTATCAACTGCAGTGATTCACTTAATAACTGTGGCAAGAAAAATTGTAAAATGGGGCAAAATTCACTTAATGTCTCACTTAATAACATAAATTTTGGGATCAATTTTGGTCATAGGTCGAGGACTACCTGAACATATTAAACTAACAAAAGTATTTTATTTCCATTGAAATTCAAGAGGGCCAACAAGTTAAGATTAGGGAGATAATATGATACAACAAGTACAATATGACACAACAGATAATTCTACACTCCATACTGCCAGGGAAAATCAAAGTATTTTTTTAGAAACAATGAGAATTAATTATATTCGTCGATTCTTATTATTTCCTTCTAATATGCCAGTTAATTTCTCTAATATACTAACCTTTTCAATTGTGAGCATAAATAAGAACTTAAACGAGTTGCTTCTTCCAACTGCATAAGCAAACAATTCTTCTTCTCTTGTAAGAGTATCCTAAAATAAAGCAATTTTTTTCCTTACTATAATTATTACATAATGTACCTTATTTGGAAAACTATATAGCAGAGAATTGACTTAGGCTTTTGTAGATGGAATCCTAATTTCAAATGTTTACATACTCTGTGTGCAGACATGTATTATTATTATTGTTATTATTATATTATTTATTATTATTATTATTATTATTATTATTATTATTATTATAATTATTAGTATTATTAGTATTATTAGTATTATTATTAGTAGTAATAGTAGTAGTATCATCATCATCATAGCTGGTCACACAGCCAGCCAGATGTTTAGACTGGATTTGACATTTTTATCCACATTATTAAGCCTTTCCCAAGGACCTGGGATAGTCAGATGTTGTTTGATGGTGTTAAAGTCATCGTTGCAGAATGTAAGCTGTTTATAAAGCTACCTTTCGCAACTGACTGATGGCAATGTTCTCAATGCTGGCGGTGTTCAAGTGGTGCTCCAGATGTTTTGGTATTACCTAGTATTATTGTACTGTCTTTGCTTTCTTTTCCAACATTCATTCTACTTCTAATAGCAGGTATTTGTATTTTGTTATTTTCTCCAGTTCTTTCTCTTCTATTTTGGTATTTCAAGGTACTGCAAGGTCTATTATCCAGATTTTTTGTCTTGTTATTTACAATGGTTAAGCCTGGTAGTTGTGTGGCAGATTTGTCTGTTTTAAACCTGACGTGCAAGAGCACTTTAGCTTGTACATTTTTTATTACTTTCTCTCTTTTGTGATCCCACTAGTTCTTACCTGCAGAGAAGTGGTACTTCTCACAGATATTCCAATGTGCATTGTTGCTACTTTATCATGCTGTTGTTTGTAATCAGTCTTGTACATTCTTCTTGCAACAGCTAAAACTAGATGGTCCACTATATCTTCACCTTCTTTGCAAAGGCAGCATTTCCTATCTTTTTGATTATGGCTTTGTATGTGTTTGTTGTTGTTGTTAAAGAATGGTCTTGTACAACCAGAATTAGCCCCTCTGCCTCTTTCTTTAACATTCATTGCCTCCTTGCCTCCTTTCATATTCTTCATTTGGTCTTTATAGGTAAGCCAGTTTGGTCTCTCCAGTATTCAGTAAGCCTTCATAGTATACTAACTTTAGTGCAATGTCTTCGCTGTTCTTTAGATATTTTTCCAATGCCTTTCTTCTTCTTCTTTAAGTATCTGGTGTAATTGCAAAATTCCATGTCCATTTATGATCTTTGCCAAATACAGTCTGTCAACATTGCTATATGGGTGAAGGACATGATTCACTGTCATTATTTCTCTAATCTTCCTATCCAGGACTTCTAATTGAGCTGTGTATCTAATGATTGGAATTGCCTAGGTGTTAATATTGCATTGCCAATACACTGCAGTGTGTGAAATACAGTTAGATTAAAGAATGATTATTATGTACTACAACTGAAATATATTACATCACAAGAACATACAGGAGGGTAGAGCAAGGATTGCCCCAAAGATCTCTTTACTATAGGTTTTGGCAAGCAGGACAATAAAGTGAAGATATGAAGAAAATGAGAAAGTTACTTTTCCATTTTGATTTTCTGGGGTATTTAGTTTTTAGGTTGTCACTTAAAAACACAGGGTGACAAAGGCATAAATTCTTGATTTTTTTTTCTTTAGCAGAACAATTAGTACACAATACCAAGTTGTGCAAAAGCCCCTAGGCCACAGCCAACACCTTCTGTTGTGCCACCCTGGTAGTGGCACAACCCCATCCAAACTAAGGATGGAAAATCACCAGATCCAAGAAGCCTTAAAACCCAAACCCACTTGGTCTTGCTGGGGTTGAAATTAAACCTGTTATTTTGTATCAAGATTCCACTGTCTCCATGCACTATCTCCACAGTATCATTTGGCCATCTGTGATTGATAGAGTATCATCAGCATATTGATAATATTTTATCCACTTTTACTGAATGATTTCAACCAGTGGTTTCATATACAAGTTAAACAGGAATGTGGAAAAAATCCATTCCATGTAACAGAATTCATAGGGCAAGATATCCCCCCTTCCTTAATTAATACAGACTGGAAAATATTCTGTTTTTGGAAGAAAGAGAATCAGCATAACAATTTACTCCCAACCGCTAATTCCAGGAGCAGCTTCAAAAGGATACCATGGTGTTTAAGACCACTGAGAAATCAAGAACAAAGATGGATGTATTATTACCTCCCGCACTCTCCAAAGGTCATCCACAAGTGCAACCAATAACTCATACCCAGGCCTACAACCCAATTAGAAGTCCATAAACCTCTGTATGGTTGATGTCTACTAAATGTTATCATTGCCTTTATTAAGCTATTAACAAGTATGTTACAAAAGCAATACATTCTCAACCTTTCAGCAGCACCATGAGAAGAAGTAGCCTGAGCCTGCTGGATATCCTCCTCCAAGCGCCTTTTTTCCTCCTCTATGTGTTTCAGATCTTCTGGTGAACGCTGCTGTTGACTTATAAGCTGCAGTTCTTGTAAAAGAGCCTCTTTTTCTTTAATAAGCTGAAGATGATCAATATCAGCCTCCGCCATTCCTGGCCAAGATTCCTGGTCTTGTAAAGCCAACTGTTGCTGGATTCTGAAAATTCTTAATTACAAAGGAGTATGAAAAGTTAATATATCAACAAGAAACATCTCCCCTCCAAATCTTTACAAAGATACATTTTTTGATATGGAAGTAGTTAGTTGAAGTACCTTGAGATGAAAATAACACAAACAGTTATAAAATCTACAATAAATTTGAATTGCATAAACTCTCAATATAGATAAAATGTGTAGAGGCATCTTCAGAATTTGATGTCTTCTTAAACACATCAATATCACTATCACTGGAAACCTTATTCTCAATTTCCACTTTTTTTTTTAAACTCCAAAGAGTTTGCCAGCGTACAAACATAAAGTGGAATTTAAAATTTTGATGTTATGGCTGGACCAAGGCAGTAGCAGGAAAAATGAGAAGGAGTGTTTCTGAACATGATGGCAATAATAAGCAAGCATGCTATAGGAAAGAAATCTGCTGCACAATGTCTTTTGCTAAGGATTAAACAGTGCCAGTTCTTTTACCATTTAAAAAGAAAATTCTGTGTCACAAATGGCCAACTAGATTAAGATTAAGCTGGAAATGTTATTAAAACTGTAAATAGCAGCACATTTATTGAGATAATTTGAGAGGGAGAGAGGGCAATATTAAAATGTTGAAAGGCTAAGAATGAATATGGACAGATAAACATTATGAGTTTTTTATATATGAATATATCTGTGTTCAAGTTTCTGTCAAGGAAGCAATAATAACACAACAGTTATTTGTAGTATTTATCCAGTTTCAGATCAAAAGCTTTTAAATATGTGGGGCTTTTTGTGTCTTAGATATTTTACTATTGGCATCATTATGACCTACAAAAAAGAGAACTCTCATATTTTATTTCCCTTTTTTAACTAAGATGAGGTATAATTTTTAGATTCCATTTACATTCTGAAATGGATAACAAAGCATCCTTATGTTTTGAGACTAACATATTAAGTAGGTTATCCAGTGAAAAGTACTCACAGACGAAAATATATTTTATATAAGAATCCGCCAACGGAAATGGTAACATATGTACTTGGTTCTCTTGCCACTTTAGCTATATGAGGAGCCTGATTAAAACATTTTAAATATATTGTAACACTTTAATTTTGTCAACTTCATTTTTAAACTAAATACAGCACATTCCACACCCACACTGTATAACTTCATGAGCAAAGTTAGGCTGAACACAGAAATACTTTATGGAGACAAAAGCTGTACAGAATGCCAATAAGCTAACGGAAAGGAATGCATGATAAATAAAGAATGTGACCACTCACATAACCAAGAAATAAATGTGACTTAGCTCTTTGATTTAAAGTTTAAAAACCATGCTACATATATGTAAGAATAAAATTTGTGAACAGATGAGAGAGACAAATACAGAATTACAATTAGGAATATACACACACATACACTGTATATAGGATTGTGTTATAACAGAAAAATACCACCAGGCTTACAAAATAAGCAAACATTTACCACTAGCAATTTTGTATAAATCTTGGTTTACTTTTCATACTTACACCTCAAGTGAGTCCTTTTTTCTTTTCTTTTTTTGCATTTTTTCAGATTAGGGACTTTGGAAACTTAACAGAGAATGTATTTTTCTGTAAACCTGACAATTTAATATTAACTGGAATTGTAAATGATTCTTATATTGTTTTCTTAGATACATGCTTCTGGAATGGGTGATGTAAACTACTCGCATAAATATTCATTGGGTATGAAGTTACCAATATACAGTACTTATAAAGAAATGAACTGAATGTAGCAACATCTACCATAGGTTAGAGCCGTGATGGCGAACCTATGGCACGCGTGCCAGAAGTGGCACGCAGAGCCATTTCTCCTAGCACGCGGAGCCATCACCAGTTGCTCTTCCGGGTTCGGGCGCAGCAGCCAGCTGGTCTTTACGTGCATTGGCGTGCCAGAAAACAGAAGTGGAACCGCCTGGTGCGCATGCGCACGCCAGGAAAATGACCTTATTTTCAGTGTGCACATGCGCGTTGGCCGTTTGGTGATCGCACATGCGCACGCAAAAAGCACCAACAGGAAGAGCAAGGGCCGCGCGTGCCAAAAGACGTGGAGAGGGGATCCCGGCCGTCGCTTAGTAGAGCAGAGCTCTGGTCGGGGTTTCCCTCCCTCCCCGCCCGAGTGAGCTTCTTGCGTGGCCCTCGCCCTCCAGCCCATGGCTCATCCGCAGTCCGAAGGGCTTGGCCGGCTCGAGCACTTCAGAAAAGCAGCGGCAGCGGCAGCCACAAGGGGAAGGCCAGGAGCGGCCAGCCGGTCCCTGCAGCCACTCCCACACCAGCCAGAAGCGGCACTGTGATAGCCGCCAGGGCTTCCCTCCCTCCCCACCCAAGTGGGCTTCTTGCACGGCTCCAGGCTGCGCCTCTGATGAGGATCCGCGGTCCGGAGTGCTGCCGCTTCCAGCGGGATATATTCTGCCAGGCTCTTGGCAGCGTCTTTGTGCGGTTAGTTCGCCTCCCCACCAGCAGCTCCTCCGCCAGCATCCCGGCTGGAAGCAGCAGTGCAACAGTCGCCATTACCAGGGGCGAAGGGGTGGCAGTGGCGAGAACAGGTGACCACCACCCCTTCCTCCCTTCCCCAACAGCGGCTGTTGCGCTTTCGCTTCCAGCCGGGATGCTGGCAGGGGAGCTGCTGGTGGGGAGGCGAGCTAACCGCATAAAGATGCCGCCAAGGGCCTGGCAGAATATATCCCGTTGGAAGCGGCAACTCTCCAGACCGCAGATCCTCATCAGAGCCGCAGGCTGGAGCCGTGCAAGAAGTCCGTTTGGGTGGGGAGGGAGGGAAGCCCTTGGCCGCCCGTCCTCGCCACCGCCACCCCTTCAGCCCTGGTACTGGGACGCCTTGGCGGCGCTCGCCTCCCGAGGCAGCAAAGTGTGTGTGTGCGTGTGTGTAATGGGGGTCTGGCTGGAACCGATCAGCTGAGAGGCTGGCAAAGAAGCAGCGCTCGGAGGAAGAAGGCAGAGATGCTGGCTGGCATTAGCTTCCCTAACTTTTCGCCGCCGCTGCACCGGCAGGAAGGAGCATTACCACCCCCTCGGTCCCAGCCAGACCCCCGTTACACACACGCACACGCACTCTTTGCTGCCATGTGAGGCGAGCGCTGCCAGGGAGAGATCAGGGGGAGGCGAGGGGGGGAGAAGGCATCCCTAGCAGAAGTTTGTGTTCTTCTCCCCCTCCTGCTGATTTCTCCCCGGCAGCGCTAGTCTCGCGCCGGGGCAAGCAAGGCAGCTCTCAAAGAGAATGAAACGGGCGCAGCGCTCTTCCAACAGCCGAGGAAGGAAGAGGAGCCGGGCTTCAGGAAAGCCCCCCTGGAAAGGACAATAAATGGCCCCAAAGAATCTGTTTCTGCTTCCAGAGGACATCTAGAAGGACGGGGGAGGCCATTTTTTCCTTCCCCAGGCTTCAGGAAAGCCTCCGGAGCACGGGGAGGGGTGCATGCTATGTGTGTGTGTGTGTGTGTGTGTCACGTGCGCATGCGCAGTTGGGTGGGGAATTGAGTGGGCACGCGAGGGGGTGCAGTAGCGAGTGTGCACGCAATTCTGGCACGCTGTAGAAAAAAGGTTCGCCATCACTGGGTTAGAGGTATGAAAATATTATGACTAATAGATGCATTTGAATACCCTATCTCCGTGATGGCGAACCTATGGCACGCGTGCCACAGGTGGCACACGGAGCCATTTCTTAGGGCACGCGAGGTGTTGCCTTGTCAGCTCTAGTGCGCATGCGCACTAGCCATCTGACTTTGCCCTTCATTTTTGGCTATTTTTCCTCCGCCTCCGGAGGGCAAAAAAAACAACCCAACACAGAAACTGGAAGTTCGGAAATGGACTTCCAGTTTGCATGTTGGGTTCTGCTTTGCAACAGCCGCGGGGTTGGAGGGAGTATGCTCAGGAGCGACGCCGGCGGGGTCGGAGGGAGGCGTAGCCCAAACTCTCTGGGACGAGTAAACTAGTGTGGGGAGGCGAAGGGGAGAGAGAGCTGGGCAGGAGCCACAGGAGGGGTAAAATGGCAGCCGAGGGGGGCGAGAAGATCCCGGCTTGCATGCAGGAGCGAGGGCACCTTTAGGCTTACAGCTTTCTCAGCGCTGTTGCAAACTACGGTGGCCCCGATGCCCAGCAACTTCCATCCACAACAGCTGCACCTCGCTGCCTTTGGAGGCAACAGAGGCAACCGCTTTTCTTGGTGGGGTGGCTTGTGAACCTCCCCCCCCCAATCTGCCGGGCCAAGAGCAGCTGACCTGTGAGGGTGCCGTTTCTCATCTCACCATCATTTGCGGGGCTAAAAAGCTGCATGAAACAGTCTCTCCCACCCCACCTCGCATGTCTCTTTAATTCACGCCTCTTTGTCTCCCCCTGAAACGACCTCATCCTCAGTAGAAAGCAATTAGGAAAGGTATGTGTGTGTTTTGGGGTGGGGGAAATAAGGTAAGGAGGAAGAACAGAGTCTTCTCAGCTCGCTCTCACCTCCCAGATAGCAGAAGTTCCTGTTTTGGGATGCCCTGACTTTTCCTCCCTGAACTGATGCTGGAGGATGGGAATCTGATGTTTGTCCGGAGGCTGGTGAGCCCAGGAGCAGTGCACCCATGAAGCCCAGCTGGGCGGAGGGACACAGAGTCCGGGAGGCGAGAGTGAGCCAAAATGCCTCCGTTCTTACTCCTTACTCCTTATCTTATTCTCCCCCACCACCGTCTCCCTCTCCCTCTCTCTCTCTCTCTCTCACACACACAAATTCTTCCCAATTGCTTTGTCCTGCTCCGACCCTTTAGGCAAAGAGGTGCGGTTTAAAGAGACAAGCGAGCTGGGGGGGGGGGAGCAGCAATAGCCCTGGCACATATTCCTCCTCGCACATCGTGCCTGCCAGGGCTTCTCCTTCATAATGGGCTTCAAGAGGAGGAGGGAACCCCATCTCCCCCATTGGGAGCTCTGCCAGAAAAGCCACCCGGGAGGCGAGAGTGAGCACACACACTCCCTCTTTCTCAAGTCCACGAAGGGAGATTTCCTTCAGAATCAAAACGGATGATGGGACGCCTCAGCCCAGTGCTGCCCCCTCCATGGACTTGAGGGGAAAGAATGCCCCCTTTCCCCCCTTCTCAAATTGCAGCATGCCTGGAGAGGGAGGGAGGGAGGAAGAGCGCATGTCACCTCCAATTAGTTCTCCAAGCTGTTTCTAGCTGCCGCGGCCAGTGCTTCATACCTCGCTGATACGTGGGTAACTGCGGCGTTTGAGAGAAGAAACATATACAGTCCAAGGGAGCCAGAGAGAGAGAGTGCCTGCTCGCCCGCCTGCCTGCTGGGCCACGGCTACGATTAGGGTTTAGGGGCGGATTGGTCTCTCTGGGTAGCCGGCGCGCTCAACTTGTTCAGAGGCACCACTCTCCCGCGCTCTCTCTCTCTCTCTCGCCACATGCTGCGATTTGAGAAGGGGGAAAAGGAGGCTTTCTTCTCCTCAAGTCCATGGAGGGAGATTTCCTCCTTCACAATGAAAATGGATGGTGAAGCGCCTCATCCCAGCACTGCTCCAATGTCAAACAGGGGAAACGCCCCCCCCGCCGGGCCAATCTCTCTCATTCCCCCTTCCCTGGGGAACTTGTTTCCCCACCGCACATCCTTTCTGCACCAGTGGAAGGCGCTGGGCATTGGGGGTATTGCACCCGCAACCGCCCACTGGCTATCAGGGAGACCGCTGGCGCTACCAGGTGCCTCCCAGTGAAGGTGAGCAGTGGTTGGCTGGGCGGGAGGGTCATGAGGCTTTAGGCCAGGACCGCATGAGGACGGCTGCCCCACCAAGAGTAGCGGTTGCCTCCGTTGCCCCTGAAGGCGGCAGGGAGCAGCAGGTCCTGCGGGTGTGAGTGGAAGGTGCTGGAAGCCTCTGGAGGGCCTTTGGGGGAGTGGGGGGGGGCGTTTTCACCCTCCCCAGGCTCCTAGAAATCCTCTGGACTTGAGCCTGGGAAGGGTGAAAAAATGGGACCATCACGCACCAAAAGTAGGGGGGAGGGCAGGGGTCGCACACGCATGCGCGGGGGGGAGTTGCATGCACATGCACATGGGGGTCTGCACACATAGGAATATGGGTGTGGCACGCATGCCCACGACCCCCCTGCCCTCCCCCCGCTTTTGGCACGCGATGCCAAAAAGGTTTGCCATCACTGCCCTATCTTGTCTATCAGGCCAACTGAATAATCTTTTCACAAAATATAAGAAAAGATAAAGGTTTCCTTGTCTAGTAGTGTTCAACTCTAAATGCGGTGCTCATCTCAGTTTCTTGGACCAGTGTTGTCCAAACACATTTTTTGTGGTCATGTCACTAGCATGGTTATATGCCAAAGCACATGGAATGCTGTTACCTTCCCTCCAAAGTGGTATGTATTAATCTATTCTCATTTGCCTGCTTTCGAACTGCTAGGTGGGCAGGAGCTGGGGCAGGAACAGGAGTTCACCCCTTTGTAT
This sequence comes from Natrix helvetica, assembly GCF_964273705.1. Classification (NCBI taxonomy): domain Eukaryota; kingdom Metazoa; phylum Chordata; class Lepidosauria; order Squamata; family Natricidae; genus Natrix; species Natrix helvetica. Next base: position 44,689,686 of record NC_138549.1, on the reverse strand, counting down.
GGTGCTTGGGTCTCAAACCCAAGCTGTCAGATTTCCAGTTGACAAGCTCAGCGTCTTTAACCAGTGAGCCATCACGTCCCCTCAACAAAATATAACTGTACCTATTCCAAGTCTATCCATGTCCAAGATTCACTGCAAGCACATATCTTTTTCGGTTTGTAATATGTGATTTTCACACTCCCTCATTACAACTTGATTAGCTCATTTTTATTTCATCCATCAAGATCTATAGAGATCAGTTACCTCAAAAGTTATAGCCAAAATATAAATCAATCCTTATCACTTTAATATTCTATTTATTTATTAAAGTAGTATTTTTATAACATAAATGTTTTTCTAAACTAAGGAATTAGAACGTAATTTCTTTTATGTATTTCTTTTTTGTATAACTTTTAATTTGTCTAATTTAAATGTGCACTGCTGCAGTATTGGATAGTTATTTAATGGTTCTTCATATTATTAAACTATGCCTAAATATCTAGTCACACATACGCAAATTTCCAGTTAAGGCGATAACTATTAACACATTATTTGCAATATTAAAAATAGCAACTTAACATATTCACCTTTTTTTGGTCTCTTCATACTGCCAAATCAGTTTAATTTTGCCTAGATGTCTTGTTGTATCTTCCAATCCAAGCTTTTGTGAAGAAAAGAAAAACAAGAAATTTAACAATACTTATTAGAACATGAGAAGAAATAAATTATGGAGAAAGATACAAAAAATTATCTATTATTACTTTATATTAATCAGCAGGGAAAATTTAGCTGAGGTAGTTAGCAGATACATTGTAAGAAAGGGTCTGTGTTTGATGCTAGAATTCTTGACTTTGAAAGACACTAAACTTGAGCACATACATTTAGTCTGAATTTCCACCAAAGATCAATGATTATGAGAACAATGCTTAATAAGATCTTACAACAGGAGAAGCTAATAAGAAAAGGAACTCAAATATGAATAATAGATGAATATGAAGTAATATAGAATTTTAAAAAAAAACAAAGCACTTTTTTCATTATCTCCACAAAAATATAATGTCCAAATCATGGGAACAATCCCATTTTGAGTACTGTGTTTATTTCTAATCCTTTAAAAAGGATTCAGATAAATTGTGTCTGATAAAAACAATGAGAATGATCATGCAAGTAAGTCTTACAAAGAGACATTGAAATAACTGGGTAGGTTTAGCCTTGAGAAAAGATGACTGTTAGCACTTCTCAGAAATGAAAATATGCCACAAAAAAGGTCAAAGCTGGGAGGCGGAGCTGATGTCGTGATGATACGACATACGATCTTGGAGCTCCAAGATCGCCGTCGATATCTCTGCCGTTGGACAGTCCTTTTCAACCTAAACCGCCCGTGATAGAGAAGGGCACATCCTACTGATCTCAGGGACATCACAAAGTCCCTGATGGATCCAGGAGAAGCTCTTTTTCCGGCGATAGAGACGCAGCCATTGAAGCTGCTGAAGTTGGGACAGCCCCAGAACGGAAGGAAAGCGGAAGAGTCGAATTGGTGAGGAAAACTTAATTATTAGAGAAGAGATCACCAAAAACTGAAGACAGAAGAGAGTAAGCGACGAGATTAAGCCAGAATTAAACTTAGTGTGTTATCTTTTTTTAATTTTTTCTTTTTGCGAATGGAATTTTTACAAATGTTTCCTACCTTTTAAATTGGATTGGTTAATTTTTCTTCTTCTACTTTTTATTCTTTTTTTCATACTTATAGATTAAAATTTTCTCTTTTTTTAATGCTTGATTGGATTGTTTTTCTTTTAAGAACTTTTCTCCTTAAGTTTGGAACACAAAGAGGGATGTAAAAGCAGAGGAAAAAGAAGTAACACTGCCACTTAAGAGGCTGGAGGCTTGGAAACATTGTTTTTCTCTTTTCCCTGTGAACATTTGACTTATATCTCAAGGCTTCTCAGTTTGTTTATTGAAAGTGATAGTGGGAAAAGCACAGGTTGTTTATACAGGTGCTCTTCTGGAGTACTATCAGTAGCTGGACTGGAGTGAAGAGAAAGCCTTGACTTGAAAGATTATAATGAACTTGCTTGAAATTTAACAAAACGCCTTGGGTGTTATAGTGGCAGCATTTACAAGTTGGAAGAATGGTGCAACATGAAAAAGAAACATTAGCATTGCAAATGATTATGCTAGAAATTCAAAAAATACTAGTAACAACAGAGAATATTGAGAAGAGAATGGAGAATATAGAACAGAACAGGAAAAATAGATGGAAAAATTGAGGATACTTATCAAATGATGAAAGTTGAGGACAGAGTTCTAAAAATTGAAGAAAAAGATGAACAAAGAGATAAGAAAATTGTTGATATTGACAGTAAACTGAGCGTGGCTGGAAATGGCAAGAGTGGAACATGGAAAGGGGAGATCGACGGATTGGAACTCTATCTCAGACCTCAAAGTATAGAAAAAGAAAAGGGAGAAAATTTGACAGAAGTAATGAGAGAAATTTTAGCAGAAGATAACCAAAGGCAAGCTGATGGAAGGAACAGATGGAGGGTTTCAAATTTTTACAAGATATACAATGAGCAACAAGTTGCTAAGAGAAGTCCATATAAGACTTACCAAGAAAGCAACTAGAACACTAATACTACAAATGGCAAGAGATATAAGACTGCACTACTACTGGAAGGATACAGGATGATGTAATGAAAGGTTATAATAAAAATTAAGTTAAATTTAGAGCATTATGTATAAAATGGAGTGATAATAGTTATAGTCAAATAAATGAGTAACAATGATAATAATGCATATATACACACCAGATTGATAATATGAAACTTTATACAAATTGTAAATGAGGACTATAAGAGGATGTTTCAAAGCCTTGTTATTAAATATAAACATTTTTATATAGAATATGGTATAAAGATGTAATGTTATTGGATGATTTTAGGAGGATGTAATGAAATGCCATAATATAGATTTACTTTAAATTTAGAATATTTTATATAAAAGGATGTTATAACAGTTATAGTCAAATGAATGTTTAATAATCATAATAATTGTTTATACAGTATATATATACTGGATTGATGATATGAGAATTTGTGTAAATTGCAAGTGGGGACTATTGTGAGAAAGCACAATGTCAACGCCTAAGGCATTTCCATGACTACTATCACCTTGAGAAGGGGAGGGAAATGCCATGCATACTTTTGGCCAGAGTAAAAGTCTCATATTTCTGTACTGGGATGTGAATGCGCATGTCCAGAACCCTGCCATAACGTCCTGTTGGAAAATGTGATTGATGACCTCAGCCAGAGGGGAGGGGGCACAGGGGTAAAGGTCAGACGCCATTAAGTGTGATTTAGTTTCAGCTACACAGAAGTCCGTGCCAAGATGTTAGTCCTAATAAAGGAATGGTTTTACTTTGAATTTCGTCTTGGGGCTTGTAAATTAATTAGGGCAACTCTTGGAACCTTCACACACAAAGCTTTGTAACCAATCGACATACTGTCTGTAATTGGAAGATGATGTTTATGTATTGTGTGTGTCTATGTCTGTTTATGTTTGTTTAAAAAATAAAAATATTTTTTTTAAAAAAGAAAAGGTCAAACCTGTTCTCTTTCATTTCTGAGAAATCAGAGAATAAAAACTGTAAATTACAGAAATATGGATTATAACAGAATGTTAAAGGCAAAAAAAAATCCTCAGTACAAGCAGCTTGACAAAGGAACTAATTACTCAGAAAAGAGTTTAAGTACCCAAAGAAGGTTCCCTTCATTCAATCTATTCAAATGGTAGCTGAATACCTACATGATTTGGATGTTATTTGATTTTCTGCACTGGGGGGGGGGGGGGGGGCCTTAGCTCAATGGCCTTTTATGATTCATAATAGGTTATGACTTTAAAACACTGTGAAAGAACAACTCCTGATTAGTACATAGGAAAGTCTGTATAGGATAAGTTCCAAAAAGTCAAGATACTTGCTATGCGTGTTCAACTGAAGCCCTGCCCATCTTTATATATGTTGAATATGTGCTGCTAAAACAGCAGCTTAGATCATGCAATCATAGTTATTGTGACTTTTGGAAGATGTTGAGAGACTTGGGCCATAGCATCACCAAGAGTCAGAATGGATAATATCATCATCTCAACACCACTACCACCACTACATATTGATACCTGTACTATTTATAGGATACTCTGAAGTTCTAGTACAAACGTTGCCTTAGTGAACTGTCATATTATACTCACTTTCTCAATACAAATTGTAACTTCAGGGTAGTTACTGCTATCATACCAAGGGGTATCTCTATTTTTAGAGAAATCTATCCTCCCCATGGGTATTCAATAATTAAGGCAAATTCAAACCTCTTTGGCAGGTTAAGCAATCGTTCAATTTCAATTCCCTGAAAGATTTATCCATGACCTATTGGTGGTAGATTTAAAGGCCACCAAAAGAACTAGAAATTCAGAGATCCAAGCTAGGAAGCGTAATTCCATTAAAGAATCCCTGGCAGCTCCCTGAAACCTTCAGAACTGGCTTTGCTGTCAGAACTCCAGCAAAAGCAACAAGGAGAAAATGTTGTTGAGCCAGAGGAACTAATATCCAATCTGTTTTGAAATCTGAAGGAAAAAAACTTTCTCAATGACTTCAATGTATGAAAATATTCAGGGGTACCTAACAAATTTGTTTGTCAAACAAACAAATGAACGGTTGTTGTATGCATGCCCTTTAAGAAGAAAATTCTTCAAGAAAGAATTTCTTCCTCACTTCTGTGATTTTGTATCTCAAGATGTGGAAGTTGTTTGACTTCCTCAATACTACTATTAAGGAAACCTAAACAGCTAGGCATTTTATTTTAATTTTTGTACTTCTTTCTTAGTGCCTATTAGCATACTGTAATATTTTATATTGAACAAATATTACAGATTTTACAAATTATGTACCTATAAAATATAAATATATTATAAAATATAAATATATAAAAATTATTTAAGGGGAACAAATGCTGGACAGATAGTAGAAACACACGGGTGTGTGCGTGTGTGTGTATGTGTATCCACTATTAACCTTATCACATATACTTCAAAATAAATTGCTGATCATTTGATTATTGTATTTAAAAATGCATGTTTGATAAATCTGTCTGCTCTATAGTCTTATTTTATAGATTTTTTTAAAAAAGTAATTCAGCATGATTGAAATACATAAACATTGACAGAGTAAGCTGGCATGAATGGGATCCCTAAGATTTTTAATTATCTTTTGCATCAAGAATATACAAAAAATTCAAGAATTTTTTTCTTATTTGCACCAATGTGTATGAAACACTTTTTTGACATGATTTAATTATATTTTAATGTAATAGAACAGTAGCCAAATTTTTAATAGTAATGACAACTTTTTCTCCGAAAACATAGTGTACCTCGCCAATGATGTCAGTTTGAGAGCAAGCATCACAATATATTTGAGATAGATTGGCATCATTGAATGAACCAGAACTGTGCTGAAGATCATGAAAGGATTCTGTAATACAACAACTATTTCTGAATCCATCTGTCAGCTTGGCCAGACTCTTGAAAAAAAAGGAACAATAAGAACAGAATTATATGAAAGAACTTTCTCATGATTTAATAGGTTTTTTTAAAAATAGCAAAATAATGTTCACAAAACTTTCCTTAATTATGGAAACAATAGAGAACACAATCTTTATAAAGAAGAAAGTTTAAAGAAATTTGAAATTGAATACAAACATTTTAACATAGCTTCCCAAATTATAAACATAAGAATAGCTATTGACAGATCTGAAACTAAGCAGTAAAAATAATATGCTAAACCCTTTATAAAGATTGCTTTTATTTCTTAATTTGAGGCAACTATCATCCAACAGGGATAGACAGATGGTAGGCAGCTGTGTTCTACAGATCTCTTAAGTAATTGTGTAGCATTCATCTGTTGTAAAAGCAAAAAGTATCTTTTAAGAAAAAATAACACCCTTTCTTATAGCACAAACTTCAATGCTTGCATCTTTATATTGAGATTTTTGGTTTTAATCAGATTATCTCTCTAAAACCAAACTGAAAGAAGATTAATTTGTAACTTTAGAATTTAAAAACTTGGGAGTTTCCTGATTTCTAACACTAAAGAATTTCTTTCTTTTTATTTTCAGTTCACTAAAATATTTGGTATATAAACTGAATTCATATTGATTTGGATGGATTATTTTTCCCTATGGCATTTTTAAAAAATAATTTTTAACTGCATTTTAAAATCATGTAGCAATGATTATCTATCTAGAAAACCAGTCACTTAAATGAAAATTAAAAATGAAAATAAATACAATTAAAAAATGAACAAATGAACTTCCACGCTGCACTGAATGCAACAGTATAGGTAGTTTGACTTACGATCATAATTGAGCTCTAAATTTCTGTTGCTAAGGCAGTTGTTAAGTGGGTTTTGCTTCATTTTATGAACTTTTTGCTACAGTTGCTACCCGAATCACATGAATCATGCAGTCATTAAGTGAATCTGGCTTCCCCCATTGATTTTGATTGTTGGAAGCTGGCTGAGAAAGTTGCAAAGGGTGATCACATGATCTCCAGACAGTGCAACTGTCATAAATAAATGCCAGGTGCCCTAATTTTTATCACATGACTGGGGGAAATACTACAATAGTTATAGATGTGAAAAACAGTCATGTCACCTTTTTTGGTTTTGTTATAATTTCAAACAGTCACTAAACAAATGGTTGTAATTTGAGGACTGCCTCTACCAATGAAGAGGAATGCAGGGAGAATAAACTTGTAGATGGAAAAGAAAGAGTTCTCAAATTTATAAGAATTAAAGTGAGGCAAACTTAGACTTTGGAGACGTGTTACAAGGTTTAAAAGTCTGCACATTATAGACATCAGAGGGAAAAACAAACATTTAAAAAAATTATTCTGTGTAGGTTTTTGCTTTCCTACTTCAACATTCTTGTATTATAGGAACATTGACTGTCACTCTATTTGCCATGTTTAAGACAGATGATTCATACTGCGTTTGAATTTGAACTAACAAAGAAAACAAAACAGTACTTTCTTGAACTGTTCTTTCTTTAAAGTTTGTAATATACCTTTATAGCTCCAAGAACATCTATATTGAAATGTTATTTTGATTTTTTTTAAAAATAAAGTTACTGTGTTAGTAATTTTGCTCATCTTAATCAACTATATATAAAATATATGATTTATAAATTGTTACATTCAAATATGTTTATACATGATTATTGCCTTTCTTTTGTTTTATTTTATACCAAGCAAGCAAAAACAAATAACAAATAAATTACCATTCACTTTACTAATACCCTTATTAGATTAAGTGATATATGACCGCTACAAAATATAAGATTTTATATTTCAATTTAGGATATCCATCTATTAAAATTTTGTGGTTAACTTTTGTGTACAGCAAAAGATATAATATAAGGGAGATGGGTGATTTAGAAATAGGAAATATAAATATCTTCAAAATAATATTGCTGTGTAGTAATGATGCAAGGATAAATAATTTAAGTTCTTCTCATTACAAAAGAAAACCTGAATTCCTCCTTTGAACTTTACTAGTAAAACAATAGCATTTTTGCATCGATTAGATCATTTTAACTACCATACTATAATTTTAGATGTGACTAACACTTCTGTCCCAGTTTATACTTTTCAGCAAAATAACCTGAAATAACTATCATTAAAGGTAGGGTTTTAGTTATAATGTTGTCTATCTATTCCAAGACCATTATTAAAGCAGTATTTATTTTTTTAACTTTACTTCTTAATATGTTCTCATTTTTCATTTGGAAAAACTGACATTTTAAAATACTCATAATTCTAAACCTTATATAACTATGAGTGTTTTACTTTTTATACTTCAAAATGCCAATACACATGATATAGTCATGGCAGGTAAAAAGTAATATAAATAACAGTACAGTAATGGATGATGACTTAAGCATTAATGGTCTGCCTATACAGATACATGTATGTGACTCTTTAACTTAAAGAAAAATATGTCACTTTCAAAGTTAGATGGTTTTCAGCATTTATCTTACAATTATCATGAGGTCATTATCTTCAAAGAAGGATTTACCGTATTTTTCGGAGTATAAAATGCACCGGAGTATAAAACACACCAAGGTTTTGAAAGGGCAAATTAAAAAAAAAGTAGGTAGGTAGATAGAGGGATAGAGAGGGAGAGAAGAGAGTGAAATACAGTAGGTAGGTAGGGAGAGAGAGTAGTTAGGTAGGTAGGTAGATAAAGGGAGAGGGAGAGGGTAGGTAGGTAGGTAGGTAGAGGGATAGAGAGAGAGAAATAGAAAGAGAGAGAGAAAAATACAGTAGATAGGTAGGGAGAGAGAGAGTAGTTAAGTAGGAGGTAGGTAGAGAAAGGGAGAGAGAGAGAAATAGAGAAACAGAGAGAGAAATACAGTAGGTAGGTAGGGAGAGTGAGTGTGTGTGTAGGTAGGTAGAGGGATAGAGAGAAATAGAGAGAGAAATACAGTAGATAGGGAGGGAGGGAGTAGTTAGTTAGTTAGTTAGGTAGGTAGGTAGGTAGGTAGGTAAAGGGAGGGAGAAAGGGAGAGAGAGAAATAAAGAGAGAAATACAGTAGGTAGGTAGGGAGAGTGGGTAGGTAGGTAAAGGGGTAGAGAGAGAGAAATACAGTAGATAGGGGGAGGGAGGGAGAGTAGGTAGGTACGTAGATAAAGGGAGAGAGAGAGAGAGAGAGAAATACAGTAGATAGGTAGGGATAGAGAGAGTAGGTAGGTTGGTAGGTAGAGGGATAGAGAGAAATAAATAGAGAGAGAAATACAGTAGATAGGTAGGGAGAGAGAGTATATAGGTAGGTAGGTAGAGAAAGGGAGAGAGAGAGAGAGAAATAGAGAGAGAAATACAGTAGGGAGGTAGGGAGAGAGAGTAGGTAGGTAGGTAAAAGGAGAAAGAGAGAGAGAGAGAAATACAGTAGGTAGGGAGATAGAGAGTGTATAGGTAGGTAGAGGGATAGCGAGAAAGAGAGAGAGAGAGAAATACAGTAGATAGGTATGGAGAGTGAGTAGTTAGGTAGGTAGGTAGCTAGATAAAGGGATAGAGAGAGAGAAATAGAGAGAAAGAAATACAATAGGGAGGGAGGGAGAGAAAGAGTGTGTGTAGGTAGGTAGATAGGTAGGTAGAGGGATAGAGAAAGAGAAATAAAATAGAAAGAAACACAGTAGATAGGTAGGTGTTTCTGCTGGCACAGCACTTGATCAATGTAATTCTCATCAATCAAAGAGCTATCCAAAAGGGAAAAAAAGTTTTTGTACTCTGCAAACCTCCCCAAAACAGCCCGTTCTTCATGAAAACGGACCCGTTCCCCCCCAAAAAAGGCATGAATAGCCTTTGGGGGGGGGGCTTGCAGAGTGCTCCTGGGGGAGTGAGGAGGCCAAAAATGAGCCAAAAAACGGTCCTTTTTTGTAAAAAATTTTTTTGCATGCATAGCCTTATGGAGGCTTAGAGTGCTGCTGGGGGCTGGGGGGCAGAAAACGGCCTGTTTTTTGCTCATTTCTGCCCTCCCCAGCCCCCAGGAGCTCTTTGAAAGCCTCCATAAGGGTATGCAGGGCCATTTGGGTGAAGGGGTGGGGCTTCGGGAGGCAAAAAATTCTGTATTCGGTGCATAAGACGCACCCAGATTTTCAGCCTCTTTTTGAGGAAAAAAGGTGTGTCTTACATTCCGAAAAATATGGTGTGTGATTAAAAAATGTATCTGCTGCAGCAACACAATAAAATTATAGTTGATTGATAAACCAAGACCACATTTCTTAATTCCTTCATTTCAATCCAATTCTAGTATTAGATATTGGTAAATTATTTGACTGTCTTCCAGATTAGTTAAAGAAGAAACTGCTCTGCAAAATATCATTTCTTTTGCTGTAGTGGTGATGGCTACATTGGTCTAAGAGTAGTAGCTATTTTATATATGAAGTGATAATTGACTTTACACTTAAAGCCAAAACAAATCCTAAATAAGATAAAAACATAAAACATTATTAAGCATTACCAAAAAAAAGTTTATATTTTTATCTAATTTTTATAGCTGCCCATTTCATAGGCAAGTGACTCTGGGTGTCATACAACAAAATATGAAGTAAATTTACATATTTTTATGCTTCAAAAATATGCCAATCACTAAAAAAATTATATTGTTGGTTAAGAAAAAGGACATCCCTAAGAATTATAAGAGTTAGCAGACATTATAAAACCATATACATTATTATTTACTTCTTACTTGCATTAAGTCTTGTCTTTCTCTTTCACCCAAACATATGGCCTTCCTGATGCTTCGAAGTTCATTCATTATTGCTTGGGCTTCATCCAATTTATAATTCACATGAGAATTAGACATCTTCCGATCAATCCTTATACGCAAACATACATTTGAAAGTTTACTTTTGGTAATACAAATCTGAATAAATCTTGAAGTCTGATATTAAGATTTTTTTCCCTTATTTTAGCTGGTCACAAGTAGTAGTGGAGGTGACAAGTATTAAAAGCTTTTTCTACCTTCTATTTATATTAAATTAGGTGAAGTATTGGCCTTCTAACCTTTCTATCGATACATATAGAGAGGGAAAGAACAGGTAGAAAAGTAAAAAGCTCTATGCCAGCTACTGTTCTGCAAAATGGCCAAAGTATACAATGGACAGATGTCATGAGAAGGGAGAAACTGTTCTATACAAACACTATTTCATTAGTTGTCAGGAAGGTTATTTCTTAAGTAAAAACTATAGTTTTTTAAAACCCTGCTAATACCACTAAAATTAAAATAAAATATAAAATTTATATCATTATTTTAGCATCTTTTTGTTGCCTATATTATAAACATTAACATAAACAACAGCCCCGTCTTTTTACATTTTTAACTTACTCTTGCAGTGTTTCTACTCCTTTTTCTTTGTACTGTAGCTCTTGCTTCATCTGTGTTAATTCTCTCTTTAATCTAGAAAGCTTGAGATAAGACCATGAAGAAACAATTGTGCTAATAACCAAAGAAATTATTGCAATTTATAGTTCAGCTGATGATCACAGTTTAGTTTCTTAATTTAGGATTGTTGAATCTGAGATTACAATATGACCTTTCTGTACGTAACTGAAATTAGCTAATTAGACAAAATAACCTAATAGCATTATACACCAAAATTTGCAATTTGGTTTCAAACTGTGTATGAGCACTAGCATGAAAACCCATATTACATTGTGATATGCAGTGTAATTTTTATGTCATATTAATAAATACATTCTTTGTCATAGACCAGCTTTAGATAATCTAAAACTATAAAGTTTACAACCAATAAGTACAGTAAATTAGAGTATAAAATATAAAAATAATTAAAATATTAGGATTAGTATTGTAAATGTCACACTTTCCTAAATTAATCTCTGCATCCTAAATTGCAATTAATTCTCAAAATGATACAATATAATGGCTTAATTACTACCAGAACTTATTATGTACTTTCTGGGGGAAAAGATTTTAAATAGTTATGCAAATATTACACCAATTGTTCCTAACAAGCAGTCCTTCTATTGTGGTAAAATATGAATTTAAATAATTACGGAACAATATACAGTATTTTAAAAAATGTTACTCACTCTATCACGCCGACTAACTATTTCTGCTTTAATCTGAGATGGGTTGTATTTAGTGTTGGTTGAAAATCCAGAATATGCTGAAAAACACAAAAAAATAAGTATTCAAAATAAACTCCACAAAAAGTTCCTAACAAGCACAAGAAAAGAAGGGAATTTCACTCTCTGTTTCACAGAAAACTCTTATTTTGCTATTAATAAAGTGGCAACATATAATCTACCTCTTCATCTAAAAGTATGATTTCATTTAAAAGCTAAATTCACTGTTAGTTCAAGAGACCCAATGTTAGTATTTATTTTACAATCAAAAGAGTTCGAATTTAGCATTTTATAACATAAACTGTAAGGAAAAGGGGAGCTAAACTTCTCACTCTAACTTAAAGAAGAATAGTGCTTGTAATAATGTCCAATTATTTCAATTCAAAATAATAGACGTAGTGGCACATAGAACAAAATTAAACCAGACTGGAAAATAAACTTGCAAAACAATACATTTAAATGATAACGATTGTAAAACAGAGAGGAAAATCCATTATAATCCAAAAACTTCCAATATTCAAGAAATTTTGTTAAATATAAAGGGGAACTAATCACAAAGTGATGTCTATTAAATAAATAATTGCCATGAATTGTTACTTAGCCCAGATTTACTCAGACTAAATATATCCGAATTCAGTAATTCGTTTCTGTATTTTACTTAAAGAACAGTCTAGGTCCAGGAAATATTTACCAAATGATACCATTTAAATAACCATGATTATTAATTCAAATGAGAAAAGGTTATATAAACTGCTCAGACATGGTAGTTTATATATAATTCATGGACTAGATCTACCTCAACATCTGTCACAATTGTTAGCTCAGCTCTTTTATTTCTTGGAAAAGCAAAGCATACACATCTTCATAGCAGAAATTAATTTACAAAAGGAGATTACATATAAAGGATGGAAAGCATGGACATTTTCAAGCTCCCCTAATCAGATTCAAACAGAAAAGAACTTTCTAAAACTCATTCAACTCAATATAGCTAGGAATCAATCTTTACTATAACAAGTGAAATTATTTCCAACTGTTTCCTCTACCAATTTTGATTTTTTTCCCCTTGCTATTTTTTTCCATATAGGTAGTCCTCTACTTACGACAACAACTGAACTCAAAATTTCTGTTGCTACATTCTGTTACATGTAATACAGCAGATGTTATGTCTGAAAGACATCTTTAGATAGATCAAAACTCCTTGTTAATAATGTCACACATTAATTTGGTAGATTTACAAGAAAAATGAAATATACAAGGAACATTATGTCCAGAAACCACAACAGACTGAAATAGCATAGTTTCATCAGTAAAATCAGAAGCACCAGCCTGTATGATTAAGGAGCAGGATGATTGGGAATAGACTAGAACTGGAGGCTTGCGTGAGTCAATTAAAAGTTTGTTAAGTCTTAAAATTCTAATGAAAGGAGTCTTAACAAATTGGATAAATGGCTGAAGAGTGCTGGAATAAATTTATGAAAAACATTGGTCAAAACTGAAAATTGCTGTAATCCCTGGAAATGATTAATTGATTTTGGATGTATATTCTATAACTGGGTACTCTCAAATGAGAAGGAATATTCCAGGTAAGCCAATATAGGCAGATTAAAAATAAATTATTCTAACTCAAAATGATAAATATGTAGAGATTCAAGAGAACTGATCCCAATGGAAAAAGGCCCTCAAATTATTCAACTCAAATAGCTCAAACAAATTAACAATAAAAAATAATAGAAATCATAGAAAATAGATTCTGAATGAGGGCAATTTGACAATGAAAGACAGTTGAATGCAATTTTGTGTATTCAAATTTCCCATAGTGATTGTTAAAACCCCTGAGGCCTGAGTGAAAACTTGTTCTTTCTATAACCAGTTTAAGAACTCTGAAATCATGAAAAAAACAACACTGATCCATAATGTTTAGAGGGATTAAGAAAGCAAGAGAACATGAAGAAAGCTACCCTTCTTTTTACTAAAAGGTGTATGTGCTGGAAAAAGAAAATGAATAGGTAAAATCATTTTTGCAGATGTTCTGCTTCCCTCCCTCTCTCCCTCCCTCTCCCTCACACACACACAGGCACACACATACCTCTCTCTCTCACACCATGTATGCATATACACACATACTTTAGACTGCCCAACAATGGGTATAATGGAACTGATTGTTATCTACACTTATCCAGGGATAGGTTTGTGGAAACAGTATTTCAGATTAAGATCTGACTCTTCCAATACATCTGCATACTTCAAATATTTGGATGACAAGGTTGAAAGCCCTCCTCCTATGAAACTCTGATTGATGAGTGTCTGACCCCCTGAGGATTACAAATCTTGCATGCAGTCAAAGGTGATGTCACTGTGGTCCCATGGATCGTGAGCCGGAAGCCAGGTCATTCCCAGGACTCCTGAAAAGTATGAGAGGCTAAAACATGAGAACATTGGTTTGGTTGCCGAAAGTTGCAATAGTTTTGTGAGCTTAATGATTGGGTCCAAGCATATAAGCTGACCACCAACTGCTTCAAATAAGACAAGATAGAGAACAATGCAGAGTATATTTTCATGAAGTGGATGGTTTTATGCAATTACCTGCTATACCAAAATCCCAATACAATCTACACTTATATTCTGCCACCAAGCTGGGTTTTCAGTATGATTGGATGACTGTGAACAAGTTGCTCTACAAGTTTAGGCACCACTTATTTTCTGGTTATCTCAGACTTACTGCTCTTCGTTATTGGAGTCACCAAGACCTATCCTGACATAAATCCTTACCAAAACCGAATAGAGTATTTGCTCACAAATTCTATCCCATAACTTCAATATTTAAATCAGCTTTGCTGATTACCCTGCTGGAAGTGGTGAGACTGTCCATAGCAGTATTATCCCATGTATGATGGCACTACTTCTGGACACAGTAGAATTCTACTGGATCTGCAATGATTCATTCTCTAAAGTCTCTAGTGAGTCAAAAAAGGGGATGAAAGAGGGAAGAAGAGGGAGAAGTTATATCTTTCCATTCCATCTGTGCATCTACAGCTCCTTAAGCATTGCACTAATGTGTAAACAGATGTGGATCAATTTAACTGCTGTGTGTCAAGGATAACCTGCCACACCAACTCATACTATATTTCATCAGCTAGATTAACATACCAGTTCTATGACATGCTAACTTCGTTTCAGTCACATCCTGCCCCAGCAATTGGATTAAATGCTTATTTACGGGCGAAGCAAATTTCATGTTCAATGCTGCAAGTTACCTCTCAACATTAGCATAGTTGTCGAACTGCCTTGGGTAAATAAAGTGTTATCCACTTTGCAGCCCTCCACAGTATCGAGGCTTATTTAAAAAAAATAAAACATTCATGTTCAGTCAAGGGGAAGTACTCTCTTTGAGATATATGGTTTATTCTGCTAAAGACTAAGCAGCAACGAGAGGGATGCATCATAGTTGGCAATGAAGAAGGCTTTTAGGGCCAGAGAGCCATTTGCAATCAGCGCTACAACTGCCCCATTTGTACTGATGACTCTGCCATGGACAGAAGACTTTCTCACACAGACACACCAGTATGTGTGTGTGTGTGCACTCGCGCACACACACACAGACACACACACCATTTAAATGCAGCCGTTTTGATGGATTGGGCAGTAGTTTTCTAAATATGGCTCTGTGACCTTTCTATCCCAGTTCTTATTTTTCTAACTTTTTCTTTTCTACTACCTTGCCTATTCAAACAAATAACATAAAGCATTGCTATACAAACACTGATGAAGAAGCATAATGTCTGAAAAACTATGAATTATAGTTGTTTTAAGAGATAATTCAGTATTGTTTAATCTCATAGGGCAGTGATGGTGAACCTTTTTGTAAAGGTGTGCCAAAATTGTGCGCACACGCTATCGTGTGTGTGTATATGCCCACACCCACAATGCAATGCATCCCACCCACCTGCGCATGCAACCCGCACTACGCGCATGCATGCACAACTAAAGCCTAGGGAGGACAAAAATGGCCTCTCCTGGCCCCCTGGAGGCCCTCCAGAAGCCAGAAATGTATCGTTTCCGAACTTCCGGTTGCCCTGTTATGTCTGTTTTTTGCCCTCTCCAGGCTCCAGAAGCTTTCCAGAAGCCTGGGGAGGGTGAAAACAGCCTCCCCCAGCCCTCCAGAAGGCCAAAAATCAGCTGGCCAGCTTGCATGCTGGCAAATATGGCTATGCGTGCCACATCGCCATCACGGTCATAGGGGGTAAGGTGGCTTTGTACCTTAAGAAGACTAATTTAGCAGTTTTCAGCTACGATTGTATAGGTTTTTTCCTCCGTTTTTTAAACAATTTTGGGGTCTAGTGTAGTTATTTAATTTTTTCATAAATTGGGGCTTTTTTCCTTTTAGGAGAACACAGTAGTAGGAGAATTAAAGTTGATTTCAGTAACATCACAATATATTAAAAATGGAAAGGGTCTGGGTTATATTCCATTTGCAGCATTAAAGAAGACTGTAAATGTTTTTTTTTCTGTCCACCAGTCCATCCCGTCCCTGGGTGAGGTATCCTATTTCTAATGCAACTAATGTGCTAAAGCAATATTGCATGGAACACCCTTTCAGAAGTTTTCTCTGATACTGCAAATATTGTAGGAGGAAAGCCATATGGTAATAAAAGAATCAGAAGGAGTTTGCCCTGTTATAGTTGCATCTGATGAAGCAAGCTGTTAACAAAAGCATATGGTTTTTAATAAAATTGATAGTTTGAAAAGATGCTACCAGACTCCTTTTAATTCTATACGACCTTCATACCTTTAGCACGTTATCGAGAGAGCAGAATGAAGTACAATCTAAGACTAAAAGCCATTGTGTATTTAAGGAAGCTAGAAAATGTTATTTATTCATTTTTATCCTGACTCTCCCATTAAAATAGCAATTCTCTGAAGCATCTTACAACTAAACTGTCTAATAAGAATTAAGCAATAATTTATTTTCTTCATTCAGTCAAGACATTTCTGACAGGAATTTTTACATTTATTGACAATACCATTCACAATTATCATCCAGTCAATCTTTTGAATACAATCAGCAAACTCTATGCCAAACATTTATTCAAGAAGTTATATTACTGGACTGAAGATAAGACTATCCTAGTTAAAGAACGAATACTTCAACACTAGCAGATACTTATGGATCTAGAGCAGTAGCCCCCAACCTTTTGGGCACCAGGGACTGGTTTCGTGGAGAGAGGTTTTTCCATGGACTGGAGAGGGCATGGTTTTGCATGCTGGTTGCATCCCATGGATGGCTTATTTGTGTGGCCCAATTTCTGGCATGCCCAGTGCTGGTCCACAGACCAAGGATTGGGGATCCTTGATCTAGAGGTCCTCCTTATGCAGCTTTTGTAGATCTCCCACCTGCATTTGAGAACCATGCTTATGAAATCTTCACTGGTTTAACACATTATCTGATTCCTAACTATCTGTAGCTCAAGGACAAAGCTTCTGCTTTGCATTCAAAAGTTTCCAGATTTAATTCCTTGTCTCATAAATCAGGATTAGGAATCCCAAGGTCTGTTTGTAGTCAATGTAAAAAATACTGAGTTAAATAGACAAACTGGAATAAAGCAGCTGCACCCTGTATTACTATTATAGAACACAGAAACAAAGAAAACTGAGAGCAGAAAAAGACCTAGTCTGCCCTTTGAAGTTTATTTTTAAATTTATTTTATTTTTAAATTTTGTTGGGTGAGAGACATGTGTTTATCTTGATCATTTTAAACTCAGTTACCTATGATTGGCCCACTGTCTCTACTGAAAGTTTGTTTCAAGCTTCTACTACTCTTTCTGTGAAGTAACATTTTCTAACATTATTTTTGACCGTCCCTCCTGTCATCCCTGTCAGCCAAATGACATCCAATGTAGTCTTAATATTGCAGTGTATGCTGTGCCATAAAATATGACACTAAACAAAGCACGCATAAAGAAAATTAGAAGTGCAGCAGTACACTTATTCCACCACAATATTCTACGTTGCCATTTTGTCTACCTCCCTGCCACCAAAAACTTCTGTGAATGTCAACCACATATTAATCAGAGTAATTATATCCTTAAACAGAGCAAATGCTTGGCAACATATATGAAAAAGTATAAGATTTAAGGATTTTTTATTTCATATTATTTTGGACATGAAAGGTCAAATAATTATGCTGCCTGCAGCAACATATCATCAACGTTTGTCATAACTATTGTTACATTTGTCATAAATTTGTCATAAACATTTGTTTACTGTCAATATTGCATTTCAAATAGTAGTACTTAATCTTTAAGAAAAAATCCAGTAAAAAATGCAATCTTTTTACACTAAATGTGGAACAAAACCTATTGATTTCAGTGTGATGTTTGTCCGAATAAATCGACACAGAACATCTCTTAATTTATTAAAATAAAATTTAAAAGATGAAGTTAGTAAAAAAAACACCTCTTATTTTATATTGGCATTTTTGGAACAGTTAAAAGTAAACTAATATTTGCAGCTAGGCAGTGAAATTTATTTTGTTTAAGCTAATGCTGTTTTAAACTATTTTTCTAGAATTTGGAGCACTCCAATCAAATAAAGGAAAGGTAGGTATTCTAATATTTCTGTTGAATAAGTAAAGAAGGGTCTTTGCAAAAGACAACTGTAATTGCTTAAAACAAGATGGGGGGGAGTAATAGAATTGTGGAAAAATAGTTTTAAAACTAAATAAATCATAATATAAGTATTTTGATTTTAAAATATAAATGTTATCTAAAAATCTGCAGGAGAAGCACCAAAAATTCAAAGTACACTACCATGAAAAAAATAAAATGTAGTAGAAATGCTATCAAACTATTGGTTTTTTAAAGATTCTGTGAGATCTATACATCCATTTAGTTTTGTCTCAAGAATGAATATGAATTCATTTTTAGATGAAAATTATATTCCTGAATTATTTAAACCACACATACACTTGAAATATGTGGCATTTTTCTTTCATTTTTATCTACGCCGAAAGATCTACATCTATACTGAGCTGTATTGTAAATATAACAGAATTTCCAAGAACTATCCTCATGTTATAACTTTTTACATTCTTAATTTTTATATTCTACACAAAATATTTATTTATTTTGAATAATTTGAACTTCCAATTTATACATCATTATTTGCTGAATAGTGACAGTAAGCATTCATTCATAAGTGGAACACACAATTTGCTCCACAAAAAGAGGACAATGATTAAATATAGAAGTATTGTTAACACTTACCAATATTTAAAAAGAGAATGAACACTATTTTCTGCATAAATATTTCCTACTGATACCAAATCTCTAGATTTGCACAACTGGGTTTGTTTAAGAGCAAATGTGTTGCTCTATATGTATTGAATAATTGGGACTTAGAATACAAGTTACTAACTTTTGAAAATATTTCAGTAGTTTAACTTAAATTTAGTTCTTCTGGTCTAGATAACATTCATTTTGAAAATATCACATTCTGAATTCCAGAAAGTGAGTATCAGAATGTTATTATATTTACCAGATATTCTTGTTGATTTGACAGCTGTTCATAAAGAAACAGCGTTCATTTCACGTAAGTTGCAAAGTTTAATATGAATGTAATCAAGGAGACTTGCTCAAACAAATGTCTATTTGTTTTTCTATTGTTTCACTTAGAATAAACAATAGAAGTCAGGATTCTGAAGGATTTCTACACTAAAGTAAAGTCATTCCCACTTAGTTCATTGTCTATTTTTCAGGGAAAAATAAAAGGCACATTCAGAACACAGCAACATATATCAGCCACTGTAGGAAGCCGAAGAAATCTAGTATTTAATGGCTGGACTATAATTGAAAAGATCCATGTTCACGTTTATCCTCAGTCATGCAAGCTCAATGGTTGATTTCCCATGCTGGCTATTAGGCTAGCTACCATGAGTTTGTGGAGAAAAAGTATGATACAGTATAAATAAAGCATGTTACTACACTGTATAAAGATGAGTGACAGTCCCTTTGTTGGTAGTAAAATTAATACCCGTAGACCAATGTTAGCAACAATATATCTTAAACTAACTTTCCATTAAATAAAACTATTGTGAAACAGAATCCCAGCCTCCATTTAAAATTTAGATTGGTCTTTTATTCTGCAAGTATAACAGCGAATTTCGTAAGATTTTTTAAGGTAAAGATCATTAAAAAAACCTGCAATTAAATAAAAATAAATAAATAAAGTACACATAGTATCAAATGTAGTTAATAGTCTTCAGTAATGCAAAACGCTGAAGTTATCAAGAACAATTTTTGAAGGATTGGGATTTTTAGCTAAAATCTTAACTTTAAATTTATATTATTTGAAGAGGAAATGCAAACTTACTACTTGCATAAGAGTGACTGTCATCCTCACACAGTTTGTTCAACTGTTGATACTCTTCTTGTGCTAGCTCAAATCGCTGCTGCTTAATTTGATAAATTTCCATTTTGGCATTAAGTGCTTCCTGAGCGACAATTAAATATTCCTTTAGCATGCGCTCCTGTTCTCTTCTCCATTGCTCTCTTGGGTCTTCAATTTGTGTGAGTTCTGATTTAGAAAGAAAAAAGTGTTCCAATATGTTAAATGAAAAACAGAGAGATATAGAAAATTCACATATTATGGCAATTAAATCACATTTTTATTTTAAAAAACCTAATGTCTAATAAAAAAACTATATTGACATTTAAGTTAAATTTGAAAAACTATTCTATCCAGTCTATTAAGACTTCAATAGAAGTCTTAATAAAGAAATGTACTTTAGTAAAGAAATGTAATAAAGAAATGTACTTTACAGCCAAGTTATACAAGGTGTAATGCAGGGGTGGCGAACAAGTTCGACAAAAAGAGCCAAAATTTTAAACTGTGAGAGTCAGAGAGCCACACCACGCAGTGACCTGCCAAAACAGACAAACACTCACACAAAAGCATATAATTTTAACAATAATATATTAAACACATAATATAACATGCTCAGTCAGGTGTTTTTTGTTACCTTGTTGGAGTGATGGGATGATAATCTCAGTGGGATTTCTGGCATCTTTTGTTTTCAGTAATCTGAAAATACGCGCGCTCCCTTTCGGCGCTAAACCCGGAAGTACGTTCTTGCCCCGCCCCTGGCGACACGACGACGCTTGCCTGCGCTCCACCAGCTCGGCTGGGAATGGAGACGTTTCCTCAGCGGAGCGGAGCGCCTGAAAGGGATGCAGGCTCAGCCTGCCAGGCTGCCACCACTCCACTGAAGACATTGCTGAGCAGAGAAACATCTCCGTTCCCAGCCGACCTGGTGGAGCGCAGGCAAGCGTCGTCCTGTCGCCAGGGGTGGGGCAAGACCGTACTTCCGGGTTTAGCGCCGAAAGGGAGCGCGCGATCCGGGTTTAGCGCCGAAAGGGAGCGCGCGCGATCCGGTGCGATCCGGCAGGAACCCACCACTGCACACGGGTCCCCCCACTCTCTGGCCCGTGCAGTTGTTTCCGAGGGATGGGAGACGTGATGACGCAGCCTGGGGGCGGGACTACGCGCTCGGAGATCTCTCCTCAGAGGTCCCTCCTCAGAAGCAGCATAACAAAATCCAAACTTGGCAAAGAGCCACAGTATACAAAATAATAAGAGGCAAAGAGCCGCATTCATTTTGGTCGGGAGCCGCATGCGGCTCGAGAGCCGCGTGTTCGCCACCCCTGGTGTAATGCTAAATAGATAATGATCTGAATCAACCTAACAATTAGACATAATTTGATCACTGCTTCCATAAACCTGCTACATTTCTTGCCCTTTGAAGATACTGGAATATTTGTTTTATTTTGTAATTACAGGTAGTCATCGGCTTACAACTATTCATTTAGTGGCCATTTGAAGTTACAATGGCACTGAAAAAAAGTGACATGATCATTTTCACACTCACGATCACTGCAACATCCCCATGGTCTTGTGAACAAAATTCAGATGCTTGGCAACTGGTTCATATTTACAACAGTTGCCGTGTTCCAGGGTCATGTGATCACCTCCAGTGACCTTCTGACAAGCAGGTTTATTTAACAAGTGCGGTGATTCACTTAACGACTGTGGCAAGTAAGATCATAAAATGGGGCAAAACTCACTTAACAAATGTCATGTTTAGGAACATAAATTTCAATTGTGGTTGTAAGTCGAGACTATCTGTATAGTTTCTTATCTTGTCCTAACCGGAAAACATATTTAAAGATATTGTACCTGAACAAGCCAAGAAAATGACTTTCAATTTGTCTTTTTCTTACAAATTACTATTACAAAGTCATTTGGATGCAACAACAAACTGCAACTACAATTAGTCTCTGACTTGCAACTATAAATGGAACCCAACTCAAAAATTAAAGGACAAAGAAGAATCGGAATACTACGAAATTTGGAATAAGTGGTATGAATGGTTGGATAATAAGAAAAACAATTAAGCCGAAAACAATATACATAAATAAACATAGAACTGTATATAAAAGTAGGTAAATATGTTAAATATCATAAAAATGTATAGATAAGATGACATAAGGATTGTAATATATGGTAAAGAGAGGAAAACATACATAGATACGACGATGTAACATTGTACAAACTGTTGATATAAAGATTGTAATATGTGATAAAAAGACAAAAACAATAAAAAATTATTACAAAAAAAAAAGGAACCCAAATTCTCATCACAATAGTTGAGATTATAACTCGTCGAAACTGATTTTATGATTACTTTTATGGTGGTCACTAAGCAAATCACTGTAGTCATTATACAAATCACACAGATGTTAAGCAAATCATATAATCATTAAGTGAATTCTGTTTCCTTAATGTTATATTTTGCCAGACATCAGCATGATTATAGGACGCTGCAATTGGTCTCAGGTGCAATCTGATTGATAAGCATCTGAACTGTGATCATATGATTGCAGGGTGGTATGATGGTTGTAAGTGTGTGTAAAGATCATAAGTTTTTTTTTCCAAGGCCGTAACTTTGAACTATCATTAAACAAATGGTCATAATTACCTATTTTTGAAAACTGAAATGGATGTCTCATTATCAAGTCAGGATTATATACAAATTCAGTCACTAATTTGTTCAAGGCCTTCAATGATCTTGAAAGTTGAATTAGAATTTTCCATAGCAATATTCATTTCATTAATGAATATTGTATGAAATGTGAAAAAATCCATATTTTCCAAATGTTTCAGTGGCAAACAGTAAGGAAAACTTATCAGTTACATCCCCTGAAATTCGTTGGTTTTTTGGCTCAAAAAAGATGGAGGAAAAAAGAACTAAAACACATCAAGGAAACCCTCGGAACATGTGGCTATCCCAACTGAGCCTTCATCAAATCTCCAAAAAGAGCTGCTCCATAATAAAGAAGAGAACAATAAACAAAGCTACGTTGTCATTCCATACGTTGCAAGAATATGTGAAAAGCTCGGGAGGATTTTCAACCAACACATCATATTTACGCACTTTAAACCCAAGAATACACTAAGGCAGAAACTTGTCCACCCCAAGGATAAAACACCCAGACAAAACTGAGCAACATGGTATATACCAGTGATGGCAAACCTTTTTCGCCTCGGGTGCCAAAAGCACATACGTGCGCGCTATCACACGAACTCGAGTGCCGACCCACATAACGTAATGTCCCCGCTCACCTGTGTGGACCGTGCATTTTTGCACAAGGCTTCCTCGCCACTCCCTTCTCTGGCTGCTTCCCCTTGGCTAACACCCAGTGAGGGGAGAAGTTGCTCTGCCACTAACGGGCAGAGATTGGGGTGGGGGTGGGGGGATGCTCAAGTGTGCTCCTGTGTCAAGAAACCTTCCCTTATCATTCTCCTGTTTAAAGATTGGGCCCTTTTTACAATGGCAGGTGTGAGTCCAGTTGCTAAATTCTCCCCTTCTATTAAAGAGGATCCTGGGCACTACAGTCAATAGACAAATGAGGAAGGGAGCTGCTGGCACAGGGAAAAGAAAAGCAGCAAGAAAAGAAGAAAAAGCAGCTTTTTCCCCTCAAGGTGGCTGCTCTGTCCCCCCCCCTCCCCCGTGCTAGCACAGAGGATCCTGCCTGGTCCCTGCAATCCAAAGGGAAATGAGGAAGAGACCAATCTGCATGAGGGAAAGACAAGTAGCAAGGAAATAAGGAAAAGCAGCTTTTTCCCCCTCAAGGTGGCTCCTCTGTTGCCCTTTTCTCCATTTCAGCACCACTCCATGGAGCCTGCCCCACCCCCCATCGCCCAGGTCCTCGCTTCTCCCATTTCTTTGCCTATTTAATTTCCCCTCCGTAGCATTTTTCCATCGTGTTTCTTGCCGTTTTGGACAGGAAAACAAAGTTTGTGGGACTAAAAAAAACTCCTTTCAATCAATCAATTCCAACTTTGCGAGATCTCTTCCCCCTCCCCAAATTGTAATTGATTGAAGTTTTTTTTAGTCCCACAAACTTTGTTTCTCTGCACACGATGGCAAGAAACGCGATGGAGCTGGAAATCAGGTAGGCAAAGAAATGTTTGGGAGAAGCGAGAACCTGGGCGATGGTGGGTGGGGCAACCTCGATGCCCTAGCACTGAAATGGAGAAAAGGGCAACAGCAGCCACGTTGAATGAAAGAAGCCTCTTTTTTTCTTTCCTTACTAGCAGGGGGGAGGGGGGAACACAGCAGGCAGCATGGGGGAAAGAAGCCTCTTTCCTTGCCGCTTGTCTCCCCCGTGCTGGCAGCTCTCTCAGCGATCGGGCAGGATCCTTTTTAGTAGCAGGGGGGAGGGGGGAACACAGCAGGCAGCACGGGGGAAAGACAAGCGGCAAGAAAAGAGGCTTCTTTCACTCGTGCTGGCAGCTCTTTCCCTGTGGATTCAAGCGATTGGGCAGGATCCTTTTTAGTAGCAGGGGGGAGGGGGGAACACAGCAGGCAGCACGGGGGAAAGACAAGCAGCAAGAAAAGAGGCTTCTTTCACTCGTGCTGGCAGCTCTCTCCCTGTGGATTCAAGCGATCGGGCAGGATCCTTTTTAGTAGCAGGGGGGAGGGGGGAACAGAGCAGCCAGTACGGGGGAAAGACAAGCGGCAAGAAAAGAGGCTTCTTTCACTCGTGCTGGCAGCTCTCTCCCTGTGGATTCAAGCGATCGGGCAGGATCCTTTTTAGTAGCAGGGGGGAGGGGGGAACAGAGCAGCCAGCACGGGGGAAAGACAAGCGGCAAGAAAAGAGGCTTCTTTCACTCGTGCTGGCAGCTCTCTCCCTGTGGATTCAAGCGATCGGGCAGGATCCTTTTTAGTAGCAGGGGGGAGGGGGGAACACAGCAGGCAGCACGGGGGAAAGAAGCCTCTTTCCTTGCCGCTTGTCTCCCCCGTGCTGGCAGCTCTCTCAGCGATCGGGCAGGATCCTTTTTAGTAGCAGGGGGGAGGGGGAAACAGAACAGCCAGCAGGAGTGAAAGAAGCCTCTTTCCTTGCCGCTTGTCTTTCCCCGTTCCGGCAGCTCTCTTTGCATTGGGCTGTTTTTCGCCCTTTGGAGGCTTCAGGGAATCCTCCGGAGATTAAAAAAAACTATCGAAAATCAGCTGGAGCTGACAGGGCAATGCCTCGCGTGCCCTCAGAAATGGCTCCGTGTGCCGCCTGTGGCACGCGTGCCATAGGTTCGCCATCACGGGTATATACAGGAACAAAACAACTACTTCACAAAGAGGGAGAGGGATACGACATCATCTATACAGTCCTTTCAGCATTCCCAAGAAAACTCCACACACATTTGCACTACTCAGGTGATCCTGAGAATACAGACCTCAACAACTCTCTAAAATAGGGGCGTCAAACTCAAGCCCGTGGGCTGGATCGGGATCTGGCCCACGGGGTGCTTAAATTTGGCCAGCGGGGCCAGCCAGGAAATATCAAAGGACTCACCCATCAAAAGGGGACATGGGGGTCACGTGCACCCCCCGGTCCGTTTTTTGCCTCCATGGTCTCCAGCAGCACTCTGCCGGCAGCAGCACTTTGCTGTTTTCAGCCGGCAGAATGCTGCAGGAGGCCGGGGAGACCAAAAACAGGCTGTAGGCGGACTGGATTACAATTATGTGGCGTCAAGTAAGTGCCGGATCTGGACAGAAAACAAGCAACATCCTATGTTAATACTACAGTTTAATGCCAGATTTTACATACTGTAGGTCCATTTAATCTGGAATCAAGAATCTATAATTGACAGCAATTTCTATTTACTACCCTGGAAATTTACCTCTGCTGTTAGATCTTGTATTATCATGTTATTTATGCTATTATATTTTTATTATTAATAAAATTATTATTTATTATGAATAATAAAAATACAATAGTATAAATAGCTTTTCTGTCTAGAAAAGCAGTTTAATATTAAACAATGGGGTATAATGGAGCTCTCATTTTCTCTTGACACTGGTTAAGTCAAGTCAGCTTCTTAATTAGTAACATTTAAGCAAGAAACATGTAGAACTAATGTGCTATAACACACTAGATGCTTAATTTAAGATAGCCAGGTCCACTCTTTTAATTTAGGATTATTTTAACTTGTTAATATCAGCATCTGTTAAGAAGGAATCAAAAGGCTGAACAGGAGGCATTTGTTCAGATTAAGATTAAATTTTCATTGTTTTCAATTTAACATGCAATCATTTTAACATATGTTTTGGGTTTGTATGCTGATATTTTTAAGAGGAAGAAAAGGGAAGCAACTCCAATTCTTTCAAAAAAAAGTTAGTTATATCTACAAGTCCTATTCTTTCAGTTTTAATCCTTCATTTTGATCTCTTTCCATTGTCTTTTCTTCTGCACTTTTCTCTCTCTGTGCCATTGTCCATCTGCCATTTAATCTAATTCAAACACAATATCTTGGAGTTTTCTAGTATGGCTAACATCAATGGAAAAGGGCATTGGTACTTACCTGATACGCCTCTTCTCATAGTGGGGGGAGAAGTATCCAGGATGGGTTGACCTTATCTATCCTCCAGCTGATTGGACTGAGTCAGATAAGCTCTTGGGACACGCCCATGGCCCACCAGGCACCGCCCAGTTATCGGCGAAGAACTCTATCCGACTCGTTATGCCATCCACTCCAGACCTTAGTATGGTTTCAAACCTTTTATTGAAGTATAACTTAAGCATAACAGTGCAACATTTTACAAATACATATAACATAACCATGTCAGGGGGGGGGTCTGGATACTCCTCCCCCCACTATGAGAAGAGGCGTATCAGGTACCAACGCCCTTTCTCCATAGTGAGGGGGCAGGAGTATCCAGGATGGAACGTACCAAAGCTAGCGTGTCCCTAGGGAGGGTTACATACTGAGGGCACATGGCCAAACTAAGCCTGGTGGGGAGTGTCCCCTGCCCTATGAACCGCCTGTAAAACCCTGCGACCAAACGAAGCCTCCGCCGAGGCGAAGGTGTCTATCTTGTAGTTCCTCACGAAGGGTGAGGGGAAAGACCACTTGGCTGCCTTACATATCTCTGTCCATGACGCCTGGGTAGCCCAGGCCGCAGTGGTGGCCGCACTTTGTGTGGAGTGTGCTGTGATGTAACTCGGTGGCTGTATGCCCTGAGACTGGTAGGCCATGGTGATGCAGGTCCTCAACCACCTGCCTATGGTGGTGGAGGTCACCTTCTTGCCCAGAGACCCCGGCTGGAATGAGACAAACAGGGCCTCAGACCTTCTATTCTCCCGGGTTCTTCTGAGGTAAATCCTCAGAGCCCTTCTTACGTCTAAGGTGTGCCACTTCTTCTCTAGTGGGTGAGAAGGGTCTGGGCAAAAATTGGGCAAAATCAGTTCCTGTGCCCTGTGAAAGCATGAACATACCTTAGGTATGAAGGAGGGGTCCAACCGCAACACCACTCTATCCCGGTGAAAAATGTAGAGGTCCTCCCTGACAGACAGGGCCTGCAGTTCTGATATCCGTCTGGCAGACATGATGGCCAGTAGGAACACCATCTTAAGGGTTAGAAACTTTAGTGACACTGTTCGCAATGGCTCAAACGGCTCCCCCGTCAGGGCGTCCAACACCTTGTGTAAGTCCCAGGAGGGGTACCTATGTACCATGGGTGGTTTGAGGTTGGACGCCCCCTTCAAGAACTGCCTGACCAAAGGTTGTTGGGTTAGTGTCTGGGCTCTGCCGCACAGAAGCACTGAAGAAATGGCCTAACTTGTCTCCTAATAGTGTTGGGGGCTAACCCCCTGTCTAGGCCTGCCTGGAGAAACTCTAGCACTAGAGGGACGGTGGCTCTCACCGGGTCCTAACCCCGGGAGTTACACCATGTGGCAAAGGCCCGCCATGTCGTGTCGTAAATGCGCTCCGTGGAGGGTCTTCGGGTGGCTTGGATGGTTTCTATTACCCTGGGAGAGAATTTCTCCTCCCTCAGGATGCTCTGCTCAACCGCCATGCGGTCAACTGGAGCCATTGGGGTTCCGGGTGCTCCAGGGACCTCTGGCTGAGGGATATTCTTTCCTGGGGGATTCTCCACGCTCTGCCCACTGAGAGCGATTGGAGATCTGCAAACCATGGCCTCCTAGGCCAGTAAGGGGCAATCAGTACCACCTCCGCCCCCTGAGAATTTTTTGAATGATCCTGGGAATCAGGGGCAAGGGTGGATAAGCGTAGAGAAGTTCCCGGGGCCACGGGCAATGGAGCGCGTCCGCCCCCTCTGCCCCATGTGTTTTGTACCTGGAGTAGAACCTCGGGAGTTGGGTGTTGAGGTGCGTGGCGAATAAGTTGACCTCCAGGTGACCGAAACGGTGCATTACCTTCCTGAAGATGGCTGGATGCAATCTCCACTCTGAGTTGTCTACTTCTGCCCGGCTGAGCCAATCGGCTCTGATGTTGTCCACCCCCGCTATATGCTCTGCTGTTAGGGATAGCACATTCTTCTCGGCCTATCGCCCCAGCCTCTTGGCCTCCCGCATAAGGGCCCCTGATTTAGTCCCCCCCCTGTCTGTTTAAATGGGCCTTGGTGGCGGTGTTGTCTGTGAGGACTAGAATGTGCCTGCCCTTGACAGAGCGGTGGAAATGCACCAGGGCAAGTCGGACCGCCCTGAGCTCCAGCCAATTGATGCTGTGCGTCAGTTCCGCCTGGCTCCAGTGTCCCTGCGTTATCTGATCCTGCAGGTGGGCTCCCCACCTGAACAGGCTGGCATCTGTGGTCACAGTCACCCGGTCTGGCGTTCTGAAGACTTCGCCCTTTGTAATCGCAGGGGACGTCCACCAGATCAGTGAGCGGGAGACTTCTGCCGGGAGAAGGATCTTGGCCTGGGAACAGCTCCTGCGCCTTCGCTGGAAAGCAAAAGGAACCATTGTAGGTCTCTGGTGTGTAGGTGAGCCCATGGAACAATGCCAATGGCGGAGACCATGGTGCCTAGCAGTTTGGACAAAGTGGCTAAGGGCACCCTACCTCCCGTGGCTACCTGTGCAGCTAACCGTCTTAGGGAGATCTGTCTCTCTGTTGATAGAAAAACCTTGCCTTCTTCTGAATCTATCAGAGCGCCTAGGTGGATTAGCCTAGGGGGTGTGTGAAGATGGCTTTTGGCCAGGTTTACGGAAAACCCATGGTCCCTCAGTGTTGTCATGGTGGCATCTAGATCCCTTAGCGCCCCCTCAAGGGGGGATGACTGTATCAGCAGGTCATCCAGATAACATTGGATCCTGACCAGGACCTGTCTCAGATGTACTGCCAGGGCAGCCATTACCTTGGTGAAAACTCGGGGGGCGGAGGACAACCTGAAAGGCAGAGCCCGGTATTGGAAGTGTTGCCCTAGGTAGCAGAACCTAAGATACCTCCGGTGATCCCGAATGATTGGGATGTGTAGGTAGGCCTCTGTGAGGTCTATGGAAGTGAGGAGGCCTCCCTGCCTGATCCCCTCCAGGGTGGAATGGAGTGAATGCATTTTGAACCTCCTATAGCGGATGAAGCGGTTTAGCCGTTTCAGGTCAAGAATCGCCCTCCAGCCCCCCGATGCCTTGGGGATTACAAAGAGGATTGATTAATACCCCTGACCTTGCTGGTCTGGAGGCACTGGCTGGATGGCTCGGATGTCTAGCAGATGCTGTATGGCCTCCTGCATCAATAACCTCCTTGCAGGGTTATTGGAAACTGGGTAGATCCGGAAGAACCCTGGGGGGCTGGAAAGGAACTCCAGTGCCAGCCCATGTCTGATGGTGTTTTGTACCCACCTATCAGAGGAGGAGCGGTCCCAGCGATCCGCGAAGTATGTCAAGCGTCCCCCAATGGGAGGTGAATTTAGTCTGGCCTTAGTTTTTGCGGAAGGAGTGCCACCCACCGCCTCCTCCACCACCTCGAATGGGCCGCTTCTGCTGCCTGCCTCTCTATTGTCTATCTGGGTATCTTTGCCTGGCAGCGAAACCCCCCTGGTACTGCCTGGCCTGAGTACCCTGCATCAGAGCCCCTGAAAGAGTCCTGACCCCGGAAGGAAGTCCCAAAGTCCTGTCCCCGGGAGTAGGACCGTTTGGGGTAAGGCGTCGCTCTGAACTGACCCTTCTTTGCAGCCGTGGGAAGCACCTTCCACTTATCCTTGTTCTCTACGAGGTACAGAACCAGAGCTGTCCCGAAAAGGGCCTCTCCTGTGAAGGGAGCTGATGCCAGGCGCCACTTGTGTCGTACATCAGCCTGCCACTGCCTCAGCCACAGCAGTCTATGAGATGCAACAGTAGAAGCAATTGCCCTGGAGGCAAACTTGGCTGCGGACAAGGTGGCGTCCGCCGAAAATTGGATGGCTGCCATCAGTTTGTTGATGTCCTGGTGCGCTCTGACCTCGGTGACAGGGATTCATTGCTGCAACTCCTGTAGCCAGAGTAATGAAGTCCGGTTGAAGAAGGAGGCGGTGGTAGCTGCCTTCACCGCCCAGGCTGCTGCTTGTTGTCCCTTTTGGAGGGTGAGATCTGTCTTCCTATCCTCCAACTTCAGAGCCTCTTCTGGTTCCCCTGGGAGGTTAGTTGGGGTGTGCAGTGCCCATACCGGATCATCGATGGATGGCTGAGATAGCGCCCCAGTCATGTCCTGATCCACATTGAAAAAGATCTTGTCTGTGGATGTGGGTGTGGGACCCGCTGTGGGGGCTGCCCACTGGCGCTTGACCGACTCCAGGAAGGCCTTGGGGGTTGGCACTGTGTCGGTCTCAATGGCCTTCTCACCAAAGATGGTTTCTGCAGAGAACCCCTGGAGCTGAGGCGGTGCTTCTGCTGCTCTGTTTCCGAGCTTGGCTGCTGCCTTGGCCTTGAACAGAAGCGACTTGTACAATGAGGGCTGGAACAACCCGGTGAAGGCTGGCTTAGATGGGGGCATACCTTCGTCCTCGGATAGTTTATCTTCCCTGACTTCTCCCTCCTCGCAATCCAGGTCACTGTTCTCCTGCGATGAGGCTGAGGAACTGGAGATGTCTTCCCCATGATCTACCAGGCTTTTGGGTACCCTAGGGGATAGTGCCACCTGGGGCTGCACTTGTGGCTGCTGAAATGCTGCTGTCATGCATTGCTGGAAGGCCCGCACCATCAGGTCCTGAAAGTTGGGGACACCCGTGGGGAGTTGCTGGCTGGAACCCATGCCCACCTGTGCAGGAGGGAGACCCAGAGGCGGAATTCCCGTGGGCAGGGCAGCCCTTGGGGTGGTCACTAACCCTGGCTGGTCCTCTGCGCCTCTGGTGGGGCTGCTGTCCATCGCTGTAGGTGCTGGACTCCTGCCGGTCTCCTCCTGGTCGCTGGTCCCCGCCATCTTGGAACACGTGGTCCCTGCCGGCTTCAAGATGGCGCCCGTGCCAGGAGACAAAAGGCGCTTCTTTTAAACTTGTGCTCTGGCGGCTTGTGCTCCGAGGAGCTGCCTCCACCACCAATTTTTTCGTTACCCTCTGCCTCTCTCTGGCGCTAGGGGCTTGGCTCTGCCCGTGGACTCCCTCCGATGAGGTGAGCCACGTGGGCAATGGCGCGGGTGACCCGATGGGGAGCAGCGGAGGCTCCGCGCCCGACAGAGCTTCCAGCAGCAAGGCTCACCTTCTGGGTGGGGATCCTATGCCGTCCTGGCCTGCCGGTGTTCCAATCACGCCCCGCGGCACTTGGACGATCCACGGCTCGTGCTCCGGCGCCTCTGGCTCCCACACGGCAGGGCTTGCCTATGGAAGGCTTGCGCCCTCTGTTTCTTGCTTGCCCGGCCGAAATTCCTTTTCTGTGTGATACTTGTCTCACTCAGATGCCTGGGCAGCTTGCCACCCCTGAGGGGGCTTTTGGCAATTTTTTCCTTCCACTCGGGGAGCTGTCCAGCTCGCTGGAGGTCGCTGCAATGATTTTTCTTTTTCTTTTCTTAAAACTTTTTCAATTTTCTTGGAGATCCAGGATGGCAAACCGTCCAGTTGAGGACTGAGTCAATAACTGGACGGTGCCTGGTGGGCCATGGGTGTGCCCCAAGAGCTTATCAGACTCAGTCCAATCAGCTGGAGGATAAGGTCAACCCATCCTGGATACTCCTCCCCCCCCTCACTATGGAGAAGACAAGATTTTTAAAAAGTAATACTAAATCTAAAATTTGGAAGAAAAAAGAATTTATTTAAAATCACAGATATTTTAGCATGTACAGTAGCACTTATCAAGCTTGCTAATATTATTCAATAGTTCTAACTCGAATAAAATAAGTCATGATAGAAATCTTCAAACAAGTTATGCAAAGACAATCCTAAATCCATGAGAATTGTGCATGGTTTTTTTATATTGAAGGACAGCATCCACAATAGCAATAATTTTATAATTTTATTGTATCTTTCTCCCTTGCCCAACTCTGATTTGTCTATATATATGGATGAATATTTAAGATCCAGGTTTGAGTTTATAACTGTGTAACTTAAAAACAAAACAGGTTACTCACGATTTATGTGGTCCATGTAATAAACCCCAATCTGTTGATCGTAAACAGTTTCCCATCCTAAAGGTAGTTCATCACCAACACAGTCAGCAAAAGTTAATGGCTTGGTAATCCTACAAATTTATAAAAAAAACAAAAGAAGTTCAAGCATGCTGCATTTAATTATAATTATAGTTGACCATAATGTAGCTTTGATAAATTATGATTAAGGACATGACATTTTAATGCCAAAACTTTTAACATAAGATAAAGAAAATCAATCTCAAGTAGGAACATAATTCAAAATGTACTGAAAGGCAAGAATAACACATTTTACTTTACAGATATGGACTTTACAATGTAATGTAAATTTGTTTTTCTTAACAAAAAAGGTATAATGGAAGTCCTGCCAGTTTTTCCTAAACAAAAACAGCTGTATTGAAAATAATTATCACTAAAATATATATTTTAGAAAAAATAATCAGCATTCAAGAAATTGCACTTGTTTCCTGCAGAAAATTATTCACATCATTATATCTATGTTAATAATCTAGTTCCAGTTATGTCCAAGAAGCTTATTATATAGAACCACAGCCAGGCAGCTCAATTATAACAAGGTCACTGATCAAAGCCTGACTGAGTTGATATTAGTCAATTAAATCCAAACTCTCCTATCCCAAAGAAGTACAAGATGCTTTTTTTATTACTATTCTGGTCCAATATATCTGAAATTACTCAAGTGGGTCAAATTCTGTATGGCAACAAGTTATTTGTCTGGATTGGCTAGGATATTGACACTAATACAACTCTATCCTTTTTCACTCCTTTGCTTGTTAAGTACAGTAGTTACTGGAAAGTAGAAATACTTTGAACTCTTGATTCCCTACAAAAGAATATTTTAGATTGTGTGCTTAAGAACTTTTTAAAATGTAGATTTAGAAAGCTTTCAAATTTCACACATTAAAAGTCCCAAACAACTTCAAACCTAAAATAGCACCTTCATGACTATAGACATAACATATGAGAGTAACAGACCTGGTACATTTTCAGATATATTAGTGGAGGAAACACATGCAGTTTAGTGTTAAACATTCAGTATTACATTTAAACTAGAAATTAAAACCTCGCTACTGAAATGGCTGCATAGGAATAGAAATATAAGCATTCTCAGATCTATTGCCACAGATTTAGGAGGCAGACAGTATCTTATTATTGTACTCTTATCTTTAGTTCTCATAAACACAAAAAAAGAAACTATGAAAGAGTGTATATATTTGTGTTACAAAAATATCCTATTAAACTTTTTGTTTTGAAACAAGGGGAAAGGAAGCAAGGGCAATCTTTCACAGCATTTGCCTACTAGCACTTCAAAGTTTATCTGAAAGCTTACATTTCAAATGGAGAAATGTGATTCAGGACACATGTGAGCAAACATATAGCCCGTTGGAAATTCCTTAAAAATGTGTCATTCCCAGCCATAGCTACTTCTTAACTATAGGAAAAGTCACAGTTGCTTTAAAGTGTTTCTGACACATGCTACATTCATATCTGTGCATGAGCCAAATCACATCTGTCCTTTTGAATCTAAATTGGTAATCTTGATCTCATCCAATTCCTGATTCCTACTGTCCATATACTTCTCTCAACAAACATATTTTTCAGACTTTCCTAATTTTCTTTTTTCTTCACAATATTTAAATCTTGCTTTGTTCTTATCACAATCTACATTATTGCTCCTAGCTACTTTGTTTTGTGTTTGTTTGTTTATTGGATTTATATGCCACCCTTGTCCCAAAAGACTCAGGGTGGCGTACAACATTAAAAAAACACATATTACAAAATATTACTTTGCTTGTTCTGTTTTCAGTCTGGTTCAATAAGACTTTGATCATTCACTCACCAGTTCTATCTTGTATGTCTGCTTTAATATCTGGCATACTCGAATGCATATTTTAGTTCCATTATCTTGAACATTAGTTCTATTTCTATATCCTGAAGAATCTGCTGTGTATTATTCAATCCCAATCAGAAGATTAATTAACAAATAAAAAGAATCTATATATTATATCTGCAGGATAAACCATCTTGCTGGCATCTTGCTCCCTGTAAAATCCATTTAGATACAAGACACAACTCAGGAAACAATATTTCTAGTCACTCATACAACTACAAAAAAAAAGTGAAACTCCTTGCTGTCAACAGGTGTGTGTGTATGTATGTGTGTATGTGTACATATACATACATACATATACATACACATACATACATACACAAATCATTTGTCAACATATACACACAGAAAGAGGAAATGTGACTACTGCAACCTATAGTGTCAGGCCTGCAGTCATATTCCTTTTAGGATCTTTGGTCTGCCGCACTCTCTATTATTTTACTATGCTGTTTCATTAATGGGGAATTGGGAGGGGGAATAGTAAGGAGTAGAATGTGTTGTTGTCAAAATAAAAAAAAATTCCATGTGCATGATGTGCCAACATGTCTCTCTTAATAAATTGGAAGTTTGAGGAAAGCTCTGCCTTGGATTCTGATTTAATTTTGGATGATATTTGGAACGCTGACATATACACCATTAGCAGCAAACACAGAAATTCATATACCGTATTTTTCGGAGTTTAAGATGCACACACCCCCCAAAAGGGGGTGAAAATTTCTGGGACTCTTACATATCAAATGTTGCATCAGCTGGAGGAAGGGGGGAAGGAGTTGCTGCGGTAGCGGTGACAGGCAGCAGCAATCCCCTGCCTGGAACAGCTTATTGGGGGTATTCTGGGAGGCTGATCCAAGCGCCAGCAAAGGCTCCAGCATTTCCCAGCTGAGGCAGCAACGCAGAGGTGAGATTCAGCCAGTTCAACCGAACTGCTTGTTACAGTTGTGTGCAGTTCAGAGAACCGGCTGATCCCACAATTGGCTGGCATGGGTGCAAGCTATGTCTGGCTGCCCTGTTCGTTGAGCAGTTCACCAAGGACACCCTGCCGCCACCCCGCCACAAGTGCACCCTTCCCAGCCTGTGTGGTAGACTGTAAGCCCAAAGACACGGAGAGAGGGGGGTATGGCTTGGCTTCCAGTGCTGGAGAGGGTGGGCAAGGGAAGCGGGCGGGTTACTGGGTTGCTACCACCTTTCATTGGGGCGTGCATAGTAAGATGGGGCTCCTCTTGCTGTCCCTTTTTCCCCCATTGATGGGCATTGCATGGCTTCCTGCCCCTTACTTACTGCAGCCATTGATGCAATTTGGGGGCAGCAGACTGTGTTTTATTAGCCCGATCAGGCATGCTAGAGCCTGCCTCTTTGTCTCTGTAAAGATAACATCAATAGATTTTTTTTCTGGAACGAGGAAAAGAATCACCAATATCCTAAAATTTTCAGCTTGCTATTGTTAGTTTAGGGCGGGGGAGGAAGGGTACCCAGCTCCTGGGTCGACTGGCTTCTTCCCAGCAGTTCTTTCTCTGCTTTTGCATCAGCCGTCAAAGATGAGGCTTTTGCGGACAGAAGAGCTGTGCTGCAATGGAGAAATGGGCAACAGAGCGGCCAGCTTGAGGGAAGGAGGCTGTTTTCTCCTCCTTCCCTGCTCCTCGTATTGAGCTAGTGTTGCATTTACTGTATACAATATACCGGTATCTTGTGTATGAATTTATGAACATGGTTTCAGCTATAGTGCTCTCATAACAATAAAGGACACATTAATGACAGTTCTTTCTTGCAGAAAAATACTATGGTACCTCCTCGTGCTATATACTGGTACAAGGATGTCAAAGCAGAAAAGACAAACATAAAATTTCTTTTAAACTGGAAGTAGTGAAATATGCTGAGGAAAATGGAAACAGAGCAGTGGAGAAACATTTTGGATCACCTCCAACTGAAAAAAAGAGAGTGGAGGAAATAGGTTGATCAGCTGAAAAAAGTAAAGGATAAAAATAAGCACAATTTTTGTGGGCTTGCGGCAAAGTCACCAGTTAGAGGTGGACATGAAAGAATGAATCACACTACACCAGAATAATGGCTTTGCAGTTTCTACAAAAATGGTAATATATGAAGCCAAACGCATTGCTGTAGATAAAGGCAAAGAGCATTTTATTGGATCACCATCCATGGTGCTTCAGACTTATGAGGCAATATGGCCTTGCTACGCGCACCAAAACTAAAATTGTGCAAAAAATGCCAAAGAAATACGAATCCAAGAGTCTGTCTTTTCATACATTTGTAGTAGACGCTAGGAAGAACAATAATTTTGAAATTAGGTTGGGAATATGGATGAAGTCCTGCTACCCTTTGATGTGCCATCTAATAAGACGATCTGAAAGGTGCCAGAAGCATAACCGTGAAAACCGTTTTCTCAGGACATGAGAAAACATATTACACGATTGTGTTGTCCTGCTTCGCAGACAGCACAAAATTGCCACCAATGTTAATTTTCAAAAGGAAAACCTTTCCAAAAGAAGTGATTCCAAAAGGAGTTGTTGTGTGTGTTCATGAGAAAGGATGGATGGATGAAAATGGAATGAGAGCATGAGTTGAAAAAGTGTGATCCAAGCGTCCTGGAGGGCTTCTGAAAAAAACTGCTTTATTAGTGCTCGACCAGTTTAGAGCACATATTAATGAAACCACAAAGAAAAGATTTAAAGAAGTGAAGACTCATCTAGCTGTAATTCCTGGGGGTCTTATCAGTGAGTTGCAACCTCTTGATGTTTCCATCAATAAACCATTTAAAGTCTATATGCGAGAAGAGTGGAACAAATGGATGCCTGCTAGTAATCATGATCTGACACCTACTGGATGAATGAGGCCCACTATCACTCAAGTGTGTGAATGGGTTAAAATGACAGTTGGTCTTACCTGAACTGTAATGCCGGATAAAGGGCGACAGGGATGCTCACATCGCTGCCTTGCAGATGTCTTCTATAGGGACCTGGGAGGCCCAGGCCACCAAGGTGGCCGCACTCCTAGTGGAGTGGGCCGTGATGCCAGCCAGAACCGGCAAGTTCTGTGCCTCGTAGGCGAGGGCAATGGCCAGACGGGTCCACCAGCTAATGGTGGACGGGGAGACTCTCTTCCCTAGTGACGAGGGTTGGAATGACACAAACAGAGCCTCAGACCTACGAAACTCCGCCGTCCGCCTTAGGTAAATCCGTAAGGCACTTCTTATATCTAAACGGTGCCAATTGTGCTCCCGCTCCCTGGTTGGGTCTGGGCAGAAGTCCGGAAGAACCACCTCCTGCACCAGGTGGAAGACAGTGTTTACCTTTGGCAGGAAAGCCGGGTCTAGGCGTAGCACTACCCTGTTATTGTGAAACGTGCATACATCCTCCCTGGAGGAGAGAGCCCCCAGCTCCGAGACTCGCCTAGCCGAGGTGATAGCCACCAGGAACCCAAGTTACAAGTGAGGAGCTTCCGGCTAATCGTCCGGAGTGGTTCAAAAGGCTTGGCCATAAGGGCCTGTAGCACCGTGGGAAGGTGCCACGTAGGAAACCTGTGGGCTGCTGGTGGACAAAGGTGGGCCGCTCCCTTGGGGAACCTCTTAACTAAGGGTAAACGAGGTAGCAGAGTGGGCCCCTCCCCAGGTAGCACTGTGGCCAGTGCCACCAACTGTCTCCTAACCATGGCTAGGGACAGGCTCTTGTCCAGAGAGACCAGGAGACAAACGTCCCCCAAGTGGAATCATACCGTGTTTCCCCGAAAATATGACAGGGGCTTATTTTCTTTTGCCCTACAAAATATGCCCTTGGGCTTATTATCAGGGAGGGCTTATTGTTTTGGGGCTGCCAGGCGGCTGCTCCCTTGTGAAGTGGCTCCTGAAGAGCTGAGCACAGCCTCAGGGGCGAAGCAGCCATGGGGTAACCATGCTCGCGAGCAGCCGCCCGGCAAATCCCCTCTCCAGCCGGGAAGAGTGCCATTCACTGACCTAGGGGGTATCCCTAAGGTGCCAAGCCACGTGGCGCTCTGCCCATTGGAGCATCCTGGCATCACTTCCAGTTTGTCTGTAGGGCTGCAAAAAATGGCCCTACGAGCAAACTGGAAGACTGTTCTCAAATTTCCGGTTTGCCCATAGGGCTGGTTTTTCACGCTCCAGAGGCTTCAGGGAAGCTTCTGAAGCCTCCGGAGGACCTCCGGGGGGGGGGGGGGGCAGGCAGAAAGCCTCTGGAGCCTGAGGAGAGCAAAAAAAAGCACTCCAAAGGTGGGGGGGGGAGCGCTGGTCGCATGCGTGCTGGTTCATGCACATAACATTATGGGTGTGGCACGCCTCCGCATGACCCCCCCTGCACTCCCCCCGCTTTTAGCACGCGGGCCAAAAAAGGTTCGGCATCACTGTCTTAGAGTGTTTATTTAACTTCCTATGTTTGTATTTTTGAAGGATCAGAATGAAAAACAGAAACATTTAGGCTTTCAAATCAGCTCATTCTGAAGTATGAATTATGGTTTGAATAGTACACTTTTTTACCAGAAATTTACAACAATTAGCAGCACTGCACCTAAATGCCTGCATTCAATACCATCCAATAATTATTTTTGTATGTCTCTTTACAATATACCGTAGAAATAGTAAATTCTTGTGATAGTCATATAGTGCAATAGGAATCAATTATGGAATCATTTTATCTATATATATATATATAAAAGCAAAAACCACTCACGAAATCTCCAGAACCATAAAGCCTACAAACTTGAAATGTGGCACTTATGTGCCTCTTGGCTGCTAGGTGCTCGTTTAGAAAGGATTTTTTGAAATGACCATCAGATCATTAGTATTTCTTATGTTATCATTAACATACTCTGATGCTAAGGAGTTAGACGTCCCAACCTGAAAACTTGGATGTGGGCATGGGCGTGGCCAGCCCATAACTCATCTGGCCTGCTGGCTGGGAGTTTGGAGAGGAGCCTGAGGGAGAGAAGGTGATAAGATAGGAGAGGCTTCTGTGGGCAAGCCTGAGGGAGAGAAGAGGATAGAAGAGGAAAAGAGGCTTCTGTGGGGCAAGCCTGAGGAAGAGAAGGGGATAGGATAGGGGTGGATTCTGTGGGGCAAGCCTGAGGGAGAGAAGGTGATAAGATAGGGGTGGATTCTGTGGGGCAAGCCTGAGGGAGAGAAGGTGATAAGATAGGGGTGGATTCTGTGGGGCAAGCCTGAGGGAGAGAAGGGGGATAGGATAGGGGAGGATTCTGTGGGGCAAGCCTGAGGTGGAGAAGGGGAGAGAAGAGGCTGATGATAACTACTCATTAATTTTTACGCTGTAAGTGTCGATTTATCAAGCCCGATCACATAGTTTCGTAGCGGAACATGGGTATTCAGGTGGTGTACTAATATGAGAGAAATGTCTATAGAGATTCTCAATCATCCAGGTCATGGTTGTCCCAAAGGTGCTTTTCAAAAGGCAATTGGACTTTTGGGTTTTTCCTTGAAAACATTTTGCTTCTCATCCAAGAAGCTTCTTCAGTTCATTTTTTCTTGAAAAGCACTATTGGGACTAATGTGGGTGTGTAACAAGCACAATATATTAACAATATGTTAATATCAAATCTGACTATTTTGCTTCCTCATTCCCTGAATTTGTAATATATTGTAAGGATGAAGTTGATGACCTGGGAATTAGTGGTTGCCATGCTAGGGCATATATCAGTGTGCTATGGAACTCACTAAGTGCTGTTGCCCTGGAAGCATAAAGTTTAAACTCTGAAGCACAGATATAGTCTGTGAATACATTGTAGTGGCCAAACGACTATTATAGTTAATTTTTCTCTGCAATAAAGATTTTAATCTAATTGAGTTTCTGAGTGTAAACGATAACTGATTTAAGAGTTAAGTGTTTGGACCCAATAATTTACTACTGAACTCTCATCTGGAAGACTGCTGAAACTCAATTTTGGATTTTTATTTTTGAATTTTTCTCAATCAATTACAACAATTCTTCAAAGAAAATTGTTGAGAATTACAATGCAAAGATAGCATAATTGCATTTTGAAGACCTTTGGCAGAGTCAGATTGGGATTGATACATCCATTGTAGGGTCTTTGATCTCTCATATCTCATGATACCATCAATCAGATATATTTCTGGCTATCCATATGAGGGGAACAAATTATCAGTAGGGGTCTTCATCTGTCTACATCAAAGTGATATGAGCTAGGAGAGTCATGCCAGCTCAGATGTCACCTACATTAACAAGGTCTGTGTCAGATTTTGAACAACCAGGACAATATGATACATGGGCTACTAGAACACACCATACAGGGACAAAAAGAGAGAATCTGGAAAGGATGAAACAGCGTTACATTAGATCTAATAAGAAGAGATATATAAAAGATATTATGGAAGTAAGGATGGACAAAAAACCTGCACCCATACTGAGAAACATCTAGTTATCCAATGCTTCAACATAATGAAGAGGAAGTCACTCTCACAATTTGACACAGATCAGTGGTTCTCAACCTGTGGTCCATGGATCCCTGTGAGTCATCAGAGGGGGTGGGTGGGTCTGCAAACGTTTTAAGAAATGTTATGATTTAAATTTTGAGTTAAGTCTTGAGAGTCTGTGGTCACAAACAGTATTTAAAAGAGGTTCATGGTAAAGAAAAGGTTGAGAACCACTGACATAGATCAACTACATATTACATCCTAGACTCAAGAAGATGCCGAAGAACAACTGGATGGACAACCAATACCTGAAGCTGGAATGTCACTGTCATATCCTCCATTCCACAACACAGAAGATAATATGAGGCATAAGATTGTGGATCTACAATCAACCCTTGACACCAGTTTCCATGATTCAGAGAGGATGCCAACAAAGCCCTAACAACTATCCCTACTTCTACCATAATACACCACAGTCTCTGTTATCCTGGGAACACTTGCTATGCAATTAAGAAAAACAGCAGTAGATACAAACCCCTGGAAAACAGAGGCTAAGATCAAACCAATCTTCAGAGAGATTAGTCATCTGCATGGAGTTACAGAAAAGTATAAAGATTAAGAATAAGATTCAGCTACTGAAAAAAAAATACAATGAACTCCATCTGAAGCCTTAAGGACTGCTAAACAAAGGTTCATAGATCTGGCTACCAGGCTGATATACTAAAGTAGAAGCCAAAAAGATAAATGTCCTCTTCCCTAAAGAACTTTTCAAAGTGTACTCCCAAACACAGTGCACCAACACAGTAAAAAGCAGAACCACCAACAGCAGAAACTGAACAGTACTGGAAGAACGTATGGGAAAAAGAGAAGAAACATAACACCAGTGCATTACGGCTATAGGATCTCAGAGCAGACCACAGCAATCCACGAGAATGAGAACTGGTTACTGTCACAACAGGTCAAGAACATGAAAGGCTGGGCATCAGCTGGCCTGAAAATAATCCATACCTGCTGACTAAAGAAACTTATAACTTAGCAGCACAGAAGCAGCTGCTTGCAGCAGACTCTGCCAGACTGGCTAGCATAAGGAAGGAGTGTGCAGATCATGAAAGATCCCCACAAGGAAAGGACCGTTGTCTTACCTGAATGGTAATTCTCTGTGCGCTGTGAGAAAATCCAAGCATGGGTTCAACTTCAGTTTGTCTGCCGGGTGACTGAGTTATTTTAGTCTTTTAGCCATGCCTCCTAGGCTTGACTGCCTCAGTTTCTCAACGAAGACGTGGACCACAAAAAGAGTTTGTTGACATGCTGCGTGTTTCAACTCGGTCATCTTCATTTAATCCAGATGTGGACCCGGATTTTCAGGTGGGGTTGGATTCTCCTGCAGCACACAGAGATCTACCTTTCAGGTAAGACAACGGTCCTTCTCCTGTGCGCTGCTTGGAGAATCCAATCATGGGATATACCCAAGCTTAATGTCCTATGCGTGGGAAGATGGATTGTCTAGGGCCCTGTCAGCTTCGTGGATCGCCTGTAGGACCCTCCGCCCAAATGATGCCTCAGCCGAGGCAAGCGAATCAAGTTTATAATTTTTGATGAACGGCGATGAGAAGGCCCATGTGACTGCCCTACATATTTCCTCCATCGAAGCTTCAGTAGCCCAGGCTGCTGTGGTGGCTGCGCTGTGAGGTGGGATGAGTGCCATTGGGACAAAAGTCAGATAGACTTACTTCCTGAGACTATGAAAACGAGTGTTTATTTTAGGGATGAATGATGGGTCCAGTCTGAGGATGACCCTATCAGGCCGAATGATGCAGAGATTATCTCAGACAGACAGGGCTGCCATCTGTGAAATATACCTTTGCAGAGGTAACTGCCACAAGGAAAGCGACTTTCAGTGTCAGATGATGAAGGCTGGAAGTCCTCAATGGCTCAAATGGTGGATTGACAAGAGCCTGTAAGACCGGGCAAAGATCCCATGTGGGGTATCAGTGAATTACAGGTGGTCGCAGATTCACTGCTCCTCGGAGGAAAGTAGACACCTATGGATGTCTAGAGAGGGTGCTATTGGAACCTGACTGTAGAACTGTTGACAGGGCTGCGAACTGCCTGTGAAGGGTGTTTGGGGCAAGCCCCTTGTCAAGTCCATGTTGTAGGAATTCGAGCACCTGGGGAATTGAGGCCGAAATGGACTCGATGGAGTTGGTGGAGCACTACCTGCAGAATGCGGCCCAGGTTGCATCATAAATACGGTTTATATAATTGCATCTGGAAGCCAGTAGGATCTGTATTAAGCAGAAAAAGAATTTCCTTTTTTTCAGGAGGTCCCTCTCAAGTGCCAGACGGTTAGCTGGAGCCACTGAGGATCTGACAGACTGACTAAGTCCACAAACCATGGTTGTCGGGGCCAGTAGGGAGCTGGATAGCTGTTGAAATAGCACCGGATGAAGCCTCCACTCCATGTGGTCGATGGTGGACCTGCTGAGCCAGTCTGCTTGAGTGTTGGTCATCCCAGAGATGTGCTCGGCGTGGATGGACAATAGGTGAATCTCCGCCCACAGACACAGTTTCTCCGCCTCCTGCATTAGAGCTTTGGAATGCATGCCCCCTTGGTGGTTTACGTAAGCCTTGGTGGCCACATTATTTGTGAGCAGGACGTGATGACCTGCGGCCTGATCCTTGAAGCGACATAGGGCCAGATGTGCTGCCCTGAGCTCCAGCCAATTTATGCTGTTTTCCAGCTCTTCCTGCGTCCAACGACCCTACAACAGGTGAGACTGTAGATGTGCACCCCAACCGAACAGGCTGGCGTCCAGTCTTACAGCAACTTGATGGGGATCCTTGAAAAGGCACCTTTTCCTTACAGCTGGGGAAGTCCACCAAAGGAGCGAGTTTTGAACTCGAGGGGGAATCCGCACCTTGATGTTGGAGTTGCTTCTCTCTGCTCGTTCGTGCAGTAGAATAAGCCACTGTAATGGACAGGCGTGCAGTCTTGCCCAGGGAACAACCAAAATGCAGGAGATCATTTTCCCGAGTAAACGGGAAAGCAATATCAGTGGTACCCGGCATTGAGATCAGATGGATGAGATCATTGCTCGTAGGCTGGATTGACGGTCTGGAGAAAGCAACACTTTGCAGGCTATGGTGTCGATCATTGCTCCTAAGTGTAAGAGTCTGTTGGTGGGTCAGACCTGACTCTTCCCCATGTTCACGGAGACGCCATGGTTCTGCAGAACGAGCATTGTGGTGCGCAG
Organism: Natrix helvetica; assembly: GCF_964273705.1. Classification (NCBI taxonomy): domain Eukaryota; kingdom Metazoa; phylum Chordata; class Lepidosauria; order Squamata; family Natricidae; genus Natrix; species Natrix helvetica. The sequence continues at coordinate 44,645,531 of NC_138549.1, read as the reverse complement.
ATCCCGCTGTGCCTGTTTGACGGACGACTGGATAAGGATGTTGTCCATGTAACATTGCATGCTCATACGACGAGATCGGAGGTGTGCTGTTACTGCTGCTAACAGCTTTGTGAAAGTCCTGGGGGCCGATGACAGGCCAAATGGCAGGGCCCAATACTGAAAGTTGTGCCCTACATAGTGGAACCGCAGGAACCTTTGGTGCAATGGTGTGATGGGTATGTGCAGGTAAGCCTCCCTGAGATCTATCGAGGTAAGTAGATCCCCCTCCCAAATGCTGCCAAGGATGGAATTTTGGGACTGCATTTTGAAGCATTTGTACGCTGATGTCTAGGAGGTGGTGAATCTCGGTTTCCATTAGGTCCTTCTTGGAGGGATTCTTGGGAGTGGGGCAACTTAGAAAGTGGCGGCGTGGCAGGGAAATTCTATGGTGAGGCCCAGCCTCACCGTCTATAGAAGCCAGGCATCCGTGGTGATCTCCTTCCACTGGAGTAGAAACCTTGCCGAGGCAAGGCTCCATTTGGATCGCATGTCCACCTGCCAATGACGAAGCCAAGCTAAGCACCTGGAAGTTACATTAGCCGCAAATGCGTGCAAAGCGGACTTGGCGGCATTAAGTGTGGCATCCGCTGAGTATTCCGTGGCTATCATCAGTTTGTTTAAATCCTGGCGGAGCCTGGAATCCTCCATGGGAATTTTATCTAAGAGCTGCCTCAGCCACATAAGGATGGCTCTATTAAAAAAGGAAGCCGAGGTCGAAGCCTTAATGGCCGAGGCTCCGGCTTGGTGAACGTTCCGGAAATAGGACTCCACTATCTTGTCCTCCGCCTTCAGCCCTTCCATGAGATCAGAAGGGATGAGTGCTGATGACGTAAGAGCGGCCATGGGGGTATCTACCCTGGGCCACTGTAAGAGGTTCTCCATCTCAGGAGCTACCGAATACAACCTTTTGTTGCAGCCACTGGGAGCTGGTATAGAACCAGGCTGAGACCATTGGCATTGGACAACATCTAGAAAGAGCTGGGGGGCAGGAACTTCCTCGTGCTTGGCAGACGATTCCTAGAACAAGTTACTGCTCTTGGCTGCTTGGCTGGATCAGCCAAGGTGCTGGCCATCTCTATACTAGTCACTGACTTCGTCTTGTGGAGAAGGGACTTCATCTTGTGGAGAAGAGTGTGGGCTTGAAGAGACCCGTAAAGGCGGGTTTGTCAAGAGTCATATCCTCATCATCCGAGAGGATCTGCTCAGTGGCCACCTCCTCTGCTGCTAGTAAGTCCTCACTGCGCACTGATGGCTTGGGAGAGGGGGGGGATCCTGACTGGGAAGACGTTTGTCCCTACTCTGGCCCTGGTTATCTGGGACGTGATTCTCCTCCCTAGTGGAGGTAGGAGTGGCTCTGCACTGAAAGGCAAACTTCACGGCCTGCATTATAGCCAGGAAATATATTCCTGCTGCTCCGCAAAAAACCCTGCTGAGGAGGGTCTAAGGTCAGCTGAAGGCTCGGCCTCCCTGGCATTGCTAGGCAAATCCTCTCCAGTTATGAGAAAACAATTGAAGGGTGAGAAATCCTCTTCGCAACAAGCTGCCTGAAAACCCCAGGAGACAGAAATATCATCTGGAGGCCAATCCTGTGTCTCAAACTTGACCTGAGTGAGTTCAGAAGCCTGCTTTGGAGGAGATGGATTAACCATCAGCGCTTTCTACATCCTTGTGAATTGTTTTTCCAAGGCCTTCAATCGTCTACTGGCATCTTTATCTGATATAGAGGATTTGTGGGAGGATGTCTTAGGCCTGCCTGACTTGGTAGAGCCCTTGGATGGCACCTTAGCCGCTTTCCTCTTGGGGGCTGGCTGAATGATGGAAGATGGGCCTGGGCAAGGTTCCTCCTCCTCGTGACCTAGATCAGCCATCCTTGATAGGCAGGTAGGCTGGCAACCAGGGATGCCCCATTTACCACCTCAGAAACAGGTATGTACGATCGACTTGGTAGATTGTTCTCAGCCACAGCCTCACCAGGTTGTGACCAAGTACTGGGACAGGGAAGAGCCCAGGAATGGGTGGGAAAGGCACCCAGGCAGCCTTGTTCGAGGCCTGGCACCACTCTGTTGAGACCTGCAGCCGCAAAAATGAAGCTGTTCCATTTGATGTTGGAGCTGTTGCAACTGCTGAAGCTGTGGAGGTAGACTGGGACTTTTAGCCTGTTGCAGGGTTAGCCCAGATCTATTTGGCTCCCGCGGATGGAGTCTGGCTATCAGGCTGCAGGGAAAGGAGAAGCAAAGGCCCAGGTGCAGCCCCTCAGAGCCTTTCCTGAGGCGCTCTATGTTTGAAAGTTCAAATCGCCACTAGACTGGCAGTCCAATCCGATCTAGTGGCCAAAATGGCGACCACGCCAAAACAGCAATTCAAAATGGCAGTTACCCCAAACTTGTGCCCAAAATGGCAGCCACACTTCATTTCTTCAGCAATGGATCGCCTGAGCACAGCCTTTGGACTCCTGCTGAAGCTGCAGCCAAAGCTCACCCAGCCGAATCGCTAACTGATCTTCTAGCCGCTGCGGTGCCCTCCTGGATGTCTGCACTGCTACGGAGCCTTTTCCTCACATGGAGATTTGACAGCTCTGCCTGATAGCTCTGAGCCTCGTGCGAGGCCTGGAAGGAGCCTGTGCTGCTGCAAGCCCCGTGAGGCCTTTTGACAGATGTCAAATTGTCTAAATAAGTTATCCTATGTGCTGCTGCCACTGAGTAAAAATTGAAGAATCCAAACTACGAACTTTAGTTTCTCTGCTCAATGACTGAGGAGAAAGTCAAAGTAACGCCAGTGACCTTGACTGAGTTGAGAAACTGAGGCAGTCAAGCCTAGGAGGCATGGCTAAAAGACTCTAAAATAACTCAGTCACTGGACAAACTGAAGTTGAATCCATGATTGGATTCTCCAAGTAGCGCACAGGAGAACAGCACCATCACTCGCCTGCTTCCTCAGAACATGGAAAGTCATATCAAGCATCATAGCCTCCAAGCTATAGAAACATATAGGTTAGTACATGAACCCAGCTCAGAATACTGAGAATAATAGTAGAGGCTCAAAATACCAATTGCTTATAGGTAGAGCATGTGCATCATATGGTCTTTCATTAATCCTGGCAAGTCATTGGTGTATAAATGAAATACTAATAGGGCTAAAATGCATCCTTGCCTTACCCCTTTGCTTGTGTGAATCCTGTCAGTCAGGGCTCCATTAACCCATACACACTTTCAGGCAAGTATTTATATATAGGGTTTTGATCAGGGTTAGTAGTCTGGGTTCAATTTTAAGAGCTGTCAGTTTACGCCATAGTACATCTCTACTTACCGTATCAAATGCAGCTGTGAGATCTATAAAAACTGCATATAGGGGTCTCCTCTTGTAGGCATATTTGGCAATTAGATGATTCAGAACAAAGCAGTTTTCAGTAATAGATCGACTTTGTTTAAAGCCTGCTTGTTCTTCTATGAGAATATGATTCTCTTCTGCCCAGATTTACATTTTGTTCAGAAGTAACCTCACATATATTTTTTCCTACAATATTGGAGTAATCACCTAAGACACAAGGTCTAGACAGATCAATCTGAACACAGCTAAGTTTGACTACAGGAAAGCCTACAACTCAATGCCATAAACAGGGATCTATGAATGCCTGGAACTATACAAAATGAATAATAATCTAAACATCTTCCTCAAAAATTCAATGGGACTTTGGAAGACAACAATGGAAGTCAATTCAAGACAGTTCACACAAGTAGTCATCAAGTATGGCATAAACCAAAGTGACACAGTCCTGCTATTCTGCATAGCCTTGAACTTTCTCAGGCAGACAATCACAAGGAATGGATACAAGTTCAAGAGTGGAACTACCATCAATCACCTTCTCTGCATGGATGACATCAAGATGTATGCTAGAGCTGGCCCACCTAACAGAGATCTACAGCGAGGACACTTGGGATGTCATTAGGACTGAAGAAGTATGGCAAGATGGTGATCAAGAGAGACAAGGTAATTAATACTGATGTGTTGGACTAAGCAGCTACATAGCAGACACACAGACCAGCTACAAGTATGTTGGTATCCCAAAGTCACATGATAAGGAGGCAAGGAAAACAGCAACATCCAAGTACCATCAAAGATAAGACAGGATAAGACAGGTCCCGAAGAGCCAGTTTAATGAGTAGAAAGACCATGCCATCAACACTTTTGCCCTGCCATTCATCCAATACCCTCCTGGTATAGCTGGCCAAAGGTGCACATGAAATCTGCTAATGTGAAGACTCAGAGTCTCCTCACAATATACAGACGTTTCTCCTCAAAACCAACACTCAGGAACTGTATACCACCTGGAAATAAATCAGGCAGTGTGTGTCAAAGTGTTTATCCAGGACACAAAACTCAGAGCATCCAGGAATAGATGATACCTCAAGATGAGCTGCTGAGACAATGCCTAAGGCAGCAGCAGGCAAGGAAAATCAAGACCCTAAATGGGATATGCCATCAACATACAGATGAGGTGGCAGACATTGGGAAATTCTACCAGCTGCTGGAAAGGGTTGGAGTAAAAAAAAAAAAACAGCACTGAGTCACTGATTATAGTAGTATAAGAGAACGCATTAAGCCACAGACCCATAGAAGCAGATCTCTACCCCATTAGAAAGTATTTGAGATGTAGACTATGCTGAGAAGCCTCAGGAACAGTCCAACATATAGTGGCAGGATGTAAGACAAAACAGCATATATTGAACAGTAGAATGAAGTGGCTGGCACTGTACATAGAAACATCTATACAATATGTGGGCTAGACTTTTTCAAATTCAGACGGGAGATTCCACAGAAGGTCACAGAGAATAACAGGGCTAAGATTCTGTAGAATTTCTAGAGACAGACAGACAAGTTGATATTGGCCAATTAGTCAAGACATCATGTAGAAGACAAGGAGCAGAAGATGACAGTAATGATGGATGTAGCAGTACCAAAAACATTGGGAAGCAGTAATGTGAGAAACTGGAGAAGTACCAAGGTCTGAAGAAAGAACTAGAGAGGATGTGGAAAGTAAAGACCAAAGTGGTTCCAACAGTAATAGATGGGACAGTGACTTTTACAGATGCCAGGAATAGAGTGCAGTACTAGGAACTGCTAGTTCCTAGTAGAGCCCTTAAACTGTCAAGTGTCTGGTAGGACACCCAAGATTGAGGAAGAAACATAGCATCCATAGGGATGAAAATGACCTTTTTCATATATGTATGTGTGTGTGTTAGGCAAAGTTGGGGAGTAGTAACAGGAGATAAGGTGAAATGGATAGGATCAAACATATTACTGGAATATCTTTGGGAGAGATTAATGTGCATTATTAAGGACAGTTTACAATGATGCATTTGTTCATAACAGTCACCTAGATTTGAACTCAACTCACCTAAATAAGTAGTAAATATAAAACTTATTCAGAATTATTTTACAATTTCTTCTGACATTTTGAAAAAAATGCTCATGTAAGCTACATAAAATAAAGAAAGATGTTTATATAGATCTTAAGAAAACAGAATAACAAATTCTAAAGCAGGTAACTTAAGTAGTTAAATCAAATTCCTTTCCATTCAGGTAGCGCATTAATGTCTTACAGTAGAAGCAAAGACAGATTTGTCAAGTAACCAGTAAATACATGCCTCAGCTAAAAAAAAAACTCCCCCAAAGAACTTTAAAGATGTATAATTAATATATGAATTTCACTTTTGTTTAATACAGTAGTTACCAAGTTGCTAAAGCTCACAGAAATGGCAACATCGGGTAATCTTACCTGCCATGCCTTAGCATTCTAATAGACGTATCAAATATTAAGAAAGGGTAACTTCATAAAGACTGTATAAAATAGTACACAAAGTGGTTCCTATTTTGTTAATCCAGTGCTTCTCAATTATTTTCTGTCATGCCCCCCCTAGGAAGAAGAAAACATTTCGCGCCCCCCCCCCCGCGCGACTGTAAATAGTATAATTTGTCTATAAAATTGTTATAAGTACACCTCTGCATAACATAGCACACCGGTCTATCCTCCTCTCCCACCGTAGTCACATGCTTTCTTTCCTCTTTCCCTCTTACTTGTCTATCCTTCCTTCCACCCTCCCTTCCTCCTTCCCTTCCTTCCTGCCTCCCTTCCAGTTCCCTCCTTCCTCTTTCCCCCTGCCTGCCTGCCTTCTTTCCCTCCTGCTTATCTATGCTTCCTTCCTTCCTTGCACCTCCCTCCCTTCTGCCTGCCTGCCTTCTTTCCTCTTTCCCTATCCTCCTATCCTTCCTTTCTCCCTCCCTCCTTCCCTGCCTCCCTTCCAGTTCCATTCTTCCCTCCTTCCTTCTGCCTCCTTCCTGCCTGCTTGCCTTCTTTCCTCTTTCCCTCTTACTTGTCTATCCTTCCTTCCACCCTCCCTTCCTCCTTCCCTTCCTTCCTGCCTCCCTTCCAGTTCCCTCCTTCCTCTTTCCCCCTGCCTGCCTGCCTTCTTTCCTCTTTCCCTATCCTCCTATCCTTCCTTTCTCCCTCCCTCCTTCCCTGCCTCCCTTCCAGTTCCATTCTTCCCTCCTTCCTTCTGCCTCCTTCCTGCCTGCTTGCCTTCTTTCCTCTTTCCCTCTTGCTTGTCTATCCTTACTCCCTCCTCCCCTTCTTCCCTCCCTCCCTGCCAGCAGCTCCTCCAGCATCCCAGCTGGAAGCAGCAGCACAACAGTCGCCGTTACCAGGGGCGAAGGGGTGGGGGTGGCAAGATCGGGCGACCGCCGCCCCTTTGTCCCTTCCCCAACAGCGGCTGTTGCGCTTCCGCTTCCAGACGGAATGCTGGCGGTGGAGCTGCTGGGGGGGAGGCGAGCTACCTGCATAAAGACGCCGCCGAGGGAATGGCAGAATATATCCCGGCTTGAAGTGGCAGCGCTGGGGACTGCTCAGAGACTCAGCAGAGCCGCGGGCTGGAGCTGTGCAAAAAGTCTGCTTGGGCTGGGTGGGGGGGGGAAGGGAGGGAAGCCTGGGACAGCCATGCTTCCCTCCCTCCCACCCCCGCCCGAGCAGGCTTCTTGAACAGCTCCAGCCCGCGGTTCCAATGAAAATCCAGTGCGAAGTGCTGCCACTTCCAGGCGGGATATATTATGCCTCGCCCACGCCGCCGCCGCCGTTGCACCCAGATGGAAAGGGAGCCTTCGCGCCCCCCTTTACGGAGCCTCGCGCCCCCCCAGGGGGGAGCGCCCCACTATTTGAGAACCGCTGTGTTAATCCAATGAAAGCAATAAATGCTGCTTGTGTATTTGCCATAAAGACCAGCAAGTTCAGTAAACATTAAATTTCTTCAGTAATTTTTCTATTGCCAGATGGAATTTGCTTTTCTAAATTACAATGTTTAAGATATTTTAATTAATTGATGACTTCAGAGTTTGATTAAATCTGCATCCATTTAATGTTTCATTGCCTGGTCAGTAGAGACTGCCTCTCCCCAATCACATCATCCTCCCTTATAAGATCTAGCAGTGAAGGCATGCTGCAGATACCATCAACTAGGGATCTCATCTGCCATGGGCCCATCTTATCGAACATCATCTCCCTCAAATTACATTAGTTCCATCACTTTTGACATTTTGAAAGTCCCTCAAGACCTGGATATATAATTAGAACACCCAGGGAAACAGAGATACACTCAGATGCCAACTTTTATTCTTCTTTTGCGAAGTTTATATATTTGTTTTAATAAGATTTATTTTACAGTCTGAATTATTTATTGTTTTTAATATTTATTGTTTGATTGTTGTACGCTACCTAGAGTTGTATTTTCTGAAATGGGCAGCTGTACAAATGTAAATGAATAAAAATAAAAAATACACCCAATTGAACTTTAAAAAATCCCACCCAAAAGTTATAATTTGTATACCATAGCCTCTAACAGATGATATTATACGATGAGACCTAAATTAGGGATAATCTATCAATATACAATCCCCAAAGTATAGCTGTCTTAATTGTGGGCTATCCTAAGGCCTGCTACCCAAAGCGAGGTGAAGTATGACTACTGACTCATTCTGATCAAGTACAGATCACAAGTGACTAATACAGGATGGTGAATTTCTACAAATCTTTTGGTTTTAAGTAACAGACACAATAATATACTTTTATAGACTAGTTGCCTAATATTGAATATATTGAAACATACTATTCCCAAAGCATCTCATATGAACTCATATTTATACCTATCAAGATGGCATGCTTCAACTAAATGACACGTGTGTAGTATATTTAATGTTGTGGGCTACAGATAACCTTCGAGAAGAATGCAGTGGCTTGAAACCTGAAACATCACGAAGCTGAGAAAAGTATAAAGTAATTATAAATTAATTGGTATTTAATTAATTAATTATTCTTTTCTACTTCTTTAATCATATTCCCTTTCTATATTCAAATGTAATTCAATGACAATTTGAATCGAAGCCCAGAAATTGTACACATCTATGCCAAAAAAAGGATAAATATTTTGTTTGCACAAGTAAACATTTTGTTAAACTTATTCTTTTCTATACCTTTTAGTAGCAAAAATAAGCTTCAAAATATGCACACAAATGCTTCAAAGAAAGTTGATGATTTCCAATTAATCAAGGCAGGTATCTTTAACATAAATGCCTTCACCTCATCCATAATAGAAATAGAGCAAAAAATCTATTTAAAACAGCAAAACCAGGTTTTGCCCCATATACATGCACCCACTTTCAGTTCGTACTTTTTTATGTACAATTAGCAGCAATATATGAGGTTTCTTTGCAGAAATGTTCTGCATACAGAAAAGGCTCTTATACAAGATTACTTTTTTTCTCTTAACTAAAGTTGTATCATGTCAAATGAAAGTTAAGAAGTGTTTCTCATTGCTTACTAATAAAATGTATTCATTTTTATTTTGCCTACATGTCAGTGACGTGCGGTGAGGGTTATGGCTGGGGAGGCTGGTGACGTCATCAGGAAGGCGGGGAATGGAACCACGTGTGCAGACCACGTGTGCAGACCACGTGGTCTCGTTCTCCGCCTTCCTGAGTGAACATTAAGGGGACAGCGGCGTAGCATTACTTCCTCCACCGGCACCAGTCCCTTTCACCCCGCTCAAGCCTTGCCGCCTGCAGCCACCGCCCGCCCTCGCTGCTCCTTTCGTTGCTTGCCCGCCCGCCTCTAAGGCACGCCAAAGCCTCCTTCGTCCCCCCCCAGCGCGCGCCCTTTTTATTTCCCGCGACACCCCCCCCATTTCGGGAAAGCTTTCCCCATTGCCTGGGGGGTGAGGGGGGCGGCTCCTCTCCCCCCACTCCCTCCGTCCCTGCCTCTCTCCTCAGCCCCAAAGCTCCGTCCGCGGGACTCACTTCCAAGGCGATGGCTGCTCCATCCCGCTCCGGCTCTGGAAGCGACCGAAGATCAGGCTGCGTCGCTCGCTCGCCGGACTGCTTCGGCGCCATTCTGGCTACCTTCGTCCATCCGCGCCCGGGAGATGCGGAAGCAGTCCGGTGGACGAGTGACCGAAGATCTCGCTGCCTCGCTCGCTGCCTCGCTCGCTGCCTCGCTCGCTGCCTCGCTCGCTCGCTCGCCGGACTGCTTCGGCGCCATTCTGGCTACCTTCGTCCATCCGCGCCCAGGAGACACGGAGGGAGAAATGTTGTCGGCGCCTCCAGATGACGAACCAGTCACTTGCTTTCGTCATCGGGAGGCCGATAACATTTCTGCCTCCACGTCTCCCGGGCGCGGATGGACGAAGGTAGCCAGAATGGCGCCGAAGCAGTCCGGCGAGCAAGCGAGCGAGGCAGCGAGATCTTCGGTCACTCGTCCACCGGACTGCTTCCGCATCTCCCGGGCGCGGATGGACGAAGGTAGCCAGAATGGCGCCGAAGCAGTCCGGCGAGCGAGCAAGCGAGCGAGCGAGGCAGCGAGATCTTCGGTCACTCGTCCACCGGACTGCTTCCGCATCTCCCGGGCACGGATGGACGAAGGTAGCCAGAATGGCGCCGAAGCAGTCCGGCGAGCGAGGCAGCAAGATCTTCGGTCACTCGTCCACCGGACTGCTTCCGCATCTCCCGGGCGCGGATGGACGAAGGTAGCCAGAATGGCGCCAAGGCAGTCCGGTGGACGAGTGACTGAAGATCTCGCTGCCTCGCTCGCTCGCCGGACTGCTTCGGCGCCATTCTGGCTACCTTCGTCCATCCGCGCCCGGGAGATGCGGAAGCAGTCCGGTGGACGAGTGACCGAAGATCTCGCTGCCTCACTCGCTCACCGGACTGCTTCGGCGCCATTCTGGCTACCTTCGTCCATCCGCGCCCGGGAGACGCGGAGGCAGAAATGTTGTCGGCCTCCCGATGACGAAAGCAAGCGACTGGTTCGTCATCCGGAGGCGCCGACAACATTTCTCCCTCCACGTCTCCCGGGCGCGGCCGGACGGATGTATATAATATTATATATAGTATATAATATTATATACTATTATTCCATGAAGAGAGGTGAGGCCCTGCCTCCCTTGCCTCTACTGACTGCACGTCACTGCTACATGTTATGTTTTACGAGCTTTTAAAGTACTATAACTTGTTTTAGAACAGAAGGTGAGGGGTTTTTTAATTTAAAAAAAGGATTGCCACCTGTAATTTTAGGTTTTCTAGTTGATTGGTGTACTTGATCTTCACAATTTTTAAGGCATACAGTATTACAAATCTATAAATAGTTTCTGAAACTATTTGTCTCTGAAAAATAGAATATTTACAATACTTTGCTGAAATGTGATATCTGGGAGAAATCAAACAACTATGCAACCACTTATACACATCTTAGAATTATATTTCTCTGATCTGATCCCCAATCCCCGGTCCATGGCATACCAGTAACCAGCCTGCCCAAACAAGTGAAGCCCCATCTGCTGAATGGAGGCAATATGTAAAACCACATCCCGTACAGTCCGCAGAAAAATCTTTCTCCATGGAACCGGTCACTGGTGCCCAAAAGGTTGGGGACCACTGCCCTATGTCACACTGCAACATATTTTTATACTATAAACTTCTACTAACTCAAAATAAATATCTTATTCGAATTCTTAGGCATACTTTAATGTTATACTTTCAATTTTATTAAAAATGCATGAAACTTAATTACATAGTAACAGAAAAATATTATGAAAAGATTTGTTTTGAAGTGTTAAAATTACTGCAAATCAGCTACCCTTACTCCTTTGTTAAAGTATCAAAACAGGAATTTTATAATTTTCATACTTCCTTTAACAAACTCACAACAAATCTTTTTAAAAATTATTTAACATTGCAGAATTATTTTTTGCCAGGTACCGGTGGCTAATACCCAAACTATGTATAGTAGTCCTGAATGCATAATTCAGTATATGAGGACAAATACATATTTCTTTCACAAAACCAAATAATACTGACAAAAGTTTGTTTTCTTAATACATTAAACAGTTAAGACAGTCACACATCTTTTAGCAACATCAGTCACTTGCACAAAAATAATCTTAAAGTAGTAGTCCTGATATCTATTTCCCATGTTTTTAAAGAGAGAGGAAGAAAGATGAATCCAAACTGCTACATCTCAAATCCCATGCACATTCTCAACCCAGCAATCAAATTTTACCATTTGGCTTAGCAGCCAAATATATTGATATAAATCCAGAATATAAATTAGGCATAAAAATGGCATACACCATTTCCTTTGAAAGACCCTTCTTACCCTAATCACATTCTTGGCATACCCTACATGTTTAGTACTTAGAATCTGCCTTAGACCTTGAACTGCCATTAAATCTTTAGCACCAATTGTTTTTCAATCCTGGTATATATCAAAAACAAGGTATTCCTATTGATTGAAAAAAGGAGACTGAAGCCAGGAATATCTAGCCAAACTTAATATCAACCCAATGGTAATGTGATGGTGGAATCATTGTAAAGACCACTCAGCCAAATTAATTTCTAAACTACAGTCAAGCAAATTTCATGCTCAATAAGCATGTCCAAAGGTGCACATAGATGATTTATTACATTTCTCACGTTGATCAGAAGTTGTAGCTTTTTTCACTCTGATGTCATTTATATATACTAGGATCACAGTTTTTAGGATTTTCAACCAGCAGTACCACTGTATAACATAAAGAATACCAGTGTGGAGCAGAATACAACCATAATATATAGCCTTACAAAGCCTTTCCAAAAAAGATGTGTGTATTAAATGTTCCTATGCAATTTCAGCTTACATTTCACGTGGTCCCTGAAAGCACATGAAATATTCCTGTGTTTTAGTCTACAGGAACTATAACTTCATCCCTACGTTGTAATGTCTTCAAGAAGCTTCTTGGATTAGAAAGAAAACATCTTCAAAGAAAAACAAGAAAGCTCAGTTGCCTCTTGAAAAAGCACCTTTGGAACAAACATGACCTGAATGTCTGAGACTCTCCATAGACACCCTACACTGTAACCACTTAGAATTCCTAGTGACAGCTAGGGACATTCTCCAAAATCACTAGTGAAAAACAAAGTATTTAACACAAAAGTTATGCTCTTGAACCTTTAAAAATTCACCTATGACTTGCCAGGAAATTTTCTAACCATTATTATTAATTGCATTTGCATTTTCAAGGTTTGTATGGAAAATTGTAAATATAAATAATGAATAATTTCACCACTCAGTGAAATTATAGTAATGTTAAAATTGTAAAATAATTTATGCAGTATTTCCTTAATATAGAAAGTATGTGCAGAGTATGTTATATAATATTGTCCTATTAATACTAAAATAGTCTGATGCGCAATTAGACATGGAAATCCAAGTAATTACAATTAATTAGGGGGGAAAGCTGCTCTGCAGCTTCTATTTTTCTTCTTCTGTTCAACTGTGTCCAATTCTCAGACTGCTTGGACAAGTTCCTGCAGTTTTCTTGACAAGATTTTTAGAAGTGTCTTGCCATTGCCTCTTCCTTAAGAGTGAGAGAAAGTGTCTGGTTCAAGATAACCCAGCTGACTTGTGCCTCAGGCAGTAGAACTCACAATCTCCCAGTTTCTACCTTTTGTAGTTTGATGCCTTAACCACTACACCAAACTGTCACTTTCACTTAAATACCTAGATTCATATTCAGTATTTGTCAGTGGCTTTAAAAAAGATAAATATACAGCTTTCTGACATCTAAAACCAATAAATGAAAAGTTAACAAGTATAAAAAAGCACTTTGGGTTTCTTTGTCATTGATTCAGATTCAGAAGTCCTAGCTACGAAAGTCCTAGCTACAAATGATACCTAAGGTTGCACAGTACATTTAACTGAACAAACTCCTTTTCTGTGTATGGACAGCATTACTACCTGAACATGAGGTTTGTACATTTATTTGTTTAAAGTTTAAAAAACAAAATTCCCCATAAACAATCTGCTATATTATCTCAGATATCATCCTGATTCATTATTACAATAATTCTGCAGTGATAAAGCACACAGACCTAAGCTCTTAACAATGTACACATGTGGCTGGTACAAATTTGAATGCATATCTACAGTTCTAAGAGAACACTTCGAATTATTTAACAATGTTTGAGATTTCATGTTAAGTTTACAATATTTGAGTTGGATCTTTTAAAAATATTTTCTGGAGAGAAATAATTAAACACCGGAGAGAAATCTTTTTTCTACTATGTAAAGTAATGCATTGTCAATGTCACTGGGATACTGATAACAAAGGCAGGACTGCTTTCTAGTCAGCATAATCAAGAGGTGTCCTAGAAAGCAATACATGGACATATCTGCTCTTACTTCGGATCTATTTCAAAAACTGCAGTTTAAAAGCAACTCCTGCTGTACTAACTTTGAATAAAGAACTGGCCACCTCATTCAAGTTAAAGAGAATGATGGAGAACAAAATGGAGTTTTCATATCCAGGAATTGGAGATGTTCATCCCCTACTACAAAGCTTGCGGAAATGATCGTACACGAATAATTTAGGCTTTAAAAGAAGTCTATTTCTAAAGTTAACTTCTCTGAGAGCCGGCCCGATCTCTCCTTTCTCAACATAAAACAGGGATTCAGGCCCTTTCGAGAAGGCAAAGCGGGGATACCAGACTCCAGGCCCGAGATGCTGGAACCTTTCCTTCCTCCCTTCCTACCAACATCACAGGCCCCGCTGTGTGAATCGTGGGAAGGGTCAGGACTCGGGGTTCCGGGAAGGAAAGGGAGGGGGGGAGAAGAATGGGCACCAAGGACGCCAATGGCTTGGCCTTCAAGGGGGAGCCTTTTCCCCAGCCTTTCTGACCTGTCCCTGGGGTCGATCCACGAAGTCTGCCGGGTGTTGTGGTCGATGTAAAAGACGCGTCCGTCGTAGTCCCTCGCCTCCTCCCAACCAGCGGGCAAAGGCAATTCCGAGCTCTCCCGGCCTCGCGGCCCACTGCCGCCGCCGCCACCTCCGATCGCCGCAGCGGGCGCGACAGGAGGCGGCCCCGTCCCTGATCCTCCGGGCGCCGCCGCCGCCTGCTGCTGCTGCTGTTGCTGCCGTCTCCGTCTCCGTCCTCCGCTGAGCCACGGCATGGCTCCGCCGCCGCTGCCGGGCCGCAGCCTCGGCGGCAAGCGCTCTCCCTCCAGCAGCCGCTCTTCGGCCGCGGGGCTCCGAGTGCTCCGCGCCGCTGCCTCCAGCCCTGATTAGCGCGCGGCCCAGCCGCGTGAGGCCACAAACAGGCAGCTCCGGCTGCAGCAGCGCCGCCGCCGCTCCGGATTCACCATTCTCTCGCCCTCCCGCCTCCGCCTCCGGCCGGATCCCGGGACCAACCCAGCCGCTGCCGCCGCCTCAGCTGTCCCTTCAAAGCGGCCCTGGCCCCGTCCGAGGAAGCAGAGGCCACCGCAAGCTTCCCGCCCTTCCTTCCTTCCTGCCTCCGCCACCGGCCTCCCCTAGCGGCTCAACTTCGCAGTCTCGACGGCTCCCATCCCGCCGGCGCCCGCCCCGCCATCTTTCTTCGCTCCCTCCCTTTTGCCCGAGAACACACCGCCCCCCCCCCCCCGCCCTTCTGCTGCTGAGGCTGCGGCTTCGGCTGCGGCTTCGGGAGGCCCGCTTGGAAACCGCCTGGGTTTCCCGGACAAGCCGGCGGGCTGGGGAGGCTCCCTCGGAAAGAAAAAGTAAGATGTGGGGCTGGGA
This sequence comes from Natrix helvetica, assembly GCF_964273705.1. NCBI lineage: Eukaryota > Metazoa > Chordata > Lepidosauria > Squamata > Natricidae > Natrix > Natrix helvetica. The sequence continues at coordinate 44,630,367 of NC_138549.1, read as the reverse complement.
GGGGAATGAAAACTTTGCTCGAGTCTCTCTTAACTTCGGCCTTGAGACCACAGCGATGACTGACGGACGAGACTTTTTAAAAATGAGAGACTCCGGGTTTCCTTTCAGGACAAAGGAAAAGCGGAGCGGTTGTTAAACAACCCGCTTTCCTGACTGTGTGTGCACGCGGGGATACATTTCCGAACCGAACAAAATATTGGCATCCTCTTAATCGAAGGTCTACTCTATATAAGTCACGTGGAAAGAGTGCTGCTAACGAGTCCGACTGGTTTAAGGTGTGGTATGCTTCAAATATACTGAAGGTAAAAGAAGTATGCCGAAGATCTGAACGTGGAACTGTGGAACATGCAAAAGTCGCGACTTCAGTTCGTATAAGCTCAGTTGGGATATTCTTTACTGCGGAGGCAGAAACACCTTGTATTACATTTTCAGCATACTTAGCTGTCAATTCAGTGGAATTTACGGTATTTTAAGTCTGTGCCTAACGATGAAATTGCTACAGGAGTTGCTCTCCCTTTTATTTCTTGAAGGCTCATTGGTTGTTTCTTTTTTGGGAAAGCAATTTGGTTAAAATGCATAGTGGATTTAATCTCTTTCTCTTGTCTTAATAACAGGTTTTAGAGTGGAACTAGTTCTTTAACAATTCAGTCCTTTGCTGAAGAAATTAGGCTGAATTTGTTTTTCTGAGGTGAAAAAGTAATAAAGTTTCCTCCTGTGTAACAGTATGTCTAAAGTATTCTACTTATTTTTAGACAGCCAGAAAAGGTTATTCTTCTTCATGATAATTATTTAAGTATAGAGTTATAAGTTGCATACCTACCCTGTTTCCCTGAAAATAAGCCCTCCCCAGTTAATAAACCCAATCGGGCTTCTGAGCGCATGCACTAAAATAAGTCCTCCCCCGAAAATATTGCAACGCAGCAGCAACCGCCATGAGGTGACCACGCTCGCTGCCTTCTGCACCTCAAAAACAATAAGACCTCCCTGAAAATAAGGCCAGGTGCTTATTTTGGGGGGGGGGTCAAAAGAAAATAAGACCCTGTCTTATTTTCGGGAAAACACGATATAAACAATTGAATACTGTAATTGTTCCTAATTCAGTAGTGCATAAATAGTTGCTTGACAAGTAAAGTATTTGGGATATCAACATTTTTAAAAAATGTAATTCCAAACATGAGAGAATGAGAGTGTGTCGTGTCCAGTCCAGTCTAGTCCAGTCTAATCTAACAATGATATAGATCTAACAATGATCACCATCTCTCTTCATTTTCATGGGACATTTTAAGGCAGAATACATTTTCCCAGTCCTTCCCACCTTTTCTCATGTAAGTAATAATGCAGGAAACCCCAAACAGTGTTAGAGCCAAGAAAATTGTGGACAGGAAGTTTGGCTTATTTTTTTCCCCCTTTCTCAAGTATACATGAATTTCACAAGAAGCCTCTATTGATAACAAGAAGAGTTTTTTTATTTAATTGCATTAAATATATTACATGTATATATATTTTATTTAATTACATTACATATATCTTTCCTTTAAGAACAACGGAAAAGTGGAGCGGTTGTTAAATAATGTGCTTTCCTGGCTCTGTGTGCAAGCTTTCTAGCTAATCTACGTTGCGTGGCACAGTGAATTCCAACCCCCCCCCCCCTTGCTGTTCACTTACCTTTCCAGGCGTGACACAGTAGCAGGCTCCGCCCACTTGCCCAGACGTCATCACATACATTTTTGATGCTGTGCGTATTCATGGAATGTCCAGCAGAGACACGGAGGTGGCGCATGCGCGTGCACTCTCTTACATTGCTACCAAACCAGGAGCAAAGGTAAGTTGATTTCACCCCTGCTGCCACTTTATTTAATGACTGACTTGCTGGCAACAGTTGCTAAATGCAGAGTGCCTATATACTATTTGAATGAATATTAAATAATGATTTGTCCACATACGTTAAAAAAAAGAAAGCTTATATGGGATGTTCTTACTTTTTCAGATGACTGTAAAATCTGTTGCATTTTTATATTAAGTTTCATATAATTCTAATTTTTAAACTATAGATAATTATATTTGTGACTCATTTCTACAAATAGTAGTATAATATGAGCATAATGTATGTGTTATGAATTACATCTTTTGATCGTATGTTGTAATTTCAGGGGCACAGATCAATAATTCTGGACAAAGAATGCCGTTGAAGTCATGCAAAAGAATGTAGATGTTTATTGAAGAAATTAGAAGACATTTCATTCTACTTCTCTAATGACTCTGTGATCTGTAACTCCATTAAATATTCCTTCCATATCAATGTCATTAATGAAAATGTTGAAGGGGTTGAATCTTACAAAATCACATTTAATACACCACCACTTTGATGAGAAACTGTTGACAAACATTGTGATTTGAAGCCAACTCTGTATCCATTTATCATGTCATCCAGTACATGCTTAACTAGTTTGCTAATCATAATGTCACAAGTTACTGAATTTTTGAAATGTTTGCAAATGAAATATTGTACATATATATCATTCCCCAATCTAAATTTCTTAATTTTGTTAAATAAATTTATTTTGATCTGTTTATTTGATAAAATCCATTGACTTTGGCAATTATGGTATTGTTTTCAAGCTGTGAATGGTTTAATATGGGTATTGGCAACCCACAGCTCTAGAGCTACATGCGGCTCTTTCAGCCCTCTGTGGCTCCCGATGCTGCGTCTGCTGCCGCCTCCATGGCCTGCCCGCCAAGCACAGCATAGTGAAAGTTAGCACGCTTCACAATGAGGGAAACGGTCCCCTCCTCCTTTTGGAGCCCATTACAACACAGAGCCACAATGTGACCCTCCCCACTCACCCCGGCAACAGCAGCTGCATTGGCCGCAAATTGGGGCAGGCCAGTGTCTTGGGGTGGAGAGTAGGTCATGCATCAAGCACCAAACAAGGCCAGAAGTAGCCACCCACCATTTCCTGCTGCAGTTGGGCAGCGCAAGAGAGACAGATTTGGCTCAATTCGGCTCTATCTGCTCCCTTCTGCCTTTGCCCAGTTTTGCAAGGATTCAGCGGATGCTGCCTTGGTGATTGGGGGGGGGGGTGTCATCCCATACTTTGTCTTCAAAACGTCTTAAGGGGCACCCAGGGACTATATTTTCTGGCCACTTTGGACCAAGTTACAGGATGCGTATGTGTGCCTGTGTGAGTGTGCTGCTGCTTGGGCTGCTGCTTCTCTGAAGTGCACGCGGCAATCAAAGACAGCAATCTTATGGCGCTGTGATGTAACAGCCTGACAGTCACTCCTTTTGCAACACAAGGTTTATTTTTGTATCTTTCCAGAGACAGAAAACATGGCGGAATTTCCTTACAGTTATTCCTTGGGTGTGTAGGTTGGGAAGTGGGGTGGGGCATGAGGGAGAAGGGGGGAGAGAAAGAAGAAGGAGAGAGAGAGAGAGAGAGTGGAAGGGAAAGAGAAAGTGGGGAAATGGAGAGAGAAACAGAAAGGGGGAAAGGGAAGGAAAGAAAAAGAGGGAAAGAGACAAGAGAGATAGTCATGTGACTGGGTGGGAGTGAGTGACAAGTTGGTCACGCCCACCCAGGTTTTGTGGCTCCCAGTGTTTCCTGTTCTGTGGGAAATGAGTACAAATGGCTCTTTGAGTGTTTAAGGTTGCAGACCCCTGGTTTAGTGTGTTGTGTTTTGAATATCATGATTTGAACAATTTGTCCAATATTTTCCAAAAAGTTATGTTTGTGTGTGTAAGATCATTGTTGCCCACATTGTACTTTGTAGGCCCATAAATGATGGCCAGGCTTCATTTCAAAGAAGTTATTCATGCAATGAAGATATATTATTTATCTTATAGAGGCAAATTGTCAAATGATAGGGAAAGATTAACTCATATAATCTGCAATATATAGCTCATATATTTTTGCATTGATATATGTCAAATAACAATTTTCTTAATATAAACAGGATTTTATCAAGTTATAATACATATTTCCAACTATTAAGAAGTTCATATGTTTGTGTAAGAACATCTAAAATTATTTCCAATTCTGTCAAAGACCTTCGATTCTGATAAAAATTGTTTTTTGAGACCAAAGTGCAGCTCTTGAATATCAATGAAGAAATGACTTGATATCTGGATATCAAGTGCCTTTTTCCATATCAGTTATCTCACTGATAAAAGGAACAGTTTAAATATATGAAACATGGAGGTAGAATAGATCATGTTAGTAGGTGGTCCTTTAACACTTGATGTAATTTGTCTGATCCTTTTTTATTAGGAATCTCTAATGTGTTGAGATTGTAAGAAGGATTTTGCCTCTACAGATGTAAATTTGGGAAATTTGTAAATTTAGCACTAGTTTTCATATTATATTACAAATTCACTTACACATGACTCATGTATAGTCCATCTCTTTTTTGTTAACTATTAATCATTTCTCTTCAAAACAGACCATGAGTTGAGAAAGATAAAATGGTACCTCCATTCCTCAGTTATTCATGTGAATAAGTTCCATACAATAAATATCAGACTCCCTCCAAATTTTTCATATTGGTAAATATTGTACTACTTTTTGATTAATAACTGTATTTTACATTGAGTGTATACAAAGGACTAAATGTGTGCTATTCAAAGAGAAGTAACAATGTAGCTGAAAAATCAAACAGGTAACTGTCTTTCAAAGCTTTTCTGTGCTTATATGTGAAATGGAAACCAATGTGGAAACATTTTAATTAATATATTAAAGATGCATGCATACTTGTTCTCAAAATGAAGTTACCTTTATTTTCTACCATCCTGGTAATTTAATATTGCTTCTTCTGAGACAAAATTGCCTGGCAAAATGGTAGCACATAATTAACCTTCTTTGAGCTCAAAAGCTAAGCAAGATCAGAACAATCTGGTTAGTTTGGAAAGCTGAAAAAAATCCCAGAAGGCCGTATCAAATTGCTTCCATATTGTTGCCAAGAAAAATATTTGGAAACATCCATAAAATGACGAGGTGTTATTCTCACAATGGACTAGATTTTACTTTTGAAACCAAATTCACATTACTGATTAACAAGAAAATCTTGAAGTTCATTTAACAATTATATTATTTGTACATCTGTGTTTCTTTTATTCTCCCCCCCCCCAAAAAAAAATACCTGCATTGATTGTTGAACTAATAGGAGGATTTTCCATAATATACACAATAGTTAACATCAGGCATTTTCAAGTCTAAAGCTTGTCATAACATGTCAAATTACTACATTGCAATATCTATTCATTTTTCTAAAACAACAATATAAATTTCACATGTGGACAAACCAGTCTAGTTGGTAAATATTGCTATAACAATTCAAGAAACTAGTATGGCCTTCACAAGTTTCTTTTGTTCTTCATACATCTCTGACTTCTACAAAGGAATTCTTCTTTTAGAAGAATACAGTTTATTTTTTTTTATTTATAACATACCCACTTTTGTTTACAAGTGATATACTAGGATATTGATAGGATGGAGTTTTCTTTTTCATTCCCTCCCCCTCAACCCTCAACTTCTCTAGATCTTCAAGAACTATGGTAGTATTGTTTATAAAGTTAAAACACATGGCTCTTCCATGAAGGAGAGGGTAAACACAGAGAATGAAATATCACAGAGGAAACAAAATATATGGAAACCTTTATAGATGGGTGGTAAGGGCAATCAATGACTTAGCAGTTTTTAGTCACATTTAATCACCAAACTTCAACTGTTAATATAGCCACCTAGAATTTATGACATAAAAATTATTGTATTGACTGGATTCATATGTGGCAAGGATGTCAAACTGGCAGCATGCCCATCCCAGCTCCAAAATCACAAAACCTCATGTGACGGCAACATGACGGCATGAATTTGACACCCGTGGTATATGGCAATAAAAAAATTACACATTAAACATGCTGTCATGATCTAATTCCCAGGCAGAGTTTGATAATGAACCACATTGTGACTAGAACGATGTTCAATTTTCTCTGATAGTCTGGATTTCATAGTTATTGTAGTAACATGCAGAAAGAAACCATCCATTGTTTGTTCCAGTGTTGGGATTCAAATAATTTAACAACCAGTTCTCTGCCCTAATGATCAGCTGGGTAGATGTGCCTCGGTGGTCATGTGACCGTGTGGGCGTGGCCAACTCAACATCACTCAGGTCAATGGGAGCTTCGCCTTAGCTGTTACAATGTAATGAGGGTTAACAGGAGAGGCAGTTTCTGTAAGCAGGGTAATAAAGATTAGGCTAGAAACAACACCAGAATGTTCCCTTCTTGCCTTCCTTACAGGATTAGCCCTGTAAAGTGGGAAAACACAAAAGGAGATTTTTTCCAACAACCAGTTCTCCGAACTATTCAGATGGATTCAAAGTTATCAACTGGTTCTCCCAAATAGGTGCAAACTGGCTGAATCCCACCACTGGCTTGTTCCTACCATGGAGCCTATGTAGGATATAATTAAAAGACAATCACAAAATACAGCAATCAGCCTTTGACATCTTTTATTATTTTTTATTTAAGACACCACTTTTCTGTTTAAATGGAACATGCAAGACACCTTGAGGTAATCCTCAGTGTACTGTACAACAGTTCATTTAGTGCTAGGGTTACAATGTCACTGAAAAAAGTGACATGACTACTTTTCACACTTATGACCATTGCAGCATCCCCATTGTCACATGATGAAAATACAGACACTTGGCAACTGGTTCGTATTTATGATGGTTACTGTGCCCCAGAATTATGTGGTCACCTTTTGCAACCTTCTGATAAACAAAGTCAATGGAGAAGTCAGATTCACTTAACAAACATGTTATTAACAACTGCAGTGATTCACTTAACAACTATGGCAAGAAAGGTTGTAAAATTGGGCAAAATTCACTTAACTGCCTCATTTAATGAGAAATTTTGGGTTCAATTGTGGTCATAGGTTAAGGAATACCTGTACTAGTTTTTTTTTAATTCCTTGAGCAGCCAGCCAGACAGCCAGACAAGCAGACAGACAGCTCAGTCTTTATTGATCTGTTCAGCAACTTTTAGAATAGAATAGAATAGAATAGAATAGAATAGAATAGAATAGAATAGAATAGAATAGATTAGAACAGAACAGCGATGGCAAACCTTTTTTGCCTCGGGTGCCAAAAGCACACAGGTGTGCGCTATCATACGCTCTTGTGTGCCCACCCCCATAATTTAATGCCCCCCATGCTGTGACCCCTGTGCATGCATGCGTGACCCCCCCCACTGTCTCGTGCATGCACGCACTGCTTTCTTGGAGCTGGAGAGGGCAAAAACAGCCCCCCCGCCCCCCCCAGAGGCCCTCCGGAGACCAGAAGCAGCCCTCTGGAGCCTGGGGAGGGTGAAAAACGGACCTACCGGGCCTACCGGAAGTAGGCCCCCCAGATTAGGTAATACCATTAAAGACTACTTGTTGAGTACGGTTTGTCAGCCAGCTACAAATCCATCTGGTAGTGATGTTATCTATTCCACATTTTTATAGCTTATAAAGAAGTAGATTGTGGTCTACTTTGTCAAATGTCTTCCTGATATCTAAGTATAATATGTCCACAGCATTTCACTGGTCTGCTAATTTAGTTACTTTATCAAAGAATGAAATAAGATTGGTATGGCATGATCTATTTTTAATAAATCTGTGCTTGCTACTAGTTATAACTTTATTTGCTTCTAGTTGTTTGCAGATCTGTTTTCATTATTATCTATTCCAGGATCTTCCCAGGTATTGAGGTTAGACTGATTGGTCTGTAATTTCCTGGGTCTGTCCTCCCCGCTTTCTTGAAGATGGGAACCACATCAGCTGTTTTCCAATCCTCAGGCACTTCCCCTGTGCTCCAGGATTTTTGAAAGGTTTGGTACAGTGGTTCTGAGATAACACCTGCCAGCTCCTTCGGAAGTCTGGGGTGTAATCTGTCAGGTCCTAGTGATTTTTGTAGCAAGCCTTAGTTCATTCTGAGCCTTTGCTTTCCTGACTGTCTTTGCAAGTTCTGGCTATCTGCTGATAATCAGCTTAGTTATGTATCTCTCCTTCCATTTTCTGTGCTTGTCCTTTTTATTTTTCAGTTTGTCAGAGAGATCTTTATGCAGCAAACAATTTCTTGTTTTAAGCAAATGCTTCAAAAGGTGTGCTATACAACATGAAGATCTACAATATGTATATAACACCTCTCTTCAATCTGTTAAGGCAGGTTATCCTCAATAGTTCAACTGCTTCAGTACTGTTTCTGATATCTTTTCATACACAGCTTTGCTGAAAAGTTAATTGAAGAGAAAGAGTTTAAGTGTAATCTTGTACATATTGCAAAGCATGTTTTTTAAAGCATTTGCATGGCCCTTATATCTCTTGGATCTGTACTACTGAAAATTTTAAGATGCAGTCCTAGAAATAGCTCTCTTTTGTAAAAGTGGGGCAACATTTTATATAACTTACCATATTTTTTGCACTATAAGACACAACTAGCTTTTGGGGAGGAAAACGGGGAAAAAAATCTGCCTCTGCCTCCCAGCAATTTGCCTCCTTGCAGCAAATAGCAAACAGCCTGGTCAACTTCAGCACTGCCTGATTTAGCACGAGCAATTGATTGGCGGTTGGATTGGCCTCCCCGAATATCACCAATCAGCTGTACCAGGCTGCGGGGATCCCCGCCGCCTGGAACGGGCTAAAAACGGGATGTATGGAGGCAAAAATGGGGTGCACGGAGGCCGAAAATGAGGCCTGCAGAGGCTGAAAATGGGACACATGGAGGCCGATCTAACCATCAATCAGCTGCGTGTGCTAAATCAAGCTATGCTGAAACCGGGTTGTTTGCTGTTTGCTGCAAGGAGGCAAATTGCTGGGAGGCAGAGGCCAAAGGGTGGGGGCTGGCCGGTGAGTCGGACTTTAGCAATCTTTGCTCTATTAGTCACACAGACATTTCCACCCACTTTTTTTGTGGGGGAGTGCATCTTATAGACTGAAAAATACTATATATGTAAAATAGAAATGAACAACTATCATGAACCAACAAATTGCTATATATTATTCTAATTGAATGGCTTTAGATCTTGGAATACAAGATCTAAATTTGCATAATACAAGTTTATAAAACTAAATCTATATTGATATGAAAATATAATATTTACATACAAACAAAACTATGTGTGAATAATAAACATAATAGATATTCATATTACTACATTTTAAAAATGTATATTACATTTTAAAGTGTTCATAAATAGCTTAATTTCATTTAAAGTTCTTATTAAATGAATCTTGCTTTCTTCCCATTTCCTTTAACTTTAAAGTATAACACTATTGCATTAGTAAAATAATAAATGTGTACAAACATGGCCATTTGACAGAAACTCAAAACATGCTACTTTTTGTAGTGGTTAGATTCTTGAATTACTTGCCCTACACTACCATCTTGTGGTTATGATGGTTTATTATTTAATGCTTTCGCTTTTCCCACATAGTATGTAAATTATCTTAAGTGTGTTACATAATATTTAGAAGAAGAAAGTAAAATTGCCTATTGAATTGCTGACAATTGTCTTTCTAATGGTAGAATGCAAATTCAGTGTTACTATTCATTGCTTCATTGACCTTTCTAGGAGCCTACAGAAATCTATATACATGTAAATATTTAAATCTTGAGAGAATTGGCGTGTGTGTGTGTGTGTGTGTGTGTACCTCAATTACTTAAAATTATTATTTTAGGAGTCTAATTTTATGAATAATATTCATTTTAAATTTTCTTATCGGTACATTACTCAAATGTGAGATATACAAATGGAAATTAACACTTTCTTTTGAAAGAATGATTCATGATTTTTATTTCATGACTCATTCATGAAAGATACATTTTGGATTAAAACATTATATTTGACTATAAAGTTCACTTATTGCTATTATTATGCTTTTCACACAGCAAATTATTAAATATTTGTTCTTACTTCTGTTATGTTGAAGGCCAAAGTATAATTTTAAAACAATTAGAAGTACAGTTATAAAAAAATAAAAATGAGAACATTCAGAAAGTGTAAAAGACAGCAAAACTAATGTATTACTAAAATATGAGTTATTAATTTTATTTCTTCCAAAAGATGTGGGACTGTATGAACTTGTTTAGGTATGCCATGACTCTTCGTTCCCCAAGAAATGATGACAGAATATTGAATATTTCTAATAGCTTCAAGTTTGCTTTTGGGTGTGACTTGAGGTGTTAATTGCTATCTACAAACCCCCTTGGGGCATAGGGCTTGGTTACTTGAAGGACCATCTTTCTCCCATAGTATCTGCCTGGCTGGCTCAATTTGGCAAGATGGTGTACTCTGGCTTTCACTGATAAACAATGGCATGTAACAGAATTCCAGAAGCATGCCTTCTCTTGTAGCATTATCTGCTTTCTGGAATGAGGTTGCCCCCCAAATTCAAATGGCTTACACCGTATTAGTATTTCTTCACCTACTCTTTGGCAAGGATGACAGATGCTCCTTTTCCCCTCTTTTCTTCCCTCTGTTTTTCCTTACCAGTCTTAATTTTGTGCTATTTTTGTTTGTTTTTTGTAAATGTTTTCAAAGTTGTAACCACTGATACATTAAAAAGAGTTGGCTGACAAAAAATGATAATTTATTATTATCTCATTGCACAGTCAGATGTTCAGACTGGATTTGGCATTTTTGTTTACCTTTCGGGTCCTTCCAAAGACCTGGGATAGACAGATGTGGTTGTTTGATGATGTTACGAATGATGTCATAGGATATAAGCTGTTCCAAGTAAAGCTGCCTTTTGCACTTTGATGTTGATAGTGAATTTGTCAATGCCAATGGTGTTCAAGTGGTGCTCCAGTTGTTCTGGAATTACACCCGGGGCACTTACTACTATGGTATTACTTTTGCTTTTTTTGCCACAAAAAGCTTTTTTGCTTTTTAAAAAATTTCTACTTGCAGGTCTTTGTATTTTGCTATCTTCCCCCCCCCCTTTTTTTTTTATTTATTCTGCTGTCTCCAGTTAACTATGTTCACTATCCAGACTTTTCTTTCTTACCAACAATTGTTAAGTCTGGGGTATGATGTGGCAGGTGCCTATCTGGTTGAATTGTAAAGTCCCAGAGCAATTTAGCTTTTATTTTATGGTCCATCAGTTCTTGCTTGTAGGCAAATGGATATTTCTTGTAATCTTCCCATGCACCATTGTTGCAGTTTGTCATATCATTGCTTGTAGTCAATCTGTGCAATCTTCTTGCAGTAGCTAATCAGATGATCCATTGTTTCTTCACCTTCTTTCAGAGGTGGGTTGCTCCTGGTTTGGTTTGGTTCAGATCCAAAACGATCCCGAACCGATAGTAGTGGTGGCGGGAGACTCTGCCTTCCTGCCCGGACACTTCTGCGCATGCATAGAAGCATCGCGCGTGCGCATGAGTGAACCATTAGTAAAAAAAAATAGAAACCCATCATTGCCTTCTTTGCATAGGCAACACTTCCTATATGTTGCTCTCTTCTCAATTCTGGTTTTGTATGCATTTGTTCCCTAAGGCTTGGTTTTGTGCAGCCAGAATTAGCCCCTCGATCTCTTTCTTCAACTGTCCTGCTCTTAGCCATTGCCAACAAAAACAGGTATTGATAAAGTTGGAATGTTTTCCATTAAAAGCCCCTCACTGAGAAATCTTCAATGAAGGATCAATAAATGAGCAGAAAGTCAGTTGATCCTCAATCAAGATCCTGAGTTTGCAGTTAAAGTGAACAGGATGGTCCAGCTAACTCTTTTGCATTCCCCCCCCCCAAAAGAAGCATGTTAATAGTTTAGGTATCCTCCTTTAATCCATGCCTGTTATTGGATTTGTATATTGTGATTGTAGCAAGGAGCTCACTGAGGTTAGGTCAGTGTGTTTTGTGTTACTTTTTCATATTAGCTTTTTTAAGATGAAAAAAAAATGGTGAACCTTATCAGCATATCAGAAATTCAGAAAATGCCTAATATGATTTTACTGCAAGTCATCACCAATGGAACAAGGAAATAAATCTCTATCTCACCATACCCAATCTAGACTACCCTGAACAGCTGCGCTTAGGGGCAGTATCAATGCTGGCCAGGCCCACCCAGCCACACCCACCTAATTGCGGTAACCCACCTGTGACTACCCAGTCACGCCTATCCAGCCACGCCCACCTGACTGCTGTGAGCCATCATAGTCTTACATGCAACTGCCCTTTGAGGGCAACCATAAAGCTGATGTGGCCCTCAATGAAATTGAGTTTGATACCCTTGTTGTAGTCACTTTGACCTGAGCTGGTTGGAGCTTCCAGCCCTTCAGTTCTAGGAGGGACAAACTCTATGACCTCCATGCCTTTCAGCACTGTTTCCTGGGTCCTCAGGGCTAGCTTCTCTGCCTTCTTCCTTGGAATTGTCGCAGCTTTGCAAATGGGGTTGGTGGATCGGCATTCCGCAGTTCAGTATCCCTTTTTCCCTGCACTTGAAAGATGCCGTGGACCTTGGTCCAGATCTACAGTTGCTGTTTGCTGAGCTCAAGGCTTTTTTACATGCAGGATTTGTGCCATCCATGGCCCCCACAGTGTTGGTCCTGGTGAAGTCGATCTCTACCTCATTTGCTAGCACATACCAGTGGTGTAGGGTGTGTGGGGCCATAGGTGAAATGCAGGTGTGATAAATGTCATCATCGAGGCTAACTTTGAAGCAGTTGATCGGGATGTCTTCAAAGCCAGGTGGTTAATCTGCACACCAACTTTCAGAACTCCTGGGTGTATGCGGCCACTGACCGCAGCCCTTGGATGATGGTCTTCATATGGGTCTGTGCCTTGTGTTCTGCCAGTTGGTCATCAAACCATTGGTGAAAGGCTGCCACAAAGTGGTTGTAGTTCCACAGCTGGGGGGTATTGTCATTGTGGAGGGAGACCATCTACTTGGTGGCTGCACACTCTAGAGCCATGGTCATGCATCTTACTCAGGCTGCCTCCATTCCCAGTTCAGCCCCATTTTCCTACATGTCATTCCAGACTTGAAGCAAGAAGAACCCCAGTTGCTCAGGGTTTCACCCTCATATTTCACCCCCAAGGCTGGGACCTTTGGGGCTCAATACTCCAAGGGGCAGTCCATGCATGCAAAGGGGCTTATGTAGCAGCAGCTGGTGGTGGTAGCAATTCTTCTACTAGTGCCACTCCAAGCAGAATAGGCATGGCCACCACCGTAATAGCCCCATCCATAGCATGGCTTGGGGTGATCTATTTTTTTGCAAAAATGGGGGCTTTTTTTGCCTTGTCACAGCCACCGGTATATATCAGAAGTGGTATTCGGCAGGTTCTGACTAGTTTTGGTAGTGGAAATTTTGAATAGTTCAGAGAACCGGTAAATACCACTTCTGACCACCCCCACCCCCATCTATTCTCTGCCTCCTGAGTCCCAGCTGATCAGGAGGAAATGGAGATTTTACAGTATCCTTCCTCTGCCACACCTACCAAGTCACATCCACCAAGCCACAGCAGCCCACCAAGTCATGTCATGTCAAGTTTGGACACCCCTGTACTATATAATCATTTAAAGAAACTGTTTGAATATATATTTTTTAAAAAGTATTTTTTAGATTTAAGTTGCATTGGAGATACATACAATTTAAATAAATGACCAATCCATTTTTTAGATTTGTTATATTTGATTCTGTATTCAAACGCAAAGCTTAGCTAAACTTTTTAAAGGATAAGAAAAATCAATTTATGTTTATAAATTCTTTTATTAGTGTAAATATACATAAGAGCTATTAATTATGCAACAATATAAGTCCTAAAAATTAACAAAACTGATTACATTATTTGATCATTATTTAACTTATTTAACTAATTTGTTGTATATATGAACATAAACTGGTCTATATATGAAATTAGAACTTTTATTCAATGGTAATTTGGAGGATTCCCTTCTATACAGGTGAAATTCTACTTGATCTAAATGCAATTGGTAGTTTTGTCATTAGAGCCACCTGCAGTAAAGTAGAAAATCCACTCACAAATAACAGAAAAGCTGACATATATCCCAAGTAAACAGCACCTCCAATTTTTTGTGCAATGGGATTTGAGGGCAAATGAAAAGAAGAGGGAAAAGTTATGCCTTCATTTTTAAATACAGAATAGACATTCCAGGTAATGGGAACAAAGACACAGATGCTAGAAATCATAAAAAAGGTGCCTCCAACAAAAGACAGCCATCTAGTCTGGATATGTTTTTGAAAAAAAGTATTCCATGGAACTAGGAATGCAAACAACAGTCCCCAAAATGCCAACAGGGAGCCAATTAACATCAAGATCTGACCTAACTTCATTTCTATTGGGAAGAATTTTTCAAAAAGGTTAAAAGCATGACAACAGCGCAACGAATCAGGTTCTATTGAATTCGGAGGAAAGCAGATCTTCCATATTCCCAACCGAATGACATCATCTACATAATATCCATTTTTTTCAATAAACCACAGCCTCCAATCTGAGTGATGTACTGTAATCGGCAAGAGGATGCAGCTCAAAGCTGCTGCTGAAAATCCAATCAGTTGTAGAATATACACTGCCTCCAGTGGTGCTTGTTCCTCGGTTGTCACTGTAGGCATCATTTTAGAAACTTCACACAGAAGCAAAGAGTGCTGAAAAATAAGTGATGAATTGTTGTAATTCTTCAATATTTTTACTTCCATTTATCACATTTCTAATAATTACCACTGCAGTTATTTCTATACTATCATAAATCTATTCACTAGCTTGAATTAGCATTAACTGGATGTTGCTCTGTGTTTAAATATCATTTCTGTATATTAGAATAGCTTCTTTTTAAAAATAAATCTAATTAATGTTATATTATTCTATGAATCATTCTAACCTTTCTTTTATAAACACTCAGAAACATCCAATCTATTATTGGGTGACTGAAAAATAAAATTAAAAATATCAAATGTATGAAAATCTTAAATAGAATCACAATATTGATTTATAGAAGAAAATTACACATTGGGAGTCACAAAGAAATTCTGTTATTAACAGCTAACTCCTATTCCCCCAGCAAAATGTATTACATTCTCAATTATATCCTAGTTTTATAGCTTTATTTCTTTCAAAAGATTTTAGAATGGTGAATCTTTACTAATATGTATGGCTAACTACCTAAATGGTGCGCTGTAATTTTTGAGTATTTCCTTGGTACTGAAATAATTCCAGGTTGTAGACCAGCTGTAGTCAGTTGACCTGGTTATGAACTTCATTGAATCAAGAAAAATTGTAAAATTCCTGGTTTTAATCTGTCCACTCATTCTTAAGAACTTCCTTGTTACAACTGTAACAAGACTCAATTGCATAATTCAAATATTCATTTCAGGAGCAGAACATGCCAGGCTTCAATAGAGATGACTGGTACATAGGATATTTATCTATACTCAGTCAAAGAAAGAGGTCATATGCAAGTCTGTGTAGACTGACACAGTTTGCAAGGATTTCAAGAACAACTTTTTCAAATTTTACCTGATATATCAGAGGTTGATCATGGTATTGGCTATAAAGTTTATTCGCTACCATTAAACTATGCTTACTTTTTTTTAAAAAGTAGACTAGATGAAGTCTGTATTTTTCACTAGGAGTCATATTTTGTAATATTTAGGTCAAAGTGAATGAGTAAGACCATTTATTTCTGAAAGTCACAAATTACTTTTATAGGCATGAAATAGTTTTGTAAAGAATTGCCATTATAGTTAGAAACATACATACAAACGTACTGTGTTAATGCCATGTTTCCCCAAAACCAATATTATATATTACATTAATTTTTGCTACAAAAGATGCATTAGAGCTTATTTTCTGGTTAGGTCTTATTTTGAGGAAAATACAATACTAGGTGCACCCATCTGGCTGAGGATCTTGATTGAGGCTTGTTTTTTGGGTATGCTTATATTATGAGCATCCTGAAAAATCATGTTAGGGCTTATTTTCAGGTTGGGTCTTATTTTTGGGAAACATGCGTAATACAATATTTGGTCCCAAGTAATTATATGAATTTCAAGCATATTCAGAGTTCTATTGGCAAAAATTCATTTTGGTTCACGGATGGGGAACTGAGAAAAACAAATTATTCTGTGAACTGTTTTAAGATTTGCAGCAGCAAACCATCAAAGATTTTCTTTTTATTACAGACTTTTGTAGGCTATGTCATTATGTTATATAATTGCAGTCTGAGATGACAAGTAATTTTTACAAGATCATTTTTACAAAAGACATTTATGTCTGGTACTACTCTACTTGTCATCAAATGGTCTTATTGGTTCATGTTCTTAGATGTACCAGCGAAACCAAACATGGACATATGTCTGGCCTTACTTCTCTTTGTCAGATGAAGTCCACGATGCTTTACCTAAAAACATAATATTTTTTCAGTGTTTTGATCAGTAATTATATTTTTTTCTGAATTATTAACTATATGTGAAGATACAATAATACAATAGTAGAGTTGGAAGGGACCTTGGAGGTCTTCTAGTCCAACCCCCTGCCTAGGCAGGAAACCCTATACCGTTTCAGACAAATAGCTATCCAACATCTTCTTAAAGACTTCCAGTGTTGGGGCATTCACAACTTCTGGAGGCAAGCTGTTCCACTGATTAATTGTTCTCACTGTCAGGAAATTTCTCCTCAGTTCTAAGTTGCTTCTCTCCTTGATTAGTTTCCACCCATTGCTTCTTGTTCTACCCTCAGGTGCTTTGGAGAATAGTTTGACTCCCTCTTCTTTGTGGCAACCTCTGAGATATTGTAATTATACAATGCATATATGCTTTCTAGAATATTTTGCAAATATAGGTAGTTCTCATCTTACAACAGTTCATTTAGTGACCGGTAATGTTACAATACCACTGAAAAATATGACCATTTTTCACAATTACAACCTTTGCAGCATCCCCATGATCATATGATCAAAATTCATATGCTTGGTAACTAGTTTATATTTATGACAGTTGCAATGTCCTGGGGTCATGTAGAACCCTTTAGTGATCGGACAAGCAAAGTCAACAGGGAAGCTACTTAACAACTAGGTTACTAACTTATCAACTGCAGTGATTCACTTAACAATTGTGGCAAAAAAGGTTATAAAATGGGGCAAAACTCACTTAATAATATCTCAACAGAAAGTTTGGGCTCAATTATGGTCATAAGTTGAGGACTACCTGTAGTTATGAGGGATAATAAACAAATATTGCCAACTTTTAAAAATGGGAATATCTGTATCATTTTTTTAAATATATGCGCTCTCCCTCCCTCCATATATGTGGTGTGTGTGTGTGTGTGTGTGTGAGAGAGAGAGAGAGAGAGAGAGAGAGAGAGAGCGGGGGGGGGGAGAGGGAGTATCGGTCAATATTCTACTATAAAAAAATTAAAAAATATCTTTCATAAGAGTAAAACTTTTAACCTGAGCTCCATAAAACATGGCACATGTGAAATAGAATATAATAATGAGATTTGCAATAATAGAGCTGTGTTAAAATTATGATGCAAATATTCCTTTGTTTTGCCTGTGGAGGGTGGGAGGTTATCACTGGGATTGTTTTTAGAAATTCAGAATAGCTTCCAAGATTCTGCTTCTGATTGATAGTTCTGAGTGATACTTTCTACTTTATCATGAAAGTAATTTGTTGTTGTTTTTAAATAGAGCTGGGAAGAAAATGTGTGTGTGGGATGTTTTCTAGATAGGGCAGACAGTAGAAAGCTAATTAATGTTATTACAATTAATATCATACAAGTAAATTGGTAATCTAGTCTAGAGTTTGTTAACATTACTAAAAAGTGCTCGGTCAGCGATGGCGAACCTTTTTTGGCTTGCGTGCCATAAGTGGGGGGAGCGCAGGGGGGTAGTGTGTGGGCGTGCCGCACCCATAATGCAATGTGTGATCCCCCCAGTGCGCATGCGCGCACTACAGGCGCTCCCCCCCATTTTTTGCATGCTTTTTTCGCCCTCCCCATGCTCCAGAGGCTTTATAGGAGCCTGGGGAGGGAAAAAACAGCCTCCCCTCCTGAAAGCCCTCTGGAGGCTTCAGGGACCTTCAGGATGCTTCCATGAAGCCTCCGGAGAAGTCAAAACGAACCTCCGAGCAAACCGGAAGTCACTTCCGGTTTGCACGGGGGGTCGTTTTGAGCGCTCCGAAGGCTTGAGGGACTTTCAGGATGCTTCCCTGAAGCCTCCAGAGCAGTCAAAATGACCCTCCGAGCAAACCGGAAGTCCGTTCCCAAACTTCCAGTTTGCCCGTAGGGCTGGTTTTTTGCATTACGGAGGCTTCAGGGAAGCTCATGAAGCCTCCGGAGGGCCTCCGGGGAGGGGGTGGGAGGGCTCTTTTCGCCCTCCCCAGGCTCCTATAAAGGCTCTAGAGCCTGGGGAGGGTGAAAAATGGCTTTAAAAAAGGGTGAACTCAGCTGGCCAGCGCAGCGCCTGGAGTGCCCTGACAAATGGCTCTGCGTGCCACCTGTGGCACGCGTGCCATAGGTTCGCCATCACTGTGCTAGGTGAATGCTCATTTGATGAACATGATAGGCAGCATATCAGCAATGTAAATGTCATAGAGCTGGAATGACCACTGGCTGCCCTTGATGGGTAAGTTATGCTTACCAATTCCAGAGGAGTTATTCAGAGTAAGATGGGCAGAAAAACAGGAAATACAAGACTCCAGGGCAGATGCTCAGTAGCAAAAGCAGGAAGAAGAATTTGGAGAAGCAGCAATTTAAGTTTAATTAAATTGTAATTCTTTGGAGATTTAGGTATCAGCGCACTACCACAAAAAATGATAGCACTTTTTTTTAAACCTAAAGCAAAGAATTTAATTTTTTTTGTTATTTTGTACTGACACATTTATTCTTAAGCAGCCACTAAGCTAGGTAGCCATTAACCCAGTCAAATCTTTTCATCACATCACATCAACATGAAGTTTTCAAAGCCAGTTCCTCCATGAAATCTTACACCTAAAGTAATTTCTGTGAATTAATTATAAGAATGTAAAGGACATCGGAGACCAAACAAGGAAGGTAAAAGCAGTTGATGTATTCACATTTATTGGTTTCAGATTGGGCAGATCTAGAAGTTGGGACATAGATAATATTTTCAGATTCCCATAGTAATCCATGAAACATCAGGGACTGCCTTCAATATCCTTTCTTTTGGCCAAGGATTTTTGCTGTGCTGTCTTCAAAGGCATCTTTATTATTCTTTATTATTATTACTCCTTTACATAAGAATGTAAAGGACATCGGAGACCAAACAAGGAAGGTAAAAGCAGTTGATGTATTCACATTTATTGGTTTCAGATTGGACAGATCTAGAAGTTGGGACATCGATAATATTTTCAGATTCCCATAGTAATCCAGATTTGGCTATGGTGTACCAATGGACTAGAACAACCCACGAGGTACATGACTATCATCAGATTACATCATTAACCTTTTGAGGCAAACTTGAATCACATCATTGTAGAGATGTCACAAATAAATGTATGATGTCCCCAAAGAATAGTAAGAATACCAATTGTACCCTCACTTTTTAGCTTTTATTCCTATGTACCTATCTTTTTTATCAATAGCTCAAACAATGCTATCTTCCTCTAAATTCTGAGTTTTGTATTTCAGTTACACTGATCTGCTTCAACTCTTTTCAAAGCAAGTAAGCTTAATTCATGAGTTATTATAAATATGGAAAGTACATGATAAAAAATATAACCACCTGGTCAAGCTTTCAATAAAATAATTATTTTGAAGATTGCGTTCTCCTCAGTAGAGCAGTTGTTCTCCCAGTTCTCACCAAAATCAAGAACTTTGCTCAAAACTAGTCTTGTCGAGACTTGTCTTGACTAGACTAAAAGAGCTCAATTATGACTACAAATGATTCTTTTTACTGGTCATTTTTTTGGCATTCTGTTTCTTAGAATGTTGATCCAAACATTCTTGTTGCCTTGGAAACCCCAAAGCTTCAGTTGAAATGTTTAGAATATATTTAGAATAAAATATTTAAAATGTAGATTAACTCTTTTGCTCTTTTATTATTAGAAACGTAGCTTTAGCTGTATTGACTACTGGCTCCACACCATAAATTTTTAAAGATGCAATGTGTTTTTTACAAGCTCTTCATTCTTACAGCTCGTCAGAAAAGACTTCATTGTGGTTTCTATTTTTATATTGCATAATTTTAAAAACACATTCTAAAACATTACTCATAACAAACACTTTAAAAATAAAGGACAGTATTTTTTACTGCTTATAATATGAAGAATTTGAATGGAAAGATGAATTATTATGTGAAATGGAAAAGGATATCACATGGAAACAAAAATTTCCTATCAAAAGGTGGTCAGAAAAGAAAAGATGGCCTAAACAGATCAAATAAGCTAACACTTTTTCTAAAACATTTTTTATTATACAATAAAATGGAAAAATATGAAAGCAAATAATAGGACACAGCCCTAGTACTTATTTTGGGACCCAAAAGAAAATAAAACCGGGTCTTATTTTCCGGGAAACACTGTATGTATCCGTATGTGTGTGTATGTGTGTGTGTGTATGTGTTTATACTATAGAGTTTTAAAAAACCATATTTTCTTTCAAACTACTATAAAAAGAAAGTAATGCTACTTCAAATGTGAGGAAATCCACTAATGAAAAAATAGTATTTGTCCTTCTGATATCCTAACAGTACATATTGGCAGATTTTTGTGATGGAAAAATAATGAAATAAGACTACAAACTCCCCCCCCCTTCTGTTGCCTCCCCTTTCTGCTTTTATGTCTCTTGTTGCAAACTCTTTCCCTCATTTTCTTTTGCTGTATCCTGCTTCACCCATTTGCATGTGTAAAGAAGGTTCTCAGCTGTATGCCAAACGCTTCGTTAAGGGGAAGTCCTTCATAATGAGCATCAGGCACTCAGTTGTCTGAAGATTCCACTCTGTCACATAGGTGCAATTTTTTGTTTTTCAACAGAAAGACACTTTTCCCTTTTAACCCTATCTCGCTTCTTCAAAAAACTTGTCCATGAATCAGATCTCTTAGATTTCACATCTCTCAATCCCAAAATGTGTAAGAAATCTCTACCTTGCTATGTCCTCTTTCTTGAAAAGTTACAGCCAATAATCATTTCAATAAGCATGGTTTTTGTCTTTAGCATTGTTACTTCAGAACTTCAGAAAAATAAGATTTATCCAGGAGTGTCTGAAAGTATTAGTAAAGCATTAAAACTTATCATATAAAATATTAGACATACTGTAGTTCACATGTCTGGTCTACTTAAATGCTTTAATTTAAGTACAAAAAATCCTACAGAATAATAAAGTTGGAGTAAGACATTATGGATAGTAAGATACTTCTGGCAAATGTTGAAAACTTCATATCAAATGAAACAACCTCTATATTAGTGGTATTGGTGAAAAAGTATAAAATGATAACATGCTAGATTACATTGTAACAAAATGAACTTTAAATGCTATTTTCCAAAGATACTGCTCTGTTTTAGACATGCCATATACTTTTACAATCAAAAACGTAGTTGAACATTTTTTTAATTAATTAGATTTGTAGGTTGTCTATCTACTCTGGCATACTTTGGGGCACAATATATCAAATGAAGAAAATAAAACGTTTGACAAGAAAAAGCAATTTGTCAGTGATTTACTCTTCAGAGAGAGAAACAGAAAAGGAAAACGATACATTTCTTAGTGCATTGGATTTATATCCCTTCTTTTTATGAGTGCTGAATGGGATACCTCCTTGGGGAATGCTGAGCTTCAGGGTTTAGAGATTGTGGTCTAAACAAGAGATGTCCTGAGGTTTTGCTGGTAAATATGGCTGGATTTATAACAGTCCACCTTGACTGAAGATGCCAGCCAGAGCTGCTGGCAAAATGTCAGGAAATCTGTTGTCTAGAGTCTAGATCATAGTTGCTAAACCCTGAAGTCCAACACAGCCTAACAGATACTGGCGCTGAAAGCTTACACTAGGACATCCCTGTTTTATTTCCACAAATCATGTGGGATAGGCTGGGCTGTGACTGAGCAACTAGTCCAAAGTCTATGAGATTCCATGATCGAATCTTGGTCTCCCCAGTAGTCCAACATACAATCACTCTGCTACAATGACACACTGCTGTTTATATAAACCAGCATCCATGGCTATATACCAAAAATCTTGAAAATTGAGAACTTACAATTACCAATACTTAAGTGTTTGTGCTATTTGCTTTTATTGATTTTTTCAAATTATAAAAGCTTTCCAAATTAATAGCTCCTCTTAGTAAACAGAATACTGATTTTCACATATTTACTGGGTGGCCTTGAAAATTAACTGTTGGGTCATTCTTCCAAAAAGGAAGAGAAGAGAAGGGATAAGAGACAGAACTTTGTACAGGAATGCTTTAACTTGCTATGCCTTTTTAAAAAATCTATTTGTCATCTCATATTAGAAAAGTGACTACTGCACTTTTTGTATATTGCGCATACAAAAAAAATGTGAAATGTAAATTGAAGTAATCTTAAGGATTTATAATTTAATGCTAATTAATCAACATCCAAGTAGAATTAACATTCTTCATAATGGAAAAACATTCAATTACATAATGTTATTAATATACATAATGGCTAAAATTAACACATCATTCAATACTCAAGCACAATGTTTATTTTATTTTCCTTGATAAAACAATATAACCTTGTCAGTAGGTAAATAATTAAGCAAAAATTAAGAAATTGAAATATGTTGTTTGAATTTGAGTAGCATATGGAAAATGAATCACAGGGGAAAAATTCAAAATATATCTTTTACTGTACAAAGAGTCTAAATACTGTAATGATGTACAAAGTGAAGAAATAATCCTTCACTCCTGATGCCAATGCAAGACATTAGCACCAGATTCTCTCTCAGATAGAACAAACAATAGAGATATTTGTAAAATATATACACAAAAGAGAAATAAAGGGAATCCCTTTACTGGCCCTTTCCAGAGAGCCTGCAAAACCAACAAACAAAAAAATGGCAAGCTTAACCAAAGGTAATGATTAAATATATTATTATCCAAATTGAAATATAATTATACATTAATTTATATACTAAGTTCATATGAATTATATGACTTAATGCAAATTACTGTGTACATACCGGTTATATTTTGAGTGCACATATACATATTGAATCACCACAGAAAACTTTTATTTCCTTAAACAGTTAAAGAAAAAATGTTACATTTGATTGGAACAAAAATGGTGCTTTATATTATGTATATGGAAGGATTAAATCAGAAACAAAGTGGAACACTTGTCTAATATGGACTGGAGAATGTATGTCAGATATAAATATTAGAATAATAATAGAAGGAAATGGCATCAAATGAATGAATTAGCATTGATATGTGGAAAAAGACTACATGATTGCAATCTCATATACAAGTGTGTTGTGGTATGAATCCTAAGTTTGCTTTTGAGTAGACATGCACAGGATTGAGTGACACCTGCTTTTGAAATACATGATTATGTGGAATCAATTATAGCTAGTCCTTCAATAGCTAACAATTTTATTGCAAGATAATCAGAACAGCTGAAATTGTACCTACTCTTGTGGAATGATACACAATTAAGTTCTTTTGTAATGGTGCAGTTAATTTAACTTTTAAACAAGGGGTACTGGGAAGAATGGCTCAAGGTTTTAGGTAAATTATTTCCTCAGTAAGTCTTAAAAATACCCTATAGAAAAGACATAATGATTATCTTTATTCATTACAAACATCCATTAATATTAAGGAACATTACCTATAAGTTGGTTAATACACCAACAGTTATTGCATCCTTATCATGTAAAAGGTTTTAAAGGGGCTTTTAAAAAATATATATGTTTTAGATTACAGTGTTAATATGTGCCTACATGTGATTGACTGGAAAATAAGATCGAACTGTTATATTATTTGCTAATATAAACACGGCACAGAGGTATCTAACTGTAAGTCCAAGTAAAACAAGGAACTTCTTATAGCACAGTCACAGGGCAAACAGTGATCCTTAAAGGCAAAGTCATAAGGTGAAAACAAACAGATGAAGAATATGTAGAACAATCTGCAAACATATGACTCACTAAACTCCTGGCAAATAGTACCTAATGAAATGTATTAATTTTGCCCTGCATTACAAACTTAAGACTTATAAGAATCAATCCTTCAATTTTTCATTCAGATAAGAAAATTGCTTTGAATTAAACTTTTCTTTCTTATCCCTGCCACAGCCATCAATACTGAAGTGATAAATTAATGAACTATAGTTATATTTCATTACAACATTAAAATTCACAAAGCCACAGAAATATGCAATTTACTGGTACATTCTGAATTAGTTTAATTGGAAATAATTAAAATCTTACTTGAGCAAATGATTTTGAAATAATTTTGAAAGGATTAATATCAT
The DNA here is from genome assembly GCF_964273705.1 of Natrix helvetica. Classification (NCBI taxonomy): domain Eukaryota; kingdom Metazoa; phylum Chordata; class Lepidosauria; order Squamata; family Natricidae; genus Natrix; species Natrix helvetica. The sequence goes on along the minus strand of NC_138549.1, from coordinate 44,605,924 downwards.
GCAAAATTTCTTTTTAAAAAAAGCATCTAAATGTAAAATGTTACCAATGTATTTCACCAGCCTAAACATAGTGCTGGAAAAGTTATTTTCTCTGCTTAATATAAGTACTTTTTCTCCCTCTAAAATTAACGGTTTTCTTGTTCCCTTTTGGAAAATCAGGGGACAGTGCACATGTGTATATTGGTCTCTTTTCTGTCTTAAAAAAATGTAAAAGGTTTCAAGGTTTGCAAATAAAACTATGTAAAACAAAGTTCCAGGATTATTGCTATTACTTAATCATTATTTGGGTCTTTCAGGCGGGAGACTTTCAGTCAGGCACTTGAGTTGTTCTTCCCCAAGTTTGATTTTGTCCTCCAGCTCTCGCTGTTCTATTATGAGGGCTGATTTCATTTTGACAAAGTGCTCATAATCGGCAAGGCTTTCATCACTCAGATAGCTGGCCAGAATATCAAAGACAATGCGTTCTCTTCGATCAAGGTTTTCTTTCAGCTCCTTTGCATCTTCATGCTGTTGTGTGAGCAATTTCTGTTTTTCTACTAGAATCCGCTAAGGGAACAGAACAAGAAAATTGTTGTGATTAATACATTTAGCTTTATATTTCATTTCTATAATGAATATTCTCCTATCATTTTTTTAAAGAAAACACCTTAAGAAGACCTATATCAGGGATGTCACTCAAGGCCTGGGGGCTGGATCTAGCCCCCGGGGTGCTTAGCTCTGGCCCACGGGGCTGCCCTGGAAATAGCAAAAGACCGACCTGCGGTGCCTCTGCCAGTAAAAATGGAGCTTGAAAGGGCTGCGCACGGCCCTCCCGAGCTCCATTTTCGCTTGCAGAGGATTGCAGGAAGCCATTGCAGCTGAAAATGGAGCTTGGGAGCCTGTTTTCTCTGGCAGAGCTCTCAGACCGCTACAGACGGCCCCGACACAAGTGATGTCAAGCTGGCCACATCCATCCTGATCATGCCCACCCTGGCCCGAGGTCAAACACAACCCTGGTGCGGCCCTCAATGAAATCAAGTTTGACACCCCTGACCTACATGCTTCCCAAACAAATAGTAAAATGACAAAGCAGCTTTCTGAATTTTATTATTTGATAGAAAAAATTTAAAAATATATAATTAATGGCAGCACTCCTACGTCTCAAAAATGTTGATGAAAATTTGATTCACTGTCTGCTTTCTGAGTCTTTTTATTTTTAGAGTTCTAATTAAATTATGTCTTCAGGGACATTGTCTTGTGATGAGTTGTTCTGTTCTATTACCATCTTAGGACAACCACCCTAGAAATGATACAACTTCAGAGGCTGTGAGTATTCTTTTCCTGGCTCCTGTATGGTTTGGTCCAAAATATGTTGGAGAATGCAGTTTCTCTTAAGATCTTCATTTGGGGATGATCCACTTAATTTGGTCACAGTATAACTGGTTGATCAACAATTTTGCATATAAAGCAGTTCAATAAAAGAAAACAACTGTTTAAGTAACATTTTTCTAGCATAACAGCTTTTGAGCAAAGTTGATTTCTTATTTTTAACCAAGAAGACAGGAATCTATGTATACACTTGAGCTGGCAGAACAAAATAACATGGTGCAATTAGAGTTCCTCCTCCTATGACAATACAAGTGCCTTACCCTTTCTTCAGGAGAAGCATTTTCATCCAAGTTGTTTAATGCATTTTCTACTCTGGCAAGTCGACCAGAGAGTGATAGCAGGAGGTTAACCACTTTGTCTAGATCTCCAATAAACATCCGAAACTTGTCAAATTCATTGGGTTTGCAGACATCCTTTACCACTACCTCCACTTCATCTCCAAGAAGATTATTGGCTTGAATGTCTTCCAAGAGTGTCTCTCGAGCTTCTTTTAGCACTTTTAGTTTTCGACTAATGCTATCTATAAGCTCTTGCTGAAAGAGAGAGAGAGGAGCTAAATTTATGAAATATAATTAATTATTAGATGTATATGGCTATTCATCTCATGACTTCTTAAATGGTTTGATAATAAAACCACAAGATAATAGAATCTTGCCAAAATACTCTATATATTTTTGTTATTCAGAAAAATCAATGCAAGCAAAATACGTTTGTTTCAAATAGTTAGAGCAGCTGTTAATATTCTCTTACTGGAGTGTATAAAGGCATGCGGTGAGCAATTTCTCATTTGGATTAAGAAAAGACAAGGAATAAATAATAACTATCAGTTAAATAGGAAGGATTTTAATGGCAAAAACATAAAAATACAAGCTGGATTTTTCTTCTAGTGATTTGACCTTAGATCTCCAGTAAGGCTGGAAAAGTATGTTGTAGGAATGGGAAATATGGATATAATAAAAATAGGGTGGGAAAAGTAAATGATGGAATATCAGAAGTAATATTGATCTTATTGCGTTTGCATAAATGCGATAATTGTTTTCTCTAAAAAACAAAAGTGCCCTCAAATCAATGTAAATTATAACAGGGTTGAAAGAAGAGAACTGGGATGTCCAACTGAAGAAACAACTCCTTAAAGTAGCAGAACAAGTATGTTATCACTACATATTTAAAATGAATCAAGGATAGTTAAATGAATGTCCTTTGAAAAGAAAATTTCACAATAATAAAAATCTCAATGCCTTTGGCTCTTTTTAGGAAGTATCTCTTTTGTCTCCTACATTTTATTTTTTTTCATGTGCACACAGAAATTGAAAAAATGAAATAGTGTTTAGTGTGGTTGAAGTCCAGATAGTGCAAAAAAGATTTTCAGATATGGCCGGTTCATGTCTTAATTATTCCTGGACAAAGCTATATCATGAATATTAAAAGGAAACTGGCTTATTTGACTGGATAAAACAATGTGAATCAGTAGTTTTAGTTTCAGCATTGAGATATAGGTTTTAAACAGCCGATGTCATAACAGTTCTATGCTTGACAAACACAGGCACGGCTTACTAAACAGGGAAATTTTCCACAGGAAAATCCCACCTGGCTACATATTCCATTTGAATTACACAATCATGTGGGTGTGATATTTAAATCTGAGCCATGAGACACCATTTAATCAAAAGCAACTCCCACACAATTGCACTTCTGTCTATGGAGTATCTCAGACAATTATAGAAAATGTGCAAAATTGTACTTCCTCTTTATTGAAAGATAGGAAATATTAACAGATCAAACTTGAGAAGAATCACAACTTTTTTTAATCTGGGAAAGATAAATTTTATAAAAAACATTTTAAAGATAACTGTTTTTATTCAAATCTTTTCCTATTTATGTACATGTGAAGAGAACTAGGAGAAGTTTGTTTTTTGGATATGTATTTAAATTTTTTTAAAAAAACTTTTGGGATGTGTGTTTTTTTAATGTTGTACGCCGCCCTGAGTCCTTTTGGAGAAGGGTGGCATATAAATCCAAACAAACAAACAAACAAACAAACAAGTTATATAAGGAGCAGATATTATCTAGGTGGATATGGAAATGTCTGCAAATAAAAAACCCAAGATTCTAATGCTTAGTTGGATATATTTTGTACAATTGTGTTACACATTATAGTCCGACAGGGTTATTCATTATTACAGTATATTTTGATTATACTGCTAAGAGTATTGTGAATGACTTTATCTTGATTACATAGAAAGAAAATTTCCTTTGCTCTTGCCACTGTCAATTTATTGTTGCCTAATTTAGTTCAATAATCAAATGTTAATGAATATGGATCTAAAGTATATTTATCAAAATCCTTACGAAGATAAATCTTGGAGTGCCAATCTAAGTTGTGGGAAGTCCATCACTGGAAGTTTTTAAGAAGATATTGGATCTCCGTTTGTTTGGAATGGTATTGGTACAGGATCTCCTGCTTGAGCAGGAGGTTGGACTAGAAGACATCTAAGGTCACTTTCAACTGTTATTCTGTTATCTGTTAAGTCATCCTTCAGAAATCCTGAAATTCTCACTTCTTAACTTTGGCTTTAAATATTTTTATTTTGTTACAAGTATTTGTCCTGCCTTTAAAGCTACGTATAATACAGGGATGGGTTGCTGCCAGCGTTACTGCTGATTCGCAACCCACATGCCAGATGTGCGCTGTTCAATGTAAATTGTTCTTTGCGCATACGCAGAACAATTTACAGTGAACTGTGCATGCACAGTCACTAAAATACAAAATGGTGGCGGCCAAGCGGCAGCAAGAGAAACGGTTTGGGGGTGTGGCAGGCCTGGGTCGCTGCCAGTTCTGCAACCCAGGCCTAAATTCAACTATCGGTTCGGTTGAACCGGGCCATACCGGCAGCAACCCACTTCTGATATAATATCTCTTTTGAAGTGGGTTATATATTACTTTATTTGTAAACTGTCCAAAATCACTTCGATAAGGAGGATGGTATAAAAATTTGATGAATTAAATAAATAAAAATCTTAACCTAATGGTAAATATAATGATAAAACATCTGTAAACAATCCTATTCGGAGCCAAGATAAAAATCAACAATAATTTAAAGAATTTTCATTTAGAAATTGTCATTAACTTCAAATTATGTAAAAATTGAAATGATTAATATGGTTCTCAAACAGGAGGACTGAATTTTCTTTTAGAAGTTCTGAAATGATATGCTTAGAGTTAAGGTCACCAAGAAGGTTCTTTTTTTATGTCCATCAACCATTTGAACTCAACAGTAGTCCTTGAGCAAAACATCAGAATTTGATCTAAATAATTGTGCTGATTCAGTTGGGTGAAAGTACCTCACAAATAACTGATATTCTGAACAGGTTCACTAGGAAATAAATGCTGTTAAACTGAATGGTATTTTTTCTCTGCTATGTTTATATACGATTTAATTCTAAAAGTTAATGTAATTCAGTGATGCACAATTACTTTTTTATTTGTTGAAAAAGTATCCTCTTTTCCCATAGTATATTATTCTGTATTCTGAAGAGGCATTAATGCTATCACTTTGCTTTTTTGTTCATTTCAATAGGAGCTTCTCTCTTTTACTTTGTGAATACTGGATACTAGGCACTGTTGCCACCTCATAATTTTTGGTGTGATCACATTTATTTTCAACTGAACAGGCAATGAGACAGAACTACTAGATAGCTCAAAACTATGGCTTCCAATAATAAGTAATACTGATAACAACATCTCATGACAAACTTACCTTCTTCTCAGACAAATTGAGGTCTAACTCATTTTCAGAATCCTCCTCACTTTGCTGCTGCTGTTGTTGCTGCTGCAAATCCTTCATCTTGATCAGAAGTTCTGCCTTGGGTGCAGAGGTGCTATAGTAAGTGGAATTAGTTGTTAAGGGAATGGCCAAAGACAGAGTCAGCTCCTCTTTCCTAAGCAAAGATTAAAAAAAAATACTAGTTTTCAACAGACTTCTTGACATGTTTATGCACTGAAAGCAAGATAATAATTACTTTGAAATACTATTTGCAGTGCATAGATTGTAGGGTTAAGAGAAAGATACCCACAGAAACAATGCATAAAATAACCATATTATTTTATCACTCTAAGAACCAAGCTAGAGAGACAGGAAATTAAAGGAATGTCTCAAAATTATGGTTTAAAATGCTGATTTCTATTTTGCTTCTAATTGATGTTCTCTGACCATATTTAGATTTCTATGCCCTACCCTTGATTACATGGGCAATGGAAGAAAGGTAATATTTAAATCTGTTTCTGGCTTTCATTAGCCTTAATTATCTAATCTCATAAGCACACATTTAGTAAATATATAGTTTCTTCGGTTTCATTATCTGCAGTTCTAATGCTGAAAAGAACCTATTGCTAAAAATACCTTTCGTTTAACACCAGAAAAGTTAAGATTGAAATCAGTTCACTGATAGCAAATATATTGTGTATAAAGAATCAATTCTTTTGGAACATAATTCGATTAAAGGAGATTTATTTTTCCTTGAAATAAACAGTAAAGAACCAATGATGTCTGCAGTGGGTCAAAAGTGGCAAGATAAGTGTTCATAGTATCCAACCCAAGCCCTACTTCTTTTAGAGATCAATGCACACATAATCACATACATGCATACATAGAGTACAAAGAGACAAACCATGGACTATAATACTGAAACCCGTATGTTGCATAATGGGTGCCAATGGGAGACTAAGAGAGACTCAATAGAGACTCAATCTGAGAAAAGCCTTCACAAAATTTTCTATCATGAGTGGGAGGGAGTACCTCAGCGAGACAGATGGAAAAAATGCGGGCTCCGAAGAGCCTCACATGAATTCTGTCTGACAAACCAATGCCAGGGACCCTGTGGGGGGAGTGAAAAGGGAGCTGCATCTCATCAGACCTAGAGGAGGGTAACAGGTTCCTCGTAGGTCAGAGCTTAGTTCTTTGAATCGGCATTGGGGGAGGTAGCATGGTAACATGGCTACCATTAAGCTGAGGGCTGCTGGCCAAAGCATCTAAGCAGGAGCGGTGTATGAAGGAATGTGAAACCTGATAAGATGATTTAATTAACAAACTGACATAAATCAGAATTTGGAAAAGGCAAAGAACCTTGTGAGTATAAATAATATTGATGGATAGATTGTGATTTTGGCAGAAAGAAAAGAAGGGGGGGAAAATGGCGGTTAAAAATAAGCCCAAAAAGAACGGCTTGTTTGGTGACAGAAATGAGGAATACAGAGAATTGACTATCCTACTGAAACACAAACTTTGAATTTGGATTTGAAAAGATTGTGCCTTTAAAAGAGATTAATTGACAATGGAGAGCTCTATAAAGAAATAGAAGACAAAAGTTAAAACATACCAAGGAGGCTTGCTTTGTTCGAGTTTTGTCCTAATTAATATATCTTAAACAACTATTTTCTCCCTTATAATCTAATCTTGTCTGAGCGATGAATGGAATGTTAAGTTTGGAAAGAAACTTTGGAAAGAAGTTTGGAAAGAAGATTTAATTAACCAACGGACATAAATCAAAATTTTGAAAAAGCAGGAGGGAGAGGAGAAATGAAAATTAAAAGCATACCAAGGAGATTTGCTTTGTCCAAGCCTATCCGAGTTTGTTCTAATTAATACATATTTCAAGCAACTCTAATTAATGAGAGGTGGAATGTAACAAGGAAAAAAATAAAGAAAAAACATTAGCCTGGATTTAAAACTGCATTTAAAAATATCAAGCTGTATTGCTGGAAACTAGTGGCGAATCATTTGCTGGAGGAAAGAACAAAGAACAAAAATGAAGTGATTAAGATGTCTCCCCCTTCTCTTCCTCTCTATTTTAGCTGAACTGAAATATATAGCTGGAACAGAGTCTCTCTGTTTTAACTGAACTAGAATATAAGTTGGACTGGAATTGTGAAATTATAATCAACAGTATAACTAACTGTAACTTTGGGACTGGACATTATGGAAAGGTTGGAATTTGAAGAGTTGCGTGAAATTATAAAAAATATACATAAATCATTAAAATTAAGTTTAAACAGAATTTTGAAGCCAGAATCTGATAAGCAGGAAATGAAAGAGGAAGATGGGGAGGGTAATGAAATTATAGAAATGGTGGAAAATAATAAGCAAATAAAAGATTTCATTGGGCTTGACAGTGACAGGGAAAATTGAAAAGGGGAGGTGTCCCAATAAAGGGAAATAAAAAGCACAAAAAAGATTTTACTGACTCTGACAGTGGTACAAGAAAAATTGCAGAAGGGGATATGTCCTAACAAAGGGAAATAAAAAGAAGATAAAAGATTCCACTGGGCTTGACAGTGGCTTGGGGAAAATTGAAAAGGGTAGACATATCTCAACAAAGAAAAGGGAGACGACAGGAATACAGAATTGGGACAAAAGACTTGTTAGGGAAAAAATCTGATATTTAGAAATTGTTATGGGGAGAATATAAAGTTAGGCATGTGGTTTACATCTTTACATGATAATTAAACTGAGTTGCTAACTGATTGAACAGGATAATGGAAAGATAATTAAATAAAAGATAAAATATATGAAATATTCTTTTACACAATAAATTAAACTGAATTATTAATTTATTGAATATGATAATGGAAAGACAATTAAATATAGGTTCAAATACATGAAATATGAATTAATATAGATTTTTTAAGAAGATGAACAAAGTGAAGTGTGTATTGCTTGTTATTTTATGTAGTAGATCAATGGAATTCTAATGAACACTGAGCAGCACAGATTGTTATTTAAAGACAATCAAATATAAGCTAAGTTAAGATATGGAAAAATAGAGGGAAAACATGAAATATACTTAGAATGAGATTATAAAGGCAGATTAAAATTTGGGGCAGGTAATGATATATAACTATACAATATTATGATGAGAATAACTGGGAATTGTAATCAAGTCCACATTCCGGAATAAAATAAGTTGGGGGGGGGGGGAGTCTAAAAATATAATTGCTATATATGTATACTTTTTTCTTCTTCATTGCTTGAAAAAAGATGTTAAAATTAAAGAGGTTTATTGATATGAAATTATAAAAACCATCTGTCAGCGTTCCAAATATCATGCAGAATTAAATCAGAGTCCAAGGCAGAGCTATCCTTAACGTTCCAATTTAATAAGACAGACATGTTGGCACATCTGTGGAAATCCCAATTCTAAAGCTTCCTGGGATTCCACCCAGTTGAAAGTTCATGATCTTATCTCCCACCCATAAATCCAGAACATGGTCCAATCTTCTTCGGCCATGCTGGCATCTCCACCCATCCAGTTCGGTCAGATGCCAAGGTGCGGAGACAAAAGATGACCTTGGGCTTCTAGAAAAGAATAACAACAACACATTCCACCATTCTACTCCTTTCTATTCCCCCCTCCAAATTACTACACTAATGAAACATCACAGTGAAATAATAGAGAGTGTGGCAGGCCAAAGATCCTAAAAGGAACATAACTACAGGCCTGATACCATCAACTTAAAATGAAGCTTGCTCAGAGGATAAGAGGGAGAGTGTGGAAGAGAGGGGAGAGGTAAGGGAAGAAGACAGGGTAAGGAGAGAGGGTGGGGGGAGAGGGGGAGAGAAAGAAGGAGTGGAAAGGGGAGAGATGAGAAGAAGAGAGGAAGGGGAAGTAGAGAAGAGAAGAATGACAGAGGGTAGAAAGGAGGTAGGGAGGAGGAGGAGAGGGGGGGAAAAAGTGATGGACAGGGTAATATGGTGTATGGAGAGCAGAGGAACCAATAATTGTTTTTTGGGAGTTGATGGTAAGACGAATTGTTATTAATATTTAATAATATAAAATAATGTTGGTATAGAGTATACATGTGGTTATGTGTTATGAAAATGAAAAAAAAACTTTAATTAAAAAAATTCTATCACATATCACTGCAAAAAAGTAATCAACATTGTTTCATCCCTCAACTGGCTACACTTAATAGACACTCTATTAAGAGGAACAAAATTTGAATACCTAAGATATAAACAGCTCTTTGTCTCTCTTTTTGGCATGAAGCAACATGAACCAAACAATCACTTGCTTGGAAATAAGATTCCAGAGTTACGTGTGTGTGTGTGTGTGTGTATTTATGTTTGTGAAAATATTATATTTTCATTTTCTATCTCTCATAAATTTTCAGTTAGATGTTTGCAATTTTTTATGATTCTCCTCCAAAAATCTACAGAAATATCCAAATTAATTTTTTCCCCAAAGCTCAATAGTATATGTAAAATATTTTATATACTTTATGATTTTTATTAAGTTTTACAAACTCTTACTGGAAGATTTAAGAATTCCTCTGCTATTGTATGAGAAAACAATGTTGTCATAGGACTAAGTGACTTTTCCTTATGGTGAATCAGACTATAATTTATCAGAATATTTACTAGGATGTATTGTTTTTTATTTTATTTATTGCAATTAGCCCAGCTTTTTCTTCTGACAACTCAAGATTACATATATGCAAGTTCTATCTCATTCTCCCTGCAACAGATTTGAAAAGTAAGTTGGTCTAAAATAGTGACTCGCCCAAAGCCATTCACTGATCTGACTCAGCATCTGTCATATCCAACACTCACCCACACACCGTATTAGTGCTAATCCAATTTACCCACTCTTAATTTGAATTTGTAAGATCTACTGGGATTGCTCAGAAATGTAGATATCAGTGTTGGTGGTGACTTGTAATTACAGTACAAAATTACTGTAGAGCTCCCTGTTCTGTACAGTAACTCTTACTTGCTATGAAAGATAACATTTATAATAAAACACTAGGAAGCAATGAAAACAATTCTTATCCAGGAAGGCACAGTGAATCTGTCAACAACAAGCATATATAATAGTGAAATGAAACCTCCACAATCATTAAGTATTTATACGTTTTTGATAAACCACTAGGAGAAATAGGGATTCATCTCTAGTCTGTCAACTTAACACAAGTATTTGGTCCCTGAAAATAGAACGTTGGGTATTTTAGCCTTTTCAAAGCTGTTTTTCCCCCCGAGTTAGAATCTAAATCCCAACCAGAACCGGGTGTGAATTGGAAGAAAGTTACAGTAGTTATGTTTGCTATGTTTGTCTTGATTATATAACTTATATTTTAATAGAATAAAAATTAAAATAGTGTGTGCGCACATTTAAGTTTTTAAAAAAGATAAAAGCATTAATTTGTGTTGGAACAATATGTACTCACTTTTCCTCTTCAGTTTTGGGTGCTGAAACCTTTAAAAGAAATTTTCTGCGATGTTGTGCTTCTTCTAAGAGATGTTCATCTTTGGGAAAGATTCCCTCCATTAAATCCATTGTGGTTTTTATTTTCACATTTGGGTCTAAAATTTCTGCTAATGATTTATCCTTATCCACTATTTCTCTAGCTAATTCTTCTGATTTCCAGTCCTCAATTGTCTTTTCTTTAGCTCTCACGTAGTTAACTGCATGGGTGGATATGTCATTCTCCTTTATGTTCCTCCCAAAGCTTTCAGTAGATTGCGAAGTAGAAAGGTTTGATTTGTTCTCAAGCTCAGTTTCCACACCTTGTCTTGTATAAGCACAAAAACGTGAATAGGACTGTTCAAAAGTGCCAAGTGTCTTGATTTGGTCTTTTTCTAAGCCGCTTGGTAAAGTAGGAGGGTCTATTGTGGTCCCAAGATTCTGCCTGCTTGCCTTCTCTGAATGGCTCTCAGAATGTACAATCTTGATTGGAACCATTTTTACGGTTGTATTGTTATCTATCACTCTTTCAATTCTTTAGAAAAAATGGTAAAATAGCACATTACATATATTATATAAACTGATATGAATATAGATTAATAATAGCCTCTTTATGAATTTAGGAATGAGTAACTTATCACATTTTATCTTTCACATTCCCATGTATATTTTAAATATCTTTATTTAACTGAGCACTACCTATTGTTACTAAAGTTATAAAATGTACAAAGAACCGCACTTGACTGAAATTTCAAAGATATCTAACATGTTTTCTACTTTTAAAAAGATGAACAAAAAAATAAATCTAAATGTACTGACTGATCCCACATATATTGATATGAAGAAACATCTACTTTGTTCAATGACAATTCTTTCCAATAATGTGCAAATTACTATTGTAATCTAAACAAGATTCTCATTGTTTATAATAAACAAAGTTTTCTAAAATGTAAGCTATGTTCATTATATATAAGTGAACAATTGAATAGCAATGTATAAATCAGCATGAAACTTGAATTTGTATATGAGACATAACATCTGGTAAATCTGTAGCTGAGACTAATAAAGATTACTTCACTTAAGGCATTTATTACTTAGAGCCCATAATTGGGAATAGAATTTCCATCACTAAGTGATGCAGTCATAAAGAATGGCATCATGTGATTCCTTTGCTTAGCAAAGGCAATTTAGGTAGCCCCCATTGCGGTTGTTAAGCAAGGATCAGGTCATTAAGAAAGAGCACACATGATTGTGATTTGTGAATTCTTGACAGCTTCCACAAGTAAAGTTAATGAGGAAGCTGGCAAGAAGTTGCATGTTTTTAGCATCTTGCAAATAGGCCAAGAGATGGGTAAGTGGAAAGGCAAGGAGTGGCTGCCAAGGTGCACCAATAACGTGGCCAGATGGAGAGATGGTTGTTATGAGTGCAGGAGGACATCCAGTTAATGAGCATGGCTGGGCAAGGAGGAGCGATTGCTGCAGGAGGAGGGGACGGGAGCAACTTGCCATCTTCCTTGCTACCCTTCCCATTGCCTTACTTGTGGTAAGCCCATCAGAAAGGTTGCAAATGGTGATAATGTGACCACAGGATACTACAACCCTTGTAAATGCAAGACAATTGCCCAGTGCGCAGATTGTGATTGCATAACTACTGGGGCAACTGGAGTGAATGTATTGGGGATTTGACTTGGGTCTTCCCAGATATATCTATTTTCTTTCTTTGCTTTACAAAATATGAATAATATGTCCCATTTGTGTTATTCACAAATTAAAATTCAGTGTACAAGATTTTGAAGGGCAGCAAAGCAGGAGCTCTATACTTTTATATAAAATCCTGCTAACTTGTACCAGTGAAAAGCTAATTTTCTTGGCAGTTGTTTTACTTATTTCTGATGTTAAATATCCTTTATTATTGGCTATAATGGGAAAGAAATTGTTGTATTATATGCTGTATTTTATGGTGATCTGCCTATGAAGGGAGCAGAAATGTTTAGAAACTGTCTAAGGCTGTCTTTGTTTTATTTTAGGAAGTCCTGTTCTGCTGGCAATAAAACTAAGTCCAAAGAACTGTCATTGTAATATATGGTTCCCTGGAGCCACCCTCATCTTCTATCCTAGAAATACAATTGTTCACTTAGAGAAGGTAGATTAACATTGTTTTGCTAACTATTCTGGCAACATTGATAGCAGTTTTCAACCATTCATAAAAATAACTTTCAGATTTCCATAGTGAGAAAGGTATGAACCTCTGGTTTGGAAACATCCAAATATGTTTGTAATAGTATATATAAGACTGGATACATGCATTCTGTTTTCTTTGGATTTTATTAACATGGCCATGTGTATAACTCACAAAATAGTCCTTGGAAAATAAGTTTTAGGATAAAAAGGGAACATGCAATCACAGCAAATGTTCATATATTGTGCTTTCTATTCTTTAATTAGTCTTAGAGTCCTTGGATGATTATCCTTATTTTCAAGAGCTGTTAATGAGATTCACTTGGAAATTAAGCATGTTGCACTGAACTCAGTTTAAAAGCTGAAATAAATTGTGTATAATTTCTGTTGAGATAAAAGAACGTGGTTCTAAAACTCTCTAGGAAGTTTAACATTAAATTGCTAAAACCATGTAGTGACTGTTCCTGGGAATCTTAATATTAAATTGGTGAACAAATTCAACAATAAAATATGTAACAAAGGTTTAACAGTTTGTTTAAGGTGGCTTACCTTGTGGAATTTTCATCCTGAGCAGCCACAGGTGGCTTATCAGTCAGCTTTGGTGGAGCAAACTGTGGTGAAGGGGATCTTGATGCTTCCATTCTAGATTTTAGATGGTAACGATAAGATGAAGGAAGGGGAGGTTCAGATTTGAGATGTCTTTTTTCTTCTAAATGCTGAAAAACATTTTCTGTGAGTGCTAACTGCCCAGTCTCTGGCAGCTCTGCATTTATAAATTTTCCAGAAATGTTTGTGGGAACCTGAGAAGGTGATGAGCTGCCTACAGCTATATTGGTAGCAGCAGGGGAAGACTGATCTGATCTGTTGGGCACTGTCAGTAAAGATTCTGAAACAAGTGAAGCTGAAAAACTATCCTCTCGTCTGTGTTTCTTATCTCGTTTGGCTGCAGGTGGCCTCTGAGGAAAAGAGCCATGTTTCTTATTCAGCAGTATAGAATTGCCCTGTTGATTTTCTTCTGCTTTGATATGTGTTAAACAGTGCTGATTCTTATCTGATATTTGTAGTCCAGAAATCACAAGAGGCAAAGCACCATAATCTTTGCTTTTCTCGTTTACATTTTCCTGTGAATATCTGTAATCACTGGGCAATGTCCCAGATCTACCTCGGCTTTGCTGTAATGCAACTGTGGCAGGTCCTGCATGAATGGACCTTCCAGATACTTTCCACTTGTTTCCTGAACTGTAGTCCTCCTGAGCTGTGAGTTCTCTCAGACAGTCTTCTGAATACTCTTTATCAGATGATCTGGAGAAAAAGGAGGGAGGGGAGAATTATTTGAGCATCAGTAATACATTTAATACATTTGTATTATTCAATTATGTTGAAGCTTACAGTATTCCATAATAAAGCAAATGTTTTTGTAATAAAACTGGCTTTCAAAAAACTGTTGTCAAAAATTAAGATTATGTAGAGTTACATTTTGTGACATGATATTTTAGTTACTTCACACACACACACAGAATTGGTATTTCCTTTTCATGTGAACTAAATGAAGCCACTTGAACAAAATTAGGCACAGCGTATTTTATCTGATTACATAGTTTCTAGATCTATATTCAAACAAAATATTCATTTTTCCTCCTCCTTTAAAACCCTGCAATAAACTGTATTAAAAATCAGTTAAAAATTTAAATTAGAAAAAAAATTCTGATATAAATATAATACAAGGAAGAGAATGTAGGAGAGAGGGAATGAAAATATTTTACAAAATATTGGGGCTGTGTAGAAACAAATTCCCACCCACTCACAGTCAAAAGTGAACAATGCTTGCAAAGGTATGTTGACTAACAGAGGGACTTTCCTTCTTTTAAAATCCCTAACACAACGGGAATACCATTTTATAAAGCAATTTTAAGCATCCAATTTGCAAGGGGCAGCCTATTAGAAGTGGGTATCTATATTCCTATATTAGCATAAAAAGTATCTACATATCAGGAATTGTTAATTAGTCTCATTTGGCCAGTTCCTGGCATCTGCAGAGTTAGTAATTTTTGAACATATTTGCAACCATAAGCTATCATCTCTTACATCTGAAATTCTTAGGATACTCAGTGTAGAATTAATATCATATTATACAATTTTGACAATCTGATTATTCAATAATGAAAAAAATCCTTATGTGCAGACATTATAAACCAAGATAGGTTTATATTTCAAGCATTCTTCCATATAAAGTTTCCCTCAATATATAGATGACAGTACTAGAAATTATAAAAGATAAAGGGTCCGTTTTTATAATTTCCCTACGTACACAGTAAAATAAATAGCAAAAAAGAAATACATGAAATAATGAATGTGAGATATAAGTAATTGTTAAATAATTTGTTTGGAATTTAAATGGTTTCCTATAAATAATTCATGAAGTATTTCATATAACTAATAGAAGAGTTTCACTTCTTTCTTTTAAAACTATTATTTTGTACATAAGTTTGGAAAGGATATAAACATTATTACTTACTTAAAAAATAATAGTGATGCCAGTTAAAAGCATTTAGAGGATTATATCTGAGATACTGAAATATGCATGAGTTTTACTTAATTGAAAGCAGCTTTTTGTGCTGCTTTGTTCCTCCCTTTAAACTGAACCAGCCAGGTCCTTCTTTTACATTCAAATGAGGTAAAATGGTTAATTTTTTCCAAAATAAAGTATAATAAGGATAATGTTGCCTTAGTTGCTTTCATGAAGACACAATTCCGATTGTGGAACTATACCATATTTTTCGGAGTATAAGACGCGCCAAGGTTTTGAAGAGACAAATTTAAAAAAAGTAGGTAGGTAGATAGAGGGATAGAGAGGGAGAGAGAGAGAAATACAGTAGGTAGGTGGGGGGGAGAGAATAGGTAGGTAGGTAGATAAAGGGAGAGAGAGAGAGAGAGAGAAATACAGTAGGTAGGGAGGGAGAGAGTGTGTGTGTAGGTAGGTAGGTAGAGGGATACGGAGAGAGAAATAGAGAGAGGGAGAGAAATATAGTAGATAAGCAGGGAGAGAGAGAGAGAGAAGGAGCAGGTAGGTACATAGGTAGATAGAGGGGAGAGAGAGAGAGAGAGAGAGAGAGAGAGAGAGAGAGAGAGAGAGAGAGAGAGAGAGAGAAATACAGTAGATAGGTAGGTAGGGAGAGACAGAGAGTAGGTAGGTAGATAGCGAGAGAGAGAGAGAAATACAGTAGGTAGGTAGGTAGTTAGAGAGAGAGAGTAGGTAGATAGGTAGATGTTTCCAGGTGTATTTATCCATGTGCTGGAGAAGGAAATAGCTGACAATCTGCAGCACCTAAGACTTTGTTTCTGCTAGCACAGCACTTGATCAATGTAATTCTCATCAATCAGTTAAAGAGCTTTCCAAAAAGGAGGAAAAAAGTTTTTGCACTATGCAAACCTCCCAAAAATGGCCGTTTTTCTTCAAAAAAAGAGAGGCCTTGGGGGGGGGGAGGCTTGCAGAGTGTTCCTGAGGGGTGGGGGCAAAAACGAGCAAAAAACAGCCTGTTTTTAATCAAAAAAATTGCATGCATAGCCTTATGGAGGCTTATAGAGTGCTGCTGGGGGCGGGGGGGGGCAAAAATGGTCCATTTTTTGCTCATTTCAGCCCTCCCCAGCCCCCAGGAGTTCTCTGAAAGCCTCCATAAGGGTATGCACGGCCATTTTGGTGAAGGGGGCAGGGCTTCGGGAGGCAAAAAATGCTGTATTCGGTGTATAAGACACATCCAGATTATCAGCCTCTTTTTTGAGAAAAAAAGGTGCATCTTATACTCCGAAAAATACGGTAGTTAAATTTGAATTCCTAATTGATTTGCCTAGATGAAGGGAAGGCAAAATGTATGTGCATACTTTGAAATATTAAATTGAATTTTGTGGATCTGAATGCAGATATTAGATGATCCAAGTATGTTGTAAGAATTAACCCCAAGTAGAAATACCTCTGAGTCTCAGAAAGAAGACAGCTTTGCTCTTTAATTAGAGGAGGCTGGAGAGATACTGTAAGTTTAGGAAAGGAGCTGAAACAGAGAAGCAGGACACTTAGGAATTCTACTTGTAGCAGAGTTACTTACCAAATGAGCAATAAATTAGACATTTTCTAAAGTTAGGTATAAGTCAGTACAGTAAAGACAGCGGTTAAAAAAATAGGTCTATGGAGTTTATTTTTGAAAAATTCTAGAAAGCCATTGTTTTTTGCCAGCTATATGAAATTATTTAGATATTTACTCTAATAAACTTTGAAACATTAACATGTGAAAATAAGGATGATTAATAGTACCACGAGCAATGTCAAAGTGAAAAAACAAATGTTAAATTGTGATTATGGTTTGTTTATGGAGTGGATATGGAGTGACTTGTTTAGCATGTTTGTGAACAATGCCTTTTTATTAATCACAAGAATACCATAAAACGAAAGATAGCAAAATAAAAGCAGGATTGAGGAATCAGTTTGTTAAATGCATTTAGAAAGCATTTGCAGAGTTTAATCAAAAGGCTAGGAGAGATGATAATGGAAAAAAAAGGGAAGTGTGTTGTGACTTTTTCTCAGAAAGACAGTTTAAAAAAAGTTCATTGTATATTGTTGATATAAAAATGCATATGACTATTTAAACAGTTTTGAGTGAATGATTTGAGGACCACTCTATGTAAATATGGAGTTTAAACTTGGTTGTTGGTTGTTGAATGCATAAAAGGTATGTAGGTAATAAAGGTAGTCCTTATTTAACAACCACAATTGGAACCAGCAACTTGGTTGTTAAACAAAGTGGTTACTAAGTGACAATGATGTCTTATGATCTTACTTCAGCTTTGCTTTACAAATATAGTAAGGTCATAAGTGCGAGGATTAAATAAGGCAGTTGTTAAACAAGGACTATCAAGGACAATAACAAATGCATGAGAATGGAATATGTAACAAATGGGTCAACATTAAACAGGAGTAATTTAAGAATGGGTGAAGTCCACTTGGTCCTTACTATATTCTGGATAGAGGCAAAAACAATGCTTGTATTGACATTAGAGATGTGCTTGTTGGGGAATTGACTGCATGTGATGTAAGAACCCAAATGAGTTGCAGTGATTGATAGTGGGATATGGATCTGAAAATTAATGTATCACAAACCAAGGTGTTTGACATGGATAAAGGATAAAGGAGGGAATAATTTCAAGTTGTGTATAAATAGTAAAAAAAGGAAGTGGCTAAATTGTGTATGTCACTGAAGACAAAGAAATGATGAAGAAACTTTAAAATGTTCAGAAGTTGGTAGAAAGATAATGGGTAGTTTATCACAAGAAATTAATGTTTCTTTAAAGAGACCAAATGACTATATAGAAGGATATCCTGCAAGGTTTTTTTTTTAACAAGGAACCAAGGTTTGCTATGTTAATACAAACATAATTGAAAATTGAATGCAATGAGGATAGAGTATTTAAGAAGTGAATATGGTAAAACAGGAAAAGATAAAGTCAAAAATGAATTGGTATGAAATGGATCAAATACAAATGTGAATGACCAGTATATATATACATACATACATACATACATACATACATACATACATACATACATACATACATACACGTTCTGCATTTTGGCATGCAAATCTGAGAAGGACCAATAGGGCAACTAGCCAAAAAGACACCATGACATGCTTGAATGCAGTGGCGTAGCGTGGGGGGTGCAGGGGGGGCCGGCCGCACCGGGCGCAACATCTGGGGGGGGCGCCCTGACTCGCCCCGCGCCGCCCTTTGCCGGTCTGTGGCCGCCTCTTTCCGCGCCCAGCTCGGCCCGCGAACTAAGCTCCCCGGCCCCGGCCCCTCCTGCGCACCGCCTATCTCCCAGCGGAGCCGCCAAGACCGGCCGCGCCGCCCCCGCGGGAGCCGGAGAGCGGCGCTGCGCTCTGTCTGCCCGCCGCTGCAACGCCACTGCGTCCTCCCGCTCCGCCTGGAGCGCCCCGGGGAGCCGGCGCCTTCCCGAAGCCCCTGGTGCGCCTCCCACCCCCGCAGCACCTGCTTCCCTTCAGTCAAGCCTTTTCCCGCTGCCCTGTCGAGCTCCTCCTCGGGAGGAAGGCAGGAGGCCAGCATGGAGAGCCTCACTTGACTGATGCCGACCCAGGGGCAGCTGCAGTCGGGCCGCCCTCGGGTTAGGGGGCGCAAATTACTTGCCCCGGGTGCTGACAACCCACACTACGCCACTGCTTGAATGGCCATAATGTTCAATACTATCTTTCAAAACATCTTTTAATTTCTGTTGCAATTATCAAATCAGCAAAATGCATACAATCATGCTAAAGTTCTGATGATCTTAAGATTTTTGCTTCATTTCAAGAGAAACTGCTGTTCAGGAGACATAGCAACAGGAATCTTTTTTAAAGTAATTAACAATGACAATTATTACATTAGTACAGACAGGGTTATAAAAAAAGTGGAATCTTCATTTAACAAGGAGCATATATACACTACAAATGGTGATTTTTCATGCAACACATGCTGATCATATTACCCTGAAAAGACAGCTTACTGTTCAAAAAGGACAAAAGAAAGCTTGAAGCACCAGAAGCACCCAGAGGCAAAACCTGCAAAGTGTTACAGCAATATTAACTTTCAACAAGTCTGTGAAGGATTTACAAACAGAGTTTAGAAATGTAATTCAATGTGACTTAGGTCATTTTCCTCTCACAAACATCACAAACCACGCACACATCCTTTAAAAATAATGAATTTTAATTAAAAAATAAAACACACCCGTTCTGGAAAACCTATGTCTACAAACTCTGTATAAATTGAAAAATCATCTGGCATTTTAAAATCTCAATCTATATGATAGGTGAGTCATGGCATATGTCCATACTTAATCAAATATTTTTTGACTATTCAGCTATATATCTCTACCAAAAGAAACTGGTAATTGTTCGTCTGTGTTACATTCCAACAGTTATTTCACTTATTTTCTTAGAGTGCAGAACATACTTAATGTTCCCTTTAAAATAAATGAAAGCAGCAGACCCTTGGCTTACTCAAAACCAGGTCTCGCAATCTCTTATTTTGTGCTCATTAAAAATTAGCAGTATAGACTGCAAAGTAACTAATCACTGATAAAATGTGGCTTTTATAATCTTTGCATAAAAGTTGAAGCTGACAAGGCAAGGCCAGATGAAACTATGATTAAAAAAAGCAGCAACCCATACCCAATTTCAAAACTGGGAACACACTATCCAAATTTTCATTTAGTCAAAAAGATTATTAAAAAAGCCTTAGAATTGCAATCCTGGAAAAGACCCGCATTTAGAATTTGATGCACGTATTTCACAAGATGCAGATCTGTATACAGCACACGAGTTATGTCTTGCCTACACTGAAGAAACTTCAGTGAGTTTCTCCCTAAGCAAGTTTATGAATATAGTTTTAACTTTTTTAAGTTAAGTGGTTGCAGTGAAAGTAAAGCTAGAAGTGAGTATTCCTGTGCAAGGTTACACTTTGCTCCATTTCCTTGACTAGTTCATCAGTGTCCAATAGTATGCCTTTTTGATATTTTGGGAACTTCTTGGATGTTTGGCACCTCTCAACTCAATTTCGCATTCGGTTCCCTATGTAAGTCTGAAAAATTCTGGTTTATTGCATGAGATTCAATACTTTTTCCCAAGGAAAAACTGTACTTTTTGAATTTCTAAATATTTGCTATTATCTCACTGACGTTAATTCTTATATTTAGTCAGATATATATAAAGCTGTGGATCACACAAAAGTGCACTGTCAAAGAATTCTTAAAAATTGAGTTTAAATACAAATAAGTATTTAAAGAGGTAGGAGCCAGGGAAATTAGCTGGAACGGACGTAACTACAAGACCCAAGATCTCGTATAGCTGCTTCCAGGACAATAGTAATGCAAAAGACAATTCAAAAAGCTACACTTTTTTTTTTGCTTTAAAGTCTACTTATCTAGCTAAGTGGAAACAGATATATGGATTATGCAGACCATAACTATCATATTCTTGTGTGGGCAAATGTGATAGGATTCTTCTTCAATTCATTCAGTACAAAAGAGAAGATAATCATCTTTAAAATGATTACATCCAGAGCTCAATAAACAGATCCAAAATACTTGTTTATATCTTCTTCTTTTTGGAGACCAAATATTCAACAGTTATTTGCATAATATGACAAACTTTAATATTATTTAAAATAAGTAAAACACAGAAGAAATTTTATAATCAATAGTAAATTGTGGAATAAAGATTTAAAACGTAGACTTCCTCATTCCTGCTCTGCAGAAATACATTTAATGCTTGTTTGATATTGATTTAATTTGAAAATATGCAATTTAACTGTCAGATGCTGTAACATTCAACCCATAGACAAATGTCTACTGAGGGGACTGAGCAAAAGATGTCAAGCCACGAAAGTGATGAAATGAACAATGAAACCCCATCATCCCAAGGACAGAGCTGGCCATCCAGGAGATGGGGGCATTGAGAGGAAACTCTGAAACCCAAGTGGTTGCTCACCTTGGGAATAAAGGAGGAAGAGTGGGAGGAGAGGGTTTCAGGCATGACGTTCACGAGGGAAACCCTTGGAGAAGGCAAGGAGAGTGGTGCACCAGCTGGGACAAGGGAGACCTCTGAAGGGAACCAGAAGCCCAGGAGGACATGGTGGACCAAGCCTGGAGACTGAAGGAGGCATTTGGGAACTGCTCAGCCCAAGAGGTCCTTGCTCAGCTAGCCACTACGGCCATCCCAGATCAAGATGTGTGGGATGTGATGGCTGCCTAGGGAGTCATGGCAGCAGAGCCGCTGCCCTCTCTGGACCAGCACCAGCCCAGGCAATGCAACCTGCTGTAGCGCCAGCATTGCAGCCTCCTACTCCAGCGTGGGCTGCCCTCCCAAGACAGGGAGCACTGAGACCATCAGCCCTTGGCCTGAAGTATGGGAGGGGATCCAAAGCAACTGGGGTTCTTCCTTGCCCAGATGTGGAATTACATACAAGAGTACAGGGCAGACCTGATCACTGAAGCAGTCTGGATCAGATGCATGACAATGGCCCTAGAAGGCACTTCAGCAGAATGGTCTCCCTATACAATGACAATGCTCCAGAATCCAGAACTTCAACCTACTCATGATGGACCTACAGAAGACCTACTGGCACAGAAGGCGCACACCTGCATAAAGGCAATCAAACAGGACCAGAAAGTGGTGGCTGCCTACAACTAAAAGTTCCGTAAATTGGCATGCTAGCTAAGTGACTGGTCCAAAGACATCCTGACACAGTGCTTCTAAGAGAGGCTCAATGACAATATGTACAACCCCTTTCGCACTCTACAGGGAATCCAAGTCATTGAGTTCTCACCACCCAGTTATGGAGACTGGGGAACTCCAACCACCTCAGACAAGAGCAACACGGACTTTGACAATGACATGCTAGTAAGTCGCCCTGAGAATCCTGTCACCATTGTAGTTGAAATGAAGGTGCCATCATCGGGCACCCAGGGGAAGGTGTTGGCTTTGCTGGATTTAGGCTGCACTAGATGCGTGGTGAGCCCTGAGGTAATAGAGAAACTGGGACGGAGGCTCCGACAATTGAGGGTGCCCATAACATTTTCCCAGCTGGACAGGATTGTGGCTTGGGGAGCCGGGTCCCACTTTATAATGGAGCCAGTAGAAATGCAGATGGGAAAGCACCAGGAAACCCTAAGCTTTATCATAGCTTCGGAAATGGAGAGGCCCCTCTTATTGGGACTGGAATAGCTCCAAAAATGGAACTCTAATGTTAACTGGTGGAAGAGACTGTAAAAAATATGATGGGGGAGGTCTGAGGAAGGAAAAAGCTTCCCCTCAGAAAACTAACCGCCAAACCACACAGGATATGACAGAACTGGCCACTGTGGCACAAAATCAAACAAGGTGAGACCTAAAATCCCCAACGAATATTGAGATCTAAGGGAGGTTTTTAGCAAAAAGGGGTCTATGCACTCCCACCTCACCGGCCAAAAGACTGTGCCATCAAGATCCTCCATGGAACTAAACTGCCAAAATCCAAACTGTACTCTATGATCCCCCCAGGAGTTGGAGGAACACCCCACTTTCAT
The DNA here is from genome assembly GCF_964273705.1 of Natrix helvetica. Classification (NCBI taxonomy): domain Eukaryota; kingdom Metazoa; phylum Chordata; class Lepidosauria; order Squamata; family Natricidae; genus Natrix; species Natrix helvetica. The sequence goes on along the minus strand of NC_138549.1, from coordinate 44,583,033 downwards.
AGACAAAAACCTACAATGTGGCTGCATCCAGTCAGCCATGGCCCAGGTAGCCGCTCTGGTTTTATTCAGAAAAAAGAAAGATGGTTCTCTCTGTGGAGAATGTGTATCTCCTACCACTCATGAAGGACATATTAGCCCACCTAGCCAAGGGAATTCTTTTATGAAGTTGGATTAAAAGCCTATTACCATGATTAAGGAAGGGGATAAGTGGAAAACAAACTTCAACTGCCCTCTGGGATGTTTCTGATTCAGAGTGCTTCCTTTTGCCTCCAAGGGGTCAATGCCATATTCATGCAACCAATAAACAAAGTCCTGCATGAATACCTGTATTAGGGGGTGCTTATGTATTTAGATGACATTCTAATCTATACCAGAATGAGCATGTGAAACTTGTGTGAGCAGTGTTTAAAAAATTATGAGCAGCTGAGCTGTACACTAAGCTCTCCAAATGCGAGTTTCATCAGGACAAAATTGAATACCTAGGGTATCAAAACTCACATGAGGGAGTGGAGATGGACTCAGAGAAGATTAATGCAGTGCTAGAGTGGGTCTCCCCTTGCACAAGGAAGCAACTTCAGAGCTTCTTGAGATTTGTGAACTTTTATTTGCAATTTATTTTTTTCTTTTGAGCAAATTGCCCTAACTACCATGAACTTATTAAAGACAAAAGGGAAGGGCAAGCCCAAACCTAGTCAACCTTTGAACTGGACTATGGAATACAAGGCAGCCTTCAAGAAAATTAGGTGGCTATTTGCAGCAGAGTCCACGCTAAGACACTTTTGCCATCCAAGCAGATGCTAGTGATATGGCAGTAGAGGCTGTATTACTATAGGAGAACCCCCAGAGAATCCTTCAACCTTGTGCCTATAGCTCCCAAAAACTAACTGACACAGAATGGAGGTGGGTGGTGTGGGAAGAGGAGGCTTATGCAATTCAATGCACTATTAACCTGGTGACATTTTCTAGAGGGATCTAAACACCCATTTGAAGCATGGACAGATCACAAGAACTTGGAAGCCTTAAAAACCCTGCAGAAACTGTACCCCAAGTAAGCCCACTGGGTGCAATACTTCAATTGCTTTACTTTTACCCTGCACTACATTCCCGGGGGGGGAGGGGAGATTCCTTGCAGATGGTTTGTCCCAATTACCACACTATAACAGTGCCAGACCTAAAATAATTTGACTGGTCATTCTGTCAAATCAATTAGCAGTGGCAAAAATCAAAAGAGGTCAGGATAAAATTAAATTGAGTGTCCCCTGCGAAACATTAGACAAACAGAACTGTCTTAAAAGATGATGAATGGCTGATAGGTCACAAAGAGGAGTGCACTCTGAGGGATGGACTGGCCTAGGTGGGGGGTGAAATTGTTTTATAGACTTTCCACAATTTAAAAGCAGGTTTTGTAAAGACCCTGCATCTGGTCAAACGGTTATTTTGGTGGCTGTCCCTCAAAAAAAGACATTGAAAACTATGTAGCCAGTTGCCCAGTGTGTGCTTTGGCAAAAAGGAGACCAGGGAAACCCATGGGATTTCTACAAGCAGTGGCTTGTCCACTTTATAGTAGAATTATCTGAAAGTGCAGTAAACACCGTAATTTGGGTATTCACAGACTTAATGAACCCAAATAAATTGGTGTGTGTGTGTGTGTGTGTGCGCGCGCACACACACAAGAGGACCCCTAACAGAACGGATCGTTCCAGCCTAGGATCTGAGATGTTCTGCCAGTCTGAGCCTTGTCTGGCCCGATTAAATTCTTTGTCCAATGCCTTGTGCCTTTTTGGGGCCGCTTTCTCCTCTGCTCTGGATGCCCTCTTATGGGCCCTGGCCTTGGCTTTGATCTTCGCAGACACTGCTAGGCTGGCTGACCTGGGCTTAACAAGGCCTCTGCCATTGGAATCATCTTGTAAAGTGATGATTCTCTTCTTCCTGGGCCAGAGACTGCATTGGAGTCCTCCATATTCTGGCCTGGAACAGGCCTGACTTGGAAAAACTTGGGGAGAAAGCTCAGCTCTTACACCAGACAGACCAGACCAGAGGGATAGCTCCAGGAGAATTATTCCCAACCAAGGATAGTCCTGGTGAAGGTGGGAAGGAGAAATTATCCCCAACCAAGGATAGTCCTGGTGAAGATGTGGAGGAGGTGGGGAGAAGGCTTGATTCTGCAAATCACTCAAGAAATTTTGGAGCCTCTGACAACTCCCTGTCCCCAATCTCAGATAGGCCTCTCAGCAAGGGAACACAGACTTGGCACCGCTGCCTCAGCAATAAGCAACAGAATGAGGCTGGAGGACTTGCCATCCGCACTGAGGAAAAAAATTGGTGCGAAAATTCCTGACACAAAAAACAGGTGCTGAGTCCCTTTGAATGCCCAGCACCTCATAGACCCTATGCAAAAGTTCCGCTGCATCTTCCCAATCTGTTATCTTCGCTCCTTGACAAAATAGAGCTTAGGAGCCACTGGGTATAATTGCAGGAATCGCAGACTGCCTCAGAATTCAAACCACAACTGACAGCGATTGAAAATGGCTGGCACAATAAAAGTGCACGAAAACCCCTGCTGAGGCAGCTAAGGACCTCCGCAGCCTCCCAAAAACTCTTTCGTTGCAAGTCCACCTTTCCTAGCTGCTCCGTGAAGGAATTAGCTCTGGGGCTACTTGTCTCAATTGTTGAGAGTGTCGACAGAATTGAAGCCATGCCGCACCAACCGCGGCTTAATTAGGCAGCGAAAGTGAAGCGCTCTGCTGAGGCGTGCAAAAGGGACTGCAGCTGAGGCATACAAAAGGGACTGCAGCTGAGGCAGGCAAAAGGGACTGCAGCTGAGGCGTACAAAAGGAACTGCAGCCAGCTCCAATGAGTGGGAAAATGCGTTCTGCGGCTCCAACAACCTACTCCAAATCACTACCTATGTTCAATACTAATCTAGGGGAAAAGCTAAATTTAACTATCTAAACATCGATAACTCAGAGTCCCGAGCTCGAAAGTAAGTACTGCGAGCTGAGACTGAATTGAAAGACTGAGGACTGTTACCAGGGAGGTGTGTCTTCAGAATTTCAATTCAGTCAACAGGTAGCAGGCTAGAATAACCCATCCTGGACTCTCCTGTCGATACCATGGAGAATACAACAATTGCAAAACACTTGGCCAGTAGCCCACAGAACACTAGAAGCAGTGCAGGAAGCATTCAAGTGGCAAGCCAATAAAATGTGTGCCAAGCAAAAAAAGTTTAAAGTGGCCAACTGAATATACCCTTCCATCAAATATATACAGTCCACCCAACAATCCGGAAACTTGGGCCCTAAACACATAGGCGCATTCTCTATCAGCAAAATTATAAACCCGGTCATTGTGCAACTAGAACTGCCAAAGAACCAGAAAAAGAATCCACCCTGTTTTTCACTTTAGCCTACTAAAACCAGAAGTCACCTCCCCCCCCTTTGCCTGCCTCCTCCCATGCCACCCATTCCCATTTTTATAGAAAGAGAGCAACACTTTGAAGTAAAATATATTTTAGACACTCTCAAACACAAGGGCAAAGTACAGTATTTAATTGCATGGAAACATTTCCCTGCCTCACAGTCTGAATGGATTGATGGATGTCATGTTCGGCTGCCAAACTCCAATGTTCCTTCCACCAGAAATACCCCAACAAACTCCAAATGCCTAATCCTACTTGATCGCTTTTTTTCTTTCCCAGGGCTAACACCTCTGAAAAGGGGGACCAAATGTCAGATGACTATCTTCATTTCTTTGACACTTGCTAGCAACTTCCATAACCAGGGCAGAAGTGGCATTTGGGAAGAGTGCTGGAGATGTGAAAGAATGCTGTGAGAATTTGGGGATTATGGACACTAACAGGAACTAGAGTTGCCAAAGCCAAGCCATCTTCCTGCCTTCAAGGACATTGGCCCTGGGAAAAGAATTTATAGCAGCGCCTGATGCACCAGGTTCCCAAAACATTGGAATAGCATTTGATTGAATTGCTCTCATGAAGGGGAGGGTTTTGGACATTGGGGATTGCTTTCAATATATGGTTTTCATGTGGGTTTTTCCCAGCTTGCCTCATTTGTGCTACACCCAGTTCCCTAGTAAAAGTACCTTTTGTCTAACCTCCATGAAGTCAAGTGTTCTTTCCTAGAAGCCAAATTGGATGTGGCTAGTGCCTTGATCATAGACAAGTCACAGATTTGGATGTGGCTAGTGCCTTGATCATAGACAAGTCTTGAATCCTAGGAGCATTGCCTTGAATTACATCAAAGCTTTTTCTATGCATATAATTGGGTTTCCCCCCAATCCAATCCTCATGAATACACAGAAGTAGCCTTTAAACAGCCAAGGATTTGGAAGGCAATCAGATCTAACTGCCATATCCAAAGATGAGTAGTCGCTCACCTTTATTCAAGATAACTAGATATTTCAATCAAATAATAATCCCCAAATTCAGAAGGACCTTGCATTCTGGCAAGATTTAATGCCCTTCCAGCAGCTGTTCTTGAGGGGAAATTACAGGATATCCCATTCAAAGAAAGAATTTGTCCCTATTGTCAATTGCAGCAAAAAAATCATTTTATTTATCCACTTTATTTACCATTGTTAGTATCTGATCAACATATTTGTCTGAACATGTCTAAATTTTGTTTTGCCATTTGGAAAATATGACACTTAAGCTTTATAAATATACGCTTTACTATAGTTTTTATTTGCTATCTCAGGATTTTTCTTTTTTCTTTAGAATTTATGATAGTAATAAAGTTTACTATTACAACAATGCACCAATTGTTTCCTAGATTTGATGTTTCTTGAAAAGCCAATTTCAAAACTGATAGCATTTATATACCAAGCTTCAGACATACTTCATTGTAGTTCCCTAAGCAAATAACCTGTCATTTGAATTACCTCCAAATACATCAAGATTGAAATCATAAATAGGCAACTGCATCATTCAATTATACTTGTTAAAATTACCTTTCTTTTGTGTTCTTGCCTAATCCTTTACTTCTTGGCAAAAGTATGCCTTTCCTAGAAAATCACGTCTCACGTGAATGACTAAGATAGAGAGCTTTGTATGAAAACTGTTAGGAGATTACAGTAACATGGACATAAATGTTTAAAGCAGCAGGAAATAAGAATGAGATAAGAAAAAATAGTCTTGAACTGGTGTTCAATTCAGTATTGAGCTGATAGAACTATTGTGTATATTGTTTTTGATTTGATTCTTCTTAACCCTAATATTCCACATGGTAGATTTGAAAGTGTTTGAGTAGCAGACTATCTATGGTAGCATAGCATTTGTAAACAAAAGCAGAGATTAAATATAACAAAAAAGTAGCTTGGGGGAAAAAAAACTTTCTCAAAATACCAAAGAAAAGGTATTAAATGGGCTTATATTCAAATCCCAACATTTTTAGTAGACAATCTAAGATACGATTTACTAAAGCAGGATTGGAAAATCTTCACTTTTCAATCAAACTTCAAGTGACAGCTGGAAGAACAATCTTACCTTCCCCCCACCCCTGCTATAAAGAAAAATCAAGTTGACAACGAGAAAATGAGAGATCCTACCTGCATTAGAGCTCAACCACTGGGAACTGCTGTCTATGTTACTAACTACTGTAATTACAGCTAAATGCACTCCTTGACTGATAAATAGCCAATAAGCCAATATCTTGCCTTAAAACTTTGGGAATTGGCAGAGCAGACAAGCATATACTAGATAATCCAGTAGCCGGATTCAATGTAATACTGCTTCATATTACTAATGCTACTTATAGTTTGCTTATTCATAATTTTCAATGGCCTCTCCAAGGTTGTAGATCTGCACTGCGCAATACATTTCAAACTAGGTACAGATGGGAGAGTCAGCTGGCCACAGCATTGTGAGAGCTATAGGGAAATTAGAACTAACAATGTAAGACCAGACAAATAAATGATCTGACTCAGCAGGTTGAGCCAGCATTCTGAGATGAGAGCAGTATTAAAAATCCGAGCATTGTGTGTTGCATTGTCTTTCTCATGGAAATAGCAGTGAAATCGAGCAAATGCAAAGCAAAGGCATGGCATGGGACATCATTTAAAGTAAATTGCCTAGGCAGCATTCTAATCATAATTTTGCTGCAGATGTACAAGAAAGGGCCTTACCAAACTGAATTAAAAACTCACCAATTTATCCTCCACCCCCCAAGAAATAACTTGCCATCATAGACCTGGGGAGATGATACCTGTGTATGTATTACATTTCTGTCTCGTCCATCTCTAAAGAAATCAAGGAAGTATACAGGAAGTCAGCCTCACAATAGTCACTTTGTGAGGTAGGTTGAATTAAGGGAATTAGCTTGGCAAAATCAGTCAGTAAGCTCCACGTTTCTGGAGATGGGAACTTGAGTATCCCCATTTTATCTTTTATACTATTTTAATAGCACTTTAATCTATAATAATTTATGGTGCTTGGCATCTCCATCTCTTACGATAATTTTTAAGTCCAAAGATTTAACAGGTTCACTAGCATAGCTGATGCCTATGCTTTTCTTCTCAGGCAGCTTTTGATGAAAAACCAGAACTGCGGTATCAAGCATGCTGGTGTTGTCAGCTACACAGTTCCAAATAATGTTGTGCACAACAGCAGAAACTGATAACAAAGAATATTTGTTTTGCTCAACCAGAAACCTGAAGACTCTGAATTTTAGACCTTCCTTAGCTGGGTGATTTTGGCCTAGTCACTTTGTCAGCCCAACAATAGGGTTGTTTTTGGGAAAAATAGGAAATAGAAAGAATTGTATAGCCTTGAGTTGTACAAAATAAAAGTGGGATATAAATCTAATAGTAAATACAGTCTTACAAATTAAATATAAAAATGCTTTCATGCAATCATAAATAGATTCTGCACATTTAATTTCTAAATCAAAATATGCATATTTATTAAATTACTTTATTAAATATTTTACCTTCTGAAATAACATGCCTGTGACAACATTCACAATAATAAAAATATAAACTATCAGTGTAACAGAAGGAAATTCTCCTCCTCCTCATTCAAAAACCTCAACTTGCCTTTCCAACAGAAGCCAAGGTCTAGGAGTCATGGACTCTCAGGACAAGTTGACAGACATTTTTGATGAATAAACAGCAACTACATATTGTCTAGCCTCAAATTCAGTGTGTTTCTTTTTCCCTTTTATACAGCGCATGTCAGAGAAAGACTTTGACAATATTATAATTGTGGATTTGGGTAAATGAACCAAATAAAATGTTAAAAAGTTAAGATATTGATGCAGTTATTTACCAATCACATCTAAATTATATTAAAGTAACCAAAATATCTTTACAAACCCCAAGGCAGGTCACAACGTTTGAGCACCTCTAATGTTTGGAAATTAAAGCTGAAAAATTTGACATGACCTAGGTAACAATGTATAATAGCATATCATCATATACTGATAATAGTGCAAACTAAACTGATGAATTATCGCTCAGTGGCTTTATATACATGCTAAATAGTAGGAGATATAAAACCAAATCCCATTTTAGAATAATAAGTCACTGAGTCAATTTCCCCCCCCACAAATACCAACTGGAACCAAGTACTAAAGAAGGAATGTGTCAGCCTTCCAGGTAATCAGGCAGCTAACAGGACTAGATGAACCAATTCTACTTAATCAAGCATTGAATCATTATTCAGTGGTTTACTCACTGTGATATTATATGTTGCTTTCGGTATAAGGATGGCTGGTATATAAATACAATCAATCAAGAAATACGGATTAAGTTTCAGTTAATTTCAGTTGAAGATATCTACACAAAGTCATGATCAGTATTACAAAAATAAGAACAAAGAAATATTACATGAAGGAGATACTTTTCACTGAAAGCAAATAAAAGCAAGCTCCCACAAGAGAAATCTTCTCTATTTATAATTGGGTTAAATTACTGCAATATACAAACATTAATTTCTATTCAATTTGTTTCAAGAAGATTGAAAACCAAGCAGAAAATGAAATCTGCTCCAAGCTCTGATTCACTGCCTGTTATACAGATGGCTTGGGTTTTCAAAGTCATGCCCCAAAACAAGTGGCTTGCTTTTGCTTTCTTCTGTGACTCAGAAGTTCATACAAGTATTGCCAACTTTAACCGCAACAGGAAAAAGTTATTGCATTTTTTATGTGATCAGAAATTCTTGACCTGGGGAGATAAGGCTTGTGTTCTTTTTTAAACCTCAAAAACTTCAGTTCCATAAATATATTTTGGTTTTCAAATGTAACATTTTTATCCTAATGCAGCCCGATTATAGGTTTCAATGGCAGTATAAGGAATCTTTTAACATAAAGGAAGCCAAATATACACCTCTCAAAATAATGATGCAAGGTTGAATCTGGGTTGGTCACTGGGATCGGAAATTTACATTTCTGAGCTTTTGGACTCATGTTGGAGCCATTTTCAGGGAACTTCTCTCTACTGGAATAAGTGATTTGGCTATTCTGTGAGTTGTATTTATGTGATGCTTCCTAATGGCTGATTGTTGATGGCTGGCAATTGGCTGTTGTTTCCTTGTGCCGCCAAACCCCTGACTCCTAAGTACTTGATAAACTGGTAGTAAATCAGCACTCCTGTTAACTAAAAAGGGGCCTGTTTTCCAGGCTTCAATCATTTCTCTGGCTATCTTTGTATCTGCACGACCAACAATCTTAGTATCTGCGAAATTAAATGTGTGACTTTGTTCATTGCAATGAGTTTAGAATAATGAGTGTCAGGTCTCCTCGTCTGACTGCTCGCTTGTGTTCTTGAAATCTGGTGATTAGCTTCCTCCCCGTTTGTCCTACACAGTCACAGGGCAATCCATGCAGGGGATCCGGTAGATTACATTGGAAGTATCTCCCACCTCCAAGTGATCTTTACAATGCATAATTTGTCCTCACATGGTAGCCTCTGGGCAGTGTGCAATGCCCACTTGCAGATCTTGGAAGATGTGTTCTACTGCTTCCGAAATGTTTTTGATGTATGGAAGAGTATGCCATATAGTTGGTCTTTTATCTTCTTTGTTATTTTCTTCCTTTGCATTTTGTGTAGGCATCTTGTATTAAATACTTGTGGGTACCCATTATGCTTGAATTGTTCATGAAGGTACCTTTTCTCCAGTTGTTTAGCTTGCTCGGTACTACTGTGGGTTCTCTACCATACAGTGTTCTGAAGCAAGTCTTTTTGTGTGACAGTGGATGGTTACTGTTGAAACTAAGAATGTGTGGAGTGCTGATAGCCCTACGCTAAACTGCGATTTCTAGGCTTCCATCTTTCTGCCTGCTGAGGAGCACATCTAAAAATGGTAATTGTCTAGCTGTTTCTTCTTCCATTGGGAATTATATGTCTGGGAAGATGGAACTCAGTAATATAGGAAAGTCACAGAAAGCCTTTCAGTGCATTTCTTTTGAAGATGACAACTGTAAGGTCCACACAGTGGCACCAGAGTGTTCTAATTCACACAAGACAGCTTCTGCAATAACACCTGATATTGGGATCCCATTGGTGTCCCTTTTATTTGTTTGTGTCCTTTTGAATGTGAAGAAGATATGTTGGCAGTATTGGAGTAGCTTCATGATTTACGTTCCTAGCTAGTTATTCTGATCTGTGTTTTATTATTCCCCTATTTTTTAAAATCTATTATTTGATATGCTAGTTGGGGGGGGGATGGATGTAAATAGGGGTACTGCAACAAAGGAGACTATGATCTCATCAGGATCCACATACAAAAACTATCGTATTTTTCAGAGTATAAGACACACTTTTCCCCTCTAAAAGAAGGTGAAAATTTGGGTGTGTCTTATACACCAAATGTAGTCCTGCCCACCTGCTGGTCCCCACCCCTTCACCTCTGCCTCCCAGCAATTTGCCTCCTTGCACCAAACAGCAAACAGCCTATTTCAGTTTCAGCACAGCCTGATAAGCACAAGCAGCTGATTGTCAGTTTAGGTTTATGTTTATTGGATGTATATGCTGCTCTTCTCCTAAGGACTCAGGGCGGCGTACAACATAAAAGAAAACACATATTACAAAAATTAAAAGGGACATTAAACAAAGTATCCAAAAAAACCCCAATTGATATTTACAATACAATTTTAAAAATTAAATTAAAATTAACCACCATACCCAAACCCGAACATAATTTGGCCCTCGGCCCCCACCATATCTGTCTCTCCCACAAACAGTAGAGATGGTAAACCCCCCCAATGGAATGGCTTAATGCCTCTCCCGGAATCCCAACCCTTCCCAGCATTCCCGACCCGCGCCCATTAGTTGGCTATGGCCTGTGCCCTGGCAGACTCCCCCCTCAAGCCTGTATGAGCCATCCGGATCAACCCCCCCTGCCCCCCCTTAAAATCTGATTGGATCGACCTCACAACAATCAGCTGTTTCAGGCTGCAGGGATTGCCATTGCCTATTGCCTCTTCCGCGCGCCCCATTTTCAGCCTTCACACCCCATTTTTGGCCTCTGCGCGCTCCGTTTTCGGCCTCCGTATGCCCCATTTTCTGTCCATTCCAATCCCCACCATCCGGAACAAGCAGAATATGGGGTGCGCACAGGTAGAAAATGGGGTATGCGGAGGCTGAAAATGGGATTTGGAGGCTGAAAATGGGGCACACAGAGGCGGCAATAGGCTATGGCAATCCCTTCAACCTGAAACAGCTGATCATCGGGAGGCCCAATGATCAGCTGCTTGTGCTAATCAGGCTGTGCTGAAACTGAAACAGGTTGTTTGCTGTAAGGAGGCAAATTGCTGGGAGGCAGAGGCAGATTTTTTTTCTTGTGGTAATCAGACTGTGCTGAAACTGAAACAGGCCGTTTGCTGTTAGAAGGCAAATTGCTGGGAGGCAGAGGCAGATTTTTTTTTCCTTCCCTAAAGCTAGGTGCGTCTTATACTTAGGAGCGTCTTATACTCCAAAAATACGGTATATTGTGATCGAAGAGAGAAACGTGTCAGTAAAAATAATTACTATATTGAAATATTTTATTTTTTAAAAAAAGTAATTTGTATAAAGTACCCATCTATTCTTAATTGTCCTTACTGTCAGAATTTAAAATTATAAGTATTTATACAGAAAATAAAATATTTCTTCAGATAATCGACACAACTATTCATTTAATGACCATTCAAAGTACAATGGCACTAAAAAAATATATTTAAAACTGTTCTTCTCATCGCAGCCTCCCTATGGTCACATGATAAAAATTAGGCTGCTTGGCAACTGGCATTTGTTTACAATAGTTGCAGTGTTCAGGGGACATGTGAATGCCATTTGTGACTTTCTCAGTGGCTTTCAACAAGCAAAGTCAATGTAGAAAGCTTATTTTGCTTAATGACTGTATGGTTCACTGAACAACTTGCAGTGATGGCAAAAAAAATGTTGTAAAACTAGGTATGGCTCACTTAACAACCGCCTTGCTTAGCAATGGAAATTCTGATCCCAGCTGTGATAATAAATCAAGGACAACCTGTATTTGTGGAATATTAAAAATCACAAAATATTCTTCTACAAAACTGATTTGTTATAATGCTTTTTGTGCTTAGGTTTGGCATTATTATGTTTTTTTATTGTATGGGAAAGGAAACTTTCAATTTTTATAAAATGCGCAAGGATGCAAGTCCTTAAATAACAAATAACGTTTATAAAAACCACGTGCCAACAATTATACACACACTGATTTCTCCAGAAGAATCTTGGAGTACTTAGTAAAGGAGTTTATAAAGACCTGAGTTTTAATTATCAATAAAACACATCATACTTATAAATGGGCCTCTAATATTATTGAACTACTATTCTCAGCAATCCCAGTTAGCATAGCCAATGATTAAGAATGTGTGTGTTCTTACAGGCTATCATATCTATCACACAGCAGTAGTTGGGAGTCCACAATTCAATTGTGAGATATTTAAATAAATACTTTTTAAATAACTGCTTCTCTCCCACTCGTAATGCTATACAACATTTGCATCATGCTCACATCTTTAAAAAAAATTGCACTAAAACACAAAACATTATTACATATAAAAGAGATGCCAGTGAGATCCTACCCTACGTTCATCCATGCAGTTGTATATTTATTGTAATACAGTGGAACCTTCAATTATATATTTTTCCTCCTAATAATTTGGCTATCCATTCTCGGAATCTTTCAATATTTGTTATCTTGTTTGTCAACTTTGATTATTAAGCTTTATAAAAGCAATCTGATATACAGTGACATGCATGCTAGCACCGTACATATAAACACAGAATACTTGGTGGCAAAGACACAGAAGCTTCATTTGGCTGAATAAATCTCAGTCATGTTGCTTTGTGCAACCCTATTTTTTTTCCCCCTTCTCTGGCAAGGAGAAGATTGAAAGTTTAATTTTGGTTTTTAGACAGCAGAAATTTAACATATTATTCAAACACAAACACAATTCTCTGGTTTAAAATAGCTTTCAAACCAAGCAACAGGAATAACAACTTTGAAATACACCACTGCATAAAACGGGGCTCCTCAGAAAATACTTTCAAGTGCCACTGATTTCCAATATGTGCTTAAATTCTCCATAAAATTAGATTTGAGAGTGATTATTTTTGAGAGAAATTATTCAGCTTAATTTTGGTAAGAAAAACAATTTGCTTATTTAAGCTATCAATACTTTAAATATTTCCTCTATTAGTAACAACACAATTATTTAAATATTTCTATAGCATCAAAATAGAATCTATGTACTTAATTTTCAACATTTATCTTCTTTTAGAAACACACGTTTTACAAAATGAGGAATATTAAAAATAGATTCAACAGCTTCTGTTCTTCCGGGAAAATATCTGACTAAGCATTTTCTGCAATATATGCTATTAAGACTTGAAGCAAAATCCCCTTGTTTACCTCAAATTGCGGCTGCTTTCATCTGATTTTGCAACAGAGGAAATAAGCTCTTCATCTTTCCTGGATTTTTCACTTTGCCTCTTTACTTCTGTTGATGTTCCCTGAAAACACAGTTTTATAATACAGTAAAGCAACAAATCATCAAGTTTCAGTTTCCTTAAACATATTATTACACACCCCTTCATTTGTGGATTTGCCTGAAGTCCACAAAGTATCCCGCCTACTGCTGATTTAGCTTAAACCAAATGTAACATCTTAGTTTCACAAACTTTTCATTCAAGATACTAATTCATCTGACCAGTTAAAAGGAAGAAACTATAATCATTTGTAATTCTGTTTGGGAAAAAACTTAAATGAGGACACTGAAAAACTAATTATTATGGTGCTCAAATGTATTTGGCCTGCAACATAAACAAGATTTTTTTTACAAAAAAGTGAAGCTTTTAAAATAATTATTTATACCTGTGAAATTATCTATCTATCTTATCTATCTTATCTTATCTATCATCTATCTATCAATCTATCAATCTATCAATCTATCAATCTATCTATCTATCTATCTATCATCTATCTATCTATCAATCAATCATCTATCTATCTATCTATCTATCTATCTATCTATCTATCTATCATCTATCTATCTATCTATCATCTATCTATCTATCTATCTATCTATCTATCTATCTATCTATCTATCTATCTAATCCAATGAATTCTTTTCTCTCCAGATGTTTTCAATTTCAAGTTCCATATTTTCTCAGACAGCATAAAGAGTAGCTGAGGATTATGAAAGTTGAAATGTTAATACATCTGGAAGCATTAGGCTGAAGATGGTTGATATAATCTCTAGAGCAGGGGTGTCAAACTCAAGGCCCGCGGGCGGAATACAGCCCACAATGAGGCCAGATCCAGCCCACATGGCCATCTTGGAAACTGTAAGGATCTGGCCCGCGTCACTTTGGCCTAGCCCACACCATCCTAGTGTGCGCGCAGGTCCACTTCTCCATTGCTGTATGTAGGGCAACTAAAGTAGTTTGTGAGACTATGGTAAAAAAAATAGTTCAGACTTTCCAACCTCGTGAGATCTTTTTTTTCCTGTGAGGAGTTGGAAGGTCTGAACTATTTTTTTTTTACTTTAGTCCAACAGACTACTTTAATTGCTCTGCACAGGGCAACGGAGAATGGGGATTGAAAGCAGGTTAGTGAAGGGATGCCGCTGACCTGAGTAGGGGTGGGGGTTTGGCCTGGCTAGTGGGCCCTCAGGTAAGCTGGGGCAGGTGAGGCAGCTCTGCACTCCCTGCCATTTTTCATCCTCCATCCCCCCGGCCTCGCTTCATTCTTCTTCGTTCTTCTCCACTTCTCCTTGCTCCCCGCTGTTAACTAGCAGGAGGCTTAGCAACACACTGTTGCAGCGGCCACAAAGTGAGATGATGGTGGGTGAAGGACGGAGAGAGGGGGGGGAGAGACAGAGAGAGGGAGAAAGACAGAGAAAGAGAGAGAGACAGAGAGGGAGGGAGGCTCTCCAAATTCTGTTTGTGTGTGTATGTGTGTATGAGAGTGAGCGTAAAATCCATGCTTCAGCCAAGACACCCAAGCTGCTGACAGCGGTGGGGGTGGCAGGAGCCACCATGATTCCCCCCTCCTCAACCAGCCAGTCCCGCCTGACCTGCTCCCTGCCTGTCCAGCTGGCTGGAGCAAATCCTTGCCATTCTCCTTCTCATTGTTATGAGCAGGAGACCAGCAAACACTTTTTGCACCGAGAATAAAAGTTTTATGGTCCGTGAAGATGATGGGTGCCTCAACCTGTGTGATATTATAGCACCCAGGAGTGTCCATTCTCGGCACGAAAAGCATTTCCAATCCAACTTTCCTCTCCTCTCCCTTCCTCAGAGGCAAAGAAACAGCAGCAGAGGGGAGACAGATATTTGCAAGGTGAGTCCTTGTGGCAAGAACGGAGGGAGAAACATGAGGTAGCTTAGTAGGCTGGGGAGGCTTGAGGGCCTGTTCTATCACTAGTCTCCCCCTCCCCCATGGCCTTTCCCACCCTGAGATACCTCATGGATACATTGCTATTCTTTAATTGTGAACTCTTAGGAAAATATCCTCTTGTGTGTTGCAAACAGCTATTTCAAAGCAAGTGGGGAAAAATATTTTCCTTTGCTATATTTCAAGTCTGAATTAGACCATGACAGGGTCCCTACAGAAGAGCCTTTTTTAAGGATTATAGGAAAGCAAATAACTTATCTCTATTTGTAAATGCTAAAGCTGTTGCACATAAAAATCAGAGGAGCTCTGATCAACTATCACATCCATCATTTTGACAGTTTTGCTGTTCTGTTGTTTGCGGACGCCCCACGAAAAGCAAGCATGGGATAAACTGAGCCTGGTTTGTTCTCAGTCTTATAAGTGGCCACAAACTACAGGCAGGAGGCATCGAGAAATGTTTACCTTTGGGCATCCAGAAGGGACAGAAAAGACAAAGAAAAAGAAGGAAAGAGGGGAAGGAAGGAGAAAGGAGAATGAAGAAAAAAGAAAAAAAGGGAAAAAGGAAGGAAGGAGATTATAATGAGGGAGTGAGTATCTGAAGTAAATCCTGCCTTAGCACTTGGCAACCAGCAGCCCTGCTGCCTTTTGCTATACCCTTGTCCCCTTCTCCTGACCTCTCCTTATGGTCTCCCATCCTATCACTGAGGATACTTTGGTTACAAAGCCGGGTCTCCTCACAAGGAGAGGGAGTGGGCCTCCTTCTGACCCACACACTTTGCCCTCTCGCACACACCATGAGCAACCTTGCCAAGGAGAGCGAACACAGCAGCAGTGAGAGCTGGCCATGCCCACCACAGCCATGCCCCCCCAGCCACCCTGAAGCCAACCACAATCCTGATGTGGCCCTCAATGAAATTGAGTTTGACACCCCTGCTCTAGAGAAACTTCGGCAACTTTAAGAATTGTGGATTTCAACTCTCAGAATTCCTCAACCAGCATGGGAGTTGAAGTCCAGAAGTCTTAAAGTTGCCAAGGTTGAATACCCCTGCTCTACAGTCACGATCTAAAATATAGCTTCAATACCTTGACAGGATCTAAGGCAGTGATGGCGAAGCTATGGCACGCGTGCCACAGGTGGTACGCAGAGTCATTTGTCAATGCACGCATGTGCGCGCTGGCCAGCTGAGTTCACCGTATTTAAAAGCCATTTTTCGCCTTCCCCAGGCTCCAGAGGCTTTATAAGAGCCGGGGGGGGGCGAAAAGAGCCCCCCGCCCCCCGGAGGCTCTCCGGAGTGACTTCCGGTTTGCTCAGAGGGTCGTTTTAAGCGTTCCGAAGGCTTCAGGGATCGTCCGGAGGCTTCCCTGATGCCTTGGGAGTGTTCCGAAGGCTTCAGGGAAGCCTCCGGATGGTCCCTGAAGCCCTCAGAGCGCTCAAAACGATCCTCCAAGCTTCCAGTTTGCACGGAAGGTCATTTTAAGCATTCCGAAGGCTTCAGGGAAGCCTCTGGACGATCCCTGAAGCCTCCGGAGGGCCTTCGGGGGGCGGGGAGGCTTTTTTCGCCCTCCCCAGGCTCCTATAAAGCCTCTGGAGCCTGGGGAGGGCGAAAAAAGCATGTAAAAATGGGGGGTCGCGCACTTGTTTATTGATAAATTGCAAAGCAATTTTTGCAGTGTGAATCTACAGGTGTATTAAAACAATAGCAAAATGCCAAGGAATTACTAAACACTTTTTTATTATATCCCCCATGATCAAGTTATAATACTTTGCAGTAGACATCAACTTCTTCATATATTATAAGTTTGCTTTAAATTTTTATTTACACAACAATGCTACCGTTCCAGAGGGCTAATAACTGTTGCAAATAATGTATTTATCTTATCTTAAACTTTACACAGAATTGTTTCTTCATTGTTATCTGATCTTTAATTCTCCATTCCACATCCACACCCATCAATATGAACACATATTAATGTGTCATCAGATAAGGAGTTCATGTATTTAATAATGTGCTATACCATGCTTATTTCAAATGGGTTTTTAAATGGGAATACTAATATATAAACATGGCATTTTTAAATGGAACATTATAGTTATATTAGATTTAACTTCTTCTGTCTCCCAACATGACTCTCAGATAATCCATAAAACTCCCCACAGCTGAGTTGGGAAAATTCCCCTCCCTATTTTCGTATAGTGGTGACAAAGACAAAGGCCCTGAGCTGGAATCCCTTGTAGAATACAGAGACTTCAGCAATTAACCCAACATCTAAAAGATGTTTCAGGTTGAATATTTTCAATGTTTTTTTTTAATCAACAAAATAATATACTCCCCTCTTAATTAATAGACAGTGTCAAAGCTAGACGTTGGCCTGAATTATGAAAGAAATAACAGTGGATGGAAGAAATGAATGGTGTAGAATCCTAAAGGCTAAGTACATATTTAAGACAGGGGTGTCCAAACTTGGGAACTTTAAGACTTGTGGACTTTAACTCCAAGAATTCCCCAGCCAGCATGGCTGGCTGGGGAATTCTGGAAGTTGAAGTCCACAAGTCTTAAAGTTCCCAAGTTTGGACACCCCTGATTTAAGAGAAAAAGCAACACAACAGAGACTGTGGGGATAACCGCATCTGATGCAGGATATTTGTAGTTGGCATTTTAAACAGGTATGTGAGAAAAAAATTATGTTTTGGATCATTAGCTTGCTGAAGTATCCATTTTCTTTTCAGATTCAGTTTCTTCAGTGACCGGACATTATTTACTTCTTTGTTTTTAAATGTGTATGTTGACCAATTTTAAACCATTCTGAGTGGCAATAAATGGAAATATTAAAAATAAGGAAAAATACAGCAGAAAAAAAGAGAAATAAAGATAAGAAGGATGACCATAACAAAAGCACAAGGAAAACAAATCTGGATAGGAATAAAATGAAACGAATCTATGCAACCCAAAGGGGGGCTTCACTTTACCCTGAAGCAGGTCTTCAAGGTCTTTTAAAACAAGGTCAGGTTTTATTGGTATTTAGCCAAATCCATTCTTCCTTTCTCCCATTCAGAATTTCCTGTGCTATTGTCTCTCATACAACCACAAAGTATAACTAAAGCAGAGGAGGGTTTCTGATGGTTTGCCTGAACAGTGTAGTGGCGGCGGGGGGAGCACAAGCGTCGTGTGTGTGCACAAGCGAGAGCGTGTACGCAAGCGAACCGGCAGTAAAATAAATTGAAACCTACCACTGAACTGAACTCTCCATTTTTTTACCAGTTGGCAAGGTATTTTTTTTCTTCAAATACAGTACATCATTACAAAGCCATAGAAAATATTTCCTTCTGATAACATTACATGTGTACATTTTTGTTGTTCACGCTCAGTAAGCAATGTTTTACCAGAGGCTGAACAAATATCAGCTAAAATTTTTGGAAGGTCATTTGAAGTGATCTATGAATACTGTTTTGC
This sequence comes from Natrix helvetica, assembly GCF_964273705.1. Classification (NCBI taxonomy): domain Eukaryota; kingdom Metazoa; phylum Chordata; class Lepidosauria; order Squamata; family Natricidae; genus Natrix; species Natrix helvetica. The sequence goes on along the minus strand of NC_138549.1, from coordinate 44,564,706 downwards.
AGACCTAACCACCTTTGAATCTCCAATTCTAGTGGAGATTTTTCTTGCTTTCAAACTAATGTACAACAGTTAATAAAAGTAATTAAACCTGAAAAGAGATTATAGTTCATGAAGAGAACTATGAAGCATTACATGAAAGAAAAATCAAAGGTCTTTTGACTTTTCTTTCTTCAGACTAATATCTTCAGACTATAAGTTTACTGAACATATATGAGAAGATCTCAAATGTGCAGTGGCAGGCAAGGAAACCTAAGAAAATTTCTGACTTCTGCAAGAGAAATAGGGAAAAATCAGTCCAACCCCTCCCCCCAAGGTGACTACAGTTGTTTGGAAGCTCTAATTACTACTAAAGGATATCACAAAGTACCGACTGAAAAGGTGTCTATGGTTCAAAATCTGTCATATTTTCAATTTTTAAATTGGACTCTGTATACAACTAAACAAATACTATAGTAAGTATGCATTCATATTTGCAGAAAAGTATGTTTAACGTTTTTTTGCTTTTTTCTGCAAAGGTTGAATCAGTTTTCTGTTCATGTAAGGACTCATTGAAGTCAGAGGTGGGTTGCTCCTGGTTTGGCCCAGTTGGGCCGGTAGTGGAATTCAGGCCTGAGTCGCAGAACCGGTAGCGACCCAGGCATGCCATGTCCCCGAACTGGTTCCCTCGCCACCGCTGGGCTGCCACCATTTTGGTTTTTAGTGACTGCGCATGCGCACACACATGTGTGAACCGGTAGTAAAACCGGCAGCAACCCACCCAATTGAAGTGCATAGTTTAACAGGGTTGCATGAAATCTTGTATACAACAATATGCTTAAGAACAGGGGTGTCCAAACTTGGGAACTTTAAGAGCTGGCTGGGGAATTCTGGGAGTTGAAGTCCACAAGTCTTAAAGTTCCCAAGTTTGGATACCCCTGCTTAAGAACTTTCCTCTTATCATTGTATCAGTTATGTATGTGTGCGCGCACACACGCATACATACATACTTATTTTTCATTGCTTTCAAGTAAATTAACATGTAGTAAAATGTGTTTACCTGCTTGTAAAAATCAGTAGAAGGAGATGACCTGGACCTTTCATGTTTATACTGAGATTTCTCCAGTTGTTCAAAGCCAGCATCAAGGATATTATCAGCTGAATGATACTTTCCAGAACTACAGCTTTCTATAGGTTTTCTCTGCTCTTTCCAAGAAGCCTGGTATTCTGCAAATGTTTCTAACCTCTGAGGTTGTCTTGATTTAGTGATATGGCCACTGTAACGTACAGTTTCACTAGATCTATCAGAAGCACAAAGCACATTCTCAACTCCCAAAGAAGCTGACCGCATTCTTTTTTTGTACCATGATTCTCCAGATTCAATTTCATTAGAATTTCTACGAGGAGTAGCAGACCCTGCTTCTGAATGAAAGTAGGATGCATGTCTCTGTGAAGATGTTTGACAGGCTGGCTTACTAGTCTCTTCAAAAAACTTCCACTTATCTGCAAAAGTTTCCAAAGCTTCTTCTGATGTAGTTGGACGATGGTGTGTTTGGCAGTTACCATCCAATATACCCACTTCATTTATTTTCTCGGGTTCGGAATAAGATTTTAACTTTTGTTCTGCAGTAAATCTCTTCCTAGCACCAATACGTGAAAGATGATGAGCACCATTACTCAGTGATACCTCTTTAGAAGACTGTCTAAGTTCATGGAAACCTAATTCATCTTCAGAAACCAAAGTCAATGGAGACGTATTATATATATTTATCTTTCGGTCTGGAAGATAATCTGCAGAATTGGGCTCCAAGTCTCGGCGCTGAAAAGAAGTGGCCTTCAAAACTCTGGCTTGGGCCTCTTTCAGATTATCTTTGTACATGTGAGAATAACAACTTTCTGATAAAGAAGCTGTCTTTTCTTGAGAATCATGCTTCCAGTTCTCAGCACAGTCCTCTTCCTCAGTTGGCTCTATTAAGGCTGCTGTGCTTTTGCTTTTTTGGAGCTTTGCTCTCTTCATTTGAATTTCATTTCTCAGCGTGGTAGCAAAACGATCACTCCTTCGTGCATTTTTGCTTAGGTGAACATCAAATCCTGTCTGTTTATTAATCCCAATTTCGGCAGCAACATTAACCTGCTTTTTCTCTTCCTGAGCTAAAGAATGCAACATTGGGGTCTTTTGGGGAGAAATATGATAATTCTTCTCCTGATTCCATTTGAAATCTTTTTGGGCTATTTTAGTGTCAGACACCTGAAAATACTCCTGCCCATCCTTATATTCATGACTACTGAGATTTTCTTCAACTGCCTTATTCTGACCTGATTTCTCAGAGTAATTTATCTTCCTAGAATCTTCCAGTACAACAGCCTTAATATCTTCTCCTTTATTAACTACACAATGAGCTCTCTTTTCACATATATCCGGAGAAGACTCAGTAAGATGCTGAGGTAGAGAATATTTAGGATTTTGGCTCATGGCTGTGGCAGGATTCTCACTTGACACAGAAGCAGCAAGATTTCCTGTTCCAGAATTCCTACGTTCATTTTTAAACTGTAATGATTTTGAGGTTCCCTGAGCAGACTGAGCAGGCTGCTGTCTTGCTTTTACACAGTAATAATGATTTAGTCCAGGGTTTTCCTCAGAACCCATGTCAGAAACTACAGTGGTGGTATTACTAGGAATCCTGGTTTGGTTTAGATGACAGTTATGTTTATCAGAAGGCCTTTCCCTAATGTCACTATACGAAGAGTGCCATTTTGGCTCTTTAGATGATGCAGAGGCTTTTGCATTGTGAAAGAAACTATATTCATCACTATATTGACGCTGATGTTGATGGTGCTGAGACTCATGAACGGACTGGGCAAATCGAACATCAGTACTAGACAGAGAAGAATGCAGCCTCTTAGCATGTTCCATATTATTGTTCATCCTGTCACCTGGGGAAGAGAAATCATAATCTGGAATAAAACCAGGTCTTTGTATTGGGCTGCTTCCTCGTCTTCTGTGTGAGGCCTTCTCAACTGACCTGATCATTCGCTTTTGTTCTTCAGCAGTGTCAGCACTCCAGTCAGTTCTGATTGGTGTTCTATGTTGGACTTCAAAATGCTGGGGGCTCTGAATGCCATCTGAGTATGGAGGAGGTACATGATCTCTGTCATGACTTTTGGTAGCAGCAAAACTATCACTACGGAGAGGGGGTGGGGGAGGTGGAGGGGAAGGAGACTTTTTTCCTTCAGGGACATACCATACAGGTACAAAATTAGATCTTCCAGCCCCAGAATATACTGGATTAGTATGGTCTTCTAGTCGTGAACTTAGGTTGTTTTCGTATTGCGGTGGAGTTGCAAAGGAGTTAACTTTTTCTTCAAATCTTCCATTATCACTCAGAAATGAAACAGTCTTGCTATTTCCTTGCTTTTGAGTTTCCCAGTGACCCACTTTATACATCACATTCTCTGTTGACAGAGCATCCACACTGGACAATGTGTGATCAGGTGTACTGGAGCTAGTAGAAAAAGAACCATATGCAGAATCTCTTTTGCTGGGATTCCCCAGATGATCAATGCTGCTATTGGACTTTGCAGAGGAAATCTGTCCATACTGATATGTTTGGGGTGTGTGATCCCAGATTTCCATGCTCCCCACAGAGCTAAACTGGCCTGAGGTACGATGTAGATTTGACTGATTCCATGAATTTGAAAGATCAAAGGAACTGCAACAAATAAAATAAACATACCTCCATTAATATAGTACACACATACACAAAACCACCATTACAATGACCTACAGCAATATTGTATCTATTAAAACTGCATATTAAAACCATATTGCCACTTTTAAAAAATTGCAAAGTGTGAAAAAAGCTTTAGTGAAGACTACAAGAAGCCCATGATTATATCTATCAACTCTCTGCATGACTGACCACTGTCTTGAGATATGTTTTGATATGTTCTTAGTATGTCAGCTAATATTTTGTTTTTAAAAGTTTTTTCTCACTTCTGTCCTACTACAAAATCAGCACAGACAGAACCCCCAAGTGAATTGGTTTCATTCAAAAAGATTTTCATAGTATTTCTGAAAAAGATGCAATACAACAGTAAAAAAAATAGATATATACTTTAAAAAAATCCTACAGAATTCCTTGAAGTTTATTTCTAGCTAAACTGCTATATGATTGAAGCCTTAGTTTTCAAAATATAAATTAGGAAACAGAATATATTATTTAATAGTATATAACCAACCAGCATTATAGTGTCAATAATGTTAATTGTGTTTCTAAATTCATTACAAATTTGAATATTTTACATTAATGATTTTTGTGTTAGTTGTAACTAAATCATAGTATTATGAATGATTGAAAAAAAATATCTTAATTAAGGTGCTTCTTTTTTAAATCCTGGAAGAATTTTCACAGAAATAATTATTATTGTGGACGTTTCAATTATTAAAAAGGCAATCGTATGCAATACCTATTTCTCATCAAGGAAATTACACAGTAAATAGAAAAGCAATTACAGAATTATTCTTTAAAAAGATGCCAGAGAAGAATACACATGTATAATTTTAAGAAGCTACCCTGGAACAGCAATTTCTTCCATCAAATGCTACTGGCGGAAGTTATTTGGTACAAATAGCTGCTCAGATTTGAAACGATTATACATTCTGGTACTAGTTGTAGGGAAGAAAAAAAATCACTGGCCATCAAAACTCGCAGGTATTATTTTTCATTCTTCATAATGAAAAAAAATTGTGAATTAATTTCTCAGGTATATAATTTACTGGTTTTTTAAAAATAATAGAACTTGCTTCATACCGTAAGCCCAACAAGACAACACGGTACATTACTGGCAGTTTAAAGTTAAGAATCAAATAAGACAAGCAATTATTTTCTTACCCTTTGAGCCTGCTGCCTGTAACTTTCAACAGGAACTCACCTTGAATGATACTGAGAGGGCCACGAAGCACAGACATTGGTGGAGGAGAGTCTTGACGCAGTTGTTTCAAGTCGATTCTCAGTGAATTTGGTAGCATGCCAGGAATGAGGCCTGCAGGCTAGATCATTTTTTCTGGAATGAGAAAAGTGAAGCAACTACAATTATTGCATATGGAAATCACACTATGTGGAAAACAACCAAAGACCTACTTAAGTTAACAGATGCAATAATAAGGATTGAATTATAGAACATTTTCAATTTTCTAACAAATCACCTCTTAGAAGAATCTAGCTTTTGTTTTAAATGACATTCCAAATGGATGATGAGTCAGTAACAGCAAGCTGAAGCATTTTTTAAGAGCAGGTAAATAAAATTCAAAACAATTAAGCTTTGTATACAAGCAAAGAAGTACAAAAAAAGTATTCTGAGCTTCATCAGAGCTAAGACATTCCTTTTATTTGAATCTCAGAATAGGTGTGGTTTGTTAGCTATAGGAAAGGCTAAACTTTGACACAGATGCAAATGTCTGCTGTTTACAGAATCAAGCATCACATTGAAAGAAAATTCACCCCACATTCTACAACTGCAGAATCCCACAGCTAAAGTCCAGAAACTTATCTCTTTGCTTTTATAACCCATTTAGCTTTCTTCTTCAGGTGTACAAAAAATGTACAACAACAAGCATGAAGGAGCCTCTTATGCTGTCTTGACTTTTGCTGCTCTACAGAGCGGGGAGGAGGGGCTGTCTTGTTAAGCCCAGTTGCTTCAAAATTTTACCTAACCTGGAATGGATAGCGATTATAGCCCAAAGTGCATGAGAAAAAAATAATCTGTACTGTTAGTCTGAATAACATTCCTGTTTCCTAAAGACCCTCAAATCCTATGTAACTTCCTGCATGAAGCTGCCTAATGTTTGAGTAGATCTAATACCACCAATCTAGCAATAATTATTGTGCTGATCACTTCACGATCAAGTGATGCATAATTGGGTTGCCTAATGAAAAAGGTAAATATAAGTAAGTTTTACATTTACGGTATAATTCCTTCAGATGATTATATACTTACAAGGAAATTCATAGGAGTTATTTCTTCATGAGCATTGGTGGAAATGCAGACTTTTATTACAAAAGTCCCAAAGGTGCTTTTTCAAAAGGCAACAGGGACTTTATCGTTTTTTCTTTTGAAATGGTTGCGCTTCTCATCCAAGAAGCTTTTCAGAAGCAAAAAAAAAAAACAAAGAAAGTCCAGTTGCCCTTTGGAAAAGCAACCATGAACTGGATGATTAAGAAGACATTCCCCTACAAAAGGTTAACTTTTACATTTGCTTATTATTTATTTAACATATAACTCACCCCTCCCCCGCAGGAGGTCATTGTATCTTATATAGCAATCTCCTTTCATCTTACCTTCAGATCAAGCAGCCTTGTGAAGTAGGGTAGGCTGACTTTATCATGTGAATTTTTATGGATAAAAGTAGACTAAAAACGTGTCTCTCTTAGCCCTTGTTCTATAGCTACAGTAAGTACTACACCACAATAATTCTACTGGCTTTTTATTTGTATGGGATGTAGCCCAGTTATAGAATATTTTATTTCTGGATGAATTTGGGTTAAACTCTTGAATCCCATGTAAGGCTATAAATTGACTGCAATTGACAAACAACTGTGGAATGCAAATCTTTCCAGACAGGCAAAGCTTATCAAATCATTAGAAAACACCCCAAACTTCCTCTTAAACTGATTCAGGTCCATTGGTTACTGTGGACAGATTTTATTATTTTTGTCCTGCCTTTATTATTTTCCTAAATGTTTATAAATATTTTAAGGTGGTGAACATACCTAATACTTCTTCTTCCTATTTTCCCACATCAAGAACCCTGTGAGGAAAGTTGGGCTGAGAAAGAGATTAGCCCAAAGTCACCCAGCTGGCTTTCATGCCTAAGGCACGACTAAAATTCACTGTCTCCTCTAGGTTGATGTGTTAATGACTAGGGAGGTGGGTAACACAAAGAAGCTGAAAAGAAACCACAGAGTGCTTGTGACTCATAGACACCTGAACATATGATAACGCACGGGTGGTAATGTCTTCCATGTTCAGATCATGTTATTACTTCCCTAAGATTAAAAAAAAAACACCACCAGATCTACGGTATGTCCTAATGTGCATGTTAGGCCATCAATAACCTGGTTAGATTTATGATTATAATCTTCAATCTCATTATTATCTTCAGTGAGCTATTGGTTTTGTGGGTTTTTCTTACATAAAGTTTTTTTTTAAAAAAAATGTCGGGGAATGCTCTACTACAGTTTGATCTATAAAGCCCTCTTTACATTGTTTTCCAGAGAAAAATAATCTTTCTACTTAATAAATATTCCTGAACATATTCAGAAGCCTCAAACAATATATTTTCCACAACAGATGCTATTCTGTGAATGCATGCATTTAACAAAAGTCAATCTAAAAATGAACATTTAATCCCTACATTGTTAAGACTCTTAATTTGCATAAAATCAAGGGCATATTCACCGAGGTATTATTGGTGTCTTAAATCTCATAGTGCTGCTTTGTTAACCAGCAACAGATGTACGGCTTTACCTCACAATGTATTTATAAGGCAATATAATACCTTGACAGCTTTTTGATATATTATGTCTATTTTTCTGTTAAGACATAATGGATATTCATGGCTGTGTTCACAGGATCAGATTTAATTTAAATGAACAACATCAAGGAAGGAGTTTTTATGATAAGGAAATTGTTGTTTTATGTCTTAAACCAACATGTACATTATTTAATGACAAGTTTCTTTAAATGTCCATTGGAATGAAACTGCAAGCAGTAACCTTTAAAAAAAGGTTTAGCTTTAACTAAAAGAAAAGTTGAAGCAGCAAGTCTCTTCTGATGAAATTATTTTCACTAAAGAATCATATACATATTTGGGGGGGGGGAGAGATATGCAAATTTATCTTTCTATGTGGTTCTCACCTCTTTAAGAAATGGGATGGCAAACAAATATAATGGAAGTGTTATTTAACTACAACTCTCCACAATTAGGTAGCAGTAACATTACTGCTATGAAAAAAAAATTGCATTTTAGAAATATAGCCTGCTCTCTATCTTTGAACTAAGCTAAAGTGATTTATGGTATGAAACTGAAGTTGAAAGGAAATTGTACAATGAAATGAATAAGACAAGGAACTAGAACATAAATATAACTTTAGAAAATAAGTAAAAAAGACAGTAACAGATGGTTTTATGATGCAAAATTAGGCAAAATTACAGAATAGCAACTGTAAAGTTATCATTGAATTAAACTTCCCTACTGAGGAATAGACCACTTTTTTGAGTAGTATTGCCTAACTTTAACTTCAGTGGAAAGACTAAGGTGCACCTGAGTGTGATTACTGAGTGCATTATTTGCTGGGGAAGCAAAGGGCAATCCTACTGTATATCATTGATTTGTACAGATTGCATAGCTTTACCCTTATTTATTTCCTAGGACCAATTTGCATAACAAAGAAATGTTTCATTGCTAAATATATGCCTTTAAAACAACAGAAATATCGAGCATTTAGAGCAGAAGTGTCAAACTCAATTTCATTGAGGGTCACATCAGCATTGTGGCTGAACTCAGGCTGGATGGGCATGGCAAGGTGGCTGCGGCCCAATGGGTGTTTGTGTGGGCAGATTGGGTGTGGCCAGCTTGATGCTACTCACGTCAGGGGTCGGGCCATGTAGGGAAACTAGCAGGGCTAGGGGGGATAGAGGAGTCTCTGGCAAAAAGGGGAGGGACCAGAGCGGATGCAGGGCCCTAATCCATAAGAGGAACAAAGATAGAGGGGTTGCCGCAAGGCAGTCCAGCTGGTCTCCATCTTCACACTGCGACCCCTGCACGCTCTGGACCGCCATCAAACCTGGTTCTTCAGCAAGCCTGTTGTGTGTCCACTCGCAAAGGTCTGGGCAAGTGGGGAAGGTGAGGAGCCCCCATCCCCAAGAGGTAGCTGAGAGTCTGCAGCCTGGGAAGCGCAGATGGGTCCAGGCCCTGTGGCTGCCGGGCTGACATTCCAAACAGCATGCAAAGGAACCCAATCAGGCCTGCCAGATCCCCAGGTGGCCACACGGCCTGCCAGATGCATAGCAGCTTGGTCCGTCCCAACTGTGGCGGTCGTGGACAAAGACAGATTGTGGGGTTGTGGTAAGGAAGCCCAGCCAGTCACCACCACACTGCAGCCTCTGCCTGCTCGGCTCCCTCCCTCAAACCTCGTCCTCCAGCGGCACTGGTATGGGAAGGGCAGGGAGCAGGCTCACTGAAGGATGAAGCTTGAGGGAGGGGGCAACTGCACAGGGGCTGCAGCATGGTGGTGACTGGCTGGACTGTTACACTGCAACCCCACAATCTGTCTTTGCCCACGGCCGCCATGGCTGAGATGGACAAGGCAGCTGCACAACAGTCCAGTGCATCTGGCAGGCCGTGTGACCACCTGGCGCATCTGGCAGGCCAGATTGCATGCCTCCGCCTGCTTCTTGGAGCATCAGCCTGGCAGTCACGGGCTTGGACCTACCTGTGTTGCGTGGGCTGCAGATTCCCAGCTGCCTCTTGGGGATGGGGACTCCCCACCTTTCCCGTTTGTCAGGGCCTTTGCAAGTGGGTCAGGTGGTGTAAGACTTGTCCACATGTGCAGTGGAGTTAGAAAATGAAGTTGGGCGGCTCCACCCCGCCCTGCATCTGCCTCCTCTCACTTTGTGACAGCAGCACAGGCAACAGGCAAAAATAGAGGCATGGGGGGTGGCATGCAATCCAACCTGCCAGATGTGCTGGGGGGCCACCTGGCCGCCTGCCCCATCCAGTTGGGATGGCTACGGGCAAGCAAAGGAAGTGGATCTGGAGAATGCAGGCAGGTTGGTGGCTGCCCAGCACTTCCAACAGGCCCAATCATGTGCCTCCTTCCTTGTGCCTCTGCCTGCTGCTTAGGGCCAGCCTAGCGGTCACAGCACCCCAGACCCACCTGTGCTGCACATGCTGTGGAGTCCCTCAGATGGCGGGCTGCTACCGGACACCATTGGCCTCTGTACACTCACTGACTCCTGTGCGTGCTCCAGGAGTGGCTGGCAGGGGTGGTCAGTCCATCACTAACTCCAGGGCAGCCTTGCAGGCCAAATCTTGGCCTTGTGTTTGACATGTCTGGTTGAAGGCTTCATTCCTGCCCTCAAACAGTAACGCCGGTGAACATGAGTGAGAGTGAATCCAGGCCATGGATGGTGTTGTTTCCTGTGCCCGACCTCAGATCTGACCTGCGGGGCTGCCCTACCACCTTGGCCCCGGCCCCTGGGCATGTGCACAGGAGTTGGCGAATGCACAAGTGGAGTCCTCGCTGAAAAGTAAAGCGCTCATACCATAGTCAGTCTGCGGGGCAACATGGTCCCAAGGATGCCAGGCCCCACACGTGCTCACCACCTCCTGTTCGTGCACCCAGGGGGCAGGGCTGGGGCTGCTCCACAGATCTAAGGCCAGTGACGTTCTGGCCCAGATGGCTACCAGCAGGTTGCAGATAGGCACCCAGTTGGGTTGGACTGGGCCAAGGCTGGCCCTTCACTGCTTCCAGTGCAGCCCCTTCACTGCTTTCAGGGCAGCCCCGTGGGCAGGATCTAATCACCTTGCGGGCCTTGAGTTTCACACCCCTGATTTAGAGTGTGTCTTGATATTTCATTCAGTAATATTAAGAATTTATGACATCATTAGAAATTAACATTTATAATTTGGGATATTGCTTTATTTATAAAATAATACTATCCCAGAGGATCTATGTATTATAATTGCTATTAAATCAGTATACATGTATTATTTAATTTTATTGATTTTTAGTTTAGTATTGATTTTATACCAACAAGAGTTGCTAAAAACTGGGCATTCTTATAAAATTAATAAAAATAAAAAATAGCTACTCCACAATGGTTTAATGATTTTCTTAGTTTCAATATTTTAACAAATTTTTTATTAAAATTTAATACTCATTTAAATTGATGTGAGGTTTTAAGTAACAGGTGTTTAAATCACAAAGCATATAACAATTAGCAAATGTCTTCAGCTTATTGCTTTGCTTTAATTCCTCACGGCACTAAGAAATTCAGCAAAAAACAAACAAACAAAACCAACAGCAATAATAAAATTTCCTTCTTTACATCAAGCCAGCAGGAGACAGATCAACTTCAGGGAATTTAGGAATGTATTTTCATAATATAATCTTTGTTTTAGTTTTACCGGACACAGCTGGAATATTACAGCTAACACACAAAGTTAAGAGAACAGCAGGAACATTAGAAAACAAACTACAGGGAATTTCTTTTGAACTCATCAGGTATCTAGCAGACTAAGACATCACTTCTTCCTTCTCATTAAGAATTACATCATCCTGTGTGTCATCAAGTAGAAAGACAATATGAAAAACTAAAGTGAATTCAGCATAAAAACAGCTTATTTCCAATGCAATTTCATGGACTTTCTTTTTCCCCTCTGAACTTCTCCCGTTAGGAGAGAGCCAAAGCCATCCCCGTCTTTGGTGTCAGGAGGCTTCACAGGGAGGTCTGCGAGAACCAAAACAAGGGTCGCCTGCGCATGCCCGGGGGTGGGGTGGGGAAGCACCAAAAATGGGGCGGGGAGAGCCCTGCCGCACCCCCACCCCCCTGAATGCGCGCTCTCCTCCCTCCCCCCACCTGCAACCTCCCTCTACTCACCCATGTACCTGCAACCTCCCTCTACTCACCAGACATTCACACGTGTCTCCTGCCGACACCAGACACCCAAAAATCATCTGGCTGGCGGGAGGTGCGGGCATGCGCAGTGGGTCTGAGCTGGGCAACTGCTTGTGTGCCAACAAAAAGGGCTCCGCGTGCCGCCTGTGATATGTGTGCCATAGGTTCGCCATCATGGGGCTATAGCAATACTTCAGCCTGAAACAGCTGATGATTGGTAGGACATTTAAACTGAAAGTGAAACTTGCTGTTTGCTCCAGGAGGCAAATTGCTGGGAGACAGAGGCAGATTTATTTTTCTTCTGCTAATAAGGCTGTTTGCTGCAAGAAGTTAAGTCAATAACTATAAATGCCTATACAATGTTTAAATTATTAGACTTATTTTTTAAAGACTGCTTTATTATTGTTCTAGACAGCTTAACAAAATGAAGAAGCTTTTTAAAATAAATGTTTGATCTGAAGAGGCCCAGTGCTATTGTATCTTCTTTTAAAAAGCAGAGAATAACTATACTTCCAGAAAGCACAAAAAATTTAACAGTATCTGTACAAGTGTAGTCTGAAATGTAACACTACAAACAGTGTATATTGTCTGTACTGTTTGCTGTTTGTTGCAAGGAGGCAAATTGCTGGGAGGCAGCTATGGTTCTATACCCAGGATGGCAAACCTATGGCACGCGAGATGTTGCCCTGTCAGGTGGCCTGCGCGCATGAGTTCAGCCTTTTTTAAAGCTATTTTTTGTCCTCCCAAGGCTCCCAAGGCTTTATAGGAGCCTGGGGAGGGTGAAAAGAGCCTCCCCTGCCTCCCCGGAGGCTTCAGGAGCTTCCCTAAAGCCTCCGGAGCGCAAAAAATGGCCCCATGAGCAAACCGGAAATTTGGGCATGGACTTCCGGTTTACTCGTAAGGTCGTTTTTAGTCCTCTGGAGGCTTCAGGGAAGCTCCCTGAAGCCTCCGGAGTGCCTCTGGGGAGGGTGGGGGAGGCTGTTTTCGCCCTCCCCAGGCTTCTATAAAGCCTCTAGAGCCTGGGGAGGGCGAAAAAAGGATGCAAAAAATGGGGGGGCACCTCTCATGCGTGCGTGCACACTGGGGGTGTCGGGCATTTTATTATGGGTGCGGCATCCCGCGCACAACCCCTCTGCGCTCCCCCCCTTATGGCACGCGAGTTAAAAAAGGTTCGCCATTGCTGTTCTATACTGATAAATGGAATATTCCAAAAGAACTAATGTGACAGAGGTGTGTGTGTGTGTGTGTGTGTGTTATGAGCACACAAAGTAAGATCCTTAACTGTGCAAAAATTTAGAACCATGAGAAATATGAAAATAGATTTTCATTAAAGCTTACATGTTTTTATCATAATATATCAAAATCATAATCCTATACAAGTACATTAAATAATAATGGATACCCTGCTGAATCCAAATTTAATTCCCTAATGCAGAACAGCATCTAAATCAGTTGGATCAAATAAATAAAATATCCACTAGAGGGCACCAAAAGCAAAGAACCAAGTTCTTATAGTTGCAATTTAATATCATTTGGAAGCAATTTTGACATTTTAACAATCTACTATAAAACATTGAAGGTTGAAAAATATGTTAAAAAAATAAAAATAATGAAAGATGGAAAGAAGCACCATTTGCAAAACTTGAATCCAAATGTTTGGCATTTTTATGTACTCATCAAAGTAAATATGAGGGCAGCGCCCAGAAGTAGGGCCTTCTCTGTAGTGGGCCCCACCCTTTGGAATGACCTCCCCCCAGACATCAGAACTACAACCGACCTTCGCTCCTTCCGTATGAAGCTGAAAACCTACCTGTTTCGACTAGCTGACCTGGCATAACTCTACAACCTCCCCAGCCCAGGGCATTTTTAATTGTAATTTTAGTTTTTAAGGGTTAATTTCACTGGGGTTTTAACTTTTTAAGTATTGTAACTTATTTATTTATTCTTACCTCCTCTATACGCTATATAATACCTTTGTACGTCGCCCCGAGTCCCTGTGGGGAGAGGGGGCGACTAATAAGTTCAAGTAATAATAATAATAATAATAATAATAAATATAAATTATATCTATTAGGTATAAGAAAAAATCGTTGAAGAATTATATCAGTGAGGAGTATCTGTAACATAAAAAAGCACTTAAAAAGCAAAATCTAACATTTTGGAAACCAGCAGCAATAGTTACTAACCATGAAATATTTCTTGTATGTACTGTTGATTCAGTAGGTTTATAAAAAGCATTAGGCAGATGTCATAAAAAGGCAGCTCTTTCCCGAGGCCTCAAAATAGTTCCATAAAAATAATTTGTAATATTTGTTAGAATAATTACTATTTCTTTTCACATTTAAAAGACAAATACTGGTAACATCTAGGAAACAATGGTTCCCAACAGGACTGCAAAACCCATAGTTGGCTCATAAGAAATTAAACAAGGCATTAGCCCTATTTGGAGGAAGGACATGCATAGCTTATTATTACTTCAGAAAAGTAACAGTACTATGCAAATGTTTTGCTATCTAGTCATCACATTTATTTACTGCATAGGAATTACATATGGAGGGAAAATAGAAAAGTGAATGAATCCATATTAATAAAGCACAGATTTCCTTAATTGTTTTGGTATACTGTATATACTTTGTAAAAATCTTCCTACTGGCAAATTTCTATTTTTAATTAATCTACTGTAGCTTTTTTCATTAAATATATACAGTACTGTGCAAACGTTTTAGGCAGGTGTGAAAAAATGCTGTAAACAAAGAATGTTTTCAGAAATATAAATAATGATTCTTTATTTCTGTCAATGTTCAAAATGCAAAGTGAGCAAACATAAGAAAAATCTAAATCAAATCAATATTGGGTGTGACCATCCTTTGCCTTCAAAACAGCAGCAATTCGTCTAGGTACTCTTGCACACAGTTTTTGAAGGAACTCGGCTGGTAGGTTGTTCCAAACATCTTGGAAAACTAATCACAGATCTTCTGTGGATGTAGGCTTTCTCACATCCTTCTGTCTCCTCATGTAATCCCAGACACACTCCATGATGTTGAGATCAGGGCTCTGTGGGAGCCATGCCATCACTTCCAGTACTTCTTGTTCTTCTTTAAGCTGAAGATAGTTCTTAATGTCTTTGGCTGCATGCTTGAGGTCGCCGTCCTGCTGCAGAATAAATTTGGGGCCAATCATAAGCCTCCCTGATGGTATTGCATGATGGATAAGTATCTGCCTGTATTTCTCAGCATTGAGAACACAATTAATCCTAACCAAATCTCTAACTCCATTTGCAGAAATGCAGCCCCAAACCTCCAGCTTGCTTCACTGTTGCCTGCAGACACTTATTATTGTACCGCTCTCCAGCCCTTCGACGAACATACTGCCTTCTGTTACAGCCAAATATTTTAAATTTTGAGTCATTGGTCCAGAGCACCTGCTGCCATTTTTCTGCACCCCAGTTCCTATGTTTTCGTGAATACTTTAGTCGCTTGGCCTTGTTCCCACATCAGAGGTATGGCTTTTTGGCTGCAACTCTTCCAAGAAGACCACTTCTGGCCAGACTTCTCCGGACAGTAGATGGGTGTACCTGGGTCCCACTGGTTTCTGCCAGTTCTGAGCTGATGGCACTGCTGGACATCTTCTGATTTTGAAGGGCAATAAGCTTGATGTGTCTTTCATTTGCTGCACTAAGCTTCCATGGCCGACCACTGCGTCTACGATCCTCAATGTTGCCCATTTGTTTGTGCTTCTTCAAAAGAGCTTGAACAGCACATCTTGAAACCCCAGTCTGCTTTGAAATCTTTGTCTGGCAGAGACCTTGTTGATGCAGTATAACTACCTTGTGTCTTGTTGCTGTGCTCAGTCTTGCCATGACATGAAACTGTCTTTCACAATCTCACCTTGGTAGCAGAGTTTGGCTGTCCCTCACCCAGTTTTACGCCTCCTACACAGCTGTTTCTGTTTCAGTTCATGACTGGGTTTCAACCTACGTGTGACATTGATGCTCATTAGCACCTGTTTGGTATAATTGGTTGATCATACACCTGACTATAATCCTGACTTTGTGCAAGTGTACCTATGAGAATTGATGCTGGTTTGAAGGCAAAGGGTGGTCACATCAAATATTGATTTGATTTAGATATTTCTTTTGTTCGCTCACTTTGCATTTTGAAACTTGACAAAAATAAACAATCATTATTTATATTTCTGAAAGCATTCTTTGTTTACAGCATTTTTTCACACCTGCTAAAACTTTTGCAGAGTACTTATATGTCAACTAGTATCAGGAAATTTCAAAAGGAAATACTGGGTATGTGACTAAGGAATTTAATGCATGTAATTGCTCTGTTAAATATTTGAGAGTATTGGCTGAAGATAATTCAATTAGCTTAATGGGATATATCTTAAGATTTGAACCACTCTACTATTCAATGAAATTTAAATATAGCCACAGAAATGTCTCTGAGTTCACTGTATTATTTAATTTGGATGGTAAAACTGATTTAGAATCAATACTTTATATAACTCTATTGCAATGCAGCATGAATGTATCTTAATTATTGTGTAAACAGTCTGTCTTGCTCTTTATTTTCCTTCCTTAATAATGTGTCACCATAACTGAAGATATGACACTAAAGCCATGCTCACCTAAATAATGGGTAAAATAAACTCTAGTTTAAAGGTGAAAATAAACCTTAATTTTCCTGCAATTAGACTGTTACAATAAATTGCTAAAGTTATGAAAAACATGACACTATAAGTACCTGAAAAGAGAATTACTTAAATCAAAATATCATGTCCAATCCCTAGGCAACTCAGCCTGTATCTGCTGGAACCATATCCCTGCATCACCTTTATCAAATGTTTATTTATTTTTCATGATTTAAATGAACAAAAGATTAACAAACAGTTAATCCACAAATAGTATATATGTTTTAATTTTTTACACTCTATGCCAGGGAGTAGAGCCTGTCTTTTAACTGTTGTAAACTGCTTTCAGAAGACAATAGCATCTGAAATGTAAAGGGAGAAATCTATGAAACAAATAATTCAATAATCCTCACCAGCAGATTGTTTTCTAGAATAAAAATGTCTTTCTCTCATATAATACCCATGTATATACATTTATGATGAAAAATATACCCATACACCGTAAAAGGCAAAAGCTGAGAATCCAAAATTAAGCTTATTTTGTACTGATTCATCTTGACCTTCCAATTAACTTCCTCTGAGTAAGCATGACTAAAACATATTTAAAAGATGGCTACTCAAATAAATGTGCATTCCAGTATAATTCATTTCTCTGTTTAATGAAACAATGTATCTCTTACATACACCCCATCCAGTCATAAATACCTTTTGTTACCCCAAACCTCCACAAGCAAAAAGAATCTTACTTTATTGTTTTCTTGCAGAACAGAAATATTTCTAAGGTAAATTATTTGGTCTCCCAATCTGTGCACATTTTCCTACCACCTTACCTACCTTCTTATAATGGGAAGCTTGCAGCTTACAGCAATGTCCTTATTTTTAAAAAATCCAAATGTGCATACTTGTGTACTAGGATTTTAAATGAAGAAACGTAATATTATAGCAAATGCCTTTATCCTGGGTAGCTATCCCATAACTGCTTCTGCTCTCACTGCAGTTGGTTTTCATTTTATTTGTGTGACATATTTCATATTTCAAATAGGTTCATATTTAAATTTTTATTTATTTTATTTATTTACAAATTTTATTTACTGCCCATCTCATATTTAATGACTTTGGGCAGTTTACAGTATAAAGCATTAAAAACATTAAAATCATCAAAATAATAATGAAATGCTGTAGTCAGTGCAGCAACAATAGGATAGGTACTGTATAATATACTCTTGACAAGAGTTGGTACATTCCAACAGTTTCTCTGACTCTCCCTAACTAATTTTGTTCTGATGGATGAAGTTGCTTGATGAGCAACAAAATGTCTCAGATGAACAAACTTTGGTCCAGTTGCCACGATTCAACCTTTAGACACTTTTGGATTGGATGATTGAATCTTCACTGACATAAAGATACTGCATAATACTTCCTATAAAACTTTAAGAAGGAAAGGATAAATGGTTCTGAAGGTTCCTTAGTGCTCTCTGATTGTTTTGTTGCAGGCATTTAATTACCCAAACCAGGTAATATAATCAGACTAGCACTGATGATGTTACCTAGTTTGGTAATGAAATGTCTGCAAGAAAACCACCAAGCTCAGGGGGCACCAAGTCCCCTCATTTCAAACCTGAGCTACAAATATTCTCCTTTATGGATATATAGTTTATTCAGAAAAAACTGATATGCTGCTTTTCTTTTAGAGATGAGGTAAGAAATTTAGCAGTTTTTGTTTTACCATAATGGAAGTATAGCAGGGGTGTCCAAACTTGGCAACTTTAAGACTTGTGGACTTCAACTCCCAGAATTCCCCAGCCAGCTCTGCTGGCTGGGGAATTCTGGGAGTTGAAGTCCACAAGTCTTAAAGTTGCCAAGTTTGGACACCCCTGAAGTATAGGCATTATCAACATGAACATTTGACTGATAAAAGAGCAAATCCACAAGTGCTGTCAAGGTCATTGAATAAGTACTAAATCAGGTTCTGCTGCAGTAAAATATACAAATCAAGTTAGTTGTTTTAACAATTAGTGTAGACTGCAATTACACACACTAGTTAGATTATTTTGGTGTTCTTTTAATACAATTACAAACACAAAACAAACAAAGAACACCCACACCGGATATGCGGAAAGATTCCAAAACTGTGTGTGGAGGGAGAGGAAGGTTACATACTTTTTAGATGAATAGCATTTCTACAATGTTTTCAAAAGAGAAACAACATACTTGCCCTAGCAGGTCCAAAACAATAAATTAAAGAATACTGTTTACACTACATTTGATTGCACTATTTTGTTACTCTACATTTGATTTCGTCAGTATAAAAATTAAAGTGTTAAAAGGAAGTTCAACACCACACGAAACTTTCATTTTATTCATAGAGTCACATATTTAACATAAAGTCAACATGCTTCCTAAGTGCCTGAACTCAGCTTATCATGGATTTTGAGAATTAGTATCTCAGAAGTGCAGTATGCTGGAAGAGATTATCAATTCCAGATCTAAGATTTTAGGATTGGATGAGTATTTAAAACTATTTTTTAACACAGGGAGACTTAAAATTCACTTATTTTTATTGGCAATTAGTTTAAGCACTATAAGTAGGGCAGAGAAAACTAATATCTTCACTATTTCAGTATCTCTGCATACCCCAAAACACACTGTATGGTTGGTTACAGACTGCTTTTAAAATATTAATGAAAAGGTTCAGACTAATGCTCAGAACTTCAAAAAGAAAACATATTTTGCCACTAGGAAACGCCCTGGAAAACAAAGACCAAAGATATCTTAATTTGGTTGTTTCTCTCATTCAAGCATTTAGGAAGGAATTCTCAATATAATCCTCAGCATAATGAGGAAAAAGAGAGCAACTCACTGGTACCTTCTGACTTGGGTCAGGTTTGTTTCTGCTATCTGACAATTTCCTTGACTGCAGCATCAAATTAATTGACCAAGCAGCCTAAGAAATTCTAATGCTTTTCTGTTTCAAAGTAACTGAAGAGTAAAGCTAAACAATAGATATAAACGATGCCAAAATTATACTGGCAAGTTTTTCAGCCTGAAACTTGCAGCACAGCAAGATGGGTTACTAAAATGTATAGATACATTATAAGTAGTCCTCAACTTAGGACCGGTCATCTAACAACTCTTTGAAGTTACAACAAATCTCCCTGGGAATACTTACAATTGGATTCAAACTTCCAATGGTTGCCTCATTATTTTGGGTGCTTGGCAACTGCATCACATCTTCATATGACATATTTTATAACATTTTTTTTTTGCCAAAAACCAACAGCATTTATTTCTGGTAAAACTGTGTCTGTAACAAATCATTGGTTTGCTTAATGACTGCAGAGATTTGTTTAACATCAATATCAGAAAGGTGATAAAACTGAGTTGGCTAGATGAGTGACCTGATTTACGACCATGATAGGCAGGTTGCATTATGATTATAATCTGAGGACTAATTGTAACAGAGCCAGTATCTAGATGCAGATTCCTGCAATCATTCAGAAATAGCATGTATCTTTATGGTTGAGCAATGAGATATCCTGTAGAATGTTTAGAAGACTTGAAATAGATATATAATAAAAATTATGTGCAGCTTAGGGAATAGCTGACACTAATTGTTCTCTTTCTTCAACAAGAACTCAAAATCAAATATTCAGACCAGATGGGGCTTTGTTATAATCTATTAGTTCTTTGGATAGATACTTTTTAGTAGGTCTCCCAGAAACTATTCATATTTGCTGTTATTTTGACATCTGTTTACTGCTTCCTCGGTTTCCCATTCCTTTCACTTCCCACTTCTCTATCACATCAATTTTTGCCTTTACATAAACATTTAAAAAATTAAAAGTTCTTCTCTTCTGTGGCATTTACTTGGAAATCATTTTATGAATAAATTCAAGTCATGAAAACCATTACTCAATCTACATGTTCTATTTGGGGGAAGCGTATTCTGGAAGGTTTTGTGTTTATACCTCTCTTATTGTCTAAACATTTCCAGTTCAGTAAGTTTAGTTTCAAGGATAGAAATTTGCTCCTTTAGAGCAGGAACGCATGGATGTGACATAAACCCTAACTATAAGCAACATAAGACATTTGATACAACATAATGGCACATTCTTTGTTCCCTGCTGACTTTGAATTTTCCTCCTCCCTCTCCCCCTTTTATGCCTCTCCAAATCGTTAAAAAAAGCAGTGCCCAAAAGTTGATTGTTTAGATATCTTATTCTGCTTTCTTTAAGGACAATGGTAAAATATTAAACACCCATTGCTCATGATTCTATATTATAATTCTTCAACAATTTCTTAACACATTAGATAACAAGGATTAAAGACCAATAGAAGATATTTCACTAGATGCTTAGAAGTAAAGTAGCATATGGCCTCATTATAGAACTGAACCCGAAGACTGTTCTCAAACTGACTCCATAAACTCTATAGCCGTGATGGCAAACCAATGGCCTGCATGCCAGAGGTGGCACGCAGAGACCTCTCTGTAGGCAGGCATGCCGTCACCAGCTGCTCTTTTGGTTTCCAGCACGCACATGTAGGCTGGCCAGCTGGTCTTCGCAGGCGCCAGAGCACCAGAAAACACCCTGAAAATGCCCCCGAAATGCCCTGAAAAACAGCCAAAACCCAGGCTGGTTTTAGGCCTGTTTTTTGGTGGTTTTCGGGCCATTTTTCAGCCCAAAAATTGCCTGAAAAATGGGCAAAAAACAGGCATGTGTGTGTGCCAGCCAGCTGGTCTTCAGGTTTCTGGTGCTCTGGCGTGCACACATGCATACACATCACTGCTCTATACCCTTTCTTATTGAATTACAGGTATTTCCTGCATGTTTTTTTATTTATTTTTGCTTTACTTGATGCGCCAATCTTATTGTGTAAGTTTCTGGAGTCACTTTACTCTTGAGGTAATATACAAGTAGATGGCGGATTGATAATCTAGTTACTGTACATAAAGTTTGTGCACTGTAATACACAGAAATTAAAGCCATTATATGCTAGTCTTTTTCTTTCCATCTTTCTGAGTGAGCATATATTTGCCTATTCCTCTTATAGTCTTCAAATGCATCTGATCTATGTTGACATAATTTCTTTAGGATGCCAACTTCATTCTTTACATATAGCCATATTGTCCTATAACTCTACTCAATAAGATTCTCTCAATATATGCAGGGACAACAAACCCCAGACTTCTGAAGCTTTTGGTTATTAGGAATATTGGAATTGTAGATTGAATACATGGAGTTTTCCAAATTGGGATAGTGTGTCTTAAAAGCAGAAGCCTACATACATAAAAACTGCAATGGAGATATATATGAATATCACACTTTATAACCTTTAAAAGAATGAGAAGGAATATTTACCACAATCATTCAATGATTAAACCCATGATATATGACAAAGCATCATTTCTATATATGAGGTGCATTTCCTCAAAACTGTCACAGTCATAAGTGATGAGGCTTAAAATACGTACAAGCCCGATGTTTACCTTGCAGTTGTTTTGGTTTAGAAATGCAACAGAACAAACCCTAAAAGTTTTCTTGACCTATTGTCAAGTAATCTTTTCCCAAGAATGAATGACAACATAGACTAGCTTTCTGAAGCAATCTGAAAATAAAATGTTAGAGTTGTTAAATTAGAAAATGCACACAGAAATTTGTAAAGTGACAAAGGAATTTCTTTAAAAAGTATTCATTGTCATTAAATTAATAATATCCAAACAAAACCTGATTTCAGTTTTTGCTACTACACATTGTGATCTTACCTTTTTATCACAAGCTTTAGAAATTTGTGTGAGCTTTTCACTAAACAGATTGCCTCTTGTCTGAAGCCAGAGAGGTTGATGTCATTGATGCTGACAATCTCATCTCCAGCCAGCAATTTATCCACAGCTGCAGCTTTGCTACCTTCTTCAATCTGAAAAATATGAGAAAAAAAATAACTGTCAACTCTATTTACCTAGGTTATTTAAATAAACACTTATATTGTGCATGTTTATCTCATAGAAATCCATCGGCCAACTTGACAATAGTGTATAAAAGAAACATTTCATTTATTTAATTTATATCTCACTAACAAGTGATTCTGGGAGGTGAAAGAAAAAGGAAAAGGAAAGACAAGGAATCCAAACTTAGTTGATCTGGACGTTACGAAGGCACTGTGGTTAAATTTTCTTGTCCAAAAGTCCCTTATAACACCATATTAAGACGCAAAACTCACATGCTGTTACTTTCTTCAGCTAAGCAGCAATTCCAAACTTAAAGTGCTATAAATCTCAGCTTCCATCATAGAAAGTTGGACATTCATCCCGATATAAATATTCCCACAAATGACACTGCACTTATTTTATTGGAATTAAGCATCAATTAGATCACTGTAATCAAAACCTATCCCATCATTGATATCAAAATGCTGACATTACTTGTAACGAGAACATAAGTTACTGAAGCCAAGTTTGTCATTCATTGAGTATATCAGCCAGAGCTGGGAAAAGGACCTTCTAGTCATGGCCTCCAGGTGCTCTTTAAACAGAAGTTAACACCTAAACAATTTGGAAAACACTGCTCTATGGAGAAAAATGACATATGGAACAATACAAGGAAGTACATTTAATGTGTTAGTTATCTAAAGAAACCTTTATAAGAAAAAATAATACAACACAGACATTTATCCTATTTCCTACTAGTCCTTGTAATTGTTACATTTTTTTCCTCTTGCTTCTGATAATTTTTTGCTTCATTCAGAAACATACCATATTACATAGATATTTGCCTGAAAGAGGGTGGGCGAAACTGTTTATTGCCATAATCCTCAACAAAGATTGTTGCATAACTGCCTTTTTGAATTTAATAATAAATAGAACATTTGAAGTAAAGCAAGGTATGTTCTTTCTTCGTAATATTTACCAAACAGACCAAGAAAGAACTTCCGAAGGCAAAAACAAACCAAACAAAAGCAAAAAAACAAGCCATCGGTTGGAATCTTGTTTTATTTAACAGAACAGAAAGTGGAATTTCAGTAAGCTTATATGAAAACATGAACTATAGTACAGTAATTTTCTATAATTAGAAATATTACTTCTACACTTTCTTAAACTATCCATTGTAGAAATGCTCCTAGATTTTAAAAAAAACCAACAATTTCTATAACTTATCTATGAACCTAATATGAAAAAAAAACAGTCCCTAAATCCAGAGAATGGATAAGGAGTACAAGAGATACCGTATTTTTCGGAGTATAAGACACAGCTTTTTCCCTCAAAAAAGAGGCCGAAAATCTGGGTGCGTCTTATACATCGAATACAGCATTTTTTTGCCTCCCGAAGCCCTGCCCCTTCACCAAAATGGCCGTGCATAGCCTTATGGAAGCTTTCAGACAGCTCCTGGGGGTTGGGGAGGCAGAAATGAGCAAAAAATGGGCCCCAGCCCCCAGCAGCACTCTATAAGCCTCCATAAGGCTATGCATGCAATTTTTGTGACAAACAACTGGCCCATTTTCGAGAAAAATGGGCCGTTTTGGGGAGGTTTGCAGAGTGTAAAAACTTTTTTTCCCCCTTTCGCAAAGCTTTTTAGTTAGAGTGATTGATGAGAGTTACATTGATCAAGTGCTGTGCCAGCAGAAACAAGTCTTAGGTTGTTAGCGATTTCCTTCTCCAGCACATGGATAAATGCACCTGGAAACATCTACCTATTTACCTACTGTATTTCTCTCCCTCCCTCCCTCTCCCTACCTACCTACCTACTCACTCTCTCCCTACCTACTGTATTTCTCTCTCTTTCTATCCCTCTCCCTATCTACCTACTCTCTCTCTCTCTCCCTAACTACTACTGTATTTCTCTCTCTCTCCCCCCCTCTATCTACCTACCTACTCTCTCTCTCTCTACCTACCTACAGTTTCCAACTGCCGTGCAGTGATCTTTAGCATGATGGACTTTAAGCTGCAGGCGGCTAGGAGGCTTCTGTCAGCTGGGCCGGGATATTATAATGCCTGGACACACCCAGAGGAGGGCGGACCTTTGGCCAACAGAAATGTGGCCGCCTAGGGTTATGATTGGGCTCCCTCCGCTGGCGCATGGCTGATTGACAGGGAGGCTGTTCCCTCCTGGATCAAAGTTACTGAGGGGGGAAGCAGCGTGCTGCTTCCGTTGAGGTTTGTCGGCTAAGTCCCCATGGCTGGGCTCCCCGCTGTTGGCTCCGCTTCCGAGATGCAGATGTGTGGGAGGCGCTCACCATGCAAGCAAGTGGAAACCCACGCCGGGTGTGTACATGTCTGAATCCAGCCTCTGCGTTCGGAGCATTGGGGCTCAAGTTTTTTTCGCAGGAAGGGGGAGTCGAGCTGGTACTCCATGGATTTTATTTGATTTTATTGCTCGAAAACAAAAAGAAAACAGAGGCTTCTTGGTCCGACTAGCCCAGGAACTCAAAATCCGGAAAATTAACCTTGTTTAGGAAAGTTTTGCGCTGATGGAAAAATAGTGTTTTCCACTGAAAGTTTTTCCTACTTTTCCTTGTTTGATTTTTTGGCCTCTATTCCTTCTCTTCTCTCCTCTTTTCTTCCTTCCTTTTTTCTTTTTTTTCTTTCCTTCCTTCTTTCTTCCTTTCCTCTTTCTCTTTCTCTTTCTTTTTTCTGCCTCCTTTTCTTATCCTCCCTCCCTCCTCTCACCTTTCTTTTTCTCTTTCTCCTCTTTCCTTTTCTCTCTCTCTCTCTCTCTCTCTCTCTCTCTCTGTGTGTGTCTCTCTCTCCCTTCCTTCCTTCCTCCCCCTCCCTCCTTGCCCATCGTTTGTTTGTTTCTTTATGTGCCCCAATTGCTAATCTACATCAATTGGTAATTTATTCATAACTTGCTAATATCACTGCAGACTATTGGATAGTAAGGGGGAAAGTATAAAGCATATAAAGTAATTCATACTATGGAAAATGTGGATAGAGGGAAGTTTTGATCCTTTTCCCATAGAGAGTCATCCATTGAACTTGAATACAAGTAGTCCTCAACTTACAACAGTTCACTTAATGACTAAAGTTACATCAGCACTGAAAAAAGTGATTTACGGCTGTTCTTCACACTTATGATCATTGCAGCATCTCCATGGCCACATGATCAAAATTTGGATCTTTGGCAACTGCCTCATATTTATGATGGTTGCAGTGTCCTGGGGTCACCTTTTGCAACCTTCTGCCAAGCAGTCAGTAGAAAAGTCAGATTGACTTAACAACCAGGTTACTGATTTAACTGCAGTGATTCACTTAAAGGTGAAAGGTGTAAGCAAGAAAGGTTGTAAAATGGGGCAAAACTCACTTAACAAATATCTCATTTAGCAATAGAAACTTTGGGCTCAATTAGGATCGTAGATTGAGGACTACCTGTATAGGGAGATTTCTTTACTTAATGTATATTTACATGGTAGAATTGAGTTTCAAATAACACTGATTTCGTTGTCTTCGGTGACATCTATGAAAAAAATTCAGGTGCTCAGGCATGAAAATGTGCTGCTCAAACACTATACTTTTCCGCTCACACTGAAAAAAAATTAGAGGAAACATTGGTTGCAGGAACTAGGTATGTCTACTTTAATGAAAAGAAGGACTAGGGGAGACATGATAGCAGTGTTCCAATATCTCAGGGGTTACCACAAAGAAGAGGGAGTCAAACTATTTTCCAAGGCACCTGAGGGTAGAACAAGAAGCAATGCGTGGAAACTAATCAAGGAGAGAAGCAACTTAGAACTGAGGAAAAATTCCCTGACAGTTAGAACAATTAATCAGTGGAACAGCTTGCCTCCAGAAGTTGTGAATGCCCCAACACTGGAAGTCTTTAAGATGTTGGATAGCCATTTGTCTGAAACGGTATAGGGTTTCCTGTCTAGGCAGGGGGTTGGACTAGAAGACCTCCAAGGTCCCTTCCAACTCTGCTATTGTATTGTATACTTTTTGAAAACAATACAATGCATAAATTTTAACTGTACTACTTTGCTTTGTTTTTAACATTTATGAATAAAGCAGCAAGATAACATAAAAAACTAACATTAGTTCTGAAGATTTTAATTTTTTTCTCACTGCCATGCTTTCATTGTGTTGATTCTAACTCAAATGTGGTTTCAACAGTTTTGGACTAGAATACCTCCAAGGTCCTTTCCAACTCTGCTATTGTATTGTATTGTATTAAGAGTAGACAGATCTAATATCAACAAAATTAAAGTTGAGATATAAATATTAATTTCAATAAATGTTTTGAAAAAAAATGCAGAAGATCTGATGCCTAAACCACATTTCTGGACATGGAAATTCCTAGTATACAATCAGGATTTGGTATAGAATTATTAATAAATGAGTTGTTACCATTAGTTATCAATCAAATTAATGCTCCCTTAGTTGCAGAAAGCTTTCTACAAGTTTAGAAAGTAACTTATTTATGTTTATTGTATTTTACAAGTTTAGTCTTACCCAACATTACACCGTTTCCTTAATTTCTGAATTCATCATTTCATAAAATGCTGTACATCAAAAACATGAGTATGACAGCATTTTCTGAAATAAACTCACCTGAATTCATGCAGGAGAGTTCAAAAGCTATTTATTAAAATGGCTAACACTGATCTAAAACTTTTTAATCACTGTTCAAACTAAATATGACATGCCATGTACAAAGAAAGCTGATTTCTGAACAGAACTGTAACAAAGTGCTATAAATCCTTAAAATGATGAGGGGAAGGTTGGTAATCCCCCCCAGGGGGGAAAAACCTTCATTAAACTGTTGGAAGAAATGATTGTTGGAAGAAATGTCCTTCTGGGTTCGGCTCCAAGTGGGGAAAAAGACACTGGAGTCATGGAGGCTGCTTGGAAAGATGGTTTTAATGGTGGACAGGACCGCATGGCTTGAGTCCTGAACAGCAAAGGTGATCACATGGTTCAATGTTGGTGGAGAAGAGAAGAGAAGGGAAGAGAAGGAGAAAAGCAGACAAGAAGAAGGGCTGAAGAAGGGCTTGCAGGGATTTTTATAATCTGTTCTGCCCCACCTCTCTGTTTCCTGTTCCTGTGTAAGAAATGTATTCTGATTGGTTGCCAGACTCCCATGGGCCCGTGCAAGGGCAACCCTCTAGGGTGAGTTTTGAATTCAGGTTTGATTGAGTTTAGATGCCATGTGGTCAGTCGAGTAAAAGGCAATATTATCCTGCCTTCATTGCCATCCCCCCTGGAGCTGAAGGGGAGTACTCTTTATTATGTAGACTAGCTTGGCCTTCTTAATGGCCCATTGACAAAGCGGGGAAGCTGCAGGAATTTACTCTGTGTTTAAAATGTGTTTCTCCCTTTTTCACCTCCAGGAAAATATAATATTCTGCCTTATCAATATTTCCTAGGATATTTCATTTTTCTGGGAGAGGGCTAGGTGATAACTTCCTACAATCCCTCCTTTTTTTTTCAAAAAAATGTGAGTGGAACGCACATGTTTTTGACAAAAGATAAAATTGGTCAGATCAGGGAAACTTAATTTTTCTGATGGAAAAGCATTGAAAGAGACAGCAGAAGGATCCCTTCAGTGGCTCCCAGAGAGCTTTCAACCATGAAGGTCTTAGCAACCAGGGCACAATTTCTGGAAAGAAATTTACAATATCCAATTTACCATGCCAATTATTTTCAGATGTTTGATATCACTTTCTGTGAGCTTCCAGGTTACAAGCAAGCAGAAGTCCCCAAAAAAACCTTCACAGCCATTGAAGGATTCTTCCTTTTAAAGAAGTACAGGCTGCCCATTTCCAAGGGATTTCTTTAACTTGCCCTGGCTCCTATTTTAGTGAGGCCAAATTGAGTTTAGCTAGTGTGCAATACAAGCTATTTAGTATTTTTTAAAAGTTACACACAATGAGCCCAGGGACTCCTATCAGAGACCACCAGTGCAACATGTCCTGCTTTACTGGGCAACTGGGCAGCATCATTATTATTATTATTTTTTTGAGTCAGTCGGGGTTTGAGTTTTGAAGATCCTTTCTGCTACTCTTCAAGTGGGGGGATTGCCTGAGGGGAACTTCCCTTCCCCCATGGGATTAAAAGGGAGATATCACTGTTTAGGCTTTTGTGCAAAGGCAAAAATCAACGTAGGAAAAGCTTTGTGGAGTTGGGTCAAGGAGATAGTTTCAATCTAATTCTGAATGGGGCCTCTCTCTCTCCCTCTGTGTGTGTGTGTGTGTAGCTGCTTCTACAATACAGAAAATACAGACATTTTGGGGAAAATTTCCCTCCCACCAGCCAGAAATCTAAGGTGTTCAGAACTTGCTGTGCTAGCCACTCTCAAATACAATTCTTACATGAGTACATTAAACTGATTACAATATAAATGAGGCAAGGAAGAAAGCATAATAAATTTCTGTGAATGAAACAGAGAAAGAAAACCTTATCAAATTCCACCCTCCCCATAATCTTTTCAGCTGTCTTCTGGGAATTGAAAAGAGTCTTTTGGTCTTTACTTCTTCATCTCCTTCAGGGTTCTTTCATGTCTGCTGGATGGTACTAGGCTTGGCTTGCTGGTAAGAGTGGTCAGTCAGTCTTGGCAGTCTGTCCCAGGCTTGGCTAAGTTTTTTTTCTCATGTCAGGTTTTATCAGGAGGCAATCACCAGCAGCAAATTGGAGAGTTATGGTTTGAGCTAGCAGTCCTTTGTTTCCATTCTGTCCAAGTGTGGAAATCCAAACATTATTTCAGGAGGCAGACGATGTAAATTTC
Organism: Natrix helvetica; assembly: GCF_964273705.1. NCBI lineage: Eukaryota > Metazoa > Chordata > Lepidosauria > Squamata > Natricidae > Natrix > Natrix helvetica. The sequence goes on along the minus strand of NC_138549.1, from coordinate 44,535,697 downwards.
ATGGAACATGACATTCCCACTGCCTGTATGATTGAAACACTTTTGCAGTAAGATGAGTAAATTTCCAAGAGGGACAACTTGTGTTGCAAACAAACAAACAAATAAAATGTCATAGGGTAGAGCACCTTGACTCATAAACATTTAAAAATGCACTCAGGTGTAAAAGAGGGAGGGAAGAAAAACAGCTTTAAAAAAAAATTGCAATTAAAAAAAAAGGTACTTTGAGTCAACACTCCAAAATGTCAAATTTCATTCAGATGGAATCAAATTCTCATTAATATGTTAAAACATTTACAAATGTAAGCAAAATATCTCAAAATCATTCCTTTTTATAGGTTTAATTAAGCATTTTAAACCTCAAAAATTTCCAGAAGAAGAAAAAAAAATCAAAATTGTATTCAGAGCAAAGAAATGTAACTGCATAATTTTTATATGCAGATGAAAGATCACAATAGTGAAAGGTAAGCGGAGCAGATCACCCATTTACTCCAAATTTCTCAGAAGAGAGGGGGGGAAAAGTGGTTAAAGTGAGGAGAAAAAATTTCAGCCTTTAATGACCCAAAAGGAAAGAGGGAAAGAAGGAGGGGGGAATGCCCAGAGGCATTCACAGGTATCACTGGGGCGTTTCATACACACACTCATGGTAAAAATGAGCAGACACTCATTCTCCCCACCTTTCCTACTTCCCTCCAAAGAATGACCCAGAAGGAAGATGGGGGGGGGGGGGGGAGATTCACACAGGCAATCACGTGGATCTCTGGATCCATTCACTTATCACTCCCTGGGGCATGGGGGACACATACTCACATTCATACTGCAATCAGACCTTCATGCTTGCTCATGCCAAACAATCATAGGTATTTCAGGAAGCTTTTTTTTTTTTCACAAGCCACCAAGCTTCATTTTCTTTTATTAGAGGATCTCACCCTCCCTTCAGGTTTGGAAATGATAACACACATGCATACACACACATACCATTAAACAACCTTGTAACTGACTGCTTCTTTATATGAAAGGGAATCAAACTACATTCATACCAACTTTACCATCAACATACTCACATTTGCACTGCAATCATTAATTTCACATAGAAAAATCCCATTTCATTCTTTCTTCATGCAAGGCAGTTATTACAATTACTTCAGGGAGCTGTACATAAGCCAATGAGCTCCATTTTCTATTATTAAAGGATCTCAACTTCCCTCCAGGTCTGGAAATGATCACGCACTAGATTGTTAATGCCTGTCTCTGCCCTGGGGTGTTCGTTTCTAATTTGGACCTGCCAGCGGACGCTGGCTAATTTTTAAAGATCCAAATTCTATCTTGATATCCCAGCACGCGCTGGCATTTTTAAATATCAAGATGTATAGAAACAATGTACAGAGATGTTTGTCCACACATTGTTTGCATTCAGCCAGGTTGGCTCTCCCAGCACATGCTGGCATATTTTTAAAGATCCAAGATGTATGGAGACTTTCATTAACACATCATTTGCATCTGGGTGGGGCCCTTGATTCATCTGATGGTGGCCAGAAAATCAGCAAATTTGTTGACAAAATCTAAATCAAAACTGCCTTCTGGAGGCCAGGTTTTTACTTTAGGACTAATAGAGTAGGTTGGCCAGAAAAATGTGCAGAGGGTTTTTACTCAGGTTGAAGGCAAACCTTTAGTAGGAATTTCCTTCATTTCATACATGCAAGGCAACACTCTCCTCCTCCCCCCAAAAGGGAAAAAAAATCTATACTCACCTGAAGAGTACAATCTTCTAGGGCTGAAAGACATGAGAACAAGGTTCCCTCCCCCACAGAAAAGGCATTGTTGGAGGATTAGAGGTAAGGGAGGGGCGTGGGGGGGGTAGATAGCTTGCAGGCAGAGTTTGAAAAAAATAAAACCATTAGTTACTAAGCAGCTAAACAGATAAACATTATGGGGATATCACAGATGAGAAATGGAGTCTGGATTCACATGCTTCAGGAAAGAAATGGACAGGTAAAATCATTTAGACACACAATAAATGCAAGGATGAAACTTTTCTTGCAAACATTTCCTGGGTTGTTACTTTAAGGTATAGGCAAGGAAGGAAGGAAAAAAAAATATTTTTACTCTGTTTCTGCTGGCCAGAACAGACACAAAGTAAAGACTCCTCCCAGTTTCAGTTAGTTTTCTAGGCCCAACAAACTGAGCAAAGGCAATTTCTGCCAGTTTACTCCTTTCTTTCTTTGAACACTTTAAAATTCTTGTCTTTTGGATTGGAGACATCTTAGTTACAATTACCTTGAGGGTGCACAAAGACTTAGACATACACACACAGACAAAGAGGGAAAAACAAAATCATTCCCACCATGAATTTCAGTTAAGTTGGGGAAGGCACAAATCTTAACAAACAAAAACCACGTGGTTATATAGAAGACAGAGAAAGAGACAGACAAGAGGGGAAAAAAAAAAGAAACCCCACCATTTTCTTTTAAGTACCTTTTCAGCCAAATTAGTTTTTCCTGTATCATCTTTCAGCAAAGCCCATTTTCTACAATCTGCTCTTTTTTTTCTTCATTCTGGCCAGGACGGGCATTTGCTTTTCGTCCCAGGCCCCCAACAACTCCCCTAGGGGGGTTTCCATGGCTACCCTCGAGCTACCGCTTCCCATGATCCCGTTTAGATGTGGGTTCACTTCATCCTAGCCGGGTTTGCCACTTCGTATTTCCCCGCTTTACTTTCGCGTCCTTAGAGGACCTTTCGCGCCCTTTTGAAGGGACTTTCTCTGTTTGCCCTTCGGAGGGTCTTATTGGTGCCCTTCGGAGGGACTTTTCTGGGGGTGCCCTTCGGAGGGACTTTTGACGCGTTCCTCACCACGGGAACCTTCTCTCGATTCGCGCCCTTTCACGCAGGGACTTTTCTTACAGTTTCAAGTCTTGGGGAAAGAGACCCGGAGGACCAGCCACACAGTGACCCAGGAGGGGTGCTGTCGGAGCGGGTATGCGTACCTCCCTTTTTCTCACTAACTTTCTTATGGGCTTTAGCTTTTTTCTCTCACAGGACAAAAACAGCAGCAACAACAAAAAATAAAAAATCCATTCACTTTTCCATCCATTTTCACACACACTAGTCACACACAGGCAGGCATACACACATTTCCCATGCTTTAAAATTAAATTTTAGAGAATTAAAATTTAGAGGTACTCACCTTCTTTCCAGGCAGCCTTTGAGCTCAAACTCAAAACCCCTTTAAAGCCTAGATCCAAATGGCTAAGGCCAAGATAAAGTCCACCCACAGACTCAATGGGGTCTGTGCCGGCATGGGAGGCTTACCTGGGCCATATCCATTTGTTAGGCTAGCTTGGAGTCCCATCTGGGGTGCCAATTGTTGGAAGAAATGTCCTGGGTTCGGCTCCAAGTGGGGAAAAAGACACTGGAGACATGGAGGCTGCTTGGAAAGATGGTTTTAATGGTGGACAGGACCACATGGCCTGAGTCCTGAACAGCAAAGGTGATCACATGGTTCAATGTTGGTGGAGAAGAGAAGAGAAGGGAAGAGAAGGAGAAGAGCAGACAAGAAGAAGGGCTGAAGAAGGGCTTGCAGGGATTTTTATAATCTGTTCTGCCCCACCTCTCTGTTTCCTGTTCCTGTGTAAGAAATGTATTCTGATTGGTTGCCAGACTCCCATGGGCCCGTGCAAGGGCAACCCTCTAGGGTGAGTTTTGAATTCAGGTTTGATTGAGTTTAGATGCCATGTGGTCAGTCGAGTAAAAGGCAATATTATCCTGCCTTCATTGCCATCCCCCCTGGAGCTGAAGGGGAGAACTCTTTATTATGTAAAGTGGACTAGCTTGGCCTTCTTAATGGCCCATTGACAAAGCGGGGAAGCTGCAGGAATTTACTCTGTGTTTAAAATGTGTTTCTCCCTTTTTCACCTCCAGGAAAATATAATATTCTGCCTTATCAATATTTCCTAGGATATTTCATTTTTCTGGGAGAGGGCTAGGTGATAACTTCCTACAAAACAATAATGTAGAACATTCCAAGAATAGTTACAAATCTATTTTCAAGCACTGACAACATACAAGGAACAGGAGGAAAGGGAATGTCTGCAGATTTAAACAGATAAAAGACGAATAGAGATGCTGCAGACCGATTTGCTGATCAACTTTCATTGTTGATGCAAAAATGTCCACATTCCTTTAACGACACCTGTATGAACAAGCGGGCTATGTCATACATTATCTGGTGTCATGTGGAATGATGACTTTGTATCAAGTTATAGTCCTTGGAGAATTCACATTTTTGTTTCTTTTCATTAATATCTTATGCTGGAAAACGATCCTTAGTTGTCAGCATTGCTTCGGTGTCAGACATACAGTAAATGACCTCAACTCTCTTTCCCTAATATCTCTTACAACTAAAAATAAATTTAGGATATCTGGCCTAAATGTTAGTGTTATGAGCATTATTTTTTTTAAATGGACAAAATCTAGATCTTTCCTCCCATTTGCTCTTTTTCTGTTTGGCTTCAATTCTTAGAATTGGCTTTGTTGATGCTAGTTGGGAAATTTGATAATAAAGTCCCAACACATAAAGATATGCTCAGAGTCGCTTCTAGGCAAGATAGGCAATGTGTAACTCTTAATAAACAAACTAATATTAGGAAGAAGAAAGGTTGATTTAAAATTATTGTTCCCATCTTGTGTGAACTAATTTGGGTGATTTGGATAGCATATTAACAAGATGAATATTATAATTAAAGGACATCGTAAATTGTAAAAAAACAATTTACAGTTGCTGAAGTCCACACATCTTAAACTTGCTGGGTTGAGAAAATGCTCTACTGCAGGGGTATCAAACTTGCGTCGTCACAGCAGCATCATGTGACTTATTGGGACCTTTTCCCCCTTCGCTAAACCAGACATGAGTGTGGCCAGCATGTGATGCATCCGTTCTGCGATTTTGACAGCCCTGCTCTATATAATGGAGAACCTCCCGCCGCCGCTACTACTGATTTGGTGGATCCGGGCCGAACTGGCAGCAACCCACCTCTGAGTAGATCTGCCTGTGTGAGGAAGAGTTCTGGAGTTATGTCTACAGACTTTTCAAATGCTACTTGCCAAAGAAAGACATCTGAAATTGTAATCTTGATAAAATGTAGAGAACTGGCAAGTGAAAGGAAAAGTTAATAAGCAAAAATTGAAGGTAAAATCAAATCATGTATTTTCTATGAACTACTTTTTCCTCTTTAAAATATTAAATGGTGATTCTAAAGCAAGCATATATTTTGAATCATTATTGAAAAAAACGTCAAGATCTGAAATACAACCTCAATTTTTCAGTTATAGTTACATCTTTAAACATTTTTACATGGCTACATATTTACAACAGTTTAAACATTCATTTCGATGGATTTATAGTTCAAAACATAATGTGAAAAATTACCCGACTACTTTTTTATTCTCTCATGTTTTAAAGAATGCTTATGAACCTCTTTCCAAGAAACACTAAAATATTTCTTGTTAACGATCAAGATTGCCACCCAGGTTGCAAAAGCTGAAACATTATGGAAAAGAAAATATGAAATCCAAGATTTAATTTAATACCCACCTTTTCCTTCTAACTTTTAATCTTGAAAAGTCTGAACAAAACAGTTTCTTATTGTGGTTAATATTTGTGATTTGTACAAGCAGGCATTTTAACCACAACATTTTCATTTATGCTAAATATATACTTCATGATAAAGATTTATATTTCTTACAATCTATTTCAGAAAAGTAATAAATGTAACCATTACAATTCTAAAACAGTATTATTCTATATCTTGAAGCACTAGACATATTTATTTATTTATATAGTAATAGTAAAACTAAAAACAAAACAGAAGCCAAACATTAGAGCAAATGAAGTCTGTGGGAAGATTAAACTTGAAGTTTTGGTTCAAAAGCAATCCTGTTTAATAACATCTTTAACTCAATACATAGATATGATGATTCAATAACATTTTGGTGACAGCAGTTCACTTTTAATGAATCTGACTGAATCATAATCTCAAATCAAGATCATATGAAGTGTTAATACCACTTTATAATGCCTTCGTAAGGCCACACTTGGAATACTGCATTCAGTTCTGGTCGCCACGATGTAGAAAAGATGTGGAGACTCTAAAAAGAGTGCAGAGAAGAGCAACAAAGATGATTAGGGGACTGGAGATTAAAACATATGAAGAATGGTTGCAGGAACTGGGTATGTCTAGTTTAATGAAAAGAAGGACTAGGGGAGACATGATAGCAGTGTTCCAATATCTCAGGAGTTGCCACAAAGAAGAGGGAGTCAAACTGTTCTCCAAGACACCTGAGGGTAGAACAAGAAGCAATGGGTGGAAACTAATCAAGGAGAGAAGCAACTTAGAACTGAGGAGAAATTTCCTGACAGTTAGAACAATTAATCAGTGGAACAGCTTGCCTCCAGAAGTTGTGAATGCCCCAACACTGGAAGTCTTTAAGAAGATGTTGGATAGCCATTTGTCTGAAATGGTATAGGGTTTCCTGCCTAGGCAGGGGGTTGGACTAGAATACCTCCAAGGTCCCTTCCAACTCTGCTATTGTGTTGTATTGTAATTGAACCTTGGTTGATTTGATTTGTACATCCTTAACAGAAATTATTTCAAAATTGCACGTCTCCAAAATAAGAGAAATACTACGGCCGTTTTGCATTTATTTTATTTCCTATGGAATACAAGATCGACATTTGGAGGATATAAAATTCTGCTGGATTTCACAATTCTGCTGGATTTAATAGAAGTACAACTGGATGGCATTGCATATGAAAATCAAGTCCTTTGAGAAAAGGTTTAAGAGATGGATATGTTTACTAAGAAAAGAGGAACTTAAAGGAAATCATTCAAATGTCAAGATATAATCCAATAAACAATTTTTCCAATCCAGGTATCAGCCAAAAATGCAAACATGAGCTAAAATAATCACAATCTTTCTTATATATATATATATGTATGTATGTATGTATGTATGTATGTATGTATGTATGTATGTATGTATGTATGTTCAAGCATAACTCTGCAACGCCTCCAGAAATTTCAACCAGACTTGGTACACAAATAACTTACCCTCTGGAAACAAATACTGTGGAGGGTAAGACGCCCTTGGAGTGTGTGTGCATGTGTGTGTGTGTATGTTCCAGCATAATTCTGGAACATTTCAAGCAATTTCAACCAAACTTGCTACAACAGATGACTTACTCTCTGGAAACAAATACTGTGGGGGTAAGACACTCCTAACACCCCTCAGTGTGTGTGTATGTGTGTGTGTATTCCAGCATAACTCTGGAATGCTTTGAGCAATTCCAACCAAACTTGGTACACAGATGACTTACTCTCTGGAAAAAAGCAAGTGCCGCTCTTCCTCTCAGCTACCTCTGGAGGTTTGCTGGGTTCGACCCGTGACTGCTCTTACCTGTCCTGCTTCTCCTCCTCACAGCTGATGCCATGTTTTGTGGGAATAAAAGCAGGCGTGCAGAGAGAACCGGGAGAGGAAGAAGCAGGTCCTGAGCAGGCGGGCGGGTGCTCTACATACCTGTGTTTTCCCCTCCTCCCCTCAACGCAGCCATCCCCTCCGCTTGCCCATCAGTGGCTGCCCAGGCTCCGGCCTGCCCACTCCCCCTGCAAAATCGAGAAAGTGGTGTGGGAGGTTTGGCTTGATGGCCCATTTTGCCTCGGAAAAGGAAGAAAGTAGGTGGAAGTGCTGAGCGGGAATATGTTTCCCTTGGCTGCCTTCAGCCGCCTCTTCCCTTTAGGCTCACCCAGCCTAGGGGCTTGCTTTCCCTACTGGAGAAATCCGGAACCCCAAGAAGAGATGGCTGTGGCACTTTGAAGGCTACTGTATTTTTTGGAGTATAAGATGCACATTTTTCCTCCCTAAAAGAGGGTGAAAATTTGGGTGTGTCTTATACTCCGAAAATGTGGGTGCGTCTTATAGCCACACCGACCCACCCACTGGCCCCAATCCTTTGGCCTCTGCCTCCCAGCAATTCATCTCCTTGCAGAAAACAGGGGCTTGCAGAGGCTGGAATAGGCTATAGCAATCCCTGCAGCCTGAAACAGCTGATGATTGGGAGAAATTGAAAGTGAAACTTGCTGTTTCCTCCAGGAGGCAAATTGCTGGGAGGCAGAGGCAGATTTCTTTTTCTTGTGCTAATCAGGCTGTTTGCTGCAAGGAAGTAAGTCAATAACTATAAATGCCTATAGAACGTTCGAATTATTACTTTTGAAAGACTGCTGTATTATTGTGCTAGACAGCTTAATAAAATGAAGCTTTTTAAAATAAATGCTTGATCTGAAGAGGCCCAGTCCTATTGTATCTTCTTTTAAATAGCAATCAATAACTATACTTCCAGAAAGCACATCAATTTTAACAGCATCTGTATAAGTATAGTCTGAAATGTACACTATAAACAGTGTATATTGTCTGCATTGTTTGCTGTTTGTTGCAAGGAGGCAGAGGCAGATATGTTTCCCTTGTTTTCCTCCCCAAAAACGATGAGTGTCTTATACTTTGAAGCGTCTTATACTCTGAAAAATACGGTGCTTGCATTGCGGTGCTGCAGGTGCCACCTCAAATGTATGTAGCCTTGAGTCCGGTGGTCTCCATTCCTAGTAGGAAGTGAGTGGCAACCTGCAAGGTTCTGAAATTCCACCCCATTTTCTGACATTTTGCAAGACAGCTCTCAAAGAGAACAAAGTGGGTGTGGCGCACCCAGAGCTGCCACTTCTTCTTCGCAACAGCTGAGGACAGGTGTCGAGGTTGGAGATCAGAGCCGTGTTGCACCCCCTCCCAGTCTTGACCCACACCTCCCTGCTGTTTTCGGGCACCCAGCTTGCTGGCTTGCCCCCCCCCCAACCCCATTGCGGTGGCGGCTTCGGAAGACATTGGTGTGGAGGCACAGGTGAAGGCTGGGATGGGGGTGCAACATGTGGGAGGCTCTCTGCAGTTCCTCAGCTCCTCTTCCATCCTCGGCTATTGCAAAAAAGAAGCAGCAGCTCTGGGTGCACTGTGGCTACTTCGTTCTCTTTGAGAGCCGCCTTGCAAAATGTCAGAAAATTTTCAATGAGGCGGAATTTCGCAATGCAAGTAGCCTTCAAAGTGCCACAGCTGTGTCTTCTCGGGGTTCTGGATTTCTGCCTGGCCTCTAATGCTCCATCCGGCAGGGGCAGCGAGGGAGGGGTCCAGCGGTGGGGGAGGCTGGCCATCCCCCAAGCTGGCTCTCAGAGGAAGGAGGCAGGGATGCCGGCCTGGGCTCACTTCCCTTACCACTCACCGCCGTCACCCCTGCAGGACAGAGTGTTGGAGGCTAGGCCTTAATTTACATAAAACATTATTGTTACTTCGTTTAGAAAAGAAAGTATTTAGATGGGTAGGTACATGTTCTGGGATTTTTCCTGTTAATCTATATATTTAAAAGCCAAATACCACTCACTCATCACGAAATCTCCAGAACTGTAAAGCCTACAAACTTGAAATTTGGCACGTGTGTTCCTCTTGGCTTCTAGGTGCTCGCTTATAAAGGATTTGTCGAAATGACCATCAGATTATCAGTATTTCTTATACAGTATTATATTAACATGCGCCGATGCTACCCTTTCGCTAGTCCGGGCGATCACGTGACTCATCTGGCCTGCAGGCTGGGAGTTTAGACATTCTACTCCCTCTCCCCACCTGAAAAGAACTCTGTTCCACCTGCCAGTTGCCTTATATTAACCCGCTCTGATGCTAAGGAGTTACACATTCTACATTAATTTTCAAGCTTTAAGTATCAAGCCTGATCACATAGTTTCATAGCAAAACACAGGTATCCAGCTATTTCCATATAACAGAGACATATGCATTACCTAGTATACCACCATCAATCCAAGCCATTGAAAAACCACATGATCCTATAAACTCTATTTTATATGCATTCATATTTCCTTTCAAAAGTAATTGATGAGAGAGATTTCCACAATATTAAAAGGGGAAACACATGAAAACTGTAGCAGAAAGACAGGGAAGGAGGCCCTGAAATTCTTCCTCAAACCTATTGAGACTTGCAGAAAGTCTATGCATGTTATGCCTCTCTACTTTGCATTATACTCCAACCATTGCATCTCTTGTACAAGTAGTTATTTAGTAATTGCCTTGAACAGTGACTTCAGTCACAATGATGATAAAAAGGCAACTTTGTGACCAATGCCCATATTTATGATCTTTGTGGTGTCTTTAAGTCAGATATTTGCCAGTACACTCAATTAGTAGGCGGTGTCCTGTGCCTGATCCATTATTTGCTACCCTCTTATTAGGTGTTAAATAAGTGATTCATTTCTGAGCTACTTTTCTGAGCAGCACAGTACTTCTTGAAAAAGTGTTAACTGCAAGTTAACAAGCTCAATTGTGTGACCTTAATTAGTTATTAACTAGTTGATTATGGATAGTTGGCTTCAGCTGCTACCTGAAACTGACAAGATTCTAATCAGTTTCACACTAAAGGCTTTTGTTTGCCTCCTAAGTGGCTCAAGATGATCATACTATGCAAACAACCAGTAGTACTACATTCCTCTCAAAGTGTATGCTTACTGTCTTGTAATCACTACCTCCAATGAATGTAAATAAACATGTTGAATCTTTTCTTGCTATTTATTCCAAATAAACATTTCAAAGGGTAAAGGAGTGGAGAAAAAGGACTGTAAGATTTGACCTTTTATCCAGCTTCTTTGTGAATTGTGTTTTCATGCCATTTGGACTCATCCAGCTGTCTGGAGTTGTATGATTGTAAAACAAAGGAAAAATGAAATAAAATAAGCATAGCACAATCATAGAATTTCTTTTGTTCATTTAATGACTGTTTTGCTTAAAGACCAAGTTGCTGTTCCAACTGTGGTTGCTAAGCAAGGACTACCCATCCTTGCTGGACATCCCCTATCCACCAGAACACTGACCACTCTGATTATAGCAATAGGGCATTTATCATGTCCAACCAAATTTATGTTATGTAGATGAGCAATCAGCAAGAATAACTTTGTTAGCAATCTCAGTTATAACTACCATGGTGTAAATGATGATTTAGTCCAAAAAAGAAAGGGTGAAATTTAATTCAACAGTTCAGTGATCTCTTTACAATGCCAAAATCCTAGTTCTCATCAGATGGATCTTTTGCAGTTCTTCTAACACAGCACATCTGATTTTATCTGAAACTGATCTGATTACTTACAGGCAAAAAGAAAACAAATGGTCTTGAAGGAGTTATGCCATTTAAACAGTTGAAAACTAACTTGAATTAACAGCCTAGACAGACATTATAAAGAAATTGTTGCAAACCTTTAAACCTGAAGGCTCAAATTGTGAGCTATATCTCTTTATAGGAACACAAGCTATTATCTAAATTTGAGTCGTTAATTTATAATATTAATCTCCTTGGTAGTATAATGTTACATTCAAGCATTTTCTCTGAGGAAACAAGATACTAAAGATCCTCTCCCTGCATGCTCTTTAGGATAATTAACTAGATTAGAAATTAATGGATAAAGCTTCTCAATTATATATGAGGTAGGAGCTGTTAATTTGCTTAGCCGGAAAATCTATCTGCCACTTGACAATAGAAAAAATAGGTCAACTTTGGTTTTGCTTAAAAAAAACCCTACCTAACAATGTTTCATCACTACATCTATAAAATATACATATAGATTTGGATTGTAATTAAGGTGACCAACTTTTTTACAATGAAAAGGAGGACAAATAAATTGGAAAAAATATATCGTAAATAAAAGAAATATTTTATTCATTGCAACAATAATACACTAAAATATGATATATGCATAATAAAAACATTTGCAACATTTTATATTGTAATTATGCTTACATGCCTGTTAATTATTATTTAAATGAGTACTTTTCCATTGAATTAATATTTTTTGTCAATGTATCATCTTCTAACAATATATTGGAAATATCTGAACAAGAAATATCCTTCATATTGAATTTTACGGCAAGTGCTGCAGCTAGAGTATCAACATTCAATCTCGATTTCTCACTTGTCGAAAAATCATTGGCAATTGAAAAAAACTCTTTCAACTGCTGCATTAATTCCAGGGCAGCACAACGTAAATTGAACAAGTATAAATAAATGTTCACATGGAATATGTTCATTTTTGAAATGGCTGAAAATATCCACCCATCTTTTATCAATTTCAACATGTTGATTTTCCCATTGTATTAATTTTTCAGAATTTAAATATACATTCAGTCTTCTAATTTCTTCAAAGAGACAATTGTCGTCTATTTTAATGTCTAGCATTTCTTTAGATAAAAATTCAACACAAGATTCAATATCTGTTCAATATACTTGAGATGAAGTAAAAAAAACACCATTAAAAACTGTTTAATCAAATACGTCACATAATGCGCAACAGATTAGCCTTCAAATATCAAAAAGGAGGACATGTAGGAGGACACTTTTCGAGGGAGGACAGAACTTACAAAAGAAGGACTGTCCTCCCTAAAGGAGGACGGTTGGTCACCTTATTGTAATATCTTTTTTCTTAATGTATTTCTATGCATGTATTTTAAATACGGAAGAGCACTGGCTTTTCTATTCTGGGTATGATCACATTTAATTTAAAAAATAATGTTTAATATACATGTAACTACAGTTGTTTATTCATTTACAGTCCAAGATCAAATGAGAAAAATTTAAATGTATCACACCATTAATGAAACATACATATATAGAAGAAAAAACACTATAAAATTATTCATTAGAGGTGCCAAAAGGTTTTTACAAGGAAAGGCAATAAATAAAAAAATTGCTAATGCTTTCAAAACACTGTGAGGTGCTTTAGTTATATAGAGAGAAGAAATGAGAATAAAATTGCAAAACAAATATATGAAGGAAGAATGAATGGACCGAGAAGGCGGAGACTGAAAAAGGTGTCGGTAAATGGAATCATTCCAAAATACAAAAGATGAAACTATAAAGAAAAAAAGGTAATCTATGTAGTAGCATATGGTAGACATGATGTAAGTAGGAATGAAAATTAGGGGGAGATATGATGAATAGTGTTAGTTTATAATAAATGGACTATGCTTTTTTTCTTATTCATTTGGCTGAATATTTATTACTTTTTCTGCACTCCATATAACAGTACTTGCCCTAAAAGGGAACAGCATGAAGTATGTATGTATGTTTATCTCATTATATACAATATTACTATATTAATTAAACAGGGAAGAAAGTATGCATGGCACTCATTCAAAGATATGAAGCATGAACATACCGTATCAGATATTTATAAAACAAAATATTAGCAAAATATCGATATAATACAGATATATATTAAATGGAGAATTTAATATGAACTGTTAATACAATGCAGACATTTCATTCGGATAGGTTCAGCTAAGCTTTAATTTATTTAAATAGTAATAGTGTAATCTGATCCATATGTATTTGAAAGCCTGCTAGATATAACAGAAAGTTACTCTGAAAAAATGTATGTAGGATTTTAGTCATGTGAAAAACAAATTATTTTAGAGCAGATCGTTGTCATATATTGCTGAAAGCAAATTATACTTAAGGTATCTTTTTCTATAAACAATTTGTTAGCACCTAGGTGTAGAGAGGCCAATTTTCATTTTTTTAAAAAGCAACTTGACTGTAACACAATTGCACAAATGAAAGCAGCTTTGAACAGTTCGAGCTCACTAGCAAGAGCAGCCTAACCAGAAAAGCATCTTTACATTACTGAAAATATATTTGATTGTGAGAGAGATAGTCAGTTCCATTTAAATTGTCTTCTTATTGTTAACAATATCAGTCAAAAAGTATGGGGGATGGTGCAGTACTTTCTTGTAATTCAGTACAAAGTTACAAACAAATAACAATCTTTTGCATTTTAAAGCCTTTGGAGGAAAAAGATACTATTTAAATTGGCCCTATTCTTCCAGTAAGAATTGAGGACAAATTTGTAGTTACAAAACAACCTTATAAAGTAGAACAATGTGAGAACATGAGTGATCTTCCCAATATAAAGTTGGTAGACTAAAATGTGAAATGTACATTATTCAAACACCGTTCATAACCAACTTTTGTGGTGGGATGCAGTCTGGATTCCCAGGAGAGAGGGGCTGCATTCCGGAGAGAAAAGAAATAGTGAATAATTTGCAAGATTCTTTATTATTCAAAATATTCACAGCTCTTTTAGCTATCTTCTTAAATTAAGGATGCAAAATATATGAAATATCGTTCTGTGTGGCTCCTTATTCTCCTTTTTGTGGCTACCAAATGTAGGTAGCCAAAATAAGGAAGACTGTTTCAGTACTCTTTGGAACTTTGTAAAAGTGCATGCCTTAAATCTCACAGAGACTTACATCACATAGTTCATCTCTTAAAATCCCAGATCCTCCTACAGAAACTGGTGTGGCCATGACTAGAGCACCTGTACCAAGTAACATAGCTACTTGGTTGAAGGAGCATAAGTAAAGTTTCACTGATATAAATATGGTATTGAAATACAAACTGACTTTGAGTTAGTTCATCCTTCAGGGTCAAATGGAGTACAATTCCACAAGTTCTGAAGGTGTGGCCAAACCACTACTGCCTTTACAAAATCCCTGCTATATGAACTGTAACACTGGAGAAGGAAAATATTTTCTAAAAATGGAGGATTTGGAGAGCTACAGATTAGAAGGTATAACAGTGATACTTGAGAAAATTCTAGACCAAGTCATAAAATGATTTATCTTTAAGTATGTGGAAATACTGAAACTAGAAATCATCATGTGTGTACAAAGACAAGTCTTGCCAAACTGAACTTACTTCTTTTTCAATCAGGCAATTTCTTGGGCAACTATGAGAATGCTGTGGATGTAACCTATCTTGATTTCAACAAGGTATTTGACATAGTACCCCAAAATGCTCTGATTAGCAAGCAGCATGGTATACCTATTATAGAGTTACAGTGAAGTTAGAAATGTTTCCAAAATAGTACTAATGGATTCCAATCAAATGTGTGTGTATATACATACACATACATACATACACACACACACACACACACACACACACACACACAGTTCTAAACAAAAATCAAGCTGGATTCAGATAAACTGAAACAAGAGCGAAATAGATATTGAAAAGCATAATTAATGGATAGGGAAACAAATCTTATGGAGAGGGGATGAGGGAAATGGACACGTTAATTTTAAGAAAAGATGACTAAGAGGGATGTAGTAACGTTTTTAAAATACCTAAACATATCACACAGAAAAAGATGAAGGATGTGTCTCTACATGCCCTGACAAGTCCTTTCTCCCAAAGATACTGCCTCTACCTCATTCCCAGCCATTGACTTAGAAAGGCTTAAGAAATCCTTAGCTGCACTAGTAGAGTTACTTACTTCCTTATTATGACATTGTCAGGGCTGCCTCTCTTTTTGCAAGGAAGTCAGATTATTGTTAATGTCTAAAAACAGAAGTTATAGAGGCTGGATCAGAAATGGTAATAAGCATTACACATTTTCTGGAGGAATTTGCAGGATTAGGCAGGATTGGGTATTATGATGTCCAATTGGCCTCAAGACAGAGTTAAAACTGAAGCCACACCTCTGTGCTCCTTGCTTCTGGTTCCCAGTTTCAACTCTGTCTGGCTGAAGAAGGACGAGTTGCTTTTGGTTCCAGAGATTCCCAAACACAATCCAGTGCCATCCTGCAATTTCTTCCTACCTGCCTTCCCCCTTTTGCCTCCATCTGCTTCCTGGACCTCCCCCTTGGTGTGGCTCGCTCCTGGCTGCCGGTAAAGTTTTGAAAATTGTTTGTTGGGGCTATTAAAGGCAGGACACCATTCCGGTGGCCATTTTGGGCCTCGTATTCCGGCGGGCCGCATGGGCTGAGGCAGAGGCTGCTATGGAGCCTCGATCTCATACCTGCCATACCTGGGGGGCAATCCCTTCTACAGCGGCGGCTGCAGCAAGGCCCGGCGGACGCAGGGCGAAGCCAGGAGGCCCGGAGCGGCGCGGGACATTGAGGATCGCGCCACGCTGCATGGTGCTGCTGGCAGTTGTGTGGCTTGAAAAGGGGCTGGAAAGGTTTATTGGCGGCTGCGATCATCGCGCAGAAGCCATGAGTGACTGAGGGAAGCTGTTTTTTTGCTGCTGGTCAGGTGGGCTGAACCCGAAGGAGGTCCAACCTGGTACCATGACGGATGGAGGCCTGATTCCCCCCATTGTCCCCTGGGGAGGGGCCTTCCAGTGGGGCCCGAGAAAGACCCATGGCCTTTGGAAGGCTGCGCAAGACCATGGCTGCTGGGAAGCCTTCCAAGGCTTTACAGAGGGACGAAGAGAGGAGGCACAAGTCTCTGGAAAAGCAGGTGTCCAGGGCTGAACAGAGGGGTAGGCCTAGTTCTCCCCTGAGGTCCAGAGAAAGATCGAGGTCTAGGACTCCTCCCAGGGGGGATTCCCCATTATATGTTAGGGAATATGCAGGGGATATTTCCCCTCCCCCCTCTCCATGGTAGAACAGGGCCCCTATCTGAGGGATGCTTTTCAATGCAGGGGGGCCAGGGGGGTTAGCCCCATTAGGCCATCCTTGGCTCCACAGACCTATGACTGTGAACAAGCTGGGGAGGAGGATTCCTTCATTAGAGACATGGAGCAGCTTCCTGCAAGCATTCAGAGTTTTATTTCCTCTGCAATTTCACATGGAATTGCTACTGGATTGCAGAAGGGGACCGCAAGCCCTGCAACTGTGGCAAAGGTCAATGGGGGGAGAAACACTGCTCAGGCCAGACCTAGACCCTCCCTTGCAGAAGTGCACCGACCAATTTCGCCTTCTCTGGCTAGCGAAGGTTCCATGGTTGGTGATCAGGTCCAGAGAGAAGTAAATATGTCCAATGATGAGGATCCCTCAAAGCCTGAAACACCAGCATTCTCAGGATTGTTTTCCCCAGATTTTTTCAAATCTCTGCTACACAAGGCGAGGGCCACAGCGCAACTGGGTGACACAGAGAGCACCAAGGAAGGTGCCAAGGAAGGTGGTCCAGAAAAGAAACCAAAGGGCTGGGTTTACTCAGAACCTCCTCCAGCGAAGGACGAAATCCCTGCCCCTAAAGCTTCTTGGAAGTTGTTAAGAAACAGTGGGAAAAGCCAGGGACATTTCCTAACCCCAGTAGCAGTGATAGGAGAGTCTTTAACATAGAGCCTAGTTTTTCCTGAGGCTCTGCAGGTGCCCACAGTTGACCCTCCAGTGGTGGCCTTGGCTTCTACATTTATGGTGGTGTCCGGCGATGTGGCTGATTACTTGAAAACCGATGACAAGAAGGCAGAGTTGACTCTTGGCAAAATATTCCAGTCTTCCGTGTGGGCCATCAAGGCAGCTGCCTCAGCATCGTTCTTCAGCCACACAGCTATCCTTTGGCTCCAACAGATGCAGGAGCGGATTCTGACAGAGGAGGTGCGTACTCATCAGGATCTCAACAAGCTGGTTGCCATCGCTCAATTTACTGCTGATGCCACTCTGCATGCCATGAAGTATGCCTCCTGGGCAAGGCCTCCTTGGTGACCTCCCGCTGTCTTCTGTGGTTGCGGGGTGGCAAGCTGAGAACAAGGCGAAGTTGCATCTGGCCTCATCACCTTATGCGGGGGCTCCCTTTTCGGTGCCCCGTTGGACCCAATCCTCGTTGAGGACAAGAATAAGAAGAGGGTCATGCCCATGCCCGCAAAAAAGTCGGCGCAGAAGCCTGCACTCTATTTTCAGAAGCAGCCCTATTGTCAGTCAGATCAGGAAGTTCAACAAAGCAGATATTTTTCAAGATCAGATAGGCAGTCGGATAGACACTATCCGGGGGATAGGCCTAGGTTCCAACCCCAGGGGAAGAGGCCCTTTTGCGGGGGAGGTGGCCGTCCCTACCGCTAGAACAGATAGATCAATGGCGACCCCAATGGCGATTCCATTCTAATCTCTTTGTCGTTCCAAAAGGTTTGGGGGGATGGAGGGTGATGCTAGATCTAAAACTTCTAAATTTCACCTGGTCTATAGGAGATTCAAGATGGCTTCCCTTAAATCCATTTTGGCGGGGATCAGGCGTAATGACTTCATGGCCCCCATTGATCTGATGGCGGCTTATCTCCATATCCCCATATTCCCTGGCCATCATAAATACCTCAGGTTCTCCTATTTAGGTAGGCATTATCAGTATAGGGCCTTACTGTTTGGACTGACGTCCGCGCCTCAGAGCTTCACTAAGGTCCTGGGTGCGGTGGCGGCTTCCCTCAGAGAGCGCTCCATCAGCATCCAATGTTATCTCGATGACATTTTAGTCCAGGTGTCGTCATTTGAACGTGCGAGGGAGAACATCTCGTTAGTAGTGTCTATGCTCCAACAGTTAGGTTTTTCTGTGAACTTGGATAAGAGTTTCCTGCTCCCCAGCACCAGGATTCTTCACTTGGGGACTCTCATAGATTCCAGGTTGGGGAAAGTGTTCCATAGATTCCAGGTTGGGGCAAGGTTAGTTTGTTAGCTTTAGTTAGACAAGTTAGATGTCAGCGTCTTGTTCCTGTAGTGGTGTTCTCCAGCTTGCTGGGGAAATTCATTTCTTGCATAGACGTGGTGCCTTGGGCTCATCTGCACACAAGGCCAATTCAATGGAGTCTCCTGCCGCATCAGAGGTCCAACTCCAGCAACTCCGAGGCAAGGGTTCCAGTGACGCCACAGGTGCAGCTGTCGTTGAGGTGGTGGCTCTCCCCAGGGCTACACAAGGGCTGCGAGTTCAGGGAGCCAGAGCGCCTCATCCTAACAACGGACAGCAGCTTGTATGGGTGGGGAGCTCTCTTGGAGTCCCAGATGGTGCAAGGCCATTGGACTTGGATGAACCTCCAGCACAATATCAATTGGCTGGAGCTGCAAGTGATTCACTTGGCACTGCAGCACTTCAAGGACGATGTTCGAGACCGGGACGTCTTGGTGCTAACCGACAACGTGGCGGCGAAGGCCCATGTCAACCAGCAAGGCAGCACACACTCCAGGGCTCTTCATACCAAGGCGATAACACTCGGTGCCTGGGCGAAGAGGCATCTTTGATCACTCAGTGCAGAGCACATCACGGGAGCCATAATCAAGCCAACTGGCTCAGTCGGACCATGGTCAACCATGGAGAGTGGAGTCTTCTTCTGGAGCTGTTCAAGACCATCTGCTCCAGTTTTGGCCATCTGGAGGTGGACCTGTTTGCCACACCGCAGAACACTGAGGGGTCAACGCTCTTCGGAGTCCATGGCCGGAGGGCCTGTTCTACGCTTTCCCTCCCCTTCCCCTTCTCCCTGGGGTAGTTCGGAAGGTGATCTCAGAGAGGGTGGAGCTGATCTTAGTGGTGCCTTACTGGCCACGCCGGGCGTGGTTTGCGGACCTCATGTGCCTGTCAGTATCACATCCAGGGAGGATCCCGGGGAGGAATGTATACTTCAGGCAGGGGAACCTGGTGCATCCCGAGCCACAGTGGCTGCAACTAGCCGTGTGGAGATTGAGCGGGAATGCCTAAGGGATGCCCAGCTTTCCCAGAGAGTAATCTCCACCATTGAGGCCTCCCGCAGGAGTTCCACCACTAGAATCTATGATTCCACCTGGTGGGTCTTTGCAGAGTGGTGCCAGGCCTCGGGAGCGGATCCCCGCAAGGCTTCGGTACCACGCGTCTTGGAGTTCCTCCAAGAGGGGTTGGATAAGGGGCTCTCACTTGACACCCTTAGGAGGCAGGTAGCAGCCCTATCCACGATCATTCAGGGAGAAGGGCTCCTTCCACTTTCCCAGCTTCCATTAGTTAAGAGGTTCGTGAGGGGCATGGGCAACCTCCACCCCACGGTAGCCCACAGATTCCAATTTGGAGCCTCACCATGGTTCTCCAAGCCATGACAGGGGCACCATTCAAACCACTGAGGACGGTTGATCTGAAGTTCATGACCCTTATGGTAGTGTTTCTCGTGGCAGTCACCTCGGCCCGTCGCATCTCCGAACTGGGGACGTTGTCCTCCAGGTCGGATCTTTGCACATTCCACAATAATCGGGTCATCCTGCGACTGGATCTGACCTTTCTCCCCAAGGTAAATTCCCTTTTTCACAGATCACAGGAGGTGGTCTTGCCATATTTTTCCCGGGCACGTCACAGGATAGGGAACGCCTTTGGCACAGGCAGGATGTCAGGCATGCCTTGCACATTTACCTGAGGCGCACGGAGAGTCTCAGGAAATCTGAGGCACTTTTCGTTTCCTTTTACCCATCTTCCTTGGGGAAGAGGGTGTCCTCCTCTGCCATAGGGAGGTGGATCAAATTGGCCATCACACTGGCCTATGAGGTTCAGCACCTTCCGGTTCCCCAGGGCATCACGGCACACTCCACCAGGAACGTGGCTACCTCAGCTGCCTGGGCTACACAGGCACCTGTTGCAGAGATCTGTAGGGCCGCTACGTGGGTGTCCTCGTCTCCCTTTATCAGGGACTACAGGTTAGATGCTTATGCATCGGCTGATGCGGCGTGTGGGCATAAGGTGTTACAACAGGTGGTAGAACATGAAGAACCTAGGACCAGTAGTGCCCCTCC
Source organism: Natrix helvetica (assembly GCF_964273705.1). Taxonomy (NCBI): domain Eukaryota; kingdom Metazoa; phylum Chordata; class Lepidosauria; order Squamata; family Natricidae; genus Natrix; species Natrix helvetica. The sequence continues at coordinate 44,515,096 of NC_138549.1, read as the reverse complement.
CTGAGGGACATTAACTTGGGTATGTCCCAATCCTGGCTAATCCTGCAAATTCCTCCAGAAAATGACAGTTGGTCTTACCTGAACTGTTATTTTGGGAGGTTTGCAGGATTAGCCAGGTTCCCGCCCTAGCATTGGTCCATGAGGTTGGGGAGTTTGGGGGTAGGGGGTGTCCCCTTATGACTTGTTTTCAGGTGTTTTTCAGTGGACTTGACTCGTTGAAACTGGGAACCAGAAGCAAGGAGCACAGAAGTGTGGCTTCAGGTTTATCTCTGTCTCAAGGCCAATTTGACATCATAATACCCAATCCTGGCTAATCCTGCAAACCTCCCAAAATAACAGTTCAGGTAAGACCAACTGTCATTCCATTTCTGCAGATTTAAGGATGGGTTGGTAGTTTATAATTTGGATCATTAGGCATTTATTTCTATATTACATACTACTGCAAAACAAAGAAATATATACACCTTTATTTCAATTAACATTTTGAAATAAGGACCTTTTTTTATAGAACAGCAATCGGGCAACGTTTACTTTGAACAAAGAAGGGAAACCCAACTAAGATATGATTCAATATTTTTTATCACAAGACAAGCAATTTAAATATAATCATATGAATTAGGAGAACATTGGTGCATTCTTAGCATTCCAAACAGAATCCGGTATAGTACTTGGAGCAATATAAATTGACCAGTCTTAGTCTAGTAATATCATTCCTGTTGAGCTACTTACACATTTCAGATTCTATAAAACAGAAGATTTAACGTTGAAAAATATTGATTTGTCTTGGTTGATTATGACCATACTGAAATGATTCTCAATTCAGCAACACTGATCCTCTGCTGTAGCAGCTTTATTCAAGCCTAACTGAGACACCCATGAAAGAACTGCTTGGGTGAAACTCTTTCTTTTATCCAGAGAAAAGAATGAAAGAAATATTTTTGCCTTAGGCTCACCTTGATAATCCAGAATCTTCCCCAACCTGAGTCAACAAACTCATAGGCTATAAATATTCTGATCCAAACTTGGATCCTTGTTCTGCTTTATGAAAATCTTCTACTGACTAAATTACAATCTTGTCAGTATACTATGCATAGTATCTTCAAGAACTAATTGACATTGTTTTGTCTATACAGAGGTCCTGTTGGTTATTGTGATTGTCTAGGGTTTCAAAAGATTTTAGACAGACCAATCCTGAACTTAGATTAAATATTCAAAACAGAAAGCTGCCCTCAGCTAATTTTAGAAATTATTTAAGTTTTTAGAAGCTAAGAATAATGTCCAAAGAACATGTATCTTAAGTGCCCTATTTATTTTCTCAAGCTGATAATCATCTCAAAAAAGTATTCCAGACAAAGCAGAACTAATATAAATGGATTAAATATGAAATTAAAAGTTCTTAAGAATCAGAAAGGTCAATGGCAATTCTGGATAACACACTACAGCCACACCAACTTCCAATCAGTTTTATGCCATGTTTCCAAATGGATGAAATTAAAGCACTTGGTCATCAAAGATTCACTAGCATAACCGCACATTAGTAGAATTTTAGCTGGAATACTCTTTGTAGTGTGGGGTATCACATTCGGAAATTGATTTATTAATAGTATTTTAATAGCAGTTGCAGATGTTAAATTGTGAGGTCTACTGATGCCAGGAAGTCCCCTTTCCGGATGCCCTGAAGGATAGATTTGAGGGAAGACATTTTGAATTGTCTGTACACTAAGAAGCAATTTAGGCGTTTGAGGTCCAGAATCGCCCTCCAGCCCCCCGAACTCTTTGGGACCACAAACAGATTGGAGTAGTGGCCCAGTCCTCATTCCAGATGGGGAACTGACTCCACCGCCGGAATGTCAAGAAGGTGCTTGATCGCCTGATCCATCAGGCGGTGGCGCTCCAGACTCCGAGATGGAGGGAACGACCTGAAGGAATTCGGGGGGGTGGGGGTGGAGAGAAACTCCAACCTGAGGCCTGACGAACTGTGGACGTAACCCAAGTGTCTGACGTGATTTCATCCCAACGATCCGCATAGAGAGACCGGCGGCCGCCTATGGGATGACTCGGGTTCAAGTCACTTCCCTCCGCGGTATGGACGACCGCCGCCCCCTCGAAAGGGCCACCAGGACTGTTGCTGGAACCTATCCCGGTCCTAATAAGGTGGCCGAGAAAACTGTCTGTCAGACCTGAAGGAAGAGAAGCGTTGATGATGGTCAAACCCAGAGGCCCCATAAGATTGTCTACGGTAAGGATGAGACCGGGTTTCGGGGTTTTTAGCGTTAGATGGGAGCACCTTCTTCTTGTCCTTATTCTCGACAAGAATGGGGTTGAGGGCCTCCCCAAAGAGGTTAGGACCCTTGAACGGGGCAGCCGCCAGATTCCACTTGGCCTTTTTATCCATCTGCCAATTTCGAAGCCGTAACAGATGGTGGGAAGTAACAGAAGTGGCCAAGGTGCTGGACGCAAATTTCACTGTGTCTAAAGTTGCATAAGCAGAAAATTGGGAAGCCGCAATGATTTTTGTCAGGTCTTGATGTAACCGTTCATCCTGGATCGGGATACGATCCTGGAGCTGACGAAGCCACATGACCGTAGCCCGGTTGAAATACGAGGCCGCTGCGGCAGACATTATGGCCCATGCAGTGGCATTGAAATTTTTACGTAAGGTAAGCTCTGTGCGCTTATCCTTGGGTTTTAATTTATCCGCTGCATCCCCGGACACCACTGGGGAAGAGGAGACCAGAGTAGCCACCGGGGTGTCAATGGAGGGTAATTGAATGGCCTGGGCAAAGGTTTGTTCAACATTGTAGAAGCGACGGTCATTACTCCCTGGGTTAGAAAAACTAGAGGGGCGGGCCCACTGGTTGGTCAGGACCTCCGTGAATAAGGGAGGGGCTGGAATCTCCTCTTTGTTTGTGGCCGTGTTCGAAAACACGGCCATATCCGGGTCCCTAGGTGGAGGGAACCGTGGGATCCCCCGTCCCCACCTTGGTGGTCTTCCTCGCCTTGTTCAGGAGAACCTTGAACATGGCTGGAGGAAAAAGACACGAGGAAGGAGGAGGATCGGGCTGGGTCGCATCCTCGTCTTCCGAGAACCCCATATCCTGGAGATTCTCTTCCCCCAAGGCAGAAACCTCGCTAACCATGGAAGGAGACGACGCCCTATACTGGTGACCGCCCGATCCCCCCTGACACCTAGCTGAGTGTGAACTCCTGTCTCGTTGGGCAATGCCCCTTGAGATGGCTGCAGAAATAAGTCTTTTAATGCCTTCAGGGAGATGTTCCAAATCCTCCATCTCCCTATAAGAATCACCAAAATCCTGAGGCGCCAACCTGTGTGAGGTATAATGCCCCCTGGATGTCCCTTCCAAAGGGTCCGCCTGCCCCCCCCAGTCAAACCTGGAGAGACCGAAGGGGAGTGGGAGGCAGACCCCCTTCGCCTGGGGAAGCTGCGGGACCTGGCAGGAGAGACTGAAGGGGAGGAAGGGCTGAATCCCGTAGGCGAGGATTACTCAGAAGGAGGCCTGATGGAGGATCTTGACCTGTTTGCAGAATCAGGCCTAGAAGACCTGGCCTGCCTCTCGGCCCTGGCAAAAGTCTTTTCCAGGGCCTTATGCCTCCTGGCCTCCTCCCCGGTGAAGGCTCTAGAGGAACGCTGTGCCACTACTGGCCTTACTGGGGGATCCCCAGGTCAAACCCCCTGCCCCCGGTCCTCTTCCCCCCTCACTGGGCACTCTGCCTGCCCTGGGGAATCACCAAGCCCTCCTCCATCGCCCCACTCACGTGTCCTGACGCGTGGAGGTAGAAGAATACAGGCCACTGTAGGCCCTTCTGGAACCTGGGCCTGGGCTGGTACTGGTTGCCAGTAAAACAAGGCCGAATACCAGGGCCTGGGCCTCCCAAGCAGCCCTGCAGGCTGATCAAGGTCACGCGCATGTGGTGCAATCCAAAATGGCCACCAGGACCCGCGTGAGGCCAAAGGTGGCCAAAATCGTGCGTCCAGGCTCTCCTGGCCCCCTATGGCACCGGGAATGGCCTGGCAGCGTTGGGGGCCTCGCGGCAGGCCTGCGCGCACTCCCCCCTTTGCGCCGCTCACTCGTGCTCCAAAAACACTTTACAAGGCGTGCAACTACGCCCGAATTCAGTGGCGGCTTCGCTGGCAGCTCGTGTGCACCTCGTGGTGCCGACGCTGCCTTTCCTAGCCTCCAGGAGCGATCGCCGAGCCTGCAGCTGCCCTGGAGCTGGCACTCCCGCGATCCCGGGGATCGGGCTAAGGCTCCACGCCCACGGAGGGAAGGATTGATGCCCCACATTGCCCTCCCTGACCGCCCCGAGGCAGAAGGACTGTCCCCTGGGCCGCAGCTGCAAATTTAGAATTTAGAATATTTTAAAATGCTCAATTAGCCAAATCCGAAGCCAGATTGAATAAAAAGAGAACAAAGATATTACCAAATTATTTCCTACCTACACACAATTTTCGAGTGCTTGGACCAAAAGACTGAGAGGAAACTGGGCAGGAATGGAAGGAAGGAGTATTTAAGAAGTTTACTTTCAGTCTTTGGACCAATCAGGCTTTGAGAATACCCACACGTGACCACTCCCTCTCCCCCACTGGAAAATGTATATCGATTGTAATTCTTTAAAGCAATCATTTGCTGAAGTAATCTCAAAGGAAACATGCTTTATATTTCTTAACATTCTTTTCCATTTAACATGGTATATTCCAACAATTTAGTCCAGACGTCTTACAAATAACACCTACTTTAATACTTTGAAAAAAATACTGTATCTTTAAATCATCCAACGCATATTGATATTGAGAATAGGGAATTTTCGAACACATCTGCATAGAATTATAAAATCAAGTTTTTAAAACTTTGATTAGTACAAAGCTTAATGCTCATGACTTTCAAGAAGAGAAAACGTGCAATTTTCAAAGTAAAATTATCTCGGAATAAAAGTTTATTAATTTATTAGATTTTTATTCTGCCGTTATTACTTTTATAAATAACTCAAAGTGGTGAACATATATAATAATCCTTCCTCTTCCTATCTGACCTCACAACAACTCTGTGGAGTGGGTAGGGTTGAGAGAGTGTGGCTAGTCCAAAGACACTCATCCGGTTTTCATGCCTAAAATAGAACTAGAACTCACAATCCCTGGTTTCTAGGCCAGAGCCTTCACCACTGCATCAAACTGGCTCTCCTTTTTATCATTGTGAATAGGGGTCAAAGTTATGTTTCTATCACCATATGTTCCAAATTTCAATATTACTGCATTTAATAAAGTGCAATAAATTACTAAAAATTTAGTCACAGGATAGTCACGGAACTATCATATCAATATATTTCAAATATTTTTGGTAATTCCATTCCTTAGACACTTATACTTTATAATTAATTTATATTAATCATGTAGTAACACTGATTTTGCCACATTTATTTTACTCCATAAACTCCATGGAATGTTTTTAAACAATTTATTCATATCAATGTGAATCATGCATAAGTAATTATACCCCCAGATAAAGTTTCTTTGGACTAATTATTTCCAGAGTTTGCACATGCTAAACTCAGTATTTTCATAAATTTTTATAGAAACTTCACAGTTTAAAGACAGAATATGAAACCTAATCCAGTTCACTGGATAATTTATGAAAATGTTTGCCCAATATCATTATGTTTTGAACTGGTTCTCAGTACTCATCACGCCTTCTGGAACCAATTAATAATGATTACCAAAATACCACTGTATTAATAAATCATGAGAGGGGGCAACAATATCTTTGACAATTTCAATAATTATTTTTATAGATAAATATTTCTGTAGCAACCAGCAACAATGAATAGATCTTCTTCTGTATAAGGTGTACTCTGAAATCAGTAAACAGCTGATTCATAGGTATTATAAGATTTCAGTTCTTGTGAATTACAATGTGCTTCTTTAATAACATCAGGGTGGCTTAGTTGCTCACTTCTCTTTGTATACTAAGATTGTACACTACACAGAATGCCAACCTTTAAACAGAGTCCTGGATTTGGTTATCCCCATTAAAATGTGTTCTTCTTTTTTTTAACAGAAAACTACTTATTTCCCTTGGAAGAGATTCATTATTGAATTCACCAGGCCATGCAATTAGATAATGTGAACAAAAAAAACCTCAAAATATATTGGAAATTCAATAATTACTTGAAAAATAATTAATGTCATTTTTAAAAATCCAACTTTTTTACAAGAAAAATGCAGCAGGTCTTTAACAAAACAAGTGTTATATACATTTTAATTAAATCAAGAAAAAGCCAATGGCAGAGGCTATGTGTCTGGAAGATTGAATTTGGTCACAGTATGTTTTCCTTCAAGATCATACAAGAATTCCTAGCACTCCATCTTCACCAAAACTAGAAAATATATTCCTTTTCTCACATCAAGATGTTAAAGAGAAAGAAAACACATTCCTGAATACCTGTGATAAAAATATCTCAGCATGTGGAATGTAGGAGCACATTCTTGTATTAAAGTCTTCATTTAATTTGCTGCCTAGTCTATCACTTTGGGGAGGGAATAGAGAGGACTTTGAATGTTGCACTCTTTTTGCCTCAGAGTCTATCTATCCCCCTGTCTGTAGTATGCTCCTTCACTGCCTTCTCTGTAAAGGAAACATCATCCTCTTTAAGAAGAGTAACTGAATTTTAAAATATACCATTAACTTTTTCAGTGTATGCTATCAAATTCTTTTTAAACAGACAAGACGATTTCCCAAAAGTTAAATTATCACAATATTACTGCTTGAAATTATTATTCCTAATCTTTGTTTTTTCATATAGAATGTATTCATTTCAAACTAAGTTTCTAATTCTAATGATCACTGACTTATATTGAAAAAAATGGCAAAATATAAGTAAGGATAATAAATGTGTCTGTTTTCCAGGCACATTGTTGTTCATTCACATAAATTATTTTTTTGTTAATGGGCAGTGTGTGGAAAATGAAAACTTGAAATATGCAGTGTTTTTTTAAAGAGGGTTATAAGCCCCTTTACAACCATATGCCTTGTCAATATAGACACTATTTGACTTGTGTGAATAAGACATTGATGCATTCATTTCTCCCTTTTCATCACTATTGCAAGTGAAAGTGGGCATGAAAACTAGAAGACTGCAATTAGCTGCAATGTTAGGAACAAAATGTTAATATTCCTTTTAAATCTTAAATTTACAAGCACTTTCATGTAAGTCTGATATAATAATACAGCTCACTTCTCACCAGTATTTCCTGAACATCAAAAAATCCTTATGAAGCAAATAGACCAAATCAGCAATCATGTTGTCTATTTTTTAATTTCTAAGCTAGTAACATCTTAATGAAGTCCACAACTTACTGAACTTCGTCAGCACTTAGGAATTGCATTCTGAGAAGAAAAACAAGATAAGGAAAGGATAAAATGAAAACGGGTTATTAAGTTTATCCTAGGAAGTTCCTGAAAAACTCATGTTCCTACAATTGAACCTTTTCTGTAATTTGCCCTGGATTTCTGTAATGTCATTGCCAAACTGAAGGATAAACATAATGGAGAGATGTTAAAAGAGTTCTAAAATAAATGTCTTTTAAAACATGTATATAATTATTAACTATTTCAATTTTGTTTTTTATATTTTTATTAACTTCTGAGAGATTTCTCAATGGTAGCATAACAAGCTGGCAGTAAATAAGCTCAGATACGTGGATGCATGTGTGCATGCTTGTCTGTGTGTGTGTGTGTGTGTGTGTGTGTGCATGCTTGTCTCTGTGTGTGTACACCTTTGAGTCATTCTTGATTCCTGGTGACTGGACAACTTCTCGCATTTTCCTTGGCAAGATTTTTGAAGTGATTTATGACTGTCTTTTTCATGGACTGAGAGTGATTGGCCCAAGGTCACCCAACTAGTTTTGTATCTAAGGTGGAACTAGAACTCAATCTCCTGGTTTCTAGCCTGTTGCTTAATCACTAAACCAAACTGGCTCTAACTAAGCTTAAGAAAGCAAATTATACATTACTGTTTACTACTACTCTTACATGAACCCATGTAACTATATCCAGTTATTAAATATTCAACATTTTTAATATAAAGTAATGCTGGCTTTGTGGCAACAAATCTTTTCCTGGAAAGATGGCAATGATTAAAAACAACTGATCCTATAGTTCAGAAATAGAGAATATAAAACCATGTTAAACAATTAGTGAAACTAACGGTAGTGTTAAGTAAGGTAAAATGTTGATCTTTGCTCATAATAGACTGAAGTATTCCATGGTCTGATAAAATCATACCAATTTGAAAATAACTTTAAAATAACTTTAAAATCTGTAAAACATGGGATTATGAACTCAGACAACACTTTTGTCCTAAAGATCCATTTAGCTTCTAAAACTTGTGCTATATGTTGACGTTCATAGAATAATATTGTACTAGAATTGCAAGGTGCCATTCTTTTTTTAAAAAAATCAATTTTTTATTTTTTTATTCTTTATACATAGCACTGCATGAATGGTGAGGTAGTTGGGTAATATACATTTAAGTACACATAAACATAGTCTTATTATTCCTAAATATTACATTTCATTTCCATTGTTTCACATTATTTATATATGTCTATTATCACCCATCCTTTCTGAACAATCTTTCTGTCCTTTTGTATATCTTAACATATTAATATGTAATTATTATTTCCCCCCACTATTTTCTATCCCTATTTTAACTTCTCCCCCCTTTCATATCACTATAATATTCGAAGATGTGTTTTCCACCTATTTTGCTGTTCATATTTCTTTAATTAAATCAAAGTTCCATTCTTCATTTTTCCATTTTTCAATATCTCCTTATATAGTTATCAATCACAATCATTTATACAGTTAGGGTATTTCTATTCATATTCTTTCCACTTCTTCAAACCATACATATACTTCTACTATTAATACATGTTTAGATTAATATATATTTATTTCTCTAATCGCCTATTGTTGAGTTCTAACCTTCCACTGTAATTCATATTTTTATACATATTTAATAGTACAGTCACTCAAAATCTATTTTCCCCATTCTTCATATCCATTTATATTACAATATTATCCTGATATCTATCACACTGCTAAAATAATGATCCAACCTGTATAGTTCTGATTTTAATATATATTATTGAAATATGTTCATAAAATATTCTTTTACTGTTTTCCCTTATCCTTCATCTCTTACCCACATCCGAACCTTTAATCTTATTAGTTTTCCTCCCATATTTGTCACTTAGGTCTTTTATTCCCTCTATTTGACTATGCAATCTAACTTTTCCTCGCAACTCTACCCTTTTCCACTGTCTAATTCCAGAACTATCCATTCCACCTCCTATCTCTTTTCCCCAGTTCTCTTCCTGTTTCTCCCATTCCCTTTTTAGGTCTTTTATATTATTTCCCTCCTTTTTTAGTTCCTTAATCATTATTCGTTTTGGCAACATCTCCTTGTTATCTTCTTCTTGCTGATTTCCCCTCTGTTTCTTCTGGTAGTTCCATTCTTTCTTCCTTGTCCTGATCATTGTCCGTTATTCTTTGTATTAAATTTCCCAATTTTTGATCTATATGATCAAATATTTTCCCAATGATTTGAAAAAGCTCCATTCTGTTTAGGTTCTCCTCACTTTAGTCTTATGTTGCATCTGTGTTTAGTCAATCTCTTTTTTAGTCCACTGTCGAGAGGTCATTAATTCAAAAAGCCAAACTTCCAAGTCACAATTTTAAATATCTCATCAAAGGTCAGTCCAAACAATTTAAATTCACCAGGTGGTTATCCATGCCTCTTCAAATTACTTTATATGTTCAATAACATTCAATGATGTTCAGGGGCTCTTAACTGAAGTCCTTAGTTAATAATCAAATATCTAGATATCCCAGATTACACTCCATTCACTTTCTCCTTTCCAGCACAGTCTTAGGTATTCAGACTGTCCCCGGTTTAATGGAGGCCATTTTGGCTGCCGCTGCTCCTCATCTTTAGATGAGGGGGTTTTCCCAGTCAGGGAGGAGAGATGCTGCTCTCCTCGACCTGCCAGGCAGTCCCCCTTTACTTCACCGCCCATTCAGGGTGGCCGTGGTTCAAATTTGGACCCTCCGACAGGGAGAGATCGGAGCTGACCGTAAAGCTTGTGGATCAGGCTTCCAAAGGCACCAGAAGTACAACCGGATGTCTCCTCAAGGTGCCATTCTTGTTCAGTGCAGCTAAAGCCTCTGAAACACTTGTTTAGTTTCTGCCTAAATACATCTAATGATCTACTTAAGGTCAGCTAGCCATCTCTCTGGCATATCACCCAGAGATGAGGAGCAAGATGGAAGACTTAGCAGAAATCATTCTGTGATTCATCAAATAAATAGCTACTTCTGAATCTAACTGACTAAGGAAGAAGTACCTGCACGGCAGGAATTGCCACTCGGAGGACAATCAGAGATCCCAAGAACAATTTAATAAAGCAGGGCCAGACAAGAAAAACTAGCATCCAGATCAAGCAAATGTCAATCATGCTGAAATGCACAATATAAGAAACCCTGCAAAATTATTGAACAGTCCCTGAAGATAGTGGGACAGTCTTATCTGGGGAACATTATTCCCAAGCTAAGAGTCACTAATATCTGTTTAAAAAAATACATTCTTTTAAAAGTTATTTCAAGGAAAATATTTCCTTCAGTATCCAATAAGACGTTTCCATTTTGTATAGATACCATTTGAATTCCACATGACATTTCAGAGACTGATGCATCAAATCACCCTATCAAATCAAATAGAACTGCCATAACCAGTTTTTGGAAGGCTGGCTTTGTATTAACCTGCCAAATGCCAACTTTACCAAGCTCAATTATGTTGCCTAGATTGTAGATCAAGACAAAAGCCCCCCAAACCCATACCATATAGCAGCGATGGCGAACCTTTTTTGGCTCGCGTGCCACAAGTGGGGGGAGTGCAGGGGGGTCGTGTGCGGGCATGCCGCACCCATAATGCAACATGCGATCCCCAGTGCGCATGCGTGCACAACACGCCCCCCCATTTTTACATGTTTTTTTCGCCCTCCCCAGGCTCCAGAGGCTTTATAGGAGCCTGGGGAGGGCGAAAAGAGCCCCCCCGCCACCCCCGAGGCCCTCCAGAGGCTTCAGGGACCCTCTGGAGGCTTCCCTGAAGCCTTCGGAACGCTCAAAACGACCCTCCGAGCAACCCGGAAGTCACTTCCGGTTTGCTCGGAGGGTGGTTTTAAGCGCTCCGAAGGTGTCAGGGAAGCCTCTGGACGGTCCCTGAAGCCTTCAGAACACTTAAAACGACCCTCCGAGCAACCCGGAAGTCACTTCCGGTTTGCTCGGAAGGTGGTTTTAAGCGTTCCGAAGGCTTCAGGGAAGCCTCTGGATGGTCCCTGAAGCCTCCGGGGGGGGGAGGCTCTTTTCGCCCTCCCCAGGCTCCTATAAAGCCTCTGGAGCCTGGGGAAGGCGAAAAATAGCTTTTAAAAAGGTGGACTCAGCTGGCCAGCGCGCGCATGTGCGCTGGCCAGCTGACAGGGCAGCGCCTCGCGTGCCCTGACAAATGGCTCCGCGTGCCACTTGTGGCACGCGTGCCATAGGTTCGCCATCACTGCCATATAGAAAGGTACACTCCATTTAGCAAGAAGGTAATACAATTATTTCTGTGGGCTGCGAGATATTAAATACATTTTACTTCTCACATCTCCTAAAATACACACCCTCACAGACTTCCCTAAGAGCAGCCTACTGAAGTCTGTTGGGCATCAGCATGTCAGAAAATTTTTTTCAAGTTGAAAACTGCTGTGCATGAACCCAATATTAAAACAATATTCATCTACTATTTCTGCTATATACTGATAGATGTTATGTGAACCTTGTATTGGTCTTAACGTAACTATAGGACAGGGGTCAGCAACCTTAAACACTTAAAGAGTCATTTGGACCCTTTTCCCACAGAAAAGAAAACACCGGGAGCCACAAAACCCTTCCCGTGCCTGACTAATTCCTGAGCGGCCATAGAACTAGCATACGTAGTTGAATTAAACATTCTGTTTTCTTCTGAAACATTTCTTTTCTTGGATTTATCCATGGTTGGCCTACCAAGAGTTGAAAAGCTCAATAAATCGCATGCTGGCAGGTATCACACATTGGCGGTTGTGACACATATTTTGAGCAATAGGGAGTCGCAGCAGAGGGATGAAAGAGCCACATGCAGCTCCAGAGCCGCGGGTTGTTGACCCCGGCTATAGGAAGACACATTCTTAAATGGATTACTAAAAGCCTACAAGCACACTTGTGGTGTTGTGACTTTAGCATAATCACAGATTACCAATTAGAGTAGAAGAAAGATACAATTCAAAAACTCGCACATGGGTACTTCACCTTCCAATTATACAAGTTTACAGCTTTACTGTAATGACTAGGATAAAGTTTCAAGAAATTTTTTTGCAGTGACCTGCAAATTCCTTCATTATCAGTAAAGAGACCCATCATTTCACACAAAGGCAATAAAAAGAGAAAATGAAGAAGATTCTATTCAGTATTAAAGATACATCCTAATTATAAATGAGAAACAATTTAGTTGCCAGAATTCTTGTACGTCATCTTTTTTTTCTTTTGAATAAATATTGGTAACAAGACTTTGTGAGAATTGTGCTTAGGAAAGAAATTACTTGCATGTATTCGAAAATGCCAAGAACCAACATTAATATCAATATGGCAAACAACTTCAAGTTGTTTGACCTTCCTCGCCAGCTTTGGTCAACTCTGAACAGGATCCATGAGTGATTGTGGTGCTCCTCAACAAAATATCCATCACATTGGGTGGTCTGGATATTAACATTTGAACTACTTAAATCCATGTACCGTATTTATCGGCGTATAACACGCACAGGCGTATAACACGCACCTTCATTTTAAGAGGGAAATTTCAGGAAAAAAATTTAAATTTCAAATAAAGAACTTTGAAGCAAAATAAGGGTAGCTCAGAACTTTTTTTTATTAACTTTTAGTTGGGAGTCCGGGGAGAGGAGAGATGGCTCATCCATTCTCTCCTCCTCTCACCCACACCCCGCTGTCTAAAGCGCTTCCTTTCGCCCGCCCGAGCTCTTCCGCGGGCGAAAGAAAGCGTTTTAGTCGGGTGTCGGGGAGAGGAGAGACGGCTCATCCATTCTCTCCTCCTCTCGCCCACACCCCGCTGAGTAGCGCTCCGTGATCCTTTTCTGTGCGCCTGGCGTTTAGGACATCCAGCTATCTATCTAAACGCCAGGCACACAGAAAAGGATCGCGGAGCGCTTCGCCCCAACAGCAGCTGCTTTTCTGTGTGCCTGGCGTTTAGATAGATAGCCGGATGTTTTAAACGCCAGGCACACAGAAAAGGATCGCGGAGCGCTTCGCCCCAAAAGCAGCTGCTTTTCTGTGTGCCTGGCGTTTAGATAGATAGCCGGATGTTTTAAACGCCAGGCACACAGAAAAGGATCGTGGAGCGCTTCGCCCCAAAAGCAGCTGCTTTTCTGTGTGCCTGGCGTTTAAAACATCCGGCTATCTATCTAAACGTCAGGCACACAGAAAAGCAGCTGCTGTTGGGGCGAAGCGCTCGCGATCCTTTTCTGTGTGCCTGGCGTTTAGATAGATAGCCGGATGTTTCAAACGCCAGGCACACAGAAAAGCAGCTGCTGTTGGGGATCGCAGAACGCGAACCGGCGAAGCGCGCTCAGGAAGGCGGGGTAATGGGGTCACGTGTGCTTGAGGCTGAGGCAGCCTCAGGCTACTGTAAAAACAGTATCGGCGTATAACACGCATACATCATTTGCCCCCTATTTTTCGGGGGGAAAAGTGCGTGTTATACGCCAATAAATACGGTATTTGCCATATGCAAAATAAAATAAATAAAACCAGCATGTATATGTTACAAATCCACTACTAAGTGTTTAACTCAGAAAAGACAAAGCAACTTTTCCCTTCCTACCCTCAGTGACCTGATCTGTTTGTTGATAGTGAACTGGCTCATTCCTGTGCCAAAATGATGCAGTCTCACAATACCTGTGTGCCAAACTGGTCCAGGTAATTCCAGGTCTACCAATGTTACCTGACCAACAACTCTGCACATGCAAAGTCAGAATCCTGAAAAAACATGGGCCTACTCAACCTGGAAAGCACAAACTGGAAAAATGGCACTTTCTCACAGCAATTTTGCTCAGAATGGACAAGCCAAAACGATTTTCAATACCCATACAATTTATTCACAATCTCCTAAGGGTTACAGCTCACAAGCTAAGATTTGTTCTGGGGTATTTCACCTAATTTTATGTCAACTGCAGATTTCATCAGTATCTCCCCACCTATTCATCAAAGTCATTAAAAAAAATTAGTACCCAGGATTAACCAGTGCCCCACTTAAAATTTCTCTCCTATCTAATGAGTAAACATTAATGATAGTCTTTAAGTACAAGTTTCAATTTCCACCAATTTATATCCACTCCATTTGTATGCCATGTTTCCCAAAGTTAACTTCCTTTCTTCATAATCGGCAAACCATGGAATAACTGGGCTGTATATAAATATGGATAGAAGTCAGAATTGGGTACACTTTTTCAGTTCAAACTGAAAATATTTTAACCTATTCATATACATTATCAATAAGTATTCCAGTTAGAATTCTATTGTACTAAATACATATTATGTTTAGTTGTAATGTATTTTGAATCTTTTAAAGTACGCTTCTAAATTTTACTGAAATTTATTACTCCAGGAATATCACATTTCTCTTTTATGTAGTTTCTATGCATGCAAAGTAGAGAACAAATTAATCTGCTGAAAGTTGTGAATTATGGTGTGCATACCCATTTAACAAGTTGGCAACATTATACTGGTTCCTTTAAGCTCCATTAATCTTAACACAACACAACACAACACAAAACAAAACAGTTTCCCGTAATGGCCAGATTCTTGACCTTCTGCTGTTCTGGTGTTAGAGTGGGGGTTAGGATAAAAAAATATACCAACCAATCATATCCAAGTGCTGCAGTATTACACATACAGAATAGCCAGGAAAAACACAAATCCTTTCCCTATGTAACACCACCATGGCAACTAGCCAGCATTCCTGCTTCATAGTCTGCAAACAATAATTCAAATTCACAGGAAAAAAATACTTTTTATGATTGTGATAAGGGCTATCAAGAATATTTGTACAAAATTTGTCAGTACATATATTTAAAATCAAGCAAAATGCAAAATTAACAGGTTTTAGAAGTTTTAGAAACTAAAAGTGAAAAGAGATAAAAAGATAATTGTGTTCATTTGTAGCTATAATTCCCACTGAAACTCCATCCTCAAAATTATTTCTTACTCAGTATCTCCTCCTTTTTCTTACTGTTTAGTTCCAATTCATACTGAGAACGTACACAGCTTATTTATTAATAAATTCAGTTATTTCATAGTGCATCTGTTCTATACAGACTTCTGCTTGAGCAGCGGGTTGGACTAGAAGACTTCTAAGGTGCCTTCTAATTCTATTATTCTGTTCTATTCTGTCATAGAAATCCAGTTCAAAATAGACTATGTTCGTATGTGTGTTTGTGTACATTCTTTAGATTAGAATAAGCAAGAATTTGCTTTTATTGCTAATAAAAATTATATGGCAATGCAAAGTATTTGAAAGAAGTGTTTTACAAGCAACACATGACAAACAAAACAATTTCCTTAAAATTGTAAACTGGCTGTGTCCTTTGAAGGGAAAAGTCTTTGAAGCAGTGAAGGTGACTAACCCTTCTGCAGACCATGCTTCCTTTAATATGTTGAAAAGGGTGTTTCATACCGATATGCAACATATTCTGCTTCAACTCCTAAAAGTTCAAGGAACAAAGAATATACCGCATCATCAGTCATAGGAGTAATCTAGGGCTCCAGAAGTATAGTCTCTACCTTAAGTTTATAGTGTGTGGAGTAGACATATCTGAGCCCGGGTCACATCTGAAACAGCATAAACCACTTTCAATCATGGAAGATTTATGTGTGGAACCTTTCTGCCCCACATCTAGCCAGTTGAGACTGATCCAGAGAAAATCCCCAAATTTCCTAGAATGTTTCATCCTTGGAATGCAATAATTTACACCTCCCTATGGCTTTATTTTTGCCAACTTGCTTTGTGAAGCATGTTTTTTTGAATGCTTTACATAACACTAATAACCGTCAATAAAAAAGAAATGTCTACTTACACTTCATCTTTTTTGTCCTTTATTTTTATCTAAAACCACTGATACAATTCAATTTCTAAACCAATATACTTATTAAGGCTACGAAAAGCATTTGAAAGTATGTGAAATGCTTTGATGAAAATTAAATGCCTATCCTCAGAGCCCCAAGCTAGTTGCATCTCTCTGAATGCTTGGCAAGGTGCTTTGAAGGATTTCCCACCTTGTCTGCATGTATGTACAATCAACACTTCTGCTATCATTGCAAGAAAGTGAAATGATATCACATGATCAGAGATGTAGAGATCTAGGGAAGCTTTCAAAGCATTGTACGAGTGCTTAGGAAGATGTGCCTCCCTCAACCCAGATATACCAAGGGTACATCTGTGTACCAAGTCATTTCAGCGGTCCAGGTGTTCCAGAGTTATGTTGTAACACCCACCTACAGAGACACCCACACCCCAAAGGGTATTAGGAGTGTGTTATCCCCACAGTATGTTTCCAGAGAGTAAGTAATCTGTATACCAAGTTTGGTTGAAATTTTTCAGCGGCCCAGGCATTCCAGAGTTATGCTGGAACACACACACACACAGCCATTTTATATATGTGTGTGTGTGTAGATTAGAGGAAATTTTAGTCCCATAAATCTCTTGAACTATTAAAATATTTTATATTGTATTTCTAAAACATATTATTTCTGACATAATGGCCAAAGCTACAAACTTCAGAACAAAGTATCAGACTTCCATGCTTGCAATTTGGACTTGAAACAGTTATTCTAAATAACAAATGTCTTAGCACCCTGGTTATTTTTATTTATCTGAAACCACCTTTTTATTTTTACAAACAGCCCAATGCAGTGAACATATCCAACACATCCTCCCCCTCCTATTTTCCTCACAAACACTTTATGAGGTGAGTTGGGCTGACAGAGAGTGACAGAACTTGAACTCAACAGTCTCCTGCTTTACCTGGTGCTTTAACCACTAGACAAAACTGGCTTTTCATTAGAAGTAAGAATAAGGTTGCAACCCAAGAATCCCACTGAATATGCTATATTCAAGTGAAAATTGATATAAAACCACGCATAGTAAAACTGGTTTGTTTTGTGGTTTTTTAGTGCAAATGGGAGAAGACGTGTTTCTTTTGTGAAGATAGGGCAATCTACATTTGTTGATTATTTTGGTAACTGCAGTTACATTTCTTATCATCAGTGTGAGAAATCATTCTAGCCTGAGAGAAGGCACAATATAGCGAAGGTGTTCTCAATATCCAAGCTTGAGAACTTAAGACCATTCATTACCAAGTAAAAATGGGGGGGGGGGGGAGAGGGACATAATATTTAATCCTGTTATACTTTGCAGCCTGAATTGTTAGGTTCAGTAGTAAATTTCACAGGATTTCTTGTGTCTGCAATAAAAGCTCTGTGTGTGTGTGTGTGTGTGTGTGTGTAGGTGTAAAGCTGAGCCTTATCCTTGACCCTTCTAGACAGATTTATTGCTGTACTTTGGCATGCAGAATCTTATCTAACCACTTTCCACAGCACTGTAAATTAGAGTTCTTGTTACTCCCATAGATGCCAAATGACATGAATTCATATTTAACTTAATGAGATCACCTTTTCTGAAAACGATTCATCTTGCACATATAAGATTCCTTAAAATCTTTTAATTACATTTACAGAGAAGATATTTAATCATAAATATATTTACAATAGTCTTGGCTTTGTCACTAAGCATTATTTCAGTCCTCATTTCCTTCTTTGCTGCTTTTACTTTGAAAAACTCTTTCAAATAACTTCACTGTTTTTGATCATGTTTCTATTCTTATTTTGAGCCATATTCTTAATACACAATAGAGTGCAGTGAAACGAATTAGTGAGTCAAGACGAAGTGTGTATGTGTGCGTGTGATCCTGTCTTCATATTCAGAAGAAAAATTTTCATTTCCAGATTTTAATTAGCTCAAGAGGAAATACGTACAACTACATAGACTTTCATGTTTTCCAAAGATTTCAAATGAGATATAAAATAATATATAATTTTGAGTTTTCTAAAATACGAAGGCAAAATATGTAGTACTGCAGTTGGAAGAATTTCAAAAAAGGACATTAAATACTTTCAAAACACAGGCACACATATTTCTTCAGTTATGCTGAAAATTTCAGAACACATATTTGAAATTACATATTTCATAAATCTAAGGCAATTTTTGGAGGAACTTATTAAAAGCAATTATGTACAGAAAATGACTAAAATGTGTTGAAATTACCAAGGAATTATTTTGTTTTTATTAGAAATTAAGTCACTTCCTCCAATATCAAAACTGTTGAAACCGCATTTGAGTTAGAATCAACACAATGAAAGCATGGCAGTGAGAAAAAAATTAAAATCTTCAGAACTAATGTTAGTTTTTTATGTTATCTTGCTGCTTTATTCATAAATGTTAAAAACAAAGCAAAGTAGTACAGTTAAAATTTATGCATTTTATTGTTTTCAAAAATTATACAATACAATAGCAGAGTTGGAAGGGACCTTGGAGGTCTTCCAGTCCAACCCCTTGCCTAGGCAGGAAATCCTATACCGTTTCAGACAGATAGCTATCCAACATCTTCTTAAAGACTTTCAGTTGGGGCATTCACAACTTCTGAAGGCAAGCTGTTCCACTGATTAATTGTTCTAAGGAAATTTTTCCTCAGTTCTAAATTGCTTCTCTCCTTGATTAGTTTCCACCCATTGCTTCTTGTTCTACCCTCAGGTGCCTTGGAAAATAGTTTGACTCCCACTTCTTTGTGGCAACCCCTGAGATATTGGAACACTGCTATCATGTCTCCCCTAGTCCTTGTTTTCATTAAACTAGACATACCCAGTTCCTGCAACCGTTCTTCATGTTTTAGTCTCCAGTCCTCTAATCATCTTCGTTGCTCTTCTCTGCACTCTTTCTAGAGTCTCATCTTTTCTACATCGTGGCGACCAAAACTGAATGCAGTTTTCCAAGTGTGGCCTTACCAAGGCATTATAAAGTGGTATTAACACTTCACGTGATCTTGATTCTAATCTATCCCTTTGTTTATGTAGCCTAGAACTGTGTTGGCTTTTTTGGCAGCTGCTACACACTGCTGGCTCATATTTAAATGGTTGTCCACTAGGATTTCAAGATCCCTCTCACAGTTACTACTATTGAGCAAGGTACCACCTATATTGTACCTGTGCATTTCATTTTTCTTGTCTAATGTGGAACCTTACTCTTTTCACCATTGAATTTCATTTTATTAGATAGTGCCCAATGTTCAAGTTTGTCAAGATCCTTCTGTATCTTAAGCCTATCTTCTGAAGTGTTAGCTATTCCTGCCACTTGGTGTCATCTGCAAATTTGAAGAGTTCCCCATTTATTCCCTCATCCAAATCATTGATGAAGATGTTGAAGAGTACTGGGCCTAAAACAGAGCCTTGGGGTACTCCACTGCGTACTTCGCTCCATGTAGATGCAGTTGGTCAGCCAGTTATGAATCCATTTGGTGGTGATGCTGTCTAACCCACATTATGATCTAAAGTTTGCAGCATTAAACGTATAGACCAACGATGGCGAACCTTTTTTGGCTCGTGTGGGAGAAGCGCAGGGGGGTAGTGTGCGGGCGTGCCACAACCATTATGCAATGCGCAACCCCCCCCAGTGTGCATGCGTGCACTACAAGCGCTCTCCCCCATTTTTCCATGCTTTTTTTGCCCTCCCCAAGCTCCAGAGGCTTTATAGGAGCCTGGGGAGGGCAAAAACAGCCTCCCTCGTCCCCCCGGAAGTCCTCCGGTGGCTTCAGGGCCCTTCAAGACGCTTCCCTGAAGCCTCCGGAGCAGTCAAAACGACCCTCCGAGCAAACCGGAAGTGACTTCCAGTTTGCTCGGAGGGTCGTTTTGAGCGCTCCAATGGCTTGAGAGACCTTTAGGATGCTTCCCTGAAGCCTCCGGAGTAGTCAAAATGAACATGGGATGAGCGTACGCTGAGATTCCCTGTTAAAACTGTTACCCATGCTTAGCATGGGTAAACAGTCTTAATAGGCTTTGGCCCCTCTCCTGAGGCTCCCTGCTGACCCAATCGCACAATCTGTTCTCCGCCCCGAGAAAACACAAGGCTGTTGCCTGCTTTTTTGATTCTGCGTCCTTCGCAGGCAACTCAGTGTTGGGAAGAGCTCCAGCCCTTTTCTTGTGCTGATCTCTTGCACATGTGCGCGCCAGCAAAATACCCTCCTGGGTCAGGATCAAGACGGAGGGGAAAATGACTCTCCTCCCACTGTCGCCACAGCGCAATGAGGTGAGTAACTGGGTACACAGTGCAGAAGTCTCCTCAGTGCCAGTCTCAGGTCAGCGCGAGCCGCGGGCCCCTTCATGTTGGCTCAGGAAGGAGAAGAATGAGGAGCAGCAGCAGCAGCTGGTTGGGGGCAGGGAGGAAAGAGCTCCAGTTCTCCTATGCTGCACAGGGCTCTCCTTGCGCAGGGCTCTGGAACTCTTCCCTCTCTGCATCCAGAGATGGCAGCTCCGGCTTTCTTGACCAAAAACATAATGTAGATAGTTTTATTATTATATAAAGTACAAGAAAACAATTAAATGGTAAATAGATACTAAATTCTGAAAACATTTTTGGGGAAAAATATTTAATTCTTTAAAAAATGGAAGGAAGACACAAATGCAGCTCTAATTACCGTATTGCTTGCAAACCAAATGTGACCTTTTTCAGAGGACACTACCTGGAGATGTGTCCAATTGGATGTTTTCTGTATTTCCTGAATATTTAGTAGTCCACAATTGCAAAATGCTTGACAATTAATACTTTTAAGAGACATTATTAGACCAAAGGGCAAAAAAATTGAATCGTTTTTTCCTTCATAACACAATTGAAGTTATTAGTTTTCTTCTTAGACAATGGTATTTGCACAGGATGATTTATAATTAAAAGGCTGTAAAACTATTATGCTTAGTAATTACTGATAAAATACAGTTAATCTTTCATGAATGTATTTAATACATTTCAAAGCTATTATAATCTATTTTCCATGATATATTCCAAAGTGTAACCATACAGTTCCTTAAATTTCTCGTGCAACACAAGATTCAGCAGTCTATCTGCATTTAAAAGATAAATGCCACTATTTTGAAGACAGCAAAGTCTACATTTTGGACAGAGAGGACCACTGGTTTGAAAGAGGGGTCAAAGAGGTGATTGATCTCAAAATTGAACATCCCACTCTCAAAAGAGGGGAAGGGATACGACATCGTCTATCTCCAGCCTACAACACAGTCCTTTCAGCAGTTCCAAAAAGGCTCCACACCAATTTGCACTACTTAGGTGACCCTGAGGACGCAGATAAACCTCCAAGTGGCCACAACAACACTCTAAAAGAACGACTCTCTAAAACTATGACCAGCCATCTGCAAGGAGTATAAATCCTTCCATTTCCCACCAACCAGTCAAAGCTGAAGAAGCTTCTTGGATGAGAAGCAAAACGTCTTCAGAGAAAAACAAATACGTCTAAGATAAAGAAATTGCCATTCTTAAGCAAATTCCAAAAAAAAAAAAAAAAGAGATAAGAGGAGGAAGTATTCCTCCTTATCAAATAAATTATATAATAAGGGAATTTGGTTTAGATGGTTATTGCCAGAAGAAATGCTAATCTTCTGGGAGGGAAACAGAATTAGAATTAACACAGTTGTGGAGGCAGAGGCCTTCATTAAAAAACATAGTGCCCTCCTAGAGGACGGAAATATAAGAAGTAGTGAAAAAGGCGACTATACACAAGACATGAAGGAGGGAGGGGCTGCGGCTCCGCCTGGATACAGGGGGGCGGGAACAATAATGGAAAGACTCAGGTCCCAAAAATAAATATATCTGGAATATCATTCTAATTGTTGATATATTAGAAAGTGGCAACAGAGATGATTGAAAACATGGTTGATACAATGTATAATAAGATGCTGTTTCTGCTTATCTTTTATCTTTTGTTTTTTTTTTTCTGTAAAAAGTTGTGAGAATTGGAGAGATTCCTACCTCTAGCACAATGGAGCTGCCAAAAATTTTTTTTGTATATCCACCTACCCTTTTCCCATAAATTTTAAAAACCAATACAATTCTTTTTAAAAAAAACAAAAACAAAAAAGAAATAAATACGTTTAGTTGCCTCTTGAAAATAGCATCTTTCAGATAACCATGAACTGGATGACTGAGAATCTCCCTAGACATGCATCGCTACTTTCCTTTCATACAGTTGAAAGTTTTGTTCTATAACTACTAAACTGGGTAAGAAAAGACTTGTTTGTACTATATAGTCAGAATTTATTTGGACAATACAGATAGTCCTCAAATCAAGACCATGCCTGAGATCAAAACTTCAGCCATTAAGTAATGCAGTCAAATGAGTGAAGCCTGATTTTACAACCCTTTTTACCACAGTGAAATCAAACAGTTGTTAAGTAAACATGGCTTCCCACACTAACCTTTCTTGTTGGAAGCCACCTGGGAAAGTAACAATGCGAACGTGTTACCATGGAACACTGCAACCATCATAAACACATGTCAATTGCCAAGTGCCCAAACTTTGACCATGGGGACACTGCAATGGTCATAGGTGTGAGGACCAAATGCAACTTTTTCTGCATCACTGTATTTTGAAAAGTTCTATGGGAAATGTATAACTGAAGAAGAAATGAAAGGTATCACCACTCTTTGGTTAACAGTTTCCTAAGATATATTTAAAATATTATGTGATCCATCATTCAACAGGAAACCAGGTAACTAAAATACAGGTAGTCTTTGACCTACTCCCACAACTGAGCCTGGAATTTTGATCATACATCATTGAAGTCATAAGTCAAATCACCACATGACTGGACTGGATTTTAAGAACCATTTTTACAATGGACATTAAGCAAGTTAATACGGTAGAAAATAAAATTCTATTAATTTATTAATTCATTCAAATAGAATAAAGCTTACCCAATGGGTGTTTTTTTCCATTGAAATGGCAAAAAAGTCACAAAATGTGATCATGTGACTACAACCAGTCTAAATGTGAGTCAGTTGTCTAGTGCCTAAAATGATTATGTGACCACAGGGATGATGCAACAGTTTTAATTTTGAAAATGGATCATAAATGCTTTTTTTCAAATGGCCATTAGGCAACAAGATCATATGTCGAATACTACTTGTGTATTTTATAGAAATAAAGGTAATTGTGGCTGCTTTATTTTACTATTATAATGATGAACTAATCAAAGGGTCAAGCTTCTGCTTTGAAATAAGCCTCAATGATTTCATCGTGATTCTTCATACATGAACATGATTGCAATTTTGGTTTCTAAATATACAATTTTAATAACTGGCAATTTTCAATATATTTGCGTCATTTTTAACACAGTTGTTGTCCAACTGATAGGCTTGAAATCACATTCTATCCTGGCATCACTACAATTGGAAGAATGATAACTGGGAAGGAAGCACTATTATTCCAAAGAACAGAACCACCATATTCAGTAGGATGACAATGTTATCTCTTCATGACAGATGTGCATCCTCATTATGTAATTACAGTACACAGTTAAAATTGAATTAAATGTTGCATGTATTTATATGTTTTTCGGGTATTCTGCTCACAACATTACTGAGCCAACTTTACCACTCACTCTCATGAGATACTTGTGGATTATTTTCCTAATATTATAGTAAAAATGTGAGTTCACAATGTCTACAAAAACATGACATTTTGTACATCCAAGATCAAAAGAACAGAAGGTTTCTTTCTTACAGGATGAAAGCGCCAGTCTTGACTGTACATACAATGATTATATTGCTGTATGCTTTTGCATGTCACCTTTTAAAAAGAAATGTTAAAAACAGACAGGATTTTGCACTGTATTCTTTCACCTTCAACAAAAGCTTCCTTGAAAGTGAAAGAGGAGACAAAAACAGTAGCTGTTCAATAGTAAACAAAAACAGAAGATTGTATCAATAGGCGAAGCTACCCTATGCGTATATAAGTGGAGAAGAAATCAGAGACATAACAGATTTTATCTGCCTAGGTTCAAAAGTTTATATCCATGACAGAATACAGAATAACAGAGTTGGAAAGGACTTTGTAGGTCATCTAGTCCAACCCTCTGCTCGAGCAGGAGACTCTATACTATTTCTGTCCAGTCTCTTCTTGAAAGGCTCCAGTGATGAAGCCCACAATTTCTGAAGGCAAGCTGTTCCATTGGTTGAGTATTCTATTCTCGCTGTCAGAAACGTTCTTCTTATTTCTAGGTTGAATCTCTCCTTGATTTGTTTCCATCCAGTGTTTCTTGTCTGGCCTTCAGGTGCTTTGGAAAATAGGTTGTCCCTCCTCTCTGTGACAGTCCCTCAAATATTGGAATACTGCTATCATATCACCCCTGGTCCTTCTCTTCACTTGACCAGCTATGCCCAGTTCTTGAAACTGTTCTTCATATGAGTTAGCTTCCAGGCCCCTAAGCATCTTTGTTTCTCTTCTCTGCACTCTTTCTAGAGTCTCAACATCTTTTTGTAGTGTAGTGACCAAAACTGGATGCAAAACTCTAGGTGTGGTCTTTCTAAGGCTTTACAGAGTGGTATTAGTACCTCATATGATCTTGATTCAATCCCCCTGTTAATGCAACTTAGATTGCATTGGCTTTTTTGACTGCTGCCAAATACTGCTGGCTCATATTTAATTAATTGTCCACTATGACTCCAAGATCCCTCTCACAGTTACTGCTATTAAGCCAGATTTCACCTAATATGTGTACTTTTGGTTTTTCTTACCTAGGTAGGTAAAGAAAACTGTGTTTTTCTCTATGTTGAATTTCATTCTGTTAGATAGGGCCCAGTGTTCAAGCCTGTCAAGATTCACCTGGATCTTGAGCCTATCATCTAGGGCAGGGGTGGGGAACTGTGGCTCTTTTGCGACTTGTGGACTTCAACTCCCAGAATTCCAGAACCAACATAGCTGCCTCAGGAATTCTGGGAGTTGAAGTCCACAAGTCGCAAAAGAGCCACAGTTCCCCACCCCTGATCTAGGGCAGTGATCGTAAACCTTTTTGGCACCGTGCCCAAACCAAATGCACGCATGTGCACCAGAGCACCAGAAACCCCAAAACCAGCTGGCCGGTGCACATGAGCACGCTGGCCACCTGGTCTTTGGGTTTCCAATGTGTGCATGCCCGCTGGCCAGCTGGTCTTCACACATGCTGGAGCACCAGAAACCCAAAGACCAGGTGGCCAGTGTGCATGCACACACCGGCCACCTGGTCTTTGGGTTTCCGGTGCATACATGCTCATTGGCCAGCTGGTCTTGGCACGTGCCCGAGTGCCAGAAACCATGCACGCCAGAGCGCCGGAAAACCAAACACCACCTGGTCTTTGGGGTTCCAGCTTTCGGGGTGCACAAAGAGCAGCTGGCCGTCGCGCATGTGCACACAGGAAGCCAGAAGAGCAGCTGGTGATGGCGCGTATGCCCACAGAGAAGGCTTTGTGTGCCACTTCTGGCACGCATGCCATAGGTTCTGTCATCACGGATCTAGGGTGTTGAGTATTCCTGCCAGTTTATTGTCATCTGCAAATTTGACAACTTCCCCTTCTATTCCGTCATCTAAGTCATTTATGAAGATATTGAAGATGAGTGGGCCTAAGACAGAAACTCGTGGTACCCCACTGCTTACTTCCCTCCATGTAGATGTAGTACAATTATGGGTTACTCATTGAGTATGGTTTGTCAGGCAGTTATAATTCCATCTGGTGATGATGCTCTCTAACCCACATTTTTCTAGCTTACCAAGAAGTAAATTATGGTCTACTTTGTTGAATGCTTTACTGAAGTCTAAATATATTATTTCCACAGCATAATGAATGAAATATAATTGATTTGGCATGATCTGTTTTTAACAAACCCATGCCGACTTCTAGTTATAACTTTGTTTCTAGATGTTTACAGATCTGTTTTTTGATTATCTTTTCTAGTACCTTCCCAGGTATTGATGTTAGGCTGATTGGTTTGTAGTTTCCTAGGTCTGATTCCCCCCCCCCTTTTTTTTTTTTTTTTTTGCAGATGGGAACCACATCAGCTCTTTTCTAATCCTCAGGTAGTTTCCCAGTGCTCCAGGATTTTTGAAAGATATGGTACATTGGTTCTGAAATGACATCTGCAAGCTCCTTTAGAACTCTGGGATGTAATCTGTCAGGTCATGGTGATTTATATTACTCAAGATCAAAAATATGTTCTTTTATCATTTTGCTGCTTATTTTAATTTTTATTTCTAGTCTGTCTTCTACAGTTTTTTGGTAGGTTGGGCTAGTTTCTTTTTGCATGAAGATGGATGCAAACTTTGCAGATTCTGGCTATCTAGTGATATTCTGTCTTAGTTATGTGTCCCTCCTTTTTTCCATTTTTGTACTTATCTTTTTTGTCTTTCAGTTTATCAGGGAGATCTTTATGCAATCATGCTGGTTTCTCCTTGGATTTCTTGTTTTTCTTTTTCAGTAATACTGTGCTGAACAGGGCTTCTATGATTGTATTTCTCAGACTTTCCCAAGCTTCTTGAGTTGTTTTCCCCTTTAGGATTTTCATCCAATCTTTCTCAAGCTCTCTCCAAGTTTGTTAAAATCCGTTCTTTTAAAATTTAAAGTTGTGGTATGGTTATGTTCTATTGCTTGTGTTTGAATTATCTTGAATTCCAATATGACATGGTCATTCTCACCCAAGGTCCCTGTAATTTCAATTCTTTGTATCACTTCTTCCCTGTTAGTAAGAATTAAGTACAGTATAGCTGTCCCTCTAGTTCCCTCCTCTACCTTTTAGACCAGGGATGTCAAACTTTATTTCATTGAGGGCTGCATCAGAGTTGTGTTTGACCTTGGGGGGTGGGGTGGCCAGGACATGCACAGCCAGCTCGATGTCATGCATGTCGAGTGTGCCTGTGGTGGCCCAAGCACTCTGCTAATGAAAACGGGCTCCCGGGCTCTGTTTCCTGCTGCGACAACCTACTACTACCTTCTGCCAACAAAAATGGAGCTGGGGGTCGTGCACGGCCTTCTATCAGTACATTTCAGTCATGGGTTTCATCCCACCAAGTTTCAGTAATTGCAACTATGTCATATTTTCCTCTTATGTATTAATAATTAAAGTTAACCCTGTTTTCCCCAAAACCTTTGAGCATTTGTATATAAGCATTTGAGATCTTTATGTCTGACTCTAAGTATCCTTCATAGATATAAAGAGATTACTGCTATTTGGGAGAAATAAGATAAATCTAGGCAAAATATTAAAGTGCAAATATACCACACTGCCAATAAAAGTGTATAATTGCCCCAATTGTAAAAGCGGAATCGTTAGGAATATGGGAAAAAAATAAAACTGATATCTTTGAGTTGTGGTGAAAATTGCTGGGATAATACTGTATTTTTCAGACTATAAGACATACCGGAGTATAAGACACACCATGATTTTGAAGAGGTAAATTTTTTAAAAAAAGTTTTTGCACTCTGCAGGCCTCGCAAACACTCTGCAGGCCTCGTTTTTTGCCAAAAAAAAAAAAAAAAGGTAGGGGCATGCAGAGCTTTGGGGTGCTTGTAGAGTGCTCCTGGGGGTTGGGGGCGAAAAACGAGCAAAAACAGCCTGTTTTTTGCTCATTTTTGCCCTCCCCAGTCCCCAGGAGCACTTTGCAAGCCTACCAAACCCTCTGCATGGTCATTTTGCAAAGGGGCGGGGTTTCGGTAAGCCAAAAATGCTGCATTCAGTGTATAAGATGTACCCAGATTTTCACCCTCTTTTTTAAGGGAAAAAGGTGTCTTATACTCCGAAAAATATGGTACTTTGGACTGCAAAAAAGCCCAATAATTCAGTATTAGATAAAGTAAAACTTGGTTGCTCACTGAATCACTAATATATATGTTAAAGCTTAAGATATTCTGGATAAATAATTTGAAGTTTAAGGGAGGACAATATTCCATTACTTGGAAAAACTGAAAAAGAGATCTACAAAATGTAAGATGATTAGATAATTATAATTGATGACACACATGCATAAACTTATAAGAACTCCTAGAAAGTTATTGACAAACAATCCAGATGAAACTAAGTGCATCAGACTGTAAAAAATAGAATGCAACTGAACTACTGAATGAATTGCTTTTGCATTCTGTACTTAGTGGCACATTGCAATTTTTATATTGGCTAAGTAAAAAAAAATCAGAAATTGGAATTTTGTGGAATTTAGATAAAGAAGGTAAACAAAATCATAGTCTTGTCCACTATTAAACACATAGATTTTTCCAAAAGATTGAGATTGTCTTGGCAACGTTTCGGCGAGGTCTCACTCGCCATCTTCAGGCTGGGTTTTGGGCTTAAAGCGTGGTCGGAGCTGCTGTCTTTCTATAAATCCAAGGTCCCTTCCAACTCGTTAGTCTGATTATTATTTATTTCCTCTTTAAAAGCAGCTATTCC
The DNA here is from genome assembly GCF_964273705.1 of Natrix helvetica. Lineage (NCBI taxonomy): Eukaryota > Metazoa > Chordata > Lepidosauria > Squamata > Natricidae > Natrix > Natrix helvetica. The sequence continues at coordinate 44,486,406 of NC_138549.1, read as the reverse complement.
ACATTATTCAAAACATAGTATCTAAATATGCTATGTCTACACATTTCTGAAAAAGGCCCAATTTTCTTATATCTTTCTCAAGATGTATACCTGTGTGAGTATGAAAGGGATATTTTCACTTTCTAAATAAAAAAAATTACTAGTGGATTCTTATTAATGATTCTTAATAATTGTATGCTTTATTTTTACTTTCTTCCTTTGGTATTTGATATTTACTGTACAAAATAATGTTTCCATAGATAAACATTTGCAAAACTGTGTTAAATCAAGAGAAAAGATAGTTCTGATTCTTTTTTTAAAAAATGGGAATGCATTTTGAAAATGCAAATACCTGCCCTCAAAGCATTGCAATTTGGATTGAATTGAAATCCATTGAAAAAATAATCAAACATTACTTTTTATTTCCCTAACATAAATTTACTTTTAAAAAGTATGCAACATTTGCTTCAGGGTATCAAATCTGCAATAAAATCTAATCAGCCACTACAAGAACAAAACAGTACAGATCAGTGAATGATCTACTCAAAGTAGATCTTTAAATTCTGAAGCAGTGAATATGTAGCTATTTTCCTCGAAGTTTCTTTTGAAAAAAGAAAAGAAAAGCAGATTTAGACATGAAAAATCTTGTAGAAACATCCCATAAAATTTCCATTTTATTAATAATCTGGCAAAGCAAGGCTGAATAGAAAGACTTTCAATAATAAAATTAAATACCTTAGAAGTTATTTTTGTATATTGTGCAATAAATTACTATTAGTAAAGGATTATCAGTATTCAGCCACAAAAAATATCCTACCAGAAAACAAATTGCTAGATAAATCAAATAGGTTTTTTTGATTGATTGAACAGCACACTATTATTGAACAAGATGTTGTTCAATTGGCAATGTCTTTGGTGTCACTTGTGGTTGATAGGGGAGGATCATATGACATCATACCTGTCTACTATTAAAAAAGGTAATGTCTCCTGCAAACTGATTTCCTAGTGAATTTTTTGATATGCTTTTCTTAGCCTTAAAAATGCTTTGCCATAGCATTCTTCAATTTCTAGGCAATCCTAGGGCTTTAGGCTAGATTGAGAAGGGGGCTGCTTTAATCACAAAGAGATACTATGCTTGTGTGGATTACAAGGCACTACTTCTCAATTGTTTCATAGCATTTATGACCCTACTGTGTAACAGGTTTTTTTGTAAAATACATATAGACTGCTAAGCCATCATGAACTCAACCTTGATTAATGAATTAACCCAGATACCATATTTCCATGTTTATGCACAGCAGAACAATATTAAATTATAAAAAAAAATTTCCTGATTGTTTTCCACAGGGATGGGTAGAAGGTAAAATTTAGCAAAGATTCTCATTCAAAATAGTTGAACAATAACAAGCAAAATAAAAATAATTTGCCATTGTCTTTACGCTGAGCCTCTTATAAATCAAGAATTTGAGGATGTCTTAAACCATTTTGGATATCTGAAAAGTAATTAATATATTTTCCTTAACTTTAAAAAATAACTATAACAATACTTGTATTGCTCTAGGAAATATTGCGTTGCTGAAATAATGAGTTTATGTATAATTGAAAAGAAACAAATGAATAGATCCTATAATATAGCTCAGTTGTTGCTATAAGGTTTTTTACAAAACCTTTATAAAAGAAAACAAACCTAAAGGGAAAGTTTAAAGAGGAAAAAGCTATGCATGGGTGTTCTGTGTTTCCTCGCATAGATCAATGTTCAATTACATTACTATGATGTCTGTTCTTATCTGGGCTCCAACAAGGAGATGGGAGACTTCTATTTCTGAAAACAAGAGGGGTGGCTTTAATGAAAATTAGAGCTGTACTGTATAAGATTCAAACTACATTTTGTAAATCATTTTTGAAAGATGCAGAGTTTATAACGCATGGACTTCTGCAGCTTAGTCCCTCACCAATGTATCAGGTTACAGTTTTCAATAATTTTCAGCTCCTTTGTAGTCTAACTCATATGGAGGCATCAGCATCAGGAATACTGACCTTACACACAGATCTGTGAAAGTAGTACAAGGAGGAACTTGTTTGAAAAAATAAAACTACGTACTCAGTTTTCACCATTAAATAAGGACCCTGACCCCCTTTCTGGCAGGGTCCTTATTTTCTTTCTCAAGTAAAGATACCACAAGAAGTCATAAGTTAATAATTTTGGTTTGATATATAGGTTTATGGTCTAACCCACAACAAAATGTTTATTTAGTACAGGTGAATAACAATGACACAGAAGGAAATGAAGGAAGGAAGAGTCTGCTTTCGTGGGTTGCCAAAGGAGGAAACTTCAGTACTTCCACAAGGAATAATGTTCATTTTTAATTAAACACTATGTAATCATTCACAAAATTCAGAAAAACAAATAGGATATGTAGATTATTTACCCCCAGCAGCCTCAATTACTTTTTTTTAACTTCACTAAATATTGTACACAAGTGCAAAGGTGAACTTTCTTCCCAGTGGCAATCCAGTCCAACAACTGTGTGATAGCTGATGAATTAACTTGAAATGTTATTTTGAATTAATTAATGAGGCTAGGGGGGGTTATTAACTCTAGCAATGCCTATGAATGTTTAGTCACCGCTGAATGGGATGTGCTAAGTATTTATAAAACAGTAAAGCTAAGCTTTAATACATTAATTACTTTTAATCACTAGGACTTGTGAATATTAACTATAATGAAAACATCTATGTATTAAGGCACAGCCAACGTTTGCCACTAACACGTCTGGTTCTTGATTGCACTGTCCATGTCCTTTTTGTAATTCCCCAAATCACCAATACGAAGCAGTGACCAAGCAGTTTTAAGACCCACATTAAAAAGCTTTCTAGCAATCCCTTCCTTGCAGGCGATCGCTGGTTCTAAATTAAAGACATTTAAGCCAGCGGCAAGAACGTCGCAAGTTGTCCTGTTAAGGTACACCGCAGCCATCACCATTTCATTCCTCATCCCTTCCCCCCACCCCCACACGGAACCCTTTGTATACTCAATTGTTCACTCAGTGTCAATTGGTAGCATAATCCTATTCTCCGGGCGGATCACATCAACAATAACAACAAAAAAAACCCCTCTAAGAAACACGCCTCGTCCAGGGGCACCCCTTCCGCTTCGACAAGGTACGCACCAACTGCATACACGTCCGTGCAGTTCTTGCCCCTTACCTTAGTGATGATCAGAGGTTCTCCATGTTCTCTGCCTCCTTTTAACGTAAATCCCCAAGGAGCTCCGCCACTTAATTGTACTTCCACCAGCTTGTAGGGATCAACTCCTCTCTGCTCTCCTGTCGCCAGCTGGTGGGGGTGGCCCTGATCCATAAACACTGCCGGATTCAGCCTCGGATCTTTGTCGGGACCTCTTTCCTGTCCGCCTCTGAAGTCCATATTCTCCATAGTCTCTCGAAACTGCCCCCCCCCCGCACCTCCAGTTTCTTCCTAGTTTGATCCCACGCGCCGCTGACCTAGGAACCACATACCTCCCAGCAGTTTTTCAGGCTGCTCCCAGATGGGAAGGGAGGGGGATTGTAAACCCCTTCCACACCCTGGCTCCTCCTCTTCCAGGCTCTTTTTCTTTCTTTCTTTCTTTGAAAGAGAAGCCCAAATCAGCCAAAGGGGGGAAAGCGAGAGAGCAAGCAAGCAAGGGACCCCAGGAAATTAGACTCGCTTGGCTGGACTACGTACAGCTCCCTCCAAGCATAAAGTATTTGTCCGCGCTTTCATGGCTGTTGGCTTAGTTGCTTTGCGCGCGCCTGTTAATATATTCACGGAAACAAACCGCGGCAGTTTTCCCCAAGGGCAATGCTGGAGAGCAGAGCCCGGAGAGAAACCAAGGAAGTCACGGAGGGCATTTGTCACTTTCTCTAGAAGGTGATACGAGCTTCCGTTTCGGATGGGGAGGGGCTGGCTGGGCTCTTCCCAGCAGGAAAAAGGGGTTGTTTGAAACATTGGGACCGGGGGAGGGGTGGGTTTGGTTTTGTTTTTGTTTTGAAAGGAAATCTCGACCTGGACAATCGTCCTTCCCAAATGAGCCGAGGAGGACAGCGGCGAAAAGTTTTCTCCAACATTTAGGGGAAAGTCGCGAGCGGCATCGCCCTCACAACGGACGGGAATAACGCCTTTCCACTGGGGATCGTGGCCACCTTTCAGGAAACTGAGCGCGGTTTTGCGCCCGGTATTCTTGGAAGAGGTCCCGTCGGAGCCAGAGGAAAGGAACTGCAAACAGTAAACGCGACGGCCCCAAGGAAAGGAGAGGCTGAGCCACAGCAACGAAAAGAAAAAGGGAGGGGGAAAAACCCCGCCCTCTTCCCCTTCCAGGTTTTCTTAAAAAGCAGGCAGCGCCGGCTCCTTCCGGCTCCTTGGCCGCAGGGCTTCACAGGGGCCTTCTCCCCTCCCACTGCTTTGCCGTGGAGGACACGCACAACAGGCGCATTCTCCGGCTGGCTAAAGGAGGCTTTTGTGTCGGAGGGCGACGAGAAGTTCGCTCAGCGGCCTTCCAAGAGGCCCCGCGGGGTGGGCCTTTCAGCGGCCCAGAGGAAGGCAGGAACCGCCGCCTGCAGGACCTCGCAGCACGAAAAAGTTCCGGCATTTTCCTTGCTGGGGGTAGAGAGGCGGGCGCCACCGAGCTACCTGCGAAACGCCTTGGAGGCGGCATTTTTATTGACAGAGGTCCCCTAGCGGCGGCTGTGGGAAAGAACAGCGGAGAGCAGCGTCGCCTTCGACTCCAAGCGCTGTAACCGTCTAGACAGCTTAGTCGAAATCCGGGTTTAACGAGGACTAAAGGCGACAATATCCCGAGCGGCAAAGGAGCGGTTGTGCAAAAGCTCTGAACGGAATGGGAAATTCCTTAGTCTAGTGCAGGGGGTCGCCAAGCTTAGCAACTTTCAAGAGGTATGGAGTTCAGCTAGCAGAATTCAGCCAGCCAGCATGATACAGTATCTTAACCAACTAGTCCAGGGGTGTCAAACTCAAGGGCTGTGGACCAAACCCACCCGCAGAATGTTCAGGCACCCCTGAGATGAGTGATGTTTCATGCCCCCCCCTCCGCCCAAGGTCAAACACAAGCCTGACATGGCCCTCAATGAAATCGAGTTTGACCCCCCTGATTTAGTCTAGTGGCTAAAAACTAGGAGTCAGTGAGTTCTAGACCTGCCTTAGACATGAAAGCCAGCTGGGTAACTTTTGACCAGTTACTGTCTCAGCCCAACCCATAATACAACGTTGTGGGGAAAATGGGAGGAGGAAGGAACATTGTGAGTGTTCACCGCTTTGAGTTATTTATAAAAATAATAAAGGTGGAATACAATAATGTATATCTTTCTTAAAATCTGCTTATTACACTGACAGCGCAAAGTTGGTGTACTGATTAAAGTATCAGGCTAGAAGCTGAGATTGTGAGCTCTAGTCCTATCTTGCCACAAAGGCAGCTGGGACATCTTGGACCAGTCATTCTCTTAGCCCTAGGAAGAAAGCAATGGCAAATCATTTCCAAAATCTTGCCAGAGAAACTGCAGGGATTTACCAAGGCTGGCTTAAAAGCATTAAAATGTTACATTAACCCACCCTTTGTTCAATTAATGCTCAGTAGGTAAAAACTTACCGTTTTACAAATGAGGGCAAATTCACACAGCGTCTCTGCCCTGCTTTGTGTAGGGTCTTCCATGGTGGTACACTCCAAACTATTGCCATTCAGGAATGCACATTGTGTGTTGTGCTTTAGGATCTGGAATCCATCAAAAGGATGTGCCAAGACTTCAAGTAGAAAATGCAGGGCTACTACGTATGTGGGATACATGTCAACACTGGTCAAAGATGCCCATCCCCTCCTGCCTGCAGCCACTCAATGCCATGCACATGAATAATGTCTGAGTCCTGGCCATCACTAGACACTAGCCACTCCATTATTACATCTGTTGGCTTGGTTTTGTCATGCAATTGCCATAGTGACATTGTTCAGCATTGCTGAGGCAACATGTACCATACAAAATCACAAATGCATTTGAGTTGTCTGATAACTCATTCTTCCAGTTCTGTCAATACCGTAATACCAGGATTGCTTTGCAATTGCCGCTTCCGTACAAATCAAGGAGTCCCATTGCCACCTGCTTCCACTGCTACAGTGAGTGCTAAAAATAATTGGAATGGATGCTGACTCTCAGCAGAGATCCAATCTCTGGTGGAGTTGCTGCAGCTACATATTGCTGGATACCACTATTAATAAGTGACTGGACCTGACGGAAGGAGAACGATTCCTCTTCTGTAATTGCTGTGATAACTAGAATAAAAGTCCAGAATCTCCATGCTCTTAAAGATGGCAATTCACAGGGCACAATTCTGGGGTGAGCTTGTGTGCATGGGAGGTAGAAGAGAAATCCTTCAGAAGTACCATTAACAAAATGGCAGAGAGAATGTCATTGAGGTGGTCGTGGGGCAGGGAAATGAACAAATATGAAACTGGGATTTATATTATGAAACGTGTAGTTTTTTTATTTGCTGTTGCTATTTGTGCTACATGCCAATAGATGTTGCACTGTGAAAGATGGTCTTTTAAATTTTTTGTCAGTTATATATGACAAATCCTCTCACTACTAAAAAGAAGTCTAATGTTATTGTATAATTCATTTGAACCATAAAAACCCAACAAATCCATAGTTAAAGGAAACATGTATTAAAACATGCATCTGGGTTTTTTTTTTAGTCTTGAAGGTACCAAAACTTTCCAGAAGCAGATATGAGAGCTCTAAAAGGATTCCTTCAAAAATAGAAGCAAGAATGAAATGAATAAAATTGAACTTTTTTCAGAATATGTTTAATTTCCTTGTTTTTGAAATGTCATTGGAATCTATTGGAAAACAGTTAGAGAAATTCTTCAATTTATATTAATTAACCTTTGTTCTTTAGAAAACCTCTGAACAATCTAATCTCGAAGCTGTTGCTGCTAGTTAATATAAATCAAGAAAGGGGCACTTCTGGCTATATTCTATATTCTTTTTAAAATTGTTTTAAAAACTACAGTTCTAAATGTGTAAAATGAATAACAATTTCAAAGACACTTACAGAAATTTAATGTTAAGAGGATGGTGTTTATACAAAAGATTTGGTTTTGCTGCCAATAGACCTTCCTCTCAGTCTAACATAAAAGCTTGCTTTTTATACAACAAAATAAAATCCTGCTCTTTCAGAAACTTTTTAAAATGTCCCTCCACGTTTATCATGATATCAGATTATTTCTGCAATTAGTTACATGCTTATTTAGAAATGAGGAATTTATTTATGTATGTGACTATGAGGATATATATATATATATATATATATATATATATATATATATATATATATATATATATATATATATGTGTGTGTGTGTGTGTGTGTGTGTGTGTGTGTGTGTGTGTGTGTGTGTGTGTGGTATTTGTACTGATAAATGTATATTGTAAATATATATGTATGTATGTATGTGTACACACACAAATACATACATACATACACAAAACAAATACAATCAAAGCAGTAAAAAAGAATTTGTGAGCTATTTACTCATTTGAGTGTGACCAAATCCATGGTTTGAAAATGAACTTCAAGGGAAAAATCATGTCAAAATTATTCAAAACCTTTGCCAATAAAAATAGAAAATAATGAACTGAAGAATGTTGACAACTTACATCTATGTCACTACAAAGATGATTATAGGCAGTAATGTCATAACTAAGCTAGCTTGAAGAACATTTCAGAACATCACAGCCTACTTCAGGAATGTAATACTTTAATTAGTGTATAATACATGTGCTAACACAAAGTTTCACAACTTGGATCTGAAATGCAAAAGCAATATAGAAGTAGAAAAGTATACAAATGATTAACATGTGACAAGAGGAAAAAATGAATTTGTCAATAGTCAAAAGATATATATTGTAATTAAGTGAGTAGCCTCACAGAAATGATAATGGATTGACCTCATTATACAACAACAGCAGTGTTCGACAAACAACAATCCTTGGTTGGACACATGACCTTGAAAGACCAGGAAAACACCCAAATAAATGCTGGGAAAATAATGTGACTCAATTCAAAGGTGTTAACTGGAAACATTTGCAGTCAGCTAAAGAAGACTTAATCTTGCAATAGATTGATTTGAGCTGATAATCATGATACTGATTTGTTAAAAATAAGTCTTATCAACTAAAATGGATTTTAGTACATATCATTGAAGATGAAATGAATACAAAGAACAGACTGAACAGATAATTAAAAAGAAATACCCAAATACTGGGGTAAATTCTTGCCTTTCGTTCTATTTTTTTTTAAGAAGACAAATTTCTCTAAAAAAAGAAAAAAAACTCTGCAGTCTACTAACTTAAGTCTAGTGCTATGTTTTTCAAGCTTGGCAACCTTAAAATGAGTGGACCAACTCCTAGAATTCCCTTGCCAGCATACAGATTAGGAAATTCTGGGAGTTGAAGCCACAGAATTTAAATTTGCCAAGTTTAAAAAATGCTGTTCTAGTGAAAGGTTAGGGTTAGTAACAGGTTAGCCTAGGCTGCAAAAGCCCAGTAGACATCGCTAGCCAGCTGCAACAACACAGAAAACTCTACATCACGGGTGTCAAACTTGATCACGTCACGTGACATATCGCAATGATTTTTGCCTTTGCGGAGCCAGGGGGCGTGACCTGCATGTGACGCATCTGGCCCGTGGGCCGCCCGTTTACATCACTGTCATTACCTAGTTTCTATATGGATTCCTGAGCTCAGAGGCGGTATGATAGTGCAAAGTGGAAATTCGAGATGCAGTTGATGGAGGGATGCTCAAAGCAGTAACTAGCGGGCCCCGGGATCAGATGAGGTGATCTCAAGTCTCAAACCTTTTAAGTTCTTCAGGAAGTGCTGGAGTAGAGCTGCCAGCCAACTTTGGAAAAACTGTTTTAGGGCTATCAGGATTTCAGGAAACAGACCTCCCAACTATAACAACCAGCAAATGGCGGGAGGAGGATCGATGCCATAGCGAGGGGCACTAACAATCTGGAATCATTGATGAGAAATGGTAATCCCATGTCCCCAATTAACGAAATGCGAAGGTTGATCCTTTTGAAGGGATTGCTTCTTTTCAGATGGCGCCTCTTCAGAAACTCGCTTTCTCTCTAACCCCCCCCCCCCAAAAAAAAGAGGGCACGCAAGAAACAACGCGTTTTGAGTGAAGCCCTGCCAACGCCTCGGGGCAAAGAGAAGACACGCGCTTCGGATCTCCCCCCCTGTTTCTCTGCCCTACTAGGATTTCCGCCTGGTGGGGGAAAAAAAACCCGGAGCCGGGAATGGCAGCTCCGGGGGCTTCAGTCGCCACTTCGCCACATGATCCGGCCATCGCGTGACCCCAATTCTAAGCTGCAGGAAGAACCGGGCAGAAAGCCTGCAAGAGCTTCCTAGGAGCGAGGGAAAGCGTGTGGCCCTTCCTCCCACCCCGACCTTCTAGTCTCCTAAAAACTTGCCATGGCCTCTCCGAGGCTGGAAACTTTTTGTTGCCCCAACCGGGACGTCTCCACGAAGCTTGTGGTGTCTTTCAAGCCGGAGGTCTTTTGCGGGGTCTGCCTTGGCAGCGCCTCTGCCGGGATTCTCTTGAGCGCCCTGCAGCTCCTCCCGAAGAAGGGCCGGCGCTCCCGGGCGATTGCCAAGGCTTCCTCCTCCACCACCATCCTCCTCCTCATCTCCGCCTGTGACATGCTGGGTTCTCTGGGTAAGAAGGTCACTTCTGGTGAGATGGGCCGCTATGTACCATTTGTTAATTAAATGGGGAGGTTTGGGGGAAACCTCTGCACCAAAGGGCAGAGAGAGAGAGAAAGAGAAACGGAGAGGCTGGGAGAAAGAGAGACTCCTTTTCCAGCCGCCTAACGACATTTTAATATAAGATTAAGGTAGAAGATGGTGGAGAAACAAATAAAGAAAGTATTAAGTAACCTTGACAAGGCACATCAATGGTTTGGAACCCAATAGAGTTTCACTAGCATTGCAGTCTGGTTTCTGCTTTGTAACAAGCCCAGTCATTTTAAGTGGACTTACTCCTAGGTCAGGAAAAAACGAAATTTCAGATGTTTTAAGACTGAATCTCTCCCCCACCCCCCTGTTCATTAACTTTAAGGTATCCAGAGGGATTGAAAAGGATCATCATGGCATTCAATATGGACTGGGAAAGCTGTAAGAAATGCCATTATTCTGCTAGCAGTTGGGTTAGTGGAATTAGTACACCAAGTAATATTTGAAATATGAAATGTTAATAGGGAATTTTAAAGCAGGGGGTTGGACTATAAGACTACAAGGTCCCTTCCAACTCTGATATTCATAATATATGTTATCCTAGGACAACAGTACCAGTAAATTAGCTCCTGTGACATAAAGAAAAACAATAGGCAAAAAAAGGCAATGTCCAGTAGAGTAGGTTGAAATTTATTCCTGGACTTTCTGATATGCAGTAAACTATTATATGTTATTTCGAAGCAAGGTATGGTTTGTGATTTGTATTTGTGACTTGGATTGTAGTTGCTGTTGCTATCAGTACATTTTAGCTTTATATAAAAAGCCAGCTGTTCTGTTGCCTAATTGGTTTGTCTACTAGCATGTAAGCATTCTTGATCTCCTTTCCACAGACTTAATACTCAAGACTCATAATTTGATAAATCTGAAGCCAGACAGAAAAGCCTTCAATGACCAAAATTGTCCTTAAACTTGCTGTTCTAAATATACATAGAAAGTAATATCTTTGGATGTGATGGGAATTGCTTCTTAATTCACATGCAGTTAGAATTGGTATGCACTATAACAGAAAGTCATGTTTTAAAAGATAAATCACGGTTAGGCAAACAAAATAGTAATGAATATTTCACAGTTTAACCCATAACATCCAATGAAAGACCAATTAATGCGTTAAGGTAGAATATGAAGGAAATTGAATCTACTGAGTAATTTTTTCCCCAAACATGTTTATTTAAATACAGTTTTTGCTTTTCTGCTATTTCTAATAGAGTTTGCTAAAAATCCCATTTAAAAAACTCTATTTTCCCCTTGCCTTATGAAAGATATTCATGAAAGCAGAATGGGAGGGAGGGAAAGAGAGAGAGAGAGAGCTCTTATTGACCTATTTATTTTCACTGCCACATTTCCTCTGAAGAATTTGGCTAAAACCATTTAGTTTTTAATCCCTTACATGTCTCAGTTCATGAATGAAATCCATCCTTTCAGATCTAGGCATTCACATGACCATAGTGAAAATTTGAAAGCTTGGTCTGCAGGCAAGCATATGATTTTTCCCAATCCTTCTCCCACAACGCAACCATAGAAGCCAATCCCCATTAATCCAGTCAGTGGTTCCTGCAGTATGCATTCTTACTGTGACAAAGGTCACTGAGAATGCAGATTATTCATCCTTCTTTCCAGAAAACGGCCATAATTAACTAGAGAACAGACAGGAGATTCTTATATTGCTGATCCTTTCCTTATTGGCCAGCTGTGGACCAGAAGATGGAAGGTGGAAGTGTATGTATGCGAGAGGGAGTAAAACAGTAATACTTCTAATCCTGATTCATACCAAAGATGTACAGTTTCTACATTTTCTATCCCCAATACATACAGAGAAGCAAAGTTGCCAGTCACCCTCCCTTTAACTGTCAGGCCAGAGCCTTTATCAAAATACCACTTGAGAAGAAAAACACACTCCCATTGCAATATAATGTATCTTTACTGAAGGATAAAAACAAAAGCAAAGAGCATGGGTGTCATCAATCCTGTCTAACCTCATATAAGATGAGAGATGAGAAAAAGTAGATAAAAAGAAAGTTTCTCAGTTCTTAAGGCCATATTCTGAGTTACAGTGGTGGGTTTCCATTATTTTTTACTACCAGTTTGCTCGTGGGCGCTCATGCTCGTGCACGTACAGAAGCATACAGGTGGGTGGGCAGAGCCTCCCGCCACTGCCACTCCAGTTCGCCCGATCCGGGCCGAATTGAGAGCAACCCACCTCTGCTGAGTTACATGGGAAATGAACTTTGGAAAGCAGAGCAGCAGAATTCTTATCCATCATCTACCTTTCTTCTTGATAGCTTCTCCTTGCAATGTTGTTGGCTGTTTGCATTTGAGGAGAGAAAGGGGACAGAGAAAGGTGTTGAAATAAAAGCAACAGAAATATTTGGAACATATATTTTAGAAAATGTTTTCCCCTTTCAAAGGCCCTTGAAAGCAGGCACCAAACATAAAATGGTTTTAGAATGACTAGCAACATAGATGGGATATAATACTAGTTCTAAAAATGGGCAATTTTGAATGGGAGATTCAAAATAATTCAGAATAGAATAGCTTCAAGTTATAAAAGGGAAAAACAATTGACCATAGAAAACTGAATGAAGTCAAATTTTCTTTCTAATACTTTGGGAAAGTATGAAACAACATGAATTTTAAAGTGGTCAGAGTCGTACCTTATTAATATAGATTTATTCTCTTCCTTATAGGTATAATCTTCCGATCTATCATCTGGCTAGGGTTCCCAGACTTTGTGGCAAATATATCTTTAGCGAATCAAACTAATATATGGCCTGCTACATTCTGTGTTGGGAGTGCGGTAGGTATAAATGAAATAAATGAAGCTGCTACTAGGTTGCATTGATACCTCTCTCCTTTGAAAGGGCCAGGATAAATTACTTGGGGTGTGTTCTCATTCTTTCTCACCCAGGGGAATATTGGAAATAAATTATTCAAAGATAACAGGGATTCTGTCTGCCTATTTGTACAGGAAAAGAAAGGATCATATTTGATATGGGGGCACAATAAGTAGATTAATGAAATACCAAGCTAAAAATGGGCCTGATCAGCCCTTTGGTTGTAGAGAAAAAAATAACTGGAATGCTGTATGCAAACTAAACTGGAAATTACCTACAGTACTGTTGCAACTTACATTCCTCCGAGCCATGGACAGTGACTTGGAATGTTGGTGATTGCTCCATTCCAAGATGTCCTCAGGTGCTGGTCATGTGATCCCAAACAGAGCATTATATGGCCTGCTCTGCTTAAGCTACATAGTGCACAAACATATATCCAGACCTATGACAGTTGTTGATAAAAGGATTATAAAGCATTCCAGAAGATGTGTTTCTCATGCTTTTGTTTCCTATTTTATATTGGTAAATGATTCAGTGTATGAGCTTTTAGCGGAATGGCAATAAGTATGTACATCTCATGAACTGTTCCATAATGGTATATGGACATCACAGAGCGAGAGAGGGAGAGAGGGAGGGAGGGAGGGAGGGAGGGAGAGAGAGAGAGAGAGAGAGAGAGAGAGAGAGAGAGAGAGAGAGAGAGAGAGATTTTGCAAATGTAACTTAACTTCTGCTCTTCATTTGATTTTTTTGTTAATGTAGGTATACATAAGGTAAGTATAGTTAACTTTGGCAATAGTGACATACATACATACATACATACATACATACATACATACATACATACATACATACATACATACAACAAAAGTAACTTAAGTAAAAATAAACAATTGAAGGAATTGAAGTGGAAGTCAAATACAAATAAAGTTTCAGATCAGTGAAATATGCTGTGAAAATTCAGTCCCCATGAGCAAAAATACTAGACTTGTAAACACTTAAGAACTGATAAATGATCTAAACAAAATATGTGTATTCTGTACAGATAAATGGAATTTAGTTTGATTGAAAACTTATATTCTAATTTCCATTCAATTTTCGTGTGAAATATGTGCAATCAAGTTTAATGTATTTAATAATTTTGTCATGAAGCACAGTCACTAGTCCTGAGTAATCAAGATTATGAGAACCGCTCTTAGTTTTGACTTCTCACCATGTTTAAATATCTTTTTAAATATCTCACTGTTCTTTTGGAGTAAAAAAGAAAGAATTCTGTAGTTGAATAGATTGTACATTTGAATTATGCAGGATTTTGGATTTGATTCTAAAGATTGCAGATTCCAAGCACCTGTCTGCATCTCTTTAAAGTAGCTGTGTGTTCTCCTATATTCACATGGCTATTGGTGAGACCAGTGGTATAATTCTGGGAAAAGATGCAGCTATGGTAAAGACTTGTATTCATGCTCTGGCATGATCTAAAACATTTTTTCTCCAAATTATTTAAATTTGAAGCACTGAACAAACTTTACATATATCTAAATTTAGGAAAAACATGCTACTCATGGGTAGGTGGAAATTACTTGACCCAATTGTCTTTGGTGTTCTGTGTAGTATACTGAACATAGCTGGACATAACATTTCAGACTTACAGGTAACAATATTTCAATAATCCTATTCTAAGTATCTAAGATTTTATTTTTGTTTCTCAGATGTGGATTCAACTTTTGTACAGTACTGTCTTTTGGTGGCTGTTTTGCTATGCCGTGGATTCGTACTTGGTAGTTAGAAGATCAGCAGGAGTAAGGTATCACAAATGAACATTACATTTTAAACATGGGGTATTTTCAGGATGGCATATTTTCATGATTAGGTGCACATTTAGATAGCTTTATCTTCATGGATGAATATGGATAATGGTTTGCTTAATATGAGAGCCAATTTGGCGTAGTGTGTTAAGGCATCAAGCTAGAAACAAGGTGACTGTGAGTTCAGAGCCTATGACCTGGGATCAGTGACTTTCTTTCAGCCCTAGGAAGAAGGCAAAGTCACCTATTTCCGAAAAACTTGTAAAATAAAATTCAAGGATTTCTCCAGGCAATATCTGAGAATTGAACACAATTGAGCGGAAGAAAAAAACATATTTCTTTGCTACTTAATATTTGCTATCAACATTCAATTGGCTTTCATTCTGTTTAGATTTGCTGCAAATTGTGTATTTTCATATTGGTATTTTCTATTGTTATATTGTATTGCTTTTCAAAAGCTTATCTTTGTACTCTTTTTTCACCATCAGTTCAACTTGCCTTGAAATATGAAAATACTCATGTAATGGTAAAAGTTGACAAGGAACAATATTCATATCTTTTTCTGTACAATATCCTTCTAGCACTATTGTGTTGTACCATATGATGACATGGGGCTTGGCAATTTTGCTGTGTGTGGAGGGAGTTGCTATGCTCTACTATCCTTCAGTTTCTAGGTAAGTCTAACATTGCCTGAATTTTAAATCGTTTCAATAATTTGTTTAAATTAAAGGATACCCAAGAATATTTGTTAGATCCATATTTATTAAAAGGAGGGACATCTAATCATTTGAAAGCCAGCTTCACTGCCATGGTATACAATGAAACCCACCCTTTGTTGTGTTGTTCAGTCTTGAGGAGATACTTTTCCAAAGTTAGGAACTTGTCAGTGTCTATAGACAGCATTGTAATTTGCATGCTGGAGAAAAATTAAGAAAGCATACACATGTCAAAAAGATTTAAAATACCCGATTTAATATTTACTTGAGTAAGTCTTAGGTTTTAATGACTATTATCAGGAAAATCCTGCAGGACAAGTTCTTGTCACAATACAGTGCTAAGGTGGCTATTGACAGGAGTCATTTTAGGGGAACCTAAATGCACGCAAATGTTTGGATCTTCCTCCCACTACTAGCTTTTGTTTTAACTGCAAACATCCATTTTTCCATAAAATTTTAATCTCACAAAGGAACTCTAGTATTAGGGGGCCTGTGGGAGATGGGGAATTGTTAAAGCAGTGAAATGTGAAATTTGTATATGAAAGAGGTAACATCCTTTTTGTTTGCTGATATATTTTTTTTGCTCTCTGTGTTCTCAAATTCTCAAATGGGCCATGTAACCAACAACCTGCTCTATTTGTATAACCGATTAAAACATTAAGAAACATATCATTATGGAATTGCAACTGACCCTATGTCTAATTGCTGTGAAATGAGCAAGGACGACATGAGAGAAAAGAGGAAGGCGAAATAGAGGAAAGGGTATAAGAGAGAATGAGTAATCTCACAAGTTTGGGATGTTGTCTTGCTCACCTCTTTAGCACAATACATGCAAACTTGCTGCAACCTTCAACTTCTGCTTTTATATTTCTCCATAGCGCTGCTTGGAGAGTCCAAGGATGGGTTAACACAGCCTGTTTGCCCATGGACAGTAGATTTTTTCCCCTCTGGCCACGCCTCCTTTGCCTCTTCTGGCTCAGTTTTAAAAACTCAGTCCGCCCGATAGGACGAGTTTTGGGGAACACTCAGCTTTGAGCAAATAGGCTGGGTTCTCCAATAGTAATTTTAGAGTATTTTATGTGTTGATATTTAGTTGTTATTAGGATTTTTCCCCAGGTTTATTATTTTGACCTTTTATTTTCCTTTTTTCTATTTTTACCAAGAAGAGGATTTACTAAGGTAAGGCTGAGGCAGCGATCGGTTCCACAGCTGCTTAGTCGCAGCTGGGGGAACAAGCGAGGCCGCTTGTCCGGCGTCTGCTGGCGAGCGCAGAGAAGGACGGCAATCCCCGTGTTTCCCTGGTCGTTTGGGAGGAGAGGCTTTTAAAAAAGCCCTTGCTTCTCCAAACGGCGTCTTTTGCCGATCGGGAGAGCGGCGGCCATTTTGAAAAGCGCTGCTTTGGCGCGCTTTTCAGCTGCAGCCAATGGGAAGCGCCTGGCCCTTAAGTGAGGCTTTTGGCGCGCAGAAGAACCGGCGGCCATTTTTTTGAGACTTTTTTACCTTCCGGAAGCAGCAGCAAGCAGCAGAGCCTCTCCGCCTCAAGCAGACAGCCGCAGAGGATTGCGAGGGCTTGCCTGGGTCTCCAGCAAGCCTGAAGTTCCCCAGCCAACTAAGGGGAAGCGGCAAGGAGTGTCCTGGTGCCTGATCCAGCCTCCCAACTGAATCTGCAGACGCTTCTGGAGCCGTCGGGCCAGCGTCCACTGCCCTTCCCTCAGCAGCGACCTCTTCGACTCAAGATCAACCAAGGATGGCTGATGAAGGTTTGGAGCGAAGGGAGGAGCTGGCAGGGCCATCTGCAAAGCGCAGTAGGCCAGATCCCTCAGGCCAGGGGAGAAAGGGAAACAAGGGCGCTGGGGGGAAAGCTTCCCACTCTTCAGCTGGGAGCAAGGCCCCCAAAATTCAAGGGGACAAGGGGCAGGACTCCCTAAAGGACAAGTCTGCTAGGCCCCAGGTTCCCTCTGCACCCTTACCAAGTGAGGCTGGGCCAGTTCCTTCCCCACCCATCCAGAGGGAGATAGAGCAGGGGGAGGAAATGGGGGATAGATCCCCATCCTTCTGTGATAGGGATTCCATGTCAGGATCCCCTGCAGCCTCTCTGGGCTACCCAGGTTCTCCTAGCTCTTCAGTCAGGGAGGATATCCCCTCCTTTCAATGCTGTTTTCATGCAGAGGATCAGAGAGATCCTCCTAGGGGGGCCAGGGGACAGGCCTATGACCAATCCAGGCCTGTAGAGGACAAGGGCCCAGCTATGTCAGCAGAAATGAGGGATCTCATCATGCAGGCTATTTCCCAGGGTGTGGTAGAAGCCATGAGGCTACAGGAAGGCAGGGGTGGCAAGGCCTCTAGGCCTGCTCGCCCCCTGGGGGAAAAGAGGACCAGAGTACTCGATTCCCCGGGCACTTCTATCACCACAGAGGTGTCTATGTGGGAGGAGGAGACTGCTGAGGAATTTGCTCTCTCGGAGGATGAGGATATGCCTCCAGACAAGCCCTCCTTCACTGGTCTCTTTAAGCCATCCTTATTCAAGTCCATCTTACACAAGGCCAGAGCCTCTACTGAGCTTGGTGCCAAACCTAAGGACAAGGAAGTCCCCTCTACTTCCCAGGACCTCATGGCAGGGCTGTTCAGCGAAACAACCCCTGACCCAGAACTGATACCAGTCCCTGACATGTTCATGGAGGTTATCCAGCGCCAATGGGCACAGCCAGGTACCCTGGCCAACCCCAGTGGCGCAGACAAATCACTGTATCCCTTAGAACCTAGGCTGGAGGATGTATTGAAGCCTCCAGAAGTGGATGCCCCTGTGGTCTCTCTGACCTCTAATTCTAATCTCCCGGCCGAGTTATTAGAAGGGTTAAAGGCAGAGGATAAGAGGGCAGAAAAGGCTTGTCTCAAAACGCACCAGGCGGCTGCCTGGGTGATCAAAACCTCCACTTCTGCCTCATTCTTTACGAGGGCATCCCTATTATGGCTGCGCCAACTCAGATCTCAGCCCCCATCTGAAGCATCTCGTTGGCGACATGATCTTAACAAGATCATTACGGCTGTGGAATATGCCTCTGATGCATCCCTGCATGCAGCGAAATTCGCCTCCAGGGCACTAGCGTCCAACATCACTTCTCGCCGCCTGCTTTGGCTTCGGCACTGGCAGGCGGACATGAAGGCTAAGTGGAAGCTGGCTTCAGCTCCATTCAAGGGAGAGAACCTCTTTGGGGATTCCCTAGAGAAATTCCTAATTGAGACAAAGGATAAGAGGAAGGTCCTTCCTTCCACCTTCAGGAAGCATGACAGGAAAGGTCAGGGCTCGTTCAGGAAACAGGCCTTTCGGGCACAGGAAGGTGCCCAGACCTCCTCCTCTTCATATTCCTCCCAAAGACAGTTTAACCAGTCCTCTGACAGGTCCCAGGAACGAAACAACTTTTCTTCCAGGGGCAGACAATCCAATCAGGGGTCCTTTCGGAAGCCCTTTCGTGGGGGATCCCACAACCGTCAGTTTGGACGTGGGAAGTGACCGTCTGGGGTCTCCTCCCATCGGGGGCCGCCTGCAATTCTATGCAGACCGTTGGGAGGAAACAACCTTGGACAAGTGGGTCTTAAATACCATCAGGAGCGGTCTAACCTTGGAGTTTCTATCCTCTCCTCCGTGGACCTTTGTTCGCTGCCCACTATCCAAGAACCCTGTAAAGAGGGCTCTCATGCAGGCAGAGATAGATCATCTTCTGCAGATCAACGCAATAGAGGCAGTTCCTCCAGAACAGGAAGGGAGAGGGTTCTATTCCATTCTCTTCCTGGTCCCCAAGAATTCAGGGGGGTGGAGGGCCATTTTAGATCTGAAGCGCCTGAACAGACATCTGGCCTACAAGCGCTTCAAAATGCAGTCTCTTCAGGCGATCCTAAGCTGCATGCGACAAGGGGATCTGCTCACCTCCATCGATCTCAAGGAGGCGTACCTGCATGTGCCCATCCATCCTGCACACAGGAAGTTCCTGCGCTTGTGTTACAACGGAAAGCACTTCCAATACAGGGCGCTTCCGTTCGGACTTTCTTCTGCACCCAGAACGTTCACGAAGCTTCTTGCAGCTGTGGCGGCCCACCTGCGCAAGCTTCCAGTCCGCCTGGAGTGCTATCTGGACGACATCATCATCCACTCAAGGACTCATCAGCAAGCGGTGAGAGATGTAAATGTCACAGCTCACACCTTACAGGACCACGGTTTTTCCGTAAACATGGAAAAAAGCAACCTGACTCCTGCCACACGCATACAACACCTGGGCGCCATAATAGACTCAGTATCTTGCCAGGTGTCCCTGTCTCCGGAAAGAATCCGCAACCTCAGGAGCAGGATCCGGTTGTGTCACAGGAACAGGTCCTGGCAGGTAGTGCAGCTATCCCAACTGTTAGGGATCATGATTTCTTGCCTCAACATAGTTCCCTGGGCACGTCTTCATGCAAGGGAACTGCAATGGTTCTTGCTTCCAATGCAAAGAGCAAAGATCAGCAACTCCACCAGGAAAGTTCGCATCCCACCAAGAGTGACTCGGTCTCTGAGTTGGTGGCAGTCTCGAGCAGTGGAGAAGGGCTGCCTATTCAGAGAACCCGACAGGATCGTGGTAACGACTGACGCCAGTCTCTACGGTTGGGGGGCGCATTGCCAAGGTCAGCTGGCGCAAGGCAGGTGGTCCAGCGCGGAGGCAGCCCGGAGCATCAATTGGCTAGAACTCAGGGCAGCCCGGCTTGCGCTGAGGAGATTTGCAGAACAGCTGAAGGGGCACCACATTCTGCTACTGACCGACAATGTGGCCACAAAGGCTCACGTGAACCGACAAGGAGGGACCCACTCCAAAAGACTCATGTCAGAGGCGGAGGCCATAGGACGATGGGCAGAGATCCACTTAGCGTCGCTGAGGGCGGATCACATCTCCGGAACCAGCAACGTAAGTGTGGATTGGTTGAGCCGTCAGACCATCGACAACTCGGAGTGGCAACTTCATCCGGACCTGTTCGCACAGGTGGTAAGGAGGTTTGGTCTCCCACAGGTCGACCTGTTTGCCTCGGCGGCAAACACACAACTCCAGCGGTTCTTCTCCCGCTACAAGTCAGCACAAGCGGAGGGGACGGATGCCCTGAGGTCCAGCTGGCCTCCAGGGCTTCTATACGCGTTTTCGCCCCTCCCTCTGATCCCGCAGGTGATCTACAAGCTGCTGAAGGAGGGGGCGGAGCTCATTCTGGTGGCTCCACATTGGCCCAGGAGATCCTGGTTCGTGGACCTGGTCGATCTGTCTGTGGAGCAACTGTGGAAAATTCCTCCAGACCAGGTATCCTTGCGTCAGGGGGCCATCAACCATCCAGAGCCCCAATGGTTGCAGTTAGCCGTCTGGCACTTGAGGGGCAGCTCCTGAAGGACCAGAGCCTCTCAGACAACGTCATTAAAACCATCCAAGCTTCCAGACGTCCGGCCACTACTCGCATTTATGACGCGACTTGGGCTGCCTTTTCTTCCTGGTGCAGCAAACGGGACATTGACAGTGTGGAAGCGTCCATCCCTCAGTTATTGGACTTCCTACAAGAGGGCTTGGACAAAGGACTGGCACCAGCCACTCTCAGGCGCCAGGTTGCTGCATTATCCACCATCTTAGCCAGACACCAACTTCAATCCCTGAGTCACCATCCTCAGGTCAAGAGCTTCTTGAAGGGGGCCTACAACATCCGACCCCAGGTGGTGCACAGGTACCCGACCTGGAACCTACCCTTTGTCCTGCAGGCATTGACAGCGGCTCCCTTCGAACCTTTGAGGAAGGTATCTCTTCGACATCTGACTCTTAAGACTGCCTTCCTCATAGCCATTACTTCAGCCAGAAGGGTATCTGAGATTGCGGCCTTCTCGGCCAAGGAAGAGCTGTGCATCATCCACCCAGACAGGGTCATCCTACGGTTAGACCCCGCCTTCATGCCGAAGGTGAATTCTCATTTTCACAGGTCTCAGGAGGTCATCCTCCCGAATTTCTGTCCCAGCCCTCAACACTCCAAGGAGCGCAGGTGGCACAAATTGGACGTGCGAAGGGCAGTCCGCATTTACCTGAAACGAACTAAGGACATCAGGCACTCCGAGGCCTTCTTTGTGTCTTTTCAACCAGGCTCGCTGGGTTGCAAGGTGTCATCTTCAACCATAGGTCGGTGGCTGCGAGCTTGCATTAAGATGACATATGACCTTCAGGGCAAGCCGGTTCCACCTCGTGTAACAGCACATTCCACCAGAAGTGCGGCCACGACCGCGGCCTGGGCGACTCAAGCATCTATTCTGGACATTTGCAGAGCGGCCATGTGGGCGTCTCCCACGGCTTTCATTAGAAACTACAAGATCGATTCCTTTGCCTCTGCCGAAGCCTCTTTTGGCCGTAGAGTATTACAGAAGGTTATTGAGGCTCCGGACAATGTCACTTCTTCCCGCCCTGGGACACAATAGCTTGGGCATGTCCCATCCTTGGACTCTCCAAGCAGCGCTATGGAGAATGACCGTTGACTTACCTGAACGGTCGTTCTCATGGCGCTGCGGAGAGTACAAGACCCACCCAGGGTGATTGTTTAGCTCCGAGATTGTATCTTTACACAGGTGTGAGCTGAGGACGTCTTCGTCGGAGAAGACCTCGTTTTTAAAGACTGAGCCAGAAGAGGCAAAGGAGGCGTGGCCAGAGGGGAAAAATCTACTCAGTCCATGGGCAAACAGGATGTGTTAACCCATCCTTGTACTCTCCGCAGCGCCATGAGAACGACCGTTCAGGTAAGTCAACGGTCATTTACTAGCTCTCTGCCCCTGATCACATTTAAAGATCTTTTATCTGAATGACTTAAATACCTTTACTTCTCCAAATACAAATTATGGAATCATTTCTCTCTTTTCCGCATAGAACATTAGAATAGGTTCATACTTAGCCTTTTTGGTGTCGATCAGGTTAGTATTGATTTCTTGCATTAGGATGTTTTTCAAATGCATTTCAATCCCTTTTCTTATTTTTCTATAAATTGGATCAATTAAGTGGCCTCCTGAAAGCTTCCACCTTCATAGGATTTCTCCATACAATCATTCTTTGTTTGAAAAGTTGTCAGTTACTGTTCACACAAATATAGCCTTCTGACCAGCTAGCAGTCAATGCTGCCACAGTGAAGATGCCTATTCAATGTATTCCTAGTTGCATTGTAAGCAAACCACAAGAAATTTTCCTTGATTAAGCAGAAAGCCTTTTCAACTTGGCAACAAATAAATCAGAATTTTAATCTGTCCTTTCTCCCTGTTTTACAGTTGTGAAAATGGATTGGAGCATTCAATTCCTCATTATGTCACCACATATGTTCCACTGGTGCTTGTTTTGATGGCCAACCCAATTCTTTTCAGTAGAACTGTGGCTGCTGGTAAGATTCCAAATGGCAATTGGATTTTTAATAGGAAAAAGTAAAGATTAATAGAGCAATTCTATTTACTAGAAAGTGGGGGCGGGGGCAGATCCATGGTATATTGCCTTCTGCATTTAAAATGTGGCAGGCTTGCTCTTGCTAGGCAGGATCAGCTTCTTTATAGAATGATATAATGAACACACTTCATTTCTGATTCTCAGTTGCATCTTTATTGAAGGGAAGACAAGGAATCTACACAGAGAATGAAAGGCGGCTGGGGACAGAGATTAAAAATCGCTTTTTCAAAATTATGCTGATCATCATTGTTTGGTAAGATTAAAAAAATTAAAGGAAACTTTTCAAAGTCAGGCAAATCCATACGTTGGATTTTTGGCTGAACTATGTGTATTTTCTTGATCTATAAGTGCTCCACTGTAATTTTAATGTCATATTCCTTTGTCTCTTTCTGTTAATGCAAAACTTTTTTTAATGTTGCCTTTGACAACAGTATTTATCTATCATATGTGGTGGCACAGTTATTAGAATGCAGTATTGCAGTGGTTAGAATGCCGTATTGTTCACTTCCAGGAGTTTGATCCTCACTGGCTTGATTCAGCCTTCCATCTTTCTTTCCATACATCCCTGTGGCCAATTCGCTCTCACAGGGAGGGCCTTCTCCTGGTGCCGTCCACGAGGCAATGCCAACGGGCGACGCCAAGGAGTAGGGCCTTCTCTGTGATGGGCCCAACCCTCTGGAATGACCTCCCCCCCGACATTAGAACCACTACTGACCTCCGCTCCTTCCGACAGAAACTGAAGACACACCTGTTCCGTCTGGCTGGTCTGGCATAATTTATAACGTCTACCTCCTGGCATACACATTCTTACTGGTTTTTAGAGGGATAGTGTTTTAAATTCAACCTGACATGACATTGGGATTTTAAACTTTTGTATCGATTTATTTATTTAGCTGTACAGTTTGGCATATTTTATCCTCCTCTCATACATGTATTTATGTAGTTATTACTATGTTTTAATTTGTTGTATTTTGATACGGACTGTACACCGCCCCGAGTCCCTTTTGGGAGAGGGGGCGGTATATAAACGCTAATAATAAATAAATAAATAAATAAATCTTTCTGAGGTTGGTAAAACGAGGACCCAGATTGTTGTGAGCAATATGCTGACTCTGTAAACTGCTTATAGAGGGCTGTGAAGCACTATGAAGCGGTATATAAGTCTATATGTCTACTGATGTATTATTTATATATCATCCAAAGCAGATTTGATTTTTCATTCTTGGAATAAAATTTCCATAAGGGAAAAAATTCCAAATATAACTGGAAAGATCATTCTGGGTACTATGGAACTCTATGAAATATTTGCTTTGAGACTGTTTATCCCACAAATAATAACCAAAGGTTATGGGCAACGTATTTTGGCATTGTCGGGATTTAAAAATAATAGGAGAGGATGGCCTGGAACATAAAGCAATAATATATTTGAAAAGATAGGAATTTTTGGAGCGTTTATGTAACCTATCACTGGTTGATCCAGTGTTGGGTTTAGGTTGTTTTTGTATTTTTTTTTCATGAGTCAATAATTAATTCGTCATGATTCCATGCAGGATGAGGACTATTAGATAGATTTAGTTGATATAAATGAGATAATAATGAAGCTGATGAATGAATCAGTCTTAATGTCAGAAATCATCCAGAAAGAATCAATTAAGGAATCAAATTATGCCAGAGAGTAAAAGCAAAGGTGCTATGCTTAACAAATATAGGGAAAGGGAAAGTCAAACTCTACAGTAATGAGCTGAAAAGGAGATTTTGGGAAAAAGCTGATGAAAGATTAGTTTAAAAATCAATTAGAAGAACATAGATAAATATGAATTAATTACCCGAGATGTGGGGAAAAACTGATGTATGATATAAAAATGCATAATTATTATGTTGGGCAGACCTCAGAATTTTAATTTTGTAAATAGCACTAAACAATCTATGCTATAATGTATATACAAGGTGCAACTTTTAAGTTTTTTAAAAATCCCCCAAATGTGAAGAATTGAATAAAACTTTATAGTTTTATGGGTGGGATGGGGGACAACAGACTCAAACTCAACCCCTCCAAGACTGAGTGGCTGTGGCTACCGGCACCTCGGTTCAGCCAGCTGACTCCATCGCTGGCCATAGGGGGCGAACAATTGCCCCCTGTGGAACGGGCGCGCAATTTGGGCGTCCTCCTAGATGCCCGGCTGTCAATGGACGACCAAGTGGCAGCTGTGGCAAGGGGGGCGTTCCACCAGGTTCGCCTGGTGCGCCAATTGCGCCCCCTTCTGGACCGGGATGCCCTACGCACGGTCACTCATGCACTGGTGACGTCTCGCCTGGACTACTGCAATGCTCTCTACATGGGGCTTCCCTTGGGACGCGCCCGAAGACTGCAGCTAGTCCAGAACGCAGCCGCGCGGGCTGTCATGGGGAGTACTAGGTACTCCCACGTAACACCACTCCTGCGCGAGCTGCACTGGCTGCCTGTGGTTTTTCGGGTGCGTTTCAAGGTTTTGTAATAAAAATTTTATTGGTTTTTCAAAATTTATAGGGAAAAGGGTAAATGGACAGGTATACAAATTTTGGCAGTTGCAAAATGTGAGAGGCATCCCTCCCTCCATACCCGTAACATACATTTATATATAATGCATTAGTATATAATTGATTATAATCAGCATATTAGTTCTATTATTAAATTCGATCAAATTAAACATTACAATATAAAATCCAAATATAATTCCATTTTCACTTTCGGTCAATTTATAATAATATGATTTTCTTATTTATTTCTGTGATCTGAGTCTTCTTGCTATTGCCCCATCTCCCTCCACTGGCAGAGCTCTGGCCCCTCCCGTGTCCTGCGTGTCCGTTGTGGTGTCTGGTGGTTTCTCTAGGAGTGTTTTATTTTTTTCCATAAAGGCCTGCGCCTCTATGGGTGAATTAATTCTAATTCTTGTCTCCTCCCAGAATATCAGCATACCTTCAGGCATCAACCATCTAAACCACACCCCTTTCTGGTATAATTTATTCGCTAATTGCAAATAATTTTTTCTTTTTTCTCTAATCTTCTTAGGGATCTGCTTCAGAATGGTTATCTCCATATCATGATATGTCAATGCTTGCCCCCTTTGTACACCCAGAATTTCATCTCTTGTGCTTTTTCTAAGGAATTTAATGTGAACCTCCCTGGGTACATTGTGTGTTCTAGCGTAAGCTGAGTTCACTCTATAAACCAGGTCTATATCCCACCCCATCTGTTGTTTTTCTTTGTGTGTGTAGTCAGCCAGAATGTTTGTCATGATGTCCCTTATATTTTCCCCATCTTCTTCTATAACATTTTGAAATCTAAGATAATAGGACATTCTCTCAAATTCTAATTTCATCTGTTGGATGTCAAGATCTTTGTTCCCTTTCTGCACAGCTTCCACCCCCCCTCACCTCCTCCACCCCCCCTTCCACAAGATTCAGTCTTTGTGAGTTCTTATATATTTGGGCTTGATTTTCTTTAATTTCATCTTTCATTTCCCTTAGCTGTTTCTTGATTTCCTCCTGGCCCTGTAGAATTTGTTGAAGCATTTGTTGAAAGTCCATCTCTGTAGTCTTATGTTGCATCAGTTCTGTTATCTTTGACTGTGTGGCTGGACTGGATGTTGCGGATGTTGGAGCAGAAGTGGCAAAGCCAGGTTTTCCAGGAGGGGGTCTTTTAGATGCCATCCTTTATAACGTTAGAAGTTCAGTCCAAATATGAAGTAAGCAGTTAGAAAAGAAGGGTAGCCAGGTGAATCCGGGAGCAGAAGAACCAGGCAGAAGAGAATCTCTCCAATAAGTCTGGCAATAGATAGAAAATTTCCCCTAGAAGGTTGAAAAAAATACCAATCCACAAGAGATTCCTCTGGGAGACACGGAGACAAAGACCGGAAGCCTGAATTTTAAAGGTGGAGTCAGGTTTCAGAGTTCATAAAGACAACGGAAGTGTGCCATCTTGCCCTGCCAGTTTTGGGCACAGAGGCGTAACAAAGTTTTTAAAAAGTTCCAAAAGTCCTCAAATCATTGTAATATGTAAGATTAAATTGAAAAGAAAATCATCTCAGCCTAAGTGAGGCTTCATTCGTTGGCTCTCCCCCCTCCTCCTTCCCCGGGGGCTGAGAGCAAAATTGTTTCTCACCGCTTGTCCAAGGGGGGGGGGGGGAAAAACCCCTCCCTCCAGCCGCACCTCCAAAATGCTCCGAAAGTTATTTTAAAGTTTTAAAAGCTGAGTAAATCTTCATGCAAAGTAAGGGATGAAGAGAGAAGCAACCTCACCGCACCGCAGCTGCTTCCTTCAATTGTAGCATTCTCCAGTCGGCTTATAGCGAGGCGCGAGGCGTAGGAACGCGAAGCGCCCTCCGAGCTTGCTCCCCGGTGCCTTGGGCGCGCGAGAGAGCTCCCGCCGGCTGCCGCCGCTGCAGGAGTCCCCCGCGATGCCGCCCCTCCGGCAGGACCCCTCTGCGGGGTGTCCTGTGCCCCCCAAGGAGTGGGGAAGCCCACCGGGGAGCCGGAGCGGGCAAAGAGCTGCCCGTCGCCGCTGCCGCCGGAACCGGAACCCGTTTCAAGGTTTTGATCACCATCTTTAAAGCGCTCCATGGCACAGGACCTAGCTACCTGCGGGATCGCATCTCTCCACACACATCCCTGTGGCCAATTCGCTCTCACAGGGAGGGACTTCTCCTAGTGCCGTCCACTAGGCAATGCCAACGGGCGGCGCCAAGGAGTAGGGCCTTCTCTGTGATGGGCCCAACCCTCTGGAATGACCCCCCCCCGACATTAGAACCACCACCGACTTCCGCTCCTTCCGACAAAAATTGAAGACACATCTGTTCCGATTGGCTGGTCTGGCATAATCATAACTGCTACCTCCTGGCAAACATATTTCTTAACTGGTATTTTAGGGGAATTGTTTTTAAATTTAATTTTATGGGATATTTGTAGGGGTTTTAAACTATTTACTCAGCTGTACAGTTCTGTTAAACCTTTTTTATCCTCCTTCTTATCTATTTATCTATTTAATAATTTTAATTGCTTAATTTTATAGTTATTTATATGATGTATTTCCGATATGGACTGTACACCGCCCCGAGTCCCTTTCGGGAAAGGGGGCGGTCTATAAGCGCTCAGTAAATAAATAAAATAAATAAAAATAGTTATTTCATCAAATAAATTGGTAATATGCAATCAACTAGGTTTTGATTTTTAGCAATGATATAAATACTATATTCTCCATGACAACCTACCCCAAAATGAAATAAATATCTAAATCATTCCAACTGTCAACTTTCTTCCCTTCAGTATAGTAGTACAAAATAGTCAGGATGGCACTTTTTTGGTTCTACTATTAAGCAATTGAAGCTTAAAAATTATTTGGTGATTGACTTTAAAGAACCTACAGCAGATTTTGCAGTAGATGAGGAACATTTCTATCCACTCCTGCCTTTCTTGTTCTTTGAATGTACAGACCTCTGGCTGTTAACATGTCAGTAACACTGAAAATCATAAATGGGATACAGTAACCCTGTCTCAGCACTAAGCACTAATAAGGCAAACAAAATAAAAAAAAATGGCCCTATACTTTTATGTATGGTGTATGTATGTGATGTGTGTGTGTGTGTGTGTACATACATATATTATATACACTATATGTGTGTATGCATACAGCTATGGATATGCAGATATAGATATAGAAATCTGAGAGTCAGTTTGATCTAGTGGTTAAGGTACCAGGCTACAAAATGGGAGAGTGTGTTCTAATCCTGCCATAGGTATGGGTGACCTTGGGCGAGTCATTTTCCCTCAGCCCAATCCATCTCACAGGGGTTTGTTGTGGAGTTTTAGAGACGTTTAGGGAAGTGGGGGGTCAAAAAGTGTCAAGATTAGGTGGGCAACTGTGTAATCAAAACTCCTTCCCCTTTTAACATGTGTTATGAATGTCATAAGTAAAAAAAGTGGAATTGTAATCACATAGTTGTACTCACTGTCTTGACTTTTATCAACTCCCATTGATGTTCCTGTCATCATCTCTTTTTACAGAATTTTTTATCCACATACATTGTTGTTCAAAGTTTGTGGTTTGGAACAAAACTGCATTTTCTGGCATGGGAAGCCATGTATTTTGATGACACCAATAAAGTGCTTCATATTCTATCAGGAAGAATCTCAATAGAACTCACTATTGAACGTCCCATAAGATATATCAGTGGTAATTTGGGATAATTGTGATTATATGGAGATCTCTTGCTTACCTCTTTTTCTCTTGTTTACATCATTCTGCTTCATCTTTTGAGTAGATAAATGACATAAAACTATTACAGTTGAAAGCTTTTAATGACCAGACTGAGGGCTAAATTAACCCTGCATAGAGTGTATAATAGGCTTTCCCCACTCCCTAAACAGTAAGTCCTAAGAAAATATAATCCACCAGATGAAATATGGTCTAATTGCTCTTCCAATTTCTATTGCTATGTAATAGCATAGCTTGATATAATACTAAGAAGTAAAAAATTCATTCATTTTATAACTGTAGAGTTATAATAGTGCTCTAACTAAAAACATATTATTTAATAATTTTTCTGTGCTTCTGTCACTTTGAAGGGATTTTAACAAATGCCTGTAGTCATACGAATATTTATTATCCCTGAAAGGAAAACAAGTAATGTTGATAGAAAATTGTTTTAACTTTGCTTTGAAAATAACAAATAATAATAAGGCATTCTGTCTTGTTTTTATCCATAACTTTTACATCCATAAAAGCTGGTCATCAAATATCATAAATGAGGGTCTTCTGTTCTACCTGGAAATGCAACCAAATATCAGTGGAAGCTCCTTGAAAAATATCAGAACTGCGGCACTGATCACATGGATTATAATGGTATGGGCTTTTCTAGCACGTTGGTTACAGGGAAACAGCCAGCATATTTAAGTACATTAATATGTACATATGGATATTTGCAAATAATAAATCAGAAGAATGACTTGGATAACTTTTTAAATCTTTTTCTTACAAAGAAATGTGTTACACTCATGAAAGATTGCGGGAGAAAAGAAAGAAAAAATGGAAAGATATCAGCATTTTGGATTCTATTTAAAAGGAACAAATACAGAGATTTATAAAAACAAATGAAATACAAAGTTGGCTTATTTGATCAAGGTTAATATGTATGTATGTATGTATGTATGTATGTATGTATGTGTGTGTGTGTATGTATGTATGTATGTGTGTTACAACCCCTTGTATGCCCAAATATGGGAGGGAGCTCACTACTCCCCCTTTCTGTCCTTCGGCTCATTACAGAGGATCATCCAGGCAGAAAACCATATTTTTATTTTTAATGTTGCCTTTTTATTTACAGAAAGGGGGAGTAGTGAGCTCCCTCCCATATTTGGGCATACCAGGGGTTGTAACACAAATACATACCTATTTCCCTGGCTCAACTGATAAGGAGGCGAGCCTGTGGCTTAGTGGCTAAGAGTCCTGCCTAAGATATAATACAGCCCAGGTTCGAATCCCAGTAAGGGTATGGCTAGCTGATGAGAGCTAATTAGCTCGAAATAGATCTATACTAGTCTCCCTTTATTTATTTATCAGTACAAATACAACACAAATATAAAAAGGCAACATTAAAAATAAAAATATGGTTTTCTGCCTGCATGGTCTTCTGTGATGAGCCGAAGGACAGAAAGAGGGAGTAGTGACCTTCCTCCCATATTTAGGCATACCAGGGGTTGTAACACAAATACATACATACATACACACACACATACATACATACATACACACACACACACACACACATACATACATACATACATACATACATATATAATGTTGTATTTGTGCTGATAAATAAAGGGAGACTAGTATAGATTCATTTCAAGCTATTTAGCTCTCATCAGCTAGCCATACCCTTACTGGGATTCGAACCAGGGCTGTATTACATATTAGGCAGTTATATTAGCCACTAAGCCACAGGCTCTCCTCCTTATCAACACAAATATAAAAAGGCAACATTAACAATAAAAATATGGTTTTCTGCCTGGATGGTCTTCTGTGGTGAGCCGAATGACAGAAAGAGGGAGTAGTGAGCTCCCTCCCACATTTGGGCATACCAGGGGTTGTAACACAAATACATATATATGTATGTATGTATGTATGTATGTATGTATGTATGTATGTATGTATGTATGTACAAAAGCATATATATAATGCTTTTTCTAGTAATTCTTAATTGGTTTTCTCAACTAGAACTGAATGACAAGGCTTTAAAATAGATAAGTTATGAAAAGAAGCGTTTGTGTTGCATTTTCAGAAAAAGTGATAAACTAGTGTTAGAAGGAAAGGAAAAAAATAAGAAGTTTTATCTGATTAAAAGTAAAATATAGACTTATGGTATGTGTTAAATTTATGAAGGAGTTTCTGAGAGAGACAAAGAGAAAATGAAAACAAATAAACTGGTGAGTTATTTACTTGAAGGGATGTTTCTGATAGCTCTTAATGTATTTTCTTGATTAGATCCAAATTAAAAGGCATTACAGATTTGTTTATAGGTTAAAAAATGGGAAGAATTTTTTTGTTGTATTTTTAGAGAAAAATTTAAGCGTGTTAAAAGCAAAGAAGTATAAAATTGATTAAGGTTAAAAATGCAAGTTGTTCATTTTTGGTAACTTTTAATGAACTTTTGCTGATTAGGATTAAATGACGATTAGGATTGAATGTCAAAAGTGTTATAATTTATTTATCAATGTTAAAAAGATCCTAAAGAGAGAACAATTAAATTGTTACCAGAGGTAGTTCTTGATTTACAACCACAATCCCAAAATTCCTGTGGCTTATCAAGACAGTTGTGAGTTTTGCTCCATTTTACAATCTTTCTTGCCACAATTGTTAAGTGAATCACTGCAGTGATTAAATTAGTAACATGGTTATTAAGTGAGAGATACTTTTTATGATGGCATCAATGAGATCTGAAACTGAAGATACTGCCACACCAGATCAATTTGTCCAAAATATTTAACTTAAGCCACCACACACAAAAATTTGGAGACACCCTGAAAGATACAATACAATACAATAGTAGAGTTGGAAGGGACCTTGGAGGTCTTCTAGTCCAACCCCCTGCCTAGGCAGGAAACCCTATACCATTCCAGACAAATGGCTATCCAACATCTTCTTAAAGACTTCCAGTGTTGGGGCATTCACAACTTCTGGAGGCAAGCTGTTCCACTGATTAATTGTTCTAACTAGTAGATATATATCTACTCTATGTAAATAGCAGGAACATAAGGAAAACAGAATTACTTAAGATATATTTTATTTTTGAATGTTGTTGTCTGCTTTTTTTTTTTTTAATAGAGGATGACTGTGTGATTTGAGGTCTGATTCTTTAGTCTGAAATAGGAGACAATAATTAGCACAGAAAGCTGGGCTACTTTATACTGTTTTAAATCCTCACTAAAAGTATGATAATCTGCCCTTTGGCCCTCAAATAATTTCCTCTGTTCTTTCCTTCCTAGGGAGTGCTGAACCCCATGCAAGGCTTTCTTTTCACATTGGCTTTTTATGGCTGGACTGGCTGGAATCTGGACTTGCAGTGGCAGAAAAGCCCAATTCCATGGGATTCTCTGTCCACCTCAACTGCTGCTGGAAATGGCTATGCTTTGCCAAGCGGAAACTCAGTGAATTTCCATGACTCAAAGAAAACATCAACAGTGCCCATCCATCAGGCAGATGAAACTTTAAGCATACTGTCTGAAGGAAATCTGGGCAACAGTGAGGGATTAATTAAGAATTCCCCTGTCTACCAAGGCTGGTAAACTTCAGGATTCACTCACACGTTCACTGGCAAGATTTGACCTGCCTAAAATACCGTTAGCTTATTTATTCAGTTACTAGATCAGTGCTGAGGAATAAATGGATACATGATCCAGACCTTGAAGAAATGTTCCACTTAATATTTACACAAGGTGACACATCAGTTTTTTAAATGGGACTTTCTAATCATTTATTTAAAAAAGCAAAACAAAAAATAAATGGTTGTTGAGGCAAATATGATACTAATAAATTCTGAGCATGTCAGAATGAAGTATCGGTAAATTCTTTAATGTACTTTTATGTCTTCTGCAGGATGCGTTGCCAGCAAGACAATTTTAGTTAATACAAGACATTAGGGAATCTCAATAGTTCTAATGATTTACCTTAAAATTTTAAACTAAAAACATTCCACTGTAACCTAGTATGTAATTTACAAAGCATTACATGGCTTACTATTATTGCCTCCTTTTCTTGTTTGTTTGCTTTTCCTCAGTTGAAAGCATCCCACAATCTTAATCATAGCTGCTTCTCTCTATTCTTTCTTTCTTTCCTTAACAAGCAGAGATGTGATTGTGCTAGAAGAGGGATAGGGAACAATGGCCCTTTTATGACTTGTGGACTTCAACTCCCAGAATTCCTGCCAGCCAGCCATGCTCAGGAATTCTGGGAGTTGAAGTCCACAAGTCACAAAGGGGCCATCGTTCCCCACCCCTGTGCTAGAAGTTCCATCACTCCTCTGATGATGTTGACTCCTTTATTCTAGCTACCTTCTGGCCAGCAGTTATATCCAAAACACATGCTAGTTAAGATTTAGTTCTGCATTCTGTTTCTCTACAGACCAATTACACTGTTGTGAAAGTTAACTTTTGGAGTGGGGGTGGATTGCTTTGTATTGTATTAATTATTCCTGTGTCTTTCTAGATACATATTACCATCTTACTTACTGTGACTTTTTAATGATTTTTGTTAAAAGTAATGCATAAAAAAGGCATGTTAATGCAAGATGCAGTGATACAAATTATGCAGATTCATGAAAGATAACTAGTGGTATGCAAATTAGCAATCTCCAGTATCTAGATTTAGCATATGCCTTAAAGATTAATGCATTATTGTTTAGTATATGCCTTAAAGGTTAATGCATTATTGTTAGCCTTTGGTCTGCTACATGAAACCAATCACAGATTTTGTTCAACAAATAAGTTAAAGAAAATTATAGCTTAGGAAGTTTGTAAACTAACAATTTAGTTTTTAACCTTTATTGTTATTTCTTACATAATACACTTTTTAAAATAAAGAATAACCTAATTAGCATTTGTCTACACCTTCTGTCAATCTAAATTAGCCTTATGTATTGATGGTATATTATCAGCTATATAGATAATATAAAATCCTTTTCATTGTTATGATGGGCATCAGTACCTGTTGTCATAATGCATGCTTTATAATGCCCAAAAAGCATATAGTTTAGCATTTAGTTTAAAATTGCACTGTTTGTTATGACATATTATAGTAGAACAAACAATTCATCTTCTCTTTTGCAGTGTCTTGAGTGTCTCATATTAAGCAAAGGGATACTGAATATCCACTGAAGTGTTAAGATGGTTATACACAAACACAGCAATGTGCCATAACAATCATAGATCTCATTTAGGCCCAAAATGCCACTTATGACTTAGTTAAATTGATCTGATATACTAGGAATATAACAATTAAAAAGGCAGAATCTTGCCTGAGGAGACATAAATGTAATATATTAAGTATATTCACCTTCATGTATCAAGTATTTTGCTAATTATATTCTTAATGAAAATTTGTTATTAACATTTATATCCCTCTATATGTTCAAAGCACTAGGAATCTATTTTGTTACGTCTCCCCAGGATAGTATCCAACTGGTTGTTTACCTCATTGCAGAAATCAATTAAGAACATAATTATGGAGATAGGAGACAGCCAGTCTGGGGTAGTGGTTAAGGCATCAACCTAGGAACTGCCAGACCATGAGTTCTGGTCTTGCCTTAGGTTCAACCCAAGCTGGGTGACCTTGGGCCAGTTACTTTTCTTCAGCCCTAGGAAGGAAGCAATGGCAAATCACTTCTGAAAAACCTTGCCAATAAGGTTTTTTTTTGGCATTTGCCTTTAAGAATCTGGCATGATTGGAAGAAATGGAGATAGGAGTCTGGCTTGTAGATGGTGAGGCTGGCTAGGTGAAGAAAAACTTGAGAAAGAACTTTTAGACCAGTGTTTCTCAAACTTGGCGACTTTAAGTCCTGTGGACTTCAACTCCCAGAATCCCCCAGCCAGCTGTGCTGGCTGGGGGATTCTGGGAGTTGAAATCCACAGGACTTAAAGTCACCAAGTTTGAGAAACACTGTTTTAGACCCTTCAGCTACTTCGCAACCAACCAGGAAATGAAAGATGTAACATTTAAATAACAAGGGAAACCAAAAGTGCCTAGATGGTACATACACTGAAAACTAATTATCAACTGTTTTCTAGACTTGACATGGGCATAATACCTGGAATTGATGAAACAGTTAAAGTTGTAACCTTTTGATTCCAATTTTGTTGTGTTAAATCTGATCATGCATGTAATATTATAGTGATTTTAAATAAGCAAAGCAACAGCAGAATTTTAGAAATTATTTATGAGTTACCACTATTTAAGCAGTAAAGTTTAATATAGCAACCTTTCCTGACCTTATGGTACTTTCAACCTCTTGGAAAAGTCCAAATCTTAAGAAAGTTACTATCAGACTGGCAAATCTGGTCAAAGAGCTGAAACTTCTAAGCAAAACAAGTACCAAAAATATTTGAAAGCTAGTTTGAAATTTATCAAGGCTGGTTTTTGGAGAATTAGGAAGCAGTAGTGGATAACAGTTACACAATACACAAGAAAACATTACAGTCCTAGATATATAAAACGTATCTGTATAGTTAAACATCCAGGATTTCATTAGAGTTAAGTTGGAATTTTCAGGTTTATCAAGGGCTTCTGCATTATGAACAAAACAAGTATCAGCTGTGGATATTAATATTGTATTCAAGACCTTTCTCCCACTCCAGAAAATTAATTGAAGTGATATTGTAATATTTGCTTGTTAAACCAAAGCAAATTTGTATCTGCTGTATTATAGCTGGATTTAAGATAACCTGGAGTGCCACATTCATGTAATTAAGACAGAATTATAATTCTTACCTTAGATAACAATAATCACTCTGGGATCAAGAATTGAAAGTTTGTTTCACTGACTTTTTGTCAGTATTTGAAAAATCATTAAAAAGCTACATGATATAATCTTATCTTATTTCTACTATAAAAGATGGGTCCAATTCAATAGTCATCAATGGGTGCATTCAAAAAGATTGAGAAAATGTGTAGAATTCAACTTATTAGAATGGCGATGGAAATTACACCTTCACATCTATGTTTGTGATAATTTGTTTCTTTTTAATTAAGGAATACTTTCAGGCCACATTTTTACAAAAATAAAAGAAGCCTGGACTTTCACACAAACTGAAAGCCCAGTGCCTTTCATACCTGGGTAAATTACCAACATTTGGCAAAAGTGTTTTTTCTTTGGTAACTCATTACCCAATTACAACAAGAACATTTAAATAAGGACTTTCTGATCAGCAGTTTTGGGTAATGAAGGAGAAAGTTTGGGAAACACTGCTGAAATCTCATTTATTTGTTGGTGCATTAAAGAAGTTCAAAGGAGGAGGGAAAGAAAAAAACAATGCAACATTAACTTTGATGACTGAAAGTCACATTTCCAATCCCAAATAACATTCAACTGCTTTCCTGTCCATAGTAGGAAACTTACTTTTTCCACTGTGGTTTTTCCATCTATGCTAGGAGATGGAAAATGAGGCAAAACATCAAAGTTTGGGTTTTCAACATTTCAACTCTTATTGGGACTTTGTAAATTTGTATAATAAAAGTCTTGCTGTTAAGACTTTAAAGTGCATTCTACAGTTTTCTCCCTTATAAAAATAACAACAGTTATTGGTATTCTATATCTCTCTGAACTTAATAAAAAGTTCTCTCTCCTTTGTCATGCTAGATACTGTTTCTAGTACAACTAAACTCTGCATTTCAAGTATAACCCATTAATTTGTTTTATACTAAACAATGTGCACAAAACATTTAAAGTAAGCTGTGGAGAATAGGTTGTTATGGTTCCTCCATAGCAACCTATTGCTTATGATTCTTCCTTCAACTTTGAGACAGAAAATATAGATGATGCATACTTTGAAAGTAATAACATTTTGCATTTCATGGAAACACAACATTTCTCGGATAATTATTTAAGGCATCCTGACTTTTCTCAGGCTTCTGCACAAACCTGAAACAGAGATGGCACATCGTTAAGAAATCCACTCTTAATGGATTTTTTTAGGCTGGAAAAATGATGCATCTTTTTTTTCAGCCTATAAAAAGTCAAGGTGCTTCAATGAACAACAGAGATATTGAAGTAAAACAAAGACTGAAGCATTTTTTCAAAACATATCCAGGACTGGAAACACCTCCCTTACTTTACTCATTTGAATGCATTGATTACCATTTGCTGTTCTTTGCTTTATTTTAATGAGGGATAAACCACCACTACTCCAACTCCACAGAATGCTTCTTTTGGTTTGATGTGCATTCCTTTCTTCCTTTCTTTTTTCCACACTTCCTTGCTGAATAAGGTGCTTAAAGAATTCTAAACACTCCAGCTAAGATCTAATAAAAATAAATAAATAATGTCCAGAAGCATAATCCTGTCACATACCAATGTTTTACTTCTTTAGTTTACTTTGTTTATGGCAGGGGTGTCCAAACTTGGGAACTTTAAGACTTGTGGACTTCAACTCCCAGAATTCCCCAGCCTGGCTGGGGAATTCTGGGAGTTGTAGTCCACAAGTCTTAAAGTTCCCAAGTTTGGACACCCCTGGTTTATGGGATACTCAAAATATCCCATTTACCTGTTATTTGGAAACTACAAGTACATAACATTTGAAGACTAAAACATAAAAAAAATAGCCTGCCTATATTGGCAGCTATTTCTGAGGAAATTCCACGGTAGCTTTCTTTTTATCATAAACATTGCTTTTAAAAATTGTAAATTCCATTAAGGAATTTTGAATAATCCAACCGTAATTTTAACTATGCAATTCTAATAAAGTAATATTTTTCCTCTTGGAAAAAAGAAGAATGGCATGACTATTTTTAGTTGCTTTGATCACACAGTACAAGCATAGGAACTGACAACTTACGTAGAACTTAGGTATCCAGACTTAAAATAATAAATCTATTCTGTACATTTCTAGTCTTTAATTCTGAAAAGTTGAGTAGGTTGATAGTGCCTCATAAAATGTCAGAAGTATTAGTATATATGTAATGTATACTGTACTTAAAGGATTTTAGTGACTAAAACATACAATGTTTTCATATCTAGCACAAACAAAATTATACAATTTTGCAACATGAGACCTTAGTAATATAAAAGTCTTAAGAACTGAAGACAAAAAGAAAATGCTGATAGCATACAAGGAATAACTCACGCAAAATTGTTCTAATATCAAAATATAGCAATTTATTCAAGACACTGAATATGATCTCTTGATTTTCTTCTTGGAACAAATGAATTACAACACACAAGGTGATTTGTTGAAAGAAAGTGAGTGTGGTTTTTGGGTATGTGTATGTGCGAGCGTGCATGTAAGAGGGGATGGGTATAGAGAGAAAATGGGCAAAGGGAGGTGTTTCAACAGAATTTGTGAAACGCTGAAATGAGAACCAGGCCTGGCTTCAAGTCTGACACAGACAATAAAACTTCAGAAGCCAGAATTTAGACTACCAGTGAGTGGCTGAAAATATAATTTGGAAAGGAAGGAAAGAAGGAAGGAAGGAAGGAAGGGAAGAAAAAACAGGGAAACAAGCTATAAAAATGAAAAAAAGTGCACATCACCTGGGACCAAGATTATAGTTTTGTTTTAAAATAAAAAATAAAAATGCAATCTCTTATATTAAGAAAAAATCTTTGCGGAATCTAGAAATTATTAGGCATTTTGATTCCCCATACAGGAACCCTGTTTACCATATTAAAGATGTAGTATCCCATTAGTTCACATGTATCTCAATTAAGTCTAAATTCAAATAGAATGTCCAGAATTTTATTCCAGAATTGGTTATGGAATAATATTTTATCATTTTAATATTACAATACAGGTAGTCCTCTATGTACAACCATTCATTCAGCAACCATTCAAAGTTACAACAGCACTGGAAAAAGTAACTTACAACCAGTTGCACTTACAACTATCATAGCATCCCCACTTCGGCAACTGGCATGTAGGGTTGCAGGGTCCTGGGGTCATGTGATTACCATTTGCAACCTCCTCAGCTGTCTCCTGACAAGTAAAGTTAATGGGGAAAGATAGATGCTTTTAATGGCCGTGTGATTCACTTAACAACTGCAATGTTTCACTTAACTTTGGCAAAATATGTTATATTATTGGGCGCAGCCTACTTAACAACCGTCTTGCTTCACAATGAAAATTCTAGTCCCAACTGTGATTGTAATTTGAGGACTATCTGTAGTTTATTTATTTATTAATATGCCTCACTACCCAGTTATTGTTGATTTGAAGCCAGATTTAAAGTATTGTCTTAAGCAGTAATATTGTGCATGTCTACTTAGAAGTGAATTTCTTTGAGCGCACTCAAGTCTAATGTCTTGGGGTGAAATACTATTTGAAAAATAAAAATAAAAATGATGAAATTGGTTCTGTCTTATCAAATATATCTACATAATTTGCAAATAGTATTTCATATAGAGTGAAATGTTAAGATTCTTTCATAACTTCAAGTATATATTTGAAAGCAGAATCATGGTACACCAATGGTAATATTTTTTCCTTTAAAAAGTCATGATTTTTAAGAAAAAAATAATTCAAAGTAAATTTTGAAGTTTATAATTCTGAAATTATGTTTTAATATTCTGTCAAGTTACAACATGGGATAATGAATTTATGCCATGGAATATTTTACTACTTGCACGATTAATTTAAAGAATCTTTTTCAAAGAAGTATAGGCAAAACTGCCTTTCATGAAGATTAAAAAGATACTGCATCTTTAAATAGGGATTCATTTGAATTGTTCTTTTAAATGATGGAATCCAATCCAATCCACATATGTTAGATATTTTAAGTTTTTAAAATTGTGTTTTAACATAAAAATACTACGACCTTTATTTCTTATTCTAAAAATACATGGGGCTCTTTCTTTTTCTTAAAAAGTAATCTTTCTTCTGTAAAAAGCTTTTCCGGCACCTAAAGCACTTAATACACATTTTTTGAAAGTGCCCTTCAGATTTCAAGATCTGAAGCATGGAAACATTAAAGAAGTAGCAGAATCAAAGGATAAAGAAAAGAGAAAAGATGGGGGGAGGGGTGAAGAGAAGAAATGAGAAACAGAAGCTGTCACTAATGATGCCCATCTGCCCTTTGCATTAACTAGGCACAAATGGAAAGAACAAAGCAAAAAGTTGGTGAGAAGAAAGAAAACAAAGGGAGAGAGAGAGAAAGAAAGAAGAGAAAGAAATAAAGAAAGAAAAAGAAAAAGAAAAAGAAAGACATTCAGTTTGAACCTATGCCTGTTATTGTCAAGGCTGTAACATTCCAGCTGATAAGAAAAAAATCACTGAACAAATAACAGTAGTCTAGAAAATACAAAGTGTTTGGATTACAAATTTGAGTGTATCATCAATACAAACTGGTTTTTGAACGTCCTTTGGGAGAGCAATTATAGTGTCCAAACTAGAAAGAAAAACAATGCAATACCACATGGAGGAGAACTTTTTCCCATTTTGGTTTATCAAAGCATTTTGCTTCATAGATTTTGTTTTCCTTTTAATTGTTATTGTTTTTGGCACAGCTTTTTGTCTTCTTTTTAGCAGCTGTCAAAGTGAGGTCTCAGAGATCTGACCCCAGCAAACAGCAGGTTTAGCTGTTGATGGCCATCTTCTTGCTTGCCTCCAAAGGCTGTAAGTTCATAGTGGAAAAATCCCCCCTCCCTAAGTGATTCTGTTTTAAAACCTTGGTGAAGGTTGGTGGACAAAACATTGCAAGCTCCTTTTGCCTGGGAGAAATGCATTATTTGTTTAGTTCTGCTTCTGTTTATTTCCCCCAGTGTTTGCCATTCCAGAGATGTTAAAAGTATGTTTGAAGAATGCTTCCACCTCCACATTCAATGCTGGTCCATTTGCAGTTTCTTCTAAAATATTTATTTTTGCAGGTCTAGAACACACACCTGGAACACAGAAAAATTGGGCACCAAATAAACTCTTTAAAAAATTTTTTATTGCTAAAAAAGAAAATGTTGGACATGGTGAAACTGTCTTGGCGGTCTCTCGGCCACACAGCAAATAACACAAATCTTTTCAATGCATACAAGCAATGAGAATTCAATAAACATTGCTACTTAATGATTACATATGCATACTTAATCTCTTCTACATGAATGCAATAACAATTATAATTATAATTACATAATATACTACCTGTATTGCCTTATGTTTCAATCTATGCATCTTTGTGCTAATTTGTTCCACTTCCCTTCCCTTCCTTAAATCCAACCACTGATAAAATCTATCCCAAATCTCATAGTATTCTGTCTCTCCTTTATTTTTCAATTCTAGTGTCAGTCTATCACATTCTGCACAATCAAGTATTTTATTTATTATTTCCCTTTCTTTAGTTTATGTTTCCATTCTTCCATTGTTGAGCATAAACTATTCTCGCAGCTGTTATGATATATAGTGTTAAATATGTTAACCCTTTGCTTAAATCCTCTTTAATAATTCCTAATAGGAATATTTCTGGTTTGGGTTCCATTCTCTGTCAAGTCAATTTTTCCAGCCACCTTTAATTTTTTGCCAATATTCTTTGGTTTTCCTACATGACCACCACATGTGATAGTAGGTGCCCGGTGTTTGGTCACATTTCCTCAAATAACCTCATAATAACTTTTGATAATTCAATTGTATACATTTCTATCAGGATAATGAACAGGAGCATACTTGCATTTTCATAAAATGTTCAGACTCACTCAGTTTTAAATCCTGAGTATTCCAAAGACTCAGATGAAAGAAAGGCTAGCTGAAGAATAAGGATTGACTAAAATCAAATCCTTACTCAAATTTTTCAAGTGTGCAAAAACATACAGTGAAAGCAAGAAATAGCTTCATTTGAATCTGGCCATTATAGATAGTTCTTGACTTATGACTGGTACCTTAACAACTGTTCAATATTAAGATGGCTTTGGAACAGTGCTTTACTGTGTGTAAAACACTTCCATTCATCACAAAACACTGCTTACCACAGATTGCCAAGCATCCCACAGTCATGTGGCTTGTCATTTGCGATCTTCCCTGACAGTTTTCCCCCCAAATGCTTTCCCCTTGGATGTTAGCAGTGAGAATTTTCAGCACCAGAAGTGAGAGATTCGCGCATGGCCTACACTGGGCTTTCCTAGCCTTGGCCAGAGCCACAAGGCACCCATGCCTTATTTTAGTGCTGCCTCCCTGCTCTGGCACTGAAAATCCTTCCTGTTAAAATCCAAGCATACTACACCTCTAACATTTAACTGCTTAGCAATGATGGGAATCTGCTGGAATAAATTTCCAAAGGAGCCTCATCTCCTAGCAAAGAAACAGTTTGGGGTGAGTTGCTTTTTCCAAAAGTCAGGCACTGATGCTGCATTGTGCAAAGACACCCCCCCCCCCACATGTGCTCTAGCCTGGTCAGCAGGAAATGTATGGCAGAACAGGAGGGAACCCAAGAGGAAAAGACTCACTCTCACTTTCTATTGGCAAATACCCTCCAGCTGCACACTTCCCAGAAAATAAAAAAAAATTATCTGGCCAAAAGAACCCATTTCCCCCTCCCTACCCAGCTAGCCACTCCTGAGAGCAAAGTTTAATGCAAACTTTTCAAAAGGCTTACGCAGCCAGGAGCCAAATCTCCAGGATTTAAACCTCAGGCCTTTCCCCACTGTCTTTTCAAGGCAAATAACCCTTGGCCATCTTGTAATTGTTGGGGGCACCTATAATAATAATACTTTATTTACAGTCACAGACCAAAACACGAACAGTACAAAAGAGACACAGCAACCAGTCACCAAAAGCCCAACTAAGGGAGGTTACAGCTCTCTCCTCTAATGTTCACAGCTCTCAAGAAAAACCTGGAAACCTGAGAGGTGATGTACGAGGAGACATCCCCAAGGCAATGCACAAACAAATCACAGCCATCAGGACCAGAAGGGACGATTTCAGGAAGAGACAGTAACCTAGATCTGTCCGCGCTATACATAGGGCAAAATAGAAGGACATGCTCCGCTGTCTCAACCTCGGCTCTGTCACAAGGGCACAGCCGCTCATTAATCGGGAGCCTCTTGAAACGACCATCCAGAAGTGCTGAGGGCAAGACATTGAAGCGAGCTAGGGAAAAAGCTCTTCTATACTTGGGAATGGTTAGGGTATAAAAATAGGAAGCCATCCTCAATCCATAGTTATTAATTTGGTTGAGAGTCAGGGGGGAGCAAGTTTTATTGGCTCTGGCTCGTAGATATTGTAAATCAATGTCCACGAGCCATTGGACTATCCTAAATTGGGCAACCTTGAGGTCGTAGTTTCCCAAGGCATCCTCCGTGAAACCTAGCAGATGGGGGCACCTGTTCCACATTTAACAATTCTATTTAGGCTGAGATTTGTGGTTTCTTGTCACCTCAGCTTTAGAACTAGATTTTATTGCACTCTGGATTTTACTCCATCATATCTGAATAAATTGGTCCGAATTATGCCTTTTGGCAGAGAGACCACTAAGTGCATCACAAGAAGAAATACTTGCAGTGTTGAAATGCACTCATTTATTTATAACTAAAAACAAAATAAAACCCAAACCGAAGAAACCATACCGATCCATCTGAAGCACTGGCTCCGACTTTGTCTCCTCTAGCATTCCAGCAGACTTCAAATATTCCACCGGTGCCTCTGTAGCTATGTACTAGAGTCCCACTCTATGAATAAATAGAACATCTT
The DNA here is from genome assembly GCF_964273705.1 of Natrix helvetica. Classification (NCBI taxonomy): domain Eukaryota; kingdom Metazoa; phylum Chordata; class Lepidosauria; order Squamata; family Natricidae; genus Natrix; species Natrix helvetica. Next base: position 44,442,866 of record NC_138549.1, on the reverse strand, counting down.
TATTCAGGGGACAAATCTATACCATTTTGTTTGTAATTTCAATACTGATATCATAACACATACATTTCTATAAATAATACTTGCATTAGTTTTGCCTATAGCTTATGGAGTAAATAACTTGATCATTTGCATTTGCATATCCATGTTCCAAATGGATAACTATATGTTTATGTCATTAATCTTTTGAAGAAGATTGGGCTGTTGTTTCCCTTTTGTGTAAAGACAGATTCAAAGAGCGGGTTAAGCAGTTCAGCTTTCTCCCTGTTACTCACCACCTTCTTACCATTTTCTCCCATCAATCATTTCATTGATTTTTTTTCTCATTTTTTACATACTGAAAGAAACTGGTTTTTGTTATTTTTTACTTTTGTTGCAAGCCTTAGTTTGTTTTGAACCTTAGCTTTCCTACTTTCATCTTTGCAAGCTTGGGCTATTTGCTGATATTTTGCCTTAGTTTTGTGCCCCTTTTTCCTCTTTTTATACTTGTCCTTTTTGTCTTTCAGTTTATCAGAGAGTTCTTTATGCAGCCATGCTGGTTCCTTTTGAGAGCTGTTACATTTCTTCTTCACTGGAATTGTGCTAGACTGGGCTTTTATAATCTGACTTTTCAAAATCCCCCAAGCTTCTTGGGTTGTTTTCCCTTTGAGTATTCTCATCCATGGAATCCTTCCGAAGCTCTCTCTAAATTTATTGAAATCAGCTCTCTTAAAGTCCAAGACTCAAATTGACTTTGTTCTATTGCTTGCGTTTGCATAATGTTGAATTCCAATATTGCATGATCACTCCCCACACAAGATTCCCATAACTTCAACACCTTCTATCATTTCATCTCTGTTAGTGAGAATTAAGTCCAATATGGCTGACCGCCTAGTTTCCTTCTCTACTTTTTGGGAGACAAAGTTGTCTGCTAGGTTTGTCAGGAAACTGTTTGATCTTCCACTTGGTGTAAAGTTTGTTTCCCATTTGATGTCGGGATAATTTAAATTCCCCATTACTATTGTGATACATACCTTAGTTAACTGACTATAAAAACCATCTATTTCTTCTATTTGGTTGGTTGGCCTATAGTATACATCTATGACAGTGTCATCCCCCTTTTTTATATTGATACAAATGCATTCAAGATGGATTTCATGATTATCTTGATAACACAGATATTTGTTAACTATTAACTTACTATATAAAGTACTTGGCCTTTAACGAGGGATACGTATTGGGTGAGTAACAAGTGAGGAGTCTACATAAAACTGAAAACTGAATTTAAAAAAATAACTAAGAATGAAACTGCGCTTAAATGTAATTTTGCCTCTAATTTATAAGAAATTGACCCTATAGCAAGAGATCCAAACTATAACTGATAACAGTTTCAGCCAATATAATAATGTTGAGGCTTGCCAAAAATTTAGCAACATTGGGAGAGTCACTCCTGTAACAGAATACATTGGTATTTGAGCAATATTTCTGGACTGATATAATTTCTTAATTAAGTTCACTTATCTTGAGTGCAGACTGCTATTCCTAGAAAGGAATACAGCTAATCTCATTAGCCTCAAGGTTGCCTTTGAGAATTTGACTGAGTATCAACGAAAGAACAGATCTTCTGACAGATAAAAAATGCAACAATATTAAATTAGGTTAGTTTTAGGACTAAATTCAAAACCTGAAGTCTACATGGCGAAAAACATACACATTAAAAATGAACATTTAAGTGTCTCCATTAAACTTGCTTTAAATTTATTTTCAAACAATCAGTCTTGCTACATGTTGCTGGACATTTTGTTGTTATTATACAGTGTATCTAATGGCAGTTGGAGTCTAAAGTACCTGGAAAGTACTAGGTTATCTATTTTTAATTAAGCTATTGAAAGAACACTGTTGATAACCTCTTTCAATTAATGAAAAGATAAAGCTGAGGGAAAGGACTCATTGTTTTTAATGAGTATGATTTAATCAAATTTTATATAGCTTTATTGCTGAAAATCATTTTAGAATAGGAATCCTGGTCATACTTTTACTATTCAACATAAGTAAGATATGTCTACAGTGTACTATATACACACCTGCTTCTAGACACAAAACTACTAGTGACAGGACTATCCTTTTGTTACGTTTATTAGATTCATAGGCCTCTGCCACATTTATTTAAGTATAAGCATCAATAAATTTATATTATGTAGTAAAAACAAGTTACAAACATATTTACTACAATTTAAAGAGCACGTTTAAACTTATATTAGTGCCATGATTTAAAATTACCATACCTGGGTGTTCCATATATGAACACATTTGTCGAAGGATCCACTTGCTAAATATTTTCCATCAGGACTAAAAGCTACACTGTAGACAGGTTCTTGATGTTTTGTTAACGTGTTAGTGCAGATACCTCTTTCTACATCCCACAACCGAACAGTAGAATCAAATGAAGCACTGAAGCAAAGAGAGAAAAACATTTTTTTCATTGACAATATTGCTAATGTAAGTGGTTAAAACATTACTATTGAAGTTAAACAGTCTATTGATCTTATGCAATGTTCTCTGCCTTCCTATGAAAATACGTGCTTGGGCTTATCTCCTCATTCCATTGCTGATACTGAGATTTCCCAATGTAACAAGTTCCTTGAATGACTATATCATAAGTCACAGCCCCATACTAGCTCAGTAGTCATAAGTAACCATAAATAGCATGTAGGTGGCCATGAAGCTTAACGGAGATAAATAAATAGGCTTGGAGGAAAAGGACGAAGTAATAACTGCATCATAGGAATTACACAGGCTGTTAGAGGTTTTTGTTCAGCACAAAAATGTAGTACAACCTGTTCTTCCTCTGCCAGTGCCGACAACGCAAGGCAGCCTTTTCAAGACATGCTTATGCTTCTAATATTCTATGAAGAATATCAATAACTTTGTAAATATGTAAACAGTTAAATATAACTGAGAATACAGGATGCTAAGGGACTGGGAAGAGAAGCTGTGTTTCAAGTGCCTTGGTATAAGAATAGAAGAAATTGCATTGTTTTGCTTTTACCTTGCCAACATAATGTTGCAGTTTGGGTTGCTGGTACCTGGTCCTGTTGGACTCCATTTGATAGTATAAATCTCTTTGTTATGTGCTTGAAGGTCATGTACACAAGTGTCTTGCTTCATACTCCAAATCTATACAAAGAATCAATTGAATGGAGATAAATAAAATCTGCATTTAGAAATATTTTGTCCATTTACGATGTAGGGGTCACTAGGCAAAAAAGACTAGTAATTTCTGTTTTTAGATGGTTTTAAAGGCATTGCAAATCCTTTGAAAACTTTACAAATAATATTTTATAAACTTTAGTTCAAGTTCTTGAAAATACTATGCTTGGACCTGAGATCATACCTTTAACGTCATATCATCTGAGCAGGATGCTAGAAGCATACCAGAAGGATCCCATTTAATTGCATTGACCTCATTCTGAAACAAAGGAGTTATTTTAAAATTAGTGTATATATTCTATAATTAGTGTTGTACTTTTTACAAACAAGCAAGCTGAATTTATTGGCACATCAACTAAAAATACTCCATTTTTTAAATATGGAAATTTTTCAGAAGTTTCTCAAACAGGGAAATAGACTGAATGTTATTGAACCATTTTTCAAGCAAAGGTTTATTATTTTGCATTGGAAGATTTATTAAGATATTTTGCATTGGAAGATAATGATTGATTTTGCTGTTATAAGCAGATAAACAATACATTTCTTGTTTTGCAACTTTTAACCTAACAAGTCTAAATTTGGAGGGAATTCAATCTGTTGCTTGCTTATTGTTATCATTTTGTCCAAGACATCCCTTTAAAATGTAAAGATTTTATGCATTCTCACTGAAGCAAGTGCCATTTTTATTACAATTACTCCAGAGTTCATAATTTTAGGTGAGATGCTAATAGAGGTTAAATGTCAATAAATTAACATCTTAAGGCATTATTACTATGATGATGATGATGTTAATTTTTGGTGAGATTCGCAGCCTTTGGGGCTAGTTGGTAGCTCAACAGCTTGAGTCCTAACCAAGGACCTAGGAACTGTTAAGGTAACATTGGAGGATATAAATTGTTCCAAGTAGGGTGGTTTTTTATAGAGTCAGAATGTTCAAGTCAGGTAAATTTAGAATTTTCAAATAGCGAGGTAGCCCTTTAGGTATTGCTCCAAGGGCTCCATTTACAATTGGGACAACACATGATTTCTTTTCCCACAGTCGCTCAACCTCAATTTGCAAGTCCTGGTATTTTGTGATTTTTTTCTTGTTGTTTATCTTCAATTCGTGCATCACCAGGTATTGCAATGTCAATGAACCATACTTTTTTCTTTTCAATTATTGTTATGTCAGGTGTGTTGTAGGCCTAGTGCCAGTCAGTCTGGATTCTGAAGTCCCACAAGATCTTGCCTTTCTCATTCTCTAAAACCTTCTCAACCTGATGGTCCCAGTAGTTTTTGCTGTACTCAAATCCAAACTTTTGGCACAATTTCCAGTGAATAATCTTGGCAACGCAGTCATGGCATTGTAAGTAGTCAGTTTGTGAAATTTTGCTGCACCCGCTGATCAAGTGGTCGACTGTCTCATCTTTCTCATTATAGAGGCGACATTTGCTGTTGGTGGTAACATGTTGAATTTTTGCCTTCGTGCAGTTTGTGACTAAGGCTTGTTGCCAAAATAAAGCCTTCTGTTTCTTTTTCAGTACTCCTGATCTTAACCAGTTCCAAGTTAGTTTTTGGTCAGCTTTGCCTTCAATACTTTTCAAGTATTGGCCATGCATAGCTTTGCTTTTCCAATTTTCAGCTCGCTTCTCAATTACTTCTTTCTTATATTCAGCTTTTAACTTAGTTGTCTTCAAAAGGCCTCCTTTATTTACTTCCTTAATCATTGGTTCTTCACTTTTCTGGATGTAATCATTCAAGCTGTGTCTTTCCTCTTCCACAGTCTGCTTTACTTGTAGGAGTCCTCGACCACCCTCTGCTCTTGGTAGATACAATCGGTCAACATCACTTTTAGGGTGCAAAGCATGATTCATTGTCATAAAGCTTCCTTGTTTTTCTGTCCATATTGTCCAACTCCATCTGGGTCCAGTCAATTATTCCTGCAGAGTATTGAATTACAGGTATAGCCCAGGTATTTATGGCTTTTATGATGTTTCCTCCACTCAGTTTGGACTTTAATATCTTGATAATTTGTCGAATGTACTTGGCTGAGGTTAATTCCTTGACTTTATTATGCATTAAGTCAGAGGTCTCTAAAATCCCCAAGCACTTGTAGCCTGCTTCTGGTTTTACTGCCTTTATCATTTCTTCATTCTCAAGTTGTATTCCATCATCTTCTAGGACCTTACCTGCCTTGGTTGCCATTGTTGCACATTTGTCAATTCCAAACTGCATACCAATGTCTTGGCTAAATTCTTTTGTGCTTTCAATTAATAAATTCAGTTCAGCTTTTGTTTTACCAAACAGCTTCATATCATCCATGTACACCAAGTATGAAATTTTCAGTCCTTTCTTTGCAAGTTCATATCCACAGTTCACCTTCTTCAAAATGGTTGTCAATGGTAGCATTGAGTATAAAAAGTAGGGGTGAAAGGGAATCACCCTGGAAAATGCCTCATTTAATTTCAACTTCACCCAGTTCTCCATTAGCCATAAGCTTCGTTTTCCAGAGGTTCATTGAAGTTTCCATGCATTTTTGTATGTTGCTGCTGATGCTAAAGATTTTCAGGTATTTCTTGATCCAGCTGTGGGGAACTGAATCAAACGCTTTCTTAGTCTATCCAAGGCATGAATAGCTTGATTCGTCTTTTCTTTGAATTCTTTAGGATTAGCTTGTCAATCAGCAGTTGGTCCTTTGTTCCTCTTGAATTTTTGCAGCATCCTTTCTGTTCTACAGGAAGCAAGTCATTTCTTCCCAAGTATCCGTAAATTTGGTTTGCAATGATACCAGTAAGGAGCTTGTATGTTGTTGGCAAACAGATGATTGGCCTATAGTTTCCATAATCCTTTCCTTTTTCTTTATCTTTTTGGATCAAAAATGTCCTTTCAGTTGTCATCCATTCATCATTGTCAGGTGTTTTTAAGATCTGGTTAATTTGGGCTGCCAATCTTTCGTGCATACTTGCAAGTGTCTTTAGCCAGAAACCATGTAGCTCATCTGGTCCAGGTGCACTCCAATTCTTCACTTTTCTTGACTGCCTTTGCACCATTTCTTTTGTTATTTTCACATCTTCCATTTTATGCACTTTAATAGAATCCTCAACCTTCTTGATCCATGTTGCATTTCTGTTGTGCTTCTTGTTGTTTTCCCACAAATTCTTCCAGAATTTCAGAGCTTTCTCTTCATCAGGCTTTTCCTTTGTTGTTACTCCATCTCCATTTTCTAAGCTCTTATAAAACTGGTGCTGATTTGCTCTGAACTGTGAGTTTTCCTTGAATTGAGTTACTCGATTTTCATACCGTTTAATCTTTTCAGCAATGGCAACAACCCTCTGCTTCAGCTCTTCAATTACTACCGCAATCTCCTTATTCTCCAAATTGTATCTTGCTTCCAGGCTGCTTTTGACCTGCTTGTTTTTTAGATGACCTTGCCTTAAGTTGTTCAAGTTGCTCAAATCACGAATTTTTTTGATCTTCAATTCCAACCAAATTTTCCACTTAGGCTTCCCTTTCTTGCCTCTTTGGTTCCTTTGTATTTTCAAACCCAATTCTTTGGAGTTATGAAGGCTGCTGTATACATTAGCTGGTTTGTTTCAGCTAATGTAGTGGTTTGAATGGTTTGCACAGCCTCATTGACCTTTTTTAGTACATTTCTCAATTCTTTCCAGTTCACTTGGTTCAGCTTTGCAAACATGCTCTTTCAGCATCTTCCATTTGATGCTTTGTTTTCTCAGCTAATTGAGCACTATCTGTTGGTGCTTGCTCTTCAGTGCTTCCTTGTTCTTTATCTTCATCCATTTCAGCAGCCTCTTCCTCCCTTTCTTCCTCAGTTTGCTTTTGAGTCTGCAAATCATTCTTGATGTTACTCTTCTTTGTTGGTATACTCAGACCATTAGTTGCTTTCTCTTCGATTCCTGTTAATTCAGCTGTAGTGAAAAATTTGTGGCTCAGAATTACACGTCGTTGGTCCGTTAGCCTTTGTTCACTGATATCACAGTCCATATGGTTCACCTTCCAAATCTGATACATTCAGTTTTGAAGTCCACGTTTTTCTGGCTCAGACTGATAGTAAGCTTCCGTAATAGAGATGTTTTCTTCCCTGTCCAGATTTTTCGCTTTTTCTTCCAGTAGCTTGTCAGCTCCATGCCCTGGTTGCCTAGCAGAGGGAGCTGAGCCCTGTAGCTCACTTTGCACAGAATGCCCAGGAGCCATAGCATCCAACGGAACCCTTGTTAATCCGGGCGATGGTTCAGCCGGCATAAATTTCATTTTTCTCGTATTCACCCTGTTTGAATGGGTTGTGGAGCAAATTTTGTCTGGCCCTTCACCTAAGATCTGTCTGATATGGTTGCACCTGTTCAGCATAGCCCTTAGGATCACTAGAGCACGCAAGCCCCTCCACGCAAGCCTCCAGGTTATTATTATTATTACCACATCATTTTATGGTTGTTTTGTCTGTTTTATACATAAATAGCCATCAGGGATGCATGGAAAATTAGAAATTGGAATTAGATGTTGCCTCATGTAAGAATGCAAAATCTGTTATAATTATACATGTAATTCATATTATATTATAAAGTACAATGTAAAATTATATTTTTATGGATTTGCTATTTAACTGATAAATTATCTTGCATTCTCCCAATATTACAATTAGCTACCTTTTTTGCAGATCTCTTCATAGGTTAAAAAAAATACCCATGGGTTTTAAATCATCTCTGGGGAAAGTGTTGCATACTAATTCAGACCACTGGTTCACTACCATGAATTCTATTTAATGTTCTAATTAAAATAGCATTTCTATTTTTCTAAAGCAAAGCTATAAAAACAAATAAGAATTGATTTTACCACATCCTTATTAACATCAATGAATTTACTGCCAAGAATACACAGATTAAATTTAAGACTAAAATCCCTAATGTATTATCTAATTTTGAAGAATGGATACCTAGTAAGAAGGCAAGATAATAATGGAACTTTCCTTCTTGGCTTCCTGTTACTACACATGACCAGTTTGCCACCTAATGAGGAGACTCCCATCCCAGAATAACATGCTTACTATTTTGCATGAACACATAAATATATATTCTCAAAATTCAATGTATGCCTGCCAGCTAAATGAATTAGGTAGCTATTGATTTAAGAATATAGTATTCCTGAAATATTGATGAAGTCTGTTTTAATTGCAATGTGTTAAGATTATTGCTTAATTTTACCGTGTGGCCTTGAAAGGTTTTGACTGGACGATCACAGCCAAGTCTGCATACATGTATGCACATATCAGTGCTGCACGATGCAAAGGTAGTATTGTTTTGCCAATCTACGTCCAGGGCTGGGGCTGTGAAAGGAGGACAGAAAGGGATCATTAGGAAATTTAGCCAGGAAGCAAATTACTGTTGTAACAGTTAATTTACTTTAATTACATGTAGCATCCTAACACTATACTATTATTCTGAAAGAATGACCGACATTATTCTGATAATATGAGCACTATTTACAATAGAATAAAACCATTATGTACCAGACTTTGATGCCACAGCATGCAGTGGGTCTAATTTCCACTCTAATGACATTATCATACAAATAACAAACCTTAAAGTGTATTATGACAGTTTTGCTGAAAACCAGCATTTACTTCTGGTTTTCAGCAAAACCATCTGCTAGTGACTCATTGGTTCATTTAACAACTGCAGTGTTCACTTAGTGACTGTGATGTTCATTAACCACCATTGCAAAACTATGTAAAATTGGGACAGTTATGTGGGTGACCCAATTTATGACCATCGTAGTCATAGTTAAGGACTACCTATAGAAAAAGACACCAAACAAATCTAAAAACACAGCACACTTTCTGAAACCGTAAAAGCTATCAAAATAAATTAGATAATAATGTAGTTTTTACATACATGCCAGAACAAAGTTTTTGGGAAACCAGAGGATAGACTTTTAGAACACTATCAATCTGAACTAAAACATGGCCCAGACTCTCTACTGAAATAATACAAGATGAATTCTTGACATAAAATGAACTTTGCATTTTAAATCTCTGCGATACCAAATATCCAATGCAATTTATATTGCTTGAATAATATAAGATGAAAATGGAATAATTTATACAATTTACATTATAATATTGTTGGATACCATTTATGTAAATTTATGTCAGTGGTATAATAAGTATGTGATTGGGCTACATCACTACAAAGATACTATCTCTTATGTAAAAGATAATTGAGAATAACAAATATTTCTCAGTGATTTGGTCTATTAATAATTTATGATATGGCAACACCAAAAATTTTACTCTCAAATTTGTCTAACAAAAATGATTTCACTTCTGTTCTTTTTATCAGACAAATATAATAAAGCAAACTAGGATGCAATAGCCTAAATCTGTTTAATAGTCACTTGTGATACATAATTATGACAGAGTAAACGTTTTTGTCATTTGTTAAATATAGAAAGCATAAATAACAGTTGAACTTTAATTACCTGAGTGGAAAGGAAACTGTTGTTTAGCTTCACCTGTATGAGCATCCCAAATTATTGTTGTCTAGGTAGAGAAGGAAGAGCAAATAGAAGGAAAAAAAACAGATGTGAAACAGCATTATTAGTTGTAAAGTCAAAACAATCCACACAAAATAGATAATATGGTGTCTTCAACAGATAACAAATATGGCCATCTAGAAACTGGACAAGAGTTGATCATAACAATATTGTGCATATAGAGAAATGAAGATTATGATGGCACCACCATCTGATGAATACAAAAATAGCAGCTGTTTCAAGAATTGAAACAGAAGCTTAAAAAGATAATTAGATAATTGATACTTGCAAACCTTAGAATTCAACACTTACCTTATCAACACCAGCACTTAAAATGTAATTTCCCTTTTTATTCCACTTCAGAGCAAAGATGGGCCCTTTATGTTGCCCTAAGGTGCTTGCAAGGTTTCCTGTAAATAAAATCAATGTTTTAAATAATTTGAACACTGAAACAAATTTAAGATCCCCCCCCCCAAATCTAATTATCTGAAAAAAATTATTTCTTCAGTCTTACCATCTTCCGTCCATATTCTTGCAAATCCATCATATGATCCAGTAGCCAAGAGTGTTCCATCACTCTGTAAAATAAGCAAAAAGGAGAGGATTTTTTAAATATGAGGCCCAAATCAGTTATGATTCAATAATTCAATTGTGATCTTTTAGTATAAAAAAGCAAATATTTTCATGACAAAGAGTAAATATCAATACCAGTTTATATCAAAAATTAATGGGTACTTTGACAACTAGAAACAAGCCTGCTAATGCAGTATATTGTTCTCATAATAGGATAAAGAGCCCAGAATAAACCACCCAGAGAGTGCTGAAAAGTACTATGGGGTGGTATGTAAGTCTATATATGCTACTGCTAGTGTTATAACAATAATTTAGCTAATATATAATTATTTTAATGAGGCATTTTAGCTCATCTGAAAGGATTTACTTTTAAAATTTTATCTCAACATATTCAGGTTTCCCCTCTCTCTTTCTCCCAATAACATATTCCTAATATGAGCCAGCTGTGTGCAGCAGCTGCCAAAAAGGCCAACACAGTTCTAGGCTCATTAACAAAGGGATATAATCAAGATCACGTGTAGTGTTAGTACCATTTTATAATGCCTTCGTAAGGCCACACTTGGAATACTGCATCCAATTTTGGTTGCCACAATGTAAAAATGATGTGGAGACTCTAGAAAGAGTGCAAAGAAGAGCCAGAAAGATGAATTGGGGACTGGACGCTAAAGCATATGAAGAACGGTTGTGGGAACTGGGTATGTCTAATTTAATGAAAAATATACTAGGGATGACATGGTAGCAGTGTTCTAATATCTCAGGAGCTGCCCCAAAAAGAGGGAGTCAAACTATTCTCCAAAGCACCTGAGGGCAAAACAAAAAGCAATGGGTGGGAACTAATCAAGGAGAGAAGCAACTTAGAACTAAGGAGAAATTTCCTGACAGTTAGAACACTTAATCAGTGGAACAGCTTGCCTCCAGAAGTTGTGAATGCCCCAACACTGGAAGTCTTTAAGAAGATGTTGGATAGCCATTTGTCTGAAACGGTATAGGTTTCCTGCCTAGGCAGGGGGTTGAACTAGAAGACCTCCAAGGTCCCTTCCAACTCTGCTATTGTGTTGTATTGTAATTGAACCTTGGTTGATTTGATTTGTACATCCTTAACAGAAATTATTTCAAAATTGCACGTCTCCAAAATAAGAGAAATGCTACGGCCGTTTTGCATTTATTTTATTTCCTATGGAACAATTTGCCTCCAGCAGTTGTGAATGCTCCAACACTTTTTAAAGAAGATACTGGATAACCATTTGTTTGAAGTACTATAGGGTACTTATATTCAGTACTATAGGCAGCGGGTTGGACTAAAAGACCTCCAAGGTCCCTTCCAACTCTGTTATTTTGTATTCTTTATAAGAGCTTCATGAATTCCCTTTTCTCAACAAAAGTTGCTGGATAAAAATGCATACAACTATAGGTAATGCGATAATGTACTAAGTAAAAACCAATAATCTGGGGAAAAATCATTTCTACAAATAAAAGGAACCCAATTCATTTGGTGTATACTGGTTGGCAAAATAATGCTATTGCCCTGAAAATCTCTGAATACGGGTATACTGTCTATAAATATTAAGAGGATAACTGCTAAATTTTCTACAAGAGCATAAAAACTATGCCCTGATATTTCATACCTATTAGATATGCTATTTTTTGTATCTTAGTATAATGTAAGCTTTAATACAATGGTACCTCAGTACCCATCCTTAACTGGTTCTGGGAGGCGTAATAAGTACCAAAAACAATGAGTACCAAACAATTTTTCCCCTAAGGAATAATATTGAGTCACAAGGCAGCTGACACCAACAAGTTTTAGCTTGTGAGTTGAGTACCAAACAAATGATGAGCATCGGGACAAAAAATTCAAAATGTGTTGAGTACCAAATTTGATGAGTTTCATAGCAGTTGAATACCAGGATACCACTATACATGATAATAACTGAATCTATACTTTATCTTTTTATAATAATAGAAGTTATAATCTTTTTATAGATTAATAGGAGTTTCACAAATTTTATGGATGTAATGTATATAATCTTAGGTTACATTTTATTCACTTTAATAACATTCATATGGATGTTTTTTTTTTGTAGTTTGATATATTTTATTTTTCCATTTGTTACTCATTGACCAAAATGAAAGTATCTCTTTTTAAATGTATTTTCTGATTCATTTTCTAAACTACAAATTCCAATCCTGTAACTTTGAAAAATACAAAACAAAAGGATAGATTCTCTCTGTATCATTAGAAATATTATTTTATTTAAATATTGCATATGTATTTTTATTTTGAATATATAAATAAATGGTTTCCATCTACAATATTCTCAAAATAAACTCTTACTGCATAAAATATTGTGATATTTTCAGTTTGTTCCATAAGCATACTAGTTCGATTCTGGTATAAGGAGACTTTTATCATACATGTCAGGCCTGCAGTTTTCTTTTGGATCTTTGGCCTGCCACACTTTCTATTATTCAACTATGCCTTTTTCTATTGTGGAAAAATGGGAGGGGGGATGTACAGAGTTATTTACTGTGTAGCCAAAACCAAATTCTTTCTAGACAGCCAAGGTCATCCTTTGTCTCTGCACCTGACAGGAACTGGATGGGTGGAACTGCCAGCATGGCAGTGGGAGATTGGACCATGTAATGTTATTGTGGATGTAGGGCAAGATCTTGAACTTTCAACTAGGTGGGAAAAACCTGGAAGCTTTCAGATTTGAGTTTTCCCAGATGTGCCAAAATGGCTCTCTTAATAAATTGGAACTTTGAGCAATACATTGCCTTGGACTCGGATTTATTTTTGGATGCTATTTGGAACTCTAACAATACATTTAAAATAACTGATACTAGTTGGAGCTGCTGAACTATTATTCAAAACATCTAGAAGGCATCAAGTTGCTTACACCTAAATTACTATTATACCTGCAAGGAAAAATTGGAAGAAATATTTATATCTATACTGTATCTATAACTTCCTAAGTGCAGGTTCCACTTTTTCTTTTTGGATCAACTGAGTGTTGATCCTTTGCTAGAAACATGAATTGACCTATTGGCTTGTCACCTGAGCATAATGTTGTGGGTTGAGAGAGACTGGCCAAAGTCACTCTGCCAGCTTTCATACTAGAACTCATGGTCTTCTGGTTTCTAGTATGGTTCCTTAATCACTACAGTAAGGCGGCTTTCATTCATTCATTCACTCACTTACTTACTGACCAACTTGCACGCTCTCTCGCTCTCTCTCCCCCCCCTCTCACACACACAGATAATTAAATTTTATACAGAAGCTGTATTCTATAGACAAGAGTTTTATTTGTCAACTTACATTCCAGTCTAGTGATGTTACATCTTTATTGCTGGGAACATCATGCCCTCCTTCTCTTATACAGTGCCTCAAAACTAGTTGTGTGGAACTACCATTGCTGCCTTCATTAAGATTCCATATTCTGGCAGTGGAATCACCAGATCTAAAAAGAATGAATACACATATTATGCAGAAAGAAAAACTTGGGGTTCTGTTCGCTCAAAATTGTTTTGAAACAGTATTATTATATATTAGTAGGAAATCCATTTCTTATGTGCACACGTCTTCCTTCCAAAAATGAAGATTATCTGCCAAATTCTATTTACTGTTGTTGCCAGAATTGATACTGCTGGGCAATAATGAAAAATACTGAAATGTTCACATTTGTTTCAATCCATAATTTACCCTGATGCTAGTAGATCACTGACAGGATTCCAGGCACAGATGAACACCTCTGACTCATGACCCCGAAGAACTGTTGCTTTATTAGAAGGAATTTCAACATCCCCATCGATTTCCATTGGTTTTGAATGATTATCTGCAAAACATACATAAATCTATGTAAACTGATTCGAGGCATAGTGAAAACAGAAACAACGAAAATAAAACAATAGTAACAAAACTAATAGGACAATTGGAATACGCATAAATATTGATTGGAAATGTTAATTGTTTCCCAAGAGGAAAAATGTAAGCCTGCTTTCTATTCCCAGCACTTGAAGACTAATGAGAACTTATGGTGCTTAAATATGTCAATACAATTTAGAATTTCTGTATGCTTATTTGGTAATCGCTTTGTAGTAACCTGAACACAAAAGACAATAGCGAAAAGACATCAACTAATATGTAAGGCTAAAATGAGGGCAATGTGTCTGTGGCTTTTGGTCTTTGAGCATAAAAATCTTACAATGTCTAGAGTTCAAAGATGTCTATACATATATCTAGCTTTGCCACATAAATTTGCATTTAATGTCAACATACCCATTAGAAAACATAGTTTAACTTACTTATTGCATGCGCCCCATTCTCCTCTCCATTCACAGTGGCTTCTCCAGTCTTTGGTGTATTTTGCTGTGGGATAGCAATAGTTGTTGTTGTGGCTGTTGTAGTAGTTGTGACTGCTGTTGCTGTTGTAGCTGCAGCTGCTGCTGCTGCTGCTGCACTAGCCTGCTGCTGTGCTAATTTCTCCCTGAAAGCCTGCTGCCGAGTTTGCACTACATCAGGCATTACTGCATCTATCAAAGATAATGACTCTATAGGTCTGCCATCAAACACTGTACCATCCTAGGAATGGAAAGAAAAAAAGAAGAAGAAAAAGGATTAAACTATGTTTTTCCTGATAAATAAATGAAATATTAGCTAGGCAGAGTACAATTGCCACATAATCAAAAATTATAGTTTTCAATTGAATCTATAGTATTTTTACTATTAATTTGCTAGACTACAGGTAATCCTCAACTTACAACAGTTCATTTAGTGACTGTTCAAAGTTACAATGGCACTGAAAAAAGTGACTTATGACCATTTTTCACACTTAGGATCGTTGTGTGATTCCCATGGTCACGTGATCAAAATTCAGATGCTTGGCAAGCGACTCACATTTATGACGATTGCAGTGTCCTGGAGTCATGTGATCTACTTTTGCAAACTTCTGACAAGCAAAGTCAACGGGGAAACAAGATTCGCTTAACAGCTGTGTTACTAACTTAACAACTACACTGATTCACTTAACAAATGTGGCAAGGAAGATTGTAAAATGGGGCAAAACTCACTTAGCAATTTCTCATTTAGCAACATAAATTTCAGACTCCATTGTGGATGTAATTTGAGGACTACCTGTACTACATGCAATGAGGAAAATAATGTGAATGATTAATCAGAAAATAAATTATGGACGTCACATACTGACAATGAAATTGACAGTCACATACTTAAGAACAAGAAAAAATATTTTGACTTATCCTCAGAAGACATTGATCAGAGTATAACATACAATTATATGTAAGGCTTCATTTGAAACCTTTTGGTCTGGTTGGATTTTAGGAGATTCAGAAAATTCATTCTATTATTCCTTTTTTTCCTCCTGAAGGTTAAGTAAGACCATAATAAAATTCCTTTTTAGATCAGCAAAAGTTTTTCTAGTCCAACATTGGATGAATCATATAGCTATACAGTCTATCATACTATACTTCTACTTTTTCTACTATGTTGATGTGTTCAGCAAGCGAGCGGCGGAGCAACTCACACCACACCACTTGTATGACTAGCCACCAACCTTGTTCTGAATGCCAAGCTTCTGGTGGGTCAGATTTACACTGCTTCCTAGGCCCATTCTCAGTGGAATTGGTCATCAACCCAGTCGTTTGACTCTGCCCCCTTTATTGTGCATCCACCCGGTATTCCACTTGTCCTTGCTCATGATGGTGTTAGTGCAGGGACAGCCTAAATATGAGGTGGTACTCATTGTGGGTTCCCATGTTTGCTGGGAATGTCTACAATATTTAGTGGACTGGAAGGGCTATGGCCCCGAGGACATGTTCTGGGAAGATGCCAATGCTGTGCATGCCCCTCGGCTGGTCCTTTGGTTCCACTGCTGGATCTGCAGAAACCTGGCCTGCGAGGCTCTGGGAGATCAGGTCATGCCAGTGGGATAGTGTGATAACTCCTCCAGATGCTTCCCCAGATCTCTCTCCAGATGTCATTTCCCAGGAAGATGACAATTCCAGGCACATCTGGAAGTGAGTTGGTTAATGGTTCCAAGCAGCCATCTGAGAGTGATTTGGCTCAAGCACAGCTGCAGCAGGACCTGAGGCTTCAGGTGGAGAAAGCATGCAGGTGAAGCCAGTCAGTGATGAGGAAAAGGAACTGCCTTCTGCATCTGATCCAAGAAGACATAGGACAGAGAAAAGGCAGGAGCAGAAAAGGTCAGCCAGGTTACTCGCGGGGAGAAAATCTTGCCCTTCTTGATGGGTTGCATCAGAAACTGGTTATTAGCACAGCAGAGAGATGAAAGTGATGTTTTTTAGTCATTGTAATTCTTACCTTGCTTTGAATTGACAATGTACCTTGACTTGGATTGTGCCTTGTGAACCCTCTTGTATTGTGGATTTAATTTTGCCAGATGGGTTTATTTTGATTGGAAAACTTTCAATGCCTTGTGGACTCATGGCCATGCTCTGTGGACTAGCATTAGTCTGCTTGTGGTTGGACTTAATTGGGACTGTTCTGGGTTTTGGGTGAAGGGAATTGTGGGAAAAATATTAATAAACACACTAAACCACTGTTATGAGTGTGTGCTCACACACACACTGTGGTGTGTGTGTGTGTGTGTGTATGCATGTATGATTGTTTTTATATATAGTCTATATTGTTTTATTGGATTAATGTAGATCAGTTAGATCACATTAGGTGAGATGGATGGTCATATAAACAAATTAAATAAATTAATAAAATTAAGAGCACCAATATGATCTTAAGTCACCCTTTTCAAGGACTGGAAAATTAGGAACAATCAGAATTTATCAAACAAAGACTTTGAATACTTTGAAGTTCTACCCTAGTTCCAACTTTGACCTGACAATATTATTTTTAATTATCCTATCACATTTGATTAGGATTAGCAAAGCTAGCAGCATATGCCATACCTAAAATACTGAGATATTTTAATATGTATAAATTGCTGTTTAAATATTTTTTCTATTGACAATACAGTAATTTGCTTATAGTAATTTATGTAACGTAGTGCAAGTAAAACCAAGGCAAACAGACACCTACAGAAAATGAATTATCTTCTAAGTGGTGTAAAAATAATGGTCTCAAATAAAAGAACCTTAGCAAGAAACACTTCTTAATAATGATTTCTGTGTAGCACAGTTAACATCTGAAGTCAAATGATATCAGAAGTTCATTGTGAGTAATCAGATTATTACATGCAAATATTTGTTTGCAATCTAAATATATATTTGGTAACAAAATTTAATGCTAAATATAGAATCTATGAATTACAAACTTAATTATCTAAAAGAAGTGAGTTTAGGGAGGCATAAATCTATTTATAATATTCAATTAAGTTTTATTCAATCGCTATAACTGTAAATCTACAGGCTGACAGAAAAGAAGTAGCGTGGCTGTGGCAAAAAAAATATCAAAAATAGTACCAACTGTGGTTGGTTCCTTGGGTGCAATCCCAAAATATCTACAGCATCACTTGAACACCAACAGCATTGATAAAATATGCATCAATCAATTGCAAAAGGCAGCTTTACTTGAAAAAAGTTACATCCAGCAATGATATCTTTAACACCATCAAATAATAATAGCTGCCCATTTCAGCTCCATGGGAAGGACTTGATAGGTGAATAAAAATGCCAAACTCACTCTAAACATCTAGCTGACTGTGTGACCCATCATAATTTATTAAATATATATGTCACCCAAATACCATCAACTCTATGGTTAATTCTGATTTTTTAAAATGTGGCAACAGAATAAGGAAGCAAAAGTTTATCAGTACATTGACATGGAATGCAATGACATGTGAATCAGCCAAGATCAGATTTGAATTCAATGTGCAAGGCAATGTTTGTTCAATTCTATTAAAATAGAATTCAAACAATTATATGTTAATTAATTAGAAATTCAATCTGATAAAATTTAATGTAGATTACAGTTTAAGTACTAAAATGCACAGTTCTGATTCATTTTTAGGGAGAATGGAATGAAATGAAATGAAAAGAAAAGAAAAGAAAAGGAATGTTGTATATTTTTCAGCAAACGTTTCCTATCCCCCCCCCCACGGCAACCTGTTTATTCAAAAAATGCTCACAACCTCTTAATGCTTCTAAATGACCACTGACAAATCCCACCCTGCTCCCTATACTTCAGTCACTTCTGGGAGAGAACTTCTGTGCAAGGTACTAAGGAAGAAAAACAACCTTAAGAGAGAGATCTTTTTCTTATTTGTTTGACGGAATCCATACAAGTCCTGCAGAATCTAGTTTGAAAAATCCTACTTTAGAAAATATTAATTCTGCAAAGTTCTGCTTGAACGTATCAATATTTCATTCAGTAGATGCTCAAAATAACACTTCTAAGGAAGCGTTAGTAGAGTAAAGAAAGTCTAAGCATTTTTAAAAACTTTTTTAAATTATAGAAACTTTTAACTCCAATTAAATAGTAATAAGATTAAAATACAGCCTTCAAAAATTATTTAAAATTGAACAAATCGCCATGCTCTGACAACTTGCTTTTCAGGCTTGCTACCAAGTTTTTTCCCAAGATGGTAGGTAGTATGAACTGTTTTTTAAACGATTGTATTTAAGAAATCTTAGCAATGTATATTATTGCTACTTCATATGTCAGTATGGTATAAAGAAACATACTTATTCAACACTAGACCAGACAGAGACAGATGAGTAACAAAAAGAACAGATTTTATTCTGTTTGATTATTTTAGGAAGAACATGAAAGGGACCAATGAGGACTATTAATCAGGCAAGTAGATTAAGAGATAAGGAAGGATAACAATAAAAAAATTAAACATGGGAAAAAATGGGGAAAAGTTAAAGTAGAAAGTAAAAAGTCGAAAGTAAACTTAAAAAAGAAGTTGGTTTTATTGGCTAAGGTATCAGGCTTAGCAGAATGAACAAAGAGAACCTAGAGGTTTCACCAAGGAAAGAAAACAGGCCCATCCGTTTTAATTAAAACCAACATTGACAAATAAGTCAGGTCTGGTTTGTGTTCTTGTATCCTTCAAAATTGGCATCAACTCAAGGAAACTGCCAGGTTGATCAAGCACTAATCATTAAGCATTTTCTAGCTAAGGAAGAGGTGATACTTGCCTCATTGATGCTTATCTCTGCTTCAACATATTGTAGGCCTTTCTGAAGTATAGAGATAAGGGCAGCAGGTGGCACTAGTGTTCCATTGATGTTGGATTGGCTAATATGACTCTCTATTCCAAATGTAAAGGCGGAATGGGAGAAACCTGAGAAAAAGGAAGGCATGATATGAAATCTAAGCTCTCTGCAATGTGACACATATACTAAATACAACACAGCTGAATCTTGTGCCTTTCCCAACAAGGGAGAAAAATTTCCACATTAGGTCTGATAGAAAAAAAACCCTATAATGGTCCCCTTCAATTACATTTGCATACTTAATTAGTGCCAAGCAAGACAAAAGAAAATGGTATAAACCAGGGGTGTTAACTCTAGGCCCGGGGGCCGGATCCAGCCTGAGTTGTTTATTGATTCAATATCAATACTAAGTCTTAAGAGATCTTTCTCTGTGAAGTATCTTACATCCATATACTGTTGAACTTTGCCAACAGTGACCATAACTGAAGACAGTTGAACCAAGTTGTCTATGCTCTTGTAAGCTCTACCTAGGCTGTTATCATTCAGTGCATAAATATGTTTTGTTGCAATTTTTTTCAATTTTTTTTTACTCTGGTGAAGGACAAACTACCATATATTACTAGGCTGCTTATAACAGTATAATTGGTTAATAGAGCTGTGCAGCACTTCAGATTTATTTTTAGAATATTCCAAAATTATTTTATTGGATTCTGGGCAGAATCCAATAAAACAAAATGAGATTTTAAAAATAAAAGAATACAGCTAAAAAGAAACCAAGTGCAGAATTTAGTCAAAGGCACTCACACATACAACACAGAACATCTCTCCAAGCTCAGTTCAAGGCCTGGGAAATCAGGCAAGGTTTTTTAAACCTTCTGAAATTCACGCAGCATTGAAGCCATACAGATCTATCTCCAAGGGAAACTCTTTCCAAAGGACAGGCACAAAAAGACTAGAAAATCCCTCTACATAATGGAACTTAGGCACCCCTATCCTAGTTAAATACAGAAAGGGTAATAATATAGATAAGGATTTTTCTGGAATGGCAAAGCAGTATCACTAATAGTTTTTGTAAAATACAGAAGCAAATAAAGGTGACAGGTAAGTATAAGAATTCGTGATTCTTTTCTCAGATGATTTTAGTCTTGCATACAGCCAGACATCATGTGGCGTATTGCACCAGCACCATTCCTTGCAGCAGGACGCCACGTGGCTCATGCCAGTTCCACTGCTCTTGTGCGCAATGGCATAACGTGCCATGCAGCTTCCTGCTATGAGCAGAGGCATGGGCATGACAGTCCCGTGGTATCATCGGTCAACAAGCCATGTGCCATTTGGCCGCAAGTGGCTGTGAAAGAAGTTGGGCAGCAGTGCAACAGGTGTCAGGGCATGGGAGGCGTGGCTGCAGTGGTCCTAAGGTAAGCGGGTATGACATCCTTCGAAAATAAGACCTGGCGCTTATTTTGGGGCCAAAAAGAAAATAAGATTGGGTCTTATTTGGGGAAAACAGGGTACCTCGGTACTCAACTGCTTTGAAACTCATTGAATTTAGTACTCAATACATTTTGAGGTGAACATTTTGTCCTGGTACTCATTGTTTATTTTGTACTCAATGCACAAACTAGAACTTGTTGATATCGGCTGCCTCTTGATTCACTACATTATTTGAAAGAAAATGTGTTTGGTACTCATTTTTGGTATTCATTGCCACCACCACCCCGAACCAATTAACAATAAGTACTGAGGGATCACTATTCTACTATTTGATTCTTTGTGATGACAGAAAACTCTACAAAATGTACTATATCAAAATTTCAAAACAAAAGTACTGTAAACTGTTTATTTTAATTATAAGCTTCCCATATTGATTTAGTGTGTGGTCATTTCTAATTTAAATTATCATTTAATTATCATTAAGATAATTAAATTATCTTAATAAGATTCTGAACCTTCATTTTTAAAAGTCATTCTAAGAATTACCTTTGAAAATAATTGCAATCACTGTAATATTGTTACCAGAAAAATGTTAATGTACATAAATCATCGTATATATAATGAAAACATACATTATAATATATAATTTGTGTATTATTTCTTTATATTATCTACAAAAATTCTCTATTTTTTAGAAATGGTAGGTAGGAGAATCTTTTTTCACATGAAATGAAAAAGTTCAGTTTATCAGAAGGAATATAATATCAAAGGGCTCATACCTGCTACAATATTGAAATAACTGTTATATATTACCGGCAACCTCATCTACATCACATATTTATGAAGCTAATCCCTTTAATTGCAATCAGTGTCAGGTGAGGTTCAGAAAAGGAATGACCTAAATTGCACCATGATCCTCAGATGGATACATGGAGATTGACTACCACCTTCCCTGAATCAAGGCTTTTACATAATACTGTTTAAATAAACTAAGAAAATGTATACTAAATTGTACCAAGCTTAATTTAGTGCTTCCTGTAGTGGTAAACACAGTAATAACTAGTTTTTACCCAGTTGTTTCCCTTCTCTGTTAGCATTCTTTATATTTTGTACATGTTACTTGCATGGAAATTGATTTTCAGTTTCAGAATTTAAAACTATTTTATGAGAACAGATCTGGAAACCCAGGAAGATAATTTTGATCAAGATCAATGACTGATTTCTATTATATTTGCAACCATCAGTTGTTAATAGCAATCACGTTTTCTTGCATTTAATTATGTCTTGATAAAAACAAGAATGTTATAGGCTTTTAAAGCATAAAGAATACAGCACCAATTTCTATGACGTGGCTTGTTTTCTACACTTAAAACGTTTCCCATCTGTCATGCAGATTTCCTCCTGTTCACATTAAAAAAATATTATAGCTATGCATTTTCCCACATGTTAGATAGTGGTAGGATGGCCCAGTACTTTATTTTTATTTGTTTCAGGTCATTGAGCTCCAGATTGAAGGAAAGCTAGCTGGTCTGTTTCCAGAGTTGAGGATCTGGCTACGAATCCTGACTGGTCATCCTTTAACCTGGCGTACCAAATAATTCACTTCTGAATGGAATGGCTTCAACCATGCTCTTCATTATGATTGCATCCTGACAACAGTGGTGGATTGCAAATGGGTGGGTCGGCGGTGTCCTCATAGACGCACGCATGCATTTTAGCAGCTCCGTGATGCTCCAGCTGCTCCAAGGAGCGTCACGCAGGCTCTGTACATGCCATGCGACTGCACGGAAATGCAGAAGCCTTTAAACACTCGTAAGGAGCTTGGGTGGGCAGAAGCCTTTAAACACTCGTAAGGAGCTTGGGTGGGCCCCCAGGAGCACTGTACCGGAAAGGTATTTGTGCTCTGGGCTGGCTCCGGTACATCCATACCGGGGCATACCGCCTGCAACCCACCACTGCCTGACAACTTTATATTTATTTTTACTTGGGAAGCATGTTTTGAAACAGTTCAGTTTAAAAAAATATTTGGAAGGCTAAAAATATTCTGGTGTTCTGTATCTTTTAATATATTAGAATATAATATACAGGTGTGAAATTAATACATGTCAGTTTAAAATATCCTGAACATCAGTTTGAATTCTGAAGACTTTTTCTCTCTCTTTAAATTTTGTAATTGTGTATATTCTGTTTTGATAACATTGGAGCCAATTTGGTCTAGTGTTGGACTAAGAACAGAAAAACTAAGTTGTACTGTATATCTGCCTAAGTCATGAAAGTCAGCTGAGTGATCTTGTGCCAATAACTCTTTCTCAACTGTAGTAAGGGAGCAATGTCAATTTGTTGCAGTTTTCTTAATGGCATAATTAAGATGTACATGATAATTTTACAAAAATAGCCATGATAAAATAAAGAAAAACATAATTTAAAAAGTAAAATATAAGCACAATCCAAATAAGGAGAGCATGATCTCACTCTCCAGGCACTGGAAGAGCTGTTTTCGATAATTTAAAGGGAGACAGCAGAATGCAGGAAGGTCAGAACTTCAAGAGGAAGCTATTCAAGATGATGGATACTCCAAATGAAAAACAGCATTTCCACGCTTCAGCCCCTTGTACTATGAATTACTAGGAAGCTAACAACAGTTTATTTAGGAAGATGAATGAATCATATGGCTATTTCTGGTTGGAAGAGATGATCCTGACCTGAAGGTATCTAACAGTTGGTTTAGCTGAGAGTTTTGGTTTGTGCCACAACTGCTATATAAAATAATTCCATACTCCAGGGCAAAGGGAATGTTGATATTCCATATTGTTTGTAATTTTTGTGAGAAGTTTATCCAATGCTGTCTCTGCAATAAACTGCAATGAGCACCAGCTTGTCATAATGGCTTGGAACTTGGGAGTTGGCAACTGCAGCAGTGTTACTGGAAGAGGACAAGAGGTAATAGGCATCATCAGTGCTCCAGGGCACAATGGGGAAATTGCTTAATCTGCTAAACACAGATTACAGAAGCTTAATTAACAAAAATGGCGGGAAAACTATGCAAAATGAATGTTGGAAAACAAAATAAAAATTATCTAATTTCACAGTTGTGCATTTTGAACAAACTTGATTCAAGGTAAAAATAAACAACCATCATTTATACTTATGTGTTTTTTTTTAAACAAAATTTTATTGGTTTTTTTAAAATTTACAAGGAAAAAGGTAGTGGAAAGGTATACAAATTTTGGCAGTTGCAAAGTGTGGTAGACGCCCCCTCCCTCCAAACTCATAGTATACATCTGAGTATAAATCATTAATACATAGTCATATATAATCAGCATATTAGTTCTATTGGTACTTTCAATCATTTAATACATAGTAATATATGATCCACATGTTAATTCCATTACTACTTTCGGTCAGTTTATATCAACGAGATTTTCTTATTCATTTTTGTGATCTGAGCTTTCTTGGTATTGCCCCTTCTCCCCCCGCTGGCAGAGCTCC
Organism: Natrix helvetica; assembly: GCF_964273705.1. Taxonomy (NCBI): domain Eukaryota; kingdom Metazoa; phylum Chordata; class Lepidosauria; order Squamata; family Natricidae; genus Natrix; species Natrix helvetica. Next base: position 44,418,503 of record NC_138549.1, on the reverse strand, counting down.
GGCCCCTCCCGTGTCCTGCATATCCGTTGTAGGATCTTCTGTTTTTTCTAGGTGTATTTTGTTTTTTTCCATAAAGGCCTGTGCCTCTATGGGTGTGTTAATTCTAATTCTTGTCTCCTCCCAGAATATCAACATACCTTCAGGCATCAACCATCTAAACCACACCCCCTTCTGGTATAATTTATTCGCTAATTGCGAATAATTTTTCTTTTTTCCCCTAATTTTCTTGGGGATCTGCTTCAAGATGGTTATTTCCCTATCATGGTATGTCAGGGCTTGCCCCCTTTGTACACCCAGAATTTCGTCTCTTGTGCTTTTTCTAAGAAATTTAATATGTACCTCCCTGGGTACATTGTGTGTTCTGGCATAGGCAGAATTCACTCTATATACCAGATCTATCTCCCATTCCATCTGTTGTTTTTCTTTGTGTGTATATTCAGCCAAGATGTTTATCATGAAGTCCCTTATGTTTTCATCATCTGCTTCCATCACGTTTTGAAATCTAAGATAAAAGGACATTCTCTCAAATTCTGTTTTCATTTGTTGGGTATCAAGTTCTTTGTTTCCCTTCTGCACCGCCTCTACCCCCCCTCATCTCCGCCACCCCACCCTCCACAAGGTCCAGTCTCTGTGAGTTCTTATAAATTTGGGCTTGGTTCTCTTTAATTTCTTCTTTCATTTCCTTTAATTGTTTCTTAATTTCCTCTTGTCCCTGTAAGAGTTGCTGAAGCATTTGTTGCAAATTCATCTCTGTACTTTTAGGTTGCATCAGGTCTGTAATCTTTGATTGTGTAGCAGGACTGGATGTTGCTGATGTCGGGGCAGAGGTAGCAAAGCCAGGCTTTCCAGGGGGTGGTCTTTTAGGAGACATAGTTTATAGAATAAAGAGTTCAGTCAGTGTAGAGAATGGACAGCTGGAGCGGCAGAGCAGCCAGACGAGTCCAGGAGGCAGAAGGTCCAAGCAGGAGAGAATTTTTCTAGTCAGCCTGGCAATAGAGTAAAATTTTTCACCCCAGAGAGTTCAAAGAGTAACAATCCACAAGAGATTCTTCTGGGTAGCATGGAGACAAAGACCGGAAGCCTGAATTTTTAAAGGTGGAGTCAGGTTTCACAATTCATGAAGACAACGGAAGTGTGCCATCTTGCCCTGCCAGCTTCGGGCTCAGAGGCATAACAAAGTTTTCAAAGTTCCCAAAGTCTTCAGATCATCAGTAAATTATGGAGTTAAGTTCAATGAAAGTCACTTTAAGCAAGGGTGTGGCATCATTGGTTGGCTCTCCCCCCTCCTCCTTCCCCTGGGGCTGAGAGCAAAATTGTTCCAAGCTGCCTGTCCGGGGGGGGGGGGGGAAATCCCCCTCCCTCCAGCCGCGCCTCCAAAGTTAGCCGAAAGTGAAAGTTTTAAAATGCTGAAAAGTTCTTCAAATCAACAAAGGGAGTGAAGGGGGGTATGCGCCTCACCACACCGCCGCTGCTTCCTTCTGCTTTTTCATTCTCCGATCAGCCTGTTGCGAAGACGCTTTATGCGCCCTCCGATACTGCTCCCCGGTGCCTAGAGCGAGGCGGGGGCCCCCCACCAGCCGCTGCCGATGCAGGGATCCCCCGCGAAGCCGCTCCTCCGGCAGGACGCCTCTTCGGGGCGTCCTGTGCCCCCCAAGGAGTGGGGAAGCCCACCGGGGAGCCGGAGCGAGCAAACGAGTTGCCCGTCGCCGTCAGCCACCGGAACCGGAAGTCCTCTATACTTATGTGTTTTTGTGTGTGTGTGTATGTAGATATGTTCTGAAAAATGTTAAGGGACATACTTACGTATTCATTCACACATTCATTCAATTTTAGCAGTTACATTCAATTGATTTTGTCAAGTATAACTAATAGTTTGCAATATTAGAAACCTATCAGATAAATTCCAGAACTAAGTTCACACAGAGAACTGGATGAAGTAATTTCGGAGAGAGATAAAACCTATTTAATCATTGTTTCAATTACACTTTTTATTCTGTGCATGTGAACAATGTAAAAATTTCATCGGCATCATAACCTTATCTGTAGCCCTGCTATCTTGTCAAGCAGAAAACATCTTCACTTTTAGATGATTTTACAGACCATATATACAGACCAAAAGAGAAAAATCACAAGGTATAAAAAGATTTTATAGAGAATAAAAAGATTTTCACAAAAGCCAAATACGTTTAATAGTAACAAAATTGTTATATAATTAAGTTAAAATAATTTCATCAAAGTTGGCAATATTTCTGAAGTTTTCTGGGGTTCTGACACCTTGATTTTCAAACTGTCTTTGGGGAAAGTGGGGAAGATAGAATAATGAGATCCTTTGAAATAATTTCTTCAAACTTGCATTTCAGCCACTTCTCTCCCCCCCCCCCCGGATCTATTGTAACTAGAAATAAATCCTTCTTCATATTACTAGGTAAAGAATCCCCTTGCACATATGTGCTAGTCATTCCCAAATCTAGGGGGCGGGAGTCATCTCCGTTTCAAAGCCGAAGAGCCAGCGCTGTCCGAAGATATCTCCGTGCATGTGAACGGCATGACTAAATGCCAAGGCGCACGGAAGCTGTTACCTTCCCACTAAAAGTGGTCCCTATTTTTCTACTTCATTTTTACATGCTTTTGAATTGCTAGGTTGGCAGAAGCTGGGACAAGTAACAGGAGCTCACTCTGTTATGCGGAGCTAGGGATTTGAACCGCCGAACTGCCGACCTTTCTGATCAACAAGCTCATCGTCTTAGCCACTGAGCCACTACATCCCTTTCATATTACTAGCTAATGTTTTATGAACCAAATTAGGACAGCCACACTTTTTATCTTAAGAAATTATCTTTGTTTTCAAAATATGAGTTAAATAGAAGAGCAAATATGGACATTCATATAAAAAGGCCACTCAGCATGCCTACTTGTGCAGTTGCTATTTGAAATCAGACACAAAAGAGTGTGTGCATTCCTATTGCCAGTGAAATGTGTATAAAATTTAAGAGAAACACCAGAGTTCAAATCATCACTCAATACATCACTATTTTGGAGTAATCCTGATTATACTGTATGTTCAACATTATAATGAAACAATGCCCATTACATTTGAACAATCATATCTAATTGTCTATACCTGCCCCAGCAGATCTGGCAGACAGGGCATGCTCCAATCCCTTTGATTAAAGGGTATCACTTTTTAAGTCCTATGAAGGATATCTACAGTTACAGTGCCTGTCCTCTAGAACACGATTCCTTCCAAGACTAGATAGACTTCCATAAAGCCCTCAGACTTGCCTTCTCATCCAGATATGAGGTCGATCCATGAATTGAATGAATTTGTTGGTTTATTCTTGGTGACCATTTTTCTTTTTAGTATCTAATATGCTTTACTTATTGTATTTTATTTTTTATATTGATATTTATTGTGTTGGTCTCCCAACATCATTTTATGAGAGGAGCAATCACATAAATTGAGTTAAATAAATGAATCTATTTTCATTTTTGCTTATAACTAAATAATTAAAAAGCAGTACTAATTCAACAGTACTAATAAGCATACACTATGTTACACTATGTTAAAAAAATATTAATTTTAGAATCTTATGTAAATTACTAATAGAGTAATCTATTATTCATCTACTCCAAAGGAAGTTCCACTGAGAACACAAGGTTCATTCTCAATCATGTAAGCATCAGATTATAGTCTAGTACAAATTTAAGACCTACTGGGAATTACAAACATTTTCTTTGGACAATTGTTGGATCAATAGGGATTAATCCTTTCCTCCACTAAATATTTGCTCTTATATATTATTTTTTGCAACTGTTTGAGCATCATCAGAAGATTCTGGAGGATCAAGATAACGGCTGAAATTATAATGTGTATAACAACACTATATAAATAGTGTTTTCTGCTTGAGCAGGGAGTTGGACTAGAAGACCTCCAAGGTCTCTTTCAACTCTGTTATCTTTTTATTTTGGTTTTGAGTCTATTTGTGGATTGTAATAAGATTTCAAAAAACGTACTTTTGAGCATGCCTCCTTCAATATCCAAGAAAGGAAAACCTCAGCTCCATTTTAATAGAGATAAAGTACTTTTACTAGATATGAAGTGAAAACAGCTAAAGGAAAGCAAGATCTGAGCCAGAAAGGCGGGAACATATACATATCAAACGTTTACCCAGCACCCTCCCCCCAATTCCCCAACCCATTGTCCAATCTGCAACCCCCTAAGGTGTCATGTGGGGTGCATCGTCAAACAGCCTCATCAAATTGGTATGCGGAACGGTTGGCCTTGACCAAGTCCAAACATCAGTCATCAGCATGTGCAGAAGATGGTGAGAACAAGACTCCTCCAGTACAATATAATTCCCTTCCCTAATACTATGCACCCCCCCTCCCCATTCCTATGGCAGCGATAGCAAGCAAGCATAGCAAGCAAAACAGAGGCTGACATCCGGCCCTCCTTCAGAAAGAGATATCACCCTGCAGGAAAAGAGAGAGGGAAAACAATACAAAATAACCACATTCTATATACACCTATCATAAAATCAAGGCTTATCAGGATAGCTGGTGTAGAACTTCCGCAAAATCTGGGAGCCCAATATGATATTTGTCGGAAGGGGGAAAATGTTTCCAGGACACCAAATACTGAATACGACCTCTATGTTTTCTGGAGTCCAAGATTTCTTTAACTTCAAAATGTTGCTCTCCCTCAATAGGAATAGGGACCGGAGGTGAAGGTTGAGGTGGACGAAATGAAGAGGTGTGTTCCAGTTTTAACAGGTTCACATGAAATACATGATAAATTCTGCTAAGGTTCTTCAGCAACTCCAATTTCACTGATACAGGATTTATGATTTTTACAATGGGGAACGAACCTATGTACTTTGGGCCCAACTTTTTCGATTTTTGTGTGGTTTGCAGGAAATTATGGACAAAAACACCCTATCCCCAACTCTGTATTCTTTTGGCTTTGTCCTTTTCTTATCTGCCTGTTTTTTGTGAGCTTCATGAGCTGCATCTAATGCTTTGCGGGTCATGGGCCAAAAGTTCCAAAGTTGATCACTCCATTCAGATAAGGATAAAATTTGCGGTTTCTCATGAGGCAATTCAGGAATCGGCACAACGTCCTTACCAAACACAACTTTAAAAGGGGTCATGCCGGTACTGCTGTGAACAGAATTATTGAACGCCACCTCTGCATGTGGTAACAGTTCTGCCCAATTATCCTGTTGATGATTGATGAAACATCAGAGGTACTGCTCCAAACCTGAGTTAGTCCGTTCACAAGCTCCGTTAGTCTGAGGATGGTGGGCGGAGCTTATCAATGTCAGGAACTCTTTCCAGAAGAGGGAGGTGAATTGAACACCCCTGTCTGAAATTATGCGTTCAGGGACACCATGTAACCTATATACACGTGAAATAAACAATTTAGCCAAAGACTTCGCTGACGGGATCTTGGAGCAAGGCACAAAGTGAACCTGTTTGGAAAACAAATCGGTGATAACCCAAATAACGGTATATTCTAGATTTTCCGGTAGTTCAACAATAAAGTCCATTGAGATCTCCTTCCATGGGGCTCCAGGACAGGTGACACTTTGGAGGAGACCCTGGGCTTTACTGGTGGTCTTTTCGCAGCTGCACAGATGGGACAACTGACTATGTAGGACTCAATGTCTTTATTCAATGAAGGCACCAAAATTGCCTCTTAATCAAATGCAAAGTCTTTACAAATCCAAAATGGCCCACCATTCTGGAATCGTGGGCCCGTTGAAGAATGACAGGTTTCAGGTTAGCAGGAACATAAAATTTAGCCTCCACCCAAGCCAGTTCATCCTTCATGGTGCATTCATCAGAATGTTTCTTGAACCAGTCATTGGATTCAAGACCCTCCTTGAGTTTGTTCATTAGGTCCATATTCACATCCAAGTCAGCTGGGTTCTGGCTTCTAGTAACCATTGGGGCAGCCAGATTCTTAGCTGGGATGACTGGATGAACCACACTCAGTTTGGAGCTGTTGTACTGGGGAAGCCTGGACAAGGCATCAGCCATAAAGTTCTCCCCCCCCCCCCCGGATGTATTTCAGGGTAAAGTTGAAATGGTTGAAGTGTTGTGCCCAATGCACTTGCTTAGGTGACAGTTTATGCGGGGTTTTCAAGGCTTCTAAATTTTCATGATCAGTCCATACTTCAAAAGGGTGTTTCACCCCCTCTAGGAAGTGTCGTCAGGTCATCAAAGCCCATCTGACAGCAAAAGCTTCCTTTTCCCATATGGCCCATCTCCTTTCTGTCTCTGTAAGCTTACGTGAGGTATAAGCGCACAGTTGCAACTTACCCTCAGCGTTTGTTTGAAGTAGTACTGCTCCCACTGCCACGTCACTGGCATCAGCCTGTATCACGAATGGTGCATACATATCAGGGTGTTTCAAAACCGGTTCTGCTGCAAAGAGTCACTTTAATTTCTCGAAAGCAGCTTGACACTCCATAGTCTAGTTCAGAGGCTTCCCCGGCTTTGGTTTTGTTTCTCCTTTAGATTTTAGAAGATTCGTAATGGGCAGAGCGATCCTAGCAAACGAGGGAATAAATTGACGATAAAAATGTGCAAATCCCAGAAAACTTTGCAATTGCTTGCGGGTGCGAGGAGATGCCCAATCAGTAACGGCCTGGACTTTTGCTGGGTCCATCTCGATGCCTTTGTGGGAGATACGGTATCCTAGGTAATTGATCTTCTCCTGATGAAATTCACATTTAGATAATTTGGCATAAAGTTCAGCAGCCTGGACTTTCTTGAGGACTGAGCGCACCAACGTCACGTGTTCCTCACATGTTTCCGTGTAGATAAGGATGTCATCGAGGTAGACTAACACACCTTTGCATAGATGCTCATGCAAAACTTCATTTATTAATTGCATGAAAACTGCTGATGCCCCCTGCAGTCCAAACGGGAGTACTTTGAACTGGAAGCATCCCAAAGGGCAGTTGAAAATAGTTTTCCACTCTCCTTCCTTGATTCTGACCCTGTAGAATCCTAGGTCCAACTTCGTGAAAATCTTCCCCTTCCCCAAGTGGGCCAACATATCCTTCATGAGTGGCAGAGGGTATACATTTTCCACGAAAATTCCATTAAGTTTTTTGTAATTCACACATAAACAAAAGGAGCCATCTTTCTTTTCTCTGAACAATACAGGTGCGGCCACCCGTGGCCTAGCTGGTTGCATGAAACCCCTTTTTAAATTTTTGTCAATGAACTTTCGCAATTCCTCCATTTCACGCAGTGTCATTGAGTAAATCTGGGGTTTAGGGAGCTTTTCCCCTCAGATGAGCTCAATGCTGCAATCAGTAGCGTGGTGGTGGTGGTGAATTTGTCGGAATCCCTTTCACTGAAAACCTCCTTGAGGTCCCAATATTCTTTGGGGATTTTCTCTTCTCCTTGAATCTTTTCCTGCACTGCAGCAGCTAGGTTCGTTTCAGCATTGGTTATGTGGGACGTCCTCCCCTTCTCCTCAGGGGGTTTAGTGGAACGAATGCACAACCACCCTTTCCTCCAGTTCACATAAGGATTCCATTTCCGTAGCCATGGTAATCCCAATATGAGGGGCCGATCCATCCCAGATGCCACGATGAAACTCAAGGTTTCTTGAGAACCATTTCTATTAGTTTGGTTACAAAATGGACAGGGGCACCCCCCGTGATTGACCCATCCAACTGGCAAAAGGCAATGGATATTTTCAAAGTTCTCAGTCTTAAGCCCATTTTCTCCACCATCACTGGGCTGATTACACATCAGGTGCATCCAGGGTCTATAAGGGCCAGCATCTTCCCCTGGGCTCAAGTTGATGGCACTTTTAATTCTACTGGGATAGTCCTGGGGCCGGATCGGAGACTCACCAAGTGGTTGTCATCTGAATCATGTTCATTTTCCCCACTGGAAGAGGAGGGTTCCTTCTCCTCCTGGCCTGGAGGAAGGACATCAGCACTTCCCACGCCTTCCAGGGCAGTTTCACAGCGTCTCTCTAGCTGCCAGCCAGGTTCCTCCCCACCAGCTGGGGTCAGTTGTGGGCCGTGCCTAGCATAGCAGCTCGGTTTCCAATGCCCCTCTTTTTCTGCTTTTGGTGCCTCCTCGGACCTCTCCCTCATATGCACAAACAGGTCACAGAACTCCTGTGTGTACCCAACCTCAGGCCTCCCCTCCTGGATTAAAGGTATCATCCTGCTTTTCGCCTTTTGATTTAGGAGGGGTTATCAAAACGTTTCCTCAGGGCAGTCATAAACCCCTTGTAATCCCTCAGGAGGGGGGAATCATCTTTACGCAAGGCTATCATCCAGGCAGGTGCTTTGCCTCCCAAAGCCGTAGCAACACTTCTCACTTTGACAACTTCCAATGAGAAAACTTCCCCATACTGTTGTATGTAATCCCAAACTTGCAGTAAAAAAACTTCCAGTTCTTTGGGATCTCCTCCGTAAATCACTCCAAGGACAGGAACCTGAGGCATTTGGTGCCTTTGGGGTTTCCCCCCCTCCTTGGGGAAGCTCGTACTGCTGCTGCTGTGGCTGGGGCCCCTCCCTCTTGCTCAGCTTTGGCAGCTGTTCCCAGGGACGTTTCAGAGCTAACCAAGTCTTCTGCTCCCCCCTCCGCCTGCTCGACTAATTCACGCTCACTTTCAGTGAGACTTACACGGACGCGCCGTCATTCCCAAGCCTCCTGAAGAAGGTGTAAAGCATGGGTCATCATGAGATCCTCTTTTTCAGCTGCCTGCCAGTCATCCTCTGGTTTTCGGCTGGTTGTGACCCTTGCCATCGTCTTCTCTTGCTGGTTGCAGGGGTTTGAGATTTGGGTGCTCCACCCATGGAAGCTTTTAACTCCGGGATGGGTGCGAAGGATGATCTTGCTTAATGTTGAGCATGCCTCCTTCAATATCCAAGAAAGGAAAACCTCAAACCCATAGAGATAAAGTACTTTTACTAGATATGAAGAGAAAATAGCTAAAGGAAAGCAAGATCTGAGCCAGATAGGCGGGAACATATACATATCAAATGTTTACCCAGCACCCTCCCCGCAATTCCCCAACCCACTGTCCAATCTGCAATCCCCTAAGGTGTCATGTGGGGTGCATCTTCAAACAGCCTCATCAAGTTGGTATGCGGAATGGTTGGCCTTGACCAAGTCCAAACATCAGTCACCAGCATGTGCAGAAGATGGTGAGAACAAGACTCCTCCAGTACAATATAATTCCCTTAGCAAACAAAACAGAGGCTGACAGGTTCTGGAAGGTATTATCAGAAATATGAAAATACCTTTAAGTTTACATACTGGAAATAAAGTGAAAATGAATTTTGTATCAAGACTTTTACATTTTAAAGTGGCATTTTATAAATTATGGTCATCCCTCAGGGAGCTGCAAAATCAAAATTATTTGCCAAATATTTGATATACATGCAAACATTTCAAATAATGTCCCCTTTCTCATTATAATAAGAGTAAAATATCGGTATATTGCTATTTACTTTATATGTGCTACAACAAAGTACTGAACCTTTTTATTTATATTTTATTTATTATTTCTCAAAAAAACCCTCTTCTTCATAAAATAATTTGTAGCAAAACCACTACATGTTTTATGGGTCAGCAATGTACGCTGACCTAGAGTTTCTTGCATTGCCATAACAACAAACCTTTTTTCTTTAAAGCTGTCTCTCTGTGGTGCAAGTAAAGTTACCATAAAAGTTTCCAGAATAGCTCATTTCAGGAAATTATCTGCCATTTGACTGCTTTTGTTTTGGACTGTAGATTGAAAGATGGTTTTGGGTTGGTCTGAGATAAACCGTAAGGGTATATTTTATAAGCCTAGTCCATTATTTCTGCTTTCTTTGCTCAAAAGGATATTTTTCAATGTTAATTTATACAAGTTATGCGAAGGAAGAACATGTAGAAATAACAAAAAGGTTATAAAAATAAAATGATCAGAGCTAAACTTTATTTTTCAGTTTGGATTAACATTATTACTCATTATTTCAGTGATACCTTGGCTTAATGGACCTCAGATACAATGAATATTATTATACAGACTTCACCCCTTTCTGTGGACTATGATTTGTCTTCTGTATCAAGGTTTTTACTGTATTATGATGATGGTTCTAATAGTGGCTAATATAGTGATTCAAATATGTTCACAAGTTTAGACAATTTAGAATTATAAAAAAATTATGATTACTACACAGTACTTGTGCTGTTTTCAAAAACAGCTGAGGAATGGAAGAAATAGAAACCACCAATGACAGTTTCAAATGAGATTGATAGAATACATTATTATTTTATTACTCGAATAAAATTGGCTTTTAAATTATTTCCGAAGCCAGTTCAACATGATAATTGCTTTTACACTGTTGAACAGTATAAAATCATAGTATGTTTCAAAATATTATTTCATCTCCAGTACTCTGGAAAGATGCTGCATATCATTTAATCATCAAACAACATATATGGAAAACAGTTATTTGTTTTTATAAACTGTCTGGATTTCAACTCCCAGAATCCTCCAGCCAGTATATTTAGCTGCTAATTCTGGAAGTTGAAGTCCAAATATCTTAAAGTTGCCAAGGTTGAGAAAGACTGCAATAGAGCCTTTCCATTCATAGAACCTTCTGATATTATGATTCATAGTGATATTGTATTCTTTTATTGTGTAAAGTTTTTACTCTGTTCTTACTATTTTGTTACATTTCGTTATGAGGTTCCTATTAGCAGTTTTGCAAATTTCTTTATGCCAATTGGAAGTATAGTGTCTGTATCTTAACAAAGTAAGAAAATTAGTTAAGTTATACTGGGGATAAATAATACTGTGAAACAAACCAATTAACATAATATTTATTTTAATCCACTTTATATGATTTTGTGACCTCCAATAACTTTGTGTTTGAGAAATACATTATATTGTTAAAAGAACAGTAATTACCTGACTCCTGGAGGTAACGATAAACCAAGAAATTCACTTCATCGCTGGTTATGCTCATCTTAGCCCCACCTCAATACAATGAGGCTTGCAAGAAGTGTGATCCACGCTCTGTTCAAAGAGGAATAATCAGAAATATATCTTTTGATTGCAATTATTTAATTTTAACTGTAATTTAGACTTTTACATTTCTTAAAGGTAGGTATGCTGTTATTCTGAGTTGCAGCTGCATTTAAATGAAATAAACATGGGTTCAAATAATTATTTAATTTATTGAAAGATTTAATTGTTGGGTAAAATAAGTGTAGCAACAGTAAGTTGACAGTTTTGAATGAGATTTTCATCATTTATTTTGAAGCTATTTACAATTTACATGGTTGTCCTTGTAAAAAGAATCCACATATCAGAAAAGAACCAAATATTGCAACATAACAGCCAGTTTAAAATAAGTCATCTAGAAAAACATGACTAGTGATTCCACACCCTATAATTTGTTTAAAAAATTACATTACAAATAAAATATACAGTAATTTTAAACTATGACTATGAATCAAAAGAATACCAAATGGCATTTAAAATACAGTACATGTTCTAATTGTTCCAATGTCTATGTTGCACTTTGACCACTCTCATCATAAGTTACATAATAATGTTAGAATTGATTATTTACAAATTCTCTACATACATACATACATACACACAACATATCTCCTTTTTTGTACTTAGGAAAACATTTATTCATTCAAACTGTTCAGCAATTCCTTCTGCTTAAAGTGACATCTGCTATTTTAAGTCAGCTACACTAATCTACAGGTTTCCTTGAAGCTGAAGGTCAGACATTAGTCTAGCAGATGTCTGCATTATTTATGTGAGCTTTTCTTTGAAACTATTTGCTGCTTTTATTGTTCTCATATAATCTATCATCCATACATTGATTTCCCTCTGCAGTTTTACAATCATGGTAAATTAGAACTCTTCTTCCTAGGTATTAATTATATTTACTGCAATAACTTGTACTTTGCACAGTAGAGATAGTAATTTGCTTTTATTTATTTCTATCGTATTTCCCAACATCCTCTTATCTGGAGATGATAAGATGATGTAAGATGATAATATGGAAATATATAACTACATTCAGTGGCAAGACTGCTACATTATCTATTTTAAGTGTTCTCAAAATTTAGTCCACAATCATAGGTTTGTTTGTTCTGAATATATTCTATCAGAATAATATAAAAACATGACTTTTTAGGTATGATAGCAGACATATCAATGACACTAGGAATAATAATTATAACTTACAATATCAATATCACACAACTATATCACACCAAAATAGACATTCCATTGGAAAATACTTTCATTACAATAAACCATTTCCAAGTCTAACAAACAATGCCAATTAACATAGCAATTATATCTTCATATTTATTATCTTCATGTCCAAAATTCCCATTTGCTGCTGCTGCTGTTCTACTATTACACACTACTATTACTACTGATGCCAACCAATACAATTGAAGGTAACAGAAAAAATATGAAGATTGGCGTTGGTCTATCTTTGGAACAATATTCAGTATCAATGTATGGGAGACTGAGGCACAAATAGGAACACACAAAATATATACTAGGTCTTGGAAAAATAATTTAGACACAGCTACCTTTCAATGAATGGTTTAAACTCTAACTTATCGCAAGATTTTCAGGATTCCTAAAACATCTTTGTTTTTTTTCTGCAATAGTTTTCTTTCTCTGATTGATTTTCTGAACCATCACCACAGAATCTGTCTGCATTATCTTCACTGCTCTATCTACTGCTTTATAATGGTCACATCAATGATGCATTGTCACTCCTTGATGCCCCCAATAAGTTCCCAATATCTATCAGTGATCTCTTTCTCTTTAAGATCATTTGTATGATTCTCAAAGGAATAGGGATGAAGAAAGATTGTTGTTTTAAAATTTTACAGACTATATGGATAATCTGTATTGGTTGAAATGACATAAAATATCTGAAAACTCCATAATCATGTCAGTTCAGACTTCTTAGGCTGATGAAAACTCTCAAGCAACTCTTGAAGCCGACTTCATTCTCAGTCATCACCGTCCCTCACACATTTTGTCAACCATACCGAATTAAGAGCTTATAGGGTCGTAAAAAGGGAGTTTTAAAAAACTGTATACTGAACTTTAAAACAAGTTTTATAAAATCAAAGTGTTCTTTTACCTGATGTTCTTCAAAGCCAATAAATAGGCTTTAAAAAAAATCTAAAAATGATTTTAAAAACAAGCAACAGATATCTAACTTATAAAGCATAAGATTCAATCGTGCCAGTAAAATTATTGGCATTTCAAGTCACTGTTTTACAAGTAAATAAAGTAAGCACCAAATACTGTGCAAAGACATTGCTAAAGTCCACAACATTCCTGAGTGCGGCTGAAACCAGATTAAAACGCAGTTGGGTAATAATTAAGAAAATTAAATTAAAATACAACAAAACATGATGTTATATATTAAAACTAAATAATAAATTTAGTGACCAGCAACCCAAACTCCAGCTTTGTGATTCTCAAGAACCCCTACATGTTCACTTGAAGTAGTAAAATTTTCCTTCCTCCAGAAGTTGTATTCATTTCTCTTCTTCGAAGAGGTTCAAAAAAGTTAAATTCCAGGCTGCAGAAGGTCCATGATCATTGTTAACTTTCTAAAAATTTCAGATTTAAAATAATAATTCAAGCTTAAGTAAGTTCAGAATACAATGCATCCAAAGAAGGAAGGAAGGGAGGGAGGGAGGGAGGGAGGAATCTAAAGGGTCTTTTGTATAATGCTTCCTTTTTCTTTTTCTTTTTTCTTTCATCACATCAAATTCCCATCCCCCCCCCAAAAGAAATTAAAAAAAGAAATTAAATGAAATTAAATATATTGATTTCATTTATCGATGACTAGTTATAATCTTTAAATATGTATGCATAGAAGCAGTCTGGTGTAATGCCTAAAGTGTCAAACCAGAAATCAAGAGATCATGAATTCTAATGCTGCCTTGAGCATAAAGCAAGCTGAGTGACCTCAAATAGTAATTTTACTTATTCCTTGGAAGAAAGAATTGCCAAGTGACTTCTGAAAATTCTGAAAAAGAAAAGTGCAAAGGACAGTTGCCAGGAATCCAAAATTACTTGAAGAAACAAGTTTCAAGTGAATGTGTGACATATTATACTTTCTTATTTCTATAATTTAACTAGGAAATACATAAATATGTTAACATGTTACTAGTATACATATTTGCAATTATTCATAAAAGTATTCAGAAAAAAACTTTTTGCAAAACTTTTTATTTTATTATACATTTTTACACCAGTGCTTTACAGTCGTGAAATACTGTATGTAACTTTGGATCTTAAATAAAAGCATTAAAAGTATGTTTTTGTCTCATTTGTTTAAGTGAGTTCTCTTTACTTAATTTTCAGACTTGTGTGGAGAACTGATCTTGTTACAGTCATACTGTATTTATGCAAAGGGTTAAGAAACTTTAAACTTTAATATATATGAGAGTGGTACAAATAGACTTTGGAGAATGACTAGATTCTCAGATAAAAATATTTCACAAAGAACAAAACCATGTAAAAAGGAATATTCTAAAATGAAAACTAATCATATCAAGTAGTGTAAAACACTCTCAAATTGTTTTCCATACCGAATGACTAATAGAAAATGAAACATTTCTATGACTAATAGAAAATGAAACATTCTCCAATAAAGTAGAATCTTGAATAAAATAAATACTGTATACAATACAGCTGTGTTATATAGCCTTAGTTTGGAGTCCTAAGTACTTCTTTGAATGTAAGCTCATTTCTTTTTCATAAAATATTGCAGAGATCATGACATTAAAAATGGATGTTTGTATGAAATCCATAGAAAGGCTGGTATGCAAACACGAATATTATGAATATTATTTCAAGTAGACAATTTGAAATTTATTGCTTTCTAAAAATCAGTACTTTCAGATAAGAGATACCAGCAGATGATTTACAGATATGGTTGAAATCAATGGGAAATAAAACTAGGAAGAAAAAAAGTCCAAGAGAAAAAGTAGAAGGCTTTATGTAGAGGGTTTACTTCATCCAGTGACCATGTTCTTCACATAGTAGAAAAAATGTAGAAAAATGAAAAATGTTTAAATGAGTTTAGAAACTAATATGCTAATATGCTTAAAAGCGGACAACTGATTCAGAGATTACTTGGATAGATACATATTTTAAACATTTTAAACTCTTATTAGTTTGATTGGTTTACTTTTTCAGTTCACAGCTGGGTTTTTTTTTTATGTCAGCAGCTTCTAGCATTTAAAATCTGAAAGTAGAAATGGGTCTTTTCCAATTCCCTCTTGTCCACAGTGAAAAGGGCTTTTACTTTATTGATCTTTTGTTCTAAGCTCAGTAAAACCTATTAATTAGTGAGATTGTTTTAGATTCTATTTCATCACCTACTTCTGAGATGTAAGAATTTTGATTAGTCTTTTTGAAAATGAAATACTTTGATATTAATATATTAGCCCATGCAATCAAGGAAAGGTGTGAGAAAACCCGGATCACATTATCGAAGTTAAAAGAAGTTAGAAAAGATAGTAACAGTAACAATATATAGTAATGTATTTGGTTTTAATTATATTCCAACATTGGGAAAAATAAAGGGTCAACTATCCACTTTATGTGACAAACTGTCAAAGTTTTGATATCAGTATTAATGGCTTCCATTAATTTGGCTATGATAATATATAGCAAACAATGGCAGAAATAAAATTATGTTTTGCTGAAGATTAAATCTTCAGGTAGTATTCATCTAAATAGGTAAATATCATTCAACTGAACATTAAAAAAAATACATCTAACTGAAAGCAGTTGACAAAATTACATTTGGTTACTAAAGCAGGAAAAACAAATTCCAATCCGTATAATTTGATGTTAAAATGGTAAATATATTCAAAAATATTCAGATGCAGTAATAGGAGTACAAATGTATACTTAATAAAAAAGGAACAAATATAGGAAGAGGAAGTGCTTTATCTCATTTGTTAACCCGTCAGATCCTGGACATAAATTGTTTCAACTTCTATCCTTAAAATGTAGGGCACTGCAGACCAGAACAACTAGAGATAAGGACAGTTTTTCCCCAAATGCCATCACTCTGCTAAACAACTAATTCCCACAATACTGTCAAATTACTTACTAAGAATATATTGCTATTATTCTTCTCATCCTTCCTAGTACCTATCTCTTCCCAATTATGACTATTACCATATTTCTTGTATCTTTACAATTTATATTGTTTTGTTTCCAAATATGATCTGATTGCTTATTAGGATGCTATGACTATCACCAAGTGTTGTATTTTATGATTCTTGATGAATATATTTCATTTTTCTTTATGTACACTGAGAGCATATGCACCAAAAACAAAATTCTTGTGTGTCCAATCACACTTGCCCAATAAAGAATTCAATTCAATTGAACTGAAAATGTGGCATAAGCATTTTGCCTTTATTTATTTATTTATATTTGGTGCTTCTAGACCGCCGCCTCTCCCAGAAGGGACTCGGGGCGGTGTACAGTCCATAGAGAATATCACAAAATACAATAAAAAAGTTAAATATGTACAGTTTGGAGGAGGATAAAATGCAATTAAAAGAACTGTACAAAGCTAATATAAATATAAGTTTTAAATCCCTTCTACTGAGCCTGTACAAAATTTTGTGGCATAATATAGTACTGGACAGAACTAGTACTGAATAAGGCACAGGTGTAAAACTAGAGAAGTACTTGCAAGGAAGAAGTGGCATTTTATATTAGATAAAGAGAGAGACAGACAGAAAAATAGTTAAGAAAGAAATACATCAATCTAAACTCTCTTTTAGTCATACAATACATCTTAGTGATCTGAAGGTATTTGCAATATTCTCAAAGGAAGAAATAAACTATGTGATAATAAGTATGTAACATTTTGAAGCAACATCAAAAATCCTTTCTCAAGATTTATTAGTATAGATTATTTAAATATGAACAAAATCTGTTTGCTAGCAGAGAAGTTTCACAGAAAATGTATATTTACAAATTATCTCTAGTTATAAAAATGCAAAGATTAGTCAAGAAATTATCTAACACTCTACTGAACTGATGAGTTAATATATTTATAAGCTAAATCTGCATATATTAATTTTTCAAGTGCAACTGCTTTACACCATTGTATGCAACACCAGTAGACAAATACTAAACTTATGTATCCTCTTAATAGATAGTGTCACTACGTTAAAATGCAGCAGCTAACAGCAGTGTTCAACTTACCAAATTTTTCGGATGATAAGACACACCTAAATGTACAGGAGGAAAAGAAGAAAAAATAGTTTTTGCCCTCCATACATTGCATTTTTGCACTCCCTGGCCCCCAGAAGTACTCTGCAGTGCTCCACAAATCCTGTTTTTGACAAAAATGGCTCCGTTTCTCGGCTCCCAAGCCCTCCATGCATCAAAAACACCCATATTGGGTCTATAAGATGCACCTAAATTTTCATCCACTTTTGGAGGGGAGGGAGGAAAGGTGAGTCTTATACTCTGAAAAATATGGTAGTTAAATTAGAAGAATACTTACATGACTTAAGAACCAAAGCCCTTTTCCCAGGGAATTACCCGTACTGAAATGCAAAGCAGTTTGAATTTGAGATCTTCACCATTTCAACTTAAAACTGGCTGTTACCATGGGCATCATAGAAAATGTTTTGATGTTCTTCTTGTCGCCTTTAAAAAAGTGGCCTGAGTTTGAAATTAATTTTGGAAACTCTTTTACTGTTGCTCAGTTGTTTTTTACTCTTGTTGACCCAATATATATTGATTTGCCAAGATTGTTTGTAAGTATACCTGCTTCTCTTACTACTTGTAAGCTTACACATGTGTCATCATTGATAGTATCACACTATTTTATCTGAGGTAGGCCTATTTTTCAATTGCCTTAAATTTATTCAATTGTTGAGTTATCCTCTAGTGACTTTTGCCTTCACCATATGTGTCAAAAACACTCATTTGACATTTAATGATTTATTCTTCTGATGTAAGGTATTTTCAACAAAATATTCTAACTTTCACTTTTTAATGGTTATGATGATTTCCCTATGCTTTCCCAGGTGGCTTGTCACCTCATTTCTGATTTTGTCGACCCAGCTTATGTGTAACATCCATCTGTAAATCCACATTTCAAATGCTTCTAGTCTCTTCAAGTGACTTTCTATCAGAGACCAACTCTCCACTCCGTAGAGCAAGATAGAAAAGATGTAACATCTGACAAGCCTGATTTTCAATCTTAGGCTTATGTTGTGACTGCAGAAGACCTTTTCATTTTGAAGAATGCTGTTCGAGCTTTCTCTATCCTTGTCTTTACTTCAGTGGTCGTGTCCCAGTTTTCATGTAAATTGGAACCAAGGTACATGATCCTTTCAACTTTTTCTAGTGGTATTCCTTCTGAATTTATTGGTGGTATATTAATGGGTTGTTTGCTGACGACCATGGTCTTGGTTTTTGAGATGTTAAGCTTCAAGCCGTATTTTTCAGATATTTCTGTGACTCTGTTGATGAAGCGCTGAAAGTCTTCATGCTTACTGGCAAGCAAAACTGTATCATCAGCATATCTTAAATTGTTGATCTGAACATCGTTTACTTTTATGCCAGCATCGATGTTTTCCAGTGCTTCATTGAAAAGTGACTCAGAGTAGATATTAAACAACAACGGACACAGGATACAGCCCTGTCTGACTCCTCTTCGTATTTCTGCATCATTTGAGTATTTTTGACCTAGTCTCACATTTGCTACCTGATGCTAATGTAGTATCTCAGCTCCTTAGCATTTTGTTTAGTTTTGCTATAGTGGCAGATATCTATTTATTTAATGATAGTGTTTGCTATTCTGATGATTTTTTATTCTAGGAAGAGAAAGTCTGTCTCAGTTCAATTTCTTCTGCACTTCTTTGGTTTCTCATTGTTGGCTGACATAACTCTTTAAAAAAATCTTATTTCACCTTCAACAAGATTTCTCTCACTTCCTGCCAGAAAGTCTGTATTTACTACACATTTATTTATGTATGTCACAGATCAAATTGATTATGCACCTTCAGTTCAGTGTCAACTTTTAGCAACCACAAAGGTAGATTTTCTTCAGGATGATCTGTCCCAATCTCCAACAGTGCACCCATCACAGCTGTAATCAAATTCATCTAGCTTGCTGGTCATAGTAATTCAACTCTGCTTGTATTATACCTAGCTGGATCTTTTTGTAAATATATTCAAAATACAGTAATTTGAATCTGGTTGTTGTGCCTTCAATAAAAATTCTGGATTGATTTGTTCTGGGATTTATTGTTTGTTTTTCTTGGCTCAGGGTATTTTTAGTAGTGTTCTCCAACATCAGAGTTCAAAAGCATGAATGTCTTTTCTATCCTGCTTCTTCAAAGTCCAGGGAAAAACACTACCAGCACAATTCTGGTCTTTTTAAATATGTACATGATGTAGCATCTGAATACATTTTCCAAGGCCTTCTTTGTTATGCTACTAAGTACTAGTCCATGCTATACATCCTGATTGCTCATTCTTTACTTTTCTTAATTGATCCTAAAAGGCAGACATTATCCAATGTATCTTCTTTATCAATTCTAAGGCTAGTTGTCATTAGTTTGGTGTTCACTTTTTCACTGTGTTCCTTGATTTTCATTACTAGAGCTTCTAGATAATTTACACTTTTAGTTCATTAGTAGTGTTATCAGCATAGCACAGCTTATTGATGTTTCTTCCTTCAGTTTTTAAAATCATTTTCATTTCCTACTCCAGTGTGCCTCAAATATATATATTCAGCATATAGATTATCTGTATTAATTTTCCCTTGTCTGTTTTTCTCCCTTTTTCTAATTTATTTTGGTAAAATGTATTACAATGAATAAAGAAATTGGAGATAAATTGTAGATAAAAAGATAAAAGCATATGGGTTGAATAAATAAGGAGAGATATAAAGCCTTGTCTCTCTCTTTTGTGGAATGGGAGCCTGTTGGTTCTATCATGTTCTGACCAGATTGTGGTTTCTTGCCTTGTGTATAGGTTTCATTTAGGACAATAAGGTGTTCTGGGATTCACATTTTCCTAAGCACATTCTGCAGCTTAACATAAATGACACAAACAAAGATCTTTCTATAATCAATGAAGCCCATGCTGACTCCTTTTTAGCATTCTTTCCTTTTACAGCAATAATATACTAGATGTTCTTGTAAATAGGGTTGTGTCTTCTAAGGTGTTTTAGATACTGATCACTGAAATGATAATGTATAGAATTTCAGTTCTATCTTTTTTTATCTGCTTTGAATCAGTTACTAGTATATTAGTATCCTTTAGCATAACAATTTGAAGTTGGAACCTTCTCCTCAGCACAGAGATGTTTGAAAACTTCTCTTGTTTTCGGTATCTGTTTCCATATTTAATGTTTAGTCTTCAGTTAACAACAGTAATTGGAACTGGAATTTCTGTTGCTAAGCAATGCAATTGTACAGCACAATGTCACATAATCATGCTCATTAGCGATGGCAGTTTTGGAAATCCTCAATTGCCATCATTAAGCAAGGATACCTGTGATTGTGACTTCCAATTTCTGCCAGCTTCCACATTGACTTTGCTGGTGGGATGCTGGCAGAGAAGGTAGCAAATTGTGATCACATGACTAGAAGACTATGTGACAATTAGGACTGGTTGTTTGGCACCTGAATCACAGTCACATGACCCTGGGGGCACTGCGCTGGCTGGAACTACTGCGTGTTCAGTGCTACTGGTCTCTTGTTTAACATCACACACTCACAAATAAGTAGACAGCTTTGCAAACTTCATTATGAGTTTTTTAAGCAAATAAACAAAAAGGAAATGTATGTGCAAATACACCTATGGACATAGGCAAACACACATAAACACATACATGAGAAATCAAGTTCCCTAAAAGTCCATCAAGCTTCCCTTGAAAAGAAGTCCAAATCCAAAGCAGCAGGCACAAGAGTGATCAGATGAAATCCAAGGCTCAAACATCATGGCAGGGTAAATCAGCTGATCCAAGCCCAGAAATATACTTAAAGAATTTCTAGTTGATAGGCAACACACACACAGTCTAGGACACGGGTATCAAATGTGCATCATCACGGCAGCATCATGTGACATATCAGGACTTTCCCCCCCCCTCACTAAACTAGGCATGGACGTGGCCAAATATGACGCATCCGGCCCGGAGGCCAAGAGTTTGACAGTCCTGGTTTAGAGACTCTAGGCCAACAAGCAGTTGTCTCCAATAGAGGAGTCTGAGCGCACTACTCAGCTTCCTGAGACAGCAGTTCGCCCAGCATCTTGGGAATTGGCTATTCATTGTTGGTTCCTTATCAGTTTGAGTTGTCCATGACAGTCACAAGTTCAAATACTTACTGAGCAAGTAATAAATGAGGATCACCTGTACAGGTGTTATTATAATACTGTTCTTTGTCTCTTCTAGTAGCTCTCTGAAATTCTTTATCATGTTATTTGTTTGATTTATTGTATTATACCTTTATTATTTTTGCACATAACTCAAGGTGATAAACATATCCAACACACCTTCATCCCCCTATTCCCTCACATAACAACTACTTTGTGAGAAGGGTTGGGATGAGAAAGAGTGACGCACCCAAAGTTATCCATCTGGATTTCATGGCTGCTAAGGGAGGACTATAACTCCTTCCTGAGGTCTTTTTCTCTCCTGGCTTCAGCTTCTCTTTGTGTCAATTTCTATTATTTTTCTGACACCCAGGTTACTTTCTTGGTGGCACAGGTGGTCAGAAAGCAGAACTGCAGGACTAACTCACTGCTTACTTCAGGAGTTCAATTCTGAGCAGCTCAAGGTTGACTCAGTCTTCCATCCTTCCCAGGTCATTAAAATGAGGACCCAGATTGTTGAGGCAACATGTTGACTCTGTAAACCGCTTACAGAGGACTGTAAAAGTGCTATTCTGTTTCTTGATCTTTGCAGACCATTTTCACATTTATACTTAACTTCTTTGATTTCATTTCACATTTCCTCTTGTTCCCTGTCAACATGCATGAATATGGTGTATACATGTTCAAGGCCAAATTGTGGAACGGATTAAGTTTTCTTCTCCCCCTTTAGCTTGACTTGCAATTAATACATGAGGAGTTCATGATATGTTCCAGTCAACTCCTGGCCACATCTTTACTGCAATAACTAAGGTCTTCAACCTCCTTGTATCAATCACATAGTTAATATGATTTATGTATACTTCAGCTGATGATGTTCATGTTATTTTAGCTGTTTGAAGATTGTGACAGCAATGAAAAATCTAAATCTATAATCTAATAGGGTATTCTTCTACTTCATTTTATTTCCTAAGCCATACAGTCCAACTATATTTTCTTCCTTATTATTTCCAGTTTTGGCATTCTAGTGTTCTACAACTATAATCAGCTTTCTTGCATGTTCTGTTGATTTCAGATTTTGTCAGGCTCAAGCCCAAAGATGACACAGTGAAATCCAATTGATCCAATTCTTTATTTTCTTATACCTAAAGGACAGAATCTTGTTAAAGTAAAGCTATAACCTTCTAATTTACTAGATATACCTTGAAAGATGCTAAGATGTGGCTACCTTGAATGTCTTCCCTCTCCCTCATTCAGTTCCAGACTGCAGTCTCTCAATTTGAGCTTCTCTGTCATGGAATGTACTCCCTCCTCCCTGGGAAAGCTCTGTGCTGCCAAAACTCCTCTCCCCTGTTTCTCCAGGTGCACATTCCATCACAAATTTAACTACAAAACTTGTCAACTGTATTTTCTTCTGCATCGATAGTTGAGCATAAACTTTGATATTCATCATATCAAAGGGGAAGCCTGCAGATTCCAACTGATATTATTTAATCATTGACTGCACTGTATCCAAATGTTGTCTTTGCTGTATTTTTTCTTGACCACGAAAGCAATGTTGTTCATTCTTTGAGGAGGACTTTGTCCTGAATAGTAACAGTATGATTTTCTGATTTAAAGTGTCCAATTCCATCCATTTTAATTTTCAGATGTCTAATATGTTGATCTACAGTTCATTCATTTCAGCTTTCCCATGCTCATGATTCCTACATTTCATATCCCCATTCTAATTCTGTCATTGCAGCTGCAGGTTTTATTTTTCTACATGGCAATATCAACAACTAGACATCCTAAAAGCTTTAGTCTAACTGAGTCATAAACACCATTAGCATTCTAAAAGATCTTCAGCAGCATATTTAATGTCTTCCCACCTAAGGGACCAGTATTTGGCATTATATTGTCTATCCATTTGTACTGTTTATCCACGTGGTTGCCTTAGTAAAATACAGGGGTGATTTACTATTGCCTTCTCCCATGATTTATGAAATAATGCCTTTGCTATATTGCTAAAGTAATTGTCCACCTCCAGTCCATTCTATATCGCTGCTGGTTGATACAGGTGCTTGCTTGCTATAACTGGGCAGCAGGGATAAACTTGGCATAGACTTTTGGCACTTCACTCCTCTCCTTAAGAAATCACTGTGATGAAGCACATTGCAAGACTTGAATGGAGCAAATCAAATTAGCAATTAAAAAAACAAAACAAAATAAAAATAATAAAAAATAATACAAATGGTAAAGATATTGTCCACTAGCAATAGCACTTAATGTATACTGCCTCATAGTGCTTTACAGTACTCTCTAGGCCAGTGTTTCTCAAACTTGGCGACTTTAAGTCCTGTGGACTTCAACTCCCAGAATTCCCCAGCCAGCTATGCTGGCTGGGGGATTCTGGGAGTTGAAGTCCACAGGACTTAAAGTCGCCAAGTTTGAGAAACACTGCTCTAGGCAGTTAACAACATCAGCATATTTCCCCAAACAATCTGGGTCCTAATTTCATTGACCTCGAGATAATGGGAGGCTGAGTCAATATTGAACTCCATCAGGATGAACTCCAGGCTGTGGGCAAAGTTTGCCTGCAATACTGCTCTTCTCTAACCACTGCACCATCAGGGCTCCTGCCACTACATCTACATTTATATTTCAATAGTAATAAGACAAGTTATGTAGATATAATCTTTAAATTATACATTCAAATAGACATCCTGATCAGACACGGATTTATAAATTTTTGAAATGCATTAGGTCAATCAATATATTTTGCTTTCAGATATGAAGTTCTATTGAAGAAACAAATACATACAGACTGATACTACTGTTGCATAATAGTTGCAAGGGCAACATTTATTGGAAATGACAATTCCCATGAATGACAATTAAAAATGATTCATTGAAATGATTATATTTTTAATAATCTTTCTTTTCACACACATAGAAAAACACAGACAGAGATAGAAAACATACCTTCTTTCTTCTCCAGAGCACTGTTTCAACAACATTTATTTTCTTCAGAGACAATAGACTGTTAGGTTCATATTAGACTTCAATGCACTAGTTAATGGGCCAGTTAAAAATTAAAGCATTATGTCTGTTTGAAAATAAACAAATGCAAAACAGCTGTACCTAAAACATAAAGCTTATGTTGAATAGAATGAAAGCTCTTATTTCCACCATTAGTGTTTAAGTGCAACATCATTTTATTCTAATCAAACTAAAGACTGCTCCAATCTTTATGGATTCATCATATGTCAAAAAAGCATAACATATAGCAATATCATTTGCCAATAATACTATGTAAGCATAGCTTTTAAAATAGTCTACTAACACAGATATCATTTGAAGCAATTATAAACATTAATCATTGGCAAAATTTATGGTTCCTATTCTCCATCTTTTCAAACTGCCATGCAGCCTTGAGGAATCTTGTCTGTCTTTTCATGACAGCTGTGGAAGAAGAACACTGATGCTACTGCCTTTTAATCTTACACTTGTCATCTGTTAATTATTACAGCAGATGACAAATCTGTCCTGGACAACAGGAACAAGAACTATATAATCAAATGCATTGATCTTGGAATCAGTATCCTTTTTACCAAGTACAAAATATGAAGAACTATAAACAGAAAAAAAAATGTCTGAGCAGGATTCCAAAGTCAAAGTCAAACTAAATAAGTAGTAGGATGCAATAGGAGAAATAAACAGCATTCTGAATTGAATACTGTAATTATTTTCAATCAAATATTTCGTTTTTAAAAAATAGATAAAATATATTGCACTCGACCTCAGTCATTTCTGTTTAAATCACAGAGTCACTCAAACAATTCCATATGTATTTATCCAGAAAGGAATTCTATTAAATTCAGTGGAGCTCACACAAGATAGCAGCTAAATTAATTAAAAAAATATTTACATCCTGAAGGGCTTTTCTAAATAATATTTCCTTTTTAAAAGGAGATTTAGCTAGGTAATGATTGTGCTTACACTCATATAATTCGATTTTTATATTTTATGTTATAACTTATATTTAATGAGACAAAGTTGGACATAAAACTTTCTAGATAACTAAGCTATAGCTAAAAATGTTGTAAATCAGAGTTATGTGACTGCAAGATGCTGCATACACAGTTGTGGGTCAGTGGCTGAGCAACCAAAACATGAACATGTGACTGTAGGAGGGGGCACAGCCATTGGAACTATGAATCTGGGTTGCAAATACCTTTTTGGGTCAGTTGTAACTTCAAACTGCATAGTCATAAGTTGAGAATTACCTGTAGAAATTTTTGGGTATTTTCTACATCTTTTTCCCCCTATGGATCTTGGATTTATGCTGATAAATTGCTTGAGAATGTTTCTTAAGTAAATGCATGCATGCATGCATACATACATACATACATACATACATACAACTCCATAGAGACATGCAAAACGTGTATAATAATAATCCACATCTGTCTATCCCAGATCCTTGGGAAGAACTCACTAGGTGGACAAAAATGGCAAATCTAGTCTGTATATCGGCTGACTCTGTAATTAACCATAATAATAATAACCCCCAGTGAGGCACTACCTTGACATGATTGTAGACTAGTGTGCTCTGAGGAAGATGACATCTATGCCTGAGGTTCAACCATACTGGACAGGTCTCAGCAGAGGCTCAGAGTTTCTCTCCCATAAAAAAATATGGGAGATGTAAATTACAGGAACCATACTATTTCGGTCATCTCGGGTCAATAAGGACTGCTCTAGGTTCCTGGACATCTGGTGAAAAATGGCAACAGGACTCAGAATTGTTTTCTGAGCATCCAGGACCACCAGCAACAAAATTATTAGGAGGAAAGGTGTTTATCCATTGCATAATAATATATATAGATTGAAAATAAGCAAATAATAATCTGTTATTACAGATTATGTCAAAACGGAACAGGATATTTGAAATAAAAGCACCAGTTCTGGAAAGAAGAACATTCAGAATCAGAAATAACAGAACAGAGGCTAGCAGATCATGCTGATTTATAATATGAAATAAAGTATTCACAGAACTGCAAAGGTGTACCCAGGACAAAGAAATCAAATTCTTGCCAGAAGTAACTCTAACTGAAGAGGCAAACCAAGGAGAGATGGCAGTAGCGGAAAACAAGCACAGCGATAGAATTGTTTTTATTTGGAAACTAAGCAACCATATCTCTGCCTCAGAAAGAACAAAGCTCTCTAACTAAAAAAGTAAAAGAATTGAAACAAAACAAACAAAAATAACTGAGCATCTAAAGCAACATAAAAACAGAAGAGATTGCCTGCATTAAAGTTTGTTCCAAAGAAACAGTTAGCACAAGAATTAAAAAATGTCAGTATTGTAATACAAATATAAGCAGCAGCTCACTGCAAAATAACAACAACCTTAATGGGCAGCATAGCTGCAGCTTTCAGGATGATCAGCCCAGCTGGATGTCCCCCTCCAACACTCGCACAAGAGGTGGCAAGCACATAGGGACCAACAATATCTGCCAGCAACTGCAGCCTGCCGCTCCCTTGGTCAGCACCTTCTGGGGCTGCACAGCCTGTGCAGTGCAGTTAAGTTAATGCGGCTGTCCAAGCAGCAGATGCAGGCAGAGGCCGGGGGGGGGGGAGGAGGCAGGTGATCCAGACACCACACGGGCTATGGGGGTTAGAGCAGTGGGTTGTGGGAGGCTTGTCTTGATGCGGTGGCACGAGCAATAAATGGAGGCAGAGACACGGGGAGAAGGCAGGTGATCCGAATGCGCTGTGTGGGCTATGGGAAAGCCAAGATATCCTCCGGCAGTTGCCCACTTGCTCTGGCCCACCGATTCTCAGCTTTGCCAACACCCGCCTGATGTATCTAGATCATCTACATCCTTCCGTGCCTCTGCTTCCCTTTACTGCTGGTGCCACCGTGTGAGGACAAGCCTCTGACAACCGGCTGCTGCTCTGGCCCACTGACTCTTGGGGTTTTTGCAGCTCACGCAGTGTGTCCAGATTACCTGCCTCCCCCGTGAGCCTCTGCATCAATCTGCTGCTTGGAGAATCAACTCACCTGCGATGTGCGGGCTGCTACTGCTACCGGACACTGTTGTCCCATGCCTGCTTGCCACCTGTGTTAGCTATGTCGACTGTCCTTCACTATGACTTATTTTTGGAGTAGGGATTATATTGGACACATGGTTAAAAATCAGGCTAAGGCTTATTTTGGGGGAAGGTCCTATTTTTGGGAAAACACGCTAGCTAAAGCCAAAAAGATCAGCAAATATGAAGCTCAAATTGCTAATTAAAGGCAGAATCTCCCATTTCAATCCAATCAGAAATTTTTCTACCAATCTAATAATAGAGAGACTGCAGTGAACACCTGACAAGGAAGAAACAGGGCAGTTCTGGGTAAAGATATAGGATAACTCAAAGAAATACAAGAAGAACCCAGCTTGGTTAAAGGAGATAGATAAAAGGATAAAAAAGAAGCTGAAATGAAAACTTGTAATAACAACACAAATAGTGGCGAAGGGGGCAAGGAAGAATTGGTCAGGAGCACCTTAAAAGGAACTGCATGTGTTTTGTTTGAAATATCTGACTGCAAGGAGATGAAATTGAAGCATGGTTAACATCTGACAAAACCTGATAATTTTTCATCTGATAATAAAAAATCTAGCAAAAGAGGCAGCATCAGGTAACTATAGGCCAATTAACTTTCAAATCATTAACTGGTGTGACTGCTGATACAGTCCAACAGCATCTAATTAAAAACAAGCTTCTTCCACTTGAGCAGAAAGGAAACCGTTGGAACTGCAGAGCAACAAAAGATTAACTCCTAAATGACAAGATGTTTCTGAAAACTGTAAAAGAAGGAAGACCAACTTGAACGTAGTATGGATCGATTACAAGAAGGCATTTGACTCCATGCCATATGATTATTTGTATAATTAAGTGCCTAGAAGTAAAAGGAATCAGTAGAAACATCAGAAGCTTTGTACAATGATCAATGGCACAATGGAAAACATGGTTGCTCGTCAAAGGTGATGGAATTGGAGAGGTTAATATCAAGAGAGGCATCTTCCAAGGAGATTCACTATTTTTTAAAAAAAAGTTTTTTCCCCTTTCAAATACATTCACAAATATACATTCTTATAAGTACCATTAACATTTATCTATTAACCATTAATGTTTATCACTATCTTCTTACAAATATAGAGAATACAGTTTGGGTCACTTTCTTGCCACCCTGTGTCTCCATCTTATTTTGCAACAACCTTGCTCCTTCCATCTTCTCAACCTCCCTTCTCTGCCTTCTTCTTTCCTCCTCTCCTTCCTCTTTTCTTCTTCCCCACTCTTTTCCCCATTCCTCCAAGGAGAAAGACTCACTATTACCATTACTGTTTGTCATTGCACTGATTCCTCTATCAACAAAACTGAATAATTCAGGACATAGCTATCAAACATCAAAAACATCTGCTGCACTTTCTTTCTTTCTTTTATTATTATTTTTATTTATTCTTATAAAAATAAAATCATACAAACATAATTTCAAACATATTGCCGTCACAGCGCAAGAAATCATAACGTTTAAATAACTAAACTTGACATTACCGTCCTAATAATAGTACATCTGCTGCACTTTCCTACCTCTTTTAAATTGATGATTTGAAGGCGTATGGAAAAACATCATTTGAAACATAATAACTACTCAACACTATCTGCATATACAGCCAAAATATTGTAGTGGAGTTTGGACTAGATCAGCAACTGCCAACTTTTTGGGACTGGTTCTGTGGAGAGAGGTTTTTCCATGGATTGGAGGGAGTATGGTTTCACATGCTGCCTGCATCCCAGAGATGGGCCTTCGCTTGTTTGTATGGTCCAGTTTCTGGCATGCCAAGGACCGGTGCCATTCCACCGCCCGGGAGTTGGGGACCCCTAGACTTGCCATTAAACAGGGTAAAATAGTGAAAACTGAAGGAATCAAGATGCCCTTTGAAAATAGCATCAAGAGTCAGGATGAAAATGACCACTACCAATGCCTCGACATGACAATATCAAGCACACTGAAGAAAAAAAGTTAATAAATACATCAACATAGTGAAGAAGACTGTAAAGTCCAAATTCAGTAGAGGCATTAGAATCAAGGCAATTGACGCCTGGGCAATTCCAGTCATTAGATACACAGCTGGATTATTGGACTGGACTCAAGCAGATAGGAAGACCAGAGAAATAATGACAATGAATTATTTTCTCATCCACGCAGTGATGCTGACAGATTCTATGTAACAAAGAAAATAGGTGAAATGGAATGATGCTTGTACATCAGATGGTTGAAGAAGAAAAAAAAAAGGATATTGGAAGAGTATTTTAAGTACAGTGAAGAATATGCATTGAAGCTACTACACCAGGAAGGTCAATTGAGTACTGGAGAAACCAAAGTGGCTTACAAGAAAGACGAAATGAAGAACAGAAAGGAGACATGGGAAAACAAAGCATTACATCGCCTGTTCATTAAAAAAATAGCAGGGAAAACAGAAAATAACAAGACTTGGCAATAGCCAAGAGCAGGAAAGTTGAAGAAAGACACAGAGGGGCTAATTCTGGCTGCACAATACCTAGCTTTAAGAACAAATGTATACAAAGACAGAATTGAGAAGACAACAAAAGATAGCAAGTGCTCTCTCTACAAAGAAACTGAAGAAACAGTGGCTCACCTGGTTAGCTACTGAAATAAGATCGCATAGACTGACTACAAACAACAGCAAAGTAGCAACAATGGTGCACTGAAAGATCTGCAAGAAATACCATTTAACTGCAACCAAGAATTGGTGGGACCATAAACTAGAGAAAGTCATAGAAAATGAAGAAGCTAAAGTGCTCTGGGACTTTAGAATTCAAACCAATATGTGTCACATAACATCCCTTACTTAACAACTGTCAATAAGAAAGACAAAGTTTGGACAGTGGACATGGCAGTACCTGGAGACAGCAGAGTAGAAGAGAAAGAACTGGCAAAGATAACAAAATACAAAGACCTGCATATAGAAATAGAACAATTGTAGCAAAAAGAAAGAAAGAAAGAAAGAAAGAAAGAAAGAAAGAAAGAAAGAAAGAAAGAAAGAAAGAAAGAAAGAAAGAAAGAAAGAAAGGTGGTACCAATAGTAAAAGGCACCTTGGATACAATCCCAAAATAACTGGGCCACCACTTGAACACTATCAGCACTGACAAATTCACCATCAGTCAGCTGCAAAAGGCAGCTTTACCTGAAAAGCTTACATTTTGCAATGGTATCTGTAACACCATCAAACATTGGGGAGGGTGGACAAAAATGCCAAATCCAGTCTGAACAGCTGGTCGACTGTGCAAAGTACCATAATAATAAAAACACTACTGGCATTGACCAAATCACCATCACTCAACTGCAAAAGACACTTTTACCCAGAATAGCTTACATACTATGATGTCTTTAAAGTCATCAAACAACATCAAACAACAACATCTCCCTATCCCAATCATTATGAGGAATTTGATAGGTGAATAAAGATGCCAAATCCAGCCCAAACATCTGGCTGAACTTTTGAAATAAATTACTGATATCATAAAAGTTTGAAAAGCTGAAAAGGGCTAGAATTCTCAACTTTTATTACACTCAATTGACCACAGAACCATAAACACGAATAACATGTTTATTACCAAAATAAAATCATAGTAGCAAAATGTTCCATAAAACAACCTATTTATAATTCTTCTTGCAAAATTTAATGTTTAAAATAAAAAAGAGAACGTAATAACTTGTATAAAGATTCATTTAAAAAAAGAAAGCTGTAGTAACTTGTATAAATAATTGTTCATAAATATTTCCTTTTAAGACATGGGATACGACGAGCCCTATCATTTCCATAATCGCAAAGTTTCAGCAACTTCTTTGTTGTAAAGGAATCAATGGAAATGCAAATTGATATAATTTCTGGATGGAATAGAATGTTAAAATAAGGGGATTCAATCACAGGTATCTGAATTTGTTTATTTGTAAAAATAATAAAGGCAGGATACAAAATAAATACGCAAGAACATTTGCTCATATCATCTTTCTTTTATAAATGTAATTTTTCCTGTTTGTTATCATGGATTATGCAACATTTCAACCAAATGTCACCAAACTTGGTACACTTTTAAAGATGCATATCAAGATTTCATGTGTATCAACTTTCACTGTTATGAAATATCCAGTTTTATTTTATTGGAAGTAAAGTATAATTGAATAGTCACTTCATTCTCTATAACGAGCATGATTGCCCCCTGCTAATTTGGCAAACAAGCATACTGTCATCATTTACAACCTGCTAAATATCATCCCATATTTCTGCTTCAACTCAAGAGTTCATAATTAATTCCCTGGGGAGCAATTATGCAGGTCAGACAGATAGTAAGTTTTGAAGTTGTTGTATGATTTCACCAGGTTTCAAAAATACTGATTAACTGTTTTGATGGAAATGAGGCCATTTAGTAATGAAATATATTACTGTTACTTCTCCTCTCCTCACCTCTTCCATTAATGATGGTTATAAAGAAAAAAGCTTTGTAAAGAGAACTCTTGAGAGCCTGGAATATTTTCAGTGAATTTATTGTACATTCTAAGACTCACAAAAGTTTGTGAGCATTAAACAGTTTGATAGTGAAGCTTCTTTCAGGCAAAGTTTGTCAGTGCCACTGTAACTGATTATTCATTATAAATTTAGCTGATTTATATTCCACACAAGGCAAGGGAGCAATGCTTTACCAACTACTTCAAAATCTCATTCTGAAAACATTCTGATGTTTGAAAGTAAATTATCAAATTATCTAACACAGAGAAATCACATGATAGTCAACATTCCATATAGCAGAAAGGACTGAAGTTACTGGAGATTTACAGTGAAAGAAAACAACACATCTCTCTGAACAGGAGGCTGTGGTTGCTGCTGCACAACATGTTGATTATCAACAGATCAAGAAACTGACAAGACTCCATGAATGGAAGTCTTATGACTGTTATTGAAAAGGAGGGTGGCTATATTGGTCACTGTTTTTTTTTTTTTTTTTGAAATGTCAGAAATGTTTATCTGCACATTTTGAGTTGTTTGTTTATTATTCTTACTTTAACAGATGCAAATAATGAGTGAGATGGGCAGATTTTCATTTTTCATTTAGTTGCATAATAATTCTGCACACTAATAGTTGCCCAATAATTGTGCTCACATAGATATTCTCCTAAAAAAGCCAAAACTTCACTTTAACGTTCTTAAATATTGTGGTTTGAGATTTATTAATATTTTGGATGGACCGAGACCATGGTAGTTGTTCAATAATAAAATTAATACTCAACTTCCCTAACAATTGTGCACAATGTGTAGCAGATGTATTCAGATAGCAACTACACAGGCAAGCAAATATTTATATTTCGTATACCTACTGGGATACAAATATGCTAGTAAATAAACACTTAAAATAATGAAAAAGCAAAAGATATAAATTATAAAATTTTCAATACTTAAAAAGCAAATTAATACTAAAGATTAAAACATATCATTATCATTTAAAATGTTTAATTGATAGAGGTTAAGTGTTAACCTTTATCAATTAACCAATTAAACTAACACAAACACACACACATACACATGAAATTAAAAGCAAGAGTATCAAAATAATTAAAATGTTATAAAGCAGTAGAATCATAAAATATCAAGAGTTTTAGTATTGATACTTTATTATTCTACTGCATTATAATATTTCAATTATTTCAATACTCTTGGTGTGTGTGTGTGTGTGTGTGTGTGTGTGTGTGTGGTTTTACAATGTTATCTGGATTAGTACATTTTGCTTACTACTGCTGTTTTTCAATGTTATAATTGCTCCTGTTTATACACAATGTTTAGAGTTAGATTTTGAAGATTTTGTATATTATACTTAGGAGATATGTGCATCTTTGACTCTTATATTTGTAAGACACATCTGTAGGTGTACTTTCAGAGATGGGTTGCTGCCGGTTCAGCCAGCATCGGGTGAACCGGAAGTACCGGCGGTGGGAGGCTCTGTCCACCTGCCCGGATGCT
Source organism: Natrix helvetica (assembly GCF_964273705.1). NCBI lineage: Eukaryota > Metazoa > Chordata > Lepidosauria > Squamata > Natricidae > Natrix > Natrix helvetica. Next base: position 44,385,019 of record NC_138549.1, on the reverse strand, counting down.
TCTGTGCAGAAGTATTGTGCACGCAGGAGCACATCCAAACTGGTAGTAAAAAAATTAGCAACCCACCTCCACGTACATATAATGTATATATCAATCTCATATCAATCTCATTTATACAGAATACAGTAGGTTAAAAAATTGTGTAAATGTATTTAAAATGTATACATAGTTTAATAATATTTGCATTAAACAAATATATATACAATTGTAAATGTTTATTGTTATGGCATATTTTATTTTTCTTGTATTTCTTCATATTTTTTGCTAAAACACTTTTTACATGCTATTTGAAAATATACATAAAATACTTGTAAAATATTATGTGCTGCATTATCAACATGACACAAAATTTAAACAAAATATACACATTGAAAGTGGATAACTTGAAATATAAAAGTATCAACCTCACATGTACACATACGTTTTGAAAAAAAAGAATATATTTTATAATCTTCAGCAACAAACCTCTCTTATATAATGAAAATAATAAACCCTACAAAATTATATAACCTATGCAGTAAAATAAAAACATGATTTACACAGAGATAGACAGGAAATGCCACAGAATTTCTATAAAACCAGATTATAGTTCCTGACTTTACATGTAGTATAGGACTGGATTGTGATCAATAATATAGAAAAGTCATTTTTAAAGATATGAGTCAGAACAGAATCATATATAGTCCCATTGCTCACATGAGGAAAAGAAAGTCCTTCCCAACATGAAGTACCAGGAAATATCAGAAAAAAATATACATGACAGATTGCAATTACATATTTTACCATAAGGGACAATATGCATTGTGTGACTTTATGTGAGATGGGAATTCCTGCCCCAAGTCTCCTGTTCTATAGGCTATCACATAGAAAGGTTCTGATGGTCAGACTGATTTTGCACTGCTGGTCTGTATAAATTATTATTAAAATTAGTGGACCAGAGGAATGCCATCGATATAGTTTACTTGGACTTCAGTAAGGCATTTGATAAGGTAGACCATAATCTACTACTAGATAAAGTAGAAGAATGTGGGTTGGACAGCATCACCACCAGATAGATTTGTAACTGGCTGACCAACAGCACTCAACGTGTAGTCCTCAATGGAACTGCATCTACATGGAGGGAAGTATGCAATGGAGTACCCCAAGGCTCTGTTTTAGGCCCAGTACTCTTCAACATCTTCATCAATGATTTGGATGAGGGAATAAATGGGGAACTCATCAAATTTGCAGATGACACCAAGCCGGCAGGAATAGCCAACACTCCAGAAGACAGGCTTAAGATACAGAAGGATCTTGACAAACTTGAACATTGGGCACTATCTAATAAAATGAAATTCAATGGTGAAAAGAGTAAGGTTCTACATTTAGGCAAGAAAAACTAAATGCACAGGTACAGTATAGTTGGTACCTTGCTCAATAGTAGTAACTGTGAGAGGGATTTTGGAGTCCTACTGGACAACCATTTAAATATGAGCCAGCAGTGTGCAGCAGCTGCCGAAAAAGCCAACACAGTTTTAGGCTACATAAACAGAGGGATAGAATCAAGATCATGTGAAGTGTCAATACCACTTTATAATGCCTTGGTAAGACCACACTTGGAATACTGCATTCAGTTTTGGGCACCACGATGTAGAAAAGATGTGGAAACTCTAGAAAGAGTACAGAGAAGAGCAACAAAGATGATTAGGGGACTGGAGACTAAAACATATGAAGAACGGTTTCAGGAATTGGGTATGTCTAGTTTAATGAAAAGAAGGACTAGGGGAGACATGATAGCAGTGTTCCAATATCTCAGGGGTTGCCACAAAGAAGAGGGAGTCAAACTATTCTCCAAAGCACCTGATTTTAGAACAAGAAGCAGCAACTTAGAACTGACGAGAAATTTCCTGACAGTTAGAACAATTAATCAGTGGAACAGCTTGCCTCCAGAAGTTGTGAATGCCCCAACACTGGAAGTCTTTAAGAAGATGTTGGATAGCCATTTGTCTGGAACGCTATAGGATTTCCTGCCTAGGCAGGGGGTTGGACTAGAAGACCTCCAAGGTCCCTTCCAACTCTGCTATTGTATTGTATTGTATTATTGTATTGTATTACCAGAAGCATATTGCTTCTTTGTACAAGACCTGGATTATTTTTCTGAATAATTCTGGCAATTAATGGAACAATTTTACATATAGGAAATAAGTGTGTGAAGAAACAATTAATGATATGGTCCAGACATAGATAGTTCACAAATATATATATAAATCCGTAAACATTATTGGATTGTTTGGAAGAATGTGCTGAAAAGAATGTACTAATCCAAAAAGACTATATATAAATCCATTGACCAGGATTCTATTAATATTCATTTACCATTGGACCGATTAATTTTTTTTAAAAAAAAAACCAGCTTCCATCATTTTTTTTCTTTGGATATTTTGCTATTCAATATCTAATTGTGGCTCAATTTTTTTTAAAAAGAATAGTTTACTCTGTTGTATAAGGTAAATCAGATTCTATGGTTTTGATAAAATAGATGTGAAAACATCACTTTTTCAAATTGTTGTTCTTACCTGGCCGTGAGACCTTTGAGCTGTTGAAAACTGCTTCTTGCAGGCTGCTACAAAGAGGCTGGGGGTTTGAGTTACCATGGAGATCTTTACATTCAACAGTGGAGAAATCTGGAATGATACAATGAAATATTTTGTCAGGTGAACCTTAGAATGAAAAAAAAAAACCATACTATGGCCATCTTCTCCAGTTTATTTGCCACCACCAGCAAAAAAATCTTACTATGTAATCAAATGAAAACATTAATTTGGACAGTGAAATGCTCATTTAAAAAAAATCCAAATGGATAAGTACTGATGCTTAGTCCCAAATTCAGCATCTAGAACCGCCAATAAAGCATTAAAAGCCTTTAATGAAATCCAGTAGATCTGTTTACCAACCAGTCATTTGGTTTACATATCACACTAAGTGCATAACGTCCTTGGTTTTGAGCCTTAGTTTATGGCTCAGCATAACAGGTTACCAAGCCTTTTCAGAAACATAACTGAAACAAGGTATAGGTTAATGCAGTACAGGTTGCCCTTGCTTAACAACTGTCTTGTTTAGCAATTGTTTGAAGTTTATGACTGTGCTGAAAAAGTAAATATGACTGGCGCTTGCACTTACAACTGTCATAGCATACCTATGGTCATGTGTTTAAGATTCGGGTTGCTTCACATCACAATTGGTTTAAGTCTATGATGACCATAGCATCCCATGGTCACATGATTACAATGTGCACACCTCACAGACAGCTTCCAACAAGTAATATCAATGGAGTAGCTGGCAGTAAAATTGCAACTTGCGGTTACATGAGGTCTCACTTAACGTTAACATGGAAATGAAGAAGTAAACTTACCACAGTCATGTGATATTTTCCTTAACAACCACATCATTTAGCCACAGATTTGCTGGTCCCATTGTGGTTGTTAAACTAGGACTACCAGTATGCAAAATCAACTGGATGGTATGTGGCTATATGGATTAAGATTTGATTTGGTGCTAAATAATGAATGCATTACTAGGTTTCTATGAAGCTGCTTGGAAGCAGAGATTCTCAGTATAAAGTACGGTAATTTTATCCCCTTAATAACACTGGATTCCAAGTGACTCCATGCACTCCATATAGACTTCTTGAAGCAGTATGGAAGTAGTTTGGCACTGCCTCCTGGGACAATTTGTCCAACCTCCCAGTCTAGCCCTTGGCTGTTCAAACAAATACTAACCAGGGCCAAGCCTACTTAGCTTTGTCAGGATCCGGTAAGGTCAACAAGGTGTTACCACTTGCAATGATTTTCATTATACAAACACTCTAATAAGACGACAAATGGTGTGCTCTTTAATGCAGTATAAAATGGTGAAATGTGCTTACATTATGCTACACCTGAAGTGAGACACTAGAATGCAAATGGAGAACTCATGCTATGTTACTCCTCCACATCAACTCTCTGATAACAAAAATCAAAGTGGCAGTGTGATGGACAGAAAGATCTGCCACTGTGACTCAGGGCTGTTGCTTTTTAATTTTTTTATGATGCAGTAAGAAACAAGTTACACTATTGGGTTTCATTTGAGAAAGACTGTATCATAAGAATACAGAAGATGCTTTCTGTGTAAAAGTTCAATTCTCAAATTGCGCAACTCAAAAAACTTCATGAATCAGAACCCAGAAAAGCACAAATAACAGATATCTATGCTTCTGGAGAGACACTTCTCACTGTTAGGAAGTTTCTCCTTAATTCCATGTTGCTTCTGTCCTTGATTAGTTTCCATCCATTATTTCTTGTCCTGCCCGCTTGTGCTTTGGAAAATAAGTCGACCCCCTCCTCTTTGTGGCAACTTCTCAAATACTGGGCTACCGCTATCATATCTCGCCCAGTCCTTCTTTTCTCTCGAGTAGCCAAACCCAAATCCTGCAACCGTTCATATGTTTTCATCTCCAGCCCTTTAATCATCTTAGTTGCTCTTCTTTGCACTTTTTCCAAAAGTCTCAACATCTTTTTTGTAATGTGGTGACCAAAACTGGATGCAGTATTCCAGCTGTGGCCTTACTAAGATTTTATAAAGCGGTGCCAATATTTCACGTGATTTTGATTCTATGCCTTTGTTTATACAACCATGGATTGTATTAGCTTTTTTGGCGGGTGCCGTACACTGCTCGCTCATATTTAACTGATCATCCACTAGGACTCCAAGGTCCCTCTCACATTCTTGACCCTTATGTAGTGTTATGCACTTCTTTTGTTGGAAATCTCAGGATTTTTTCTGGAGATGTTTAGTTCTTAACTCTCTAAACTATATACTAATACTATATTTACCTTGAAAGTTGATCCCTTTCCTCCCAGTCCACAAGTGTTATGTACTTATCCTTTTCCTCCCTGCCTCCTTGTTGATTACCTGGCTATTGCCAGGGTTAATTTAGAATAAGTTAATCTACATACCAATACCAATGGTAACAAGGAAAGTAAGCACAAAATAGTGCACAAATAGTATCTTTAAATTGACATACTAACAGAAAATAGTTAAAGCAATCCACAGATCTTGGTAGTTTTATCAAAAACCTTCCAACTATCTCCTTCTTTTCTTTATTATATGTCTGATCTCAGTATACAGTATACCTTTTTAAAAGAGGGAGTTAAAAGATATTTTACAATAAATTTAAAACATATTAAAAATACTCAGTAAGTTATAATGATAAGAGCTGTAAAAATTTGTGACAGTAACCATGATTTATCCAAAGGATAAAACTTTAAAAGCTATTTTGCCGTACTTTCAAAGAAGAATTAGCCAGGCTTGGCAGTATTTTTACCATACCAGGGAAAGGGAAGTAGAGGCAAGATTAATTTCACTGGAAGTACTTCAGAAGTTTTTACAATTGCAAAAAAGTTAAATGTTTCCTGTTAAGAAGTATGTGGTAACAAAAAACTATTAATTGGGAAAAATAGCAGCCAAAGGATATGGAGAAAACTAGCAAGTCAACTATTGAAAGTTAAAGAGTTGTTAGTCCTGCTAGAATTTTCAAGGATGTAAACTGTGCAAAACATGTCAATCTTTCTTCATCTATGTCTAAATATATTAAAATTCAGGAGACATACTCTCAATTTATCCTGAAGGCAAAAGCTCCACAAACTTCAATGTTTGTCTGTCTTATTTGGTGATAGTTAAATTATAACTCTAAATCCTAGTGGATTCTGAACATCCTACAATGATCCAGTTATTTTTAATCATTGTTTGCTGAGTAACATTGCGGGCTATTCACAAATGATATTAAATCACAATGCTGAGTGTAAATAATGATAACAATAGAGTTATTGTTCTATCCTTGTAAACCACCCAGAGTTACCGAGTATGAGTTGTGCAGCCATATAATTTTAATAATAATAATAATAATAATAATAATAATAATAATAATAATAATAATGCGAAGTCATATAATGTAAGAAAGACAGCAATTAAATAATCATGCAAATGTTCTCTTAAATGTCATCTGGGAATCTGACAATGGCTGGATCCTGTAGCACTTCCTGTTCTTAATCTGAATTTAGAATGATCAATTCATATTCTTCTTTAGATTTATAGCTGATAACAGAAAAAGATTGGTAGAGATAACAAATCAAGTTAAAGTACAATTATCTTTAACTGCAGAAGTAGCAGACAAATCATGCAGACCAATAGTTGCTGATTCAGGAAAGGATTGGAAGTTAAATTAAAATGTCTTTTTTACTATTTATTGCTCTTTTCCATTTCACGTCAGGTTCCTAGAATCCATCCAGTGTAAGCCAGAAAAGATAATGAGTTTCTGAACACAAACTCTAATGGGACATGTTGCATGAAAGCTTTCAGCATTTGCTTGGATCCTGCTTCCCAGCAGTACTAAACAACTTAAATATAATTAGCTGAAAGCTCCACAGGCTACATTTCTTCACTAGAATACCTCTTACACTAATCCATTTATCTGGCTGACAGATGACTGAATCATCGGTAATATGAGGTCTATTCCATTAATACTGTTGTAGTCAAAATCCCAAGTATCCTTTAATAGCTTTTTGACAATTGCATCATTTATAACAAGTAAGCAAAACAAAAAGACACATAGATTTTTTTTTCTCCTCTTAATTTTATGTCTGTCCCACAATATAATCATTTTAGAAATGTGGACTAGGAAAGAATTTTGTTTGAAGCATGCTAATTCTGTTTAGTGAAATAAATCACTTTATGATTACCAGTAGTTTTGTTGTGTTGATATTTTAACAACAATCTTCACAAATACCTTTTTAGGAATTCATTGCCTGTTTAAATTACTCAGTTAAGAAATATGTTTTCATTTCATTCAAATTCCTTACCCTATTCATAAGCTATACTTGCCTCAGAATAGGATGTGGGGATTAGACTCTTGCAAGTGCCAAGAAAACTTATTTAAGGAAAATGCATACATATTATACATCTCAGAAGACTTGTGATAAATGCTTTGGACTTTATATGGGCACAGTGTTTCTCTGCTCATTTACGTAACCAGAACACCCCCCTCCCCCCTTTTTAAATTTCTGCATGAGTCTGAAAAAAGATGTCACTGCCTGAAGAATAATAAATAGTTTCCTTACAGCAGTGCCATCTTAAATTCACACAAAACTCGTGAAGAACGTGGCTACTTTAATGAATAGCAAAAGTGTTGGTTCAAAACAATTCTTTCCAATTATAACTGAAGCCTGCATATTTTAATCTGTAATTACAATTATAGTCATAATTATGCATAATTTTCCAAGCAAGGCATTTTTCATCAATAAAAACTTCATTTAGATTTTCACTAAGCAATATCAACAAATGAAAATGTCACCAGTATAGAAAGAAAGCAGAACTAGGAATAAACTTCTGTTTATGGAAACACTGCAAGATATTGTTAGTACCGTATTTATCGGCGTATAACACGCACTTTCCCCCCCGAAAAATAGGGGGCAAATGATGTATGCGTGTTATACGCCGATATAATGTTAAGAAGCCATGTTTTTACAGTATTAACAAGTACCGCAGTGACGTGGGGAGGAGAGACTGGCTGAATATTCTCTCCTCTCCCCGGACACCCGACTAAAACGCTTTCTTTCGGCCGTGGAAGAGCTCATGCGGGCAAAAGGAAGTGCTTTACTCAGCGGGGTGTGGGCGAGAGGAGGAGAGAATGGATGAGCCGTATCTCCTCTCCCCGACACCCGACTAAAACGCTTTCTTTCGGCCGTGGAAGAGCTCAGGCGAGCGAAAGGAAGCGCTTTAGACAGCGGGGTGTGGGTGAGAGGAGGAGAGAATGGATGAGCCGTCTCTCCTCTCCCCGACACCCGACTAAAACGCTTTCTTTTGCCCGCGGAAGAGCTCGGGCGGGCGAAAGGAAGCGCTTTAGACAGCGGGGTGTGGGTGAGAGGAGGAGAGAATGGATGAGCCGTCTCTCCTCTCCCCGGACTCCCGACTAAAATGCTTTCTTTCGGCCGTGGAAGAGCTCGGGCGGGCGAAAGGAAGCGCTTTAGACAGCGGGGTGTGGGTGAGAGGAGGAGAGAATGGATGAGCCGTCTCTCCTCTCCCCGGACTCCCGACTAAAAGTTAATAAAAAAAAGTTCTGAGCTACCCTTATTTTGCTTCAAAGTTCTTTATTTGAAATTTAAATTTTTTCCCTGAAATTTCCCTCTTAAAATGAAGGTGCGTGTTATACGCCTGTGCGTGTTATACGCCTGTGCGTGTTATACGCCGATAAATACGGTAATTTTCTAGAAATTTGAGAATGAGGAAAACTGCAGTAGTTCTTAGGGATCATTAATAGTACCCATTGCTCCAAATATATTTGATCTACAACTCATCAACTTTAGACATTAGCAAAAATGTTTGGAATATAATGGAGTTTCATAAGCTAGGAAAAGCATTTCGATTTTCCTAAAATTTATCACAGTTTAAGAATTTATCCTTGGTTCATTGTCCAAGCCCTTACTGCTGCTCAGAGGGGGAAGCAGGAACTATTATCTAAAGTGGCCTGTTCAATTATAGAAATGAACATAAATATTTAGGTTTACGTGCTAAAATTTTTGCAAATGTAAGTTTGTAAGCTTTATACTAATCTTCCAGATGAACATTTTTATTCACTTGACATGTGATTCCAAGATTCTCACTTAGTATGATCTAAGTTCAACTGCTATAAAAGCACAGAACAAGTTCTACCACCTGTTTATTAAAAGAGCTAAATCCATTTTGCAAGATTAACAAATTAAAAATTTGCTTTAAACTGTGATTCCTGATTTTATTTAATCAGTCTATAGTCATCACCTTTCTTATTGGTTCTTTGATTTGCATATAGCAAACCCAGAAATCAGGGAAAGTGATTCTAGCAGGAATATCATTGGACACAATACCTAAAGATGGTAAAGCTGTAGAAAGTTTAAGCCCTCCTGATCAAACTATATGTTTCAACGAATGCCTATTTTATTTATACATAGATGCATACATACAATTTAGAGGTTACCTTAGTCCACAAGACTGTAGAATGTACAAATTCAAAAGCAGAAAATAACAATAATAATGTTGAGATGAAAAGTCCTCAGGGCTGTGGGGGGACAAATACCATGGCCACTTGGTCTTGTTAAGGTTGAGCCTTAGTCTGTTCTTCCTCATTCGGACCCATTCAGCTTCCAGAGCACGGGCAAAGACATCATAGCATCATTTAGATATCTTAGGGTCAAGATGTACTGTTGTGTGTCATTAGAATACTGATGACAGTATGTTGATAGTATGCTGATGATACTTTAACCCATACTAACATATGACCTTTCTTGGTGGTTTCATGTTAAATGTTAATCAGGACAATTGAGTGTGGTGAGCTCTGAGGTAGCCGTAAGTGAAGGATTGCAAGCTTGATCTCTTCCCCACAAACAATCCTGACTAAGCCCAACCATGAAAAAGGAAAACCACTACAGCATGTTGCTTCCCACTCCTAATTTCAGCAGCTGATCAAGGAAGATAATGGTTGATAGAATTAAAAGTCACTGAGAGATGAAGTACTATACTATATCCCATCCTGGTTATGCTACAGGCCATCAACAAACACAATCAATACTATATTGTAGTATGAAAATCTGGCTGAAATGGGTCCTACATTCATTCCTAGGATTTTCTAAAGCTATTGTGCATCCACCTTTCCAACAACCTCTCTGAAAGGGGAAGTTTGGAGACTGGATAAAACACCTATCTAGTATCATTGATCCAGCAAAGGAGGGGTGTGTGTGCAGTTAGGCTGGAAGAACTAACCCCTTCTTCAAGGAAAGAAACACCACTGCATGGGCTAATCCTAATCTTTTATTTATCATCAATGTCAATTTAACTTGCACAATAAATGATAAAATATAGAAATGGTGTTCATAATCCCCAGGCTTTAATATTATTGAAAATCTTTGGAGAGATCTCAAAATTTCAATCCAAGGAGACCTAAGGTTATTTCTCAGATTTCTGCAAGAAACACTAAAAACATTACATCCAACAACTTTTTCTTCTTCTAAACTAGTACAATAAAAGCTTCACTTCTGCCAGAGAATATGTTACAAAGTTTGCTGACATTTTCTAAAGTGTCTAAACTTTTGCACCTATAGTACTGCAGTCATATTTTCTTGTGAAAACATGTTTTCTTATTTTGAATTTGAATACACAAATAGTATATATTCAAATTTGCATTAAAATGTTCTTTTTAAATTTGAAGTGCCAGTGTGATATAGAAGTTAAAAGGCCCAACAGGAGTGGGGAGCTTTTGTTTTCTCTTAGGCTTAGAAGCCAGCTAAGGGATTTTGGATATCTTGGTCTTAACAGCATCTGGCTCTGTGGCAACTTGGCTGGTAAACAAAAGCCCTCATCACATCATGCATTGATAACTTCATTGTAAGAGCTAAGTAAGCACATTGCAAAAGCAAGCAGATATATTATAAATGCTAAGAACAAGGACTGTGTTTAGTTTTGTACCATGTAGAGATTACGCCAAGTTCTATACTTTTACGGATTTACTAAATGTTTGATTTAGGGGTGTATAAACATAACGGTTTGCATGCAACAACATATATGAATGAAGGATTTTCCTGGGCATTGTTTTCGTAATACAATGCAAAAATCTGACTAGCAAAACATAATCTTAGATGTAATATTAGATCTTGATTGCACTTAAGCTTTGAAAAAAAATCTAAAGTATTTTACACTAGAAAAAACTGGTGATTATGGAAGTTAGTTAAGAATCTAACTAATCCATTAATCTAACAGAAAAAAATTCAAGGCAATTGTAGCTATTTTGCTCCCAGAGTAGGCTTTTATTGTGTAATTACATATCTTCATAGAATTTACAGAAGATTGTGAACTATTTGTAACTAGCCTGCATTTTCTCCACTATCATCTCAACCTTATTTCCAACCACCAATAAATAAAATCTGTTAAGGAAAGAAAGAGGACAGTAGTGAATTTTTTTCAGCAAGCTAAGGTATACTCTTTCGGGAAAGTTGATTAAAAATTACAGCTATGTACTTATTTCCAACAGAATTAAATCGAGTTATTGATTATGTGCCATAAAGTTGGTATCAACTTTAGTAATTACATAGAAAGTTTTTCTCCAGGAAAACATCCTAATCTACCCTTCAGGTATTCCAAAAGTGCACCCACTGCTACTGTAATTGAATCTAAACACCTTGCTGGTGGTTGTTGTTATTATCTTCTCCTTTTTCCACTTTTCCCATAATTTTAAACTTCTTCAGAGAATTAGGCCATTACAAAATATGTCTGAAGCATGTCCAAATGTGCCTAATTTTTGAATATAATATTCATAATGTATCCAAAGTGGCAGAAAAACCTTTATATAAAAAGACCTATGATAGATGTTCAGCCATGTTGGATAGATCTCATCAGAGGAGCTAGACAAAGAATGCTTCTCCCATAAGCAATATGGTTGGACATAATTTCCACAAACCCATTTTGAATCAGTCTTTGCCCAGCTCAACAAGGAGTTCCTAAGTGTTGGAGTTTCTGGACATCAAGTGACAAATGGACTACAGAACTCAGCACTTTTTCATCCAACCCAAACACATGATGACTGAAAACAAAGAAATAATGGCCTATTATTAAATAAAGCAAAGATAGTATCAATGAGTAATAGGCACTTTGTGTACAATCTCAAAATTTCTGGAGTTTTTTTAACACCACTTTGAACACTAAAACACCATTGGCATTGACCATCAATCAATTGCAAATGTCAGTTAAACTTGAAAAAGTTTATACAATATTTTTTAAACCATCAAACAAACATAACTGAGAAGCACTTGATAAATGGATAAAAATGCCAAATTCAGTCTAAACAAATGGCTCACTATGTGACCATCCATAATAATAACAATATTAACAACAACATTTCAAAAAATGGCTTACAATAAGAACATTAAAAAAATAAACTGAAGTTTCTTTTCAAAACTTGGTTTTGGTTGCATAAGATCAAGGGATTTGAACTAATACAATCAAGGCCAAAATTGAAATCATCAAATGTTTCAACAAGTACCAGTAGATTGTTCAAAGAAGCAGAAGAAACATACCATATTGTCAGCTTTAGCAATAAAATAACACAAACTGATTATAAATAACAACATAAGACACTTAGAAAATTAGCACATTGACAAAAATTCTATCTGTCAATTACAAAAAACCACATTGCTTGAATCTGCACATATACTATGCTGATACATTACAACATCCTCGGTTCTTGCGAAGAACTTGATGTGCATGAAGGCCAATATTAGTTGAAATACTGGCAGCTGTGATTTCATATATCTATTACAATAACATCAACTACTACTACTTCACTAGAAGAAAGGTATTCTTAAAGAAGAGCCTATTTTTTATATAACTATTTTAAAAAGAGTGGGTAGCTGAAAGTAATACATAGCTTTCAATGAATAGGTTTTTCATATTCAAAGGCTTGAAATGGGGTAGGGAAAAAAGGATTTAACAAGATTTTACAATTCTGTTGGGAGTTTGCATATGAACATGGTTTCAGCTACAGTGCTCTGTATTGTTATAAAGGACACATTACTGTTCTTTCTTGCAGAAAAACACTACAGTACCTCCTGACGCTACATACCGGTAGAAGGATGTCAAAGCAGAAAAGGCAAGCATATAAAAATCCTTTTAAACTGGAAGTAGTAAAATATGCTGAGGAACAGGGAAACAGAGCAGCGGAGAAACATTTTGGACTACCTCCAACTGAAAAAATGTTGAGTGGAGGAAACAGGTGGATCAGTTGCAAAAATAAAAGTTAAAAGTAAGCACAACTTTCATGGGCTTGTTGCAAAGTGGTCACAGTTAGAGGTGGGCATGGAAGAATGGATCACACGCCACCGGAATAAGGGTTTCAGTTTCCACAAAAATGGTAATATATGAACCCAAACGCATTGCTCTACATAAAGGCATTCTGGGTTTTACTCCTGGCAAATGTTTTATCAACTGGTTATTTTTAGGGGTATTGTTTTTAATATTGTGTCTATTTTAGGGGTTTAATAACTTATATTTATATTAGCTTTGTACAGTTCTTTTAATTACATTTTAACCTCCTCCATGCCAACTGTACATATTTAACTTTTTATTGTATTTTGTTATATTCTGCACGGACTGTACACCGCCCCGAGTCCCTTTTGGGAGAGGGGGCGGTCTAGAAGCATTAAATATAAATAAATAAATAAATACTGGGTCACCATTGTGGTGCTTCAGATTTATGAGACAATATTGCCTTGCTATGCACAACAAAATTAGAATTGTGCAAAAAATGCCAAAAGAGTACGAATCTAAGATTCTGTTTTTTCATACATTTGGTAGGAAGACAATTTTGAAATTGGCCAGATTGGGAATATGGATGAAGTCCTGCTAACCTTTGATGTGCCATCTAATAATTTGATTTGCCAACTAATTGTTTATCTGAAAGGTGCCAAAAGCATAACCATGAAAACCTCAGGACATTAGAAAACACATTACACAGTTGTGTTGTCCTGCTGTGCAGACGGCACCAAGTTGCCACCAATGTTAATATTCAAAAGGAAAACCTTTCCAAAAGAAGTGATTCCAAAAGGAGTTGTTGTGTGTGTCCATAAGAAAGGATGGATGGACGAAAATGGAATGAGAGTATGGGTTGAAAAAGTGTGATCCAAACGTCCTGGAGGGCTTCTGAAAAAAACTGCTTTATTAGTGCTCAACCAGTTTAGAGAACATATTAGTGAAACCACAAAGAAAAGATTTAAAGAAGTGAAGACTCATCTAGCTGTAACTCCTGGGGGTCTTACCAGCCAATTGCAACCTCTTGACATTTCCATCAACAAACCATTTAAAGTCTATATGTGAGAAGAGTGGAACGAATGGATGGCTGCTGGTAATCATGATCTGATACCTACGGACGAATGAGGAGGCCCACTATCACTCAAGTTTGTGAATGGATTAAAACATCATGGCATTCAGTGAAGAATGAAATCATTGCATGGTCATTCAAAAAATGTGACATTAGCAATGCCTTAGATGGAACTGGATATGATGTCATATATAAGGGTAGCAAAGAAAGTGATATCAGTAATTGTGAGCACCTGAGCTTCCTAAATTTTGACACTAGTGATGATGAGTTATTTGGGTTTACAGAAAATTAGAAGAGTGCTTGAACCTTAAAGTCTCTCATTTGTTAATGACAGTAATAATGGTTCTTAATACCGCTGTTGACTTTACATGGTTGAAATATTATTCTGCTATATTTTATTAAATATATTACTACACCATTTGGTTCAGAATATTTTTTCTTGTTTTCCTCCTCTAAAACCTAGATGTGTCTTATAGTCCGAAAAATACGGTAGTCTACAACATCAACTGTAACAATTGCAACTAATTCTACATAGGACAAACATCACATCAATTAAAAACCAGGATCCACAAACACAATCCAAGCTGCCAAATTTGAGTTGAGTATCAAAACCAAAGAGAATTCAGGTTCTATTTTACCAAGCTCTATTCCTGTATCACATCTTCCTTCATTTCAATAGCATTATTTCCAAGTTGGGCTTACATAAGATTAAATACATTCCACCATATAAGATAAAGATTATTTCTTCCTAAAATGCTTAATCACTCGATCACATTTCTACTGAAAGTTTTATTCTTAATGCTCTTCACTAGAAATGTAAGTATGTTCTGGACTACATTCCAACAAGACAAGCAGCTTTGGACAAGACAAAAGATAGATTTGAACTGATTTAAATTTATTTAAAATTAAAATAAGTAGAGTCAATATTATTACCCATTGTTTGGTAATTTCACACTTCAGTATCAATAAAAATAACAATTGATTGGCAACTTTGGGAAAGACCAAGAGCACACTTAATATTGGGAATTTATGACTTCAGGTCTACAGATCTCCAGTCAAAAGTTACATGTGCCAGAACTATTTTTACTATGATGTCACTACTTACACAACTGGTCAAGACTCTTCAAGAAGTCATATCCTTGAGTAGTAGAAATGGCAGCATTCATCTAAATAAAAAGTAACTATTTTTTCTCAATACTATTCTGATATACATATGGATCCTAGACTGAGTTCAGTAAGAATTTAATAATTGTGTATCTTTGATGTATGGGCAGTTTTGAAATGTTGTCAATCAAATTAGCAGCTCTTATTTATCCAGCCTCTCCAGGTAATCCCTGGGTTACAAGCGTTCCCTTAGCAAATGTTTGAAGTTACATGACCAGCGCCCCCTAGTGTTTCCAAGTGAAACTCAAAAATATAAATCTTGCAGCACAACTATGAATCTTGCAGCAACTCTGTGGAGCTCCCCCAGCCTGTTGCAGGCCGAAATGGAATTTGGATATCCCCCCCCCACGAAGTCTCCATTTCGGCTTGCAATGGGCTGGTGGAAGCCAGCAGAGGGCTAATTGGAGCGTCAGTGGGACACACAAGGCTGGTGGGGACTGCTTGCTGAATGTTCACAAGATAAGTGACCCAGCATGGCAGGTTAGGGGGGGAAAGCAATTTGGGGGCCATGTGGTATTTCAGTGGGTCTGGGAGGCTTTGGGTGGTCTTAGGCAGATGACCTGTTCCATCAGTATCCCCCCCAATGGCCTCTCCCTCTCTGAAATACATCGTGTGCACTTAACGGGCCTTGCATTTGATTAGCGAATGAGTGAGCGAAAGGAGGGAGTGATCTCGTTCAAGATACAAGATTCACTCCCATGAATCCTCGGGTTACGAATGGAATGGACAGGCTCCATTCCATTTGTAACTCGAGGACTTCCTGTACTTTTAAAGGAAACACCAGTTGTTTACTCTTTCCGCTCAACCATTCTGGATAAGATGTTTTTTAAAAATGATTTAGAAAAAAAGTCACAGAGGGAATAGACGTGGAGTTCTCTTTTTAGGGCAATACATTTTTCTTGATTTGTTTACTTTTATGCATATGATTACAGCCTTAACCTCACTTTATAGCACTCTCAAGCAACATTTAAATGGCCATTAACTAAATAACCCTTATCAAATGCTCTTTCTATGTGGAAAGGTAAGTACATCATACCTGAGAATATACTACATTTCTGCATGCATATTTGAATTACTTCTGACTTCTCTATTCCGCTGATTTGCTGAAAGTACATTACATTCTGGCTCTCTAAGGAGCTCTTAGTTTCATTCATCAGATGAATAAGCACTTTCTATTGCATTATTTGTTTCTATGTATCCAAGCTCCAAGTTCTGAGAGAGCCTCTCAGTATGCAATCACTTAGATCACTTAGTTGTAAGATTTTCTAGGAAATGAATGAGTACAAATATTTTATTCTGTACTTCAAAGAATGGAACATTAAAAAGAAGAAAAAATGTAGTTACAAAAATTTCAAGTTGCTGGATGGGAATCTTTTAAAAGATTTTAAAAGTCATTGAAATTGACTGGTTATAGAGTCCAAAAGTGGCCACAAATATTTTCACTGGTAGGTAAATTTATCCTTTGTAATACTAAAATGCCATAAAAGCCCCAGAGAGAAAAGTGTGCATGAAGCAAAATTTACTAGATGTCGAACTGAAATAAAATAGGGCCACTTGTACTGATTAAGATCTTTGTGTTCCAAGAAAAAGAAAGATATTTTTTGCTAATTCTGGTAAAGATATACATATTTTGAACCAATTTTGTTTAAGATTATTTGGTATTTTTGAATGAATACTCAACTATCAATTAACAGTTGTAATTAAATAAACCAAAAGACAACCAGGAATGGAATGTACTGTAGTATGAACAAATTATACTAGTCATGAAACAGACTATTTATAAATGATTGCTCTTGTGATAAACAATGGAAAGTTTCTTGGCTAAAGCTCCTGTTACAAAGGAATACCTGATTTTGTTCTATCTTTGAAACATTAATAGGATTTCCAAATTCTATGAAACTGGGGCATAACTGCATTTTCACATTAATGTTGTGATCTGGGAGCAAGCCTCATTTTCACATGATAGATATAATGGGATCACATGATGCTGTCTAAAATGGGAAACATTAACTATATTTCTTCCTTTCGGTTCTGGCTTAGAGCATTTGATAATTTTGCTAGTTGTGAGCACCTACATTTAAGTATTTGATTCATTAGCCTTTTCTGCTGAAGTAAATTAGTTTTATTTTCAAGAAAGCCGCCACAATGGACATGTGCCTTTAATTGTGTCACTGCATTTCATCCATTACTGATTTACACAAGATATGAGCTAAATACTATAGACATTGTTGTGACATCCACATTTAGAATAATCATTTGGAGATTTTCAAATGTTACACCCAGAATATTTTATGTTCTCATATGTAACCACTACCAAAGGGGGAAGAAATTCTAAAGCCCAAGCTTAAATACCACATTATAAGATAGGAATAGCTATAGCACTTAGACTTATATACTGCTTTACAGTGCTTTACAGTCTTCTCTAAGTAGCTTACAGAGTCAGCATATTGCCCCCAACAATTTGGGTCCTCATTGTACCCACCTCAGAAGGATGGAAAGCTGAGTCAACCTTGAGCCTGGTGAGATTTGAACTGCCAAACTGCAGGCAGCTGGCAGTCAGCAGAGGTAGCCTGTAGTACTGCACTCTAACCACTGTGCCACCACAGCTCTCTTGAAAATAACATTCTCACTAATATGCCTGAAAAGAGCTGCCAATGTCATACGATTTGTCAAATTTACAAAGGAGAAATATGACCCTTTATGAAACTTTAACAAGAAATTACTCCATCCAAGTTCTTGAAGATTAAAGTTGTCTGTATGTGTGTGTTTGTGTGCATGTGCACAGGTGTATGATAAAGAGACACAGACAAAGGGAGGAAGTGACAGAAAAAACGAATAAAGTAGACCTATCAATACAAAAATAAAATATCTGCAATTCTTAAATTTGGAATTGAAACACACCAACTGAAAGTGTAAGAGATTTTTTAAAATTCTTTACTACACTGTTTACATTTCAATTTTTTAAAAAAAGAACCATAAAATTATAGAGCACAGAGGGGATAATTAAGCATCAAGTCCAATCACTTGCTTATTTAAGATTCCAAACTAAAGCATCCTAGAGGTATAGCTATCCAGTCTCCACCTATGCAATCTACCATCTGTTCTAGAGGTAATCCTTGATTTATGACCATTTATTTAATAATAAGGACACAATTCATACACTTGGCAACCAGCTTGCATTTGCAACTAGTTGCAGTGTCCTGCCGTATTGTGAGTGTTGGTGATTTGTGGCAAAAACAGTGTTTTTGCGTTGTGGAAGAGCAGACTGTTGATTAACAATTGCAGGTACCTGTGCTGCTGTGCCGCCTGCTCCCTCACATATTTAAGATCGTGCGCGGCACAATTCCTTCTAAAAAGCTATAATCCTGAAACAGGTGTGGGAGGAGATATGCATGTTCTAGAACATGGGTATCAAACTCAATCATGTCATGTGACTTATTGTGGTGGGTTTTTGCCTTTGCGGAGCTGGGGTGGCTGTGGCCTGCCTGTGACACATCTGGCTCACGAGCCACCAGCTGACAGGCCTGTTCCAGAAGCTCTGCAGCAGCAATAAAGAAAACAGCCAAACAAAGAGAGCTTTTTCTTCACAGAGACTGAAATGTCTAAAGGAAAAAAGAGAACCCAAGCCAAGCACAATGTTGGGAAGGTGCCCATGCTTTACGTGTTGCCCATTACTAAAAAAGAAAAAAGCAATACAAGAAATGCTAGAGAAAAAGAGAGGATTTAAAGACAGACCAGGTCTGTAAGAGAAAAATACTGTTGTATACTAGTAGTATACCAAGAGTAGTATAATATCAATACTAATAGTATGCCAGTAACAAAATATAGTACAGAAGTAATAGCATCAAGTGTAATATAATAAAAGTTGTAAAATATACGGAGCATTTTGTAGTATCAATAGTAATAGAAAAATAGATTAAGATAATAGATATAGAAAAAAAATGCACATATGTTTGTAAATTTCATTTTTGTATCTTGGATATTTTTTTCAAAATTAAACCAAATGGGCCAATCACACTCTCTCTCAGATTAACACACCTCACATGCTAATTGTTGTGAAGAATATAGGAGGAAGGAACATTAGGTATGTTCACCACCTTGAGTTATGCATAATATAATAACAGTGTGATAAAAATCCAACAAAACTAATTTCCCCAACCCTTATTGGGGGATAAAAAGAATTAATTGCCTAGGGTCCTGTGCTTTTGATGGATCTGTTGCAGGGGTGAAATGCTACCAGTTTGGGGCTGGTTCGCCTGAAACGGTAGTAAAAAATGCTAAAGGTAGGAACTTTTTTTTAAAAAAAAACTTTTTAAAGCATTTTTTAAACTACCAGTTCAGGAGAACCGAAGCGAACTGGTAGCATATTTCAGAGCATTTCACTCCTTATCTATTGAGCTTGAGTCTATCCAACTGAATATAGTTTAAAAGGAACTACAAGATAATATGCCTTCAGGTATTAGAAGCATAGAACCGTAAGTACCATCTGTTTTTTAAAAAGATTAAAAGACTTTCTTTCATCAACAGAAATCTCCTAATCATTCTTGTTGTCTTTCTGTGAACCTGTTCTAAGTTCTCTGGGTCTTTCTTAAATTATGGTACCCAAAATTGAAAAATGAAGATACTTGAAGGAGCACCTGACCGAAGCAGAATAATATAGGATGATTATTTCATGCAAATTGGAACTTATATTTCTATTGCAACAACTGCATTTTCCTATTTTTTGCAGCCACTACACACTACTGACTATTATTCAGTTTGCAGTGAGTTATTATTATATTTTAAAAATTATAATATTTAATATTATTATATTTTTAATTAAGTAACCACCAATCCTATACTGTATCTGAAAATTTGATTTTTATTTCCTAACTGAGCAACTTTATACTTAGACTTTTGTGTCCTGGTCACTCAATAAGTTTCAAATTTTAACTTAAAACAAACCTTGTTCTTGTGTGTCTTTTACATAATCAGCCAATGCACGTTTCTCTTCTTAGACAGTTTGTTTGACCTGAAATAAACCTCTGCCTCCATTTCTGCAGGGCAGGTATAATCTATCAAAATCACTATGGGGATGTAATGAATGGTGCATAGTCATCAGTTTTCTTGTTTTTCAGTCCAAACTGTCTAGTTCATCTTATGTCCAGTTGATAAATCCAGCAGTATATAGTATCACATTGGCATTTCAATTCCATTACTCCTTGTGATTTTGCCCCACTTTATTGCTACTGTACAATTTCTCTTGGTCAAATTCTATTACAGGTAGTCCTCGACCTATAAACACAATGGAGCCAAAATTTTGTGTTACTAAAGGAGACAGATATTAAATGAATTTTGCTTCATTTGATGACCTTTCCTGCCATAATTGTTAAGTAAATCACTGCAGTTATGTTAGTAATACCGTTGTTAAGTGAATCTGGTGTCCCTATTGACTTTGCTTGTCAGAAGGTGGCAAAAAGTGATTGCATGTCCCTGGGACAGTGCAACAGTCATAATTATGACTCAGTTGCCAAGTATCTAAATTTTAATCACATGACCATGGGGATGCTGCAACAGTCTTAAGTCACCTTTTTCAGTGCCACTGTAACTTCGAACAATCACTAAACAAGCTATTATAAGTCAAGGACTACCTGCACTATATCTATGCTAAAAATTCTTAAATGCACAATCCCATCACCACCCTGCACAGATCAACTCTGTAGCCAAGACCCTCATCTCCAGAACCAAACGCCTAGCCGACAAAGACCACCTGAAAACTGAATTACACAAACTCACAAACGTATTAATCTCCAATGGATTCCAAAGAAAAACAATCACCAACCTAATCCAAAAGGAGACTCCCCCAAAAAACCAAGACACAGAACAGGACAATGGCATCGCCCTCCTCCCTTACATCAAAGGCACCACAGATAAAATCAGCAAAATTCTCCACAAGCACAATATCAAGACAGCCTTCACCACTGACCAAAAAATAGCCAACATCTTAAGAAACCCCAAAGACAAAATCCAGCTAGAAAACCAAGGAGTCTATGAAATACCATGCAAAATCTGCCCGGCAACATATATAGGACAAACAAACAGGAGAATAAATGCACGCATCACAGAACACAAGAACGCAGTAAGAAAAAAAGAAAAAAACGTCCTCCCTTTTCCAGCACCTTAAAGCTACAGGACATGAAATCAACTTTGAAGGAGCCAGGTTCATCTCCAAAACAGAACACCTCAACAAGAGAATAATTATGGAAGCCATCGAAATAGAGAAACACCCGCACAACATGAATAAACGTGATGATACCTCCCGCCTACCAAACATCTGGAAACCAGCCCTAGTCAACAAACGAACACCACCCACCACCCAGGCCGTTACAATACAAAACAACAATGCACACACAGCCAGCACCAATCAGCACCAATCTACCAATCATGATACAACCACACAACCAATCATTCCACTTACTGAAACAAAGCCAGCACCCCATTCCCTCCCACCAAGATTTACAGAAAGACGGCAGCTCCGATCGCATTTTAAGCCTAGTTGACAGCAGCCTGAAGATGGCAAATGAGATCTTGCTGAAACATTGCCAAGACAATCTCAATCCTACATGGGAAAAGATAGATATATATATATCTCCCAGTAAGGGTATGGCTGGCTGATGAGAGCTAAATAGTTTGAAATAGATCTATACTAGTCTCCCTTTATTTATTTATCAGCACAAACACACACACACACACACACACACAGTGTATAGATGAGATTATACTAGATTTTTGTTGTTTAGTAGTGAAGATTTTTCTTCAAAATCACTAAAAGCAGTATCATGGCAAGGAAAATAGTAAGAATGATAATGAGTCACTCTGGAAGATGCCTCTCCTAATGTTGATAAGCCCATAGTTTCCATTTCCAACTACCAATTCTGTCTTCTGCTGCTTATTTTTTCAACAAACATTCTAATATTGTATTACCAGTTTTTCCATATAGTTGATGATCCAATCATATGGTAATATGTCAAATCTTAAAATCAATCCAGATTATTGATTTCTTTTTGGCTTTTACAGTTCTTCTGAAGCTTTTATCAATCATAAATTCATTTTTATAACTTTGTTCTTACTCTTCTTTCCTTTCTAGTCCATTTTTCTCTCTTTTCCTTCCAAATAATCTTGGAAATTGTCTGCTATTATTATTATATACATAACATGAAATCAAAGCTTCTCCTTTTTGAGCAGATGTTGCCTTTCATTCACATTGAGTTCTTCCCAAAACCTCGCAAGTCAGAATGTATTGGCATATTATACATCATAATATATTGGCACAGTATGTCTGCCAATTCAAGCAGCCTTTTATAACTGACGGATGCATTTTTGTCAATGATCTGTTTTTCTAAGAGTTGTCCAAAATGTTTGGTAGGGCACCCAATGACTAGTTGGACCACCATGTCTGGTTTATGCCATAATTTTATTATTATGTTTAATATTTCAAAATAAATTTAGAAACAAGACTCAAGGCATTGGTCATAAGAAAGTGGATGGATAAATCAATATGTTACAGGATTAGAAAATGTTAAAAATAAAGTTATCATTGAAGGAATTCTTATCTTTTCAGTTTTTGTCTTATAAAACAACATGCCTTTGTGAAAAATTAAAAATACAAACGTGTTACTTTATTAAAACCATCTTTTCAGACTTGTGACCTCCAAGTCTGCTAAATTTCAAATTCTACAATCTCGCATGGTTAATAAACATCCTGGTCCTTGGAATGTGGGAGAAATGCATGCAGAAGATTGGATATGCAGTATATAAATTACAGATAAGACATGCAATTCAGAATAATACTTCCAATGCTATTTTTGAAAACATTTCAGGTTGCTTCCTTGTTTAAATCAGACCTACTTTTTACAAGTTTGGCTGGAACCACTGTTTTGATGAACAAATGTTAGTCATGCAGAAACAGATAGATATTTTTTTTTTAAAAAATGATCTTTCATGAAGCATTTAGAGAGACTCAACTGGCCAGGAAACAATTTCTCATCATCATTTTTTCTTGCTGTGTCAGCTCTGGAAACAACAAGGCAACCATTTTCCCCTCTTACACTGTTATGCTCAGCAAACCAGATTGATGTGACTGATAACGGGGCTGTTCTGTTCCACGCCTGCAGCAACTGGAGCGGGAGAGCAACCAAGCAATTGAAAACAGGTAGCAACTATCTCAATTTTCTACTTTCCCTGGTGTGACTCACACAAGTCAGCAACAGACAGGGATGAGGAAACAGGAAGAAAAAGATTATAAGATTATAGCACTTATGTGTCTCAGTGTGCGTACAGATATACGATTGCTTATTTTTTGGTACAGAAATTTTAGAAAATTTACATTCACACAAGGAATGGAAGCTAATTTAAAG
This sequence comes from Natrix helvetica, assembly GCF_964273705.1. NCBI lineage: Eukaryota > Metazoa > Chordata > Lepidosauria > Squamata > Natricidae > Natrix > Natrix helvetica. The sequence goes on along the minus strand of NC_138549.1, from coordinate 44,361,547 downwards.
TCCTTGATGTAATCATACAATCACAAAGTTCACAATGACTACTACTTTTTTTTTTCATTTCAACAGTGTAACAGGGAAGTTACTTTAAAAAAAACCAAGAGTATTTTTTTCAGATTTCCAGATGAAAACAATATTGTCTAAAAAATCCTCCTTTAGTGTATATTAATATGCTGAATATCTTCTTTCCATACTGTATATGTAATATAGTCCTCCTCCAGTACTGGGACATAATCATCCCTTTCCTTATGAGGATTAATTATGCAGTGAGTGGAAAATGACCTTTCCTGATGCAGAAGCTGTTATCATATATGTGACAAGAGGGCTGAGTATGTGCATACTGAGGTCAGATAAATTACATGAGGCTATGATGAAGAAGTGAGTAGGGTTACAGCAAATTCAATTTGTTCGAAAATTTAATTCAAAACATAAACGTGATTACTTCTCATTTGGTTAAGAATCTTCCTCTCCTATCACATTAAAAATTGCAAGCTGGAGTCAATATGAGGAGCAACTTTGTGTGCTTCAAGTCACAGCATAACTGGAAAGAGTTAGGATTAGTACAATCCAGTGGTGGGTTTCTAACCGGTTTAGTACTGGTTCGCTGAGAGAGGACGTTCTGCGTACACGCAAAAATTTTGTCTGTGACCGCTGCATGTTGCTGCGCATGTGCAGTTTACTGAAAGCTGTTCTGCACATGCGCTGAAACATGCCGGCAACAGGAGAAGAGACCAGGGAACCGGTTTGGGGGCATGGCAGGCCTGGGTCACTGCCGGTTCCAGTGATCCAGGTCGCCAAACCACTACTGGTTCAGCTGAACCGGTAGGAACCCACCACTGATACAATCCCATATTGAATTACATACTCTAAAACAATAAATTACATTATCAAAGACTTCAAGTTATTGACAAACATGAAATGAATTTTTATATTGATGTTTTAAAAACGACAAATAAAAAGATAAAAGCTAGTACAATAAAAAAATGAAAGAAAAAATGGAATGTGTAGTAAATAAAAAATAGAGAAATAGGAAAGAAAAATATAATAAAAAGAAAAATATATTTAAACACTAGTATAAACAGTCTGAGTTAAGAACATACAACTTAAAAATTATCCCTTGTTACAAATGTACTGCTACATTAAAAATGGTAGACGCCTTTCTCTTTCCTCACACTAAAGCTGCACAATGTTTTCATGAAAACCATTGAAAACTAATTATGTTAAAAATATGCAACTTCAGATGTTCATGAAAACACTGCATAACTTCAGTGATTCATTGACTTGAAGCACAACGTGATCTACCATTTTTGAATAATAAACAGCCTGTACACAAGTATGAGTTCCATCTTACATACACATTAAATATACGATTAGGAACAGCACATGTTCTTTACCCTGGGCACTGCAATCATAACCAATTTTAGAAACTTAATCACCTTCTCTTAAAATATAAGAAATGATATATTTTTTCAATAACTCATCTCTTATCTATAAACAATCCTTAAAACCTTGTAGTTCAATTGTAGTCAACAGGAGTCCATTAAGGTTTATCAGAAACAACATATCTATTTTAACCTTGATCAAATAAAACAATCTTATATTCCTTCCTTTTCCTTTTAAAAAATCTTGCTCTTTAATCCTGTCAAATTACTCTTGTAGCCTGTCATTTTTAAATCCACTTTCAAATCTTGTCTTATGAACAAAATGTGTTCCTCTTCCATAACACTTTTTAAATATGGTGTGTCTATAATGGCATAGATTTTTAAAATTAATTTCTGAGCCCACTGTTTAGAGATATCCATCAATATGTCCAAAATTAAATTTCAGGTAATCCTCAAGGTATGACACATCATTTAATGACTGTTACAACATACCCCCAAAAATCTATATACAAACCTATTTCAAAGGGTCATATCAGGAACATAGGAGCGCAAGAAAACTGTTTTCTACACATGTACCAATCTAAAAGTTAGGCCTTTACAAATGAAAAGTGGTCAACTGCTATATGTGATGTTATGGGCTTGGCTTGAATGAGGTTTGTTGATATACTGAAATTTTATGTAGTATTTTGGATAGGCTACTGCTTGTTGTATCATCTGTCTAACTACAGCAAATTAAAACAAAGAACTGGCTGCTAAAAAGAAAAAGATTTAAATGAAAGTCAAGCAAAATCTAGCAAGGCATGAGGCATCAGAGGTTTTATTTAATTCATTTTTAAAAAGTCACAAACCTACAAACCTCAAAGGTTCTTAGTTGTGCTCCAGTTATATACCTATTACATTAAGGAAACAGAACTGTTAGGAGATCTTTTGGATGCCAAATATGATATACATGCTGCTGTAAAAAAAAATAATACCGTGGGCTAATACTTATTTTAACCATCCTTCACTAAAGCACATTTCAAAAAACTATTTGGCTTAAATAGTTTAAAGATTAAATAACGATCACTTAAATATTGCAGTCATAACAAGAGAAATAACATATTTGTGATTTAGGGCAAGAATCATGGGCTTTTCTTTCTATTTATTAGAAATATAATATGCTTGGCAAACTAGGCTGCCCAAGATGATAAATGCCGCATCAAACAATTTTCTGGTTCTTTAGAGAAATGGTCAATTCAATTATGTTACATAGAAGCTCTCCTCTCCCTCTTTGCAAAATGTCTGTACTGTATCCTGCTACAAACAACCCATTTATATTCCAGCACTGTAGGACACTTGTTTTATTGACGCACATCTCTGCTTATGTACTGTCAACAGTTTACCATTTCTCTCCTGCACTCAGTGTTCCTTTCTACCTGCACGTTTTGATTCTCCCGCTCTGAATATTAAGGTTATAAATATTTCTCATCCCTAAATGTCAGTGACGTGCAGTCAGGTGAGGCAAGTGAGGCACAGCCTCACCTCTCATCATGAAAATAAAAGAAAACTGTAAAAGGAAAAAATAAATTAAATGCTTGTATTTATCTACTGATCTGTATCCTAAAGTTATTTTCCATTTAACTTCACCAGTTTTACATTATTTGGTATTAAAATTGCAGAATTTTCACATTTACCGTTCAACTAGTCAGGCGAGAGCTGAGGTGAGGCTGAGCTAGCCGTTGCCTCACCGTGGATGACTCTGCTTAATTGTTTTACATGATCTGTAATGAGACCGTATTGCTGTCTCTCTGTATGTCGCTTTTAATAGTTTAGCTGATGTATATAATATAAAATGGAGTGTTTTTTGTCAACAACTATGTGTGGAATGTGTTTCTTGTGCTGAGCATTCATAAAATGCCTAAAAAGTCAGACTAGATGAGCCACGCAGTTCTCCTGCCTCATAGTAGAGGACGCTCGTTCTTCCTGTGACTCAGCGGCAGCAGAGTAAGTGACAGCCACAGAGCGTGACGACATCAAGGACGACTTTCTTCCCTGACCATGATTGCTATCGAGACAGAGAGACTTTTAAAACTAAAAGAAAACAATGAAAAATTCTACCAACAAGTTATAGATGCTTTTAGGAGCGGCGGGTGGACTTCATTTATAAGTAAAGGTAAGACCCATAACTTCAATTTTTTTCAATTAAATGTGCTTTTTTGTGTGATACAGTATGTGTAAAGAATGCTGATATGAGACTTTAAACATAACCCGTTAACTGCTGCCAATCAAATATTGGACAAGATAATTTATAGGATTTTAATGTTTGTAAATCTGATTGTGATGACGTCAGTGCCTCACCAGCCATAAACCTCACCGCAAGTCACTGCTAAATGTATATACTTAAATAAATAAGTGTCTGAAACCCAGCAGCGGTCAAATGAGACAACAAAATACACTGGCACACTGTACTGTGGGGTGATTCTTTTTTTCTTTTGGCAGAAATGGATTCTAATTCAGAGATTTTAACTTTTGCATTAATATTGGAACCTATGAAACCTAGAACCAAGTATTTTCTCCTGATTGTACTGTTTTGTTTCTTGTGTTGTCAGTTACTAAAGACCCTAATGTTGCTAGAAACAAGCAAGCAGACACATTTTTCAAATATGAAATGAATACATTTGGCCTGGACTCATTGAGTTAAAAGCCTTTTATGTGCTTCTAAATAGAATGCACTTTAATATATAATATGCTTAATCTCGAGTTCTTTTCTAGTATTTAGTCAAGGAACAGAGGAACAAAAATGTATCTGCTCTTCAAAACAAAGATTTTATATTTAGAACTTTTATTGGAGTCAAGCAAGATTCTCAGATATACAGGCATAGCATTGTCAAAAAGAATTTGAACATCAACATCAAAATCAGTTTTTAAAAGAGAACGTTCAGTAGTGCTCACTATCAATTAGTGCAGTTACAACTTTGTTTAAAAGTAGTGTTCATTTATTTCAACTCTAATGGTTCAGTAATGCTTTAAGGCAAACCAAAGTTTTCTGGATGTAGTATTTTAATCAGCTAAAGTTTAAAATTTGTTAATTTATTTGGGGTATCTGTGCACTGTTTATCTCACTAAATTAAAGACCAAGATTAATTGCTCATTCTAGAACATAAATCTATATCACTAAAGTTAATGTACTCAACTTGATTACATATAAGACAAATGCCTAATTTAAGTTTTCTCTGTAGTAATGTTATGTTTATTCCATGCACAGAACCTATTGAAATCAGCAATGGAAAGCCTATCTGGAATAAATTCAGAAGGCATATATAAAATTTATATAATCTATCCACACTTCCATCAAAAGCACTATGTCATTTTTCCTGTATTCTACATGGGGCTCCCCTTGAGGTGCGCCTGGAGATTGCAGTTGGTCCAGAATGCAGCCGCGCGGGCAATTATGGGGAGAACGAGGTTCTCCCATATAACACCTCTCCTGCGCGAGCTGCACTGGCTTCCTGTGGCCTACCGGGTGCGCTTCAAGGTGTTAGTTACCATCTTTAAAGCGCTCCATGGCACAGGGCCTAGCTACCTGCGGGATCACGTTCTGCCCCACACATCCCTGCGACCTATTCACTCGCACAGGGAGGGACTTCTCCGGGTGCCTTCCTCCAGAGTGTCAGAGGGCGGCGCCCAGGAGTAGGGCCTTCTCTGTGATGGGCCCTACCCTTTGGAATGACCTCCCCCCAGACATTAGGACAACGACTGACCTCCGCTCCTTCCGCACGAAACTTAAGACCCACCTGTTCCGACTAGCCGGCCTGGCTTAATTTAGAGCTTCTCCACCTCTTGGGCATTTTTAATTTTAATTTTTAACTTTAACTATCATTGGGTTTTTTTAATTGTTTTAAATTATTGTAATTTATTTATTTATTGTTCTACCTCCTCCATATTGTATCGTTGTAACCGCTGCTGGTGTACGTCGCCCCGAGTCCCTTGGGGGAGAGGGGGCGACTAAGAAGTCAAATAATAATAAATAAATATTCTGTAGTAGTCCAAAAAAAGGAAAATGGGATGCTCCATAGATTTGGATCTGCAATCCCAACAAACTCTAAAGGAATATAAGTCTTAGTGGAAACAAATATATTGAAATATATTAAAATATATTTTAATATATTTTAAATCTTAAATTAGTAAAACATGACAACGTAATGTAGTCATTTAATTCTTAGAAAACCACAACAAAATATTGTTTCTACTATAGAGCAACTCCCCAAAATTGAGATAATATGCTTTGTTTTATAAGATAGAACAGCTTTCAGAGTATACTGCAACATTTCCCCAATCTAGGTCTTCCACATAGATGGGTATGTTTAGCCTAGCTGATGGGAAGGTATGGTCCAATCTATCTATAAAACCATAATTTAGGAGTATTGTATATATTAGAGGAGTCTTGTAATTTTATTATAGTCAAGTAAAATTGGTAAACAGAATAATAATTATTGTAAACAAAAATAACTGTCATTTTTTCTTAACAAATTAATAATACTGAATGATTATCTTAATGCACCATGAAGTGAATAAAATTTGCATTTCAGTTAATAATCATACATGCATTAAAAGAAAATACATTTATTAAGCTATAGGTTTTCATACAGTTTGCAGTGATAGATTAAAAGATTATGCAAACCAGCTTTCCGCCGAGTTTAAACAAATACCATGTTTTCCCCAAAATAAAACTTCCCCTGATAATAAGCGCAATCGGGCTTTTCATCGCATGGGCTAAAATAAGCCCTCCCCTGAAAATAAGACCTAGTGAAGGGGTGGGCATGGTCAGCCAAGGAGGCAGCCCTTCCTGTCATTGGTCATCTCATGGAAGCTCAGCACCTTGATTGCGGCCGCGGATCAGCGGAGCCAGCAAGGGCCGGAAGCTGCCTCTCATTTTGTCTCTCTGCGGAGGCCTCCCAGTGCAATGCTCTCCCACAACTTTGAAGCAAACCTCTACCTTTCCTGCGCAGGATTGCAAGGCTGAAGGCTTCAGAGGGAGCATTTTTGGGATGTGTATCTGTGCAGAGCTCTTCAAGGATAGAACGATTGGAAGAGAAATAGGGAGGGGGAATTTTCCTGCTGAGGGAAGCAAAGCCAAGCCTCCAGCCTTGCAATCCTCCGCAGGGAAGGTGGAGGTATGCTCTAAAGCTGCAGCAGAGTGTTGCACCAGGAAACCACCTCAGGTAACATTTCTGAAATGTTACATCTACAATGAGCCCGATGGTCTTTAGATCCTAGTGGATGCTGCAGCTCTCTTACCGGTTGTGCAAGGCAGGTATCTCACGCACAGCCAGAACAAGATTTGCAGCGTCCGCCAAGGCCCAAAGACAGCCAGGCTCAGTGTAACTGTAACCCAATGCCTACAGCACTGAGTAGATGAACAGGCTGGTGCTCAGCAGCCCAAAGGCAGCAGCCGGCGAGGTGGCACGGCTTCATCTGCAACGCCAGCAGAAGTGTCCCAGCAGTAGCTGGGCCAGTAGGCAGGTTGGGTGAGAAGCTTCCCACCAGCCAGGCACTGAAGCTCCACCACTGCCGCTGGGGGTGGGGGAGAGAAAGAGAGACCACTTCTCTCCCTCCTCACCCCGTCTCTTTCCCTTCCATTCCTGATTCTGGGATTGCTTCTCTCCCTCCTCCCCCTCTACCTCTTTCCCTTCCATTCCTGCTTCTGGGATCGCTTCTCTCCCTCCTCCCCCTCTACCTCTTTCCCTTCCATTCCTGCTTCTGGGATCGCTTATCTTCCTCTCCCCCACCATCTCTCCCTTCCATTGCTGCCGCCCCCGGTATTTGCACTACTCTAAGAAGGCCAAGGCATGGTCAGAGCTTGGTCCGTTGCAGTCACGGCCAAGCAGACAGCATGACGGAGAAAGCGGGGCCAGCAGTAGCATTTTAAAAAAATAGGACCTCCCCAAAAATAAGCCCAAGTGCTTATTTTGAAGCCCAAAAGAAAATAAGACCCTGTCTAATTTTCGGGGGAAATTACAGTACAAGATTTATATTTTAGTTTTATTAATTAGTTATGGCCAATAAACACCATTTCATGAGATAAAAATAATAAAATGTTCTATTTCATTAAATCTCGTATTCATTCTGTATCTCCCAAAATGTAAGTAAATCTAATTTAACATGCTCACACATGAAACTAATGTTTCCTTTAAAACTGTTTTAAACTCCACAGGCTTCAACCACAATGCTTGTTAAATGATGCAATAGATATATCACCAGTAATTCATTTATTGTAAAAGAAGGGATAGTGCCAATTCTTACCTTTCCCTAATTTAAGTTGAAGACTTTTCTATTTTTAGATCCATTGGCCAACATATAAAATAGGGATGGGTTTATATAAACCATTCAGAGTACTTTAAAGATCATCTGAATAAAATTAACTTTATACTCTCCAAGAATATAATAAAAAAGAACAGATACTTAAAAAATACTTTTTTGGGGGCTAAATTTAAAGTTTCACATTTCTGCATATTTTTTTCTGTTGAAGTAGGAAGCAAGCATATCAGGGAACATAGCACAAATATAAAGCAAAACTCTTCTCTGGTAATGTGAGAATGTACATGCAATGAGAAGGAATTTTATCTTTGATTTTCCACTCCATATATAGAAATATAAAACCTACAGAGTTTCCAAAACACTTGTTTAATTTGTATTCATGAATCTAAGAGGATGAAGAATGGAAAGATGGATGCTACACTATTTTTTCCCTCATAAATATTTATGAGCTGTGAACATAGCCCATTGGTTCTTTTATTATTTAAAAGTGTATTATAAAAGGAGCATTGACCTTAGATACAATTTCTGGTCTTATAATATTACAAGGATGCAGATAAATTGTAGACTTTAAAAAAATCCTTCTTGGTGCAAAACCGGTTAATAATAAGGTACTACGCAGACGAAAGAAACTACTTAGTTTTTGAGCCTTGAGACACTTCATATAAGCTCTAGGGAGCTAAACCTTTCAGCCATTATTCCAGCCTGACTCCCAAATTAGACGGTCACATGAGTATAAAGTCATAATGCTTAGAAATTCTAGAACTCTACAGTAATCCTAATATAGGTGGGGAGCACTAGTGAGAAAAGCTTGTGTTATATATACAGAAGCTATTGACATATTGTGCTTTTATGATTTTATTGCTCATCTTATTCATAGTAGATTGTGCTTTGCAAATGGCTTCTACATTAATAATCTTGTCATGAGATATATAGATATCAAGCGTAGCTTTGCACATAATCACACGGTTAGATGCATAGATTTAATATTATTTGAAAAAGAAAGTCAGAAGTCATCACTGAACTATTTTACATAAACAGCTGCCTTCTCTTGACAAGAACAGGAAACAACTGCTTCTTATAACAATTGTTACTATTTATATTAGAAAAATGTGTCCCTGCCAATTTATACACATGTAGTCCTTGGTTAATTATGTTAATTGTGAGCAAAGTTTCAATCACTAAAAGATGCAGTTGCAAAGTGCAACATCACATGACCCCATTGCTAAGCAACAGCAATCTGAGGACTCTCCATTACTGTCATTAAGCAAGGCTTGTGGGTGGTTAAACAAGTACCAAGTGGCTCACAAGTAAAACATGTACTGTAAGGTAGGATGTGAGCATGATAAACCAGGGCTAGTTGCTGCATGGTAGGAGACAGAGTCCAGGTAGCCTATTTCAAGAGGCTGGAAAGAGTGCCAGTAACGTATCAGAGTGACTTAAAATCTTTCCTGCTGATTTCCCCTTTGACTTAACTTGTGGGAAGTGGCAGGGAGTGTCACAAACAGTGATCACATGACCACGGAATGCTGCAAATGTTATTAAATGTGAACCAAGCACTCAGATTGCAATCATGTGACCATCTGGGTGTTAAGACAGCTTTAACTACATGGATCAGTCATAAGTGCCACTTGTTCAATGCTATAACTTCGGTCACTAAACAAGTGGTCATTAAGCAAGGAGTACTTGTGTTACAAACCTGGGCAAGCTAAAATTAAAATGCAAGTAATAGACTCAGCAGTGGTTGATAGCATGCACCCTATTCACACTACAGTTTTAATAATAAAGCAAGGTTCATGGCTTCAAATGAACTGCAGCAGTGACATTTGTGTTGGCTATTGATCAACACAACAATGGTTTGTTTCCCTTTAAACAGTAAGTTCAGTTTCTACTATAAGCTTGTAAGTCTTTAAATAATTTAATTTTTTTTAAATTTAAATTATTACTTTAAATTCAAAAATCAATTTCTGAGTCAGTGTCACCAATCTAGACTCATTAACATATTCTGAAATTCTCTAGTCAATTATTTCAGATGTTTACTTGGGATGACCCAAGGCTAGGTACAGAAACAACACAGCCAGAAAGAAGGCTTAACTTCCCTTTATTGTTCTAACTTTCCCCCAAACGTCCCACCATTCCCTGCAAGTCCAGGAGCCAATCTCTAAACACCCACCTCCGATAGGTTCTGGCTGCTATTAGTTGGGAGGGCTAGTACAAGTTCTAAGAGCAGCCACAGTTCAAGGAGTTTTGTTTCAGAGAGAGTTCTCTGGGACTGCAGCACCACCTGGAGTATAACTATGTCACTGCAACCTCGCACATAGCCAGGCCAGCATAGGAAACAAGGCAAACAAGACAAAACACAGCAAAGTATCCAGATGTCAGTAACAGCACGAGACTAGAAAAAGTAATGGTTGTTCCTGACAAATGCACCTCCCAACAGCTTCTCTTTAAATCTCATTCACCAGGTGAGCCTTGTAAAGAGGGGTGGGGCGCCCTCCTCCTGAGTCATTGGGTTGCTGATCCTACCTCCTCTCCATTCTTTGAGCTTGGGGATCAGGGGTGGGGTGGGGTGGGGGTAATTGCTTGTCGCCGGAGTTCTGTTGCTTCTCTGCTCCACTGCTTGCTATGTCCTCCCCCTAACCTGGCTTTCCTGTGCCCCCTCTTCCTTGCTGGTGACGCTTCCCAGGCCCAAGGAATCAGGACTGCCTTGTCCTGCCCCTCCGGTCATTCTTCCGTTGACCGTAGCTCTGTCTCATCCTCGTCCTCAGACTCAGGCTCCAATGGTGCCATGATATTACTATAAAACATATTGCACATAGAAGGAACCTGAACGTGTCTTACCTGAACGTGTCTTTTCAGTTGAGTTGAGGGAGGGGTTAAACGAGGAAGGGGTTACAAAAGAGTTTTGTCACAGCCTGATTGATCCATTAGACTGAGGGAAATTCTTTACCCTTCCTCCTTTCCCATTGGCTCCCAGTTTCCTCGATGTCGAAGACCAGTATCTGTAAGCAAACACAAGAAGACCCAGGAACCTCCCGGCCCTCCCCTAGGCCTGTCCCTATACTAACTAGGGTGGGTTGTAACCCCTCCCTCAACTCAACTGAAAAGACACGTTCAGGTAAGACCAACATTCTTTTTCCAGTGGAGTTGAGGGAGGGGTTACACGAGGGACATACCCAAGCTAAGTCCCAGGGGGGGAAAAAACTATGGCCCTGGGGTCGGAGACGCTCAAGTAGTTGCCTGACAGATGTCCTCAAACGGGGCACTGGTAGCCCATGCCGCAGTGGTAGTGGCGCTTTGGGTCAAATGGGCCATGATACCTGTCGGGGGGGTCTGACCTTATGCCTCGTAGGTTGTCACTATGGCCTGTCGAAGCCACCTGCCAATAGTTGTGGAGGATACCCTGGCACCTAGGGACCCTGGCTGAAAGGAAACAAACAGGGCCTCTGACCTGCGCATCTCCAACGTTCGCCTGAGGTAGATGCGCGAAGCGCAGCGGACATCCAAACGATGCCAGAGATGCTCCCTTTCGTGGGAAGGGGCCAGACAAAAATCGGGCAGAATAATCTCCTGCGCTCTATGGAAAGGGGTGTTCACCTTCGGGAGGAAGGTGGGGTCCAGACAGAGGACCACCCTATCTTGATGGAACAGACAAAGATCGTCCTTAGACGAGAGGGCGCCCAGCTCTGAAATCCGTCTGGCTGACGTGACTGCCATTAGGAATGCTACCTTAAGGGAGAGAAATAGAAGGTGGACTGTTCGGAGGGGCTCAAACGGAGCACCCGTCAAGGCCCTGAGGACCAGGAGAACATCCCAGGTAGAGAACCTGTGATTGGGGGGAGGCCTGAGATTCGCCGCCCCCTTCAGAAAATGTTTGATCAAGGGGGAATGGGACAGGATATGGGACCCCTCCCCCCAGAACAATGCAGCCACCTGACGGCGCAAGGTGTTGTGGGACAAGCCGTCTTCTAATCCTTTCTGCAGGAACTATAGAACATTAGCCACTGAGGCCCTGGTGCGGGAGAGACCCAGTGGGGTGCACCACCTAACAAAGGCCGTCCAGGTGGAATTATAGATCTGGGTGGTCGACGGCTGTCTGGAGGCCTCAATGGTTTTATGACTTTGGAGGAAAGGTTAGCCTTCCTCAGGAGGCGCCGTTCAAGTGCAAGGCGGTCAAGTGGAGCCACTGGTGCTCCGGGTGGATCAGGACCCCTTGGCACAAGACGATCTCCTCCCGAGGAATCCTCCATGGTTGGGAAACTGAAAGCTGAACCAGGTCCGGAAACCAAGGTCTCCTGGGCCAATAGGGGGCTAGTAATATGACGTGAGCCCTCTCTGTCACTACCTTCCTGATGGTCCCGGGGATGAGGGGGATGGGAGGGAAGGCATAAAGGAGTCCTGGAGGCTATTTGCTCGGGAGGGCATCTGTGCCCTCCGCTGTGCGTGTCTGAAATCGGGAGAAGAATCTTGGTAGCTGCGAGTTGGCAGGAGTGGCCAACAAGTCCAATTGCGGGGTGCTGAACCTCCGGCATATTGTCTGGAACAGTTCGGGGAGGAGCTGCCACTCACCGTTGTCCAGAGTCGCCAAGCTCAGCCAGTCTGCTTGATGGTTGGACTCCCCCGATATGTGCTCCGACACCAGAGATGACAGGTGTCTCTCCACCCAGGATCCGATCTTCAATGCCTCCAGCCAGAGAGCCCAGGAGTGCGTACCCCACTGCCGGTTGATGTGGGCCTTTGTGGTGACATTGTCCGTCAGGAGGAGCACATGCCGCTCCCTCACCAGGTACTTGAAATGCTGGAGGGCCAGTCGCGCTGCCTTTAGCTCCAGCCAATTGATGTTGTGGCAGAGATCTGAGGTAGTCCAATGACCCTGTGCCATCCTGGAGTTCATCAAGGCCCCCCAACCGAAGAGACTTGCGTCTGTCGTCACCGTCATTCTGTCCGGCTCCCAGAATGTGCAGGGACGTCCGGACTTCTGCTGGGAGGCAGAGGGTCCGGAGGGAGTTGTTCATTTTCCTTTTCTGGAAGGGAATCAGGGACCACTAGAGGGCCCGCAGATGGAGGCGGGCCCAGGGGACTATCCCGATGCACGAGACCATCTTGCCAAGTAGCTGAGACAAGGTAAGGATGGAAACTGACCAACTTCTGCGGACCGTGGATGCCAGTCGATGGAGGCTGGCCAAGCGATCCAGGGAGAGCTGAACTACCCGTCACTGAATTTATAACTGTCCCTAAGTGTAGGATTCGAGTGGATGGAGAGAGGTGACCTTTGGGGAAATTGACGGAGAGCCCCAGGGACTGGAGACATTGAATGGTGAGTCGAAGGTTGTTTATTGCTTGGGGGAGAGAACTCACCTGAACTAATACGTCGTCCAGGTAGCATTGGAGTCTCACCGGCTCCGAGCACAGGTGAGCCGCCAATGCCGCCAGGACCTTCGTGAAAGTACGAGGTGCTGAGGCCAGGCCAAATGGAAGGGCCCGGTACTGATAATGGAGGTCTCGGTGGGAGAACCTTACGTACTTGCGGTGAGATGGCTGGATGGGAATGTGGACGTAAGTCTCGGTTCGCCGAGACCAAATAATCCCCCCGACGCATGCCTTGGAGGATGGATTTGAGGGAAGACATTTTGAAGCGCCTGTAAACCAGGAATTGGTTCAGGTGCTTGAGGTCCAGAATTGCCCTCCAGCCCCGAGCTCTTTGGGACCACAAACAGGTTGGAGTAGTGGCCCAGTCCACGTTCGTGGGCGGAATGGCCTCCACCACCCAGATCTCGAGAAGATGTGATATGGCGAGATCCATTAGGCGCAGTCGCTCCGGATTCAGAGAGGGAGGGAACGTTCTGAAGAGCTTCGGGGAAGTGGAGAGGAACTCCAGCCTCAGACCGTACCGGACGGTGGCCCTGACCCAGGCATCAGTGGTGATCCCGTCCCACTGGTCCGCATAACTTGCTAGACAGCCACCTATGGGGAGGTGCGGGTGCGAGTCACTTCCCCCTGCGGAAGGGGTGGCCACCCCCCCTCAAAAGGGCCATCTGGACTGACCTTGGAACCTGTTACGGTCCTGATAGGCTGGGCATGGGAACTGCCTATCCGACCTAAAGGAGTTGTATCTCTGCTGATGATCGTGTTCGGGAGCCCTATATGAGGATCTACGATATGGATTATGACGGGAATCTGCCTTTTTTGCATTGGATGGGAGAATCTTCTTCTTATCTTTATTTTCAAACAAGATGGGATCCAGGGCCTCCGCAAAAAGGTTGGGGCCTGCATAAGGGGCAGCTGCCAAGCTCCACTTGGCCTTGTTGTTCATCTGCCAGCTGCAGAGTCACAGCAGGCAGAGGGAGCTGACAGATGTGGCCAGGACGCTGGAGGCAAATTTTACCGCGTCCAGAGTTGCGTCAGCTGAAAATTGGGAAGCAGCTATAATCTTAGTTATGTCCTGATGGAGGCGCTCATCCTGGATCGGGATACAATCCTGGAGTTGGCGGAGCCACATGACTGTCGTGCAGTTAAAGTAAGCCGCCATGGATTTGACTGCCTAGGCGGAGGCGTTAAAGTTCTTCCGTAAGGTAAGCTCCACCCGTTTGTCCTCTGGCTTCATCTTATCAGCCGCATCCCCAGAGACTACAGGGGAGGAGGAGACCAAGGCTGCTATTGGGGTATCAATGGCAGGAAGCTGAAGGGCCTGGGCGAACATCTGTTCTACGTTGTAGAAGCGGCGATTGTTGCTGCCCGGGTTAGAAAAATTAGAAGGGCGTGCCCACTGATTTTTAACTACCTCCAAGAACAAAAGGGGGGCTGGGATTTCCGCCTTGTTCATTGAGGTATTAGAAAACATAGCCATATCTGGGTCCCTAGGAGGAGGGACCGTGGGGTCACTGGTTCCAATCTTAGTGGTCTTCCTGGCCTTATGCAAGAGGGGCTTAAACATCGCTAGTGGAAACAGACCTGTGGAGGAGGGTGAATCCGGGGGAGCAGAGTCCTCATCCTCCGAGAACCCCATTTCATTATAGTTGTCCTCCCCCCAGGTGGAGCCCTTACTTACTACAGATGGAGACGTGGCTCTGGAATGGTGATGCCTGAAGGAGGCCGGGGCCCTACTGGAGTGGGGAACCCTGTCCCTTTGGGCAATGCCACGAGAGATGGCTGCAGAAATGAGCCTTTTATGCTTTCAGGCAGGAGCTCTAGGTCTTCGAGATCTTCCTGGAAGGGGCCTGGAGCCTGTGGGGCTAGTCTCGTTGTAGAATGGAATGTCCTAGACGAACTCTCCAATGGATCTGCCTCCTCCCCACTGACTGGAGCAGGAGAGACTGGGGGGGGGAGGGGACACTGCTTGCCTGGAAGCCCGATGTGCTCTAGGAGGGGATACTGAGGAAGAAGAGGGGCTGAAGGCCCTGGGAGAAGAACCTGAATGGTCAGATGAGGGCCTGACTGGAGACCTGGACCTAGATCTGGACCTGGTAGTCTGAGCCTGCTTCTCTACCCTGGCAATGGTCTTCTCCAAGGTCTTCTGCCGCCTTAATTCATCCCTTGTGGCAACCCTGGAAGGGTGCTGGGAAGCTAGGGGCTTGGATGCTGTGGCCCTGGTTCTGGGCATATCAATTTGGTCCTCTCGGGCCTCCATAGGGGCCTCTGCGGGGGCCTGAGGGGAGTCAGCTCGTGCCGCCATCGCCCCAACTCAAGTGCCTCTGCTTGCGATGTAGTAAAACAGACCTTTGCCCTCTGATGGCTAGCCGGCCCGAAGGAAGTCTGTGCTGCTGATGTGGGGTCGCCCACGCGGCTGCTTGAGGCCTGCACATGTGGCGCCCCTAGAAATGCCCGCCGGAGCTTCTCTTTTCCTTAATCAGGCGGCCGCGGCTTGGTTTTAAAGCGCTGTGGCTCGCCTCCGATTTGCGGCACCCAGTGGCTGTAGCAAAGTCCAGGAGGCTCTGAAAACACGCACCGTGGTCCCTTAGAAGCTTGGACGGTGCGGCAATAAGCAGCTGAGTCAATCCGAGTCAGGCAGCAAAACGGAGCTCTTCGCATGCTTTTCTGTCGGCGCTGGCAAGGGCCTCACTTTTAAGTGCAATCCACGTGGCCCAGCACGCTCCCAGGGCTGCGTCTTGGAGAACGACACCCCCGCTCGCCCGGGGATCTGTTCAGGACTCCTGGCCCGCAGAGAGGGAGGGGAAATGCCCCACGGGGCTTTCCCAAAATGCCCGAGACAGAAAAGACTGTCCCTCGGGCCGCAGCCTAATAATTTAGAATGTAGAGTACCCAATTACAATCCAATTAAAATAATTTAGATATCCAATTATTTAATTATTTAAGTATTTCCTACCTAAGAGCCAAAAACACAGTGCTTGGACCAAAAGACTGAGAGGAAACTGGGAGCCAATGGGAAAGGAGGAAGATTAAAGAATTTCCCTCAGTTTAATGGACCAATCAGGCTGTGACAAAACCCTCGTGTAACCCCTCCCTCGTGTAACCCCTCCCTCAACTCCATTGGAAAATAATGTGATTTATATCCATGTGTTTAAATATTTGTATTTTCTAACTGTATTTTAAATTGAAAATAAACTATATCATACTACAAACAACTTTCTGCCCTTATTCCATCTCACTAAATTAAATACTTTAATTAAATAATGCTTATTTAATATATTCCAAATCAGAGTAGAAGACATTGTGATAAAATTTATTTTCCACCTCTGCAAGAAATAGACTGATGAAAATTACATCCAGCAAAACCAAAGTTATTTTCACTTACGCTACCAGACTTCTGGTGAATTGATTTTTCTCATTTAATTATAGTGTTCTGCAATAGCCCTCATCAGCATCTTTGGTGAAGCTGGATTCACAACTTCAAGGCTTGTGCTTTCTGCCTTGAGTTTTACTAATTTTTCTGGCCAGGCATGTACAGGCATAGAGTATATTTCCTGAAGCACATTTTCAAATTAGAGCTTTTACGTTTTGCTTGCCTTTTGTGCCTTGCATGTTTGTCAGGACTCAGTTCTCTATATTCTTAGGCAGCCTATTCTTTAGCTATGCTGATTGAGAAGTTTAAAAATTCCAGTCTCAACATATCTGAACATGCCAAGGAAAGCAAGGCAGCTCTAGTTTAACATCAACAGTACAACAGTACCGCATTTTGAACAAAATCCATAACGTAATTTACTTCAGTGGCATATCCATTCACCCTCACTGTTTCATGAACAGTCAACAGCTCATTTATCCTAAAGTAGCATTTTGATAAGAAGATATCATCTGAAGGGCAAATGTCCATCCTGCTCTGAATACATTGCATCAAAGCTAATGAATTTTGAAATATTTAAGACAATATCTGATAGCCTGCCATTTTATTCTATGATTATAAGATACTTCTGCTGTTTCTAGAAGCAGCAAATGATCAATGATAGCTACTGAAGTTGCAAATACTCCAGGAATTAGAAATTGAAATAATCGCTGGCACTTCGACAACCGAAGACGACCCTCAAGGACAGGTAACAACTGGGAAAGGAACTTGATCTCCTGAGATATTTAGAACTGAATGTCAACCTGTACAGTCATAATACATAAGAAATTTATTACATTATATAACAAAACTGTTGAACCAAGGAACACGTAATAGCTGAAGAACCCAAAGATAGTCCAAATTGAAGTTAGTTCCCCATTCTTAAATATTTGTTGGCCTAATTTAGATCACCACACCCAATGAGTTGTGAAGATGGAAAGAAGGGTGCCTTGAACTATCTTGGCAGGTACACACTTGCAGTCTATTTGGTTTGGCATGAAAAGTAGCATATCTTTCTTTCTTTGCCAAACTCTGTTAACATAATTCTATTCACATCAGCCTCTTCATAAAAAGTATAACTTGGCAAAGGTGAATATTTTGAATACTACCATGTATACTTTATGGTTTATATAGTTTTATATAAAGATTCCATGAAAATATTTTAAAATCTGATGGACAACATATAGCTAACAGTTGTGGCAAGGAAGAACCTTATATAACCCTATCCCACCACCGCTAAAAATAATGGAGCCTTATTGTTCGTTCAGATCTGAATTTCAAATATACATAAAGGAAATAAGACAGTTTACCAGTAGTAGTTGATCTTTAAGCATTTGCTTGAGTTCCCTGCCTGGGCAACCCTGATATGGAACTTGCTCTATGGCAGGGGTGTCAAACTCGATTTCATTGAGGGCCACATCAGGGTTGTGTTTGACCTGTAGGAGCTGGGGTGGGTGTGGCCAGGATGGGTGTGGCCAGCTCAATGTCACTCATATCGGGGCGCCTGTGGCGGCCCGAGCTCTCTGCTAGCAAAAACGGGCTCCTGAGCTCTGTTTTTGGCTGCCACGGCCTCCTGCAACACTCTGCCAGCTCAAGCTCCATTTTCGTTGGCAGAGAGTTGCAGGAGGCCGTGGCAGCCAAAAACGGAGCTTGGGAGCCCGTTTTTGCTGGCAGAAGCATGGTGGGCCGGTCCGCCACTGTTTTTAGGCCAGCCCTGCAAGCCAGATCCAAGTACCCCATGGGCCCGATCCAGCCCCCAGGCCTTGAGCTTCACACCTCTGCTCTATGGCTTGCAGTCCCAGGGAAACATTGTAGGAGTTTCCTGATGAATTTTAATGCTAGAGTACAGCAAGGCCACAAATTCTTCCTGAGGTATTACAATTGTCTCAGTATCATTTTGTAATGATTGTAGACCGTTTGCACTGATTACCTACATTAAAAACTTCTATAATTAGAAAGCTCTATTTTCTTATTTCTGGACTCCAGGAGGTCACAAATTGAAATATTACCTAGTCATATACATAGATCAAAGGAATCTTAACTACAAGTTGTACTCGTACGTATGATTTCCTTATTATACCTTAATGAATTGAAATGAGTATTGTGTTTTTAACAAATATATTGCTTTTTAGTTATTTATGTTTCATTATATTTGTATGCTTAGATTTGTCTAATTTAGGGGCCATTAAAAATAAACATTTATCATTCGAATAAGATATAGGCTTCCATTCATGTATTTTTCACTTTATGAATTATGGAAGCTATAAATAGAGTAGTATCAGGAAAAAAAACCAAAGAGTAATATAGCTAAAATTTCTAGAATGAACTCTTTAAAAATTACAGTTGATTAAGCAATGATATAAACAGGTTTCAGAGGAACTTTTCATGTCTTGCCAAAGAACATGTGCCCATATACACAGATTAGAATATTTTAACTACAAATCAGGGCGATGTTTTCACTTGCCTTATTAAGAGCATGGCATTCCATTTCAGGTTCTTTTCATTTTATGTGAAAATATATTGCTTTTTAGTTATTTATGTTTCATTATATTTGTATGCTTAGATTTGTCCAATTTGGGGGCCATTAAAAATAAACATTTATCATTCAAATAAGATATAGGCTTCCATTCATGTATTTTTCATTTTATGAATTATGGAAGCTATAAATAGAGTAGTATCAGGAAAAAAAACCAAAGAGTAATATAGCTAATAGTGGTTCACCTAAGTTTATAAAACCTGTCTCCAATATTCACATAAATGAAAGCATCCATGGCAGTCCACTATGAATGAGCATTTTAGGTATGGTACTCTTCTAGACAACTTGGTTCAGCCAACTCACTTCACAGAATTGTTATTGTGTAGAAAATAGGAGGAGGAATGAGTATTATATATCTTCACCATTTTGAATTAATTATAAAAATAATAAAGGTGGGTTAAAAAAAATCTAAAATAAATTGTAAAAAATAAATATTTTGATTCCTAAAACAAAAAGAGCACAGTATAAAAATATATCTGTACCCTAGGAATTAAACTATGTAACTGTTTAAACCATAAAAGAAGGAGCCATAGTAACTCACATGGTTAGGGTCCTCAGTTATTTAGAAATTGACAGCTTGGCAGTTTGAAACCTGTGAGTGAGCTGCATGAGGGAATAGTCCCATCAATTTGACCCAGTTCCTGCCAACCTAGCAGTTTGAAAGCATACAAATGCAAATAGATAAATAGGTATCACTTTGGTGGGAAAATAACAGGGACACAAAAGAAGCCTCATTGGGCGTCCCATCAGCAACAGTTACTTCACCAGCTAATCCTTTCCTTCTGACACAAATTAGTAGCAAAATAAAGAAACTAGTCAAACAAAACTTACACTGAAATGTATTCATGCATTAAATATACATACAAAGGGACAATTAAACTACAGGTAGTTCTTGCTTAATAGCAATGCAGCCATAAAGTGCAATGTCACATGACCACACTAAATGAACGGTTGAATGTCAAAGACTACCTGTACTACTTTTTCAGTGCTATTGCAACTTCAAACAGTTGCTGAATAACTGTTCGTGTCTGTTCTATCAGGAAGTAACCCTTAATCTAGGTTCCCTGTTGAACAGGGTTTCTGGATTAGCAAGCATTCTCATTCAAATCCGCATACTAAAACTCGTTTCATGTTGAATTATGTGAGCAGCTATGTTTACATTTCTCTTTTTCCAACACAGGAAACAAATCTAGAATTAAAATTAGACAGAAATGATCCTGTGTGAACTGATTTTCTTGGCTTTTTCTAATGCCTAATGCACTTATGCCAGAAAAAGAAGTGATAGGGATGTAATGTTTCAAAGACTGCTTTAAGCACAGAAAAATGGACTGTGTAAACAAGCAACAAATCATCATATATTCAGGCACATCAAATAACATAGAGAGGAAGAAATGAAGAAAGGTAGATTTTTGTAGTTACCAATCACTATTGTTGAATTATGATGTCTGTTTTATAATTGTAAAACATTTTACAGTGTTTTTAAAAAAATTAAATTATGAAAAAATCCTATTCTGCTAATACCTTCAAACAGTTCTATAAAATTATTGGAATTTAAAAAGTTTAATTTTCAAAAAATTTCTAGAATGAACTCTTTAAAAATTACAGTTGATTAAGCAATGATATAAACAGGTTTCAGAGGAACTTCTCATGTCTTGCCAAAGAACATGTGCCCATATACACAGATTAGAATATTTTTAACTACAAATCAGGGCAATGTTTTCACTTGCCTTATTAAGAGCATGGCATTCCATTTCAGGTTCTTTTCCTTTTATGTGAAAATGTATGTGATGGGATAACATTATGGCAGCGATACTACAGAAAAAATTTCACGTATCCTATCTATTATTTTAACACTGGTAGGAATCAATCCCTGTGATTATTAGACATGATGACATCAGCCAAGAAAACAACACTATATTTTCAATACTCAATAAATGCTGTAGTCTAACAGAAAATGTATAGATTATTTTTCAGAACATACATATCAGCAAAGAATGGATAATAATTGCAATATTATGGAAAAGAAAGGCTTTTTGAAAAGCATACATTATTTTATCATCAGTAAGTATGGTTTCCTTTCTTATATCTGTGAAGAACTTCTAGCCAGCTGATAAGCAAATCTGTGATCTAATGTCCAAGATCATAGCAAAACTACACTTTATATGTATGTACTTCCCAGTGATAATATACAAAAGTATTCAATTTAGCACTAAAATATATGTCAAGGATCATAACATTTGCATAGTAAGTGAAAACTTTCTGATATGTCATATCATTTCTACAGCAACTTATACTTAACAAACCCAAAACTATTTTTTTGCTATTCTTTTATTATTTATTGCACATGATATTGTCTAGGCAGTCATACAAAATAAGTGATTATCCTTTACCAAACAAGAGACACTCATGTGAGGCTTCTCACAGATATTTTGCTTCTACTTTTAACAGGAAGTGTAAAAAGGGCTTTAAGCTTTTATGCTTCTCCCAAAAGACCACTATGAAATAAAAGTTGTTATTTCTCAAAAATGTTCCCACCAATTTAATTTTTCCTAGCAACTTCACCATATGAAAATAATCAGAAAAAGTTCAAATGTGTTCAAAACTCCCTATAGCAGATTTATATAAAAGTTAATTCTGCAACTTCGCAGACACTCATATCATAGCAAAACTGGGAACTTACTGCTGATAGATGAAACTTTATTCTACAACAACATATTCACCAATCAGGCATTAATATTTTGGACGCAATAATGTTAAAAGCCACATAACGCAAAGAAGCCTGAATTACACATACATTTTTTCTTTAATTCTAGTTACTAAATATATACATGAAAGATACTAATGAAGTAATATCATTGGACATTGGATCACCTTATATAATACAATCATTCATTTCATCATCATATACTAAAAAGTGAAAAAAAGTTTTAAAAAGTTATTAATGAAACTTGAATAACATATTAGAATATTGATTTCTTTCACCCTGGAGACCAATATCACAGGTATCAGGCCTGGAAGCCATATTTTCCATTGGAGCTTCAGGGCTGCCATATTTAGTGCCTGGGAAAACGGGAACGGGGATTACAGGAAGTGGTGGAGAATTAGCCATAACAATATTCCTTTCTCTGGGAGTCAAAGATGTTCAGCCTGCACCTGGATGGGAGTGACTGGGGGTTGCCTCCAGTTGGGATGATGAATTGATTGGACCATGTGATGGACATATGGGTGCAGGGGATGGATCTTTGACTTTCTTTTAGGTGGGGAAAACCCAGAACTTTCAAATTTGGGTTTTCCCAGATGTGCCAATATGACATGTCTAATAAAATGGAAATTTGAGGAACTTCAAATCCTCGGAATCTTCTTTTGTTGGGGGTGTTACTTGGAATGCTGACAGCAGGTACTCAGAGGCTTGGGGATGATTTGACTTTATAGTGGTACCTCAGTTGTTAATTGGTGCCGGTAGCACAAGTACTAAAATGACCATTGGCTTACCTGAAGGGTCCTTTTCTGTGCACTGCAAGAGAGTCCAAGCAATGGGTTAAATTAGTCTGGTTGCCCTGGGACTGAGGAATTTTTTTCCTTGGCCACGCCTCCTGGTGCCCCGTGATGCCAGATTGTTGACAATCTCTGGATGCAGTGAAGGTCATAGGTATGCTAATGAGTAAAGTCCGATGGTAACTGGTGGTACCGAATCCCTGGGCGAAATAACCTAGGGCGGGTTGGACTCTCCCGCAGAGTACAGAAAAAGACCCTTCAGGTAAGCCAATGGTCATTTTTCTGTGCACTGCTTGGAGACAAGCAATGGGACATACCCAAGTTACATGTCACTAGGGCGGGAAGAAGATCTGTCCAGGGATTCAGTCGTGGAAACAACCCTTAGAGAACCCGCCTGCTGAACGATGCTTCGGCCGATACAAACATGTCCAGGCTTTAGTTTCTGACAAAGGACGATGGAGATGACCATGTAGCCGCTCTGCAGATGTTGTCTATGGTAGCCTGGGTTGCCCAGGCCACCATGCTGGCAGCACTATTCGTAGAATGAGCGGTGACATTCTGAGGAAAAGTTCTGGATTGATGCTCATAGGCAGCTGCAATGCATGCTATCAGCCACCTGCCGATAGTAGCAGAGGACACCTTCTTACCCATGAAGTGTGGGCTTGAAGAGCCCAGAGAAAGCAGGAGCATCCAGGGGGAGATCTTCGCCTCTGACAGCTCCTGCTCCTCCTGCTCCGGGTCGTCCCAGCCAAAGCCTTACTGACTACTGAGGATTCCAAGAAAGAGTGATGCACCCTGCGGACAGTGCTGGGTGCCTCCTTCCTGGCCTGGGGTGGAACTGGATTACTTGAAGCCTGATCTCTTTTCTGAAGCCCCTCTGCAATACCCTGAGAGATTGCACGGGCAATGATAGCTTGCATATGGGCAGAAAGCTAAGGTTCCTGGTCGTTCCCAGACCCAGCTCTGTCCTGTCCTTTGAAAGATGGAGCTGGAACCCCCAATCTGGCTGCGCCACGGCCCCAGGGACCACCTCAGAAACAAAGGAAGGCACTGGAGAACCGGGTCTACCATGGAGATGTCAGGGGATAAATCTTGGGATCCCCAATAGGAGGGAGAGGAGGGGGAGGCGCTACTGGAGTAGGAGCCTGCTGAGTGGTTTGAGGTGCCTGGCTCCTGGCCTTCTCAAATTGCTTCTCGAGCGCCCGTTGCCGGCGTTCAGCATCCCTATCTGCTGCGGTGGATGAGGGACAATATGGATGACTGGTCTGTCCTGCCACCTTGCCCCTTCTAGGCTGCTTGCTCTTGCCAGAGGTCTTGGACTGCTCAGAGTCACTGAAGGAACCTGATTTGTTATGAGACGATGGTCCTGGCTGCTCCAGGTCAGCAGGGTGTGATGTATCTGCCATCTGATTCGATGTGCAGACCTCATCACTAAATGGGACAAGATGGAAAAAAGCCAGCACTAAGTGAGACACGATGGAAGGGCCATCACTGAGTGAGTCAGACCAATGCACGTGATGTGGAGGCCTGTTCTGTATTGAAAGGCAAATCCATCACTAAGTGAGACAAATAGGAAAAGTTGTCACTAATTGAAACGGATCCTCGCAACCAGATCATTGTTACATACTCATTTCAGCATTTGGGGGAGGGGGGGAGATCAAGCTGTGCTTATCTGTAGAGGTTTCCTTTTATACTGGGTGACTGGCAGGAATAAGATATCAGGTACTGATTTAGTCCAGATGATTTTATTAATTAGGCAACTGAAAAAAGAAACAGTTTTCCGGTGGTTTCGGTGGGAGGGACTACGACTGGGTTTGATACAGCCTGATTGGTCCAAAGACTGAGGGATTTTTCTTTAAGTGTCCTCCTTTCCCTCCTGGCCCCCAGTTCCCTCAGTCTTTGGTCCAAGCTAGTTTGGCTCCTGTGAGGTTGACTATTTAATTAATATTCAATTGAAAATTTAAAAATACAATTATCTTGATCCTCTGCCTTAAAGCTGCGAGGTTCAAATTGCACTCTCAGGAAATTCCTGAGGGTGGGGGCTCTTTAGGAGCGCCATTACAGCGGCGCCGAAAAAGAGCGAGGCTTGACTTGAGGCTTCAACCCCTTAGTCAGGGAAAGCCTCAGATCGCCGTTTAACTCTTCTAAATCTCTCCGGCGGTTGGGAGCTCGCAAATCGGCGCTTATCAAACCGATCAGCTCACCGCTACTTCAAAGAGCTGCCGTGCGGCTTGCCGCGGCTTCAAAGAGCTTCCCGGCCTGTTTCCGAGCGAAAAGAAAAAAAGAGGTCAGTTTAAGCGCTGCTCGCAGCCAGCGAGTCAGCTGAAGATCTCCCGGGCTGCGTTTAGGCTCGTTGTGAGGCTAATTCCCTCAGAGCCTTTTCCATCGAGCCGGGCAGCTTAACTTCTTCACCCACAAGGCGCGGCGGCCATTTTGGTGCGACCTCGTGGGCGGCGGCCTCATTCCCGCGTGCAGCTATCTGAGCAAGCAGGCCTGCAGGACAAGGGAAAGGCACGCTGAGCCTCGTGAGCGGCTGCAACGAGGTTTCTTGACCTGAGACCGAAGCACAACTCTACTGGACACGTGAGTGAGGCATGGCTTCCACTATTTCTGATACACAAGCCAGCGAAAGGGTGGAGGAGAGCCAGGGCAGGCTTAGGCCCAGAACAGCAGGCCCCAAGCCTTCTGCAGAGCAACGTCCTTCCAGAGCAACTGCCAGGGACGAGTCCAGAAGACAAAGGGCCCTGGAAAAACAGGTGGCCAGGGCTGAGAAGCGAGCTAGCTTCTAGGCATGACTCCCCTATTAGATCTAGATCTCCTATGGGGCCACGGTCTCAGGCCTCAGATTCTCCTACCAGGGGCTACAGTCCTTCATCCCCTTCAGTCTCCCCAGCCAGGCCCAGGAGGGAAGTGACCTCTCCCTCCCCATCCATTTCCCCCAGAAGAAGAATGGAGGATCCAAGAGAAGGGGGATCTGGAGACTATTTACCACCAGCTCAGTTGGCTCCACAGGATCCCTCCCGGGGTCCTTCAGAGGAGGATCTGGAGGAATTGGAGAACTTGCCTCCCAATATTAAAAGACTTATTTCTACTGCAATTTATAAGGGCATTTCCTCAGGCCTGGCTCACAGGGATCCTCCCCAGGGTAGGCCTCACCCTGTGACTGCTACCAGTAGCAGACCTCAGATTGCTGATAGAAGTCTGGAGAGGTCTAGGGCAGCTTCCCCTTCTGTGGTCAGCGAGGGCTCCTTTTTGGGGGAACCTGCGCATGTAACTCTAGGATTTTCTGAAGATGAGGAGGACACCCCAGAAACACCAGGTTTTCCAGGTCTTTTCCCTCCTCTGGCATTTAAACCTATGCTGCGCAAAGCAAAAAAGACTACTCAAATTGGCACGGGGCCCCCTCTGGCTTACCAGCGTAAGGACCCCAATCTGGCCATGTTTATCAATCCCAACACTGAGAAGGAAGAGGTACCTGCACCTCCCCTTTTTCTGGAAGTAGTTCAGGATCAGTGGGCTAAGCCTTCTTCTCTTCCTAACCCCAGCAGTAGCGACAAAAGCTACTACAATATGGAGAAGGCCTTCACACAGGCTCTTCAACTGCCCACAGTAGATGCCCCAGTGGCCTTGTTAGCCAACACTTCCTCCGTAGTCACGGGAGATGTAGCCGATAAATTAAAACCGGAGGATAAGCGAGCAGAACTTGCCCTACGCAAAAACTTTAATGCTTCAGCATGGGCTATTAAGGCAGCCGCAGCAGCTTCTTATTTTAATCGTACATCAGTCATGTGGCTTAGGCAACTGCAAGACCGCATTCCCCTAGAAGATGAGCGCCTTCATCAGGACATTGCCAAAATCATTTCAGCCGCCCAGTTCTCGGCGGACGCCACCCTCGACTCCATTAAATTTTCGTCCAGAGCCCTAGCCACCTCTGTGACTACGCGGAGGCTTTTATGGCTCCGAAATTGGCAAATGGACAATAAGTCCAAATGGAGTCTGGCGGGGGCACCATTCACAGGCCCCAACCTTTTTGGATCCTCGCTGGATCCTATCCTTGTCGAGAACAAGGACAAGAAAAAGGTCCTTCCTTCCAACACAAAAAAGACAGATAACCGCCCTTCCACCTTCCGTAGGTCATCCTCCTATAGGGCTTCAGATCAGGATTTCCGTCAAAACAGATTCACCCCCTACAGGTATGATAGGCAGTATCAACGGAATTATTACCAGGACAGGAACAGGTATCAGAGTCAATCCAAACGGCCCTTTCGCGGAGGGGGCGGCCGTCCCTTCCGCAGGGGCAAATGACTCAAATCCGAGTCTGCCCATAGGCGGCCGCCTGGCGTCCTTCGCGGACCAGTGGGATTGGATCACCTCAGATGCCTGGGTCAGATCGACTGTCAGGGAAGGACTCCGGCTGGAGTTCCTGGTCCCTCCCCCGACGCTCTTCAGAACCTTCCCCCTCCCCAGGGATCTGGAGAAACGACGCCTCACGCTTCTCGCAATTCAGCACCTGATCGAAATTCGAGCTGTTGAACCGGTTCCTCAGGGGGAGCGGGGTCAAGGAGTGTACTCCAACCTATTCGTGGTCCCGAAGAGCTCCGGGGGATGGAGAGCGATCTTAGACTTGAAGCGCCTCAACTCTTACATAGTATACCGGCGCTTCAAGATGTCTTCGCTCAAGTCAATCCTCCTCGGCATCAGGCGAGGGGATTTCATGGCATCCATAGATTTAACCGAAGCATACTTACATATCCCAATTCGGCCATCCCATCGAAAATTTCTCCGATTCTCTCACGGGGAGCAGCACTTCCAGTACAGGGCCCTCCCCTTCGGGTTAGCATCAGCTCCCCGTACCTTCACGAAGGTCCTGGCAGCAATGGCGGCTCACCTTCGCTCGAGACCGGTGAGACTCCATTGCTACCTCGACGACGTTCTCGTCCTCGCCCAGTCCCAGTCTCAAGCAGCGAGGGATGTACAGGTCACCATTCAATTCCTTCAAGACCTAGGTTTTTCCATAAACTTTCCCAAGAGCCACCTGTCTCCTTCAACGACCATACTTCACTTAGGCACAGTAATAGACTCAAGGGCGGGTCTGGTCCGACTCTCTCCAGACCGGCTTTCAAGCCTTCGGAAACCCGCCCGCCTCGTTCACTCAAGACGGTCCGTTTCCATCTTGACCCTGGCACAACTGTTAGGCAAGATGGTATCCTGCATCGGAATCGTTCCATGGGCCCGCCTCCATTCCAGAACGCTGCAGTGGACTCTAATCCCATTCCAGAGACAATTGCTCAGCAACTCTCCGCGGCCCATTCGGATTCCGCCGGATCTCCGGTGGTCTCTGAAGTGGTGGTTGAAACCAACCTTGAATCGCGGGGCCGAGTTCTGGGAACCAGACAGAGTTACCATAACAACAGATGCGAGCCTATTCGGCTGGGGGGCGGTGACGGAGTCCAGCCTGGCACAGGGACGTTGGTCCAAATCCGACCTGTGCCACAACATCAATTGGCTGGAACTCAAGGCGGCTCGCCTGGCCCTTCTTCATTTCCGGGACCATATTCACAACCGTCACGTCCTTCTCTTGACGGACAATGTGGCAGCGAAAGCGCACATAAATCGTCAAGGGGGGACACACTCCAAAAGTCTATGGCTGGAGGCTCGAAAGCTGGGCAGGTGGGCGGAGAAGAATCTGGCCTCGATCATCTCAGAACACATCTCGGGCATTGCCAACCACCAGGCGGACTGGCTGAGTCGAGCGACCGTGGATCACGGCGAGTGGCAGCTCGACCCGACCATATTTCACAAGATATGCCACCGATTCGGGACTCCTCTGGTGGACCTTTTTGCCAGTCCGAGCAACGCTCAGCTCCCACGCTTCTTTTCCCGCTTCCCAGCGCGACATGCGGAGAACACGGACGCTCTGCGGTGCCCGTGGCCTCCCGGCCTCCTTTATGCCTTTCCTCCCATTCCCTTGATTCAGGGCACCCTGAGGAAAATTGTTTTAGAGAAGGCCCTAGTCATTCTGATAGCCCCGTTTTGGCCAAGACGCCCGTGGTTCGCGGACCTTATCCAACTGTCTGTAGCTCCCCATTGGCAGATTCCACAGGGGGAGGTAACCTTATTCCAAGGGGTTCTTTGCCATCCGGAGCCCGAGTGGCTCCAGCTGACCGCTTGGCTATTGAGCGGAGCCTCCTAAGGGGCGTTAATCTTTCAGCCAAAGTAATATCTACCATCGAAGCTTCTAGACGCCCCTCGACCAGGCGTATTTACAACTCAACGTGGTCGGCCTTTGCTGCCTGGTGTGGGAGGTTTAACATTGACCCGACCTCGGCCTCGGTCGCGGAGGTCCTGGAATTCCTACAACACGGGCTAGAACGCGGGCTGTCCCACAATACGTTAAAGAGGCAGACAGCGGCCCTGTCTTCCATTCTTTCGGGGGTGGGGACTGGTTCTCTGACTCAGTCAGCGTTGGTAAAGAGGTTCCTCAAGGGCGCTGCTAATCTATGTCCCCCCCCCGGTACATAGGTTCCCCACCTGGGACTTGGCGCTGGTCCTTAGGGCAATGACTGGGGCCCCCTTCGAGCCCCTGAGGACAGTACATCTCAGATTCCTTACCTTAAAGGTAGTTTTTCTAGTGGCCGTTACTTCGGCCAGACGCATTTCCGAACTGGGCGCCTTGTCATCCAAGGAGGACTTGTGTCAGTTTCACCAAGATAGGGTCGTTCTCAGACTGGACCCGGTCTTCCTGCCAAAAGTCAATTCCGTGTTCCATCGATCTCAAGAGATCATATTACCTAATTTTTGTTCGGCTCCTGTCCACGAGAAGGAGGTCAGTTGGCATCGTTTGGATGTCAGGAGGGCTCTCCGCATTTATCTCAGGCGCACCTCCTCTTTTAGACGGTCGGAAGCCTTATTTCTGTCCTTCCTACCAGGGACCCTGGGGGCTAGGGTATCCTCGACCACCATTGGCAGGTGGGTCCGGCAGGCAATTTCGGAGGCATACCAGGCCTCGCACCTGACACCCCCTCAGGGTATAACGGCACACTCTACTAGGAGCGCGGCCACCACTGCCGCCTGGGCGACTAGGGCTCCACTGGAGGATATTTGTAGGGCGGCCACCTGGGCCTCACCCTCTCCCTTTGTCAGGCACTATTGCCTCGATCATTTCGCCTCGGGGGATGCGGCCTTCGGCCGTAGAGTGCTACAACAAGTGGCGACCCCCCCCTCCCACGTTGTGTTCTACCCACCCTGGGACGTAGCTTGGGTATGTCCCAGTCGTAGTCCCTCCCACCGAAACCACCGGAAAAAGAGCGTTGGTCCTTACCTGAACGCTTATTTTCGGTGGTAAAGGTGGGAGGGACTACTTTCCCGCCCAAAGTATAGAGGGGTCGGGGACGTCGTTAATTATGGTTTATTGCTATTGCTGTTGTGTTCTGTGTGTTGTTTTCCACGGTTATTTCCTTACATATAAATATCAGCTTTTCAATGCAACCTCGGGAACTGGGGGCCAGGAGGGAAAGGAGGACACTTAAAGAAAAATCCCTCAGTCTTTGGACCAATCAGGCTGTATCAAACCCAGTCGTAGTCCCTCCCACCTTTACCACCGAAAATAAGCGTTCAGGTAAGGACCAACGCTCTTTCTCTTCTCCCTGACATTCCTATACAAGCATACACATACACAGTTATATGTATATGTGTGTGCATGTTTATATGCAAATATTAACAGTAGACTTTCAGTTTTCTGACTATACTCATAAACAGACAACTGCCAAACTGACTCAAGATGGTACAGTTAGAAGAAAATTCTGACTTCAAATCTAGCCTGTGCCTTCTATAGAACATAAAGGGAAAGTCCTTGGAGCAGAGACAAAAATTATTTTGACAGCATAATGTGCACAACATACTAAAGATGGGCTAGAGAGTTACAGTTGTTAAGTGAGGTATAACCTTTATACCAGTGATGGTGAACCTTTTTTGGCTCACGTTCCACAAGTGGGGGGAGCGCAGGGGGGTCGTGTGCGGGCGTGCCGCACCCATAATGCAATGTGCGATCCCCCAGTGCGCATGCACGCACAACGCGCAACCCCCCCATTTTTACATGCTTTTTTCGCCCTCCCCAGGCTCCAGAGGCTTTATAGGAGCCTGGTGAGGGCGAAAAGAGCCTCCCCCACCCCCCCGGAGGCCCTCCAGAGGCTTCAGGGACCATCTGGAGGCTTCCCTGAAGCCTTCGGAACGCTTAAAACCACCCTCCGAGCAAACCGGAAGTGACTTCCGGGTTGCTCGGAGAGTCGTTTTAAGCGTTCCGAAGGCTTCAGGGACCGTCCAGAGGCTTCCCTGACGCCTTCGGAGCGCTTAAAACCACCCTCCGAGCAAACCAGAAGGACTTCCGGGTTGCTCGGAGGGTCGTTCTAAGTCCCTAAAGCCTCCGGGGGGGCTCTTTTCGCCCTCCCCAGGCTCCTATAAAGCCTCTGGAGCCTGGGGATGGTGAAAAATAGCTTTTAAAAAGGTGAACTCAGCTGGCCAGCGCGCGTGTGCCCGCTGGCCAGCTGACAGGGCAGCGCCTCGCATGCCCTGACAAATGGCTCCGCGTGCCACTTGTGGCACACGTGCCATAGGTTCGCCATCACTGCTTTATACCTTTTCCTTTGTTCCTCCTAGAAACAGAGCCAGGCACTAGGAATTATTGGAACTGTAAATACTTGGATGGCCAAAAGGGGTGCTTAAGCACTCCACTGAGCAATGGGTCTTTCCCCACTCATTTACAATATCAATTGGCTTCCAGTGGCTGGAGGTACAATGCTACTGGCAGTCATGAAGGGATCTTTGTCAATGTGTTAATATGGGCAGAAAAGCTTAAGTGGTTCTTTGTTTTGTGACTACAGACTATAGATTTTGTCAGCTATAGACATTGTGCTGTGGGCATGCCTGCACACCAGATACCTCCAATGGTTTCTTTATATCTATCTATCATCTATCTATCTATCTATCTATCTATCTATCTATCTATCTATCTATCTATCATCTATCATCTATCTATCTATCTATCATCATCTATCTATCATCTATCTATCTATCATCTATCTATCTATCTATCTATCTATCTATCTATCTATCTATCTATCTATCATCATCTATCTATCTATTATTTTTACATTTAAAACAATGCAATGCAGCGGAGTCGGAGTGATCGTATATTCACATTATGTACAGCTAGTTTCAATCATTAACAGTTAATCTACTTAATACATTGTCTGTCCTTCTGTTCGATCACAATATATACATTTGTTCCAGTCTTGTCATCTTAACTTATACCAATCATAAAATCTATTCCATACCTCAAAATATTCTGATTCCCCTTTATTTTTAAGTTCCAAAGTAAGCCTATTTGCTTCTGCACAGGCCAACACTTTTCTGATTATATCTAGCTCTGATGGTGTATTTTCTTTTTTCCAGTGCTGTGCATAGGTTATGCGCGCTGCAGTTAGTATATGTATGATTAGATAGAGTGTATCTTTCTTAAACCCCTCCGGTATTATGCCTAGGAGAAAAGTTTCTGGTTTAAACGTAATTTTTTCTCCCACCATTTGTTCTAACCATGATTGAATCATTTTCCAATATTTTTTTGCCTCATTGCACGTCCACCACATATGATAGAAAGTGCCTGGTATTTTTTTACACTTCTAACAATTTGGGGCCAGATTTTTAAACATTTTAGAAAGCTGTGCTGGCGGGAGATGCCATCTATAGAACATCTTGTAAAGATTTTCTTTATACGCTGTAGCCAATGTTAATTTCTGATTAAGTATCCAAAGTTTTTCCAACTTAGCCAATTCCACATTGTAACCGAAATTTTTCGCCCAGGCGACCATGGTTTCTTTGACATGTTCTTCCGCTAGTTTATATTCCAACAAAAATCTATACAGCACTTTGATCAGTCTGTTTTCTGTCTGTATCAACAGTTTATCTAATATTGTGTAGTCTTTGGCAATACCTTCGTTCTTCCTATCCTGTGCATACCTTGTAAATAAGACCACCATTCTACTTGTATTCCTTGTGATGTCAATTCTGATCTAGTTTTGATCTCCCCCTGCCTGTTCAATAGGTCCTTATATGTGACTATATTTTCCACGTTAATTAAATTTGGGTGTATGTATGCTTCCATCGTAGATAGCCAAATAGGTATTTTGGTATAGTGGTCATGTTTAATTTTGTTCC
Source organism: Natrix helvetica (assembly GCF_964273705.1). Classification (NCBI taxonomy): domain Eukaryota; kingdom Metazoa; phylum Chordata; class Lepidosauria; order Squamata; family Natricidae; genus Natrix; species Natrix helvetica. The sequence goes on along the minus strand of NC_138549.1, from coordinate 44,328,855 downwards.
ATATTATTAACAGAGATTGTCTAATGTAATGTCTACTAAAATATTTGTTTGCAGATCCTTTTTCATACCAGAGGAAGGCATGCCAGCCTGCTTGGAGGTCATGACCTTCCAATTTGAGTAATCTTTTATTTCTCAGCATTATCCATTCCCTTAGCCATGTTAATATGGCCGCAGTATAATAGAGTTCCCAGTCTGGTACGCCAAATCCTCCCTTTTCCTAGTGTCTTGCATAGCCTTAAGTTTTATTCTTGGTTTTCTTCCCTGCCAGATAAATTTCGAAACCAATTGATTCAAGTCTTTGAAGACACCTTTTTCTAATTTAATGGGTATATTCTGAAATAGGAAAAGAAATTTTGGTAATATATTCATTTTTATAACTGCGATCCTGCCCATCAGGGACAGTTGTAGGTTTTTCCATCTTTCTAGATCCTTCTTAGTTTTATTAATCAGATTGGTATAATTGTCTTCTTTGATGGTCACACACCTCGCAGATAAATGTATACCAAGATATTTAACTTTTTTGACAATTTGGATACCAATTTCTTCGTTAACTCCTCTTTTGCTTTTGATTTCATATTTTTAGTCAGCATTTTGATCTTTGTCATATTTATCTTTAGACCCGCTATTTTCCCATACTCTGTCAGTTCCTCAATGAGTTTCGTACCAGACTTCATAGGGTCTTCTAGCACAAACACTAGATCGTCCGCAAAGGCCTGTAACTTAAATTGCTCCTTTTTAATTTCTAGTCCCTTTATCTGTACCTCTTTACGTATATTCCTGGCTAGTACTTCTAGGGTTAGTATAAACTACAGGGGGGATAGGGGGCAACCTTGTCTTGTACCTTTCTGGATTACAATACTTTGTGTTAGTTCACCATTGATTATTACTTTGGCTTTTTGGTTTGTATAAATTGCTCTGATCGTGTTTATAAATTTATCCCCACAATCCATGTATTCTAATTGTTGGTGCAAAAATTCCCAGTTGACATTATCAAATGCCTTTTGGGCATCGAGAAAGATTAGTGCAACCTGTTTGTCAACCTCCAATGGTTTCTTTTGCCATTTCAAAGAAATCGCAACAGCACATCCCTAGTAAAGGTCACTATTCTCTTGGAGGTAATTCGATCTCTCCGCTGGTGGAGGTCCTCAGCCATCAGCAAGGGCTGCTATTTCAAGGAGCCAGACAGAATCACAGTGACTACAGACGCCACCCTCCTCGGCTGGGGGCCCCATCTGCAGTCTCAGATGGCCCAAGGACAGTGGAGTCAGGCGGACAGGACTTACAATATAAATTGGCTAGAACTCAGATCGGTCCACCTGGCTCTCCGACTCTTCCACCACACGGTAGTGAGCAGGCATGTCCTAATCCTGATGGACAACGTGGCCACCAAAGCCCACGTAAACCATCAGGGAGAGACCAGATCCTGGGCCCTCATGCAGGAGGCCAAATGATCGGGCCTCTGGGCAGAGACACATCTGCTCTCGATTACAGCAGAACACATATTGGGGGTGGCGAATGTGCAGCCGAATGATGGTGGATAACGCCAAATGGCGCTTGTACTCTCAGCTCTTCCAGGACATTTCAGATCATTTTGGCACCCCAGTTCTTGACCTATTCGCCATCTTTCCCAGTAATTGAGATAGCTTGGCTAAGGAGACCCTACACTCTCTCTTTACCTGCCCTGCCAGTGTCCAAAGACTGATCTGTCTGTCCTGTGAAAGATACACTTTGCAAGTCACCGTGTCAATGAGGACCCCAAGGATTATTCTATTCATGGGCTCATGTTGACTCTTGGGAACCCTACTAGAGAAAGAACGTTGGTCTTACCTGAACGTTTTTTTCGGGAGAGTGGAGGGAGGGGTCACTGAAGGGTTATTACAGCCTGATTGGTCCATTTGACTGAGAGAAAACTTCTTAGCCTTCGGCTTCTCCCGTTGGCTCCCAGTTTCCGCGATGTCAAGGTCAGCGTCTGCATGATGTAAGAAGACAAGGGAAAGCCGCCCCGGGCCACCCGATCCTACCCCTCCCAGACCCTGTCTTATCTAACTAGGGAGGGAGAGTGACCCCTCCCTCCACTCTCCCGAAAAAAACGTTCAGGTAAGACCAACGTTCTTTTTCCAGTAGAGTGGAGGGAGGGGTCACTGAAGGGACATACCCACGCTACGTCCCAGGGAGGGGAGACTGGGTCCCAGGGGGAGGATCGGCCACCACCCGCTGGAGAACCCTCCGCCCAAAGGATGCCTCGGCCGAGGCATAAGTGTCCAGGCGGTAGTGTCTTATAAAAGGAATAGGGGAGGCCCAGGTGGCCGCGCGACAGATGTCCTCAAAGGGCGCCCTAGTGGCCCAGGCCGCTGAGGAGGCCGCACTACGAGTGGAGTGAGCCGTAATCCCCGAGGGGGGGGGATTTTCCAGAGGCTCCGTAGGCCTCCACGATGGCCAACCTAATCCACCTCCCAATGGTTGAAGACGAGACCTTTTTACCTAGGGAACTCGGATGAAACAAGACAAACAGCGCCTCGGTCCTACGAATGCCCTCCGTCCGTTTCAGATAAATACGGAGGGCCCTGCGTACATCCAACCGATGCCACGCCTGTTCTCTCTCCCTTGTAGGATTGGGGCAAAAATTAGGTAGTACAATTTCCTGTGCCCTATGAAAAGGAGTGTTAACCTTCGGGATGAACGAAGGATCCAAACGCAAGACCACCCTGTCCTGGTGAATCATGCAAAGGTCGTTTCGAACAGAAAGGGCCCCCAACTCAGAAATACGCCTGGCCGATGTAATGGCCACCAAAAATACTACTTTCAGTGAGAGGAGACGCATGTGGACCGACCTGAGAGGCTCAAAGGGAGATCCTGTCAGCGCCTTCAGGACGATGGTAAGGTCCCATGTAGGGAACCTATGGACAGGAGGCGGGCGGATGTTGGCCGCCCCTTTAAGGAACCTCTTCACCAATGGAGAGCGAGAGAGGGTAGAGGAGCCCTCTCCTCCCAAAATAGTGGATAGGGCCGCTACCTGCCGCCTGAGTGTATTATGGGACAACTCGTCCTCTAGACCTTTTTGGAGAAACTCCAGAACGTCAGGAACCGTGGCCCTAGCTGGATCGACCCCCCTGGGGCTACACCACTTCGCGAAGGCCGACCAGGTGGCGTTATAGATTCTAACTGTGGACGGCCTCCTAGCTGCCTCTAAGGTGGCTATGACCCCTGACGACAACTTCCTCCCTTTCAACAATCCCCTTTCAAGAGCCACGCGGTCAGATGTAGCCACTGCGGCTCTGGGTGAACTAAGACCCCCTGACGTAAGACTACCTCTTCTGGTGGGATCCTCCAGGGTTCTACGACCGAGAGCTGGACCAGGTCCGCAAACCATGGTCTCCTCGGCCAATATGGAGCTAACAGGATGACAGAAGCCCTCTCTGTGACTACCTTCCGAATGGTTCTGGGAATGAGGGGAAGGGGAGGGAAGGCGTAAAGGAGACCCGGAGGCCACCGGGTTCTGAGAGCATCCGCCCCTTCTGCTGCTGGAGTCTTGAATCTGGTGAAAAATCTCGGCAGTTGTGCGTTGCCGGGGGAGGCAAACAGGTCTACAAGGGGGTTGCCGAATCTGAGGCAAATCTTCCGGAACAACTCTGGGTCCAGCTGCCACTCGCCGTTGTCCAGAGTCGCCCGGCTCAACCAGTCTGCCTGGTGGTTGGACTCCCCCGAAATATGTTCCGCCATAATAGAGGCCAAGTGTCTCTCCGCCCATAGGCATAATGTCTGCGCCTCCCGCCACAGGGCTCGTGAGTGAGTCCCCCCTTGACGGTTGACATGAGCCTTCGTCGCTACATTGTCCGTAAGCAGGAGGACGTGTCGCCCCTGCAGTTGGCGGTGGAAAGTCCGGAGGGCCAGTCTCGCGGCCTTGAGTTCGAGCCAATTTATATTGTGTCTGAGGTCCGAGGCAGTCCAACGTCCCTGGGCCATGTCGGACCCCATCACGGCCCCCCAGCCGTAGAGGCTCGCGTCCGTCGTGACTTGTACTCTCTCCGGCTCCCAAATAGAGGCCCCCTGTCGCAATGCTGGGGACAACCACCACTTGAGCGAGCGTCTCACTTCCGGAGTTAACCGAAGCGGTCGTAGAGAGTTGCTCAACATTCTCCTTTGGGCTGGTATTAAGGCCCACTGAAGGGGACGCAGATGCAGACGGGCCCAGGGGACTATCCCTATGCAGGATACCATCTTCCCCAGGAGGCGTGATAAGGTCAGGGTGGAAACAGACCTTTTTGTCCTGATCGACGTGATCAACTGAGTCAGACTGGCCAAGCGGTCTGGGGACAGGCGAACCCACCCTGACTCGGAATCTATCACTGTCCCTAGATGCAGGATCTGTCTGGATGGGGATAGGTGACTCTTGGGGAAATTCACGGAGAAACCTAGTGTCTGGAGCCATTGGATGGTCAGCTGGAGGTCTGCCTTGGCTCTGGGGAGGGACCCTGCCTGCACCAGGACGTCGTCCAGGTAACACTGGAGTCTGACTGGGATGGATCTCAGGTATGCGGCCAGGGCCGCCAGGACCTTGGTGAACGTCCGAGGGGCCGAGGCCAGGCCGAATGGTAGGGCCCGGTACTGATAGTGTCTGCGTTTGTGGGAAAACCTCAGGAATTGACGGTGAGACTGGAGGATGGGGATGTGAAGATAGGCCTCCGTCAGATCTACCGAGGCCATGAAATCCCCCTTTCGAATGCCCTGCAAGATTGACTTTAGGGAGGCCATCTTGAAGCGCCTGTAAACTAGATACTGATTCAGGCGCTTCAGGTCTAAAATCGCCCTCCAACCCCCCGAGGTCTTCGGGACTACAAAGAGATTTGAATAGTAGCCCCGTCCCCTCTCCGGCTCCGGAACGACCTCCACCGCTCTGATTTCCAGAAGGTGTGAGACGGCGAGGTCCATAAGATGACGACGTTCCGGATCCCGGGACGGGGAGAATGTTCTGAAGCGTCTCGGAGGGTAGGAGAGGAACTCCAGTCTTAGGCCGTGGCGAATGGTCGCTCGGACCCACCCGTCTGATGTGATCTGGTCCCACTTGTCCGCGTACTGCGCCAGGCGGCCGCCTATGGGATGACTCGGATTTGAGTCATTTCCCTCTGCGGAAGGGACGGCCGCCCCCCCCGCGAAAGGGCCGCTTGGACTGGGACTGGTATCTGGAGCGATCCTGAAAACTTTGCCTGTTGTATGGCCTATCCTGTCTGTACTGCTGAAAACGGGACTCCTGCTCCCTGTCATAAGATCTGAAGGAAGGCCTGCGATACGGGTGACTGCGTGTTTCGGCCTTCTTGGTGGAGGTGGGCATCACCTTTTTCTTGTCTTTATTCTCCACCAAGATTGGGTCTAGGGCAGACCCAAACAGATTGGGACCCGCGAATGGGGCAGCTATTAAATCCCATTTGGCTTTATTATCGATCTGCCAATTTCTAAGCCAAAGGAGTCGGCGAGCGGCCACGGAAATAGCTAAGGCGCTGGAGCCGAACCGCATCGCATCCAGGGTTGCGTCGGCCGAATACTGGCAGGCCGCCATAATTTTAGTTAAATCCTGGTGGATGCGATCATCCTGGATCGGGATACGATCCTGGAGCTGGCGGAGCCACATAACGGTCGTGCGATTAAAATACGAGGCGGCGGCCGCCGCCCGCATTGCCCATGCGGAAGCCTTATAATTTTTCCGCAGGGTGAGCTCCGCCCTTTTATCCTCCGGCTTAAGCTTATCTGCGGCATCCCCCGAGACCACTGGGGAGGACGAGACCAGGGCAGCTATCGGTTGATCTATGGCCGGAAGTTGGATGGCCTGAAGGAAGGCCTTCTCCATGTTATAAGCCCGCCTGTCATTGCTGCCAGGGGGGGAAAAATTTGAAGGTCTAGCCCACTGACTGGTGGCTACCTCCAGGAACAGCGGAGGAGCAGGGATCTCTTCTTTATTGGTGGCCGTGTTAGAGAACATCACCATATCCGGATCCCTGGGCGGGGGCACTGTGGGGTCCCCTGTGCCCACCTTAGTGGTCCTCCTGGCCTTCTTCAGTAGGGGCTTAAACATGGCCTGGATGAATAAGTTGGAGGAGGTGGGCTGATCAGTGGCTGCATCCTCTTCCTCAGAGAAACCCCAGTCGTCCTGACGACGGGCCTCTTCTCTGGAGGAGACCTCGCTCATGAGGGAAGGAGAAGAGGTTCTGGACCTGGTCCTACTGAAAGGAGTAATCTTACCATGCCGGGAAGGCCTGTCCCTTTGAGCTATTCCCTTGGAAATGGCTGCAGAGATTAATCTTTTAAGATTCTCAGGGAGGTGTTCTAGATCCTCCTCGTCCCAGTCAGAATCATAGTCCTGGGAACTATGATCCCTGTGAGGCCTCCTACCCCGTGAGGGACCTGCAGAGGGGCCTTCCAATGGGTCGTCTCTATCCAAGCCCCCTGTCCCAGGGGAAGTTGGGGGAGGGGGTGAAGCCCCCCGTCCTTCACTCCTAACTGATCTGGCTGAAGAGGAAGATGGAGAAGAAGGGCTGAATCCCCTGTTGACAGAGGGGGAATGACAAGGGGCCTCCGACCTGGGGGATCTAGATCTAGGTCTGGGATCCCTGGCCCTCCTCTTCTCTGCTCTCTCAATGGCCTTTTCAATGGCTCTGGAACGCCTAAGCTCGTCCCTTTGCCTAGCCCTGGATGGTCTATCCTCGGCGGTAGGCCTAGAAGAACGAGGCCTAGCTGGGGCTGTGGGGCCTGACTCCCCTTCTGGGGCCTGGGCGGTTGCGGTTTGAGCGGCTTCAGAACGCGCTGCCATCGCCCCACTCACGTGCACGGATGAAGACTGTTAAGAAGACAAAGTCCTTGTAGTCTCTGAGCCCGGCGCTGGGTTGGAGCAGCTCAGCTTGGGCCTGTGATGCCCCTTCGTTAAGGCCTATTTGTGTCAGGGCCTGCCACGTGTCCAAAATGGCCGCCGGCTTGAATTGCGGCCGTTTGTCTTCAGGCGGCCGCTAAAATGGCGCGCGCGCCGCCGCTTGCCTCCCCGGCCGTTCAGACGGCCAAACGACCCCACAATCGTAGCGCAGCTCTAAATTTCGTGCCGCCGGTCTTCACGCCCGGCAAAGGCCGCTGGCGCTCCGGTCTGTGCTCGCGCCACCGCCGAGAGCACCGCCGACTCGGGAGAGGTGACGCGGCCGAGTTAGGGGCTTGCCGGTCTTCACGCGCGGCAAAAAGGGCCGCCGGCGCTGCGGCTTGAAGCAATGGGTCGTCGGGGGAGGAGTTGGGAGCTGTAAACCCCCCGGCACGCCCGAGACTCCAGGAATCAGCCGGGGGAGGAAAAAACCCAGAATGGAAATTAGGTATGCGAGGAGAAAGTTTTACTCGGCTCTCCCTGCTGATCTGGGACAGAGGAAAATGTCCCACTGGGCACAGCTCCTTCTACTCTATGCTTTTTTTAAATTTGAAATATCCAATTGTCTAAAGAACTGTCCAATATAGTACTCACAATCACTGGGAACCAAAACTATAGTCTGAAGGACCTTCTTGACTGAGAGGAAACTGGGAGCCAACGGGAGAAGCCGAAGGCTAAGAAGTTTTCTCTCAGTCAAATGGACCAATCAGGCTGTAATAACCCTTCAGTGACCCCTCCCTCCACTCTACTGGAAAACCCATGTGATTGTAATGTCTGGACCGTGAACTCTAGGTCCTCCCTAGCTGACGTAAGGGAATTTGATTGAATCACTATGTCATCAAGGTAGCATTGGACATGCACAGGTCTAGTCCGGAGGTGCGCGGCCAATGCTGCCAGAACCTTAGTGAAGACCCATGGGGCTGAGGAAAGACGGAATGGTAAGACCCTATACTGGAAGTGACAGCACCCATAACAGAACCGAAGGAACTGTTGATGGCTGGGCAGGATGGGAATATGCAGGTAAGCCTTGGTTAGGTCAATAGATGTGAGGAAATCGCCTGTATGAATACCCCCCAATATCAATTGCAATGAATGTATTTTAGAGTGCCTGTATATCAGGTATCTACTTAGGAGTTTTAAAACTAGAATTGCTCTACACACACACACACACACACACACAGCCTTGGGAATTACAAACAAAATGGAATAGAACCCTTGGTGTAACTGGTCCTCAGGTACCGGCTGAATTGTGTGGATATCCAGCAAGTGTTGAATCACTGCACACATGAGGACCTGTTTTTCCAGGTTATGGGACATCGGGCAACTAACAAAAACCCTTGGGGGTTTGGAGATGAATTTTAGGGCCAGCCCTGACCTAACTGTGTTTCTCACCCAACAGTCAGAGGTCATCTCATCCCAGTGATCGGCAAAAAATGTCAAACACCCACCGATGGGATAAGCCACCCCCGATGGACTAAGACCAATGGTAGAATCGCCCCCCTCCACCTCAAAAGGGCCACTTGGATGGCCTGCCTCTCTGGGATCGGTCTGACTACTGTCTCTGTCGGTATGTATAACCTTCCTGTGCTCTAAACGCAGAATTCCCTTAATCTAGGGCCCTCAATCCTAAAATTCCATAATCTGATGAGCAAAAGGAGGTACTGTAATCTGGACCCCGAAAGGAAGAAAGTCTGGCATAGGGGGCTGGACGGGAGGAACCCTTTCTGGAGGCTGAAGGCAAGACTTTCTGCTTGTCCTTCGTCTCAATCAGAAAGGGATCCAGCAACTCCCCAAACAAGGCTCCCCCACTTAAAGGGTACAGATGCCAGGGGCCACTTGTAGCAGACATCTGCTTGCCACTGCCGTAGCCATAGCAGACATTGTGTGGCGACCGAGGATGCCATTGCCCTGGATGCAAACCTGATAGCATTAAGGGTGGCATCTGCTGAAAATTGCAGCGCTGCAACCATCTTGTTGTTGTCTTGATGCGCCCTTGAATCTGTCACTGAAATTCTACCCTGGAGCTGATGAAGCCACATCAAACCAGACCTGTTGAAGAAGGACACCCCCATGGATGTTTGGACCGCCCATGCCGCTGCCTGATGTCCTCACTGCAAGGTAAGTTCAGTCTTCTTGTCCTCAGGCTTTAACACCTCCTCCTGTGACCCCAGCAATTTGGTAGCTATATAGAGTGCTGCAACAGGGGCATCTATGGTAGGTAGGTGAAGTAATTTACTGAGTTCATCTGCTACGTTATAAAAATGTTTGTCATTCAATGATGGCATGAGCCCAGATGTAGGGGACGTCCACTGCCGTGCACCACATCCACAAATATGCTAGACGCAGGAATAGTCTCAGCTTCAGCTGTGTGTTCAGCAAAAATTTTCTAGAGACCGGTGCTGATGTTGTCGTCAGAGCAGACACCTTGACTCCTAAATCAGTCATTGTCTGGCCCTTAAAAGAAGGACTTGAAAAGGATAGGTTGAAACAGCCCCCAAAAGGAAGGCTGTTTGGGAGTCCTGCCCGGATTTTCAGACAGGTCAGCACCTCTAATTTTGCCTACCTCTGAGAGGGGGGATTGGCTGTGTTGGGAACGAGGAGGTGAATGGACCTCGCCTGAGGTAAGTTAGTCTCTCTTTGCAAGGGTCCCTCCGAGGCTCAGAAGGAAGCCCTGCCGGAGTGCTGCTGTAGACCAGTTGCGATGCCCTACTGAATAGAATTAGTGATGATGTCTTGCAAGTTAGGGAAAGGCATGGGGTTGAGCAGTTCAGGGCATAGACCTGCGGAGGTGGGAGTGAATAAGGCCTCCGCTGCCCTGCTGCCCTGCTGCCCGCAGCCCTGGGTCCTACCAAGCTCTGCAATTCAGTGACTGAACTACAGAAGCCGAAGGTATTGATTGGATAAACTGGTCTTAAGGGAATAACCCCCTCCTCCGTGCCACCGGGGACAACTGAAGGGAATGCCTTTCAAGTGAGGGGCCTGGTCTACCTGCGATGACAAAGGCCTCTTTGAAATGGCCTTAGAGCAGAGGCAATCTAATGTCTTGTCTCTGCGCTTTTCAAATTTAGATGTGGATTTGAAGCCCTTTCTGGTCCTTGAAGCCTTAGGGGCAGTCTTGGACAGTCTCTTTCTGCCTCTAGACTTTTTGCCTCCATGAGAAGTAGAAGGTAAGGAGGGGAGGTCAGGCTCCAGGGCTGCCTTCTCTAAACTGGATCCCTCCAGGGGTCTAGCCCTGTCAGTGGACGCTCCTGTGGCCATTGTGCCCTCCATCTTGCGCAGCGCTGACGTGAGAGACCAAATGGCGTTTCGCGCCTTTCCCCCCCTGCCTTTGCTGTTGCCTTTGAGCTGTCTGCTCACTGCTGAAGCTAGCCGATCTCTTTCCTTGACTGGCTATGCTCTGGTGTCTACTTAATTTACCCCCAGACCGAACTGAACCTCAGCCTGCCTCTTGCTCTCTGCTCTTGGCAAGTCCTTGTCTGACAGACCAAATGACTCAATCTGCTGTGGCTGCTCGTGGCTTGCTGCCTCCGCCTGCACGACTGTCAGCTTCGCTTCTTTAATGTAGGGCACTGTAGCCGAGTGCGGCCTCTCTGTGCTGAAACCAGTGCTCCCAGGCTATATGAAGAGCAGAGCTCTCTCCCATGCATCTGTTTAAACAACAAAGTCCTCATGACACCCTCACACAGTGGTATTGTGCCCAAACTGAGGCAATGGAGGCCAAACTGAGGCCTTAGAAACCCTGCTATGAACCCCACGGGCGGAAACGCTGCCCCCTCTCAACACCTTAATCCAGGGATTACTCACAATATCAATTCTAGTTAGAAATATGAAATCCAAAGTTGTAGAAATTATTTGAAGTTAGGAAGAAACAGATAACACAACAGTCCTCAAGTGGACTGAGTCAAAAGCTGGGTGGCTAGCAACAGAGGCTCAGCTTAAAGATCTTAATTAATAGACTCAGTCCAATCAGGAGCAGAGAAAGTCAACCCATGCCTGGATGCTATCTCCACCTCTAGGGAGAATATGTCATGAATAATATGGAAATCACTTTTTTCCCATAGTACCTAGTCTACTTCTGGAGTTGAGGAATCTGCCATTGAAGCAGTCAATCTTTTGAGAACCTCTAAAAACATATATCTAGAACTAGATCTTCCTTTTTTAATTCATATTTTAAATTAATAATGACTTTCATCTTATAACATTAAGGATCTGCAGTAGACAATTATCTCATTGCATTTCTATTGTTTAAAATTTCTGAAAGTCATCAGCAGGTTTTCTGTTTTCACTGGACTTATATTTTTTAAATATTAAAAAAGGAAATGTAAAAGAAACATATTACAAAACAGCATGCCTACTTTTAGTTATTTTTATTTCCAAATTCTGTAAATAGTGAGAACGTAGTAAAATCTGAACTTCATACTATTATTTGAGGCTATGACCGTACATTATAGTATAGTTTTGTAAACTATTTAACAGTTTTAACTGCAAAAGAAATTACAATATGAATTATAACAAGTCTACAATCTGAAAATTCAATCTGAAACATTTTTTTAAACCAATTGGTATGATAAATTATCTCAAATGCCTTTAAATCATTTCAAATCAGTCCATTTGATGGACTTTTGTGGATGCAGACTTTTATTCAAATGAATTGCAAATTCAAGTTAAAGTTAAATTGGGTCTTTGCAGTTTGCATACCGCTAAAATATGAAGAAGAATAAGAAATATTTATATCTTCAAAAAAGGGAAGACACCAGAACCAGGGAACCCAAATCTGTCATTCTAACATTCATTATTTATATGATTCTAGAGAAACCATATACAGATTCAAATATCTTAAAACAATGCAGTAATTACAAAATGTTAATATGTCATAACAACTGCCTGATTACCTCTATCTCATTTTTTGATTAGGTAACTTACATAATAGATTGTGAGAATGAAGTACATGTAATGTTTCTTTTTTTAAAAAATAATTTTGATTTATTTTTGAACAAAGACCAACAAACATAAAAATAAATAAAAACATCTTCCATTACAAATTGTAGAAAGTGTGTCAGTTGGTTACAGTATTTCCATGCATCTCTTCCATAGTCATCACCTGCTTTTCATATCAAATTGCATGTTTTAAATTCACATATATTCATGTATATCACGATTATTATATCTCAACCTTAATTTGACTATAATTGTTTTTACATCCTTTTATATATAATATTCAAAATCTAGAATAGGAATATATGATAACATTCTAGTAAATCATCCTAAGATCATCCAATCGCAATACATCTTTATAACGTATTCTAGATAAAGCTTTTAAATCTCCTGTCATATTCTCCATGTGTTGTTTATATAAAATTTCATATTATCAAACTAATATATCTATATGTATTGTTATCATTATTAATCATTATTTAACTATAGCTATTGTCACTTCATTTTATACATATTACTAGTAAACTAAATTTAGCTTAATTTTTATTATACACTAGCTCTACCCAGCCACGCATTGCTGTGGCCCAGTCTGGTTAAATGGAAAAGGAAGAAAAGAGAAAGCGCAAGTCCCCCGGCAGAGACGGCCCCCGCATGGAAGTGAGCCACGGTGGCCCCTGCAAGAGTGGCCACTGGAGGACACTCCCACAAGCTCCGGCCTGGCCGAGCTGAAGAGAGGAGGAGGCTGGCCCCGACCGGCTTCCCTCAGCGGTGGTGGCAAGAGGAGGCGGCCGGCGTCCCCTGAGGAGCAGGAGGAGGAGGAAGGAGCCACCCCTGGTGATGCGGACGCGAGGCAGTCCCTGCTGTGCCTCAGGCTGACACCGCTGCCGCCCCGTCGGAGCTGCCTTGGTGAGGCCGTAGCTGGCTCCCTGTGAGGGGAATGGAGAGGGCGCACAGCTGGCTAGGCTGAGCAGATGCTCTGCCTCCACTGGAGCTCCACTGGGCTGGGCGGGGGGAGGCCGGCTTAAGGGTGGGAGGAGGCAGCCAAGGGATGGGGCAGGCGCTGCCCCACTGCAGACAGCAAAGGCCTGGCGGGAGGGGAGGAGAGGGGGAGGCCAAAAGGCTTCGGCTCGCCTTGGTGGAAATGAAGAAGCTCGTCAGAGGGGCGGAAAGGGGAAAGGGTGCAGCCGCAGCCCAGCCACACATATAAAGGGACCGTCTGGACGAAGCTGGAGAGAGGCCGAACTGTTCCGAATATACTATACTCAAGAAATGAACGCTATGGTATAGTGTGTGTTGCTTTTACGTCCAGCAGATGGCGGTGGTTTTCAAAAAAGCATGTTTTTACAAAAAACATGTTTTTACCTGTCACAGGTGTGACATCTATATAATATACATATATAAAAACATGTGCGTAGTCAAATGCAACGTTGTATCAAAATTTCAAAGCAATTGGTGAAGAACTTTCAGAGATTTGAGATTTTGAACAAACATTACATTTTTATTTATATAGATTTTCATTGCATCAACCTGTATCTTTCCAGTAATAGTGCAGTCTTATATCTCTTGCCCTTTGTAGCATTAATATTCTAGTTACTTTCTTAATAAATCTTGTATGAACGTCTCTTCACAACATGTTGTTCCTTTCATATCTCATAAAAGCTCGAAACCCAGCACCTGCTTTCTATCAGCTTATCTTTGGTTATCACTGGTGCTTCTGTCAAGATTTCTCTCCTTATCTCCATCAATTTCTCTCTCTTTTCTTCTTCTGTGCTTTGAAGTCTGTGGTAGAGTTCCATTCCATCTATCTCCCCTTTCCATATTCTGCTCTTGCCATTACCAACCACATTCACTTTTTTATCAGTATCCACAGTTTTCTTATCTCTTTGCTCATTTTTTCTTCCAATTTTGAACTCTGTCCTCCACATTCTTCATTTGATAAACATCCTCAGTTTTTCCATCAAATTTTTCTGTTTTGTATTCCATATTCTCCAATCTCTTTTCAATTCTCTCTGTCACAACTAATAGATTTTGAATTTCAAACATAATCATTTGCAATGTTACAGTTTCTTTTTCCTGCTGCGCCATTCTTCCAATTTTGCAGGCACTGCCACCATAGGATTCAAGGCTATTTTAATAAACTTCAAACAGGTTCATTTATTATCTTTCAAGTCCAAATGTTGTCTTCCCTCCAATAGCTAGTGATAGATGAGTTTTGGCTATAGATTCAAAATTAAAGTTTAATACTTTTGCTGATTTAAGCACTAAGCTCCATTCAGAAAATAATCACTATTCTTCACCCAGACTAAACATGCAATTCTTTAGCTTACTACAAAGTTAAGAATGTAATTAGTCTTATTTTCTTCATCATTAATTTATCCCTTTTTAAAAAAATGACACCAATGCTGTCATGTACCCATCTTTAAAATTGTTTTGCATAAAACAAACTTGAACTCTCAAATAAAAGTTTATGAAAAATGTATTTTTCACACTTTAAAAATAAAAATAATTCTTGCTTAAAGAAATTATCTGACTGAAGAGCACATACTTTATAATGTATTTTATTAAAACATATTCAATTGTAACATTATTCTTCTCATAAAAAAAGAACAAATAACTCAGCAAAACTGCAGCATGAGAAAATGGACAGACTTGGAACCATCATTGCCATGACTTCTTAATAATAACTTAATTATAGCCTAATATTATCTCAAAGTATCCAAAGTAACATCACATTAATAACATCTTTGTTATTCTGGAAAGTTCGTGTGGATTTTAGAACACTTAACTGCAATAAACCCAAAATACATAAATGAAACCTATTAAGGTTTTTCCAGTCAATAAAAATTAATTGGATTACACAATAGCAATGAACCAGACTAACATATGCTCTTGAATAGCAAAGATCACAAGAGTATTCTAACATATGTTAAATGATGCAGTTTTATTCACCAGGCTTACCTTAGAGTTTCTCTAAAGACAGATGATGGCAGCCTCCTTGCTATCCATTGCTAGCATCTATAGTTTTGCTCTCTACTGAAATGGAACTTAGAAAAAAAACTTTCTTTACATGTAGCATCAAGACTCTGCTTCTCTGCTGTTTCCCTTTTGGAGATGTTCCCTACAAGGTTTTTTGTGTGGTATCAATCAAGAGTTTACATGAAGATACAGCCATAGTTATCCAAAAACCCCTTGTAATTTTCAGAAGTGCTGCTCCATAGATATCTACCTATATAGGCCTGTTAGTGAAGTTGGGCTATATAAATCAGAAGGGTTTGTGCTGGTGCACCATTCTTTTATGGTACACATCAACTTCTCTACTTGAGTTGCTTCAAACTGTGGGAAAGTTAGCAGTGGAATTCCCCAGGACTATGGTTATGATTTATTAAGCTTGTATGCCACTCAATAGTGCTGCTATTCCTGGATGCAAACTCAGAGACAGTTTAAAAGTTTAACCATGGTTCTGACTCTGGTCATCTATAGCCAGACTCACAATTGTGTTAGACATGAGTAAGAGGACTCAGATAAAACCTACAAGAGTCAATGTCATTTTACATATGTTAGAGTCACTCACATTCACTCAAAGTTTGACTCTGGCTGGGAAGGTCCTATGGAGGCAGTTGAAACATAATAATGTCCAAATATCTTGGAAGAGTTTGAACTTCTTAGTTCTGACAAAGTGAATAATAAGTTGAAGTGGAAATCTTTAAGCTATGAGCATGACTTACTTTTCTGATCAATATCCTTCCTGGTAGTTCCTTGAAGATGACATGTGGCTGGCTTGTCCCATTGCTGTGGCTAATGCTTTGAGGAAAGGGATAATGCCAACTTCTTTAAAAGAGGTGGATAGCTGCCTTCTCCTCAAGAGGCTATTGATTGACTCAACAGAATTAGACAGCTTTTTCCCAATTTCCATCTTTAATCAGAATAGAGCTGGAAGGGACCTTAGAGGTCTTTGGCTTGCAGCTCTAGAAGGCCCCAAAGGAAGCAACTATCTTTTTCAGTCAGGATCCAGACCTTGTTATAACACTGCGATGCCACTGATCTTGTTGACGACTTTTGACAAGTACTGATGGTGGTATATAGCCATCCTGGCTTTCATTATCTTCTAAAAACTTTCCGTACCATTAATCATGGGATTATGGATCAGCTCCATGGGTCTTTTTCTGCCTGTTTTGCTAGTATTAGTATGAAGTGATCAAGTTCAAACCCTTCTTTGTCGGGTTTCTCAGGACCCACACTTCCTGCTCCTATTTAATGCCCACAGACTGCTGGGGAGGGGGATAATCCATCAAATCAGAATACAGTATCATCAATGTACTGATCATGCCCAATTAAATGTCTCTCCCAGGCCACCCAATTGATGCCATCAAGGTTCTTGCCTGGACTTGGAAACTGCAGAAGGCTGTATGAGAAAAGCAGATTTCAGCATAATCCAACACGTATGTGGATGTTGAGATGTTTGATTATTGTAATGTCTTCTATATGAAAGCATTTGAAAACTACAGCTAGTTTAGATGCAGCAACATGAGCAATTTTGGATATTCCATGATCTGCTCAATGAGTTACACTGACTTTTAGTGGATTTGCGGGTACAGTTCAAGATGCTGGTGAAATCATAGATGGCACAGAATAAGGTTATTTGCAGGACCACCTGTCTCTAATTGTCTCTGTTTGCTACACCAGAGTAAACAGAGTTGGCATGCTTTGAGGCCCCTTTACCAGGAGTGTGATCTTGAGGGACTGAAGAGTGAAGCCTTCCCCGTTTTAGTTCTTACTCTGTGGAATAGCCTTACCTCCTAGAAATCAAGATGGTCCTGACCCTGCTGACCTTTTATTATGGTATTGAGGACCTGGATGCTCTTTCAGGAATGTGGGCCAGAAGCTCAGTTGGTTTATTTATTTATATCCCATCTTTATTATTTTTATAAATAACTCAAACATATCCAACATACTTCCCTCCTCCTATTTTTTCCCACAACAACCTTGTGAGGTGAGTTGGGCAGAGAGAGAATAGCAATAGCAATGCACTAGACCAGTGATGGCGAACCTGTGGCACGCGGAGCCATTTGTCAGGGCACGTGAGGCGCTGCCCTGTCAGCTGGCCAGCGTGCATGCGCGCGCTGGCCAGCTGAGTTCACCTTTTTAAAAGCCATTTTTCGCCCTCCCCAGGCTCCAGAGGCTTTATAGGAGCCTGGGGAGGGCGAAGAGCCTCCCCCGCTCTCCCAGAGGCCCTCCGGAGGCTTCAGGGACTGTCCGGAGGCTTCCCTGATGCCTTCGGAGCACTTAAAATGACCCTCCGAGCAACCCGGAAGTCACTTCCGGGTTGCTCGGAGGATCCTTTTGAGCGCTCCGAAGGCTTCAGGGAAGCCTCCGGACGGTCCCTGAAGCTCCGGAGGGCCTCCAGGGGGCGGGGGAGGCTCTTTTCACCCTCCCCAGGCTCCTATAAAGCCTCTGGAGCCTGGGGAGGGTGAAAAAAGCATGTAAAATGGGGGGGTTTGCGCATTGTGCGCACATGTGCACTGGGGGTCACGCATTGCATTATGGGTGTGGCATGCCCGCACACGACCCCCCTGCGCTCCCCCCACTTGTGGCACGCGAGCCAAAAAAGGTTCGCCATCGCTGCACTAGACTTATATACTGCACAGTAACATGCGTCTTATCACCTCCGCAAGCCTCTTCGATGCTCCACCTGCTCAGCGGAGCGTTGCACAGGTGCTGTATGTGCCATGCACGTGCGCGGAAGCCTTAAAAGACAGGTAAGGAGCTCAGGTGGGCGGGTGGGCCCTTCGGAGCACCATACCGGAATGGTATCCAGTGCTCCCGGCAGGCTCCGGTACACCCATGCTGGGGCGTACCGCCTGCAACCTACCACTGATCCTATCCCACTCTATGCACCAAGTGATGTTCTAAAGGTTCATTTCAATGTGGATGGAGAAAGATAGACTTTGCTAAACCATGGTAACACCAAATGAATGAACTTTTTAGGCTATCATAAACCAATCTTGTATACGTAGTCATTGACTTATGACCATAATTGAGCCCAAAATTTCTGTTGCTAAGTGAGTTTTGCCCCATATGCAGAATATATCTTCAGATTCAGAATCTTAAATGTATCTTAAATCTAAATATTCTAATTATAATTTCTGATGTTGCCATATAAAAAGATATCTTAAGAAGATAAAGGAAATTACATTTTCTTGATAGAAATAAGACTATTTTTAATGGAGAAATTGGCTTTGTAGCATTTACATCTCCATCCTTATCCATAATCATATTTTAAAGATTATGTAAACAAGATGAGACAATGGGCACTATTTAAATATTAACTACAGGTTCAACAATCCTCTGGATGTAACCAATTAAACCAGTGACTTTCTGTGATAATAAAGTCGAAGTCTTTATATACAGGTCACTTTTGTAAGGTATAAGTATTAGATCATCTCTTATTACTATTAAAGGTAAGTTTTGTCCTGCTTTTGCATCTATTATCTGTTATTCTTTGAACTTCTTTCTTTTTAAAGTAGAATCCAAGTGATCATTTACAGTCAAAGTAATTGTCAACTGAAAGAATCATTTTAAGTATTATATATGATCAATGTGTCCATAGGCACTTGCATGAGATAGGCTTGCTATCTTGCCTGGTTTTTAAGTAATTAAAAAAAAAACTCTACAAATCCAATTCTTATTAGAAGTATTTTGTGAGAAAAAAACATCAATAATAAACAATGATTTAAAAAAAAACCATAGCAATTGGGTAGCAATTAAAACAGATGTGCTATGCCTGCTATACAGACTGTGACAGACATTTTACCATAAGTGCAATATTATACCACTGGTTATGCTGACCAGGATATTTGACTTTAAAAACATAAGAAAGCCACACACATTACCTTCCTTACTCCAGACAAATATATTAGCCAGACTGCCTTAATTGTACTGCCTGACTTGTTGTCCAATCAGATTTGTTAAAAACTAATCCTCACACCCACTCTATCAAACCTTTGCCTTTGCCTGTGGACTTCCTATAATATTAAGTGATCGTTAAGGGAAACAGCACCTAATATAGTCTAACAGGTTCTCTTTTTTCACTATCTGCTTTTAAACAAAAGTCAACATCTGTTTAAAATTTTGGATCAAATTTTCCAGGCCAATTGGATAGCTTTTGCTGGCTGTTAGATATAACGTTGTTGATTAGCCATTACACCGGAAAACAAAATATAAAATACAAAACATTATTAAGACCACAAGTTAGAAAGTAGAAGAAAAGATATAAATAAAAAAAATGCAAATCATATTTCTGGGTCACCCTTATAATTAACCACAATCAAATCCAAATATGAAATTCTCAGTCACACTGGCTTGTTATTATACACCTCACATTCTTTAGGGCTGGATTGATCAGAACAGTTGAACTGTTTCCATTGTCAAAATAAATTTACTTTAATGTAATGAAACACATTCTGAGTATAGGCAAAGGAGAAGGACTAAAGATTTCCATTTCTCCTGCTCAAACCAAATATAAAAAAAAAAATACACCCAGATCTATTATTCAAAAATGTGTTTATTTACCCATAAATTATATTACCATGAATACATTAGCAATACTGCTATTGCTTGTATTACCCATCACTTCTGGTCAACAACCATCACAAAGTCATTGAGAAAAAAGCA
The DNA here is from genome assembly GCF_964273705.1 of Natrix helvetica. Taxonomy (NCBI): domain Eukaryota; kingdom Metazoa; phylum Chordata; class Lepidosauria; order Squamata; family Natricidae; genus Natrix; species Natrix helvetica. Next base: position 44,309,354 of record NC_138549.1, on the reverse strand, counting down.
TACAAAATGAAGATCCAGGTTCAAGGAGTAACAATGTATTTGATGAAGCTCCAAGGAAGATTAAGAGCCACTATCTCAGGAAATCTCATAACATAAAAGTCAAGTGAAAGATAAAATAATTTTTTTGCATGTCTTTTGTCTTCCAGGTTAAGTCAGTCTACTGGGAATTGCCTTACTGGCTCACCAGAGGATTGACATAACCCAATTTAGAAGAATACGGTAGTTGGTGAAAATGATGGTAGTTGCAGAGATGGCTAAATTAATTTCACTGATTAGAGAAAAAAACCCAATGTCTAAATCTATGGTTGATTATAGACCTTTTGTATAAAATGGAACAAAATGTTTTTCATAATTTGTGGTTTTGATGATTAGAAAAAAATTGAATAATAGAAAAAATAACATTTTTGTAATTGAAGTTCAGAGATAACTTTGCATTTGTACTTATATTTGCTGCAAAGAAAATCTGAAGTTTCTATTTCTTTTTATTCTTCCTTTCTGCACTTTTTTCCTTGCTTTTTTGAATTTACTTTTTATTAGTTTGTGTTACTTTTCAGGATCATTGTAAAACTTTTAACTAACAAATTTATAAATTAAAAAATGGTCCACTGGTCTGACCACAGTGTGTACACCTTTATGAAGAAACCCATCACTCACAACAGTGACTCAAAACTTAGCCTTTATAAGTGCCATCTACACCACTTATTTGGTGGAATATGTACCTATATGTGATTCATTGGTAAATTTATACGATGCAGGGTGGTGGTGTTCTTTCCAACCTACTATGCACACTCTGCCAAGAATGTGTTCACTGAAATTAGGTTAGATAAACTTTGGACATGGCTTGGCATATTGATGTTTGTATCTCAACTCTTGGTAGTAGACAAGTCAAGACCACATGCTAGGAGTCACTAGGAACTACACACTAGGAATGGCTAAGAATCATCCTTAAAGTCAAGTAAAAGGCAATCTGAAAAAAAGAACAAAACATCTGCCAAATTGTTTATATAATTAGTCCATATTTACTATTAACAATTAAGGCCGTGTTTCTATGCTCAAAAACAAAATCCACTGTTTACATTTAAGCATACTCTATAAAGCTTATTGTTTTTGGCAGACCTTTGTGAATCTGTGTACTGTAGGCCACTTGAATGTGAAAATCAGCATGAATTTATTACAGCACTTTTTCCAAGCATGGATCTTACATAAGAGTTGTACATGAATTAATAAAAGTATCACAATAGCTCCCTTGACTTTTACTTTCAAAGAAAGAAATGATTCATTTTCCAAACACTGATCTGTAAAAGTTTGGGTTTTTCATGTTAAACTATATTACAGTTCTATCTACTGTACACAGAGAATAATTCTGTGGGCAAGATTAATGAATTGCTGATAAGGCCACACTGTAAACCAGACTACAAACCAGCAATAAAAATATATTGTGATTTGTTTCCTTTCCTCCCTAATCAAAAAACTGCTTAGAACTGTTCATATAGCTGCCAGCCCAAAACACACGCATGTTTTACAGAGCTAGTATGACTGTTAAGGCTAGTATAACCCAGCCTTAACATAACTACACTTTTCCCCAATAAAATTAATGCTAATCAACATGGGGAAATTAAAATACAATAATCTGTTTATCAAGATCAAGTTTTTTAAAATCAAGATTCAGTTTCTTTGGCATCCTTAAATTGATTTTATGGAAATGCTGGCACTCAGGCATAGGTAAAAAAAATGTCCCATTTGAGTAACAATTATGTTATAGTTTGGAAACATATGATACCTGTATTTTAACTTATGGGAAAAAACATGAAATATAGAATGCCCCTCCCAAATATTCCACCTTTGAAACTTAAATAAATGCGAAGAAGTTCAAAAGAAAAGTGTTCAACCTTCTCTCTCTCTCTCTCTCTCTCTCTCTCTCTCTCTCTCTCTCTCTCTCTCTCTCTCTGTGTCTGTCTGTCTGTCTGTCTGTGAGAGAGAAAACGAATAATGGTGAAAGGGACAAAAGGTGAGGGATAAAAACGTCCATAGGATTCCCCAACACTGCCCCAGAATCCTTATCTTCTTCCTCTTCCCAACTGGGAGAAAGGCTTTGGGTAACAATGCATTTATGGGGAAGAGGAAAAGCTATGAAATTTTATTTCTGAGAATTTCCTATACCTACAAACAAGATATGTCTACAAAATTTACAAACAAGTGTGGAGATTCTGGAGGAAAATACTAAGGATAACACTTTTTTTTTCTTTCATTCAATCATTCTTGGATTCTTGGAAACTGTCTGACAGGTCCCTTCAGTTTTTGGGGGCAAGGTTTTTCTGAAGTGGCTTACCATTGCCTCCTTTGTAGGGTTGAGAAAAGATGATTAGCCCAAGGTCACCCAGCCTAAGGCATGACTAGAATTCACACTCTCTCGGTTTATTACCTGATGCATTAATCACTACATCAAACAGGCTCTCAACACATATATTCTATAGAACAAGGGCATTTTTAACATATAAATACTCAGTAAATCTATACTGGTCAGCAATCAAGAAATTAAGATAGCATATCTTGAATGTATGAACTAGACTATTATCTTAAGACAATGCTTGTTCTATTGCTCTTTTAATCCTAGTTCAATCAAGTTGTCCAAATAGGCCATTTGTTAGAAACCTATAAATTAGACCCATGGGAACTGAGTTCTTACAGCAAAGAGGCCAGAGTATTTCCTTTTGAGTAAAAATAGTGAGGTGGGGGAGATGCTTAATTTAGCAGTTTAAAAATAGTTTTTACAAACTCCAATCTTGCCTAATGATAAAACATTTGGGAAAAATATTAAGCTTCTCACAAGAATTTGAGGGAGATTTCCACTCTCCCATATCTCAAATAACACATGAACATAACTAGAGCGTATATTAAAATAGTAATGAAAATTCAAAGTAGCCAATATGAAATGGGATCAAGCATCCAAAAAACCCTAAGCATTTTGTAGGAAAACAATCGTGGCAATAACTAAGGAATATTTTCATAAACAGTCCCATAAGTTTAAAACAATCTTGGTAGACTTGAACATTGGGTCTTATATCACAAAATACAATTATCTAATGTGGGTTTCTGGTCTTACGAAATGATATACAATAATAAAATAGATTGTACCTTGCTCGGCCGTAGTACTTGTAAGATAGATATAGGCATCCTAACATGTCAAATATTAAGCATGAACCAGCATTGTGCTACAACTGTCAAAAGACCTAGGGTAATCCTGGGCTGCATCTAAAGAGTTATAGTAAAAAGGTCATGGAAATTATATTTCTATTCTACACTGTACTGGCCAGACTGTACTTAGAATGCTGCATCCAATTCTGGTTGCCCTAGTGCAAGGACACTGAGAAACTGGAAATAGTGCGATAAAACTTACAAAAGTTGGTGAGAGACTCAGAGGCTAAATCCCATTTAGAAATGATTAAAGAAAATGGGTATGTGTTGTGTAAATCAAGATTGCATATGGTTTGGTGTATACTCCACAGCTGTAAAAGGTAGGACAAGAAATGTCTTCTTATTGTGAGAGTTGTTAAGCAGTGAAACAGGCTTAGTCTAGAGTTGTGGGTACACTATCATTGGAAACTTTCAAAGGTCAGACCATTTGTCTGAGATGATAGGAGATTCCAACACTAAGCAAGGGGTTGAATTATCTCCAAGGGATCTTCCAAAATTATGATTCTGTGGAATAAAGTGAGGCAGTGTGAAGGTAACAGCCTATGACTCTGAATATGCTGAATCTCAGACACTAAATAGAATCATATTTGAGTAGTTTTTGACTAGGAGATTTGCCTGGAAATATTGGTTGCTGAAGACTTGAGAGCCAAGTATAATGGTTTAAGTACAGTATAGTTGCAAACATAGAAGCTCATTGGGTGTCTCTGAGCAAAACCGTCTCTGTCCCTCAATTTATTTTACAGGACTATTGGAGAAAATAGAGGAAGGTATGAATATATCTGATAAATGAATTAGTGGACTAAGCATGTGTTTTACTTTCAGTTATAATTTATTAGACAGCAATTGCCATGCTAGACGAAAAGGATAACATACACCAAACAGCTTAACCTATTTCCCATACTGAGATTCCTTTGATACATGAATATTTATATCCTGTATTTATTATTTTTACTATATTTACTATAATAAATAATTCAAGATGGTGAATATATCCAACACACCTTCTTCCTCCTATTTTACCCACAACAATTCTATGAGGTAAGTTAGCCTGAGAGCGATTGGTATAATAACAGTATATATCAAATATTCTCTCCCCCGCCCCCGTGTGTACATATACTGTATATACATATGCTGTATGTACACACACACACACACACACACACATATACATACACACTGTATGGATATATTCAAATAATGCAAACAAATATGATACAATTTCAGGGATATGGATTAGTCCAACAAAATAAATGTCTTACAGACAGCAAGCATAGTTTGTTCTAATAGCCATGAAATACAGTTTTTGCCCCCTTCATATTAAAAATAATGACTCCTATGTACAGAGCAAAGGAGAAAAATACCTAATTAAAGAACATTCTATAGAGCAGGAGTGGATAACTACAGCCCCTTTACGATCTGTGGATTTCAACTTCCAGAATTCCCGAGACAGCCATGCTCAGGAATTCTAAGAGTTGAAGTCTACAAGTTGTAAAGGGGCCATAATTACCCATCTCTACTCTAGAGATTGCCCAAAACCTGGGAAGTAGGAAAAAAAATATTTCCCAGATGTCTTGCCAATGAAAATTAAACACAGTTTCTCTAGCGACTTTTTACTCAGAAGACTAATTTGAATCACACAAATTTGCTTTAAAAATAGAAGTTGGCCGGTAACGCTGTTTTATACAGACTGATAACATTTTTTCAGGTCAGGGTATCATTGCCAAATTGATTAATTACTGTTCAAGTACTACTATTCAACTATAATGTATTATTAAATTTAATCATGTAAGGAAGTTGAATAATGAAGGCATCCAAGTACAGAATAAGAGTACCGAGATAACATTAGTACTAGATGTAAAACAAACTAATCATCTTTTTAATTTAATCATCAGGAAAAAACAAGTTGTTAGTCCAAAAGCCAAAATTTTATTCCTCTGTTCCATAATATCACAACCTCAAAAAATTATGTCTACTGACTTCCTATCATTTCATAGATGGGACATAAATGCATTCAACGAGCTGTCTAAAATAGTTTTATTGTGACTGAAAAGCAGTTTATATGTTACAAATTAAGAGCACAGAATTTTCTCAGAAGCTAATTGGATACTAGGCCAGCTTTCATGTAACATGTCAGGTAAAATCTGTTTTCACTATCTCAATCAGAACGAAGGCAGATTTAAAAGAGTTCAGTTGTAGAATCTGGATGATTTTGTTTATCATGTATTTTCTTTATCAAATGCTCTTTTTATATATAAACAAATCTCAGCATTGGCTGTGGGGGGGACAAGTGCTCCTAGATTTTTTGTTACTAAAAAAAAGTTCAAGAAAACGGGGAATATTTTCCAACCCTATTCTAAGAGTAATAAATAATGCAATATGAAGAAAAATTGAGAAACACAAATTATGCTTTTGTAGACCCCAGTCAGTCCTTCTGTATACCATTAATTGCAACAATTTGGATACAGAATGTATTTCCGAGAAGGGCATGTATCGGTTTATTCAAGATGCTCTATCCAGGAGTTAGGGAAACCACTTTTATTTTGTATTCATTTTTAATAGATATACCACATTTTTGTTCAACTTAAGGTGATATATATGATCCTCCTATTTCCTCCACAAAAACAACCATTTGAGAGGTTGGACTGAGGTAGAGTGACTTGCCCAATATCAGTCAGTCAGTTTCCATGTCTAAGGGTGGATTATGACTCTTAATTTCTATAGTATAGTTCTTGTTTTTATTCTGAAGCCCCTGGTGTATTTTCCATGCCAGTAACAGTGTCCCACAATATTCTGGGCACATTCCTTTTTTTTTTTTTTTTTTAGAGATGAACGCTTGCATCAGCATTTCTACTTTTCTCTGCTCCACTACAAGAAAAGATATTCTGGATTGGAAGTCTCCCACAGCTTTAACTGTTCTGTTCACAAAAATGAAACCATGTAACCATATAAGCATTTTATTAAATATTTGCTGCATAATAATTGGCAATTTGTTGCATGTCGAGTACAATATTTGATATTAAATAAATGCAAGAATCGTATGAATAAAAATGGATCCAAATCCTAAATGAAGTGCAGATAGCCATATTTCTTTTATAAAAATAACCTTCCTTATTAACATCAGTGTTAAACAGAACAGGTGGCAGTCTAGCTGCCAACGCCATGTTCTACCACTTCCCCTATAAAGATGCAACAAAGAATGACTGTCTTGTTTAAATAAAACATAAAAGACAGCAATAGTCTTTTTTCCATATTGATAAAGGCATTTCAGATTTTTGTAACAATATTTCATACACATATATTGTTACTTTCTGAAAATAGACAAGTAGTTTTGAAGATAGAACAATAATTTATTGTTATGGAAAGTTCCTTCTCCAAATCATTTAAATAAATACTATTTTGTATAAAATTACCACAATACTGTACATAGCCAAAAATTATTCAGCACTGTAAATATTCAATTAAGACTTACTTCAATCATACAGAATCACTTAGCAACTTATCAGAATTACCACTCAGCAAAAAGTATACCACACACCAACACACAGTGTAACTTGAGATAATGCATCCAATTCACATACTTGAAATGTTCACTTGAAAACAAATTGACTGGAACTTATTCACTGGTTTAATAATAATCTGTGCCACCTAAAAGACTAAAAATGCATAAGATTATCCATAGGTTTTCACAGACAACAGTCATTTTTCTCAGAAGAAATTTTTGAAAACATTAACCTATAATATACTTAGTTGCTTTTTAATGGAGACAAAAATTCTCTGTTTTGTTAGAATACTACTACTACTTTGGACATTCTGTGGGAAGTGATTTATATCCTTTATAGAAGGATATATTTATCTGAATAAGAGTTATGTTGGACGTTAAGCAACATAATTGTGATATTGTTTAATTTTAAGTATTTACTTAATACTGTAGTATTTTGGAAATTCTTTATCAGCTATAAATTGCTTGCAGCAACTTGCCAGCTCCTTATTCATACAACTTCAAAGTTAAAATGAATTAAAGTATTGCTTCTTCAAGATATTAGCCTATGTAAATAGTATGATGATAGTTTGACTAGATGAAGCTTGATCAGTCATCCACATCAAGGAGTAGCAGTGACCCAAAATAATCTGCAAGCAGCTGAGCCAAGAAAGCCATTGGGAATCACCAAACATGTAAACAAACCTGAAGTAGACTTGCTGTTTTGGAAAAAGTTAACAAAATAAGCAAACTCTAATTCTTGGACTTCATAAACAAGCTTTCTGAATCAGGCCTCATACCATGTAGACTGACAAAAAGTTGGAATGATAAATCAATTTTGAAAAATGTGACACTACGTTTATTATTTACATCTGGCCTAAAAAATAAGTACCGGTACATCTACCTTGCACAGAGATATAGCAAGAAAGGTTTATTGCATTAACTTTGTCTTTACTCTATGAAAAGGTCTTGTATAAAATCAACTTTTAGGTAATCAAAGTAAAAAGCTATAATATTGAATCGAGTACAGAAAGAGCTCTGACAACCTGTTACATCTATTATTTCTTTGGGGAAAAACAATCATGAAAAGTATTGAACTAAAACTTCCATACTGGACCTTTCTCATCAGACAGTATTTCATTTCATAAGCCATCTGAAATTTTTTAAAAAATCCTTCTTTATAAAGCTTATGTACAATTAAGTCTATGCCAATATACCATGCAAATGCAGTTTCTAGATCACACATGTGCACACGTTAAACTATTTAAGGGCTACCTGATGCAGCTTTAGAGCTATAAGCTCAAGAAAAGCTTGGCAGAAAGTGGAGGATAGGTGATTCTTTTTGTTTCTATGAGTCACCCGTCATGTCAATAAGTAGGCCAAGGGTTCATACAGACAAGTATAATGTGTACTCCCCCCTACCAAACCTAAATGAAAATAGGCTGACTACAATGACACTGGGACAAAACAAAACATGGGAGGGGGAAACGGAAGAGAAAGAAGACAAAGCCAACGTGCGGAAGTCATTTGCAGGAGTGAACCAATGAGGTCCCCTAAAGAGGCCTCTCCGTCTTTCTGAACTTTTAGCATGCAACAGGTCTTAATGCTGCCGTCTGAAAAGCAGCCGAGCGCTTTTCTAAAACGTTGCCCTTCACTAGGAAGCCCCCCACCCCGGGCTTATTGGCCACACCACCCCCGAAAACTTCAGGAACGGCCTCAGCGACAGGCTTGATTCGGGGGCTCCCTTCCCCCACGCTGGGGTTACACAACCGCGACACCATTTTCCGCGCTCACGTCCCCTCCCCCACCCCTTGTTTCAGTTTAAAAGACACCCCCGCCTCCCCCGAGTCCAAGTTCAGCAGCCCCCCCCCCCACCCTTGGCCGCAGTCCTCCTCCCTCAGCCTTAGCCAAGGCAAACGGCCAAAAAATAATAATGCACGGAAGCTCCCTTCCCCCACTCTGCAGCGATACTGCTTAAGCCAGACGAAACGAAACAAATATCAACCTGAGGTCCCTGCGATCGAATTAGGGGCCCGGGGGGGCAATCGGCAACCCCCCCCCAGCCTTCCCCCAAGGCTCTCCTCTCAATCAACGCAAGGCCCGAAGAGTTGTTTCGGCCCCATTTCAAAGCCTTGATGGGGGAGGGGGGTTGCCACAAGGAAACGCAGCCCATCCTGCTGGGAAAGTAGGGGGAGCGGGGGAATCCGAGGGCCAACCCAGCTCGAAGGCCACCGAAACGTGAGGCGCAAACGTCCACCCATATAAACAATAGTCAACCGCCCATCCATTAGGGCCGGGGAACAGAAGGAAGTTGAAATCGCGCTGGAAAACATGGCCCTCCCGAGGCGTTCTCGGCGCTGCCGACCCGCGTTTGTCAATTTCTCTTAGGGAGTCCCCAAAAGGCCGGCCGGAAAAACTCACCTCCCTCCGCGTGTAGAAAGGCCCGGCTCGCCCTCCAGGAAGCCCCCGAGGAAAGTCTCAACTTCTGCCAAAGCCCCGAGTAAGCCAAGTTCCTTTCACTGGCAGCCCATGGTGGAACTCTTCTTTCCAACCCCGAGGTCCCGATATCGTGAAGCAGATTGTAAATCTCGAGCAGCCCTCGTTGCTCTTCTCCCCCCCCCCTCCCGACCTTCCTCCTCCTTCTCTACCTCCACCACTACCACCACATCCACTCCGGTGGCGGAGGGGATCAAAAGGAAGTCCGAGAGAGTGGCGGGCAGGAAAACGGAAAGTTTCGGGGTGCAGAATGGCGGTCAGGTGGTGGTGCTGCTGCTTGTGCTGGTGCTGCTGCTGCTCACGCTCATGACTTCGTGAGCAAGTTAATGTGCTCGGAGAGCGAAGTGCATGTGGAAGTCCAGGGCCAGCCTCTCCCTGCTACAACTCTCAACGAGAGAACGAAGCAGCAGGCAAAGGCTGACTAAGTGGTCTCCAGGGCTGCTGGTGGAAATCAACATATTGATCTTCAAGGAAGAAACCCGGAGAGAGGGGGTGGGTGGGGGGGGGTTATCAGCAGTTCTGCCTTTATGATTTGCAACCAATAAAAACATCAACACCTACCCCGACCATCAAATGAATTTCGCTTCCAATTGCAGTGTCCTGAAATAACTCCTTAGTCACTTTTAGGGGTAATTGAAATGTTTTGTTCCACCAAAAAGGAATTATTGCCCACCCCGCCAGCCTTCTACTGTTCAAATGAATTCTTAATCCCGTGGAGTCAGAAAAAAAATGGATCAAAGGGTAGTAAAATCTATGTTTACACAATCCCCTGTAGACCAGTGTTACTTATCAATCTTATTTGCACTCTTCTTGTAATAAGAGAATAATACAATACACTATTTGATCATGTGTATGTGTGCAGGTATAACATTAAGTCTGCTTTTTTCAGCAGCTAAATTTATATAAAGAATCTTATACTTTTATTTACATTCAGTTTCTAAAAGTCAAGAAGTAATTTTGTGTCAATAAAATGTAACCTACTAACAGACATCAGAATACAATGCTTTTGCAAATTCAGTATTTTATATTTGGAAATTCAGTTAAAAAATTGGGAGGCAACCAATAATATACTTTATGAAAACCAGTGCTGCCATGATATAATTATAATGTATTTAAATATGGACTTACGCTATCTCCATAACTGTTATTTAGCAGAATAGATATATTACACTTAGCCTTGACATACATAGATCTTGATGTTCTTTGTCTTGAATTAATCCTCCTTTTCTTATTTTTCCTCTAGGCTGGCAAAGCTTTCTGAATTACAACAGTCATTTTACAGCAAAAGAAAAAGGAAGCTGTGCGAAAAGCAGTGCAAATACATGATGCAACATTACCCTGGTTACATGTGCCTCCCATCCCCCAATTTCTTACTGGTGAGAGTGCTGTGTTTTTTCTGCCTGCAGGGTCACATTGTGGTGGATTGGTTCTCCTTTCGCCTTGCTCAGTCATTCAGATTTGGAAAGTAAATAACAAGCTGACATCATTACAGCTCTCTGCATTACTGTGACACATTCCTGTGCTACCAAGCACACTCTACTAGCTGCGCAGAAAAAAAAGAGTGGCTTGATTTTGCAGAAAAAAAGAGTGGCTTGATCAGTTTGTGCATGCAATTTATACTTGAATAAATGTGTGTGGTGAAAAGGTAAAAAAATGTATGGAATACTAGATTCAAAAATTTAAAAAGCAAATGTTATCATGTATATAAAATCTTGGAAGCAAATTTCACTGAAATTTCACTAAATTTTAAATATATCTGTACAACTATATATAAAAGTGATTATTTTTATTCAGCAAGCACTAGCTTTGTTTACTTGGAAGTTTATGGAACACATTAAAATTTGCTTCCAAATAAATAAATAAATTTTACCATTATCAGTTTAATTTTCATACAAGTTAAGAAAATATGTCAATATTAACATGTTCCTTTGGCCTGATTAATTAATACTAAAGCCTTTTATATGAAACAGTCCCTGGTTGCAGCCATATTAGTTAATAGGATCACCCAGTTGCACTGATGTATTGGTAAGCAACCTGGTGCCCATATGTTTTGGATTGCAGCCCCTATATTCAATTGTCACCAGTCATGATGCCTTGAGTAGATAAGCATTAAAATTCAAAACCTAGAAAGTTTTGACATTAGAAGATATAATACAATACTTTGCTTGTCAGAAGCTGACTGGGAAAGTTATAAATGATAATCACATGATGCTGGGACAGTATAATTGTCATAAATACATGCCAATTGTCAAGTGCTTGAAATTTGATCACATGACATGGGGATTCTACAACAGTGATAAGTGGGAAAACCAATTATAAGTCACTTTTTCAGAGCTGTTGTAACTTCAAATGGTCACTAAATAAATGGTTGCAAGTCGAAGACTATCTGTACTGTTTTGAAGTATAAAGCCTCTGAAGTCCCAGTCAATGCACTGAATTGTCCTTTGTATAATGCCAATATAGTTTGCGACTCTTATAGAATGAGAGATATAAGTAAATATATACCTATACATTAGATTCACCAAAACAGCTTAGGAGGTACTTTTGGTAGACCAACTGTCTGATACAGTTGTCTTGCTATATATCTATATATCTATGTATCTTTTTCATTTTAAACATTCTACACATGTTACTTGCAACACACAAACTTTCTACTGAGTCACAGTATTTGGTCCATTTATCTCAGTACTGTTAACTCTTGTTGGTTGAATTATAATTTGGCTTTATATACAAAACCAGTTTACCATGATTTAACAAAATATAGTATTTTATAATATGTGAAATAAAGCACTGACAACATTTCTCCCAAAGTCAGAAAGTACTGATTCCAGCTCTGCCCTGAAATGGCAGAAAAATGAATCTGGGATCTCTTGTATTATAGATATAATACAATATACTGTTTTGATTTATAGACAGATTCTGCATACTAAAAAGTAGTATGGTAGAAGAAAGGCCTCATCTCCATGGAACTTACTCCACTTAGAATAATAGGTGGAGTAGGGCAATACAATCTTCAAGAAAAATGTTTTGTATAATCAAACAGTAGTTCCCTTACTAATGCAGAATAATTTAGAAAGGCATTTAACTCTTGATGACCCCAGGATAATCCTCCTACAACAGTTAAAGTGTCACAAAAGTGCTGACCAGTAAGCAGATATAAGAACCAACTTTTTAAACAATGACACAGAACTCTCTAGGACTTGGTGAAAGGAAAAGATAGAAAAGTGTAAAGAGGAAGTCCCTAATTTAAAGTGTATTTCAGCAATGAATGAACTATAACCAAGTTATAGTTATATCAAAAAGGACATGGCAGGGTTGATAATGGCACAGTGAATCTGATCAAGGGGCTGTAAATTTTTTCCTCTTAGGAAAGGTTGCCAGTTTAGGGCTTTTTAGCATTCTTTTTTAGAAAACAAAATGAAGTTTTAAAAAGAACATGATGGGGACATATAAAATTAAGCATCTGAATAAGAAAAAAGGATTTTTTAAAATGTTTCCTAACATTAGAATCTGGGAACATTCTACAAATCTATATTCAGTAAATAGCTTTTTACAGAAACTATAGTTAAACAGTAGAATTAGAGATAAGTAATAGTAAAGACTGTTAAATATGACAAATTTGAAAAAAGATTAGACAGATTAATACAGTATAAGGTGTAGATACCTATGAGTAAACTTCAATATCTGAGACATATCCCTCAATACTTGTTAATGTGAAATATAGTATTCATATCTCAAAAACATATACTTTATTATCTATTCTGACAGATTGTTGATTATAATGGCCTTTGGTCTATCCTATCACAAATCTTATGTTTTAGTAACACTTCACTCATGGTACCAGTTTGGGACTTTCTCACATTTTCTGGCTTTTCCATGTTGGTTATAGCTCCATTAGTTTGTATAATATATTAAATAAAAATTGGAGTGAAACCTACATTAAAGGTAAAAAATAGACCTGGGTTTATTTAACAAAGAATCTATAATCATTGGATTATGTTTGGAATCTAAGTGGTGTAGAATTCCTGAATATGAGTGATGCTTTTACATAGGCTATCCTTTGCCTATGTTTGATGCATCATCATCAAACACATTAGCTAGTTACAGGGTTGAGGAAGCTTTAGTTTGATTATTATATGCATGAAGAAGCCTATTATTACTGGAATGACAACAATGAGAAAAGATTCCAGAAAGATATAGAATTGATCATTCTCATGGGATTCTTCTGCCTCATATGATTGATGTATTCATATTATTTGGAGCTTTGTGAAATTGAGGTATAATAAAATTGATTCCATGATTCACTTTTAGTGTGTAAACCAACCCAAAGTTGGTCTAGGCTTCTAGAATGATTACTTCAAATAATCGCTTCTGGTCATTAATTCCAGCTTTAATTCCTAATCAGAACCTCCAGGGTAAAAATCTGTGATTGTTTTTGACAAATGGTTGGCAGCAATATGAGTTATAACATATGTTGTGAACAGTGGAATTTGTGACACCCTCATTATTTAAAATTAGATCCTTCAAGCCTTAAAATTGGTTCTCTATATGTTCAACTAGAAACTTGATCTTAGCTATGTGTACTTGATGTCCACATATGCTTTTTAAAAGTGAATTAATGTATCACTGAAAATACGCTTTGTGGTTTATAGGAAATTATAAGCAGAAAAAATGAGTATCACATCTTCAGCATTGCAGACTGCATTTACAAAAGAGAACCAGAAAACGTGAAGAAATGGCAGTTTGTGAACATATCCTAGTAACAAATTCTAATGACATAACACAGAAGCAGCCTTGAGCTCTGAAGCCAAACTTGTCAGGACTCATTTGAAAAATCCACTATCTGAATAGTGAAATGAATAGGCATAATAAAAAGTCTTTTACCAAGAGGGCTGGCAAGGACATTTGTGGGAATAACTTAATTTCTTATTATTATGCCTAAGCATATGTTTCTAATATATATATTAGAAGTAAATATACACCTATACTCTTTTGCCAGACCATAACCGACCTACCATTAGTGTTTTTTTTTAAAAAAAACTTCTTCCATGCAGACGTTTCTATACAAATATCTATAGAAACAAAAAAAAAAAAGAAACACTTGCTGGATATATGATAGGTACTTCCTTTTTAATGTTTCTTCTGTATAAAATGTCACTAGCTGATTAAGATCTAGGAAACCCTTGATTTAGATAGCTGAAAATTGCAGAGGCAGGATAATTTTTGCTGTGATATATTAAATAGAACTCACAATTCCATTATCTTTATATGTAAAAATTATGTCTTATCCAATTGATTCAACATAAAACAGGAAAATTCAGTCAACTTTCCTGCTGTCTATGCATAGTAATAATAACTACTTATTTGTCACCACGTAGCCTGGGTATTCTCAGTGAAAATTAAACTAAATTTAAAACACACACATACACACATAAATAAAATACATATATTATTTCTCTTTTAAAATACAGAGTAAGAAACCAACCAAATTGGAGCCTCTGCCAAATGAACTTAGAAAGTTCCATTTAGATAAATGCAAATGCGTTGGCAGAAGTCTTATTCTCTGACCTTTCCACTCACCCACAGAATCTATCTTGGGAAATTCCCTTATCTTTGAACTGTAATCTATCCCATTCATCAGTACCCTACTACCTCTTCTCTATCATTCTTTGAGTAAATGGGGTTGTCATGAGGAGGATACAATATAGCTCAAATAATTAAAAAAAGATTTAGTTAGTTATTTAATTTGTTTGCTGCCCATCTCACAACCAGGTGACTCTGGATAGCTTACAATGTCAGAATAAAACTATACAAAATATGTATATAATAAGAATGAAATACTACAAAAATACAAATTATTAGCTATAACTAAAAGATGGGGAGAGATGGAGTAGGATGAGTTGGAGGATTTATTGAGAGGAGAGATCTGTTGTTAATCTACCAATCACCTCCAGCATGACAGTTCCCCATTGGAGCCTCAGGCCAACTGGCAGAGCCAGATCTTCAAACTCCTGCTGAAGGTCAGGAAGGTGGGAGCAGTCTCCCTCTGGGGAGTGTGTGTGTAAGATGTTCCAAAAGGCAAGAGCGACAACAGAGAAGGCTCCACTCCTGGATCCCACCAGCCTAAATTCCCTGGGTGATCCGGGGAATTTGATTCATTATGCCTCCTCTGCCAGCACAAGTGGGATGGGCCAATCCCATTGGGATGAGACATGGAACCTGGATCCATGCTATGAAGTGCTTTAAAAGTGATAACCAACACTTTGAATTGTACCCGGAAACAAACCAGCACCTAGTGTAGTTCATGGAATGGAGGTGTAATATAAGTCAGTCTGGGGACCCAAAAGCTATCCATGCCACTGCACTCTGCACCAGCTGTAACTTCCGAATGTCTTCGAGGGTAGCCCAATGTAGAGTGCATTACAATAGTCCAAACATGAGAGGACTAGAGCTTGAACATGAGAGGACTAGGTGCAGGAAAGGCCATAACTGGTGCACAACCTGAAATTTCATACTTTGAGCTGCAAGTCCAGGAGATATCCCAAGTTGTGGACTGGATCTGTCTGGGGTAATGCCACCTAATCCAGTTGTAAGGATATCAAAATCCTGGATCTTGAAATTCCACGCACACAAAGCCATTCAGTCTTGCCAGGGTTTAGCCAAAGCCTCTAACTTCCCTTCACAACAGGTCACCAACAGCATCACTTGTTCACTAAGAGTGGATATATCAGTACACTGATGATATTCAACTCTATGATACCTCAACTCATGAGGACAGATTATCTCACCCAGCGATTTTATGTACATGTAAAAAAGGAGTGGAGAGAGTACCGGAGCCCTGCAGCATGCCACGAGAGAGCAGCTGTGGGATGGATCTCTCACTCCCTATTAACACTGATTGGGACCTGCCTTGGAGAAAGAAGCCAACCAGTGTAAGACTCTGCCACCCAGCCTCAGCCCCCATAGCTGCCCAAAAGGATACTATGGTTATGGTACTGAAGACCACTGAGAGGTCAATAAGAGTGAGGATGATTGCACTATCTCCATCCTGCTCTAACTAAAGATCATCAATTGCAACCAATGCTGTTTCTGTCCCATAATCAGGCCAGAATTCTGACTGAAAGGGTCCAGACAGTCCATTTTATCCAGGATCCTCTGAAGGTGCCAATCAATCCCTTTTCCACCACTTTCCTTAAAAAGGCAAGATGGGAAAAACAGGATGAAAATTGTCCAGGCAGGTGAGACAAGTGATTTTTTTGAAAGAGGAGGCAAACCAGGGTCTCCTTAAAAGGCCCTGGAAATGTCCCCACCTGCAATGATGAATTAATCGCTGCCTGAACTATCTTGGAGACTTTTAGCATCTAGGAGGGACAAGGATCTAACTGACAGGTGGTAACACTGAAAGCATTGAGAACCCTAACCCTGCCCACTTCCTCAGGTTCAATAAGGTCAAACCATTTCCAGATCACTGAGCAAAACCTTTCCCCAGGCATCTCACTCCCCTAGGTACCACACATGGAATGTAACTAGGAACAAATCCAAATAACTTTTTCAAGTGTTGAACAAAGTCATCTGCATGGCCTGCACATGATCATCTGAGCTTTATACCACTGATTGCCATAAAAAGTAGTACAGGTAGTCCTCAACTTTTTATGACCATTCAAAGTTACAATGATACTGAGAAAAATGACTTATGACCATGACATCCCCAGGTCAGGTGAATAAAATTTGGATGCTTGGCTATTGGTTTCTATTTATGATGGTTGCAGTGTCCCAGAGTCATGCTTATTTTTTATTTTATTTACTAGCTGTACCCGGCCACATGTTGCTGTGGCCCAGTCTGATTAAATGGAAAAGAAAGAAAAGAGAAAGCACAAGTCCCCCGGCAGAGGCGGCCCCCGCATGGAAGTGAGCCACGGTGGCCCCTGCAAGATGCTTCCACAGGGCCCCGCCTGGCCGAGCTGAGGAGAAGAGGAGGAGGAGGCCGCCGCCTCTGACCCTGTTTCCCTCAGCGGTGGCAGCGAGAGGAGGCGGCCGGCATCACCTGAGGAGCAGGAGGAGGAGGAGGAGGAGGAGGAGGAAGGAGCTGCCCCTGGCGACATGGACGTGAGGCAGCCCCCGCTGGCTGCGGTCCCATCCAGAGACACCATCGCCGCTGCAGTCGCCACCTCACGGGGCACCCAGCGGCCGCCCCAGCCCCGATGTACCTCAGGCTGACACCACCACAGCCCTATCGGAGCAACCTTGGCGAGGCCGTAGCTGGCTCCCTGTGAGGGGGGTGGAGAGTGCGTGCAGCCGGCTGGGGTGAGGAGACGCTCTGCCTCCACCTCCTCTGGAGCTCCACTGGGTTGGGCGGGGGGAGGCTGGCTTAAGGGTAAGAGGAGGCGGCCGAGGGATGGGGCGGGCGCCACCCCGATGCAGACAGCAAAGGCCTGGAGGGAGGGGAGGAGAGAGAGGGGAGGGGGAGCCGAAAGGCTTCTGCTCCCCTTGGTGGAAATGGCGAAGCTCGTCAGAGGAGGGGTGGAAAGCGGAAAGGGTGCAGCCACAGCCCAGCCACACATATAAAGGGACCATCGGGACGAAGCTGGAGAGAGGCCGAATTGTTCCGAATATACTATACTCAAGAAATGAATGCTATGGTAAACGACACAGCTGAATTCGAACACAATGTCACACGAAATAATTAAATCAAAATGAAAATAAATCAAAATCTATGAACATTCAATATAACAATGCAATCAGAATCATTGAAATGGAATCGTGAAATATTTAGTATAGCGTGTGTTGCTTTTACGTCCAGCAGATGACGCTGGTTTTCAAAAAAGCGTGTTTTTACAAAAAAGGATGTTTTTACCTGTCATCTATATAATATACGTATATAAAAACATGTGCGTAGTCGAATGCAACGTTGTGTCAAAATTTCAAAGCAATCGGTGAAGACCTTTTGGAGATTTGAGATTTTGAACAAACAAACATTACATTTTTATTTATATAGATTTTGTCAAGCAAGTATAAGATAACAAATATTAGTATAAACATGATTATGAATACAGGAAATGGATACGAATAAGTGGGGATAGTAGGACAGGGACGGTAGGCACATTGGTGCACTTATGCACGCCCCTTACAGACTTCTTTGGAATGGGTGATGTCAACAGTAGATAGTTTAAGGTTAAAGTTATGCGGTTTGGGGATAAAACCACAGAGCCAGGTAGTACATTCCAGGCATTGACTGGTCTGTTGCTGAAGTCGTATTTTCTGCAATCGAGTTTGGAGCGGTTTACCTTACGTTTGTATCTATTGTGTATTTGTGCATTGTTGCGGTTGAAGCTGAAGCAGTCATTGACAGGTAGGACATTGTAGCAGATAATTTTGTGTACTACACTCAGGTCAGACCAAAGGTGGCATAGTTTTAAGTTGCTTAAGCCCAAAATTTAAAGCCTGGTGGTATAAGGTATTCTATTGTGAGCAGAGGAGTGGAGTACTCTTCTCGTGAAATATCTCTGGTCTCGTTCAATTGTATTAATGTCTGATATGCAGTGCGGGTTCCAGACAGATGAGCTGTCTTCGAGAATAGGACTAGCAAAGGTTTTATATGCCCTAGTTTGCAATACAATATTACTGGAGAAGAAGCTTCGCAAGATTAAGTTAATAACTCTTAGTGCCTTTTTGGCAATGCTCTTACAGTGAGCTCTGGCACTTAGATCATTAGAAATGAGTACTCTCAGGTACTTGACAGAGTGAGGGTCATCCACGAGGTCGTATCTGCCCAGCTTGTATTTGGTGTTCTGATTTTTTTTGCCAATGTGTAAGACAGAGCATTTGTTGGTTGAGATTTGGAGTTGCCAATTGTTTGACCATTCTGACACATAGTCAAGGTCTCTTTGTAAGGCAGCAGCATTGTCGGTGGTGTTGAATAGTTTTACATCATCAGCGAATAGAATGCAGTTGCTTATAATATGATCGCAAAGGTCATTTATGTAAAGTATATAGAGTGTGGGTCCTAATATGCTGCCTTGGGGGACACTGCTGTTAACAGGTTCAGGGTTTGATATAGTGCTCCTTATTTTGCTTGTTTGACAGGAACGTAGCTATCCACTTGTGCAGGGATCCGGAAATGCCATAAGATTTTAGTTTTAGAAGTATTTATGTACCATTGAATCAAAGGCTTTATAGAAGTCTATGTTAATTGTGTCTATTGCTTTACCCTGGTCGAGTTGTGTAGTCCATATGTTTTTGCAGTGTCGAAGTTGCAGATTACAAAACAAATTTTTCCTAAAACCAAATTGTTTGATAGAGAGTAGGTTGTTTGTTTCTAAGTGGAGGGTAATGGATTGATTCTATGACTTTGCAGGTGATGCAACATGAAGAAATTGGTCTGTAATTTTCAACTAGGCTGGGGTCACCCTTTTTGAAGATAGGGATGGCCATGGTTAGTGACCATAGGTTTGGCAAGGAAAGATTGCCAAATCTTTCATAGATTATACATAGAGGTTCTGCTAAGGCAGAGGAAAGTTTTTTTAGGAAGTAGGCATATAATCCATCAGGTCCAATAGATGGAGATGGTTTTAGGCTGCGTAGTCACCTTTGTGATCACCTTTGAAACCTTCTGACAAGCAAAGTCAGTAGGGAAGCCAGATTGATTTAACAACCTTGTTATTAACAACTGCAGTGCTTCACTTAGCACTTGGCATGAAAGGTCATAAAATGAAGCAAAACTCACTTAACTGTCTTAGCAACAATTTTGGGCTCAATTGTGGTTGTAAGTCGAGGACTACCTGTATTCACAAGAGGTCACTATGTTTATGTTTATATTTCAGTAAGGTATGGTTAGCTTAATCATGGTTTCATGAATAAATCACAACTGGCTGATTTATGTACTTAGCCAGTAACTATAGATTGAATTGTTGTACAATTCAGTAAATAAAAAAACAACAACACCCAGCCTACATTATAGTATTATATATTGACTCAGCTACAAAGTATGATAATGATGCAGGCTTCCCCATCCTGTGTTCTTTGGTAACTTCCAAGTTTCCTGTCATCACTGATAAATATAGATGACGCCAGAAGAAAGTTGATTCAAAGTATCATAGCCCATGGTTTAATTAACCATGATCTAATGAATTCACTTTATTGACTGGGTTCATGCAATACAATGAGCTACACACTAGCTGACTACACTTTAGCCTAATATATGCAAATGATAAGGTAGGCAAGTTAACTAGCAAGAATTAAAGAATAGGATATCATTGAGAGCCGGACTTTCTGATAAAAAAAACCTTTCTTTCCCTAGATATTTTTCCAGCATCCTAATTTAGAGAAGAAAAGCTTTTTAGTATGATAATTAGGAATCAGGAATTATTTCTAATATATCTTTCTCTTCCCCTCACTTAAAATACAATACAAGGCCACTATGGAAAATGCATGTCTGTGACAAAAGATAAACTTTAGAGAAATCTAAAATTTCTACAAACGCTACAAAATCTTAAATTGCTACAAACTATTCAAGTAGAATTCCTAAGGTTGTTTTGCTATATAGAAAGCAATCTACAGAACATCAAAGGACCTGCTGAGACAAACCTGATTTTTAGAGTGGATTGATATTCTGAGAGGAAATGTACTATTTAAAATACTGTTATAGGAGACTACGTGTGATCGGAATCGAAAGTGTGGTAATATTCTATTGCTGTTGTATTCAACAGACAAAATGAATGAGAGTACTGTTTCTCGGTAATATTAGTTCAATTCCAATAAAAACCAGAAGTTCTTGATTTAATCTGTGTCAATGGCTATTGCGGCAGTCATTATGCATTACAGTCATGATCAAAGGTTGTGAGAAATATTAGCAGTTCTGGGATATTAGAAAAGAGGGTTGAATTGCACTCATATTTTGTAGGCATCCCATATACATTTGGGTCTGTTCTTGTTATTGCATTCTGCATGTGTTTTCTTATGTTGAAATTCCATCCTACCTCCATGTGCCTTGGAATCAAAATATTGCAATTGCGCCAATCTTATGAAATAAATTGAGATGACTTTAATGTTAAATGCAATGCTAAGTGGCAATCATAGGTCAACCCAATTCAAATCTAGCTGTTCATATATTCCACCCTGCTTTTAAAGATACCTGCATTTTCTCACTGTGATATTATTATTAAAGCAGCAGTTCAACTGGTGCTCAGTTCTCAGAAGCAAAAAGAATGTACAAAGGTAACTTTGAAGCTAAATGGTCGGTGCTATTATTATGAAAGTGAAACAACTACAAAAGCAGAGCGATTAAACTTCTACATAGATCACCCAGCTCATGTCTTGAAAAAAACTAACAAGATAATTGTTATTACTCACAAATGTATTATGTGGGAGGTACATTTTCACAGCTTAGTTTTAAGACACGATATTTCTCCATTTTGCTTTTTACCACTCAGAGTATTTCATTTAAAGATCCAACATTAAGAAAGAGCTGCACTAGGATCTTTTCTTTTTTCATTCAAATTATGAAGAAAAGTTGATAAAACCAAAGTTGGAACCAGTTAAAACTAATTTAACCTAAAGGTCATTTCTAAAATGTATATGATGCATTCTTTACGCATTCTTGTCAAGTTTTTTAAAAAGAATCATTTCATAATCTCTTAAACTGCTAGTTGATAAAGGGATATCTCTTAGCGATTAAATATTTTAACCTATTTTTTTCTAAAACTGTAGGTAATTTTTGCTCATTCTAAATGATATTTCTTAATTCTATGAGCTACTAGACAACCCATGAACCATTGGCTCATCCTTTCAGAGATATTTTGTTACAATCACAGTAAAATAGAATGACCATAGATGGATTGCTATTGCTTTGGTTTTAAAATTAAGAAGAAAATATCGTTTTAGTACAGAAGAAAGATGTATAATATTACAAATAATGATGGTTTTCATTTAACAATGAACTCTTGATGACAACATTTGTGGTTGATTTGCCATTCTTTTATGTTTTCACTTCTTTTTCCTCAGCATACAGCTGACCACACTGGAATACCAGTTTCTCCAGATAAATCAGCACATTCTCTATGGTTTCTCATTGTGCTTTATGTATACTGGCAGCAAAGCATGACTGCATTGGAAACTGTGTCTGCTGAAGACAGACATCTTCACTTTCTAATAAATTGGATGTAATTGGAATCATAACAATGTCATTTTTGAACACACCAAATTTTGTTTATCTTTTCTACAATAAGATTCTTGTGGAGTTCTTTCATGATCATCATTGCACAATGATGAAAGATCCAAGTTTCTTATTAAAATTACAAGACATCCTGCTTTCAATTCGAGTTTATGTGGTGCCAATTCAGAGAATTCAACCAAATCAAGGAATTCTGTTGGAAATTAAGTAGTGTTAGCTCCTTCATTGATAGCACTGAAGGAACAATCATTCCAGGGAAGTATCTAATGTATGTAGAATTGATTTTTATTATCATTTCATTGAGAGAAACCAAGATAGGTTTCTTTGAAAACAATTCTGCAGGATTGCCAAATATTGTGTGCATGAAATCTATATATTCTTCTACAGTTTTTGCTGATGGAACATATCTTCGGACAATTCTATTTCACCATTTTGAAATTTTCTGATTTCCCCCCCTTAATATCCAAATAAGAAATCAGAACATCTTTATTCTCCCTCATTCAGTTGCATGTTTTTCTTCAGCTGAAACTTGAGAAGCTTTCTCCAAAAATATGGCTTTTTGAAGCATGAATTCTTCATATCAGGATCATTTCCTCTTTTCACAAGTGGTAGAAACCAATAGAAATCACAACTGCAATTGGTTAAAATTCCCCAACGACCTCATTCTTGCAGCATATATTGCAATTTCCAGTCTACAGATTCAAAGCTCTTGCTCCTAATCATGGAGCTGTGATCCCAGACAATAAGCTTTGCATGTCAAAGCAAATTTGCAGTATTAGAGGGGTTTTTGAGGTAACACAACATTTTCATTGACTTTGGGCTGAATCTTGAACCTTAAATGGGCTATGCTACAACTAGGCATCAATGTTGCTGTAATAATGATACTACATCTCCAGCTAGATGGATTTCTCCATAGGGACCACTCTATCTGATGTCAGTGTCCAAAGGAGGGACCGGTCTATATTCAATTTCAGAGTAGGAAGCAGACGAAAAATGAAACAGGATGACAAGGATTGGTTGCTAACGTATTTGACTCACACCAGAGAAATCAAGTCTCTACTCCATCTACACCCACAGCAGCTCACTTGGTGATGTTTAGTCCAACTTAGCAGACTGGGTTGTTGTGAAGAGATATAGGAGGATGGAGCACTATGTATTTGTCTTGAGTTTCTGAGCAAAGATGGGGTGTAGATACATGTGCATGTTTGTGTGTTGGAGAAGGAGCATATAAAGCAATAAAAATCAGATTTTTCTTTATGCACCTTAAACTTATTGCTTCCTTAAGAGTCACATAATGAGTAAATTTGGTGGGGGGGGGGGGAGTGAGAATTGCAAAGCTATCACAAAATGTTGAACATGAAGGTCATGTGACTGCAAACACAGTGCTGCAACAGCCAGTAGCACTGTAGCGATCATAACTCCCCAAAATTTCACTCCCTCCAGTATCATTGGTCTGGATTTGGACACATTCTGTAAGTTAGTTCATTTGAGGTACTTTGATTCAAACCTGTTGCTCTATGATGTATCATTTCATCCAAGTAAAAGTCACGACAACAAAAATTATAACATATAGATGTTTGACAAGGTAAATAATAGACCTACTTAATTTATAGGATGTGTCAAATTTTTCAACTTTCAGTTTCCAAACATTAGGGGTGCTCAAAAGTTGTGACATGCCTTGGGGATTGTAAAGATATTTGGTTACTTTAATATAATTTAGATGTGCTTGGTAATTATATAAATACCATAACTTTTACAAATATTTTGTTTGCTTCATTTGTCCATCGTGCTATTTCCAATTAATGCTGTTCAGGTATGCTACATTGTATTCTCATAATTCTCAGCCAAAATAACCTGCAAAATTGTGGGCCACCACATCTGGTATCCATGTATTCTACCAGTTTACACTTACAATGTTAATTAAAAACAGAAGTATATAAAAGTATTTTTGTGCATTCAAGGAGAGGAAAAATTATTGCAGTTCATTTAAAGTATTGGTATCACTCTGGTTCATTCCGAAATAGTGATCCATGTTCTCATAGTTGTGAAATTCACAGTGGACAATAGTAGAACAAAATCTTATTGATTGAAAAATTTAAAAAAAACAGACCAAAGATTGGAAGATTGGATTTGGGAGAGAAAATGACTGGATATGATTATGAATTAAACTATGAATCTACCATAGTTATTCACTATGCCTTGTACATAATTGCAATAGCAGCCAGGATTTATTTAACCACAGAATATTATTATTTATTATTATTAATATTTTAAATTTGCGTTTCAATCTTAAAAATAAAATACCTAGGAAAAATTAGTTTACTATAAATTGAAAGCAACTTTAAAAAATCCATAAATCATTCACTAGTATAACATGCTTAAAATTCACTAGTAATAAATGCTCACATGCTAAAAATGATTAACAAATAAAGATATTAGCTAGTAATGAACTAGATCAGTTAGCTATATCAGTTTAAATGAAACCTCACATATATATTATGTCTATGTCTATATCTATATTTATATATCTATATCACACACACACACACACATACATATATAGTATATCTATCTATCTATCTATCTATCTATCTATCTATCTATCTATCTATCTATCTATCATCTATCTATCTATCATCTATCTAATCTATAACGTGTATGTGTGCGTGTGCCTGAGAGAGATATGATTTATGCCCACAACTGGGACCAGATATCAGGTTATCCGTTATTGCTGTTGTAAATCAAGGCATGCACAAGATTCATCCTGGTTATTCTACATTTTTTGGATAAGCAAATCATCACAGCTGTTAAGCAAATCACAGTTGTTAAGCAAACTGTGTGGTATAAGTTAATCAAATATAATTTCTGTTAAGCATTGTATGCAGAATGTTACTCTAACCGATTTAATCAATGACAAGCAATAAATAGTATTTCATAGGATTGTTAAGGAATGAATAATTTAGCTATATTTAAATGGATTACTTTTCTCTAATTGTCACCCAAGAAGATGCCCTCAATATGTAACAGTACAAAACTGTGTTTGCTTAAGATGATGTGCTATATAACCAATGCCTGCTAAATGTTACATAGGAATACAATTGTCTATACATAAAGTTTTATGTATAAATAAATAGAATCATTCATAAAATATTGTCATTTGTCTTATTGCAGATTTATCTCTGTTTGAGAAAAATGAAATTAATAATTTGGTAAGAGATAACGCGCTAGAATAAATTACACTAGGTATATGTTTCACAGTTTTAAACTTGTTTCAATGTGCAAAATTTGATATTACTTTATTCAATTGCAGGGTAAATATAAGGTCTATAGGGTTAAGTCGAGGTCATACACAGCAATCTGATATGGCTGACCCATTTGATGATGATTAAAAATGACTTAGTACATGCAAAAGGACTGGAAACACTGAAATCGAAAGTATGGGACACATTTTTATCACAGGAAATTGTACTAATTTCAAATTAGGAATTAACATGTTTGAAAAATGTCTTAAATTGTGACTTTTTGGGGTAAGTTTTCTTAAATCACTCTGTTGTAACCATTGTTTTAGCAAAGAAAAAAATGGCAGCAAAGGAGAGAAAATATCACAAATCATTCTCCCTTCTTCTGGAAGTCCTATTGAAAAATTCCTGTATAAAAGAGGCAGTCAATGAAAAGAAAATACTTATTTTTAAAGCATAAGATTAGATATATGGGATGATGATGAAAAAAATGGGAATATAGGAATAGGACATTAAAATGGACTTATTCTCAACTGTATTCAGCCTGAAATAGTGCCAGCTTTCAGATTTATTGAACCAAAAATGCAACAAAGACAGAAAGCGAAAAACAAGGTAAACAATCTGAAACTATAGCCTACAGCATCCAGAATTTCTTCCATTTGAATAAAACCAACAAAAACAAACACTAAACAATAATAAACCTAACCCCCCCCCAAACATTCAGGAATTAATAAACAGCATTGCTTCCCTCTGTTGTATTGGCTCTTTATCCGCCACAAATTTCTTCTATTACACTAATATGCTACAAACAAAATACAATTATGTCTTTTGGGAAAGCAACCTAGTCAGCTGTTATTTCTATTTTGCATACTCATACTTTGCATGAGTATGAAAGTAATGTAAAATCACACCATTAAGTTATAAAAATATATATGGTGACATTTTCATAGTTCTCCCATGCTGAGAACATTATCAATTCCGTGTGTATGTCATCTTCGCTCTAATAATTTATCACTACATTGCATCAAACTTTTTTCAATATACTTTTCAGCAATTTTAAGCTGCTTTGTTGTTTCAGTGTAAATTGTCTAGGAAGATAATGCAACTTTTCCTATTTCTATTCTTTCTTCATGTGATCACCATTTGCTGTAGGTTGAACCCTCATGATAGATTTTAAAAAATCAAGTCAATAAGGCTTATAATATGAATTAGCAACACTGATGTCTTCTGAAATAATTTGCAGTTAATAATCAGGGCAACCAAAACACTACCTTTTCATATAAAATAAGGCAGTAAAATGAAAGCAGGAGACAAAACTGTTGAAAGTATATAGGTAATGTCAAGAGTGATTAGCTCTTTAATCTAGTTACTTCTTCACTCTCAGCTTGACAACAATCGGGAGTGGGTGGGTGGAATGTTGAGGTGGAAATGGAATGCCAAAACTCCATCTGCAGATCTTGAAGGTCCCACAGTGCAGGTGTTTGAATGATCCAAACTGTTTCCACCACAAAGAAGCGGATGCAATTGGACGATGCGATGAACTGAGTGGGATGGCCAAAGGGAGAAAGCAAGTTAATGTGAACTTGTGTGTGGGAAAACCAGAGCTGGTTTCTCTTCTTCTGGGCCAATGAAGTTGTTAGATATTAGCATAAACTGCTGTAAGTCTCCACTCAGGTCCGCCACTAGGGCGGGAACTACGGGTTGTTCTGATTGGATGGGAGGTGTACCCGATCCCTATAAAAGGGGAGCTCCTAGACCCCAAGTTAAGCTGGATCACTACTATTACTAAATAAAGAGCTGTTGTTGTCACTATCGTCTGAACTCTGTTCTCTCGTTGCCCGAATCCAACATTGGCGACAAGGATGGGATCGAGAGACAGATAGGACGAAGAAGCTACCTCCAGAATCTACGGACCCGATCCAGCCCCGGAATTCGGCAGAAATTCCAGCAGCCATCTCAGCGCGGCAAATTCAAACAAGATGTCGATGCACGCTCCACCAACTCCATACGACCCAATCGCCGAGCATTGGGAATCCTACATGCTGAGATTCGAATGGTTCCTCGAGGCAAACGATCTCACGGGAGTACCGGACTCTCGGAAAAAGAATATGTTCCTGAGCTACTGTGGTCGAGAG
Organism: Natrix helvetica; assembly: GCF_964273705.1. NCBI lineage: Eukaryota > Metazoa > Chordata > Lepidosauria > Squamata > Natricidae > Natrix > Natrix helvetica. The sequence continues at coordinate 44,281,643 of NC_138549.1, read as the reverse complement.
GTTTTCGAGACGGCCAGGGATCTCTCCGAGCCAACCCCCATCCAGGCGGTAACATGGACGGCGCTACAACAGATGCTGCAAACACATTACGCGCCAAAACCTTCCCGCCACATTCGCCGCCAGGAATTCAACACGAGGAACCAGAAGGCGGGAGAATCCATCAACCAGTACGTTGCAGCACTTCGGAAAGCAGCAACGCATTGCGAGTTCAGGGATCTGGACGAGCAAATCCTGGCACGCCTCATATGCGGGTTAAAAGACATTTCATTACAGAAAAGATTGTTGGCCAAACCCAACCTAAGCCTGCAAATTGCACTAGACGAGGCGAGAGCTTCCGAATCAGCGGACAGATCTTCCGAAACAATACAACGCGGGTACAGCGCGATCCAGACCGGAGCCAGACATGCCAGAATACATTATGAGGCCGCCGATCAAGAGACCGAGGACAGCGAATTCGAAGACAGTCATCGAATGCGGAGCAGTCACACAAGACCGGCGGGAAAACCCGAATTCCGTTTGCCACCATGCGTGAGCTGCGGAGGGAACCACCCCCGGTCTACCTGCCGTTTCAGAAATGTTGTGTGTGCCGAAACGAAGTCCCTGCCACACAATGGCAGCCTCCTATGTACCGCCGACAGAAGCCCAACCCAGGGGCTTGGCGGAAAAACAAAGGGCGCCCAGAGAGAGAACCGAGGGAGTCAGCCGAGAGAGAATACACACAAAGAGCTGAAAGGGCGTATTACCAGAGAGCCGAGAGAGAGTATCCCCAGGATGCCGAGAGGGAGTATACCCAGAGAGAACCATTGTGAACCTATCTCACAACGATAGGTCAGGTCCGCACCAAGCAGCCTAAAAAGCTGAAAATCACTGTCCTCCTGGAGGACTCCCCTTGCGAGCTGGAAGTCGACACGGGATCGTCCCTGACGATCATTTCATGGTCAGCCATGAAAAAAGCAATTCCGAGTCTTAAGAAGCGCCAACTGCGAACACCAGACATCCTGCTACGAGACTACCAGGGGAACAGGGTCCCCATCGTGGGTCAAGGCACGTTTCGGGTTCAGTTCAAAGACATCATAGCCCAGCTGCCCGTGACCGTCGCCAGCGCACCATTACAGAGTCTCCTGGGACTGGATTGGTTTGAAGCCCTGGGGCTAGAAGTCACCGGAATCAACGCCATGGAAAACAGCAGCACTGAACAGATTTTTAAGGCGATCCAGGACGCCCCCACACCACAAAATCAGACCGAGTTGCAGGCATTCCTCGGACTTCTTAACTTCTACAGCGTTTTTCTAAGGCAGAAAGCTACCGTCGCTGAGCCGCTACACCGACTCCTAGCCAAGAACGCGAAATGGACCTGGGGACGTTCCGAGGCAGCCGCCTTCACTGCAGTCAAGCGTCTACTCACGACCGACTCACTACTCATCCAATACAGCCAAACTCTACCACTGACCTGCGATGCAACACCTTTTGGCGTCGGCGCAGTACTCAGCCACAGAATGCCAAACGGAAACGAAGCACCCATAGTGTTCTACTCAAGGACTTTATCATCGGCTGAACGAAACTACAGCCAAATGGATAGGGAAGCGTTAGCCGCTGTGGCTGGAGTCAAACGTTTCCACGAGTATCTCTACGGCCGCGATTTCGAACTTATCACAGACCACAAACCATTGCTGGGTCTTTTGGCGGGAAACCACCCCACACCGGTCTCACTCTCCCCGCGCATGACCAGGTGGACTGTTTTCCTGGCTGCGTATTCCTACAAGTTGATACATCGACCGGGTTCCACGTTAGGGCACGCAGACGCACTCAGCCGTTGCCCACTACCAGAACTGTTAACAGACCCCACTCCCGAAATACCGGTTCTCTTGATTGACTGTTTGGACTCAGGACCAGTTTCTTCTGTGGACGTTGCTAGGTTTTCGGCTAAGGACAATGTAATAAGACAGGTACAAACTTGGGTATGGAGGGGGTGGCCCAAAGGGAATGTGGGACCCGAATTCAAACTGTTTTGGTCTAAGCGCGACGAACTGTCGGTTTTACAAGGTTGTTTATTGTGGGGGGATCGAGTTGTTGTACCATACGCACTACGGAGAAATGTATTGGAGGCTTTACATGTTGGGCATCCAGGGATCGTAAGGATGAAGGCGTTAGCTAGGAGTTACGTTTGGTGGCCTAACATGGACAAAGAGATAGAGGAATGGGTAGCCACTTGTGATCCGTGCCAAGAGTCCAGACCACCCCCCCCTGAAGTGCCCGCCACGGAATGGGACAAACGAAAAGCACCCTGGTCGCGAATACACATTGACTTCGCAGGGCCAGTCCAAGGGCAAACGTTTCTAATAGTTGTGGATGCATACTCCAAATGGTTGGAAGTAGTCCTAATGACTTCAATCACGGCAGAGGCAGTCATTAAGGTACTTCGGCGACTTTTCGCCACTCACGGCCTGCCCGACCTCCTGGTCTCCGACAACGGGCCCCAATTCATGGCCATGCAATTCGAAGCATACTTAGCGAGTCAGGGAATTCGGCATGCCCTCGTCGCGCCATTCCATCCGGCGTCGAATGGACAGGCGGAGAGAATGGTGCGATCTGCAAAAGAGGCCCTCGCTAGGATGGGCCCAGGTGATTGGCAAACACGAATCGATCATTACTTACTCATCCAACACATTACCCCTAGTGCCACGACCGGAAGGAGCCCCGCTGAACTCCTCATGGGTTGCCGATTATGGTCTCACCTGGACCGACTTCACCCAAACTACTCTGCCACATCGCCCCCAGACTCCACAAGCAAAATTCGGAACTTTAGCATAGGGGATTCAGTATACGCCCACAACTATGCAGGGGGAACGCTGTGGATTCCGGCAAGGGTAATTGGTATCACGGGTCCTTGATCATACTTGTTGGAACTAGAGGACGGGAGGAACTGGAAGAGGCACATAGACCAACTCCGAGGTCGCCTAACGCACTCCAACCTACGGTCAGCAAACGAAGACTTCATTCCGTCGGAAAATCCGCCAATGTATCAACCCGAATATCCGAGCACAGAGGACTTCAGCACCACGGAGCCGGGGGTGGACCCTGGAATCAATGATAGAGCGGAACAGCCTCCGAGCGAGGAGAACTGACCATCCCCTGCCAGCGAAACGGAACAGGAAGAACACGCCGATCTCACGCCCGCTCCAACTGAACCCGAAATCCGACGGTCCACCCGAGCAAGGCAGAAACCGGCATACTTACAGGACTTTGTCACAAACCGAAACACTCCATCTAAGAGGGGAGGGGTGTTAGCATAAACTGCTGTAAGTCTCCACTCAGGTCCGCCACTAGGGCGGGAACTAGGGGTTGTTCTGATTGGACGGGAGGTGTACCCGATCCCTATAAAAGGGGAGCTCCTAGACCCCAAGTTAAGCTGGATCACTACTATTACTAAATAAAGAGCTGTTGTTGTCACTATCGTCTGAACTCTGTTCTCTCGTTGCCCGAATCCAACAGAAGTATATTCCATAAAGTTTAACTTTAGGGAAGCACAATGTCACAGGATAGCTGACAGTTATCAAGTAGTTATCAACTTAGCCAGCCACTATGAGTTGTATCAGTTATAAAATGAGTTAGTTTAAATAAATGACTGTCTAGGTGGCAAACTATGGTTATATCACTGTTCTGATTCTAAATTTTGGTCACATAATCAACACATTTTGCAACAATTTAATGGCAGTCATTAGGTGAATACTGCACCGTAAAGCAAATGCAACAGTTGTTAAGAAAACCAATTGTTCGCTATGATATGATTTTGCAAAAAGCATACAGTATGTATTTTATTAGTTGTTATTAAAAGTAGAGATTCTCAACAATCCTTTCCATAGTCTTAATCTTAAATATCTGTTCAGAAATGTCTATTTTCTTCAGATACATATTCTTGTATTTGTATGAAAAAGCAGTTATTTTAAAAGATTTATGGTGTGAAATTCCTAATAACTTCTGTACTCTTCTTTTCCTCTTTAATATGCCTCTTCTTTCAACATCTTACTTAAACAGAATGTGCTTTTTAATGCCAATTAATTTTCAGCTTTTTCATGTGAGTTTTTGTATTTAACTGAAAAGCAAAAAACAATATTCCTCTTCATTGCTGCATATAGTTCTCTCTTGAAAGCATGTTTTTGCAAACTTCTTTAATATGTATATAGTTGTCCTTTGTATCAGTTGCAACTACTGTAAGGACTCCAAAAGCAGCCAGTGTTCATTCAGACCTGAAGAGTGAACAAAAGTATTTTTCTGACTAGGTATACCTGTGGCTGTGGTGATAATAACAGCTTTGAATAATAGCTGTGAAACTACTGCCTGCCTTTTACTGTAATGTAAATGCATGACCTATCAGAACATGTCACATAATTTGGTATATTATTATTATTATTCTGTTATTCATTTTGTTATTTTATCCCATCACATTTTGAGTCTTAAAAATAAACTAGTCAAATAGAATTGGTGACGTACAGTAGAGAAGGAAAGATTTCAAGCAAAATTTTGATCCTGTATTCTTTAGAATTAGACTCTCATGCTACACAGCTAGTTAAAGAAAATTACAGATAAATCCATTATATATTTAAAGTGAAATAGTGAGATATACAAAAGGAAAATTGGTAAACAAAGGTAGATGCATAAATACATATGGGCCCCATTATGCTGTACATCAAAATGACATTAAACACTAATGGTAAAAAACTGATATAGGCTGGTCTGTAGAAAGAGTTGGGAATTCTGTTTTAGAAATGCCATCTATTACTAAAATTAGATTAAAAAAAAAACCAAGGGCCAATATTTTCCCTTCTATCTTATCTCATTATGAATTCTGCATGGAACTTAACTCTTTCATGGCCAAATAAAATCTAATAAAATGAGATGATGGTGGTGATATGAGGATTCTGTTTTTACTTTATCTTTCAGCTTTTTATAATATTGGTCACAGTATAAACCTGAAGCCACTGTGAGGCGACATGGTGGCTCTTCTTTCTCTGAGGCCTGTTCCTCTTGGTGTTGATCAGAGATGAGAGATGAAGTACAAATGCCCACTGTGATGTGACATAGGACTGAACATTGTCACCCACTTGCTTAGCATGTTCAAGACTCCAATGGAAAATATCTTCTTTTGATTCAGACTCAGATATCATCAATACATTATGCTTGTACATATTGACATACCAACCAAATAGTGTAGTCGAGATCTTGTCTCTGTGCCTGAAATCTTTGGGAGTGGTGGTAGTGACTGAATTGGGAGGAATAGAGGAACAGTTCAATCTTCCAAAATGATTGAGCAGTTATGGGTTCTTCTACCACCCAGTTTGAAAGATCTTCCAGCTCTGATTAAGACTGAGATTGTACTACTCTATTTGGGAGTAGTATACAATCTGGAGGTCTTTCTGGATTTTCAGTTTCTGCTCAATGAAGCTTTTGCCCAGTTTCAGCTTGAGTATCAATTGCACCTATTTCTCGACTGGGAGGCTAATCATCACCTTATCCCTCTTTTCAAACACCTATGCCTTGGTCATCTCATATGTAGTCTATTGCAATGTGCTCTACACGAGACTGCCCTTGAAATGCACTTGGAAGCTACAGTTAGCCCAAAATGCAATGGTACAATGATGGGCAAACTGTGATGTTCCTGTATAACACCCCTACTCCATGAGCTGCAGTAGTTACCAGAAAGCTTCCAGATATAATTTGAAGTGCTGGTGATTACAAGACATGGGACCTGAGGGATCATCTATCTCCCATAGTGTTCTTCTCATCTATAAAAGTGGACAGAATCAGTTTGCTTCAGGTCCTCTCAAATGCATAATGTCATGTATCAGAAATAAAAAAGCAAGCCTTCTTCGTTATTGCATCTATCTTTGGAATAGCAGTGAATTAGAGATTCATATGCCATCCCACCCTGCTCATCTTTAAACAAGCCTTGAAAACCTGACTATTCCCCCTAGGCCTTGCATGTAAAACCCTTTAAATTGGGGGTGGGGGGTGAGGTGGAACACATGTTATTTTTGATTTGCTCTGTCCATGGAACTGTTTTTTTCTGTATGATATTGTTTCTTGCTTATTTTAATTATGAAGCTGCTGAGAATTTATATTAGGGCAGTTTAGAAATCTGATGAATAAATAAATGTATTTCAATATAGCCACACCTCTTGGAGTGGAAATATATGAGATGTATGGCCATGATAATTGTAAATCTGTTTACAGTTTATAGTGGAATGTGCAATTACTGAATAGGCCAAGAAGCCAGACATGCTGAAAGACTCATATAGTGTTTATAATTCCACAACTATTCATCAGTTCAGAAGCCCTGTGTAATTAAAGAAAATAAAAGTTAGAAAACATATGTAGTAGTTAATCTGTAGCACAATTTTCATTTGGTGAAGATTTTTTTCAGATTGTTTTGAGCTGTTTTTCAGGCTTTCATATGGAGGAAGATTTATGAGTATTTAAAGTGCTTTATAAATCTGACTTGCAATAAAGAAGAACTATGTGGAAATATGTGAATTTCCAATTTCTTTTTAGTACAGGTAGTCCTTGACTTACAACAGTTCATTTGGTGACCGTTCAAAGTTACAAAGCAACTGAAAATAGTCAATTATGACTATTTTTCATACTTACGACCATTGCAGCATCCCAGTAGCCATGTGATTTACATTCAGATGCTTGACGACCAACTTATATTTATGATGATTGCAGTGTTCAGGATCATTTTACGGCCTTCTGACAAGCAAAGTCAATGGAGAAACCAGATTCACTTAACAATCATGTTAACGAATTTAACAACTGCAGTGATTCATTTAACAAATGTGGCAAGAAAAATCATAAAATGGAAAAAAATTCACTTAACAATATACATTTTGGGCTCAATTGTGGTCATAAGTTGAAGACTACCTGTAGTCCAGGTGCATTCAAATTTGAACATTTAACAGATACTTAGAAGTGGGAGAAAAAGAATTTCGGTGTCATATGTTGCCAAAAGGAGGATTGCCACATGGTGATTAGTTGACAAAGCAAGAAAATTCATTGAATTAAACTTGACTGAGTGAGGGTTTTTAAGATATATAATTGTTTCATTTCTTTCTTTCACCTTTAGTCCAATTTAATACTCTGTATGAATGATCGCAAATTACCTCAGTAACCTAGCTTTCTCATCAGAAAATCATTAACAGTGAACAAGTAGCATGGCTAGATTTTCAATCTCTCTCTCCCTCCAAAACCAAGCAGACAAAACAATTTATTAATTTATTTCAACCCAATAGTCCATCTTCTAGATCAGTATTATTTTCACATTAATTATTAGGTGTTGAGGATGAGATTATGACAATGTTGTGTGTCTGAAAGTAGAGATTCCATTTAACAAAACATGACTGTGGGGTTAGGATTATGGACAAGTCTTAGATGAGGACGATTTGCCTCCAGAGCTCTAACACTGGACGTTTTTAAGAATAGATTGGGCAATCATTTTCCAAAATGGTAAAGGGTTTCCTGATTGTCCTAGAATACCTCCAAGGTTAATTTGTTATTCTGAGGAAAGTTTACTCCAATTGTAATTTAAAATCAAACTCTGTTCACATAATCAAAGTTCCCCTGATCAATCATTGGTAGATTCCAAGGAGAGGCATGCATGTCTTTGGCATGGGGATATAAAATCATTTTATTGCTTTTTAATACTTGTCTCCATCTTATAATGTCCTTTCTCACCAATAACGAGGATATATATTTTGTGAGTCAGGTGGGACAGGGAAGCCAATCACCATCAAGAGCATGGCACTAACTGAATCATTTTTGTGTCCGTGCAAACAAAGTCTCACCCTTTTTACATGTATCATGTGACTTTTTTTCTAAGTTTCATGTAAAGGTAAAGATTTTCCTGTCCAGTTGTTTGTGACTCTAGTACTCATCTCCTTTTCTTAGCCAAGAAAGCCAGTGTCGTCTGAAGACACTTCCATGGCTTTGTGACCTTCATGACTAAATGCCGAGGTGCATGAAACGTTGTTATCTTTCCATCAAAGTATCTATTTATCTATTTGCATTTGCATGCTTTCAAAATGCTAGGTGGGGTGAGTAACGAGAACTCACTGCATTGCACAGTGCTTGGGTTTCTTTCCATTTGTCAAGCTCAGCATCTTTAATTGTTGAGCCATCAGGCCTCCTAACTTACAGGTAGACACTCCTGAATAGAATATAGGCTTTTTTTACAAATCAAGTTCAGTTCCTTGGATTAAATTCAGTTACTTAAAATCTTACCAAAATAATTAGAGATATTATCTATGTTTGGAATTGGAATAAGCATTGGGTTTATTTAGTATCCGGATTTGAAACTACCAGGAAATGGTACAGCTGTAAATTAGACTAAAAAATGTTTTTCAAAATTACCATAAGAAAGTTAACATGGATCACTTTATATTGTTGCCAAAAAATCTGCATGGTCCTGTCCACAAAGCCACCAAGAGCTGAGCTTGAATCTAAGAAGATTTTATATATATTAAAATAATTAAAGGGTAGGAGTAATGATTTGAGAAATGGAAATGACATCTTAAAAAGTTATAGCACATCTAGTGCAGACAAGTACAGGCAAAGAAAAAGCTATTAGATCATATTAGACTTCTAGGATGTCATCTTTTCAAAAGAAAAGAATGCAGATTTGGGGGGAACAAAATGATTTGTAACAGTTTGACTCTGCCTTCTTTCAATATACATATAATGGGTATAGAGAGCAGTTTACCTCACGAGTGAAGGTGAATATACATGTCCCATAATGTTACAGGATCCAATATGGGTCTGTCACCAGTACAACAGTGCTTTCTGACTCGTGCTGGAGCCCATCTTTAGGGAAAATCTCTCTAGCTAAAGACAACCCAGATTGGATCCAGCAGCTTACCTCTTTATGTTGCACTGCATATACAATTGGAGTGATAAAATAACAGGAAGTTAGAGTTTTATCACTTCAAATATTAATCATGGATTGGCACACAAGATGAACCAGCCTATTAATTTATATAATTATTGACTTTTATGTTCTGTATTTGATTTGAAAGCACAGACATATTGTAGCTATTTCTGGTGTCAGAGGAGGAGAAAAATATCAGGCTTCATAGCAGGCAAGGTAGACTTTTATCAATGTCAGCTAGAGAACTTTTGATTAATGATTAACTTTCACCTATCTTGTGCTGCCTTTTCTTTACAACATTTAACAAATCACAGATATCAATAATATTCCTTTAACGCCTTGCAGAAACAATTGCACCCTGTTCTCAAAAAAGTAAAGTGGGAGGGAAGGAAGTTATATTGTCAGATATTTTCCATTTGTGTTGCTCTGAGGAAGATTGGATAGATTAATGATGAAACTCTTCAATGAATTTAAAGTACATCTTGGATGAGTTTATTAACTGATAGGACATTGAATCTAGATGAACCTGCATTTTTTTTTATTATTAAGCACACTCGGATGCTAAGCTACTGGACCCTGAGAATGAGATTAGCTTTAGATTAAAAGCCTCTTTATCTGTGAGGATAAAGGAATGAGTGTGATCTAGGCAGAGTAAAAATTGTACTTCTTTCTAAAAGGAATTCAGGTTCACAGACCTGCCTAGAAGCATACTGATTGTCTAGTCTTTGTGTGAAGTCTCGCTGAGATTGCTCAATGGCAAATGGGTTATATGTAACCCATCCCATTTTCTTTTCTATTATTTCATTTTCAAATGCATTAAAAAGATAGAAAAGGATAGTGCCAGGTATTAGTTAATATGCTCAATATTTTAATGGTAAAATTATAGAAGAAACTGGGAGAACTTTAATAGAAATTAACTCATTTTGATTGCAGCTAATACTTACAAACTATATGTATTTTATGGAATGTAAGATTCCAGAGGGGGTAAAACATGACACCTCAAATCATCCCCATGCAAAGAACTATAAAATTGAAATTTTCATTAAGCTTAACAGAGTAAATTCAAAATTATATTTTGTTTTTCTTTTTACAGCAGACTCAAGGATATCTTGTTTTCTTTCCTGTTATTTGGAAAAGTCTCAAGTGTCTGCCTTGCACTTATCAAGTTGCAGAGATACTGCTGATAAAAAAGAACCTAATCGTGGCTTTATGCAGAAATCACTGAAGCTATTGGACCAGCTAAAATCTTTTTAGTGGGAACAAATATGCCAGTCAGCTGAGCTTGCAGATTGAACATATTCAGGTATATCCACTTACTGACAGAAACCATAAACAAAAACAAAACACCAATGCAACCAGTAATGAAGGGCATGTAACCAAGTGAATTGTAGTAATAATGTCAAGTGATTAAAATAACCAGACAACCAGCATAGAATAAAGATCATTGTTCCAATCCTTGTAGTGGCAATAGGAACAGGGGAAAACTTTGCTCTATTCCTGAAAATTGTTACTGAAAAGCACACAAGTTGAAAGTAAACAACTTTCAGTTTTGATGAACTGTGCAGTAGGTGAGACATGGGATACACTGTAAACTCTAAATGTCATGTATAATAAAGTAGGCAGTAAAATAAAATGTGTGGCTACTTCCTCTTAGCAAATACATAAATGGTTGGCATAAAAGTACTATTAAATCTTTCATACATCAACATTGAAAGTAGGTCATTGGCCTCACTAACCTAATGTTATTCTGTCTTTGGCAGAAGTTATTCTAAAGATTTTTAGAAGTCTCCAAAGAGTTATAAATGGAGTTTTAAAAACAATGTTGAATCTATTGTACTGTATATCCAGATAAAGGACAGCTTGTTTAATGTCTTGCATAACTATACCAAGGCAACCAATATGAAAAATGGGGGCAGGGGACCCCCATACACACATAAAAAAGTAATTAATTATGATTTTCCACCCAAGAGCAGATGAACTTCTCAATGAGCCAGCAACTTGCTCCAAAACATTTGTCTCAACCAAAGTTTCCAGGGGAAATATATTTAGAAAGAAGAACATTCTAAATAGAGCAAAGAAATCACAATCAATTTCTAATTTTGAGTGAATAGTTTTCTAGTACATTGATTTAGACTAGAGTAAGCATGAAACTGAGTGCCAAGAGGCAGAAAACGTAGGATTTAATATTAAACAGTTTAATAGCACCATAAACCAAAGTGTTCCCATTGCATCTGGCCAATCTTATAATTGTATTGGAAGCATTTTGAACCCAGACTGTAACTTCATGCAATTATGATTTATAGGAAGACTTGAACTTTAAAGGATAAGTATATAAATGTCTTTACCTGCACTATTGAGAAGTCATTAATTGTATATTTATACTAGCAGCATCTTTTCTGGAGAAGCCAAATCTTCATTTTCAAATAGTGTATTTCCATGTTCTCAGGTAATGATCAGAGACTATAAAGAAGGATAACTCGGATTAACAGAAAATAAGTGTCATTTTAGGGAAAAGAAAAGTGAAAAAAGGTTAATCTGATTTAGCAAGACAGGATGAAATTCATGCTTAGACAAAGCTTGCCCAATTCCTTTAATGTAATATTTGAACCAAGTGGGAAGAAATAGACATTCTTGCTTCCCATGTTGCATGGGAATGTAATTTGGAAGTGCCCTTGGTATCACTTTCAACTATTGAAGAATATGAAGCTTTATAACAATCACAGTAATGGGTAGGTGATAGAATAAGTTTCCAGATTCTGCCATAACTGCTCATGGCAGTTCCAATAAAAAGTCACTTTCCAGGTAATAAAACTGATATAAAGGATCCCATAGAAAGAGCTTGAATATTTCGCATCCAAACATTGAAAGATGATACCTTGAACAAATGTTAAGAAACCTGGCCTAAAGCCTATTTTCAATGTTCTCTTCTTCAATGGCTTCTTTGGCTTCTTGCAGCAATCTTTTCCAATCTACTTTCTGAAATAGCAGGTTTTTCTTTCATCAGATACCCCTACATTCTGCTTTCAAGATGTGAAAGACCTCATATAAACAGTGGTTATGTTGTGTTTGGTAGTCCTAAATGCATCCACAAAGTTAGCCTTAACTAGAATGAAGTGAACCTGGCTGAGATCCACTTCAGGGTTGATAAATGCTTTCTTTATGGCTTATGAGTACTTCCTCTTTAATTACCTTACAAAAAGGCAGACCTAAACTTAAATTAGTCTTGCAGAAACTTCAACAGGACCATTCAAATTAGGTTACTTAACTTGAGAATTATATACCTGCATTCAGTGAGCCCACATTTTAGAGTGATGACATCAAATACCCCAGTAATGGAAAATAATCACTGTTACAGCAAAAAACCTCTCCAAGGTCAGAACTGCCAATGGGAATTGTATGAAATACTAATATAGAATTGATACTGATGTTTCTGAGTTTCTAGAAGATGAATTTATCTTCTGAGTTGCCAGGAGTTCAGCCACTATAATTTCATTAAGTCACATTTAATAGAAGAATCTAGCCTCCCACATTAATGCATTTATTTTTAACATGGCCAATATTTGGCTTTATGCAGAAATCAATTTTTGGGTCAGCTGAATTTTTATGGTGGAAGAAATATGCTGATCTTATAAATTCAATATATTCTAGTGAAGTTTTATTTTATTTCAACATTTTAACAAAGGTCATATGGTCATTAAATTCACATGTAATAATAAAAAAGTGTATAAAACATGTGTGCAGACCTTATCTAATTCACCCAGCATTATCTCTAGATGAGATGGTGGCACAGAAAAACCAATCAATCAATCAAACAATCAATCAAACAATCAATCAAATAAACAAACAAACCACCATATAATAATTACATTCCTTTAACCTTAAAAAATATCTTTCTTCTTAGTGGTTCAATAAGGAACTTTATATACAGAAATCATGCAGACCTATCTCTTAATTATTTTAAAATACAATTTGAGAGTGAGTTTCAGACTTATAGTCTCTAGAGTAAACATGAAGACATTGAAAAAAAATTGAAATACTTGGGCATATTTATACTTATAAATATCAGACTCATGAAGGCAATGGCTTTCTCTTTGATAGGAATGAATGTTTTGAAGCATGATAAAAAGAGTGTTGACATTTTGGAATATTGGAAAAGAGTACTGAAAATATCAGAAATAGCCAAGAAAATGAATGTATAATTGAACAAATTAACCCACAATTCTCACTTGAGGTCCAAATGACTGGGTTCAAATTATACTTTGTATGCATTAACTGTCAGGAGAATTTTACACTGTTGAGAAAGATGAAAGAAGAGGACAACCAGAAGCAAAATGATTGACTCAATTAAGTAGTGATGTACGCAGAATTGAAAGACCTGAAGGGCCAACTTGGGGACAGAGGTCTTGTTCTTTAATCTACACCTACATTTTAAAATATATGTACCAAACACATTACATGAAAGTACATATATAATGTAAGATATACCATATTTTTCGCTCTATAAGATGCACTCCCCCCCAAGTGGGTGTAAATGTCTGTGCATCTTATAGAGCAAATGTTGCCAAAATCCTATCCACCCACCAGCCCCCACCGTTCAGCCTCCCAGCAATATGCCTCCTTGCAGCAAACAGCAAACAGCCTGATCATGTTCAGCACAGCCTGATTTAGCAGAAGCAGTTGATTGGTGGTTGGATAGGCTGATCAGCTGTTCCAGGTTGCAGGGATCACTACCACCCATCACCGCCGTCACTGCCCATCGCTGCCACTGCCTATCGCTGCCTCTGCGCACCCCATTTTTTGCCTCCATGCACTCCATTTTTGGCCTCTGTGTGTCCCATTTTTAGCTTCCACATGTCCCGTTTTCATCCCATTCCAGGTGGCAGGGATTGCCACCACTGCCACCACCGATTGCCACCAATTGCTGCTGCTATCTCTGCCGTTTGGCAGTGATAGGCAGCGACGATCCCCACTGCCTGGAATGGGCTGAAAATGGGATGCGCAGAGGCCGAAAATGGGGTGTGCAGAGGTGGCGATAGGGGGCGGTGATGGGTGGTGACAGCGGTGATCGGCAGCAGAGATCCCCATAGCCTGGAACATCTGATTGGCGGTATTCCGGGAGGCTGACCCAACCTCCAATCAGTTGCTCATGCTAAATCAGCCTGTGCTGAACCTGACCAGGCTGTTTGCTGCAAGGAGGCAAATTGCTGGGAGGCAGAGGGAGATTTCCCCCCCTTGTTTTCTTCCCCAAAAGCTAGGTGCATCTTATTGTCCAGTGTTCTTATAGTGCGAAAAATACGGTAGTTTTGTCTCTATTTTTCTTGCTTACATCTTAAGTTGACCTGAGATCATTCAATCTTCAAAAAATCGAATTTATAATTGACATTTTTAGACCTATAAACCATAAAAAAGCAATTAAATAATTTTTTTGTCACAACTATCATGGATGCTATCATGAAAAAACGAATCAAAGCCTTGTGACTCTAAAAAGGAAATTTACTATAGTTCATTGATTTAGAAAAATGGAGTGATAAATGTTGATAAGTATATAGATAATACTTCCATAAAGTCATAACCATTTTATATAAAATAATAAATTTATAATTTCATCAAAATAATGTTTACAATACTTCTTTCTAGAAAAATGCATCATTATTAATAGATCTAATTTTGCAATTATTTTTTTAGTTAGGTCTCAAAAACATCTGTTAGCTATAACTGAAAATTCAACTTCCAACGTATTGTTTTAAGCTAAGATTTATATAAGAACTTCTTAAGTAGCAAATTGTTTTGTAATGTTGAGTCCAAGTATGTGATTGTGCAATTAAAATATGAAACTTGTTGTTCCCTGACTTCTTAGAACACGTTAACATTTTGTATCTAAAATCTACAAATAAAAATGTTTAAATATTAGGCATCAAAATAACTATTAATTATTATTTTTGCTTTTAAAATAATAATTGTAAGTGAATTTAAAAATACAAAGATAAACTAAATACACAAAAGTATAAAGTACAAAGAGAAAAAAAAAGAATAATAGATATTAAAAGGTGGAAAATATATAAAGAAATGACTTTTTGCATCAAAACAAGTCCAAACAATTTCAGTTACTTATCACTTTGTCTAACATTTAACCTAAAATCTCTTCATTCTGTATTAAATCTTTATCTATTAGCAAATAATAAAGCCTTATGATTCAATTGTAATCAGCAAAAGTCCATTAAGAGCTATTAGAAATCTCTCTTGTGTGTGTGTTATACAAGTAAATCAATTTCATATTTCTTTTGTTTACTTTACACAGTAACTTATCACTTTTTCTAAAAATACAAAATAAAATCTCCTTTCCAATTTCATATCTATTAACAAACCTCTTCCTGCTTCTTTAAAGAGTCACAGGGAATACCATGGCTTGCACGATCTGATCTGTAGTACTTGAATGTTTTCTAAGGCTTCATGACTGTTCTATGAAAATAGCAATAGCACTTAGATTTATATACCGCTCCATAATTCTTTCTCCAGAGGTGGTATTCAGCAGCTTCTGACCAGTTCTGGAGAACCAGTAATGGAAATTTTGAGTAGTTCGGAGAACCAGTAAATACCACCTCTGACTGGCCCTGCCCCCATCTCTCGAGTCCCAGCTGATTGGGAGGAAATGGGGATTTTGCAGTAATCTTCCCCTGGAGTGGGGAGGAAATGGATATTTTACAGTATCCTTCCCCTGGAGTGGGGCGAGAATAGAGATTTTACAATATCCTTCCCCTGCCACACCCAAGAAGCCATACCCACCAAGCCATGGCCACAGAACTGGTAGTAAATTGTCTGACAACATTTATTTTCTTATTTGTAATGATGAATTATTATTTTAATTTTTTTAAAAAAACATTACATTGAAAAATGTTCATCTTTACTTTTTGTATGGTTTCTGTTATTATTACTACAAAAAGAAAGAGATTTAATAAATTGTTTTCCAGAGAAATTTAGTAATAACGCATTCCACCTAAATTCAAGTATTTGTATATTGTTTTGTTTTATGATTATTCCAAAAAGTTTTTGTTTAAAATAAGTTGGATAAAATGTTTACTGGCTCTTAAACAGTTACTACATATTATTTCTATTGCTCAATATATATTTTTTCTATTGAAAGCTTTATTACATTGAAAAAGGAAGTATACTTGTTAACATAAACATTTATCCCAAAGAAATTAATAATCACCAATATATTTTTACTGAAAATATAAACCAGTTTCTATATTAAATATAATGGTCATATAGTCCTTGCTTAGTGACCATTCATTAATTGACTTTTTAAAGTTGCGATTACATTAAACGAGGAGAGTTAGGATGGTTTTCAAAGGTAAGGGTCTCAAAGTTGTGATTTGGGTCCTTGGCAACCGGCACGTAATTTAATGGTTGCAGAGTTCCTTGGCCATATTATCTCCATTTGTCACCTTCACTGTTGGCTTCCAACAAACAAAGCCAATGGAGAAGACGGCAGGAAGTCATGGTAAAGTGATGTCATGCCTAATGATCATGCATGATTTACCTATTGACTGTAACTGGTATTGATGTTGCAAATCAGGGTGATTTTTCATTTTATAACCACATTGCTTAATTATGGAGTTCTGGCTCCATTTCTGGTGGTTAACTGAGGACTATCTATATTTACAGAGCAGCATTTTCTTCAAGATAAAACACATTGATGCATCTGTAAATGAATTGTTATGTAATATCTTCATCCCACTACATCAGTCCATCCCACCCAGTCAGGCAGGAAAACCGTATTGTTGACCCCATCAGTCAAAGAATTCTAACAGGCAGGGTCCAAAAGAGAGTCTTCTGCTCCCTTGCCCCCACTCTATGGAATGTCCTCTCCCCAGTGGTGAGACAGGCTACCACTCTCTTTGCCTTCCATAAAGGCATAAAAACATGATTTTGTGGCCTTGCTTTGGGCATGCAGAGAAACACACAGCGATGGGACTACTTTACTTTACTTTACTTTATTCACACTTATAGACCGCCCCCTCTCCCAAAAGGGACTCGGGGCGGTGTACAGTCAATACATAAAAATACATAGAATGCATAAATAGTTAAAGACTTAGATACTTAGATGGAGGAGGTTAAAAGAACTGTACATTAAAGTAAAGTATTTAAAATACAATCTTTAAAAACCCCTAAAAAATACCCCGAAAGTTGAATTTAAAATAGTTCCCCTAAAATACCAGTTAAAATATATCTGCCAGGAGATAAAAGTTATGAGTGTGCCAGGCCAGCTAATCGAAACAGGTGAGTCTTTAGTTTTTGTCGGAAGGAGCGGAAGTCGGTGGTGGTTCTAATGTCGGGGGGGAGGTCATTCCAGAGGGTTGGGCCCATCACAGAGAAGGCCCTACTCCTAGGTGTCGCCTGTTGGCATTGCCTGGTGGACGGCACCAGGAGAAGTCCCTCCCTGTGAGAGCGGATTGGTCGCAGGGATGTGTGCGGCAGGATGCGATCCCGCAGGTAGCTAGGTCCTGTGCCACGGAGCGCTTTGAAGATGGTAATCAACACCTTGAAACGCACCCGAAAAACCACAGGCAGCCAGTGCAGCTCGTGCAGGAGAGGTGTTACGTGGGAGTACTTAGTACTCCCCATGATAGCCCGCGCGGCTGCGTTCTGGACTAGCTGTAGTCTTCGGGTGCGTCCCAAGGGAAGCCCCATGTAGAGAGCATTGCAGTAGTCCAGGCGAGACGTCACCAGCGCATGAGTGACCGTGTGTAAGGCATCCCGGTCCAGTAGGGGGCGCAATTGGCGCACCAGGCGAACCTGGTGGAACGCCCCCCTTGCCACGGCTGCCACATGGTCGTCCATCGACAGCCGGGCATCTAGGAGGACACCCAAATTGCGCGCCCGTTCCACAGGAGGCAATTGTTCGCCCCCTATGGCCAGTGATGGAGTCAACTGGCTGAACCGAGGTGCCGGTAACCACAGCCACTCAGTCTTGGAGGGGTTGAGTTTGAGTCTGTTGTCCCCCATCCAGACCCCGACGGCTTCCAAACACCGGGACATCACTTCGACAGCCTCGTTGGGGTGGTTTGGGGTTGAAATGTACAGCTGAGTATCATCAGCGTACAGATGATACTCAACCCCAAAACCACGGATGATCTCCCCCAGTGGCTTCACATATGCGTTGAACAGAAGGGGCGAGAGGACCGACCTCTGTGGCACCCCACAAGTGAGTGGCCTCAAGGTCGACCTCTGCCCCCCTGCCAACACACATTGCGTCCGGCCGGAGAGGTAGGAGCCGAACCACCGCAAAACGGTGCCTCCGACTCCCATCCCCTCCAGCCGGCGCAATAGGATACCATGGTCGATGGTATCAAAAGCCGCTGACAGATCTAATAGGACCAGGATAGAGGAACAACCCCTATCTCTGGCCCTCCAGAGATCATCAACCAACGCGACCATGGCCATCTCCGTGCTGTGCCCGGGTCGGAAGCCGGACTGGCGTGGGTCTAGATCAGTGGTGGGTTTCAAATTTTTTTGGAACCTACTCTGTGGGTGTGGCCTCCTTTGCTGGAGTGGCTTGCTGGCCATGTGACCTGGTGGGAGTGGCTTGGCAGTCATGTGACCAGGTGGGCATGGCTAACTTGGAAAATGTGGTGAAACTCACTTAACGATGCTCTTGCTTAGCAACCAAAATTTTGGGCTCAATTGTGGTCATAAGTTCTTTTTCTTTCTTTCTTTCATCTCTCTCTCCCACTTTCTTTTTTTCTTTTTCTTTCTCTCTCTCTCTCTGGCTCTTTGTCTCTCCCTCCCTCCCTCCCTCTCTGTCTCCCTCTGTCATTTTCTCTGGGTGTCTATCTGTCTGTCTCTCTCTCTGTATCTCTGTCTCTCTCTCCTCCTTCCCCCATCTCTGTCACTCTGTGTGTGTGTGTCTGTCTGTCTCTCACTCACTCTGTGTGTGTGTGTGTGTGTCTGTCTCTGTCTCTCCCTCTGTCTCTCTCCCCTCCCTTCCCCTCTCTCTGTCACTCTGTGTATGTGGGTGTGTCTGTCTCTCACTCATTCACTTAATCACTCACTCTGTGTGTGTCTCTCTGTCTGTCTATCTTTCTCTCCCTCCCTCCCCCTCTCTGTCTCTCTCTGTCTGTGTGTGTGTGTGTGTGTCTGTCAGTCTCTCTCTGATTCCCTCCCTCACTCCCTCTCTCTGTTCCTCTCTCTGTCTGTCTGTCTGTCTGTCTCACTCACACACACACACTGTGGTCACCTTGTTGAGTGTTCCAATCACATTTGAAACACTCAACAACTGGCTTGCATTTATGGTATTTTGCAGCATTCTGCAGTCATAGGACCAAAATATATGGTTAAAAGCAGGGTCCCCCCTCATGTTCCTCATCTTCCCGGATGACCCCCGGAATCATCGCTGGCTGCGCAGAGCCTTGCCACTGCTCCACGCCGTGGAAAACATAGGCGCAATTACAGCTCGGAGCAGGAGCAAAGCCCCTTTCCCAACTGGCCCTTCCTCCCTCAGAACGCTTCGGAGGGAAGTGTCTGCAAAAGCCCAGGCAAGTGACAACAAGTTCCCGCCGTTACGAAGTCTCAGAGGCTGTAATTTTCTGAGCTGTACGCGCGCACCTGTTTTCCACGGCGTGGAGCAGCAGCGAGGCTCTGCGAGGCGAGCGATGATTGCGGAGGCCGTCAACGGTCCCCCCTCGCATTCCTCGTCTTCCCGGATGGCATCCTGAGTCATTGCCGGCCACGCAGAATCTCGCCGCTGCTCCACGCTGTGGAAAACAGGCGCGTGCGCACAGCTCAGAAAATTACAGCCTCCGAGACTTCGTAACGGTGGGAACTTGTTGTCACTCACCCGGGCTTCTGCAGAAGCTTCCCTCCGAAGCCTTCCGAGGGAGGAAGGGCCAGTTGGGAAAGGGGCTTTGCTCCTGCTCCGGGCTGTAATTGCGCCTATGTTTTCCACGGAGTGGGGCCGCGGCCAGAAGACAAGAAACATGAGGTAGCGCAGCAGTGGCGGCGGGGAGTCAGCCCCGATGCAAAAAACGCCAAGGGGGCGGGGCAGGAAATTACTTCCGGGTTCATTCGTCAACCAGATCGCGCGATCCAGTGCGATCCGGTAGAAACCCACCACTGGTCTAGATATTCGGATTCGTCAAGGTGTCGTGGAAATTGCTGTGCCACCACATTCTCTACAACCTTCGCTAAAAAGGGAAGGTTGGAGACTGGACGATAATTAGCTAGCTCCATCGGGTCAAGTAAAGGCCTCTTGAGTAAGGGCCTCACCACCGCTTCTTTCAAAGCGGTTGGTAAGGATCCCTCGCCCAACGAGGCGTTCACCAGGCCCAGGAGCCAGCCTCGTGTCACCTCCCAGGATGCCAGTATCAGCCAGGAGGGACACGGGTCCATTAAACATGTGGTGGGTCGCAGCCGTCCACGTAACCTGTCCAAATCCTCGGGGGCAACAGAATCAAACTCCTCCCAGAATGGTCTCACAAGACTCACTGTTGACGGCTCCCCTGGTCCACTGAAGGGGGCCCATCCGCTCCGGATCTGAGCGACTTTGTCCTGCAGATATTCCCCAAACTCCTCTGCTCTGCCATGCAAAGGGGCTTCCTGCGTCCTCTGCGATAAGAGGGAGCGGGTTACCCGAAACAGGGCGGCAGGGCGGTTATCGGCGGACGCAATAAGAGCGGCACAATGTCTGCGTTTGGCCGCTCTTAATGCCACAAGGTAGGTCTTACCTGTGTTTGGTCAGATTCGGAGCGTGAGGACCTCCACCTGCTCTCTAGACGTCTCCTATGGCGCTTCATCATCCTCAGGTCCTTGGTATACCAAGGAGCCCAGGTGAGTCGCTGCCGTAGGAGAGGTCGCAAAGGCGCAACCCGGTCCAAGGCCCCAGCCGCCGCCCTATTCCAGGTGGTCACTAGGTCCTCCGACCGAGAGCGGGTCAGGGCTACAGGTAGTGGCCCAAGCTCCATCTGGAACCTATCCGGTTCCATCAGGTGCCTGGGGCGGTACCAACTTGGACAGTCTGGTTCCGCCTCCTCGCGGTGGGGGGTAGCGCCAGGGAAGTCCAGCCGGAGAGATGAGTGATCTGACCATGACAGGGGGGTAATAACTAAATCCCCTATTCCCAGATCACTCGTCCACTGCTCAGATACAAAAACAAGGTCCAGTGTGTGGCCACCTTCGTGTGTGGGGCCCTGAATTAATTGGGTCAGGTCCATGGCCGTCATGGAAGCCATGAACTCCCGAGCTACCTCAGATGCTTTCCCCATCGACGGCAAGTTGAAATCCCCCATAACCAGAAGTTTGGGGATCTCAACTGCCGTCTCTGAGATCAGCTCGAGGAGCTCGGGCAGGGCTGCTGCTGCATAGCGAGGAGCCAAGTATACAATCAGCAGACCCCACTGCCTCCCTGGGCACCATTTCACACCAAGGGACTCACACCCGGGTATCTGAGGAACAGTGAACTCCCTCGGCTCCAAACATTCCCGTATAACTACCGCCACCCCGCCACCCTTACCCAGGGCCCGGGGCTGATGGAATGCCCGGAAACCCGGTGGGCACATTTCCACGAGGGGTAAACCACCCTCGTGGCCCAGCCAGGTCTCCGTTATCCCTGCAAGGTCCAGCTCCCCCTCTAAGATCAACTCAGTGATGAGGGGGGCCTTGTTGGTCATGGACCTTGCATTGCAAAGCATCAGCCGCAGGCCCTGGCTCTGTAGTTCCTGGCCACCTAGACTGCGGGGGTTGGTACAAACGACCGGGTGTAACCAGCAGCCGCGGTCTCCCAACCGACCTTGTGATCTTCTCCTGTCCTCGCATCCCCCCCTCCCCGCGACCGTTGTAATAAAACAACCCTCTGTTAAAATAGCTTTTTCCCTCCCCCCCCACCACACTCACTTCCCTCCTGGACTCACCTGTTCGCCTGGCACTGGCTCCCCTCCCGGCCTGATTAACCCCCCCCCCCCCCACCCTGGAACCCCCTAAAAAAGATACAAAGCATTTTGTTAAAAATCCCCTTAGCTTCCGCTTCCTCCACCTCTCGGGGTTCACAAACCCATCATCAAGGCGGGCCCTTGAGAGAGCCAAGGGCCATGCCTGCGAGAGAGGGGCCTCCCGCAGGCAGAGCAGGTCTGACCTCAAGTAAATTGTTAAAAAACCCCGGTGGAGTCAAGGTACTGCTGATGGTAAATTAATAGACAGTGGGTCGGGGTCTCAGCAGGAAGTAGGAGGCAGTGTCCTGTTTGTGCTTGGATGAGGGAGGGGGGGCAGAAAGTGATCAGATGTCCAGATATCCAAATGGTAAAAAGATGGCAAAGATGACAAAAGATGGGTGGTAGTCCAAGGTGGTCCCAGGTGGGTGTGAGGTGGGTGTGAGTTTATAGATAGTTTATAGATAAAGATCTAGGGTCCTCACTGGGTGGGGGGGGCGTTTTTGGCCCAGGCGTTCTTGGCCCAGGCACCGCTCCGGCCTATCCATGAAGGACTTCCTATGGCCTCTGGTGTTCTAGACAACCCCCAACCATTGTCCTGCATCTTCACACTCTCTCCTGGCTCCCATCCAGCAAACCCGGTGGGCACATTCCACCCTGGGTCTCACCCAGCGCTCCGATGTTCCTGGTGCCAAGCTCTCGGTGTTCCTGGTGCCAAGCTCTCGGCTCTCGGCGTTTTCTGCTGGCGCTGGCAGGCCTGAGGGCACGGGAGCCGCCGGGAGACGACAAAAGCCTCAGTGGAGCCCCTGGCAGCAGCGTCACTCCTCTCACTCATCCCCATCTGCTTCTCCCGGCTGCTTAGATATTATCAGCCTCTCTCTCCTCACCAGTCTCTCTCTCTCCGCCGCCGCACGCCGCACGCCGCGCGCCGTCGCCGTCGCCATTACTTTATGGCTTTCTGCCCCGCCTTCCGCCTACTGCCTTCCCTTCGGCTTTTCCTCCGACCTCCCCAACCACCCTGGCGGACCAAAAACGGGTCCAAAACAAGCCGGGTGGTCGAACTGTCAGACTCTCGGCCCTCAGATGGAATGAGGGCCGGCTGCAGTCCCTTCCTCTGTCGGGAGCTCCATAGCGTTCTCCTCGGAGCTCAGGAGGCGACCGCCATCGCCGGAAGCTCCTCCTCCTTTTCCACTGTAGACACAGGCTGCTTATCTCCCCACCCCAAACAGGAGAGAAACGCACAGAACGGTGCAAACTGGGAAGCCGGTGAATCAAAGGCACAAGAGGCGCAGCCAGGAGAGTCACACGGGTGCCAACACACTCTCTACCTCCCCTCACGGCCCAGCCCGTATCCTCTACTTCTAAGACCGCTTTTCATGTTCCCTTCTTTTCCTCCTTTCTGGGGCTTTCTCAACTCCGGCTATGACTTTTCCAGCCTTTCCCCTCCATGCAGCCCAGTCCCTCCTTCAGGGGTCTAAACCACGGTTCATTCATTACATCACTGGCTGAGCTCACAAATCCACAAAACCATAAACCAGAATTGAAACTACGACGGCCGAGTTCATCTCAGGCGCGAAGACAAACCAAATCAGCCCGATTAACGCTTATTGGGGCGTTCCGGGGCGACCGCAGCTGCAGGGCGCCTTCCGCATCCCGCTCCCTATTCAGAGGGACTTCCTCGGCCGCCTTCTCCTGGAGCAGCCCTGCCTCGCCTTCCTCCGCTCCCCCCCACCCCAACTAGTTAGCACATTGAAAGCCCTTATCCACCTTTTAATTTTTAACATTTCTTGCCTCTTTTAAATGTGATATACTGTTTTTATGCTTTCAATATTTTATTGGATACTGCCCATTGTCCTCTGTGAGGGAGATGTGTGATTCTTAAATATGATAAATAAATAACAACAACAGGTTTCTTGTTATTTGATTCTTCATAGCAATAATAAAAAGACTCCTTTAAAACAAGCTAGCATCTTTAGAGTAATGGCAAAAAATATTAGGTTAAATATGAAAGCTAATAATTCTCTTTTCTCTACATCAAATACTGGATTTTTAAAAAGGCAGATATCTATAGTTGTAATGCACTATAACTTTTGTGTAGTTTACTGTAGTTTTTTATCAGATTTTCTGAAGATCTATTTTGTATATATCCATCATTGGCAAAAGTGGAAATGAACAAAAATACTAAAATAATTTGAGAAAGAAATGAAATATATGAGATTGTTAGTGCATCTAGAGATTACCATGGTCTACAAACTAGTTATTGGGTGGGACATAAGCACTTTAGAGGGTCTAAAAAAAAGTAAGATTCAGTGTAAAAATGTCAACACCATAGCCACTAACCATTTTATTAAAAGCTGCTACTATTTATTACTAAATATAATTTTAACCGCCTACATTTATTATTCCTTTGGTCCTTTGATATTTTCCTTTCTGTCCCCTTCAAGATAACATTCCATGTGTTTAACAGAACCTATAAAGACATACTATATAATATTAATTTGTTGGTCTTGATAATAGGAAGGAGTTTTTCTTGTTTTATTGAAGTAGTCTAGTATATCTATCCATCTGGAAAACTTTATAGCTTTTAAATACATTTTCATGAATTACCATTTTGTGAAAGACCAACTGGAGTAACCCCTAGCTCTATAAGATAAATATTATTACAATCATTTCAGTACTAGCTATGGTGTTATGCACAATTCTGAAGAAGGTTAAAAACTAAACAAACCGATGTTCTAAATACCTAAATTCAAGCTTATTATCAGAAAATCTATTTAAAAATCCATCATTTTTTCTCTTTCTAAACTCAGAACCTAACATAACAGTTTCTAGTTTATCATATCCTATTTCTCTTCTTCTCCTTACAACTTCAAGATTTCAATATACAATAAAGGCAGAAAAGGGCAGATAAGTTATTCAGAGTGGTCAAAACCAAATATTCATGTTTGTCATGAAAAGCAATACTGGGCTACTACGGATTTGCCCAGGTTCAGAAGAACCCATAGCTAATGTTATGGCTGGTTCAGAGAACCTCCAAATCCCACCCCTGGCTGGCTCCCCCCTCCCCCCCAGTAGTCTCTCAGCGGTCCGTTTTAGATGTAAGGTAAGTGTAGGGCCCACGTGGAGGCTCAGGGAGGGGGAAAAATGAGCCTACCGGAAGTTTGGGAAGGCTGGAAACAGGCCCATTTCCAGTCTCCGGAGGATCTCCGGAGCCCAGGGGAGCCAATTTTCACCCTCCCTGAGGCTCGAGGAAAGCCTCTGGAACCTGGGGAAGGTGAAAATGCCCCTCGCCATGGTGCAGAAGGCCGACTAGGCCAGGCCGACCATGGCCATGCCCACCCGGGCAGAGAACCAATGATTGGGAAAAATACAGAAAAAAGAAGTGCAGTCTACAATGTTGCAATGTCACAGAATTTTCATGCTATTTAGGAACAGTTTTACTCAGTTCCATTTTTAGCTGGAGAATCCAGAACTTTCTTCCCAGATTCTAGTATTGCAGAAAGTCATCACCTACACCCCCTTCAATGAAATATTTTGAGGAATATTAAAAAGGCAGAATATTATATTTCCCTAAATGAGAAATGGAGAAACATGGTTTTTTAGAGGCAGGAAGCAGCCCATCTCCCAAGCAGAAACCGAGGAGGCAGCTTTTAGAAATGCAGATTTGGTAATCCATTCAAGGCAGGATATTTTGAAACTCCCTCCAGCAAAGTCTGAACAAAGGCAGAATGGTAAGATTAGCCCCTCACTCAAGATCCAAAACAGGACAAAGGCCATTAAGCCACAATAGGAACTACACAACACCCATTCATAACACAAGCTTCTTCATTGCGCCATCCCAGAGCAGTCCAAATTTCACCTGGGAGCTCAGATAAACAATAAACCAGGGGCTGACCAGATTAGCTCAGCAAGCAGCTAGGATTTGCATTTTCTCTTTTGTCTATAAAGCCATCTATGATCCCTACATAACCCCTACATGATCCCATAGGAATCTGACAACAGCCAATAGAATACATGTTATTGCACAGGACAGGGTAGCTGAAATACAAAGCTGAAAGAAAGTATAAAAGCCACCCGCTCTCAACTCCACTTTGTCAGCTGCCCAGGATCAAATGTGGTTCTGTTTCATCAATAAATCATCTTTCCAATCAGCCTCCATATTTCCAGTGTCTTTCTCCCAGCTTGGAACTGAACCAGATGGATATTTCTTCCAACAGTATTATTACTTATATGTTTAGAATATCTTTTTGATCTTTTCTCTATTTGTATACTCCATTGGCAGTCCACATTTTGAAATAATGAGACTATTTTGAAGGCTTTGTATCCTCTTTCTAATATAATAAGAACTCAACCATTCTAGTTAAAAACTGCTAGTATGTTACTTTGGAACAGATAGATGCATTTGCACAGAAAACAGCAGCTTTCTGTAAGGTTCTATCTCATGGAATGTAGTAAACATTATTTGTGGGGAAAGGAATTACATCTGTTACAAAGCTAATGCTGTTATCTTTTTTCACATCTCTATTAATATTACTCAATTATCCTAATGGATATTCAACAAAGTTTGTTAGGGATGTAACCCTAGGCTTGGCTTGGCAATGTATATAAGCTATGATTACTTTACTGTTACTTTAAATGCTTAACAGATGTAATTGGCTTGTTACCTCAAGCAGCCATAAGAGGGAGCCAGAATGGTTGTTAGATCTCTCTCTCTGTTTTGTTAGAAGCTGGTTGGTGTATACTGAGGTATTGTGGTTTTCTACTGTTTAGCTATACTTTGTGTGTTAGACTGACTATTTTGATAACTGAATTATTGAACCGTGTATGACTTGGACTGTTAACCACACTCTGAATACCTCTATATTTCTACATAGTAAACTCCTATATTTTTATACTATTCAGTGTCTCTGTATGCTGGTTTGTGTGTGTTCTACCATATCACTCTCATTACGCTTCTCTGCATACTCGCTCTCCCAATGGGGAGCTTAATTACTTAACACTGGTTATGGGCCCAGAGTGTACCAGATGTAGCTAAAGAGAGAGTTGGTGTTGATACGCATTACCGTATACAGATAGCTGTTTAGTTTGTAAATGTTTATTATTATGGAGAAGATGGCACACGTACCATCAGCAAGTTTATCACTGATAACCCAGTTTCCTGGTCAATGAAGTGCAGCTTACTCCTGCGTACTGAGGGATTGTGGGATGCTGTACAGAATCCACCGGACGTGACTTCTTGGAATCCAGATGTCGAGGATGATGCCAAGAAGATAGCAGAGTTTCAAAGATGCAACGAACGAGCATTGTGTATAATTGGTCTAACGTTGACTGACCAACAGTTAGTTCATATTCGTGGGGAGAATTCTGCAGCAAGAAGTTGGGAGAATTTGAAGAAGATATATGTAAGTGACACTGTAGGTGCACATATACATCTTACCCGCAAACTGTTTAGGGCACATCTTCTGAAGGGTGGAGATATGTTAGCTCATTTAAACTTTATGAAAGGAGTTTTCCAAGAGCTACATGAAAAGAACTTATTTTCTCAGAGTTACATCAAATTTACATCATTCTGTCATCACTGGATGAGAGTTATGATGATTTTGTATTGTCCCTCAAGGTCCTAACCCAAAATGAACTAACATTGACTGACATAACTTCACGCCTGTTGGAAGAGTCCAGAAGAAGTTTGGAAAGAGAGCAACTGAGAGAGAAACCACCACAACATGAAGAGTCACCTTCAACTGCCTATACTGTTAGAAAATGTTCTCATTACGCTTCTCTGCATACTCGCTCTCCCAATGGGGAGCTTAATTACTTAACAAAGTTTAACTAAGTACTATCTATAATATTATGTGTGCTATGTTAGGGCATATTGCAGGCATTGCAGCTCTCTATGATTGCCAATCTATACAGAGGTAATATCAATAATGATATATAGCAGAGACTATCAATTTTGGGAGAGCCTCATGAAACAGTTCTCTACTACCAAGAAAGTCACTCAAATCCAATATGATTTTGGTGAGATCCTGTCAAATTTAGGTCCACTTTTTGAGTAAGATACATTAGAATTCAGGTATGAATGATACCCACCTAACAGTTTGAAAGCATAAATAGGTACCACTTTAGTGGGAAGGTAACAGCATTCTGGATGCCTTGGCGTACAGTCGTGCTGGCCACATGACCACAGAAATGTGTTTGGACAATGCTGGCTGTCTCAGCTAAGAAATGAAGATGAGCACTGCCCCCTAAAGTTGATCACACCTGGGCAACACCTGGACATCTGAGCAAGAGGAATTTTTTACCTTTATTAATGGTAAAATAATAATTAAAAATAAACTTGTTTATAGATACTTTTTCAGATTATAATGGGCAAATAATTGCTTTGGCTGGATCAGGATACTTGGTTTAACATTAGTCAAAAACATATTTCTAACGTGTATCTCAGTAATGCCTATTTGTGCCAGACATTTACTACAGGGAAAAAAATGTCTAGAAAGCATATAGGTAGTTCTCGATTTATGACCACAATTGAGCCCAAAATTAATTGAGAAATTTGTTAAGTGAATTTTGCCCCATTTTAGAACTTTTGTTGCCATATTTGTTAAGTGAATCACTGCAGTTGTTGAGTTAGTAACACGGTTGCTAAGTGAATCTGGCTTCCCCCTTGACTTTGCTTGTCAGAAGGTTGCAAAAGGAGATCACAAGACCCCAGCTCACTGCAACAATCATAAATAAGAACCACGTCAAACATCCAAATATAAGTCATGTGACCTTGGAGATGCTGCAACGGTCATAAGTGTGAAAAATGGTAATAAGTCACTTTTTTTTAGTGGTGGTGTAACTTTGAATAGTTACTAAATGAACTGTTGTAACTCAAGGACAGGGGTGGGTTCCTGCCAGTTCTAACCTCTTCTATAAAATCTACAGTGCTGTTTAGAACCGGTTCCAGCTCCCTCCCCCCGCCCGTCCGCACATCATCAAGATGAAGAG
This sequence comes from Natrix helvetica, assembly GCF_964273705.1. Taxonomy (NCBI): domain Eukaryota; kingdom Metazoa; phylum Chordata; class Lepidosauria; order Squamata; family Natricidae; genus Natrix; species Natrix helvetica. The sequence goes on along the minus strand of NC_138549.1, from coordinate 44,252,816 downwards.
CGAGAGGAGGAATTCCCGGAGTTGAAGTCCACAAGTCTTAAAGCTGTCAAGTTTGAACACCCCTGGGTTTTTTTTCCTAAAGGGTTAGGGGTGCAAGGGTCTTGTAACTTGACAGCTTTAAGACTTGTGTGCTTCAAATGCCAGAGTTTCTGAGCCAACATTTTGGTTGCTAAGCAAGAGCGTTGTTAAGTGAGTTTCACCACATTTTACAAGTTGGCCATGCCCACCCAGTCACATGGCCGGCAAGCCACTCCCACAAAGCAGGACACACTTACAGGAGAGGTTCTAAAAATTTTTTGAAACCCACCACTGCTCAAGGGCTACCTGTAATTAATTAGAAATAAAACATAAATTCCAAATGTGTTGTTCTTGAAATATATTTTCACTTTGTCAAAATTCAGAACCAAGAAATTATCCTGCAAAATAGAAATTCAGAAGAAAAAGAGAAGAAAAGACTGCCAAATGTGAGGTAGCCATGCGTGGAAAGGGAAAGAAGGAGAGAGAGGAAATGGTGTGTGTGTGTATGGCCTGTGTAGGTATATATGCCAAAGGTGAATATGGGACAGGAAACCTGTTAGCCTTGTTCTGCTACGTAGTTTATACCTGCTATTTAGATGTAGCAATAGCCTATCATGCCATTTATACATACTAGAAACAGGTGTACAGAAGCAGCTCCAAACAAACCAGGCAAGTCATTTTATGTAGGATTAGAAAAAAAGGATACAAAGAAAAGTTTAGTGGAATGCAATGGATTAGCTATTGTGTTATTGGAAATCCAAAAGAACATAGCATTATAGAAAGGAGAAAATGCTAAGTATGTCTCTGCCCTAAAATGTGATCCATCACATTGGACCTTCTGTTGGAGAAGTACACATGCAGCAGGAACATTATTATTTTACAAATGAAGGTGAATCTATGTGTCCCAGGATAATGTTGCAGAATCCAATCTGGGTTGGTCACTGGGACCAGAGTCACATCATTCACACAATTTCTGACAACCCAGTGACTGACCTAGATTGGATCCTGCATTATTATTTGAAATACAAGAGAGAAAAATCAACATACAGGTCTTATTACTTGTGGGAATCTTAAGGAAATAGACACTATTTAAGAAGAAAACTGGATTTTATAAACAGCTTATAATCAGGCATCTAAAAATGCAGGTTAATGAACTTTTAAAAAAATTCTCAGATTGCATTAGGCAAGCTATATACTAGTTGAGAGAAGACAGTTTCAAGTTTCAACAAAGCTGGGATCATTGCCTTTGTCCTAAATGCTTTGCAGAATTTTTATATTACTGATTCACTTGAATGAATTTTGCCCCAAGCATTACAGTCTTGGAAAATGCTTCATGTGTTCTTTTCCCTATGCTTTCTATGCTGCTACAAGCAACACCAAGTATTTTATTGGGACACAGTGCAGTGATCAACAATAATCTTTTTCCCAGAATGAACTTTATTTTGCTGTTTGTATGGCAATTTCCTATTTTCTATGGAAATTGGATTGATTTTATAATTCAAGTTTATAATTTTCTTAGACAACAAAAACAGGAAAAAAAATGCTGCTAGCATTAGTACATCCTGATCCAATTATTATTGGTTGTGGGTTTCAGGAAAGTATTTACCGTATTACCTTAGTAAAGGGCTCCTAGGGTGAGCCGAAAGACAGAAAAGGGAAGCAGTATGCTCCCTCCCATATTTGGGCATACCAGGGGTTGTGACACAATACATACCTATTTCCCTGGCTTAGCTGATAAAGGAGGAGAGCCTGTGGCTTAGTGGCTATTACAACTGCCTGATATGTAATACAGCCCAGGTTCGATTCCCAGTAAGGGTATTGCTAACTGATGAGAGCTAAATAGCTTGAAATAGATCTATACCAGTCTCCCTTTATTTATTTATCAGCACAAATGCAACACAAATGTAACAAAGACAACATTTAAAAAATGGCTTTCTGCCTGGATGGCTCCTAGGGTGAGCCAAACGCTAATAAAGATGACATATTGATTTATACTGAAACCATGGCAAAGCATGTGAAATTGGTGAGGGCAGTACTGAAAAAGCTTCTAGCCACTGAGTTATACACTAAGCTCTCCAAATGTGAGTTCCATCAAAGTAACATTGACTACCAGGGCTACCATATCTCTCATGAAGGGATAGAGATGGATCCTGAGAAGGTCCAAGCCACATTATACTGGGCTCCACCTCACACCCAAAAGCAACTGCAAAGCTTCCTGGGGTTCGGCAACTTTTATCACCAATTTACACATTCATTTGCCCAAATCTCTCTCCCCATTACCAACTTGTTAAAAATGAAAGGTGGGGTGTGTGTGTAAACCCAAACCCATCTAGCTGCTGAAATGGAGAATGGAATGCCAAACAGCATTAGAAAAAGTTAAATGCCTATTTGAGGCTGAGCCAGTGTCGAAACACCAAGACCCAAATGCCCCATTCGTCATTCAAGCAGGTACCAGTGATGTAGATGTAGGTGCAGTAGTCTTACAGAAAAATAAACAGGGAATCCTACAACTATGAGCATACACTTCCAGAAAACTCACCAAATGAGCAATGGTAGGCAGTCTGGGAAAAAGAGACATGCTGAGGTCACTAACTTGGTGGCACTTTCTGGGGTGGGGGAAAAGCACCTTTTGAGGTTTGGACTGATAACAAAAACCTAGAAGTTCTAAAATCCTGTAGGAGGTTGTTTCGCAAACAAGTACGCTGGGCTCAATACTTTAATCAGTTTAATTTTACTTTGCAGTACATTCCAGGAGAAAAAAAATCTTGGCAGATGCCCTGTCCAAGATGCCACAATGCAAAAGCACCAAGACAAAGGTGATCTGGCCAATCATTTCATCCCGCCAACTTGCTACATCAGTACAATTGCATAAGAAAAAATGAAGTCTCAAATAGGGCATAGAAACAACCCTAAAGGTGCCACTAGAGAATGACAAGTGGTTTCAAGCCCATAGAAATAAATGCACGATTCGAGATGGTTTAGCCTGGGTAGAGAGTAAATTGTACATCCCTTCAAGCCAATGATTACTGGCACTAGAAAAGGGTCATGACTCTAAAACTGCCAGGCATTTCGGGTTTGTAAAAACTTCACACCTGATCAAAAAACAGTTTTGGTGGCCATCACTTAAAAAAGGACATGGAATGCAGTGTAGCCAGCTGCCCAGTTTGTTCCTTGGTTAAACAACATCAAGGGAAAACCACAGGTCTCCTCCAGCAGTGGAGCCAAATGCTCCATGGGAGGAGATATCCATGGACCTTATAGTAGAACTCCAGGCACAATCACACTGGCTGGGTTTGGATTGGTCAAGAGGGGGGGGGAAGGGGGAAGGATGAGACCAAAGGGAATAGTGTTGCCCAGGAACTTAGATTCTGCCTGACTTTATTGCAACCAGCATCTCTTAGTGAAAGTACCTTTACTTCAAGCAAATGGAGTTGAGGGTGTTTTTTTCTCTCCTAAGGGATCAGACTAGGGCAGGTCTGACAATTAATGGAATCCTGCTAACCTTGCTGTTATTGTTATTACTACACATAGAAGTTGTCCACCCATATTCTTTCCTGTGTAAACTCAATATCTCATTTATTAGTTTGAGCTTGACCCTGGCAACATTGCATCCCTAAGCATGACACAATATTGACTGAGTTGTGTTGCTTTCCTGCCATTTCAGTTGCAGATTTCTTTGGGATTAAAAATGTGTTGTGCCTAAGAAAGACACAGAGCTACATAAGGCTTCATCGGCATTCACAGCTGGAGGAGGAAGAGAAGGAGGCTGCGCAGCTATTCTAAATCTGTTGGTAATTCCTACTCCAGGAGCTGGCATTGACCTCTTAACAAAGAACAGGTTCAATCTGCTTCCCCTCCTCCACCCCAGGAGACTGATGAGGGTCACATGACCTTTCTAGACAGCACAGAATTTGGATGATAATCTATAGTTGGGGGAAGGGAGGAGCATGCATCTCTCTCTCTCTCTCTCTCTCTCTCTCTCTCTCTCTCTCACACACACACACACACACACACACACACACACATGCAGGAAAAGAGGCTGCAGCTCTCTTCTGAAACCTTAGTCGGGAAAGCAGTGGGGGAAGGAACAACTCAGCCTAGTTTCATTCCACAGACTTATTAAGATCCAAATGCCAAATATTTTTACTAGACTGTATAAAATTTACAGTTTCCTTTCCAGTTCAGGCAGACGTTAACACACATTATGTTTTTTTGGACTGCAGATGCAATGTGGGCGGTGGTTACTGAGGCCTCATTAAGGGCTTATGTTTAAAAAAAAAAAAGGAAGAAGAAAATGTGTATATAGAATATGAAAATCTCTCAGCCCCCTCTTCAAGATTCATTTTTTCCATGAATCGTATGAGTGGAATTTTGTAGTTTAGATATGTAACAGAAACAGCAGTTAATTATTGTAATTTTTGGCAGCCTACTAGCCTTAATCAATATGCCTGTCCATCAAGTGTGGAATTAATTTTATATATGTGTATTGGTGGGGGTGCATAATTAATTTATTAATTTTATTAATTTTATTGCCAATAAAATATTATCTGATTAAATAAAATTACATGAAATAACAAGCTAGGGAAATGCAAACTATAAATTGGTTTGTATTTTTATTTATTTTAAACTTCAAAATGCTGTTAGGTGGCTAACCAACGGACAACCTATATTCTCTCACCAGGCTCTGCTTCTAGACATATTTTCTTTGTGGATTTTCATAAAAACCATGGAAGAAGGATAGAAATTGTGGGGCAGATAATCTCCTCTGGCCATCTTGCTGATTCTTGGGAAAAGGAAGCAAGGAGGAAAGTATTTGAAAGAGCAGCCATGCAGAATGATTAAACTGAAATAAAGGCTTAATTCCCTCTAGATTACTAACTCAATTTGTGATAGAAATATAGGAATACATTGTAGAATAGATTATGGAATACATTTCATTCCAATTTAGATAACTGTGGAATTAAAAAGTTGGGAATGAAAAAAACTGGCAGTCAAAAATACAAATATAAAACCAAGCTCAGTTTAAATTTTCTTTTTATTTTAATAAAACTTTTATTTCAATAATACTTTCAATAAACCATAATGGACACTATGAATTCTTTATTTTAGTTAATCACATGAAACTCTCTAATCTGCATAGTAATATTGTATTCAATAATGAATACACTTGATTCATTTTTTTTTCCAATTCCCATTTTCATTACAACTTTGGGATTTTTTTTTTTTAGATTGGGTAATGGAAAGGCACACTCAAGCTTAGGCAACAACAGCTCTTTATTGTAACAGAATAAGTATGTACAATCCAGCGAAGGTTCAGTCTGACAGCAGCCTTTTTATAGGAAGCTGTCAGACCCTTCGACCAATGAGATTGAATCTCTGTTCCCGCCGGAACAGAAGACCTTGGTGGAAACCATTCTAACAGTTGCTAATATCTAACACCCCTCCCCTCTTAGATGGAATCAACCGACTTGTGACGTAGTCAGGCAGGTAGGCGGGCTTTTTGGTAGCTCTGCCAGACCTGTGCGGTTCAGTCGGAGGGTGTTCTTCGGACAGGTCAGACGGACCTGTTGGCTCTGCAGCTTTGCCTGGTGGAAGCTCCTGGAACCTTTCACAGGCCGCGCCTGGAGCTTCTAGAGCCGGTTTGCTCGGAGCTCGCTGTGGGCCTGCAACACAATTAGATGAGTATCCCGGTGTTTTCAGGGTTGAGGTGACTGTGGAAGGAGTGACTTCATGCTCCTTTTGGGTAGGGCTTTGGTTAACTCATGCAGGAATTACCTCTGGCTGCCTAAGAGTGGAGTTGGAGAGGTGGCCACGGAGTTGGTCAACGTGCCTTCTCCAATTCCGACCGTCCTCAAGCTCTACGAGATAAGAGTGATGCCTGGTGATGCCTATCACTGTGGCAGGAATCCACAGAGTTCCTCCGGCGTAGTTGTGGGCGTAAACTGAATCCCCTATGCTAAAATTCTGAATTTTGCTTGTTGAGTCTGGGGGCGATAAGGCAGAATAGTTTGGGTGTAGCCGGTCTAAGTGGGACTTTAGCCGGCGACCCATTAGAAGCTTGGAAGGGCTTTTTCCCGTGGTAGCTCTTGGTGTGATGTGTTGAATTAGGAGATAATGATCAACCCATGTTTGCCAATCTCCCGGGCCCATCCTGGATAGGGACTCTTTTGCAGATCTTATCATTCTCTCCGCCTGACCATTGGAGGCCGGATGGAATGGCCCAACCAGGGCATGTCTGATACCCTGTGCTGCTAAGTAGGTCTCAAATTGCATGGCCATGAATTGGGGCCCATTGTCAGAGACCAGGACATCGGGCAGGCCGTATGTGGAGAAAAGACTCTGTAGTATCTTGATGACCGTTTCTGCCATGGAAGAGGTCATGAGGACTACCTCTAGCCATTTCGAGTAGGCATCCACAACTACTAAGAATGTCTGGCCATGAACTGGGCCAGCGAAGTCTATGTGCCATGGTGCTTGAGGTCGCTCCCACTCCTTACCGGGCGCCTCTGGGGGAGCTGGTCTGGACTCCTGGCACAGTGTGCAGGTAGCCACCCATTCTTCGATCTCCCTGTCCATGTTAGGCCACCACACGTAACTCCTAGCCAAAGACTTCATCCTGACAATTCCAGGATGCCCTACCTGTAAAGCCTCTAATACTGCAATGCACAGTTTGGGTGGAACAACGACCCAGTCCGCCCACAGCAAACAGCCATGAATAACAGACAATTCATCTCTTTTATAATAATACATTTTGAAATCAGGCCCAACAGTCCCTTTGGGCCACCCCCTCCACACTCAGCTCAAAACTTATTTGATCGTGGAGTCTCTTGCAGAATGGTGAGCAACATCACTAGACGAGACAGGACCAGTCTCTAAGCAGTCAATGAGAAGGACTGGCATCTCGAGGGTAGGGTCTGCAAGTAGTTCTGGCAGCGGGCAGCGACTCAAAGCGTTGGCATGCCCCAAGGTTGAGTCTGGTTGATGGATGAGATAATAGGGGTAGGCCACGAGGAAAATAGTCCATCTAGTCATTCGCAGTGACAATGACACAGGAGTAGGCCGGTCCCCAGCCAGCAAGCCTAGTAGAGGTTTGTGGTCCGTGATGAGTTCAAAATCACAGCCGTAGAGGTACTCATGGAACCATTTTACACAGGCCACTGCAGCCAAAGCCTCATGGTCCAGCTGGCTGTAGTTCTGCTCGGCAGCAGACAAGGTCCTTGAGTAATAGATTATGGGTGCCTCGGTTCCATTGGGCATGCGGTGGCTGAGGACGGCTCCGACGCCAAATGGAGAAGCATCGCAAGTTAAAACAAGTGGCAGGGTCTGGCTGTACTGAACCAGGAATGTGTCTGCTGACAATAGTCTCTTCACTGCAGCAAGTGCGACTGCTTCAGCTCTGCCTCAGGACCACTTCGCGTTCTTTGCCAGGAGCCAATGTAAGGGTTCAGCAATGGTGGCTTTCTGTTTAAGAAAGACGCTGTAGAAATTAAGGAGCTTGAGGAACGCCTGCACCTCGGTCTGATTGCGAGGTGTAGGGATGTCCTGGATTGCTTTATTTTTTTAGAGGTTGGGTGAATCCCAGAGCCGTCGATGAGGTACCCTAGGAATTCAGTCTTTGGCACATTAATTTGGCATTTTTCTTTTTTGAGACGGAGGCCTTTGTCTCTAATTCTTGTCAAAACAGTTCTTAAACTTTTGAAAAGTTGCACCTCATTTGCAGCCGATACCAAGATGTCGTCAAAATAGGGGACAACTGCTGGAATCCCCTGCAAAAGCCATTCCATGACGCTTTGGAACAGTCCAGAGGCGATACTAACTCCAAATTGCAGGCAGTTACATTTGAATGCACCCCTGTGCATCACGATGGTTTGGACCTCCACTGTAGCGCCATCTGCAGGCAATTGTTGATATCCCTGCGCCATGTCTAATTTAGTGAGTACTTTGCCAGGGCCTAAGGAATGTAATAAACGCTGTACAATGGGTACAGGCTAAGCGCTTTGTTGTAACACTTTATTGATTGTGCACTTGTAGTCCACGCAGATGCGGACAGACCCATCAGATTTCACAGGTGTCACTATAGGGGTCTCCCAGCGTGCATGATCTACTGGCTCTAGGATTCCCTGGCCTATTAGCTTGTCAATTTCCAGATCAATTTTAGGGAGGAGAGCGAAAGGTACTCTCATGGATTTTAGCCTGATAGGGGCTATGTTGGGGTCCAAATTAAAGGAGTTTGGGGTCCCCACATACTTACCTAGACCGGTGCTGAAGACGTCCTCGAACTCCTTAAAGAATTCTTTGGGGCTCTCGTCTTTCACGGCATTGATACTGATCACTTCTAGGCCCAGGGCTTCAAACCAGTCAAGCCCCAGGAGGCTCTACAGGTCACTGCTGACCACTGTCACTGGAAGCTGGCCGCTGTAGTTTTTGTATTGCACTCGGAAGGTGCCCTGGCCCACGATGGGGACTCAGTCCCCTGGTAATCGCGAAGGCAAATGTCAGGGACCGTAGATGCTGCTTCTTCAGGCTAGGGATAACCTGTTTGAGTGTAGACCATGGCATGATGGTCAGTGATGACCCCATGTCGAACTCCATCTTGCATGGAGAGCCCTCGATGAGGACTGTGACCTTCAGCTTTTTGGGCCGCCTTGTGCGGACTTGGCCGATTGAGGTGTGGTAGGCGACTCTGGTGTTGCCCTCTGAGTCCCGTGGTGGCGGCTGCCATGCCCCTTGGTTGGGCCTCTGCTGGAGGTTAGGTCAGCTTCTGGGCTTCCAGGTCATTGTGTGGTGCTCGCTTCTGCAAACCTTGGCGATGTGCCCCTTTCGCTCTCAACGCTGGCAGATGGCGTTGCAGAAACGGCAAGCCGATCTGGCATGGTCTCCTCTGCAGCTTGCGCAAGGTGGGAACTGCGGTTCAAAATTTCGCGCTGGCTTGGTGCATTTACTGCGCATGCGGCAGCTGTCATCTTTGCTTTCTGAGATCCTCGGCCTCTGTAGCCTCGCGATGTACGCGTGTGCTTTTTTGTGCGTCTTGTGGAGTGCTTTGGCGCTGCAGGGTTTCTGTAGATTTAACGGCAGATTCGAATGCCCTGGCTTCGTCCAAGTCAATTTGTAGAGTGAGATTAGATTTGGCAAGTAATCTCCTCTGTAAATTAATGTCCCGCACACCACATATGATGCGGTCAAGTATGAGTTTGTCTAGGTCTCTGAATTCACAGTATGCTGCAGCCTTTCTTAGCGCAGCAATGTACTCGTTGATCGATTCGCCTTCCTTCTGATTGCGAATATTATATTTGTGCTGGCGGACGTGCTTAGACGGCTTGGGAGTGTAGTGTGTCCTCAGCATCTGTTGGAGCACTGACCAAGCGACCGATTGGAGTGATGTTGGCTCAGATAGATCTTTGGCTGTTTCAAACACTTCCCATCCACAGTAACCCAGGAACATGTTCTTCTTTCAGCCTTCAGAAAGACCCATGAGGTTGTTGGCTTTGAGGAAGCAGTTGAACCTCAGCATATACGATTCCCAGTACTCAGTGACTGGGTTGTACGGAGTTGGTGGGGCACGCATGGCCATTTTGTGTTCTGAGGCGTTTTGAGTTTGCTGCTCAAAAATGGCTGCTCGAGGCTGCGCTGAGCTCCGGGCTGAATTTACTTGCTGAATTGTTACGCTCTTTTTGGTTTGCCTAGTTGCCTTCCAATCCCACCTTCATCGCCAGTGTTAGATTGGGTAATGGAAAGGCACATTCAGGCTTAGGCAACAACAGCCCTTTATTATAACAGAACAAGTATGTACAATCCAGTGAAGGTTCAGTCTGACAGCAGCCCTTTTATAGGAAGCTGTCAGACCCTTCAACCGATGAGATTGAATCTCTGTTCCCGCCGGAACAGAGGACCTTGGTGGAAACCATTATAACAGTTGCTAATATCTAACAATATTAACCCTATTATATAAAAGCAAAAGGACACGGTGACTCAGTGGATAAGATGCTGAGCTTGTTGATCAGAAGGTTGGCAGTTTAGCAGTTTGAATCCCTAACGCCATGTAATGGGTGAGCTCCTGTTACCCAACCTAGCAGTTTAAAAGTCCATAAAAATGCAAGTAAAAAAATAGGGACCACTTTGGTGGGAAGGTAACAGCGCTCCATGCGCCTTTGGCATACAGTTATGCCGGCCACATGAGTATGGAGACATCTTCGGACAACTCTGGCTCTTCGGCTTTGAAATGGAGATGAGCACCGCCCCCTAGAATCAGGAACAGCTAGCACATATGTGCAAGGGGAACCTTTATTTTAGGAATTTAGAACATCAGTTTGTTTGAGCTTTTAACTTTCTTCAGAATTGTGCATAACGCCATAGCTAGTGCTGAAGAGTTTGTAACATAATTTCTCTTGGAGAGCTTAGAAATGGAGATGAGCACTGCCCCTAGAGCCGGAAATGACTAGCACGTATGTGTGGTGGAACCTTTACCTTTTATAAAAGCAAACTTCTAATTTAATTGGCAAAGTGTGAAACAATAAGACCTCCTTTAGATTACATCTAAATGGAAAGACTCCTAAAGTTTTTTGAGAAGACATCCAAATATTCTTGGTATGGTTCAAGCACTATTAATATTCTTAATTAAAACTGATATGATAAAGTATAAATGTAGAATTTTAAAAACGTATATAACCAAAATGAGAGCAATTTATCCTTTTCACAACATGTAAGTTTAGTACTTACTTTAAGGAAGTACTATGTGTAGCAGACCTCTTGGCAACTTACAAAGAACATGAATTTGAATTCTGTTGATACCTGTTTAGAAAATATTGGTCTTATTATACACTCATTGTGAAGTGCATTATTTGCTGTGTTGTTTTGAACAGAAGTATAAACATAATCTTCTGGTTGACACATTGACATACCATGAAATACAGGTAGTCCTCGTTTTACAACAGTTCATTTAATGACCTTTCAAAACTACCATGGCACTGAAAAAAGTTATCTATGAAAGTTTTTCACATTTATGACTGTTGCAGCATCCCTATGGCTAAGTGATCAAAATTCAGATGCTTTGCAATAGGTTCACATTCATGGTGGTTGCAGTGCCTTGGGGTCATGTGATCACTTTTTGCAACCTTCTGACAAGCAAAGTCAATGGGGAAGGCAGAGTCATTTAACCACCTGGCTACTAACTGATCAACTGCAATGATGCACTTAACAACTGGGACAAGATAGGTTGTAAAATGGGGCAAAACGCATTTAACAAATGTCTTGCTTAACAACAGAAATTTTGAACTCAATTTTATTATGGTCAGCAACCTGAAGAAAGACAACATAATCATTCTCCCAGCAGAGAAAGGTAATGCCACAGTGGTGATGAACACGTCTGACTACCAAGCCAAACTATCCAACCTACTCCAAAACCCCGCTTACAAACCTCTAAACACAGACCCCACCACCTACCTGGAAAAAACCACTAAATCCAAAATAAAAGCCTCTCCCATCAGTGAAGAGATCCAGCAAAGAATCATCCACAGAGATAAATCATCCAGATGCCCCAAGCTCTATGGCCTCCCCAAGATACACAAAGAAGGAACACCACTCAGACCTATAGGCTCACCTCTACAGAATCTTGCCAAATTCCTCACCAAACTACTGGAAAAGCAATGTTCTGCCACAGGAAATGTTATATATGTTTTCATCCAAAGCAATGTAAAAGGAACAGAGCTTCAAAACTGGAAAATGTACACTTGTTACTAACTTGGAACATACCCAAAGGTTTCATGTTTTAAACAAGCCAGGTTTGAGAATAAATTAAGTGGCGATCTGGTAAGGGAAAATATAATTCTAAGTTGTTTCTTTATTTCACAGAAAACAACAGTTTGTCATTTCTTGTTTAATTACAGCTTAATTTCAGCTTACTGCAAAATGCTTAGGACTTGAGCATAAATATTATCCACTCAGATTTCCCTTCAGGGTAATTTAATACAGAACACATCTTACATACCTTCATAATTTTCATCCTCCCCCCTCCCTCCCTCCCTCTCCCCCCCTCTTTCTCCTGTCCATATTTGGCTACCTGAAGAAGACACACATACAAGGAAGATTATAGAATCACACACAGTTCCACAATATAAAAAACTGGAAATATAGTTATAAAGAAAATGTAGTAATAACAAAGAGTTTCTTTTTTTAAAATGATCAGAGAAAAGATCACAATGATACACAGCAGCTGCCAGGATCCAGCAAATACCATATTTGCACATTGGCACTTTTATATTTAGTCCTGTTTGAATGATAACAAACTGAAAAATATGGCAAACATGTTGTAGAACACAGGATGATCTCTTCCAAATCATTTGAGTCCCGCGCTGGCCCTGAACATACCTTGCAGCTTGTATTACTTGTACTACTTTCATTCATATTAGAAATATTCAATAACTCTTCATGTGAAAAAGGAACGTATCTGCAGTTATTGGGCAACCATGACATCTTCCTCTATTGCTTCTGGGGTAAATAAACAATAATAACAAAAATAGAGTGCATTTACATGGTGTGCTATAGTCACATATAGCAATTCTATCTATCTCCCTCCCTCCCATGTCTCCTTACAAATGTCTGAGCTCAGCTAACATTAAGCTAGCTAGAAACGTGCCAACCATTGTGCTTTATCTACTGAGACTGATTTTCTTGATCTTCTTTTTAGTGAATGTAGGCAGTGTTCCTAATCTCTCTGCAAATATTTCTGTTTTGTCAGATACAAATATAGTTTTAATGTCTGCCTGTGATTATGTCTTCTTTTGTTTACAAAAAGGAAAAAAAAAGCATCTGGTGGTTAGGTCAAAGAAATTCTCATTCCCCACCTGTGCTTGAAATCCCTCTGGAATTTATCCAGTATATATTGTAAATCTTTCCTGTCACGGCTCTTTCTGGCAAGCTGATTTTGTGGGAGGCTCATTTTTCTACTGCTGTTTATTACCATACATGGTCAAAAGAGGGGATTCCCTCTTCACATGATTGAAGCTTCTCTGGATGACTGCAGTTCTTTACTGTCCACATTTTAATCTACACTGAAATCCATACTTAATCCATATTTTAGCAGCAATCTTTTTAAAAAGGTTTTACAAAAGAACACAGAACTTACTTTAAAATCCTTATTTATGTTAATTCCTCAGTCCCAAAAAATGTCTATGAAATAAAATGCTTTGCTTTAAATCTCATTCAGAAAAATCCAGACTGAAGAGCACAATTACTAATAGATGGTGACAAATACTGTATATCCTCTCTCTCTCTCTCTCTCTCTCTCTCTCTCTCTCTCTCTGTGTGTGTGTGTGTGTGCACGCTTGCATGTGTGTCTGTGTGAGAGAGAGTCTGAGGAATTGAATCAAATTGATATATTTAGATTACTATATGGTTATTGGATTACCTTATATATATATTTAAACTTTCCTGGACACTGTTCTGTTACTATTGAGTCTGTGCGATTATTCTGAAGGAGTTTTATTTATATGAACTGAAATAAATGTTTCCCCTTTGCAACCATTGAACTATTGCACTCATACCATTTTTACTGCTATTGAAAGATATGCCATATAATATTTTATTACACAGTATCTGAAAATATGCAAAAACTATAATGCATAAGGTATAACAATAATTACACCATACCTATATCATTATACTCCAAGATTTCTATAGTAAGGCAATGTGTATTCCTGATTTGAAACTATTATTATATTAAATATAGGTTTCCTTAAATCATTATTTAAACAGCAGCTGCTGCCACATTTGTTGAATACTGTATATGTGTATGCATGCTATCCGGATTCAAAAACATCCACATTCTTAGGCTTTTTACAACAGCATATAATCTAAAGAAACGATAGTAGACTACTAACAGGTTAGCAGAAATGAGACTATTTTATAATCCTTAGTACCAATTATTGAATGGAACTATTTTTCTTAAACAATAGTACTTTAACAATTTTGTCATCTATCCATTTAAAACTGATAACTAATATTACTTTCAGGTAATGGAGAAATGATGACTCACTTTGTATACTGTTTGGTAGTTTTGTTATTATTAAAAACCTAAACATTCAAATGTATCCATTAGCCCAGAAGTCCCCAACTCCCAATCTGTGGCCTGGTTGGGAATCCAGCTGTGCAAACAACCTGCAAGCCCTCGAAGCTCCATTTGCACATGTGAAACCACCCCTCCCCCATCATCGCTACCTGCTGCTGCTGCCTCGGCTGCCGTCCATGGACCCAGAAAACCTGGGCCTCAAGAGATTTTTTTTCAATATACAATTAGGGTAATTAGGCCTAAAATGTAACTAATTCTTCAACATTTTGATAACTGTTTCTTAGGATGTAATGAATCCCTCTTGTGTTTAATTGCATCAAGAGCATCAATAGGAAAGCTTCCAACACTAGAACACCAACCTTTTAAATTCAGACTGTGGGGCATTGTAAGAAATTTGACTTTTGAAGGTGGTGAAATTATAGCTATTCATTTCCATGTAATGGTTAGAAATAGTCCATCTGTTCTAAGAATACCTCCACTCAGCCCAAAAAAGATAATGAATTCCTACCCAGAGCAGTTTATATTTGGTAGAGGCTGGCATAAACAAATCCATGTTTATAAAACTTTAGATAATATAACAGAGTTATGGCTTAATAAAGCCTCTTCAATTGTCACATTAGAAAAAAAAAAGTACGGATAAAATTAAAGTAGTGAGATTTCAGAAGCCAAACCATAATTTCTTCAAACTTGATTGGGTTTTATGATTTATCTTAATAGATTATAATTATGCGTATGCCTTATATAAGATGAATTTTGACATGTATAGTACCTGACATTTTATTTACATGATAGCTCATTATTTTTGATATTTTGGTATTTTATTTCTTTTTATATATATCTAGGAATTATATCATTTTTAAAGAGGATTTCTTTATTATTCTTTATTTTTCCTTTTATAAAATTAGGTATCTGTATTAACGTAATCCAAGATAGCTAGGATCATATCAGAAGAATAAGTGGATTATAAAAATAAAAGGATCACAAAAGCTTGCAGGGATGGGGGAAAGTATGATCAATGCCAAAATTTAAATGTCCAGAAAATTAAATGTTTTTAAAAAATTACCCTTTTTAATTTTGGTGGCAAATTGCATTACTGAAGTGTAACACCAACCCAGCAGCCCTTTACACCATCAAAAGAGAACACCGTATAAATGAAATGAATCTCATGTAGTAAGTCTCATAAAAATCATGATATCTCGATATTTAATATTCAGCTAACCAGCAGTAATTTAAATCAGGGACGTGCGGTCAGGGGAGGAAGGGGAGGCAGAGCCGCACCGCTCTCATCATGAAAAAATTTTTAAAAAGGGAAAAGGCGCTGAGGAGCCTTCTGCACACGTGGTCGGGAATGGGAGCGCTCTGTGGTCCCCTTCATGTTGACTCAGGAGTCAGGAAGGAGGGGAATGGGACCACGTGTGCAGGAGGCTCCTCTAGCCTCAGCCTCCCTCCTGCGCATGTCCCATTCCCCGCCTTCCTAAGTCAACATGAAGGGGACCGTGGAGCATGAGCTATGGTCCCACGGAGCGCGCTCCGTGGTCCCCTTCATGTTGACTTAGGAAGGCGGGGAATGGGACATGCGCAGGAGGGAGGCTGGAGCGATCGCAGAGGAGGGATCGTGCAGCGTGAGCCTCGGTCCCGCGGAGCGCGCTCCGTGGTCCTTTTCATGTTGACTTAGGAAGGCGGGGAATGGGACGTGCGCAGGAGGGAGGCTGGAGGGATCGTGGAGGAGGGATCGTGCAGCGTGAGCTGCTGTCCCATGGAGCACGCTCCGCGGTCCCCTTCATGTTGACTTAGGAAGGCGGGGAATGGGACGTGCGCAGGAGGGAGGCTGGAGGGATCGCGGAGGAGGGATCGCGCAGCATGAGCCGCTTCATGTTGACTTAGGAAAGCGAGGAATGGGACATGCGCAGGAGGGAGGCTGACGTGGTCCCATTCCCCTCCTTCCTGAGTCAACATGAAGGGGACTGTGGCTCACGCTGATGACGTCACCAGCCTCACCAGCTGTAAAGCTCACCGCATGTCACTGATTTAAATCAGTACAAGATTATTGCAGTTTTTCTAAAAAAATAAATAAATCCAAAAAATATTACACATGCAGATGTATTTCTCTCAGGTTCACTACCGCAAGTCAGTTTAATAGAGAAGGATGGTATTTTTTTTTACTTTGGAACTAGCCAAATATCAGTTATATATACCGTAATAGTATTTAAATGATTTTTATTGTATTTCACTGCTCTCTACACTAGTAGGGAAAAACATACTATTTTTTTCTGGATCCACTAGGGGAAAAAATGTTGGTTTTGCCAATTGTGTGCTGTTCATTTTGTCACGAATTATTTTGCTGCAATTTTAATTCTTCTTTTTCCAAAAAGGCATTTCATTAACCATAGTGTTTACTGTATTTATTATTCTGGAGGAGATGCCATATTGTCTACTTCCACACCTTTGTGTCTTCTTTGTGATATATTTCTGTGCACTCTGGCCACATATCATATTTGTAGGCAGCACTGCTATTTTTTTTTGCATTACTGGATTATGGAGTGCATTTCTTATTGATTATCCTCTCTTCCTTCACCCCACAATATTCTCCATTATCCTGACTGATAGAGGCTAGCACAGAGTAAGGGTTCTCTGAATCCACAGGGAAACTGACTTCTGCCTCATTCCATACTTTTCTTCTCTGCCTTCAACTGTCAGCTGAATTATTTATGAAAATGGGGTCTAGTACTCTTTTAAACAGGTCTGCAGCCTGTTATTTGGACAACCTGACATGTGTCTAAACCCACAGCCTGTGTTTCCAATCTCCCAGCTCTGCCCGAACATGTTAAAGAGAATGATTGGTAGTTGACTTTTTGCAAGGAGTGGATTCAAGATGAAATGAAGTTGCAATAAACTTTCAACTGCTTTTCTTAACTTTTTTGGCACTAAAACTAAGGGTAGCACCGTTCACTGGCTCTATTACTGTGGCAGGAGATGACTTGGTTATGCAGCAGTATATTTTGCCCCCAACTAAATTATTTTAATGTACTCATAGTCATTTGCCCTAAGCCAGGGGTGTCCAAATTTGGCAACTTTAAGACTTGTGGACTTCAACTCCCAGAATTCCCCAGCCAGCAGAGCTGGCTGGGGAATTCTGGGAGTTGAAGTCCACAAGTCTTAAAGTTGCCAAGTTTGGACACCCCTGCCCTAAGCAGTATATTGTTTATAAAACCTTTCTAATGAATTTAAAAAAAACACCCAGAATGCTTGGAAGCTTTCTTTTTCATAACTGTTAGTATTCATAACAATCCAGGTGTTATATTTTTATATCTTACAATATCAGCTGCTCAAGATTTCCCATCGAAATTATAATTTAGTAAATATCTGAATGTCCTTAACACTCCATGAACAAATTGCTATACTTCTTTCATTAGGCTGAAGGAAGATTTATTGTATATGAATAGGACCTTCAAGAAGTTATTAATAAATCCCTCTCAATGACCTTTTCCCATTATGAAAAAGATAAAGTAGAGATGTGCATACACCAGCTTAGATACAGAATAAATATGTGCATCATGAAAATCGTCAGTGATTGATTATTTCGATATTGTATTAAAAAAAGTCCTGGAAAGTTTTTGATGGATATACAATAACGTTTATTCTATTTAGAGTGTTTCATTAGTTGTTCCTCCAACCTCCCAGACTGATTCCCATCTCCTGTCATATGTACATTCAGAATGATAACAGTTTTGCACAACTTGCCCATTTTTTCTTTGTTTTAGATATTCTAAAAACACAATATTATATTAACACATAATAGCATGGTCCTCATAATAATATATCTAATTGTGGACTTGAAAAGTAAAATTATTTATGTTTAAATATCAATCTATACCAGGGGTGTCAAACTCAATTTCATTGAGGGCCACTTCAGCATTATGGTTGCCTTCAAAGGATCATGTAAGGCTCTGATGACTCACAGCGGCCAGGTGGACATGGCTAGGTAGAAGTGGCTGCTACTAGGGTGTGGTGTGGTGGGTGTGGCTGGATGGACATGGCCATTAACTGGGCGCAGCTGACTTGGAACTGCAGGGTCAGAATAGAACAAGTCTCATTGGCTAACTCTAATTCGACGTGAGTACAATTCGGTGCACCACAAGCTCCTCCCCTCCCCAAACTGCTGGTAGCACGCACACACACACATACTGCAATGCAACTTTGGGGAGATTTATTCACAGAGGAAGGAGAGGTTCTTCTTCCCAAGCCCAGGCATGATTGGCAGTTTGAAGCTCAGATGTGGATAAAAGTCTCCAAGTTTGGAATGGTGTGTGTGCATGTGCCTGCGTTCACATGCATGTGTGTATGTGTGCCTGCAGGCTTCCTGGGCTGGAGGAGAGTTGTGGAGCCTTCCTCCACAGCATCTGAACAAAGGAGCCATCAGGAGAGGAAAGGCAAGAAGGGAGGAAAGAAGAAGGAAGGAAAGGAAGAGGAAAAGAAGGAAAGAAAGGAAGGAAAAAAAGAAGGAAGGAGGGAGGGAAAGAAGGAGCCCAGCCAGCCCCCTGGACAGACCATTTTATTTTGCAATATAAACATAGAAAGTGCTTAAGAATACCTATCCGCAAAAGCCAGATTTGCTGTTCAGGGATGAGGGTGGTGGAGAAATCCAAAGTTCAACAGACCACATCTGGCGGGGACCAGCCTGGGACAGAATGGCGGATGGGGGCAGATGGTGAATTAAGGCTGAAGTGTGGTCTGCAAAGCACACACATGCCCTGCTTACTCTCCCTGTTAACATGACACCTCTGCTGGCATGAATTGATGTCGATGAGGCTTGGAGCCAAACATGGCAGAACTTACTAAGTCTTAAAATCCACACTTCAAATGTTACTTTTTGCAATATAAAAACTTTTAAAATGGCAGAACTGACATACTGCCCTCCTTGTCTGGCATGAACTGGTTCAGAGCATCCCTGGTCTCCCTCAATTGCCATTCCCCCCCCTCCCAGTTTCCCAGCATTCTGCTAATACATGTTTATTGCCCATTTGGTCCCTTGCTTCCTCCCCCTCCCCCCACAGCTATTGATGGCAGGATGCCACTGAGGCTTAGAGCCAAAGATGGCAGAACTGACGGGTTTCTTGTTAGTACTAGCAATGTATCTAAACATATTTTGATTGTTTTAATAGATTAAAATAGATTTTCTAAAAAGGGTTTGCAACTCAGTTCAAAGTCTTAAAATCCACACTTTAAATGTTACTCTTTGTACTGTAAAAATGTGCTACTCATATGAAACTAAGCCAAAAATAATTTTGCCTATTTGCATAAAAAGTGCAATAATTAGATCTAGTTTTTATAATTAGATCTTTTATTCTGTAACTGCCTTGAGTCGCCATGGGTGAATAGGCAGCAATATGAATCAATCAATCAATCAAATAAATAAGTAAATAAGTGAACAAGTAAATAAATAAATAAATAGATAGATAGATAGATAGATAGATAGATAGATAGACAGACAGACAGACAGACAGACAGACAGACAGACAGACAGACAGACAGACAAACAAAATATAAAAATAATCTAGGACATAGACTTTAGTAAAAATCTTCAGATTTTTCCACTCCGGGTTTGCATACATGTTACTGTAGTCTGTATTAAACCTGTACTGTCTACTAGTTCTAATAATTGTTTTTCATAGTAACCCAATTGAATATTTTTTGCTATAATTAATCTCCAACTCATACCAGAATTATTTAAAACTTACATATATACAGTAGATGGAAGGTAGGATGGAAAGAATCATGCCTTATTATGTTTCCTCAGAAGAAAGTTCAGGAAAGATGTTCAGTTGAAGAAGTAGACCAGGTGTCCTATAACTTAAAAGTAAATTTTCTTTTGCATCTATCTTAATATACATACATGCATGCATGCATGCATGCATGCATGCCTGCATGCTGGTTTTGTTGTATTAGGGTCTTTTCCTGTGTAAGATTGGCTGGTTTCCAGATGTCTGGTAGATGGGAGGTATAATCACGTTTATTCATTTTGTGGGGGTGTTTTTCTATTTCAATGGTGTTCATAATTATTCTCTTGTTGAAGTGTTCAGTTTTGGAGATTAACCTGGTTCCTTCAAAATCAATTTCATGTCCTGTAGCTTTAAGATGCTGGAAAAGGGAGGAAATTTTTTCTTTTTTTCTGACTGAGTTCTTGTGTTCTGCGATGCGTGAATTTATTCTCCTATTAGTTTGTCCAATGTATGTTGCAGGGCAGATTTTGCATGGTATTTCGTAGACTCCTTGGTTTTCTAGCTGGATCATCTTACTTAAGATGTTGGCTATTTTTTGGTCAGTGCTGAAGGCTGTCTTGATATTGTGCTTGTGGAGAATTTTGCTGATTTTATCCATGATGCCTTTGATGTAAGGGAAGAGGGTGATGCCGTTGTTCTGTTCTGTGTCTCAGTTTTTGGGGAGGGCATCTCCCTTTGGATTAGGTTAGTAATTGTTTTTCTTTGGAATCCATTGGAGATTAATACATTTGTGAGAGTTTGTGGGAGAGGCTTTTATTTTGGATTTAGTGGTTTTTTCCAGGTAGGTGGTGGGGTCTGTGTTTAGAGGTTTGTAAGCGGGGTCTTGGAGTAGGTTGGATAGTTTGGCTTGGTAGTCAGACGTGTTCATCACCACTGTGGTGTTACCTTTGTCTGCTGGGAGAATGATTATGTTGTTGTCTTTCCTCAAGTTGGTTAGTGCTTTTTGTTCTTCTTTCTGTAAGTTGCTTCTGGGTGGATTGCTAGAGCAGAGGACGTTGGTGACTTCAAGTCTGATTTTATTGGCTTCATCTGGGTTGATTTTGGTTAGGGTAGCTTCAACTCCACATATGATATTTTCAGTGAGGATGCGTTTAGGGGCAACTGCAAAGTTGAATCCTCTGGAAAGGACATTGGTTTCTGCTGTGGTGAGGATCCTGTCTGATATGTTGTGTACTATTTGTTTCATGAGTTGCTGTGGAGGGGGGTTGGGCTTCTGTTGTTTTTCTAGTCTGTGGAGTTTGTTGGTGTGTATGTCTGTCTCCACAAACACAATATCAAGACAGCCTTCAACACTGACCAAAAAATAGCCAACATCTTAAGAAACTCCACAGACAAAATCCAGCTAGAAAACCAAGGAGTCTATGAAATGCTATGCAAAATCTGCCCTGTAACATACATAGGACAAACGAGCAGGAGAATAAATGCACACATCACAGAATACAAGAACTCAGTAAAAAAAAAGAAAAAACTTCCTCCCTTTTCCAACACCTTAAAGCTACAGGACATGAAATTAATTTTGAAGGAACCAGGTTAATCTCCAAAACTGAACACTTCAGCAAGAGAATAATTATGGAAGCTATCGAAATAGAGAAACACCCCCACAACATGAATAAATGTGATGATACCTCCAGCCTACCAGACATCTGGAACCCAGCCCTGGTAAACAAATGAGCCCCACCCACCATCCAGGCCGTTACAACACAAAACAACAACGGACCCACAGCCAGCACCAATCAGCACCAATCTACCAAGCATGATACAGCCACACATCCAATCAATCCACTTACTGAAACAAAGCCAGCACTCCACCCCACCACCCCACCACCAAGACATATAGAAAGACGGCAGCTCTGGCCACACTTTAAGCCAAAAACACCAGCCTGAGGATGGCAAGTGAGACCTCGCCAAAACGTTGCCAAGACAATCTCAATCTTACACAGGAAAAGTCCCAAATACAACAAGATCAGTGTATGTATGTATGTATATATGTATGTATGTATGTATGTATGTATGTATGTATGTATATATGTATGTATCTGCTGGTCTGGTTGTATTTGGGTCTTTTCCCGTGTAAGATTGAGATTGTATTTAAGCCGAAAACCCAGCCTGAGGATTGTGAGTGAGACCTCGCTGAAACTCAATCTTACACAGAAAAAGACCCGAATACAAGACCAGCATGCCTACACCCGTGAAAATCTACAATATACATACATACATACATACATACATACATACATACATACATACATACATACATACACACACATACATACACACACACACACACACACACACACACACACACACTGTTTTCTTGACAATAATACTGAAGTGGCTTCAATATTATTTGTATAATATTGAAGTGGCTTGACACTGTCTTCTCTGAATATTTCTTTTTACTTCTTATTATGGTAGCAGGGGTGTCAAACTCACGGTCCACATGCGAGATGCGTCAGGTGCTGGCCATGCCCACCCCCGTTTTAGCAAAGGGAGAAACGTCACGATAACTCACGTGATGACACCACAAGTTTGACTCCCCTGGTTATAGGCAGGGCTCATTTGCTGGTTTCACATCTAAGTACAAACTTGGCTTCCAAGCCTGGAGAAGTTCAGTCAGGTGCTGCTCTTTTCTGATGCTCATACTTTAATCAAGATGGAATATGGATTCAGAATATAATGTTACGGATGTTTAGTAAGAAATGGTCTCATTCTGTGCTACTGGGATTACCTTTGGGTAACTTGACCTCAATTTGCAGTCTAGGAATCGGAAATTCTGTCTGAAATTAGAAATCAAATAAATAACATGGATTCCACTGATACCTTAGTGCCTGGAAGTACTTTATTTTAGGTTTTACATATTTTATTGTGTTTTTAACAGATGAGATTGTTTTAGCATTTGGAGCTTGCGGATTCTATTCTATTCACAAATCTATGTAAGGTTCACCAAGAAAAGATGCAAAAGATTGGGTTGCACAGAAAGAATAGTTTACTTTTGGCTAGTCCCCATTGTTTATCTCAGGCAGATTCTTATTTCTCTACATCTCCACACCCAGCTCTGAACAGAAAACGGAAACTTAATGGTTAGGCATTTCCCACAGAATTCATACACACACACACACACACACACACACACACACACACGAACACACACGCACACATCCTGAAAGCTGATTTACTGTTCATGTGTGAACAAATAAAATTCTCAGAAATCTGTTGTTTCAAGCCGAGTGCTCACAGCTTGTTCTTGCAGCTGTGTGGTATGCACATGAGGTCATCTGTATTACAGAGCGAGCAGTATCTATGAACCTCCAGCCTAAAGCTTCCAGGCAACATGAAACAGGAAAAGAAAGAATGTGTGGGCATCCGTGTCAGTCATATTTTGCTTATGACTGAATTCTGATTATTACGAACCGAAGATTTGAATACTATATTTTCCCAACAATCTATGTAGGAATATATCAAATCAAATTAAAGATGAAGATGAAAACTATCTTCTTTTTAGCTTTGCATGGAATTATTTTAAAAGAAAAGTTAGTTATTGTGCCAAATATGTATTTAATGTGTGTTTCTGAATACGTACAATAATTAGATCTTAGGTAGCTACAGTTAGAGGGGTGTGGAGACTTGATATGGAAGGTGGGAAGGCCCATTCTTTTGTGGTGACTCTGTGGCTATTTTAACTGCTTGCTCTGTCTTCCCTATCCAGGCAAGTGGATAGTGTGCTGACAGCAGGAATGGAAAATTAATGGATAAGTGATCCACTAACATCTTGTTCATTTCTCCTTCAACTTACAGCTACAGTATGTCACTTATTAATCTGTGAAATTTGCTAGTATATAATATATGAAATGATGTACAGCATAAGACAATATAAATTACTAGCCAGGCTAATACTTTTAAAAAATATATTATTTATTTATTTTTATCATAAAAAGTAAAATACAAAACAGAAAAACAAACAAACAAAAATGAAACAAAACCAAAGTATAAATTCAACCCTAACAAAAAAGAAAAAAATAGTGTACAAAAAAGAGGAAAAAGTGATCAAATACCGAATTTTTCAGTGTATAAGATGCATTGTTTTCCCTCAAAAAAGAGGCTGAAAATCTGGCTGCGTCTTATGCACTGAATGCAGCTTTTTTTGCCTCCTGAAACCCCACCCTCTTCACCAAAATAACTATGCATTGTCTTTAGGAGGCTTCCAGAGTGCTCCTGGAGGCTGGGGAGGGCAGAAAGGAGCGAAAAACAGGCTCAGTTTTTGCTCAGTTTTGTCCCCTCCAGCCCCCAGGAGCACTCTATAAGCCTCCTAAAGGCTATGCATGCCCTTTAAAACAACAAAAAAACCGGGCCCATTTTCACAAAAAAACAGGCCATTTTTGCTCATTTTTGGCCCCACTCCCAGAAGCACTCTACAAGCCTCTTAAAGCTTTTTAAAAAATTTGCCTCTTCAAAATCTTGGTGCATCTTATACTCCGATGCGTCTTATACGCCAAAAATACAGTAAATTGAACATTTAACATGTAGGATCTACCCTGGCTGGGTAGTGAAAAAAAAAGAAAAAGCAGTAAATTCTCCTTCCCTTTTACATATATGTAAAGAAGAAAGAACAAAAAGCAACCAACACGTTAAGCTAAATATTACACTAATCTTCAAATCCCTCTGTTAACCATCTATTATTATATTTGGCGCTTATCGATATGCCATCCATTTACATTCCAAAATCATTTCTGTTCCATGTAGTGCTTCATGAGGTGATAGCCAAAGTAGCACTTTATCAGCTAATCTTTCATACTTCCACCAGAGATGTGCATTTGTGCAATGGATTACCTAATAACATGAATCTTAAAACTAGGGTTAACTTTTCTTTATCATACCACAGAATAGGCATGTTGCCTAAATCTCAAATCAAAACAGTCAAGGTTTAACAGTCTTGAATGTTTTAAAGTTATTCAAACTTGTAACCATACCAGAAACAAGTATCATAATATAATCTAAAATCTGACAAAACCAGACCTCCTCTATCTTTAGAATCTTATATTTAATTCTTGATTTTTTATTTTGCCAAATAAATTTAGATACATCTTTCTTTTTTTCAAAGTGGAGTCTCTAATCAATATCTGAAATAAATATAACATTCTACGTAGTACATTTATTTTAATTACTGAAATTCTTCCCATTAATGACAAATCTAATTTTTGCTGTTTATTTAAATCCAGTTTTATATCCTTCCATATTTTGCTGTAATTATTTTTGTAAAGCTTAGAATTTTCCTCAGTAAGAGTCACTCCCAAGTACTGTACCTTTTTCACAACTTTAAAACCAGTTTTAAATTCTAATTTGTTCTGATCTCATCTGGGCTTTGGTGAGCATAGTACCAGGAATGGTCCTCAACTTAGGACTATAGATGAGTCCAAAATTTATGTTGCCATGTGAGAAATTTTTTAAGTGAGTTTTGCTCCATTTTATGACTTTTCTTGTCACATTTGTTAAGTGAATCACTACAATTGTTAAATTAATAACATGGCTGTTAACTGAATCTTGCTTTCCCATTGACTTTGCTTGCCAGAAGTTCTCAAAAGATCACATAACCCCAGGACACTGCAACCATCATAAATATGAACCCGTTGTCAAGCATCTGAGGGTAAATCATATGACCATGGGGATGCTGCAATGGTCATAAGTGTGAAAAATGATCATATCACTTTTTTCAGTACCGTTGTAACTTTGAATGGTCACTGCTGAGGAAGTCGACTACAGGAGGATATTCGAGGACTACCTGTACCAGTCTAGAGCAACTTTAAGGGAATATACGTCCCTTGCATTTCTTTGCAACAGAATTTTAAGTGTTGCCAAGCACTTTCAATTATACCTTTGAAAAGTTGTATTTCTGTATATTTGTTTCTGGAGATAGGATATGAATTAGAGATAGCAGTAAAATAGATGTATTTATTTATACACAAATATATGCTTGGATGTCTCTTTTTCTCTATCACTGTTCTATCAGCCTTTCTCTGTTGCTTTAGGGAACTAGCTTGGAAATACAAGGCCTATGCTTATAGACTTATTATGTGAAAAGTGAAAGTATACCCCCAAAACTCTAGCAAGCACTCTATTTTGAACAAGACACCTTTGCATAGGCAATTTAGTCTGAAAACATTCTTGTGTTTCCTCTTGCCCTAACTGTGCATAAAATTAAACATGCTTCACTTTTACAATGAAATAATAATCTCTGTATGCTCAGTGTTTTAATAAATGCCATTCCTATCAGAGTGAGATGTAATTCTGACACACACAGAGATAGAAAAAGTGTGTGTACATTTGTGTGAGTAAAACCTTCATCTGACAGAGATATGGTATGTTGAATTTGTTGAATCATTGGTGTTAATTCTGAATTAATGCCATTTATATGTATGGCATTTGAATTATTACTGCATTAGTGTAAATGGAACCATTTGCAGTAGAACTTCAGTTCAATGAATAATGGGAGTGGAATTTGAATGAAAACTTGTCTGAAGTCTGCTAAGATTTGTTGCATATCCAATTTCTCAGTTATTTATAATGTTTTGCATATTTCTTTTATTCTAAAAATACTCTCTGAAGGTAGTTGCTGTGGCTTATGGTAATTAAAATGTGCTTCACAATTGTATCTATGCTAAGAAATTATTTACAAATACTCTTTTCATAAATATATTTATCAACTTTATATATGGTAAGGAATTATTCTATTTTATTTATATACTTGCCCAATCAACATGAAACTCAAGTAGCTAAAATATAAAAAATAACCATAACTTCAAAAAATTGAAAAAGAAGTAAACTATATTGCATAGAAAGCAACATCATTCATTTCTAAAAAAATCAAAATTATTGATGGACAAAACACCCTCCTGATATAAGGCATAGATAATCCAGCCTTCTGAAAGGTAGGTTGGGAAAAGGTCATTTAAATATTGAGGTGAATGTTGTTTCATAGGGCAGGCGTGGCACCAGAGAATGCAAATGTTCCTATACTATTTAACTGATGGGACATGGAGCACGCCTATCGAAACTGTCATATTTTATTGGATGAGCAGAAATAAAGAGAGACAGATGGTTGTACAAATAAGTTAGGAAGAACTTTACAATCACAGCCACAATCACCATCTTGAATGGAACCCAGAATATTAGTAGCCAGTGCCATTTGTGATGTTACACGGATACATTGATATAATGCCATAACTACTCAGGCTTCTAAATTCTTGGCCAGTTGCAGCTTTCTAGTGATCGTCAAGAAATTTAGATACCTGTAGTGT
Organism: Natrix helvetica; assembly: GCF_964273705.1. Lineage (NCBI taxonomy): Eukaryota > Metazoa > Chordata > Lepidosauria > Squamata > Natricidae > Natrix > Natrix helvetica. The sequence goes on along the minus strand of NC_138549.1, from coordinate 44,225,664 downwards.
ATTCCAGCTGAAAGTTGGCTAAGGCCTGAATGACTACAAACAGGGCTCATGATTCAGAAATGGACACAATTGTCTATTGAAGATCTTGGGATTTTCATTGGGATCTTGGAGTCCTATTTATTTATTTATTTATTTTATTTGATTCAATTTATCAGTCGCGCCCTCTCTGCGAAGGGACTCGGGGCGACGTACAATCAAATATAAAGGCATGTGGCATGGAGGAGGTAAATACATCAACAATTAACAATACAAAAAGTAAAAGCCACAAAGTTAAAATAAATAACAATAAAATTAATACAATTAAAACAATTAAAATACCCAAAAGATTTAAATATACAGTTTAAAATTGCCAGGGAGGTTAGAAGTTCTGATTAAGCCAGGCCGGCTAGTTGGAACAGGTGGGTCTTGAGTTTCGTGCGGAAGGAGCGGAGATCCATCGTTATCCTGATATCTGGGGGGAGGTCATTCCAGAGGGCTGGGCCCATCACAGAGAAGGCCCTACTCTGGGTGCCACCCTCTGGCACTGCCTAGTGGATGGCACCCGGAGGAGTCCCTCTCTGTGAGAGCGGATTGGTCGCAGGGATGTATGGGGCAGGATACGATCCCGCAAATAACTAGGTCCTGTGCCATGGAGCGCTTTAAAGATGGTGATTAACACCTTGAAGTGCACCCGGTAGACCACAGGGAGCCAGTGCAGCTCGCGCAGGAGAGGTGTTACATGGGTGAACCTCGTTCGCCCCATAATTGCCCGCGCAGCCACATTCTGGACCAGCTGTAGTCTCCGGGTGCATCTCAAGGGGAGCCCCATGTAGATTTTTCTAGTGGAAAATCATTTAATTGTGAGCTAAGGGTATCCTGCAGCTGCCAAAAAGGCCAACAGTTCTAGGCTGCATTAATAGAGGGATAGAATCAAGATCACATGAAGTGTTACTATCACTTTATAATGACTTGGTAAGACCATACTTGGAACATTGTAACTAGTTTTGGTCTTATAAAAAAAGTTGCGACAATGAAATCTTGAGATTCTGGAAGAGAAAGAGAAGAGAAAGAAAGATGATTAGGGGACTGGAGGCTAAAACACCTGAAGAATGGTTGCAGGTGGGTATGTCTAGTTGAAAAAAAGGACTAGGAGTGACAGCAGTGTTCCAATATCTAAGAGGCTGCCACAGGGAGGTCAACCTATTCTGAAGGCAGAACAAGAAGGAATGGATGCAAACTAATCAACTAGAGAACCAACTTCGAACTAAGGAAACAATTCCTGGCCCTTAGAACGTTTAATCATTGGAATGACTCACCTCCAGAAATATGGTGTTCCAACACTGGAGGTTTTAAAGAAGAGATTGCACAACCATTTTTCTGAAATGATACAGGGTTTAGTGCTTGAGCAGGGGGTTGGAACAGAAGACTTCCAAGGTCCCTTCAAAGTCTGTTATTCTGTCATAGACAATTGATTTGTGCAAAGGGTCTCGGAACTTTAACTTTGTTGCTTGTATCCTTACGATTTATATTGATATTGATTGCTTCCTGATTGCTTATTTGTACCCTATGACTATCTGTACTATGCTGTACCTTATGTACCTTTTGATTCTTGACAAATGTATCTTGTCTTTTTATGTACACTGAGAGCATATGCACCAAAGACAAATATCTTGTGTGTCCAATCACACTTGGCCAATAAAGAATTCTCTTCTCTTCTAACCATGGCTGCCATCATCTCTTCAAAGAGGAGCCATGAGTGCAAGAAGAATTGCATAGTGGTTCTATCTGGTATGCACAACTCTATCCAGAATCAAAGGTAAAAATTCCCTGCATGCAAAGCCATCATAATTCAGTCTAGTAAGGTTGAATCTGAGCTCCTGTCTCCCATCTTCATCTCCACAATATTCTGATATTAAGACGGAACTTCAACTGCTTTGCCTAGGATGCAAGGATTAAAATGTATAACTGGCTATTATCAGCATACACCTACATAATACCTAATTCAAAACTGGCAGATGATTTCATCCAGTGACATTAATTAAGTAATCAAGACATTAAATCATATTAGGAGAAAAGGAAATATAGTTTGCACACTATATTACTTTTAGTATGTACAAACGTTGCATTTGTTAGGGATGTAACCCTAGGCTTGGCTTGGCAATGTATATAAGCTATGATTACTTTACTGTTACTTTAAATGATTCAAAGATGTAATTGGTTTATTACCTCAAGCAGCCATAAGAGGGAGCGATAATGGTTGTTAGATCTCTCTCTGTTTTGTTAGAAGCTGATCAGGTGTATTTTGAGGTATTGTGGTTTGCTACTGTTTAGCTATACTTTGTGAGTTAGACTGACTATTTTGATAACTGAATTATTGAACTGTGTATGACTTGGACTGTTAACCGGACTCTGAATACCTCTATATTTCTACATAGTAAACTACTATATTTTTATACTATTTAGTGTCTCTGTATGCTGATTTGTGTGTGTTATTCCATATCACTCTCATTACGCTTTTCTCCATACTCACTCTTCTAACGGGGAGCTTAATTACTTAACACTATTGTTTTCTGTTGTTTACACACAAGGAAAGGAAAGAGAAGGAGGAGAATTTAAGAATAATGGCATTGTCAGCAGTGGCATGACATAGGGTGCCTGCTACTGATGAACTTTTCCTCATATCATTTTTTTCCCTTGCATGGCTGCTAGGGTAGGACAAAAAGAACAAAAAGGAGGAAAATAATAAAATAAACGTGAAAAAGAAAGAGGAGAAGAAACTTAACTAAGACCCATCCAATGTAGAATTAAGTAGAAATTTCCTGTCAGTCAGAATAATTAATCAGTGGAAAGGCTTGCCTCCAGAAGTTGTAATGCTCCACCACTGGTGGTTTTTAAGAAGATATTGAACAGCCAGTTGGTATGGTATAGGGTCTCCTGTAAGCAGGGAGTTGGGCTAGAAGACCACCAAGGTCCTTTCCAACTCCATTATTCTGTATTCTGTATTACATTTTTCAGGATCTTCTGTATGCCATTCAACCGCAACTTTAATTTTTGTCCTCTTCTATTCAATCCATTAACCTTTTTTCATATATTCATGTCAACAATATGACACTATCTGCATGTAAAAGTATATGTAATATTAACAGCCTGAACCAACATATCATTCAAATGCTAACAATTTAGGGATATCTTTTACTCTTGCTTCTTTTCTGCTCACTGTTGAATCATTGATAAGTATTCCATTTATTCTTACATTTATTCCCTTCCATCGTATAATATTCTTATCAACTTCAGCAACCAATCTTAAAATCCATAGTTAGACAAAATCATAATACAAGGTTATTTACATTAGCGTTTTTAACTTCATAGGTATACCACAGATTTTATAAAAAAGGACAATCCCTTACCCATACACAATAAAGCGAAGACTTAGTAGAAATAGTGTGTCATAATCATAAATGTTCATTCTTAGAAATTCCTGTTGGATTATGAGGATGTTTGTTTTGTACCTAGTTTGGATTTATGTCTCATACTCTTCCTAGGGCTGCTTTGAAGACTCTTTACAAACTTCAACAGGTTCAGCAGATAAATGAAGGCAGAATCTAATTCCTAAATTGCAACATTTGTCCTGTATTCTAGACTGTTTTCAGGGACAAGTCAAAGAGTTGCTTAAAATCTATAAATCCCTAAGTGTCTTAGAATCAGATTACCCAAAATACTGTCTCCTTTTGTAAAAGTGTTGAAATATTTCAGGTATGCTTTTCTTTCTGCCTCATCATTTGATTTTTTTTGGAAGGATTGTTAGCAATAAATGTTTATGCCCTGTCTTTCTGCCAAGGAAAAATAACAGGAAGATAAAAGAAATACTATAATATATTATTATAGCAATTAACAGTTACAAATTGATATACATTTATCTAATGTAAATATTGTTCAAGTACATATATATTAATTTCTAATACATTTATATATCATTGGCTCTTTAACCTACTATGTTTTGTATATATTAGTTCCATATTACATTATGCTTATCCATACAAAATCCACCTCTATTATCCAGTTTTTTATTCCTTTATTTACCCATCTCATATATGTTTCGCAGACATTCCTTTTTTTTATTTTCCCCAAAAATGATTACATCAGTTTGTTGTCTCCCAGAATATAAGGGTATATTCCAGCAATGGCGAATGTTTTTTGGCTCGCGTGCCATAAGGGGGGGGAGTACATGGGGGGTCGTGCGCAGGCCTGTGGCACCCATAATGCAATGTGCAATCCCCCAGTGCACATGAGCGCATGAGAGGCACTCCCCCCATTATTGCATGCTTTTTTCACCCTCCCCAGGCTCCAGAGGCTTTATAGGAGCCTGGAGAGGGTGAAAACAGCCTCACTTGCCCCCCCCCCGGAGGCCCTCCGGAGGCTTCAGGGACCTTCAGGAGGCTTCCCTGAAACCTCCAGAGGGCTTAAAACGGCCCTACGAACAAACCGGAAGTCTATTCCCAAACTTCTGGTTTGCCCATAGGGCTGGGTTTTTTGCGCTCCGGAGGCTTCAGAGAAGCTCCTGAAGTCTCCGGAGGGCCTCTGGGGGGGGGGAAGGCTCTTTTCACCCTCCCCAGGCTCCTATAAAGCCTCTGGAGCCTGGGGAGGGCGAAAAATGGTTTTAAAAAAGGCTGAACTCAGCTGGCAAGTGCGCGCATGCATGGTGGCCAGCTGACAGGGCAACGCTTCACGTGCCCTGACAAATGGCTCCGCGTGCCATCTGTGGCATGCGTGCCATAGGTTCGTCATCCCGGGTATATTCTGTATAAGAGTCTGTTTTTAACTGTACAGAAATAATTGTAAATAATATAGTCCAAAGTATATCTTCCTGGTTTTTGGTCCATATAAGTAGCACTCATTTCAGCTATACTGATAAGTTCTATATGTTACCATATTAGGAAATGATACTGAAGAGACTGATCAAGTAAGATCAAACCCCATAGTCAAAGGATTATTCAGAGTCCTGTAAAAGTGGCCTGAGCAAACATATTTACAATGGAAAGACTGTTTTTTGAAAAAGTGTGCTTTGATTTCTTAGAAATTTGGTACATTTCAAAACCTCAGAACTGTTGAGGTTTCTTATAGTTTTAGCTCTTTTTTAAGGAAAGTGACATGCAATGGCAGTTTAATAACCAAGATTATAACGGAATGTAATCAAAATCTTGAACTAAATTTGTCATCTCATAATGGTCTGGCTTTCCCAGTCTTCAGAACTGAAAAAGAATGAGAATGAGATATGTAATGTGTAATTTTTTTTAAAAAAAAATTCAGAATGGAGATTTGAGATGAACTCAGATGTACATAATATTCAATAGATGCTTGGGCATGAAAGCAAGAATTATTTGGAAACTGGAGATTTTTAAAAATATTGTTTTCTTTTTCTTCCCGCTTACGGCATTTTTCTCTTAGATAGTCCAAAAGTCGGTGGAATCATGAAGAAAACATTTTTAATGAGAAAATATCTTAGGAGCACAGTTTTCTCTCTGTGTTTTTAAAACATATGGTACTGTTTCCAAAATATTTTGAGCTTAGTTTTTTCTATACCTCTTCTTGAAAGTGAGCATTTGTTTTATAGCATAACAGCCCCAAAGCTATTGTGAATATTTGGTTTCCTGTTAATAGATTTTCTGGAACTGGCGTTAGAGAGTAGAATAGAAAGTGATGAATCTGTGCTAGAAGCTGGAAGTTTTATGCATGCATTTGTACTTCAGCAAAGTTGTGTGTATCTGTCTGTTTCATAAGCAATTCTGCTCTTCAAAAGAAAGCCAATTATACAATGAGATGTATACATTTTCCCAAGGATAGGAACTGATAATAAAATAAACGTGTTTTTTGGGAGTAAAGGAAAACTGAATCCATCTACCAAATTAACTAAAATAAGCATGAAAGTACCCATATGTGACACCTTTATTTAATATTTTGTATGAAAATAATGTAAAGGAATTTATATACTTTTAAGTGTAATGGAAAGAAAGGTAAATTAACATAAAACTGTCTTCTAAAGAAAATTCAAAAGATACAATTAAGTAATGCCTTCTGAATCTTGGTTATTAAAACTCGCAAACTGGAGTAAAATTTCTGTGTGGTAATGTTTCCGTACAAGTTTTTTTTAAAGTCAAATAAGGAATTTATTTGGATGGTATATAATATTATGAGAATATTGTTATCCATTATCAATTTTTCAAGGAGACATGGCGATCAGGACATACCAAGATTATGGTTAAAATATAAAGACTATTTATACTGTGGGTTTTAGAAGAAAAAAATTATAGTGTTATACTTGGCAGAGAACAGATGCATGTAGACTTGAGAAATATTTGTGGTGTAAGAAAATAATTACTTGCTGAAAATATTAGGAGACAGAAAGAAAGAGAAAAAACATACTATAATAATAACAAAAGGAGATAATTATTTCTGAAAATGCTATATCTGGTTGCCCATTTATCAATTATCTCTGGTGAGTTAGTAAGAGGGACTCTTCAACTCACTGATAAAGAAAATGAAATTGTGGAAATGTAAAATAAATAATAACCAGTAGTCACATGCAGTCAATTACAGTTGAATAATGTTGAGTTTTACTTTATTTAGATTCCTCTTTTCACAATTTCTTTTTAGGATTTTTAAAGGTTAAATTACTCTTTAGACTTCTGCAATTATGTATTAGATTTGTTTAGATATTCCCTTGGAACAAAAATATTGTGTTTTTAAAAAAAACTTTTTAGTATACTAAGAAAGAATTTTTTCATCTTAGTTTACTAAGAAATATTTTTTTCATCTATTGCTGCTAATCTGAAATATATTTATTGTGTTTTTCTGAACAACTTGAAATTAAAATCTTTGACCAGGTTATAGCTTGTTGGTACCCATGTAACTGAATGAAAATAAGGCTCTAAATATAATAGCTGAAATAAAAGTCAGGATTTAAATGAAAGTTACAAAGAATCACTTTAGAAAAGTCATGATGAATAGCAGATAGGAAATATGGTCTTTCAGATATTACAAGACACTTCATTGTTCTGATTTCAACAGACTCACAGAACCATCCCTCTGGCAAAAAAAGCAGAATTCAATAATTAATCTGAAAAACATTTCAAGACTATTAAAAACTTCTTTTTTATTGCTATTTAAAAATCAAAGTATTAAATGTTTGGAATGGAAACTTTTATCTGGTAACAATATGGAGCTACATGATAGAGATCAGAAATGCAGTATTACCATGTTTCCGAAAATAAGACAGGGTCTTATTTTCTTTTGACCCCCAAAATATTGATTGGGTCTTATTATTGGGGGGCTTATTGTTTTGGGGTTGCCGGGTGGCTGCTCTCTTGCGAGCGGGTGCCTGAAGAGCTAGGCACACCCTCAGGGGCAAACGGCTGTGTTACGCTGTCACAGCAGCACAACATCCCAGCCATGAGGTGACCACGCTCATGAGCAGCCACCCGGCAACCCCCCTTTCCAGCTGGCAAAGCGCCACTCACGGACCCAGTGATATCCCAAAGGCGCTAAGCCTGTGTGGTGCTCTGCCCTTCGCCCCAGCTCCCGCAGCTTGACACTTTTGGGATACCCTTAGGTCAGTGCATGGTGCTCTGCCCAGCTGGAAAGGGAGGTTGCACAAGCACCTGTTCCATCCCCAGCTGGTGTGCCTCCCAACCTCACCCTGCCCTGGCCCAGCTCTCCCTGCAGGGCCAGTGTGCCGCCGCTGCGGCGGTACTCTGAGCATAACCTATTCTCTGGCTTCCAAACTCCAGAGATCCACAGCCGAATCTTTCGGCAGCGGCCACTCTGGGAATACACTCTATGGTTGTGGGCTCGCTGAGGCAGAGTATACTCTCAAAGCGTACAACCATAGAGTGTATTCTCAGAGTGGCAACTTCCGGAAGACTCGGCATCCTACCTCCGTGCTTTGGAAGCCGCAGAAAAAGCCATGTAGCAGTGGTGGGCGGAGGTGGAGATGCCCTGGCTCTGCAGGGAGAGATAGGCAAGGGCATCATGAGGTTGGGAGGTGTGCAAGAGGGGAGAGGAAAAGCCACTTGCACAACCCCCCTCTCCAGCCATTCAGAGCCCCATTCACTGACCTAAGGGCATTCCGAAGGCGCCAAGCTGTGGGAGCCAGAGGGCAGTGAACAGGCACTCACACGGCTTGGCGATACCCCTAGGTCAGTGACTGGTGCTGTGCCTGGCTGGAAAGGGGGGTTGCCGGGCAGCTGCTCGTGAGCGTGGTCTCCTCATGGCTGCTGTGTAGTGCTGCTGCAATAGCGCAACACAGCCGTTCGACCCTGAGGCTGTGCCTGGCTCTTCGGGAGCCCGTTCGCAAGAGCAACCGCCCGATAACCCCCCTCTCCAGTTGGGCACACCACCGCTCACTGATCTTGCGGTATCCCAAAGGCGCCAAGCAATTGGAGCCTTTGCCCACCACCCCGTTCCTGCGGCTTGGCGCCTTTGGGATACCGCTAGGTCAGTGAGTGGCGCTCTGCCTGGCTGGAGGGGGGGGGTTGTCCATGGGCTTATTTTGGGGGGAGGGCTTACATTTTTGCCCACCCAAAAAATGTGGCATGGCCTTATTATCAGGACATGTTGTATTTTCGGGGAAACATGGTACTGTTCAGCTTTCCTAGGAATAGCAGCCATATACTTGATTAAAAGATTGTCAGACAAAATTATGCTGAGGTTTAGATGTTTTAGTCATACAAAATACTTACAAATTTCTCACGGAATGATAGTTACAATTTCAAATTCCCCAATAACATTATTAATTGATAATGTTGATAAGAAGTGACAGTCATCAATTTAGTAGATAAATAAAGAATATCAAGGATTAGGTAGAACTGCCTACACTCACAGTAAGGCAGTTTCACAATTTTCTATTCACTACCAGACCAGGGCAGTTTTATAAAATAAAGCAATTGATGCAAAAAAAAAAAAAAAAAAAAAAAACTCACTTCCATGGTTGAAGGGAAATATACTGACAATTGGTTAAATGAAGGACAGTTAACTGACTAGAAAATAGAACTGATTGCTGTGGTTTATGGGAAAAATAGAAAATGTTTGATGAACCCTATCATCCGAAGTTTGCTATAACTTGGCTGCAAAAAGACTAACAAGAGATGTCATTCTTCAGTTCCTCACATTTTTTTTGCCCATACACAATGGATGCTAACAATAGCACTTAACAATGCTTTACAGCCCCCTCTAAGCAGTATACAGAGTCAGCATATTTCCCCCAACAATCTAGGTTCTCATTTTACCAACCTCAGAAAGATGGAAAGCAGAGTCAACCTTGAGCCGGTCAGGATCGAACTACTGACAGTCAGCAGAATTAACTGCAAGACTGTATTCTAACTATTGCACCATTCTGGCTCTTTAGTTCTTGAAGTTGCTCTTTGCTCTTTTCTTAGCACTGTCTTCTCTATTGGTCTTTTCATCTCTTGTCCATGCACAAGAACTGGTATACCAGTACAAATGTTTTGGCCGAAAGAATTCTGGACAACTGCAAGATGTGAGGAAATAATTGCTGTTAGAGGCTTTGGCAATGATAACTCAACCATGGTAATATTGGACTTTTTCTGTTGAAGACTAAGAAAGTGCAATTTGTGGAAAATGCAGAGGCCCTCTTGCAAATAAAAAAAACAGTGGGTTTCCAGTGCAATTCAAAATATAAACATTCCTAAATGGCATGACTCACAGGTAACTCAAGTTCCACTTCTTCCTGGTGAAATCAACACATTCAATATTTTCCTCCTATTAATACTTCTGGCAGCTGAGGGAAGCAGGGCCCTGAAATCATTGGGTTTTTTTTTTTTAGTGATGGTCTCTGATCTATGAGCCTGACCTATGACTCTTCCTCCAGAGACCAAGTTAACATTGAATCAGAGGGTATTTTGAAAGTTAGTTAAGAGAACTGTGTCACATAGCTTTCAGAGAATATTAAACACTTTCTGATTTTGGTTGGTTAGACATTTTATTTTATGGTTTTTAATGCTTATTACTAATTTTCATGCTTTATTATGTTTCATATAACATATTAACCACTGCAAATCGATTGTATTATTACATTCATATACACAATTGAAAAATAAGTAACTGCTTATCCAATTAATCCAAATTAATTAGATTTTCGCAGCTCAGATATAGTAACCAGTCATTCCTCGTAAGTTATCCTGCCTCAAAGTGGCCATGGAAGAATCTCTAACTTATTTAAAGAGAATGTTAACTGAAGTAGAAAATTTACTTGCTGAAAATAAATTAAATGAACGTTAATTTGAATATACAATTGTAGAGATTTGATGTGAAAGCTTTGCAAGACCAGAAACCACTTCGGTCTTGTAAATTATTATCATCTGTATAAACATGTAAATGCTTACTCTCTCATTCCACCAGAATGCAAAAACAAAGATGTGGTTTTGTTGTTCAGTCTTATTTAAGACTTGAATAGTAGGATTCCTGAACCTTTTTGGCTTGATTTTTAGGAACACTTTGGATCGTTGCTTGCATATTGCGTAATTTTCTCATTTGAATTCTTGGAGTTGGTTTGGCTTCCTTTCTTTTTCAATGCTAATTTTGGAAATGTTGTTTGACTACATTTTTACTCATAAAAAAATAGGCTGAATAAGGGTAAAGATTTTGAGATAGCTTTAAGAATAACAGCTAAGAACACTTGAATCAGAAATCACAGAGTACAAGAATAAGGAAAACCTAAGAGCAATAGATTGTCTTGAAGATAAACTGAAGTGGCTAAAAAGATCATTTCTGTAAAAAAATTTTAAAAGGATGTGGTCTGTTTTTGACTGTGTGTTTCTATCAGTTTTTCATCAACTCACTCACTCAGAACCAGTGACACCTACCTCACTCCTGTAAATAACATTGTTCTTTATTATTGTATGACTTATGGGAATTATATACAAGCAGAATTCATACCAATTGCATTTCTTATATTAATCTGAAATAATTGAAATTCATATTATACTAAGCTATAGTATATTTTATCAGATGTTTATAAATCAAACCATAATGTAGCCATACTTTTCTTTGATCTTCCTTTGCATTTCTGAGAAACTGAAAAATATAGGAAATACTTACGCAGCCATTTGTTGCCATTTGCTATAGACACTTCTAATTTTTCAGAACACTAACCATAGGTGTTTATGAGTGGTACCTGACACGTGGCTTTGCAGAATTTTTTTTCAAAATACCTTGTAGGTTACATACACTTGAGAAAATGATGCTTTAGATTGATATCATCACTTTCATGTGACTGGTCTATCCTTTCCGTGATCTATGCCTTGGACTGCCACCCACACCTTTGCAAAATTTCCCTCACATACACAAATGAGCAAAATGGTAATCATTTAAAGTTGCACTGTTTGGTTAAAAATATGGACTTGAAATCACACTACATAAATTTGTGACATGATTGCATTTAACTATGGAATAACTTTTTCTCCAGGTTTTAATTGATGTCTACCCCACTGTATCTTTGAAATCTGAAGAGGTAGTGTATCTGGCCCATTTTGGCTTGTAAACTAAGCAGAATCTGATTAAGATGGGTGGCTGCTAGGAAGTACAGGTTTTTTTCAGCAAAACAAGAATTTGAAAACATCCTGTGAAGATGGCAATAGCAAACCACTTCTGTACTGCTGTTAAGGAAATGATGAGGTTGTGTCCATAAAGCCACCAAGACTCAAGCTTGAGTCCTTATTATGCCTTCTAAATCTGGGCATATAAAGAATAGTAACGTAGTTATGGGATGGAGACTGAAGGGATCTTTAAAGTTTGATAAAAGAAGAAAAAACGAGAAAAGGATAATTTCATGAAAATCATACATATGCCAATAGCAAATTGGCACATGCTAAGAACCATGGCACCATCACCTCTTAATTGTTTCCTCTCACTGTCTGAAAATAGAAAACTTGAAGTTATGAATACTGAAGATGGAATTCCTGCATTAATTCACTGTATCTTTTATTCTACGAACCACTAGAGGTATAATTATATTAAACAAAGAATACTCATTTGGTTTTTGTTCATCTTTTCTGTAGTTAAAGATTGGCTCTGATGTTTTAGACTGTTTGCTTCAGATAGTTCCTAGATTTCTTCCTTTTCATTTTTTCCACCTGCAAGTTCAGATGAAGGTCTTTCATTGTCTAATTGCCTAATTTCCTTGGTAACTTTATTAAGATGCATCTGTCTCTTGATTTTAATCACACAAAGTGCGGTCTGCTAAGTACATCCAAAATGCATGAATGGGTGCTGACCAAAATCACTTCAATTTTTTCTGCAATAGATTAGTTCCAATACAAGAAACAGCAGGTGGAATAGAATTTAGAGAACAGAAACACGCTCCATAAATATGCAAAACTTTTTGTATCTTCAGTACTACTGTTAACAAAGGTAACAAAAATAAATAGCAAAGGCACAATTTGAATTCTGTTTTTTTCCCTTGTGTCCGAAATGTTTTCTCCTTTCTCCAATTTTATCTTTCCTTTGTAAAATTGAAACATACAGATAGAATTGGCTACAGATGTCACTTTCTTGTAGAGTGAGAATAGAGAAACATAAATGGCTTTGCATATATGGACACCATTTCCCAGACAACTTTTGTTTCGTTTTCCTTTCATTCTACACTGCAGTGAGGGAGGGAGAACATTTATAATTGTCAACTTCTGTCTTAATCTTATGTTTGAAGTGTTAAGTCCTCAGGGCTATGACACTTATTGAAAGTCATTGCTGGCCCCTGATTGGCTAAGGCGCGAGCAACCAGCTGGCAGGAGAATGCAGCCATCCTGTTGGTTCAGCATCTGACAGCTCCACTATAAAAGAGCTGTCAGCTGTCAAATGTTGCTGTTTGCCGGTTCGTGGTTTGCCTTGCATTTTGCCTTGTTAATAGTTAATAAAGGTTGTTGTTAGCTTCAACCTGCCTTGACTCAGTTCCTGCCTGCCTTGTTCTCCCTACAGAACACTGGTGATGAAGATGGAATTAGGACTGAGTAAAGAGAATCAAAGTCACTGATGAGAGCTGCCTCAAGTCATAGGGGACGAGATGTCGCTCCAAGGCTAACTCCTCAGTTTCTCTCCTAAGGATGGCTAGTCTACTAGCATTTACGGCATTCAGCCCAGCCACTGAAACAAGGGGTGCCTACTTCGAGTGGTTCAAGTGTTTCCTGGAGGCAAAAAACTTCACTGGTTTGTCCAGTGGCCGTAAAAGAAGATATTTCCTCAGCGTGTGTGGCCATGAGATGTTTGGGACTGCTAGGGCTCTAGCCGCCCCTCAATCCGTTCATTCGATGCCTTGGGAGACTCTTTTGGAGAAACTTAAAAATTATTACTCTCCAACTCTCTCGCGCATAGCCAGATGTTATGTGTTTAGGCAGAGAACCCAGAGAGAAGGGGAATCTGTGAGCGACCACATGGCTTCCCTCAGAACAGAGGCCCTGCACTGTGACTTTCCTGTACTGGACGATGCCCTGTTAGAACAGCTGGTTTGTGGTATCAAAGACGTCAGACTCCAGCGACGCTTGCTGGCATGAAAAGAGCTGAGCCTTCAAGCAGCTGTGGATGAAGCCATGGCATATGAAATGTCAGACAAATCCACCATGGAAATTCAGATATTTCTGCCACTGGCCACCCATGCCAGCAGGGGCCATGCCATTCACTACGAAGAAGATGACGACGAAGACTTCTCTGATGAGGAAGAGGAGATTAGCCACCTCAAACTGACCACCAGAAAAAAATGGACTCAGGCTGACTTTTTACCTCAGGCAGGCTGCCTGAGTTGTGGCAGGAACCATGCAAGGTCAGTTTGCAGGTTCAAAGCTGCAATATGCCATCGTTGTGACAGAAAAGGACATTTAGCCAAGGTCTGCAGAGCTGTCATGCCAATCTCTGAACCACCTCTGGAGCACGCTTGTCGAAACAATTCACAAAAAGACTTCCCAAATGCCCCAAAGACTGCTTTACCATCTCAGGTGACCAGCAACAGCCTGAATTGGCTATCAGCCATGCTTCCCTGACCAAGCCTACCCATCAGGTGTACCCATATACACCTGACCGTGAACATAGAGGGAGAGCCCTGCAAGATGGAAGTTGACACCGGCTCCTCCAAATCTCTGGTCTCTTGGGCTACGATCAAATGGATAATGCCCAGCCTGACCAAAGCTCAACTCAGACAGTGCCCACTTCGCCTATCAGGGACAGCCAATACCCATTGTGGGTTGTGGCACGTTCATCATAGCAAGCAAGAACTTCCAGGGGTCTCTTCCCCTCATCATTGTAGATGGCCATCTGCCCAGCCTCCTGGGGCTTGACTGGTTCTTCGCATTGGGGCTCAATGTCTCTGGCATCCACTCCACTGTTCCAGATACCTTTGCCACGCTGGCCAGCAAGTTCACAGATGTGTTTGACAACAAGCTTGGTAAATATAAGGGGACCCCCATTTCCTTTAATTTGGACCCCCAGCTGGTGCCCATTCATCTAAAACCTAGGAGAGTGCCATTTGCTCTTCACCCCAAGGTACATTTAGAGCTAGATAAATTAATACCACAAGGAGTGCTTGAAGCAGTAGACCACTCCCCCTGGGAGACCCCCATAGTGATACCAATTAAGCAGGATGGCAGTATTAGAATTTGCGTGGACTATAAATGCTCAATTAATAAAGGGTTACAAGCCAACCCTTATCCAGTGCCAGTTGTGCAACATCTGCTCCACTCATTGGGCCAGGGAAACATTTTTGCCAAACTGGACTTTGCACAAACGTACCAGGAGCTCCTGATAGACAAAGTCACTGCCATGGCTCAAACCATCATAACACACTGGGGAGCTTTCAAATGTAAATGCCTACAATTCGGGGTTAGCATAGTCCTGGGCATATTCTAGAGCCTAATGGAGCAGATGCTCCAGGGGCTGCCAGGGGTGGTCCCCTACTTCGACGACATGCTTATCTCCACCTTAGATCAAGCAGAGCTCATCAACAAATTAAGGGCAGTCCTGACCCATTTCCGCCATGCGGGGCTGAAACTCAAGCAAGAGAAATGCAGGATAGGGGTTCCCAGTGTAGAATTTTTAGAGTATCTAGTTTATTCCGAAGGCCTCCACCTTACGCCACCCAAGGTAGAGGCAATTAAGAAAGCCCCCACGCCCTCTACCAAGGCAGAGCTGCAAGCCTTTCTGGGGCTGCTTAATTTTTATTCCATTTTTTTTACCTCACAAGGTGTCTTTGGCAGAGCCTCTCCATAGGCTACTGGACTCCAAAACACCCTGGCATTGGGGGTCTAGGGAAGCTCAATGTGGGACACCCAGTCTATGCCCCAAACTACGGGGCCAATCCAAGGTGGTGCCTGGCCAAATCACTCAACTAACTGGACCCTACTCTTATAGGGGCCAGCTCATGGTGCTGACACATCAATCAACTTAGGTGGCAAGCCACTAATGCAGCAGACCAGCGCCCAGGGCAGGCCCCATTCTTCCCTGGGGAACTAACACTGCCAGAGGCTGTCCAGCATAACCAGAAACACACGCAACACCCCCTACCGATGCGTTCTCGTTGCCAGGCTTGCCTGATCATCCATCCAGTCCCGCGGTGATCAAGCTTCCCGCTGACTCAGCTGCACAGTCTCCTGAAGTTCCACAGGACTCGCCCCCAGCTCCTCCTCTTTTGGCCACCGCCCCTGAACTAAGACATTCGGGGCGGAGCCAACGCCGGCCGGCATATTTGACTGACTACGCATGTGCTAACTAGGAGGAGAAGGGTGTTAAGTCCTCAGGGCTACGACGCCCATTGAAAGTCATTGCCGGCCCCTGATTGGCTAAGATGCGAGCAGCCAGCTGGCAGGAGAATGCAGCCATCCTGTTGGTTCAGTGTCTGACAGCTCCACTATAAAAGAGCTGTCAGCTGTCAAATGTTGCTGTTTGCCGGTTCGTGGTTTGCCTTGCATTTTGCCATGTTAACAGTTAATACAGGTTGTTGTTAGCTTCAACCTGCCTTGCCTCAGTTCCTGCCTGCCTCGTTCTCCCTACAGAACATGAAGAACTGAATATTGTAATTGGAGAAATCTGAATTCTGTTCTCTGCATTGCTTATCATAGATTTTCCCCGTTTCCTCTGATTTTTGTAAATATTGCCATTTATAAGTGTTGATGAGCTAAACATTGTATTTAAGCACTGATCTTTCCTTCAGTATATACATTTACATATTCATATTCATATATTTATTTATTTATTTATTTATTTATTTATTTATTTCTTTATTTATTTCTTAGATTTTTAGACCGCCCCCTCTCCCAAAAAGGGACTCGGGGCGGTGTACAGTCAATGCAAATAAAATACAGTCATAACAATAAAATACATTTAAAATACATTTGGAGGGGGAGATAGGCTGTACAAGAAATAAATATATTCTAACCCTAAAAACATCCCAATTAAAACCCCAAACCCAATTAAAATAAAATAAATCCCCGGGAGGTAAAAACTAAGAAAGTGCCAGGCCAGCTAATTGAAATAGGTGAGTCTTTAACTTTTGACGGAAGGAACGGAGGTCGGTGGTAGTTCGAATGTCTGGGGGGAGGTCATTCCAGAGGGTTGGGCCCATCACAGAGAAGGACCTACTCCTAGGTGTCGCCCGCTGGCATTGCCTAACGGACGGCACCAGGAGGAGCCCCTCCCTGTGTGAGCGAATAGGTCGCAGGGACGTGTGTGGTAGGATGCGATCCTGCAGATAACTAGGTCCTATGCCATGGAGCGCTTTAAAGATGGTGATCAATACCTTGAAACGCACCCGAAAGGCCACAGGTAGCCAGTGCAGCTCGCGCAGGAGAGGTGTTACGTGGGAGTAACGTGTACTCCCCATAATAACCCGCGCGGCTGCGTTCTGAACTAGCTGCAGTCTCCGGATGCGTCCCAAGGGAAGCCCCATGTATATATATATATATATATATATATATATATATATATATATATATATATATATATATATATATATATATATATATATATATATACATATATACATATACATAGACATACTATCCTGTATGGGAATTCAGAATAACAGTTTAATTACAAAAATGGTTAATTATGATGAGAGAGGGGTTGAAGAATGGTCACTGAGACAGAAAAGAAGTAAGTTATGCTTCAATATGCAAGACATCATATAAATTAATAAGCCTTACAGAAATATGCTGTTTTCAAATGCAATCTTTATACTCTTGGTTATAGCTAGTTTGTTTTACTCATGGCAACTTTAGTTTCAAGACCCCTCAAACACGCCTCAAAATATGGTCTTTCTGAGTTTTGAAAACTAGTCTGAATCAACGAATTTTCTGGAGAAGGCATAAATCAGCTGAATATAGAATGCATCACTCTAATCAGACCTGAAAGATAACAGCATATTCAATATTATTTAAAACTTATTGACAATGGTTATGAAAGGTAATGATATGTGCTCAACGTATTATGGGAAAAGATGCAAACTATAGTGGAAAGTCTGCTGCTCCTTTTTTGAGTAGTACCCATTTTAGTGCAAAAAGGATTACCTCTACACAACAGTTGCAAAAGGACAGCAAGTGTTAAAAAACTGTATTACATATGGATAACCAACTATATGCAAGTCAATGTCTTCTTCTAAAGCTATGTGTAAACTAAACAAGCAACAAACCTTCTTATCATAATTGGGAGGAGGGTAGGGAATGTAGCCACATATTGAGGTTTAAGTAATACAATTTGAAAATTGGTACTTTTCAGGTTTCGGTAATTTTTTTTAAGAAAGAAAGAAAACAGTTTCACAATATCATTGTTAATGAATCTGGCAACACTTTCCTGTACTAAAATCACTATAGCAGAAATTTTAGTCTTACTTTATACAGCTGTTCTCTTACACGCAAAGTAAACCAAGAAGAATTAAATCCAGTGTTCTTTTTGTTGGAAAAAATAATTCCAAAGTCCAAGCCTCCCTTTAAGTCAAGCTTGGCAGTTGAAAATAGAGTCCAAACATTTTTTAGTTTCAACACTTCCTTGCCATATGAACTGCCTAGAAATTTCAAACAGATTTTATTATTATCCCACACTCAACACATTTGGATTCCTGCTTAATGATGAATTTGTTCAGTAGCCTCAGAGGACCGGATGTTTTTCACTGGCTTCCTTCTATAATTGGACAATGTATCAATTGTATCAGATTTGCAACTATTTAAAAGGAGATGTAAAAATAATAGTAAATAGGCATTTGAAAAGTGAACTACTTGTCAGAATTGCACTTGCACTTATATACGCTATAAAAGTGATGTTAATACTTATTGGATTAAATTGTCTACTTTATTACTTTCTGCATCATATCCAGATGAGCAAGCATCCATGACAAATGTTGTTAACACTTTTTGTGAAAATAGGTGTTAAGTGTTGACATTGCAGAACTGCTAGATTTCTTGGGACATATCCACATGCATTATTCTAGTAACTTGTTCTATACAAACTTGGGTTAATATTATAATTTTGTTTACCTTGAATCATGAATGAAATATCTAGGCATACTTATCCACAGGATACAATTAAAAATATGAGAAACATCAATGAAAATGTCTTAGTAGAGTGATCATAATTGATAAATGCAATATATTTATTAAATATTCAACATCAGTATTAAAAAGTGTCTTCCTGAAACATTTATTTCTTATTCCATTACAGATTTCAATGGCTTATTAATTATACTTAATAGCTACTAGTAAGTTTTAAATTCCCACTGATATAACATTGAACAACAAATTCAAGATAAAAGATCTTTCTCATGTGAAAATATGTTTCTTATAAAAGCAAGCAAGTTTAAACTCCTAGTTTAATAAGTATTTCTCTGTTGTTAGATGAAGATGTAAATTAATTCTCTAAGTTAAAAAAAACCTGCATATAGAAAAAACTGCCCCATCAGGACCACCAGTCAATTGGGAGAAATTAAATCCAAGAATTAAATAATTTAGTATAATGTCTTCAAATGTTAAGCAGAAGCTAAAAAAGAAATTAGGAAACTAAATTATACTACTGTTTGGGGACTTCCAAGAAGGGCTGGAAAGGATGGCTAGCAGAAGCAACACATTGATGGATGGGGGCTTGACCTTCCATGCTGCCTGGGATTTGCCTCCAGTCTAAACTATGGCAACTGTAGGACTTGAATGGTCATTCTTTTCCTTTTTTACCCTTCCCATATCAGCAGGAAGGCAAGTCTTACTGACTGGCAACTGTGTCAACTAGTCTACCATGCTTAACAAAGAGGTTTGTTCCCTCTTCAGTATTCCCATACTACTCTTTTGTTTCCTCAGTGTTTGCACAAATGGATGTCTTCACAGCCCCTTTCCATAATATCTCCCTTGACACTAATGCACAGCCTTTCTTTTCCCCCTTATTATAGCATCATTGTTCTAATGCTATGATAATCAAAGCAAGAATGGAGTGAAGGACAGTGTCTTAAGGGATTAGGACACTGGGCTGGAGATTGGCAGGCTTGCATTTGAGACCTGGGTGCCACAGGATGGGATGAGCTCCCATCACATGTTCCAGTTCCTGCCAACCCAGCAGTTTGAAAGTGGGTGACCACAAATAGATGGATGGATACCACTTCAGTGAGCAATTTAATGGGGACATGAAAGGAGCCTCCAACAGGGCATTCCCTGGGCAATAGCAAACCTTTCAACCCAAAGCACTTCAGTACTCCCAACATGAATATAGGAGTTTCTTTGTGAAAGGAACCAATGACTTTTTAAATGGAGATACATGTGCATGAGGAATCTGAGAACTAAACTATGGTAAGATTTATGGGATTTATATAGGGCTAAGGAAAGCTGAATTGGGTCAGATAGTTTAAGGAAGCAAACTGGTATCACCTGCCCTAGTTTTCCCTTTAATTGACTTTATTGAAGAGGGTTCATAAATGATTACTGATACACTTCATGATGTTAGACAATTTTGTTGATAAACTAAATGAAATAAAATCAAAATGTTGATGCTATTTATTCATTCAGACTCACTCTATATATCAGTGGGATTGGCATACATTTCTGATAATGTTCACTGCCAAATCCGTAGAAAACCTCAGAAAATATGAAAGGGGAATTTTGTAGATAACTGTAGAGTTCTTACAATTACAATGTAATCTTGTAAGTTTGTTCTGAAAATCTAACAGAACACGTGTCTTTTAACAATCTTTATGACCAACAGCTTCTCTTCCAAAAGTAGTTTTACGTTTCTTTAAGAGGGTTAAGGTTGGGGTAGCCTCTAGTGGCAGTTTTCACTTAGCATGAACTAGAAACAGGAAAAACATGGAGAAAATGCTTAAAAGTGTAGAGCTGCATTTTAGATGAATGTTTTATAGTTTATATTTCAAAGGGAATGTAAAAGATATGTCAATATATAGAATATATTTATCTCATCCATGAAATTAGTGAACTTACATTATTATGATAAAAATCATGCATTATAGTTACATAAATCAAAATTTTAAGAACTAAAATAAGATGTAAATAAATAAAATAATAATTGTTATGTTTTTTATCTAAGAGTTTTTAATGTATTGGTGTATTTATTAAATAAATCTGGATGTTTTCCCCTTCATGGATAGAAAAAATGTTTGTTAATGTTGATAGCATTGTGCTAGTTATCATATAGGCCTAACTTACATTTTAGAATGAATTAAAATTATTTTCCAGTATGTGTTTAATTTCCTTTCATATAATAGAAGTTGTATTTATGGATCATTCTCATTATCACTGTAAGGATATTAATTAAATCTCAATAAAGTAATAGCTTGCCTATTATGTTGATCAGCTATAAATGAAATAGCTTGATGAAAAGATGAGCCATTTTAGTTAAACATTATTTACATATACCACCCTATCTCATTATACTCAGACTTGTTTTGGAAGTATTTCTTGTTTTTATGAAACTAGAATGCTTCAGAATTGATGGTGTAATTTAACAAGTGTCCTGCAATCTATTATTAGGATGGCTAATTGACTTTTCTTTTCTTTTTTTAAAGTGGCTGCTTAAGAATTGGGTTCAATGAGATCATCCCATGCTATGCTGTAGTTCACAGGGAGAAACTGGCACAGCTTCCTTGATTTTCTCAATACATTCAGTATTTATAGTTACAAAATGTATGAAATGTGTAGCCCAACACTTCATTATAGAATTATAACACCAGTCTTTTCTCAATTATAATAATTAATAATAACAACCATTCTATTTCCCCCATCTAATTATATACATAATTATTACCTTGTGCAAATTGTTGTTCGATTGTGCCATGTGTTTATAATACATTCATATACATGAAATATATGTTTTTAAATATTACAACTATTTAATTGATGCTCTTTTAAAAATAGTGATTTTTTTTTACTATTTCATTACATTATGTAGTTAGTATATAAAACATTAAACAATAAAAAGATGCAGCATAGTAGAAAAAGCAGAGATGGATGGAAAAACAGGAACAAATTCTTGACTAATTTCAAGAAGTTATAAATAATTGATTTAATCCTGGAATTGAAGCAAAATTTATGCAGACAAGATGTAAGTTGTCATTAAGCATAGGATGTATACACATTACATTTAGAAAATACACAGCCTTTCAAAAGTATTATAAGGATTTTTTGGAGGAACAGATTAAGCGATGACATTTCACTGTTAATAAAATATATTTTATAAATCTATATAACCTAGAAATAGGGAGACATTTCTTGACAGTGAGAACAATAAACCAGTGGAAGTTATGGGTTCAGATGTTATGGGTACTGGAGGCTTTAAAAAAGATTGGATAGTCATTTGTCTGAAATAGTGTAGATTCTCCTGCTTGAGCAGGATGTTTCATTCAAACTGGTGAAAGAAGTCAAATGAGTTTTGATCTCTTGTAAAAATACAAAATGTTCATTTAAAAAAAATAGTAATAGAAAACAGAAGAGTATCTGCTCAACAGCCTTCAAAAACAGCTACAAAAGATAATTGTGAAATGGGCAAGTAAAGTTCTACATTACTGGTTGGCAAGCGTAATTCACAAGTATTTATAAAGATCAGAATGAGTAACAGCCATTTGTAGTATAGTTATCATTCATTAAAAAGGTAAAGATAAATAAGGATAGTACAGAACATCCTGAAGGAAAGAAGAATGAGAAGAGATGGAAAATAAGATTAGGACAATCAGTATAATTGGATGTGTCTCCAACCCAAAATCTCATTCCAAATGTCCATCAGTATTAAAAAGATATAATATTAAATAATATTAATATTATATTAATATTAAAGGATAGTAGTACATTGTTTGTGACATCAATTTGCTTTATAGGTAGTCCTCATCTTACAACCACAACTGAGCCCAAAATTTATGTTGCTCAGTGAGAAATTTGTTTTGCCCCATTTTACTTTGAATCATTATAGTTGTTAATTAATAACCCGGTTGTTAAATGAATCTGGTTTCCTCATTGACTTAGCTTCTCAGAAGGTTGCAAAAGGTGGTCACATGACCCAGTGACACTGAAATGGTTATAAATGTGAGTCAGTTGTCAAGCAACCAAATGTAAATCGCGTTACCATGGGGATGATGCAACAGTCATAAGTCTGAAAATGGTCATGTCACTTTTTCAGTGCTGTTGTAACTTTGAATGATCACTAAATGAACTGTTGTAAGTTGACAACTACCTGTATTGGGATTTGAAATCAAAACTCATAGAATGGACATGCACATCACACATGCTTAAAAAGCTACATCTTCTGTAGTCTTACATGAGATCCCAGGTCAATACACAATTGAGTTAAGTGGGCACCGACATGGAGTAACATGGTGTTCAGGAGCAGGAATGGATATGAGGTCATTATTTCCTTCACTCAAATATATATTTTCCTGGACTTGCACATGTCAGACTTATAGTAGCTATAAGAAAAGAAAGTTATTTTTCAGTAAGGATTTTTATAAAATTATTTTTAGCAAGAGTTATTAAGATGAAAGAGGAGGACATGGTACAAGCATGTCTATTACAAGCAAACTACCTTCAATTGACAAGCAAGATTTCTTAATGGAGATTTTATGAGTCTTTTTCTTACAACCTTACAGAAATTGGACAGGAGATGGCTTTCTTCATTGATAATAGCTCTGCATCTGGTTGTTATGTAACAATTAAAACCAACTGTTAATACTACTCACTATGCAAAGAAGGCGGCAATAGCTATGGCACACAATATCAACCATCCCATCTGGCACATTCAACCAAAAAAACTTTCAGCTCTTTTAAATTAGTAGCTTTATTGAATCTCCTACTTTGAATTCCCCCTGTAATGCCCTCTCCTTGTCTGCTTGCCTTTTCTGTGTCTCTCTAGCCTTTTGTAACACTCTGCGCACTACAGTGGTGGGTTCCAGAGCCCATTCCAACTGGTACAGTTGGAATGGGCCCTGTGGTGTCCACATGGATGTGCTCAGCATGCTCATGCATCTTAGCGCCTCTGCGAGCCTCCGTGAGCCTCTGCGATGCTCCAGCTGCTCAGTGGAGCATTGCACAGGCACTGTATGCGCTGTGTGCATGCGCAGAAGCCAGGAAGACTTAAAAGACCGGTAAAGAGCTCGTATGGGAGGGTGGGCACTCTGGAGCACTGTACCGGAACGGTATCCGGTACTCCGGGCAGGCTCCAGTATGCCCATACCGGGGCGTACTGCCTGCAACCCACCACTGGCGCACTACCCCCCACATTTCCTTTAAGGTTTCCAGCCATTCAGCCAATGAAACTGAGGATGGTTGTTTTTGAGGAATCTCTGGCATTGGTGTAAATGCCACTCCACCCCTGAATGTGGTAAATCCCATGCTACTGTCTAGTTATTATACACCATTTCCACAAAAGGCAGGAATTCGGTCCAAATGGTCTGTTAGTAATTCACATAACACTAAAGGTATTGCTCTAAAACTGAATTGTTTCTTTCATAGGCTCCATTGGTATTGGGATGATAGGTATAGATAAGACCCTGTGAAGCACCAACCAGCTTAAGGAATTCTCGCCAAAATTTTGCAGTGAACTGAGTGCCCCGGTGTGAGATGATATGGATTCCATACAGATGGTAGATATGTTGTATGAATAGCTTTGGCAGGGATCATACAGAGGGAATCTTTGGGCATGCCATGAAATGTGCCTGCTTGGAGAACAAGTCTTTAATAGTCCAAATTACTGTCTTTCCAGCGCTCTCTGGCAAGTCCACAATGAAGTCCATGGAAATTACCTCCCAGAGGTTCATTGGGTTGGCTACCATCTGCAATAACCTGGGGGGCTTACTGGGCATCCATTTCATTGAGGCACACACAGGACAGCTGGCCACGTATGCTTGTTTGTCCTGTTACATTTTTGGCCACCAGAATTGTCTCTTCACTAGGTGCAGGGTCTTCACAAAACCAAAAGGTCCCACTACACTATTGTCATGATTCCTCTATAAAATTCAGGTCTTATGCCTGGCTGGGACATATATTTTGGTGCCTTTCCATGCTAGCCCCTCCTTCACAGATAGATCGTCTTTGTGCTGCTTGAACCACTCATCACTTGCTAAGGCATCTTTTATGTGGTTAGAAAAAATGTTAAGACAGCATATAGATTTTAAGCCAAAACTATATTTATTAGGCATAATACCAGAAAAATATGATAAAGGGAACGTATATTTGATATTAAATGTTTTAACAGGAGCAAGAATTATATTTGCACAACATTGGAAAAGCAAGGAAACACCTACATAAGAAGATATAATTAAAAAATATTGGACTGTGCAGAAATGGACAGATTAACACTGAAGATGAAAGAAAAAGAAAACAGAATATTTTCGAACTTGGGACTTGTTTTATCAATGGTTGGACAACAGGCGCAGAAATTAGGAACTAATTAGCATAACTATGTAAACAAATTGACTCAGATAGTACACTGCTCATTTAGCACATATTGTATGTAAAGAGAAAACCAATTAAAAAATAAAATAAAATAATATAGCCAATATTGCCATTTAAAGGGCAAAGAGAAGCAGGAGACAAGGAACTCATGAGCATTGTTGCTTGTAGTTGAAAAGACATGGACTTGATCTGACTGTAAGGATCATCATCATCATATTCCACCTATCCCACCTCAGTTCTATTTTTAAATTTTTAAGATTGGTTTTGAGGTCTCTTTTTTAATTTTTATAAATTGTACAGGGGTTGTTTAATGTGATTTTTACTTATGTGTATGTTTGTTTGTATGTTTTAAATTTATTCCTGTACACCGCCCCGAGTCCCTCCAGGGAGAGGGGGCGGTCTAGAAATTTAATAAATTATTATTAAATTATTATTATGATCATATTGTACTATAAGTCAATCCTGATAATTGGCAGGAAAACGCGGGGCAGGTTTGCTTCTGATTTAGCAGGTCTTCTATAAAAAAAATGAAGGCTCTTCCTCTGGATTTCTAATGATTAACTTCTTCAGGCAACTCAAACCTGAATTAAACCAAGAAAGACCTTGAGAATGAAAAATGATTGAGAGTAGACATTAAATCGATAATGTTCTGTTAAGCAAATACATATGTATACAATTATGTAGTGCTGTCATCCATACTTCTTGTCTACCCAAGGCTATGAAACAACTATGAAAATATCATTTAGCAACTAAATGAAGTAATTCCTTTTTTGTAAGACTGATTTTTCATTTTCTTACTTTCTATTAATTTCAATTTGCTCATTCAATGTCCTTGTTCTGCCTCGGGTGTTTTGGGCTTGCTTGGGGCATGCAGTTAACTCCACATTTAGGAATCTCTTTCAGATCAAGTTTATTATCAGGCATTCTTAATAGCAAAACTTACAGTTCAATGTTAAGATACTTCTAACTTTCCATAATCTGTCCCATCACTTGGTGTAAAAAGATGATGATTTTACTCCCATGCTGAGTGGAGATATATACTACTATTCTGGTTTACAAAGGCATTCAGATTGACCGGCTATATACTTTACACATGGGCAAAATGTCCCAGTGGCCAATCAGAAAAATGGATGTGATCACATGTTATGGAACTACATTTCCCATAAGGCAGTCTCTGCCTGAGGTAGTTTCTTAAAGGAGACAGTTCTTAATTCCTACACTAGTTATATACTGCTGGGGCAGCACAGCCCTCACTGAGAAATATGCTACAGAACAATATTCCCCCAAGTCATCCAGAAAAAAAATCTGTGTTATAATCAGTGATATACTGAAAGGGAATGCCTTGCATATGGACTGCTATCATTTTTTTTCATTCATACAGAGTGAATGCACACAGCCTTCTCATTTGTTGTAAAAAGGCTACCAACTTTTTCTGTAGGCCTGTCAAAATGGGTGACCAGCGGGCCGGATGTGTCATGCACAGACCACTCCCATCCTGCCTCCACAAAGGCAAAAAATGTCACGATACATTGTTATACATCACATGATATGATCGAGTTTGACACCTGTGCTGTAGGAGAGGTCCACAAGTTTCCAACTAACTGAGTGTCTGAGGAGGATGTCTTAAAGTTCTATGCTCTAAAAAAGGTGTTTTCGTTAATATCCTGTTTCAAGGATATGTGTGGGCAATGGAGGATGCATTAATATGTTTTGGAGTAGTGACTTAATAACATGCTCCATGCCAGTAATATTGCGGCCAATTGAAGAAGGCTTTTAATGTGTTTTCACGAAAATAAGACCCTGCCTTATATTGTTTTTGCAACCTAAAAAGGCACCAGGCCTTATTTTAGTGGGGAGGGGGGATGTCATCTACTGACTCACCTCACTTGCACATGTCACCCCTGCCCTCCTTTTTTCTGTCAGAGGCCTTCAGGAACTTCTTCAGCCGGAAAGGTCAGCAAGACTTTCCTGAAGGCTTCTGCAGCCAATAACAGAGCTCCGGATTCATCTAGAGCTCTGTTGTTGGCTACAGAGGCCTTCAGGAAAGCCTTTCTGGCTGCTGAAGAAATGGGAAATCAAGGCAGGTGTCAGGGTGTGCGAGGCCTGGCTGCAACTGTCCAAAGGTAAGTAGTAGGGCAATCTCCACCCTAGCTTAATTTTTAGCCGTGCACCCTGGAGTGGGCGGGGTCTCAATTGGGGCTTATTTTGGGGTTGGGGCTTATATTGGACACATGTGGAAAAATCAAGCTAGGGTGTATTTTCAGAGTAGGTCGTATGTTTGGAGAAACAAGGTAATATGATGAATAATATTGGGTAGAATTTAAATTTAGTTCAGGGAACTACCAGTGAGTGCTCTTTGAAAGATGCATATAAAAGAGCAGTATAGTATACACTCATTCTGGATACATAGGGAGCATGTTGCTTGGGTCTCACGATTTAGGATTAACTATTTTCTTGCCAGTTCAAGATGGGGGCATAGTAGCTATGTGGATGTGGTTTTAAGGTTATACATCTGTACATCTTTGCTTTTGTATGCATGGCATTGTTTGTTCCATATATGAGTCCACTTAGATAATATAACTCAAATACTGTTGTAAACTTTCCCCACATTTATTAGTAAACAGTAATTAAATAGCTTAACTTCTGGTTCTCTTTGCAATGACAAGAATTCTAAAAAACAGAAAATGTCAACCAAAACATCTGGTATTGCAAATGGTTAACATTTTGCAGTTTAAGTTTTACATCTTAAATTGCTCTGGAATCACTGGGGTAAATATGCTTTACTTCTTCCATTGGAGAATCCATTACACAGGCAAATAATTATTGATATATACTTGCAAGTTATTTAGTGCTACAGCCCTTAAACCTATCATAACCTGCAAAATTAGTCAACATAGAAGAGTATTCATTAGTTTATCTCCCTATCAAAGTTTCAAGAACAGATGTGCTTTTAAATTTTTTATTCTGCAAAAATAAAATTGCAGGATGTGTTCATTTTCCAAATGAAGTAATTCATCACTTGCAGCTGCCTCAGAAGGAAAAAAAAACTTGTTTACCCCTTTTAACCTGAAGTGCTGTCATTTTTTGATGAAAATATTTGATTCTCTTGTGGCTACTGGTGAAACTCAATACTATCTACCAGTATTAAGGCAGGAAAGGAAGGAGGAAAACTCTTAATTCATAAAGGACACTAAGGTTCAAACATAGGATTAAAATAAAAAGCCAATATAAACAATATATTACAATATATTATATTGTAATATAAACATGAAATTGCCAAAAGAGAAAGCCTTAAGCTTCTTTCCTTGACATAATTTTATTCTGTCACCTTCACTACATTTTTAAATTGAGTATTTGCATTTTCCGCTTCATTTTAGACTAATTGGAATTCATTTGGGAAAGTCAGTGTGCTATTACATATTTTTATTGCCACTTTTTCCAGTTTGATGTTTTATAAAATGTATGACTTTTTAAAAGTATAACTCTTGGTGTGGAGTATATGAAAAGGATGGAATCACAAATGCATGAATTTACTAGAAAAACAAATGTTGATCACCGAAATGTACAACTATAACAAGCTGACTATGATCGTGTATTAGTGCAATAGACTTCTGTGACAGACCAGATGTCCCTATTCAGGAGTGGATAGAAGTGAAACTTAGAAGATGCAATACAGCAAAAAGACCTGGATGAACAATACTTTTATTTTTAGAATTGTATCATATGTTGCGATAGTCTTCAATTTACATAGTTTAAAAAGAAAATAATAAAAATAGTGGAATAGAACAAAACAGAATAGAACAGAATAATGAAGCTTGGGGTTTGGGGTTCAAGTTGATGGTCTTTGGCAAGAGTGGAATGGGGACAACTATCCTTACTTTCCTTGACTTCTCAGCAACCTTTGGTATAATCAAACATGGTATCCTTTGGCCAGATGGCTAATGGCCTTCATTAGTGGTAGTGAGTAGATGTTTTCCACACACACAGCATTAAGCTCCTGTAGTCTACACAGACATGCATCCTTTTTATCCTGGAATAGCACTGGGGCAGCTACTCTGGGTCAAGCCAGCTTTAGGTTTTTATATAAAAAAAGACATAGTTCCTCCAGTGTCCTTGGGGTCATAGAGTACTGTTAAATCTGGGCAACGAGAGACAGACTGCGGACACGAAGTGACTTAACAGCTCTTTATTAGTAGTAATAGTGATCCAGCTTGTTTGGTAGTCGGAGGGTCCCCCTTTTATAGGGATTGGGCACGCCCCTCGACCAATCAGAGGGATACCTGTTTCCCGCTGTAGGAGCGGACCAGAGGGAAGACTTATCCCGATATATGTTAATATCTAACACCCCTCCCCTCCTAGATGGGACGTTACGGTAGGTAACGTAGTCCTTTAGGTAGGTGGGTGTTTGTCTTGCTCGGGAGGAACGTCGTAGTTCGGGTTGGGTTGAAGTGGTTGCAGGACTGGGTGTGGGTTGGTTCGAAGTAGTTGCAGGATCGGGTGCTTTTTCTATTTCCCGTTCTGGAGGTCTTGTGTCTTCGCTGCTCGGGCGTTCAGGAGTTTGTTCGGCTGCGTTGCCTGGAGGTTGCTCAGCTGCGTGCGTGTTGTCTTGTTCCACGCTTGGCTCGCCGGTGTCGTTGTTTCCTGTGATGGAGTTTTCTTGTGGCTGACTCTCTGTAGACAGGAAGCTTTCGTCTTCATTTCGAAGGTTGGAGTGTGCTAGGCGACCCCGAAGTTGATTGATGTGCCTTTTCCAGTTCCGCCCATCTTCTAGCTCCAGCAAGTATGATCGTGGACCCGTGATGCCAATGACCTTTGCCGGCATCCACAATGTCCCCCCTGTGTAGTTGTGAGCGTATACTGAGTCCCCTACTCTGAAAGACCGGATCTTACTTGTGGAGTCTGGGGGAGCCGTGGCGGAGTAATTCGGGTGGAGCCGGTCCAGGTGAGACCGTAGGCGACGGCCCATGAGTAGTTCAGCGGGGCTCCTACCCGTCGTTGCGCTCGGGGTAATGTGTTGAATGAGGAGGTAATGGTCAATGCGTGTTTGCCAATCACCTGGACCCATCCTGGCGAGGGCCTCTTTTGCGAATCGCACCATTCTCTCCGCCTGTCCGTTTGATGCTGGGTGGAATGGCGCGATGAGGGCATGCCGGATTCCCAACCCTGCTAAAAATGTTTCAAAGTGCATGGCCGTGAATTGGGGCCCGTTATCGGATACGAGGAGATCTGGCAGGCCATGGGTGGCGAAGAGTCGCCGTAGAACCTTTATGACTGCCTCTGCCGTGGTTGAAGTCATTAGGACTACATCTAGCCATTTAGAATAAGCATCTACAACTATGAGGAAGGTCTGACCCTGGAATGGCCCTGCGAAATCGATGTGTATTCGCGACCAGGGTGCCTTGGGTTTCTCCCATTCCGTGGTGGGCGCTTCCGGGGGTGCGGGTCTCGACTCCTGGCATGGGTCGCAAGTGGCCACCCACTCCTCTATTTCTTTGTCCATGTTTGGCCACCACACGTAACTTCTTGCTAACGCCTTCATCCTCACAATCCCCGGATGACCCATATGTAAAGCATCTAATACATTTTTTCGTAGAGCATAAGGAATAACAACTCGATCCCCCCACAACAAACATCCCTGTAGTACTGAGAGTTCGTCCCGTTTTGACCAAAACATTTTGAATTCCGGGCCCACATTTCCCTTCGGCCACCCCCTCCAAACCCAAGTTTGCACTTGCTTTATTAAATTGTCTTTAGAAGAGAACCTTGCAACATCGTAGGAAGAAACCGGTCCCGAATCCAAACAGTCAATGAGCAATACCAGTACTTCTGGAGTGGGGTCTGGCAGAATGTCGGGTAATGGGCAACGGCTGAGTGCGTCTGCGTGTCCTAAAGTGGAGCCCGGTCGATGAATTAACTTGTAGGAGTACGCAGCCAGGAAAACAGTCCACCTGGTCATGCGTGGAGACAGGGAGACCGGAGTGGGGCGGTTTCCCGCCAAAAGTCCCAACAGCGGTTTGTGATCTGTAATCAGTTCAAAATCGCGGCCGTAGAGGTATTCATGGAAACGTTTTACACCAGCTACGGCAGCCAGCGCTTCTCTGTCCATTTGGCTGTAGTTCCTTTCGGCCGATGAAAGAGTTCTGGAGTAGAAAGCGATGGGTGCTTCTTTTCCGTCGGGCATCCTGTGGCTGAGGACTGCTCCAACTCCGAAAGGCGATGCGTCACAGGTCAAAACCAGCGGTAGGGTCTGACTGTATTGAACAAGCAGTGAGTCAGTGGTGAGCAGGCGCTTTACCCTGGTGAAAGCTGCAGCTTCGGATTGTCCCCATTTCCATGGTGCGTTCCTCTGGAGTAGACGGTGTAGTGGCTCAGCAACGGTCGCCTTCTGTCTCAGAAAAACGCTGTAGAAGTTAAGTAATCCGAGGAAAGCCTGCAACTCGGTCTGATTTCGTGGTGTGGGGGCGTCCTGGATCGCCTTAATTTTCTTTGAAGTGGGGTGTATTCCCTGACCATCAATTCTATAACCCAGGAATTCTACGCTAGGCACGTTAATTTGGCATTTTTCCTTTTTAAGGCGGAGACCCTTTTCTCTGATTCTGGCCAAAACAGATCTGACTCTTTTGTTTAGTTGCTCCTCGTTTGCAGCGGACACCAAGATGTCGTCAAAATATGGGACGACTCCCGGTATCCCTTGCAACAGTCGTTCCATGACGCTCTGGAACAATCCTGGGGCAATACTCACGCCGAATTGTAGCCGGTTGCATTTAAAAGCTCCCCTATGCGTCACTATAGTCTGGGCCTCCGCTGTGGCGCTATCAACTGGCAGTTGCTGGTAAGCTTGTGCCATGTCTAACTTAGCGAAAACTTTTCCCGGCCCCAACGAGTGCAATAAGTGCTGTACTACGGGCACAGGATATGCGCTCTGTTGTAGCGCGACATTAATTGTGCATTTATAGTCCGCGCAGACGCGGACTGATCCGTCTGGTTTGACTGGGGTCACGATAGGTGTTTCCCAGCGCGCGTGATCTACCGGCTCAAGGATCCCTTGTTCCACTAACTTATCTATCTCCTTATCTATTTTTGGGCGGAGTGCAAAAGGCACTCGTCTCGGTTTAAGTCGGATTGGCGCCACATTTGGGTCTAAATTAAATGATATTGGTTTGCCCACATACTTACCAAGACCGGGGCTGAACACATCCTCGAACTCCTTAAAAATCTTTTCAGCGCTGCTGTTTCTCACGGCGTTGATTCCGGTGACTTCTAATCCCAGGGCTTCAAACCAATCAAGCCCCAGAAGGTTCTGCAATGGCGCGCTGGCGATGGTCACGGGCAGCTGGGCTTCGATGTCCTTGAAACGGATGCGGAATGTGCCTTGGCCCACGATGGGGACTTGGTTCCCCTGGTAGTCTCGTAGCAGGACGTCTGGAGCACGCAGTTGGCTCTTTCTGAGGCTAGGGATAGCCTGTTTCATGGATGCCCATGAAATGATCGTCAGGGTTGATCCTGTGTCAACTTCTAGCTCGCAGGGTGAGCCCTCCAAGAGGACTGTGACTTTCAGCCTTTTGGGCCGCTTAGGGCGGACCTGATGTATCGTGGTGAGATACGTTCGCAACTCCTCTCTCTGGGTCAACTCTATCTCATCATCAACATCCTGAAAATACTCTTGTTGAGCGTCTTGATAGAACGCTCTTTCAGCTCTCTGTGTGTATTCTCTCTGGGGATACGCTCGCTCACTTCCTTGTGAGTAGTCTCTCTGGGAATACGCTCGTTCAGCTCTTTGGAAATTTTCTCTCTGGGTAAACACTTGTGGATTTCTCTCTGGGCGCCCTTTTTGATTTCGCCAAGCCCCTGGGTTGGGCTTCTGTTGGCGGTACATGGGTGGCTGCCGTGAGGCAGGGACTCCGCTCCGGCACACTCGTGCGATGTGCCCAAGTTTGTTGCAATGCGAACAAACAACGTTCCTGAACCTACAAGTAGACCTGGGGTGATTCCCTCCGCAGCTTGCGCAGGGCGGCAAACGGGATCCGGGTCTCCCCCCAGGCCTCACGTGACTGCTCTGCATTAGGTGACTGTCCTCGAACTCGGGATTCTCGTAGTCGGGGCTTGTGTCCTCGTAGTGAACTCTGGTTTGCCTCGGTGCTGGCTGGTTTACGCTGGCCCCTCGTTGTATGGTCACCGATGATTTCTCCGCTGATTCTGACGCTCTTGCTTCGTTTAACGCTGTCTGTAGGGTTAAACTCGGGTTTGCCAACAGCTTCTTTTGCAACGAAATGTCTCTTATCCCACAGATGAGCCGCTCTAAGATGTGTTCTTCCAGATCCCTGTATTCGCAGTGAGCTGCTGCTTTTCGTAGGGCTGCAACATATTGATTAACGGATTCTCCCGCCTTCTGAGTCCTCATGTTGAATTCCTTGCGGCAGACATGGCGGGAAGGTTTTGGCGCGTAATGGGTTTGCAGAGTCTGTTGCAACGTTGTCCACGATACTGCTTGTATTGGAGTAGGCGCGGTGAGGTCTCTGGCCGTATTGAAGACTTCTTTTCCGCAGTAGCCGAGGAAGATGTTTTTCTTCCTCGCATCGGTGATCCCCGTGTATTCGTTCGCTTCGAGGAAACACTCGAAACGAATCATGAAGGCTTCCCATTCGTCGTTTTCTGGGTCGAAAGGAGCGGGGGGAGCATGCATCGCCATCTTCTCTGTTTGAATTTGCCGCGCTGCGGTGATCTGAGATGGCTGTCGGAATTGCTGCCGAATTCCTGGGCTGGATCAAATCCGGAGATTCTGGAGGTAGCGTTCTTCGTCCTATCTGTCTCTCAATCCCACCTTCGTCGCCAATGTTAAATCTGGGCAACGAGAGACAGACTGCGGACACGAAGTGACTTAACAGCTCTTTATTAGTAGTAATAGTGATCCAGCTTGTTTGGTAGTCGGAGGGTCCCCCTTTTATAGGGATTGGGCACGCCCCTCGACCAATCAGAGGGATACCTGTTTCCCGCTGTAGGAGCGGACCAGAGGGAAGACTTATCCCGATATATGTTAATATCTAACAAGTACAATTTGGGTTTGGGTATTTTAGCTCCTGAAAAGATCTCTATGGAGCAGTTTGTTGGCTGGTGGGGTTGAAGTTTATCTGAACTCTTCTCATTAAACACATCCCGTAAGTCTCGGTACTCCATTCGAATTTAGGGATCAACCTTTTTCCTCTCTTGCATGCTAGCCCCACCTCCTGCCTTGGCTTTGGGATTGCTAAATTCTTTCCTACTTTAATTTTAGCCTCAGCCCACTGGATTTTTAGCAGCCCCCTCCTCCAGTTCACATAGGGGTTCCATTTCTGTAGCCGCTCTAGTTCCAGCACCAAATATCTCTTCATGCCTGGGGCCACAATAAAACTCCGTCGCTGTGTGCGCCACTATTCATATTTCTATCTGCTTGGTGATGAATGTTGCTGGGATCCCCCTCCCACTATGGAGCCAACTAGCTGGCAGAATGCCACCAGAATTTTAAGCAGTCTAAGTCTCACCAATAACTCCTCCACCAGGGCAGGATTGATAAACCCCTGGTGCACCTTGAGTCTAAGAGGGCCATGAGACTGGCTTTATGCCCCAAGGATTGGACTATCAGTTCAGTGGGAACTGTCACTGGAGTGATCAGGCCACTTATCAGAGAGTTGTCTCCGCAGTCAATATTGTTCACCTCTGGGCTCCTTACGGGTTGGTCAGAGTTGGCCATCTCTGCCAATAATCTCAAGGCTCCAATGGTTGACCATCACAGTGAAGGTGGTTGATAGATTAACAACATATCCCACATCCACTGCATTCTACTCCTGCCCTCCCCATCTTTAATTGGACTTTAGTGTTTGGCTTTTTCTATTAATTTATTTATGTTTTTAGTGTTTGCTATCTTTTATTATTGTAAATCATCCAGAATTTCTGTCAACTGTCCCATTTGGCACACCCAAAAGAAGAAACTTCTGGCAAGTAGGAACTACCAAGAATAAAACTTTATTGAAAGATCAATTTAGGTACAGCAGAAACAAAATCAGCTCTGAGGTTTTCTCATGAAAACCCAAATGGGTAAAGTCTGTTTTTCAACCCTGGGCCGCTCACAGTTTATTGTCCATCAATTACACTTAATACTTTTGTTTTGGTAAAACAATCTGCTCCTGCTAGTAGCTCTGAAAACTTGGCCGTGGCAATTATCTCCTCTCCAATGGCAGATGGCTCTCATGCAATCCTTATCCTCCCCCCACCCTAAGAATTTACCAACCTCTTCCCACTTCTGTCTCACAAACTGCGAGCTGAAGGTTGATGCAGGAAAAAAGAAAGAAAGCGAGTCAGCTTTGACAGTTACCCTGTGGTAAGATGAGCAACCAATTTTATAAACAAACAAACAAACAAAATGTGTACTGTATTTTTTGAAGTATAAGATGCACCTTAGTTTTTGGGGAGGAAAATAAGAAAAAAAAATTCTGCCTCTGCCTACCAGCATCCATTGGTATTTATCTAGCTAGCGTCCTTAGAAAACAGCCTGGTCAGCTTCAGCACAATAGTTCGCTGGTTGTGAGCGCACTCTCGTTGGGGCTGATATGCAGGTCCAAAAAGACAGGTGATCGTCGCAGGGAGCTCCAGTGAGTAAAGCAGGCAAAGCATGGAACCGGTCAGACAAGGCAGCAGCTGTTCCAGGTTGCCATTTTGCCCTCTGCACCTCATGTTTTCAGCCCCTCCAAAGGCTCCGCTTGAGACTTGTTCAAGGCTGCGGGGATCGCCAAAGCACATCACCACTGATCGGCACCCCAAAACATGATGCGCAGAGGCCAAAAATGGGGCATGACAAGCCCTAACATGCAAGGCACAGAGGCAAAAAAACATGATGCATGGAGGCAGCAATCAGTGGCAATGTGCTCTAGTGATCCACACAGCCTTGAATGAGTCTCAAATGAAGCGTTCAAGGGCTGAAAATGTGAGTCACAGTACCAGGAACATGCGATGCATGAGAACTGGCCACATCGAATGCCCAAAAGATGCCCAGTGACCTGTGCAGGAAAAGGGCGTGCATGCCTGCCACAGGGGAGAAGCCCTGCCAAAGCCAAGGACTATTTTTCTGATGTGGGGAGGAAGGTTGCTGAGCGGCCGATTGTCTTGTGTTGCAGCCAGCATCTGCACTGTGAGTCCCAGTCCAGCCAAAGTGGAGAAAACCAACTGTGAAGCCAAAAGAGAAAATGTGGGTAGCTCAACAGGTTGTGGAGATCTCTCCCCAATCCAATGAAGGGAGGGAACTATGACCCATGTCAAGCCTAGTTTGGTCTTCTATGAGAGAGATAGCGAAGGGTATCCCAATGATAAGTGGCCCCAGTATCCACATGATAACCTGGGTGGAGATTTTGGTGTCCTCCTTGGGAGTAAGAGGGGACCCCATGGCCTTATTGGACTCTGGGTGCACTCAATGCCAAATTAGCCACATAGAGGCTATTCATTTTATTGTGGTTCTCAGAATGACTGAAACCATGGTCCTAGGACTAGCTTGGTTGAAGAAATGAAATCTGTCAGTAGATTGGGACAGCAACAAGTGATGAATGAGGAAGAAAGCAGCTCGCCAGCAGGAGCCAGCGAAAGTGTTGAATGCCAGCCATGAGCCTGTGGTGAGGAAAGTGAAAGTGGAGACAGCAAATACAGTAAAGGGAAGCAAGGAGTTAGAGCCACTCGTTCCGAATAAATACCACAACCTAGCTGCCAGCGAAGTCAAGGAAGGCTGCCCCTGTGCTTTTCAAGGAAAAGAAAGATGGTCTCTTAGACTGTGCAATATGTATTTCCTTCACCTCATGAGGGACATGCTGGGTTACCTGTCCAAAGGAAAGATTTTCACTATCCTGGACATGAGGGAAGCATATTAAGGAGTGAGGATTAAGGAGAGGGATGCATGGAAAACCTCATTTACATAACTACCCTGTAGGTTGCTACCAATTTTAGGTGATGTTATTTGGGCTGCAAAGAGTGCTAACAGTATTCATGCAGTTGATAAACAAGGTCCTTCAGGAGCACCTCTTCAGAGGGGTGCTGGTGAAACTAAATGACATTCTAATTTATACCCAGACCATGGAAGAGCATGTAAGGCTAGTGAGGGTAATACTTGAGAAGTTGCAAAAGGCCCAGTTGAATGTGAAGCTTTCTAAATGTGACTTTCATAAGGCCAACCTAGACTACCTGAGGTATTGCATCTCTAAGGATGGGGTGGAAATGGACCCAGGAAAGGTGAAGGCGATTCTGGAGCGGGATATGACTCTGGCTCTATCTTTGTGTCCGACACAGAGCATCCATCAGAGCCTTCCCCAGACTCCAGCACTGGCCCAGGTTCCTCCCCAACCTTCTTATTATCCAAGTCTGCTGCCAAAACAAGGGGGGGACACAAGAATTTCTTAAAATATGCCCTCTCTCTTATACCCCAGTACAGAAGAACCCAAGAGGAAGTAACTCCAATCCATCCTGGCAGCTCCCAGTGCTAATGCTTACAAGACAGCAGAGGATGGTCTCTCTGTAGCCAGCTGGAAACTCATTGATGCCGCTGCTAAAATATGTCCTGAGGGGGGAACCAATGGTTCTAAAGACATAAGGATGTCTTGATATTAAAGGAGGGCTTGCCGTGGAAGAAGAGTAAATTGTACATCCCAGCCAGCCAGAAAACCTTGGTCCGGCTGAGGAGCTATGATGCGAAAACCACAGGGCATTCTGGGTTTGTGAAAACCATTTATTTGATGAAGAGAGTTTTGGTGGCTGAAAATGAAAAAGGACAAAAGGAAATGTGGCCAATTGCCCCTTGTATACCTCCATGAAGTGCCTACCTGGGAAGCATCCAGGCTTGCTACAGATGGTAGCCAACCCAGCTAAACCATGGGAAGAGATATCCACGAACGTTGTCTGAAATAATAATAATAATAATATTTATTTCTTAGCCGCACCCTCTCCCGAAGGACTCGGGGCGGCGTACAATAAAAACATAAAAATACAAGTATGGACAAACATACGTATAATATAGAGATATACAAAGACGTATACAAAGACGTATACAAAGAGGAGGTGGACAAATGGATGGAAACAATTAAAATCACAATATTAAAATCCCCTAAATAAATTAGATAAAATTACAAAAATAAAAAAAACCCGTCAGGAGCGATATGTTCAGACTATAGTTGAGCCAGGCCAGCTACTTGAAATAGGTGGGTCTTGAGCTTTACACGGAAGGAGCGGAGGTCAGAGGTAGTCCTAATATCCGGAGGGAGGTCATTCCACAGGGCTGGGCCTGCCACAGAGAAGGCTCTACTCCTAGGCGCCGCCCCTCGGCACTGTCTGGTGGACGGCACCTGGAGGAGTCCCTCTCTGTGCGAGCGAATTGGTCGCAGGGATCTATGGGGCAGGATACGATCCCGTAAGTAACTAGGTCCTGAGCCATGGAGCGCTTTAAAGATCGTTATCAAAACCTTGAAACGCACCCGATAGACCACAGGAAGCCAGTGCAGCTCGCGCAGGAAAGGTGTCACATGGGAGTACCTGGAACTCCCCATAATTACCCGCGTGGCCGCATTCTGGACCAACTGTAGCCTCCGGGTGCATTTCAAGGGAAGCCCCATGTAGAGAGCGTTACAGTAGTCCAGGCGAGACGTCACCAGCGCATGAGCGACTGTGCGTAAGGCGTCCCGGTCCAGTAGGGGGCGCAATTGGCGCACCAGGCGAACCTGGTGGAACGCCCCCCTTGCCACGGCTGTCACATGGTCATCCATGGACAGCCGGGCATCCAGGAGGACGCCCAAATTGCGCGCCCGCTCCACGGGGGCAAGATGAACGCCCCCGATGGCCAAAGATGGCATTAATTGGCTGAACTGGGGAGCCGGTACCCACAGCCACTCCGTCTTGGAGGGGTTGAGCTTGAGTCGGTTGTCATCCATCCAGACCCGTACGGCTTCCACACACTGGGACATCACTTCGACGGCCTCGTTGGGGTGGTTGGGGGTGGAAATGTACAGCTGAGTATCATCAGCGTACAGATGATATCCCATCCCAAAACCACGGATGATCTCACCCAACGGCTTCATATATGTGTTGAACAGGAGTGGCGAGAGGACCGACCCCTGTGGCACCCCACACGTAAGGGGGCTTAGGGTCGACCTCTGCTCTCCTGCCAACACACGTTGCATCCGACCGGAAAGGTAGGAGTCGAACCACCGCAAAACGGTGCCCCGGATCCCCAACCCCTCCAGTCGGCGCAACAGGATACCATGGTCGATGGTATCAAAAGCCGCCGAGAGGTCTAATAGGACCAGGATAGAGGAACAACCCCTATCTCTGGCCCTCCAGAGATCATCTACCAACGCGACCAAGGCCGTCTCCGTGCTGTGCCCGGGACGGAAGCCGGACTGGCACGGATCTAGATAATCATCTTCCTCCAGATGTCGTGGAAACTGATAAGCCACCACACTCTCTACAACCTTCGCCAAGAAGGGAAGGTTGGAGACAGGACGATAATTGGCCAGCTCCATAGGGTCCAGGGAAGGCTTCTTGAGCAAGGGTCTCACCACCGCCTCTTTCAAAGAGGCCGGGAGAGACCCCTCCCTCAACGAAGCGTTCACTAGGCCTAGGAGCCAGTCACGTGTAACCTCCCAGGATGCCAGTACAAGCCAGGAGGGGCACGGGTCCAATAAACATGTGGTGGTTCGCAGTCGTCCACGCATTCTGTCCAAATCCTCGATGGCAACCAAGTCAAACTCCTCCCAGATCGGTGTCTCAAGACTCGCCACGGACGTCTCCATAGGACCACTGACAGGGACCCAATCCTTCCGGATTTGAGCGATTTTATCCTGCAGGTATTTCTCAAACTCCTCTGCCCTACCCTGTAAAGGGGCCTCCCGCGGCCTCTGAAACAAGAGGGAGCGGGACACCCGAAACAGGGCGGCAGGGCGGTTCTCTGCGGATGCAATGAGAGCGGCACAATATTGACGTTTGGCCGCTCTCAATGCCACAAGGTACGTCCTTAAATGGGCTCGTACCTGTGTTCGGTCAAATTCGGAACGGGAGGATCTCCAATGACTCTCTAGGCATCTCTTGCGGTGCTTCATCACCCTTAGCTCCTCGGTAAACCAAGGGGCCAGGGTGGATCGTTGCTGCCAGAGAGGCCGCAAAGGCGCCACCCGGTTCAAGGCCCCGGTAGTCGCATTATTCCATGCGACCACCAGGTCCTCTACCCGGGGGCGGGTCAGGGTTGCAGGAGGTGGCCCAAGCTCCGTCTGGAACCTATCTGGTTCCATCAGGCGCCTGGGGCGGAACCATCTATTGTTTTCTGGTTCCGCCTCCCCGCAGCGGGGGGTAGCACCAGGGAAGTCGAGTCGGAGGAGTGTGTGATCTGACCATGACAGGGGAGTGATGGTTAAGTCCCCTCCTCCCAGATCACTCAACCACTGGCCAGAGACAAAAACAAGGTCCAGGGTGTGTCCTCCCTCGTGTGTCGGGCCCTGAATCAATTGAGTCAGGTCCATGGCTGTCATGGAAGCCATGAACTCCCAAACCCCCTCGGATGCTTCTCCCACCGATGGCAGGTTAAAATCCCCCATCACTAAGAGTTTGGGGGTCTCAACCGCCACCGATGCGATCAGCTCGAGGAGTTCAGGCAGGGTCGCTGATGTATAGCGAGGAGCTAGGTATACTATCAGCAGGCCCAACTGTCTCCCAGGGCCCCATTTCACAACAAGGGATTCACACCCGGACGTCTGTGGCACAGTGGACTCCCTTGGCTCTAAATCCTCCCGGATAATCGCTGCTACCCCACCACCCCTTCCCTGCGCCCAGGGCTGGTGAAATGCTAGGTAGCCTGGTGGGCACATTTGTTCGGAAGTGTTCACAAGTGTTCGGAATACAGTAATCTGGACTGTCATGAAGCTGTTATTGAAGCAAGCATACTTTGTGGTGTGTCTGAAGATTTCTTGGGTGTGTCTGAAGATTTCTTGGTCTGGCCAAGATGCTTGTGCAACACATCTACAGCAATAGTGAAATCTAAATTATTTTGCCACCAGTTCTATGGGCGTGGCTTGGTGAGGGGGGTCATGTGACCTGGTGGGCATGGCCAACCTTTTCCCAATTTTTAAAGCATTTTTTTCCTGCCAGTTCGGGCAATAGGCAAGAAAAAATGCTTTAAAAAGTGAAAAAAGCTTCTGACAATCACACAGCTCAGCTGTGAGCCGTGCGATCAACGGAAGCTTTTTTTTTCACTTTTAAAAGCATTTTTTTCCTGCCTATTCACCTTAACTGGTAGGGAAAAAGTGGGGGAAAAAGAGCTTCCAATGATTGTGCGGATCAGCTGTGAGCCGCATGATTGTCGGAAGCTTTTGTTCCTGCTTTTTGAAGCATTTTTTTCCTGATGGTTTGGGTGAATAGGCAGGAACAAAATGCTTTAAAAAGTGGAAAAAAAGTTTCCAATGATTGCGTGGCTCACAGCTGAGCCGCACGATCCTCAGAAGTTTTTTTTTTGCTACTGGTTCACAGAACCAACAGCAATCATCCCTACTCGTTCGGCCAAACCGGGCCGAACTGGGAGGATTTCACACCTGATCTACAGACTACACAGGATCCCGAAACACATAATCTAGGACAGAGGAGTGCAGTTCACCCCAAACCACCCAAACGATGCCCTCGACGTGATGTCCCGATGCCTGGAGGCTGTGCGGATCTGGATGGGGAGGAACAGGCTCAAGCTCAATCCCTCCAAGACTGAGTGGCTGTGGTTTCCATCATCACGATTTGTACATCTTGTCCCATCTTTGACGATAGGGGGAGAAATTTTAGCCCCCTCAGAGAAGGCTCGCAATCTGGGAGTCCTCCTGGATACGCGGCTTAGTTTCGAAGAACACCTGACGGCCGTGACCAGGGGGGCCTTTTACCAGGTTCGCCTGGTACATCAGTTGTGCCCCTTCCTGGATCGGGATGCTCTGTGCACAGTCACTCATGCCCTCGTCCTTTCTCGCCTGGACTACTGCAATGCTCTCTACATGGGGCTGCCCTTGAAGAGCACCCAGAGGCTTCAGCTGGTCCAGAATGCGGCCGCGTGGGTTGTCATGGGGGTACCTAGGTGCTCCCATGTTACACCCCTTTTAGGCGGCCTGCACTGGTTGCCGGTTGTTTTCCGGGTGCGATTCAAGGTATTAATTATGACCTTTAAAATGCTCCATGGCTTAGGCCCAGGGTACCTGCGAGACCACCTACTGCCACCAGTAGCCTCCCACCATCCAGTACGATCCCACAGAGTTGGCCTCCTCAGGGTGCCGTCAGCCAGACAGTGTCGGCTGGTGACCCCCAGGGGGAGAGCCTTCTCTTTGGGAGCGCCTTCCCGCTTCGCATAATCCCTGAACTCCAGTCCTTCCGACCTGCCCTAAAAAGTTGGCTTTTCCAGCAAGCCGGCCTGGCCTGTTAATTTTAACTTATTTTAAATGTATTGTCTTTTAATTTTTTTTTTTTTTGATATGTATATAATTTTTTAACTTTGGGATGTGCGTTTTTTTTAATGTTGTACGCCGCCCTGAGTCCTTTTGGAGAAGGGCGGCATATAAATCCAAATAAACAGAAACAGAAACAAACAGAAACATCTTGGGACAAATCTCCATTTGGTAGTTCCGCAAGTGTAGTTACTTTCCTCCTCTATAAGTCATTTTCTGCCCATTATTTTCTAATCCCAAACTCTGAAAAATCCAGTAAAATGTGAACTGAATAACTATGAAATTGAAATAGCAAGTGGGAGAAAAAACATACTTTGTTTTTTTGCTTTCCTTTAAAGTTACAGTGTGGGTGGAATACATTATATACTAATTTCCTTTCTAAGGAAATTTCTAAGTGCCAATTAGTTATGCTCAAGAGATTCAAATGCTAACATGTTTCTTAGGAGATATTTGGCAGTGATGAGTTGAAGAGATGATTGAAAACACTATTTAATATCCATACATTTGGGAGTATTTACATCTTGGTATAGTTTACTCTATTATGGAGCAATTCTGTCTTCCAGTTTTATTTCCAAACTGTATGCATTAGGGTAGGATTTCGGATCCGTGGTGCAAAATTTTATCTCCACAACTTCAGTTTTAACTGGGGAAAGATTTCGATTTCTCCAGTAGTATGAAACAGCTGTAAGATTTTTAAGCCTGCCATACACTGCCACATTGCAAATTTCAAACATTTATCCACAGAAATAAATGTTGTGTGAGCAAAAGGGTCAATAGATTTTAAAATTAAACCTCTGGAGCAATGTTGAAAACATCTGAAGGGTTTCTGGCTATGTACCTGTGATCTGAAGCCATGCAGTTGTGCAGATAAAGTGCTCCAAATATCCTCCCTTTTGCCACATTGGGCAGCTAAATC
Organism: Natrix helvetica; assembly: GCF_964273705.1. Lineage (NCBI taxonomy): Eukaryota > Metazoa > Chordata > Lepidosauria > Squamata > Natricidae > Natrix > Natrix helvetica. The sequence goes on along the minus strand of NC_138549.1, from coordinate 44,182,384 downwards.
AAAATCCAGCAGGAACAGTAAAAAAAATATTAAAAACAATATAATTTCATTTGGAAATGCCTAGACTGCTTACACTGTCTTATAATTTACATAAATATAGTGATTATTTTAAAAAATATATTCTTTTAAAAATATGCTACCATCTTTCATTCTATTTTAGGAATTAGCATTTTCATGGAGCTTTGGAGTTATCTGCCTTATTTGAGAATTTTAAAAAGATGAATGCTGAACTCATCTTAATGTTAGAATTTGTTGCATGGCCTATATTTCGAGAATAATCTAGGTGATAAAATTCTTAATTCAAAAACTTCATTGGTTTTGTCCATAAAGGCTGCTAAGATGGGTTGTCTATATTGCTAAGCTTTTTGAATGGTCATCAGAAAATCATTACTGTTCAGCTTCATCAAGCTCAGGACCTTAATGTGGCAAACAATGATAATTTAATGCTGTTCTCTTGCAATCAATATTGCCAAAACTAATATGTTTTTGTAAATTATTTCACTAGAGAAACTGCAGGGTTGCAAGGAAAGAACAAAAATTTTAAAATTCCAATTCTTCAGCTATGATTTCAGCTGTATTTACAAGTAAAGTTTTCTTTATCTTTCAAACACTATTTTGCTCTACAAATAGAATGGAAGTTTCTATCAGAGATGTATAATCATAAGGCTTTATTAATCCAGGGAAAATGCAGGCAAAATAATTTACTTATGTATTAGTAAGAACATTGGAAGAGGCTCCAAAAATAAATATGCAAGTATATATTAAAAATGACCTCACATTAGCCTGTCTTTAAAAAGCAGAATAACAATATGACAGAGTTGGAAGAGACCTTGGAGGTCTTCTAGTCCAACCCCCTGCTCAAGCAGGAAAGACATTCGCTCTTGTTGAAGTAGTAGCCTCACTAAGGGATGGTTTTAGAACAGTGTTTCTTTAACTTAATTTCTCTTGGGACCACTTTCCATTTTTATAAATTTTGGAAGTTCCCAAAACAGCTTTTTTGAATGGATTATTGATATTTTCCATGTTAAAAAAATAATTGAGTTATTCATTGTTGCTACCACTTCTCACACCGATTTGATGGGATTTTAATATTATATTATTTTTCAACATGGCAAACAATTTTGTTTTTGTAGACCCCCTAAGAGGGCTCTGGAAGACAGCTAAGTCCTAGGTCCACACTCTAAGAAAGATCGATTTAGAATAGAGGGCCTAGATTTTTGGAAGACCATTGGTTTTCAGTTATCCCTACCTATTTTATAAAATACAACAAGGTTGCATTTTCTAGGTTCCATCAATTGAACACTGTCACCTTATGGATCATACCTTTTCTGTTGCAGTGCTGGCCCCATTGAACTGCATCCCTTTCCCTAAATTCTTCTCCAAGGCAATGGACCATACTGCTATATACATCTTTTATAAGTATGCGTGTGTCTGAACCCTGGTGGAGAATATTTCATTATACTTCATTTATAGTTGATTTTTTTTAAAAAAAGCAAACAAATCTGTTGAATGTAGGTTTCAAGCAGTGCAACAACTTAAGTAGGATTGCATCCATCTCTTTCTGTTTATTATTGGATTTTTTTTTTTTGAGAGAAAAATAACTGCAACTTTCCAGTAGGATTTTTTTTGTCATGTTGTTTCATAAGTCATTTTCCATTCATTTTTCCCCAGTGACAGAGCAGTGGTTACTAACATAATACAAGGAAAATAAGTGACTGTCTTCAGTTAATGTTAGATATGTGGATGCCTAGATGGAATGCTACAAAGATATCTATTTTTTGGTTCAAGTTGGTAATTTGTGAGTTGGATGATGGTAACAGTTATGACAATGAAACAGAATGAAGACCTTGCAACATAAATTCAAGGAAAATAAATTCAACACTTACGTTGGCTGCAAAAGGTTACGTGCACTTTCCAGCTAAGAATAAGAAAAGGTTTTACTTCATGCTCATTGATGAATGAAGACAAAGCAAACAGCAAAGGCTAAATAAATTTTCATTTCTAAGCAACTATGCATATAGCTTTAAAATTAATGTGTATACTATTATGGCTTTATTTCTCTCTCATCAACCATGTAGATGTGTCTGCAGAGACAAGGTAAATAATCAGTGGCACTCTTTGTTTAATTAGCAATAACAACATAAGATAAACTGTTCTTTGTAAAGTGCATTATCCTTTGGCTTTTGGCTAAATAGCATTAGTGTTGTGACATTGGATAATGGAACATTCTGTACCAACAAATGTTCTCCAAATCCAAAAGATAAAGGGAAGGGTTTGTGTTTTGAATAATATGGAAAGATCTGATTTAATATATAGCTAAAATATAAGGCAGAGATTCTATTTTATCTTGATGGGAAGAATGCAAAGTGTATTTAAATTAACAGAAGATTAAAACAGAATGTTTCAAGATCTCTTCATTTTAGAATTAATAACAGCAGATAAATTTGTGCAAATATGCTATCTATTTGTAATACACAGCTCAACACTGAAAGATGGCAGAATGCAAAGTTTATCCATTTATTTTTCTGACCCTGCTTTGTTTTATAGCTTTTTTCTTGTTTCATTGTGAGAATAATAAAAGAGGAAAACGACACTATTTTGCTCATTAAAAATTCTATCATAATAAGGCAAATAACCTGTTTTTCACTAGCTTGATTTACATTGGTAAAATGTAAAAATCTAAAGAAAAACAGATGTTACCACAAGAAAAAAGGAACCAATGCCAGAATAATCATTTACGAAATGAGTTTGTTTTTGACTTGATTAGCGTGCATGTTTAAATGTATTTTATTGTGTTTTTATTTTTGTAGTTTTATCTTTAATGTTATATGCTTATCATGGACATTTTAGGTGATTTGCTGAGTATAGTGTGAACTGCTTAGAGTCTTCTGATCAGACTGGGTAGAAAAGCTAGTAAATAAAAATATAAAATAACATTTTATAATAATTATATTTATATTGATTGATAGCTACTTTTAAAGAATCAGTTACTGTGAAAAAAATTGGAAATAATCACAGATGCCTACTGTAGCATTCTCCTAATAAATAAATTGTGAATATCTGGTTTCACTAAAAGTCTGTATAGAATTTTTTCCTCTGTACCTATCATGCTAATCCATGCTTTTATCGTTATAGGAATAGTTCAAATAATGTGCTTTATGTGAAACCTCTTTCAATGATACAGAAAAATTTGAGTGAATGCATACAGTTACTCTTTGCTTCCTGGCAAATACGAGAAATGTAAACTGACTTAGATTGCATTGAGACAACTGTATTGGTTACCTGTCAGATCCTGCCAGAACCTTATCCCATTAATCTTTTATGGGTATAGATCCATATATTGTAAGACATTTCACTTCCTATATTTTTATTATCTTTTGTTGCTAGGATGACAAATAAAAGCTGAGTTGCCTTTAGTCTCTAAGTGGATTAAAATAAAGTAACCATGTCATGGTAATCAATAAATAACTGGATCCAAAGTTGCTATTCATTATTCTAGAGTTGTTTGAAAAAGAAAATACCAACTATGGAAAGGCAGCAGAAAATGAGAGGAATTATTAAAATGTTGAAGGTGAAAGAGGCATCCTATAGTTTTGAGGCAAATTTCTATTACACCAATCTGGCCCTTTGTCTTAAGAAGGTAGTCATGTTAAGCTATGAACCTACACAGAGAAGTGTGTAAATCCCACCTTCTCTTAGTCAATGAATATAGCTGAGGATATATAAGCAAGGAATAAAAATCCAAATTTTGTTATTTGGAGAAGAATTTGATCTAAAATCCCCAAATCTTAATGTTCTAAGTATAGACTGACCAGATTCCAAGGCATTCATCTTTCCTTTTTTCATCCATCATTTTCAAATACACAAGTATTCAACAAAGTTAGTTGAACTCTGCTCTATTTGTTTCATATGCAGCAATTTATTTATTTAATACTCTTTTATGTGGTTGAAAAACACATAGCATGGACTCAACTTTGTGATCACCCACAAAGAAGACGAATATATGTGTCAGCGTTCCAAATATCATGCAGAATTAAATCATTGTCCAAGGCAAAGTGATCCTTAAAACTCCAATTTAATAAGACAGGCATTTTGGCATTATGCTGTTGAATTTCAACTCTAACGCACATCCTGTGAGTTCACCCAGTTAAAAGTTCATCATCTATCCCCACACCCCCTAATTCATCACATGGTCCAATCTTCATCTTCCACGCTGGCATGTACACCCCTCTTCTTCCGGCCAGGAGTCGAGGTGCGGAGACAAAAGACGACCTTGAGCTTCTAAGAAAATCCATAACAATACATTCCACAATCCTACTCCTTTCTATTCCCCCCTCCCAACTACTATACCAATGAAACAGCATAATATATATATGTTTTAAATATGTGGCAGGCCAAAGATCCTAAAAGGAACAGAATTACAGGCCTGACAATACGTGCCTCAGGATAATGTTGCAGGATTCAATCTGGGATGGTCATGGGGACCAAAGGTTTTGTCTTCCAAGCTTTTGGACTTGTGCTGGAGCCCATCTTCAGGGAACTTCTCTCTAGCAAAGTTTGTGCTTTGGGCTGTTCTGTTTGTGGTATTTATATGGTGCCTATTGTTAGTGGCTTTACATACAACTAAGCCTTGTAGTTTTGTCACATATTGTGTAGATGATGTGACCATGCTGTTTGAAAGTTGGATCAGGAAGCTTAACAGTTATTTAGCCTGAGGAAGATTCCTATTTTGTGCATCTTGGGGACCCTGTAGAATTTCACTGGGATGGCATCTGTTCCTCACATTTTCCATCGTTCCCTCTCTATTATACAGTTGTGTTATTTAGAGTTGGCTGAGATAAGCATTCATTGGGTGGCCATTGTTCTCATCTCTGATGTCTTTGCTGGTCTATATGCTAATGAATCATTGAGCAGGGCAAATGCCTTCATTTCATAATCTGTGTGGTTCATCACCATCATTGAACAGCCTTTGTATGCTGGTAAAATAATAATGTGCTGGTCTTGCTTCAGGTCTTCGAAGTTGCATTGCTCCGTAGGGCTGCGTGTATTACTTGGTTTGTGTATGTCCAGCATTGCCAATACACAATATTGATAGCATGTTTTTCTGGCTCTGCTCTGTTGAATATGGATTCCAATGTTGTTATGAATTCTCTTGATATGGCATCTCAAGTGTTGACTCCCTCATTATGTTCCTGCTGGCTTAACTGTTTGCTCGATAAATTTTGGACCATATGTTTGGCTTTTGCCATATGTCTGCCCATTTCTGAGTTGACCAGTGGTCACTATTGTAGGCTGCATGGAATGACCCCTTCTTTGAAATAGGAAGCATAACTGTTTGTAAGTGGATCCCTCACATACTGCGAAGGATTCCCAAAGTCAAACTGTTTGAAGTGCTAGCCGCATATATCTCTCATGAATGAAGGTGAATATATGTGTCCCAGGTTAATGTTGCAGGATCCAATCTGGATCAGCCACTGGGACCAGAGGTTTTGTCTTCTGAGCTTTAGGACTTGTGCTGGAGCCCATCTTCAGGAAACTTCTCTCTAGCAGAGGGTGTGCTTTGGGCTGTTCTGTGTGTGGTATTTATGTGGTGCCTATTGTATATGGCTTTTTAGATGTTAGATGTTTATGTTCACTTTTAGAACATAATTTGTTTATATTTGAAACCCATTCTGCAACCACCATGGAATTTATCAGAAGGGAAGCAGGAATGGCAAACAACACCAGGGCTCATTTGTAAGGTGACCAACTTTTTTACAATAAAAAGGAGGACAAATAAATTGGAAAAAATATATCGTAAATAAAAGAAATATTTTATTCATTGCAACAATAATACACTAAAATATGATATATGCATAATAAAAACATTTGCAACATTTTATATTGTAATTATGCTTACATGCCTGTTAATTATTATTTAAATGAGTACTTTTCCATTGAATTAATATTTTTGTCAATGTATCATCTTCTAACAATATATTGGAAATATCTGAACAAGAAATATCCTTCATATTGAATTTTACGGCAAGTGCTGCAGCTAGAGTATCAACATTCAATCTCGATTTCTCACTTGTCGAAAAATCATTGGCAATTGAAAAAACTCTTTCAACTGCTGCATTAGTTCCAGGGCAGCACAACGTAAATTGAACAAGTATAAATAAATGTTCACATGGAATATGTTCATTTTTGAAATGGCTGAAAATATCCACCCATCTTTTATCAATTTCAACATGTTGATTTTCCCATTGTATTAATTTTTCAGAATTTAAATATACATTCAGTCTTCTAATTTCTTCAAAGAGACAATTGTCGTCTATTTTAATGTCTAGCATTTCTTTAGATAAAAATTCAACACAAGATTCAATATCTGTTCAATATACTTGCGATGAAGTAAAAAAAACACCATTAAAAACTGTTTAATAAAATACGTCACATAACGCGCAACAGATTAGTCTTCAAATATCAAAAAGGAGGACATGTAGGAGGACACTTTTCGAGGGAGGACAGAACTTACAAAAGAAGGACTGTCCTCCCTAAAGGAGGATGGTTGGTCACCTTATAATTTGTAACTCTTGAATGTTTAGCCACTGCTTTTTTAACCCCCCCCCCAACCATTACCAATCTTATGGCTAAGCAGACAGACAGAATAATGCTAGCACTTGTTTGGCAGGAAGCACATACAATAATTGATCAATGATACAGATAATGTTAAAGTTCTGCAAATTTATGTTCAACAGTGCCTGATCTTTTAGAGTTTCTCTTCCAGGCTAAATGTTGTAACGGGTAATGCAAATAAAGAAAAGGGCAAAAAGGGATTGATTAAAGAATTCAAGATCAGTTGTGATAAGAGAGGGGGGGAAAGGTATAATACTAGGTTGCAGTCTCTTGCTTGCTTTCTTTCTCACTCTCCCTCCCACTTTATTTTTACTTTTTTACCTTGATAGACTATTAGAACAGGTCAGTGAGCCCCTGCTTAGTAATGCTGCCAAGCTTAAATGTCAGTGATTAAGTGTTACCATGGAGATCTCTCTGAATTCCACAAATGGCCCATTATTTACTCCTACGGTTTGCAAGATAATTGATAATGACAATATGTTTGTGGTGCCTTATGATATCTGAAAAAGGCAGTGCAAATGGACTATGAAATACAGTAGCAAAGGATCGGCCCAAATCAGGGGTGGGTTCCTGCCAGTTCTAACCTATAGAAGAGGTTTCACAAGAGGTTCTACCATGCCGTTTAGAACTGGTTCCAGCTCCCTCCCGCCGCCCGTCCACACCACGCTTGCCCCGCCCACTGCTCACTGATTGGCTGGCTCACCAATCGCCCTGCCCGTCTCTAAGAGTCCTATCTAAATCTTAAATTCTTAAAGCTGTCAAGTGATGTGGGCATTTGAAAGGTGAATAGTAATAGGCTGAAACTGCTTAACTAACTCATCATGTTATCTTCTTAGCTGAAGATTGGCAGCATTGATTAAAATGCTACTGTTCTTTGAGTATTCATTTTAGTTTTTCCAAGCACTAGTGTTTGAGTAGATATTCTTCTGTTTATGTAATTTACAAATGACTCTTCAGAGTCAATTTCTTATTACTAATTTACTTATTACTAATTTAATGTATTACAATACAATACAATAGTAGAGTTGGAAGGGACCTTGGAGGTCTTCTAGTCCAACCCCCTGCCTAGGCAGGAAACCCTATAACGTTTCAGACAAATAGCTATCCAACATCTTCTTAAAGACTTCCAGTGTTGGGGCATTCACAACTTCTGGAGGCAATCTGTTCCACTGATTAATTGTTCTAACTGTCAGGAAATTTCTCCTCAGTTCTAAGTTGCTTCTCTCCTTGATTAGTTTCCACCCATTGCTTCTTGTTCTACCCTCAGGTGCTTTGGAGAATAGTTTGACTCCCTCTTCTTTGTGGCAACCTCTGAGATATTGGAATAATGCTATCATGTCTCCCCTAGTCCTTCTTTCTCTTAAGCTAAACATACCCAGTTCCTGCAACCATTCTTCATATGTTTTAGTCTCCAGTCCCCTAATCATCTTTGTTGCTCTTCTCTGCACTCTTTCTAGAGTCTCCACATCTTTTTTACATCGTGGCGACCAGAACTGAATGCAGTATTCCAAGTGTGGCCTTACCAAGGCATTATAAAGTGGTATTAACACTTCACGTGATCTTGATTCTATCCCTCTGTTGATGCAGCCTAGAACTGTGTTGGCTTTTTTGGCAGCTGCTGCACACTGCTGGCTCATATTTAAATGGTTGTCCACTAGGACTCCAAGATCCCTTTCACAGTTACTACTACTGAGTAAGGTATCACCTATACTGTACCTGTGCATTCCGTTTTTGTTGCCTAAATGTAGAACCTTACTCTTTTCACCATTGAATTTCATTTTATTAGATAGTGCCCAATGTTCAAGTTTGTCAAGATCCTTCTGTATCTTAAGCCTATCTTCTGGAGTGTTGGCTATTCCTGCCAGCTTGGTATCATCTGCAAATTTGATGAGTTCCCCATTTATTCCCTCATCCAAATCATTGATGAAGATGTTGAAGAGTACTGGGCCTAAAACAGAGCCTTGGGGTACTCCACTACATACTTCCCTCCATGTAGATGCAGTTCCATTGAGAACTACACGTTGAGTGCGGTTGGTCAGCCAGTTACCAATCCATCTGGTGGTGATGCTGTCTAACCCACATTCTTCTACTTTATCTAGTAGTAGGTTATGGTCTACCTTATCAAAAGCCTTACTGAAGTCCAAGTAAATTATATCAACGGCATTCCTCTGGTCCACTAATTTTGTCACATTATCAAAGAATGCAATAAGATTAGTCTGGCATGATCTGTTTTTGACAAATCCATGTTGGCTTTTGGCTATTACTTTGTTTGCTTCTAGGTGTTCGCAAATTCGTTGCTTGATTATTTTTTCCAGAATCTTTCCTGGTATTGAGGTTAGGCTGATAGGTCTGTAGTTTCCTGGATCTAATTTTTTCCCTTTTTTGAAGATGGGAACCACATCAGCTCTTTTCCAGTCCTCTGGTAGTTCCCCGGTGTTCCAGGATCTCTGAAAGATATAATTCAGTGGTTCTGAGATCTCGTCTGCTAGTTCCTTCAGAACTCTGGGGTGTAATCCATCCGGTCCTGGTGATTTGAACTCGTCTAGGGTAGACAGGTGCTCACTTACCATTTTCTTCCCTATTTCAATTTGTGTTCCTAATTTTGTGGTGCTGCTTTTGATAGGTTGGACTGTTTTATCCCTTTGTGTAAAGACAGATGCAAAACATGAGTTAAATAGTTCTGCTTTCTCCCTGTTGCTTGTCACCTTCTTGCCACTTTCTCCTAGCAATGGACCAATTGTTTCCTTAACTTTTTTCTTGTTTTTAACATGTTGGAAGAAGCTTTTTTTGTTAATTTTTACTTTACCTTAGTTATGTCCCCCTCCTTCCACTTTTTATACTTACTTTTTTTGTCTTTCAGTTTGTCAGATAGTTGTTTATGCAGCCATGCTGGTTTCTTTTGGGAGCTGTTGTTTTTCTTCTTCATTGGTATTGTGTTAGACTGGGCTTTTCTAATCTCATTTTTCAAAATTTCCCAAGCTTCTTGAGTTGTTTTCCCCTCGAGGATTCTCATCCATGGAATTTTATTATATATTATCACGTTGTTTCTTAATATATTATCTTATTACTTAATAGATTAAGAAGCTATATGTGAAATCATCTTATCTTCTTTCTTAATGCAGTATCATATATAATAATGTAAATCATTGAGTCCAGTTATTGCACTAAATTATTAATTCTATTAATAATGAACTGGGAACATGCACCATTTATTGGCATACTGATTGGAATAGCATTTAATCCTACTAATAAATACAAATAAATGTTGGGTTTGACTTTGTTCAGTGCATGAACCCAACTATTGTACCTTATGACTTTTTATTGTCAGCTCATCTATAGTCTGTTTAACTTAATGGGGCTTAAGCAAACTAAGATATAATAAGTAGCTTTTTGTGGCACTAAGTCACATCTTGTTTTAATTTTTAAAATCTTTATGGCCATGTCTCTGGGCATTAGGGGATTCTGGTTCCTTATATGGTGCTCTTTTAAAGTACAAGATATTTTTAATTGTTTATTTTCATGTTTTTAAGATATATTTTTCATTCTAGTGTGAGCTGCCTTGAGTAACTCAAGATATCAATTGCATCTATTGTATTAATTAATTAAATGTTATTTGAATGTTTTCTTATGGGATGTGCATTATTCTTTTTCCCCATTATTTTAGTTTTTATTATTTGAAATGCTGTATGTCATCCAGGATGTTCTAGAATGGATGACCTTCTAACAAATAAATATTTTTAATATGTGCAAAAGCTCTTATATAAATGTTAACGTTATAATCTAGTTGATATACTTCACAGACCTCTCCTTTTCTCATGAAGAAATAATTATCAGTATGTAGAGTTCTATCAAGGTACTATATGTGTCCCACTTTTTTTCTCTCTCTCTGCTTCTCTCTCTCTCCTCTCTCTCTCCCTCTCTCTCCCCTCTCCATATACATACATACAATTATTTTTATATATTGGTTATGTAGGTACCATAACTATTATTCTTATTGTAATAAAACCAACATAGAAACAAAGACTACCAAAGAATTCCTTGAAAAAAGGTATCAAATACATCGTAAAACAGTCATTTCTGTTGTGTGTGCCTTTGAATCAGTTTTTACTTTTGGTGACTTGCAAGAACTGCGGTTTTCTTGGCAAGGCTTTTCAGGAGTGATTTGCTTTTGCCTCCTTTCTAGTGTATTAGAGAGTGACTAGCTTAAGGTCACCCAGCTGATTTTGTGCCTAAGGCAAGACTATATGTCATGGTCTCCTGGTTTGTAGCCTAATGCCTTTAATATATCAAACTGGCTCTCAGAAACAGTCATACTGTATAAATATATACAGTACTGTACAAATCCATAAAACCATGCACAGAAGCAGATGTGACTGTTTGATATCTGTGTGCAGATTAAATATCATCGGGATATGCATATTGGTATATAATATATACAGATTAAATCTCTGCTGCTTTTAAAATTAATATAATTTAATTTATCACTCCTATCATGTTCAGCCTGTTTTAGTGATTCTTGATAAGGGCATGTTTAAGATTGAGTTTAATTGTCTTTGAACAGCTCACTCAGTTGCCTTTTGACTATTGCAAACTTATTAAGGCTGTTATGTTTTTTATTTTACAGTTGTCATAACATTTCCCCTTGTTAAAAAAGCATGTATACAATCTTTTTCTGTACGAAATAGGCACCACTACCCCCCACCCCCAGGAAATATATTAAATTTCTTCTACAAAAAATAAACTGGATAAATTAATCTCTCAAAGATTAAACTGGCTGTTATCTCTAATGTATTGGATGCATTCACCAGTAAGGAATAAAACAAGCTACATTTACAAGGTGGAAACCTGTAATGAACATTACTAAGAGCCACTGCTACATGGGATTACTCGTGAATAAATGTTGAAGGAAGAATTTGGTCAGGAGAAACTGCATTGCTGAATGAATAAGTTGCTATATTAAATAGCTTGTTATGCACCTCTGTTTAAATTGTGTTCCAGCCAATTAGAAAAATTAGCAGTAATGTCCTATTCCTGGGTTCCAACAGCTGACAGTGTCTTTTCCACATACACTCTTAGTACAGTCAGGACAATTTCTTTACATTTTACACATGGCATGTATGTATAAAAATATCAGTTCCTCTTTCCTAGATAAAAGCATGGGGCATGATATGCACTTTTAAGCTACTATAGTCAGATAAAGATTTCAAAAGTGCAATCATTCTTGGGCACTTGCTTAGGGGTTGGGGTGAACATTTGGTGGGGAATACATTAAAATTCAGAACCTCCACCTAACGTTGGCAATGACAATTGCCAATTACTTCTTATGTTTTCTATCCAGTAGTTAAATCTAGGTGCAATTTGTTACACAACAACTGAGTTACAGATACACACTCTTGCTTCACTTCCTGGAATTACTATCTTGCATGCTGGCATTTCTGGGAATGATATTGCAGTGTTATAACTCTGATTTAGTGTTCTGCTTAAATGAAATCTTTCCAGGAAGCCTGGCTTAACCCTCAGAAAATGCATCCATCAAGTGTCCACATGACTCCCATAGCTAATCTGCTAAAGTTGTTTGTTTATAGTTCTGGAAGAAAGGAAACCAACTGGTGAGGGTAGCGTGACCACTACTGAATTTAGTCATCTTGACATTCATCACAGCTGGATGAGCTGATGATGCCAGATATAATCAATGCTACCCTCAGTATAGGTACTGTGGGATCTTTTTCAAGATAAACAGGCACATTTTAATCTGAATGAATGCCAAGCAGAACCTTTTTCAAAGCAGTTGTTAAATAAATTACATTAGTACTGACTGTAAGATGAATATCTTCTTATTAGTCCATTAGTAATATTTTCTGCTGGCAAGATAGATATATAAATCATGACATTATTTTGTTATCATTCAAGGGTAGCAGACAAATAATCTATGTTAAAGATTGTGGAGGCAAGCTTTGTTTTGGACAACTAAGACCAAAGGGCTAAAGAAACTTGCGAAGTGCCTTTCTCTGAGACCAAGCACATGTTCTTTATGCATAAAGTTAAGTGCCAGCCACTTTCACCAGGTATCCATCCCCAATTTGACTCTTTGCAATTTCCCCAAAGCCTGTAATCTCTAGCTTGCATGGCCATGCCACATCTGTAACTACCCTGAAGATGATCTCTAGGGGATATTCAAGTCTGTCTAAGAGGTGCACTTTTGCTGCAGATCAGTTTGTCTTTGGGCTATCAAAACTTTTCTTTTCTTTTTGCTATTTTTTAAGATCTTCTTTTTTAAGAATATAAGATAAGCCTTGATATATCCTGCCACAGGCTGATATAATTCAGCACTCTGTGTTACAAAGAGGTCAACTGAATCCATTTGGGAAGCTCGTACATCTGCACTAAAAGAGGGTACCTTTTTTCCAGCAATAAAACATGCTGTCTGTGTTTCAGGAGGAGTAAACAAGCATCAGTAAAAGATCCATTGTGGATCAGTCATATTTTAAAACATATAAATTGCCTGCCACTTCCCAGCTATTGAAAATGAGTTCTATAGTTTAACCATGCACTTTTAGTAAAATATTCTTTATGTGGTTCTTAATCTTCCTACACTTATCTGAAGTTGGTTTGTTCAAGAGATCATCCTTCCCATTGAGGAAGGCATGAATAATCAAATTCAGTGCCTCTTTTTGATCTTTTCCAGCTTATATCCAGCCACAACAGAACTACATTTAAAGGACTGTGAATGGTCATTCTGGCACCAGATACAACAACTAAAATTCTGTAAAGTGTACTGAGTGTGCAGTAGAGGCTTTTTACAACTTTAATGCACTGTGACAATGTGATAGAATGCCAGTTTGACTCACAAGGGGAGAATGCTGAGCCATTAGCAAAATATTGAGTCTTGATATTTGAGGGAAAATGGAAAGTGTAAGAAACTTCAAATAGATCTGTATTGATTGTATTAGGCATAAATTGGTGTAGAGAAGCGTTCTGACAAGTTTTCAAAAGCCTTTATAATACCCAACTACCTTAAAGTACATTCCAAGACCCCTAGAAATCTACCTTGAAGGACCTGCTGTTAGGCCCCAAACCAGAGGTGGTATTCAGCAGGTTCTGACCAGTTCTGGAGAACCGGCAGTGACATGCAGTCAGGTGAGGCAAGTGAGGCACAGCCTCACCGCTCTCATCATGAAAAGAAAACAAACGTAAAAGGAAAAAGCTGAGCTAGTTGCTGCCTCACTGTGGATGACTCTGCTTAACTGTTAAAAAAAGCCTCTAAAAAGTGCCCTCTACTATGAAGCAGGAGAACTGCATGCCTCCTCTAGTCTGACTTTAGGTGTTTTATGATCACTCGAGCAGAGTTAAGCAAGGGTTAAAAGCCTAAAAATTCCTGACGTAGTTGAGGCATGCAGTTCTCCTGCCTCATAGCAGAGGGTGCTTTTTTAGAGGCTTTTTTTTAACAGTTACACAGAGTCATCCACGGAAGCCAGGCAAAGAGCCATGCTGTAGCACACACACTTTCCCCCAGCCTCTTTCTTTTGGAAGGTTCGGATCGGCTCTCCTCCAGGTTCTCTGCCTCTCTTCTCATCCCAGCCTGCCAGCAAGAGGTGAATGGGTGGGCTTTATTGTGTTCCAGGCATTTCCCACCCAGACAACAGGCTGCATTTGCAATGGTGGAGGTGTTTGGGGAAGGCAGCAGGGGAATGGGGTGGTGGTGGCAGAGGAGCTGCTTTCAAGCCACTGGAAAAGATATCCAATCCAACTTTTGTGTGTGTGTGTGTGTGTGTGTTTGTTTGAGAGTGAGTGAGAGAGGGAAGGGGGTAGGAGAGATAGTCCAATCCAACTTCTCTCTGTGTGTGTGTGTGTGTGTGTGTGTGTGTGTGTTTGAGAGAGGGGGAGGAAGGGAGAGACAAACAAATGCTGTCATTTTAATTGGAACTGAGCATGCCTGGCTGTGGAATTCTGGGAGTTGAAGTCCACAAGTCTAAAAATATTTGAAACCCACCACTGTGTCAGTGCCTCACCAGCCACAAACCTCATCACACATCACTGAGGACCGGTAGTGAAAATTTTGAGTAGTTTGGAGAACTGGTAAGTACCATCTCTGACTGGCCCTGCCCACATATATGCTCTGCCTCCCGAGTCTCAGCTGATCGGGAGGGAATGGGGATGTTGCAGTAACCTTCCCCTGGAGTTGGGAGGGAATGGAGATTTTACAGTATTTCCCCTGCCATGCACACCAAGCCACGCCCACCAAACCATGCCCACAGAACCTGTAGTAATTTTTTAAAAATCCCACCACAGTCCCAAACCACTCCAAACAAATTTCATTTTCTGCAAATGTAATGTGGCATAGATTTTTTTTCTTCCATCTTCAGTTGTTCAGTGTAAATTTTCCAATTAACTTTATGTCTAGAATAGTAGTTGACTTTCATCAATATCATTCTAGACATCTTTCAGTGCAATTAATTGCCCATTGTACCACAGTAAACTACAAGAACTGTGGGCTTGTAGCCAAAAATCGAGTCTGGAATATCTGGTGATTCCAAACTGTCAACATGAGGGACTTGGTGCATCATAAACTTATTTACTATCATATTCTGAAATTCTATCAATTAGAAGAAGCCATGGGAATTGGCCCAGACTGAGGGACCATATCTTGTAATCTCCTGTGTCATTCCTATTTCAATGCCTACCTCTAGTGAATGAGTGACTATTTAACTTGCCTAACACATAAATGCACAGATTATGCAACACCCAAATACCAATCCACTGAATTATCACTTTTGTGAAGTCTGCTCAAAGAAATCCTATATATAAACCCATGGCAAACTCACCCCCACCCCCGTAATACAATTTAAAAATCAAATTCTTTTCTAATAACTTAGGTAGTTGCCAAGATGTTACCAAGTAAGTTGAGCTCCATGTTCAGTTCGAGAGATCTCAAAATATACTCAAATTTATCATTAAAACCAGCAGATTTTTAAAATGTGTCCATTTGATAGCTAATATTTGGAAAATGTAGGCTTTCAGGAGAGTCTGGAACCTAATCATATGAGTGTGTGGAAGAAAATACAGAGAAATTTAAGAAGGGCCATTTGGCTTACAAAATATTGTCAATGACATGCATTTCATGCATTAAGAACACAAGCAAGATAACAAGCAATCTTATTTGGTTGAGTAATAGTACTGAATTTCAAAGCAGGCTTGACTAACTGAATTTTATTTTCATATGCATTTATAATCATTTTCAGCAAATATTTGGTCTGTCAACTTTACAAGCTGAATATCTGTATAGTTCTTGAGGTAAAGATTTAACCTTTTCAATGCTAATTGATATCAGTAAAATGTTTTAAACTCTCAGAATAAAAAAGGTATTATGGCTTTATTTTAATTCTATGCATTTAACTTCAAATGCAGAATTCATTCTGCAACATTAATAAGATTGAAAAAAAAATCCACATAAGTTTGGATTCACACTTATACATCCATTAATGTTAAAAAGTGCTAACAGAGTATTTTAATAAATACGGTATGCATGCAATCTTGGAGGGGTGAACTCTTTTCCCCTTTCCATTATTTTTCAATTTTCTTGGAGCTTTATATTTCTAAATCTGTATAGAACTGAGCTACAATTCTGTTTTGAAATCTGAAGGCTTAGGAACGCCCTTGTTCCAAACAATCTTCATATGTTTACCTCTACCTTATCTGACACAAAATTTTCTTTATCAATGCACATATAAATTCATTATCTCTAAATACTGAGATAATGAGATAAACAATGCAGCACTGACAGCAGCAGCAACAAAGCAGGGACTCAATTTTGTACAACTCATGCATATGAAGAATTAGACGAATTTGAAGAATTATACGGAGAAAATAACAACTTTATATTTCATAGATGGCAAACCAATTTCTTCCAAATACATTAGTTAGATATATAGTACATCCTCTCCAGGATCCCAAATATTCTCCTTCAATAATTATTTATCCCTGTTATATCTGAAAATATTTTTTATTTATTTATTTATTTATTTATTTATTTATTTATTTATTTATTTATTTCGATTTATCAGTCGCCCCCTCTCCGCAAAGGGACTCGGGGCGACGTACAATTAAATCAAGAATACAAATGTGGCATGGAGGAGGTAACATCAATAAATAAATAACAATAAATTAAAACAGTTAAAACAATTTAAAAACCCCAAAATTTACGTTTAAAATATTAAAATATTAAAATTGCCAGGGAGGTTAGAAGGTTCTAGTTAAGCCAGGCCGGCTAGTTGGAACAGGTGGGTCTTGAGTTTCGTGTAGAAGGAGCGGAGATCGGTCGTTGTCCTGATATCTGGGGGGAGGTCATTCCAGAGGGCTGGGCCCATCACAGAGAAAGCCCTACTCCTGAGCGCCGCCCTCTGACACTGCCTGGTGGACGGCACCTGGAGGAGTCCCTCTCTGTGAGAGCGAATTGGTTGCAGGGATGACCACAGACCACAGGGAGCCAGTGCAGCTCGCGCAGGAGAGGTGTTATATGGGAGAACCTCGTTCTCCCCATGATTGCCCGCGCGGCCGCATTCTGGACCAGTTGCAGTCTCCGGGTGCATCTCAAGGGGAGCCCCATGTAGAGAGCATTACAGTAGTCCAGGCGAGACGTCACCAGCAGGTGACTGTGCGGAGGGCATCCCGGTCCAATAGGGGGTGCAATTGGCGCACCAGGTGAACCTGGTGGAATGCCCCCCTCGCCACGGCTGCCACATGGTCATCCATAGACAGCCGGGCATCTAGGAGGATGCCCAAATTGCGCGCCCGCTCCACGGGGGCCAGTAGCTCGCCCCCAATGGCCAGCGATGGAATGCACTGGTTGAACCGGGAGGCCGGTAGCCACAGCCACTCCGTCTTGGAGGGGTTGAGTCTGAGTCTGTTGTCTCCCATTCAGACCCGTACGGCTTCCAAACACCGGGACATCACTTCGACGGCCTCGTTGGGGTGGTTAGGGTTGGAAATGTACAGCTGTGTATCATCAGCGTACAGATGGTATCCCACCCCAAAACCATGGATGATCTCGCCCAGCGGCTTCATGTATGTGTTGAACAGGAGAGGTGAGAGGACCGACCCCTGCGGCACCCCACAGGTGAGCGGCCTCAGGGTCGACCTCTGCTCCCCTGCCAACACACATTGCGTCCGGTCGGAGAGGTAGGAGCAGAACCACCGCAACATGGTGCCCCCTACCCCCAACCCCTCCAGCCGGCGCAGTAGGATACCATGGTCGATGGTATCAAAAGCCGCTGAGAGATGTAATAGGACCAGGATAGAGGAGCAACCCCTATCTCTGGCCCTCCAGAGATCATCCACCAACGCGACCAAGGCCGTCTCCGTGCTATGCCCGGGCCGGAAGCCGGACTGGCGTCGGTCTAGATAATCAGATTCCTCCAGGTGACGTGGGAACTGCTGAGCCACCACACTCTCTACAACCTTCGTTAAAAAAGGAAGGTTGGAGACAGGACGATAATTTGCTAGCTCCATCGGGTCCAGGGAAGGCTTCTTGAACAAGGGCCTCACAACCGCCTCTTTCAAGGTGGCTGGCAGGAACCCCTCACTCAATGAAGCATTCACAAGTCCAAATAGCCAGCCTCGTGTGACCTCCCAGGATGCCAGCACAAGCCAGGAGGGACACGGGTCCAATAAACATGTGGTGGCTCGCAGTCGCCCACGCAACCTGTCCAAATCCTCGGTGGCAACAGAGTCAAACTCCTCCCAGCATGGTCTCTCAAGACTCGCCTCGGACATCCCCCCTGGAACACTGAAGGGGGCCCATTCCCTCCGGATTTGAGTGATTTTATCCTGCAGGTATCCCCCAAATTCCTCTGCCCTGCCCTGCAAAGGGGGCTCCCGCTGCCTCTGTGACAAGAGGGAGCGGGTCATCCGAAACAGGGCGGCAAATTTATTCCAAAGGCTTTTTTTGGGAAATTTAGACAATGTTCTCTCTTTATTATTTTATAGGCAATCTTCTCTAAATAGTGTATAAGAGAACATTTTCTGATTAGACCTTCCCCTTTTCTGGAGTAGACTCAGAAAACTGCCATCTTCTATTTAAAAGCCTTCTATATCTTGTCATTGTTTCTTTCAACATTTTTCTTACAAAAACTATATAGGAAAGGCATAATAGTTGTACAACTTTTTAAATTGGAAACATTAGAATTGTTCATCTGGAAACACTTTGTGAGAACAATACATGGAGGGATAGGTTTTCCACACAATATTTCCAGAACTGCCCTATGCCAGAGCCATTGCAGAATTAATGAAGTTATTTATATTGCTCTTCTTCATTAACCCTTGTTACACATTTTAAGAATTGGGTAAGATTTCTCTTAAGAGCCCCATTGGCGTTAACATATATAGGGCTGCTTTACATCTTTCCACAACATGGCAATCAAATGTGATGGGTTAGGACAGGGGTGTCCAAACTTGGGAACTTTAAGACTTGTGGACTTCAACTCCCAGAATTCCCCAGCCAGCTGGCTGGGGAATTCTGGGAGTTGAAGTCCACAAGTCTTAAAGTTCCCAAGTTTGGACACCCCTGGGTTAGGATCTTCAAACACTTAGTTAACCATGGCTCATTGAATTGGTTGGATTCAAATAAGATGCTGAACAAAAATGGCCGAGTTCACACAACTTGCTAAAACAAAATCAGGGAAATAATTGAAAAAAAAAGTTAAAACTCAGTATCTTTCTGCTCTGTAAAAATCTAAAACTTTACTTTAGGCGTACTTTTTGTCTATGCATGCATTTATAAAAATATGGAAAATATTTAGCCCTTAGTACTCCAATGGGAAAAGGGGTAAGATTTCAAAAGCATAATCAATCTATAGAATTTATTCTAATTGTGTTTTGTTTTTATGGATACATTTTTTTGAAACTGTTTATCTCTGAGATACTACATAATACAACTGTCAGTACTGCTTTCAATATAGCAATAGCACTTAGACTTATATCAGGGCCATCTTAACAGCATTATGGGCCCTAGGCAAAGCAGTGTACTGGGGCCCCTATGACAACTACTCACAGGAATAAAAATGTAAATGGTTGATAAAATTAAACATATATTTGCATGTTAGTATTAATTTAAAAAATCCAATAAAATGTAATAAATATGTTGCTGTATTTATATGATACAAGGTGCATTGAAGGGTTAACACACACAGTTTAGTATGGGGTCCCTATGCTTGTGGAGCTCACAGGCGAGTGCCCATCAGGTTCATGCATTAAGACAGCTTTGACTTATATACCGCTTCACAGTGCTTTACAGCCCTGGACTGATTAGTAGCAAGTCAATAAAACTAAATAAATTAGCAACAAAACTTCTCCAGAAATTTAATTTCACAGTAGTAGGCAGATTATGCTCTTTTACTTTGGAACGTGCATAAAGAGATCCTGGTAGCATTGATCTAAATTTTATGGTTGTGTTCCTTTTCATGGCTCTAAGTAAATGGATGAATTCAGTACCTGATATTTCCTAATTGTAGTTTCTAAATAAAAAACTTTAGAATAAAGTTTTTCTAAACCTCAAGTGGCTAACCGTGCATCCAAGTTTGGAAACTTGGCAAAACAATAGTTACTGGTATTCACTCTACTACTAAGGCTAAGTAGAACTGCTAGATACTTCACAGGGGTATCTTGTAAATCTTGGAAGAAAATGATTAAAAAACTAATATTCTGTAATTGTTGCAGTATTCCCAATGGGTTCCATTACAAAACATGATTTTTAAGTTTAATGCCTTTCAATATAATTTATCATTGTCAATATAATAAAATGCACACGTCAATCATACAACTAACAATGGACTAGGTTATCTGAGGAATCGCTTCTCCCTGGTTATATCAGCTTGCCCCATTAGATCTGTCAGCAATGTTCCCTCTAATTTTTTTTTCAGTGTGAGCAGAAAAGTATAGTGTTTGAGCGGCACATTTTCATGCCTGAGCAGCACCTGAATTCTTTTCACAGGTGTCATCTAAGACAACAACGAAATCTGTATTATTTGAAACTCAAAGTTATGTTTATTCAAGGTACCCGCTTAATTAAAAGTGTTATATAGTATCACTTAACAACGCTCCTGCTTAGCAACCAAAATGTTGGGTCAGAAACTCTGGCATTGAAGCATGTAAGTCTTAAAGCTGTCAAGTTGCAAGATCCCGGCACCACTAACCCTTTAGAAAAAAAAAAACCCAGGGATCTTCAAACCTGACAGCTTGAAGACTTGTGGACTTCAACTCCCAGAATTCCTCCTCCAGTCATGTTTTGGTGACATCATCTGCGTGGATCTGCTCCATCTTTGGTTTTTTTCACAGGGGGCAGGGCTGCTGCTGAAGATGCCGACGAGCCCTTGCCGCCACCAGAATAGCAGCTGCCTCCTCTTCTTCCTCCTCCTCCAACAGCACCACCACATTTGTTGCCCGGCGCTGCGGCTGAGGTGAAGCCAAAGCTCCCGCTGGCGCCCCCGCCCGTGGCAGCGGCGGCGGCGCGTCTCCCTCCACTCGAAGCACCTGAGCTGGGCACCGCGTTACCCCTGCCGCCTTCTCCTCCTCTGCCGTGCCTTTTTCCCCTGCTGCACCCCCTCCGCTGCCTTCCTACTGGCTCCCGCGGCCTCATGGCTCCTCAAAAGCACAGCAGAGGAGGAGGGGGCAGGGGTAACATGGGGCTCAGCTCAGGTGCTCTGAACGGAGGGGGAGGCGCCGCTGCCACGGGTGGGGACACCGGTGGGAGCTTTGCCGGCTTCACCTCGGCCGAGCGTTGGGCAGCAAATGTGGTGGTGCTGTTAGAGGAGGAGGAGGCGGCAGCAGATATTCCGGTAGCGGCAGGGGCTTTGGGGGTTTACTTTAGCCGCAGCGTGGGCGCAAGCAACTAGGATTGGCTGCCCACAAAGGACCTCTCCGGGCTTGCTTTCCTGAACTCAGTCACCCCGCGCTCATCAAAACAAGTCCGGGAAGGTCCTTTGCGGGCGACCAGTTCTAGCCGCCTGCAAAGGACCTCCCCAGCCTCCGGCGCCTGTGACAGTACAAAACACTGCACGGCAGTTGGAAACTGCTGCGCGGTGTTTTCTTGCCACCTGCGCGGCCGCGCAGCTGCGCACCTTAGAGGGAACAGTGTCTGTCAGAGAGGGTATGCTGTGGGTGCCTTTAGTTTGACACTTATATTTGGCAGGTCCCAGGAGATGGTCCTTCTCTGCTGAGGTACCCGCCTTATGGAACATTCTTAAATTAGATTAACTCCATCTCTTCATATTCTGGTTATGTCATCATAACCAATTATGTTTAGGTGGCTCCCTATATTTGCCTGAGATTTGTATGCTTATTTTTGTAATCATTCCTTAATGTTTTTTTTAAAAATATTTTTGTTATCTGTTATTTATCTGTCTCTGGGTTTTTAAATCTGATTGTTGTGTACCACCCAGAACTGCTTTCAATGAAATGGACAGCTATTCAAGTTTGATTAATAAATCAATCAATAAATACTTTGGATCCTTGGGTTCTGCAACAGATGGTATTTCCCTGCTGCACCATTTTTATCTATTTGAAGCAAATGGTAAATGGGAAATATGTAAAGGTTATTATGCTAATGATGGAATAAATGAGTTGTGATGTGATTCTTTCACAAGACATTTTTTTTTGATATTCTTAAAGCATAAATAATTTGGTACATTTTTAATAGGTAAAATAGAAAATGGTTGTGGTAAAAAGATTGATTGCTTCTAAATCTTCTGAGGTTTTTTAATACATTTTTTGTTAAAAATCCAATAGGCCCACTAAAATGATGCAAAAGAAAAAAAAATCACCAAAAACACTCTGGTTATCTAATCTGAATTACAGCAACTCTGAAATAGGTTATTGTGAGTTGCTCTAAAATTCATGAATCCAATTACACTATCTATCTTACATTGTGGGAAGAGAACTGTGGTAATTTATGGTGAGAAAAAAATCAGTGTCTGGTAGCAGCTTTCCCAACTAAAATTGTTATTAAAAGGCATAAGCTTTTGTGAGCTGCAGCTCACTTCATCAGATGTATAGAGTGGCTAGATGGAGGTTGGATTTAAATTGGGGTGAGGTGGAGAGAAAAGGCAGGAATTTAAATCCGACTTCAGTCTAGCCACTCTATGCAGCTGATGAATTGAGCTGCTGCACACAAAAGCTTATGCCTTTTGATAAAATGTCAGTTGGAAAATGTGCTACCAGATTCTTGATTATTAGCTTACTAAGAGACTTACATGTGAAACTCATTAGGCATGGAGAAAATATGTTTCAACAGAAACATAATCCAGTAATTGTTCAGTAGCTGATGTTCCATATTTACAAGCATTGAGAGACAATTATGTGAAGATCTGTCTGAAAACAATAATATGAGCATTGCTTTCATAATTTAACTGAGCATACGTCAGCCACAGATCTACAATAGGAACTGAATGAAAATGTGCAAGTTAATGGCAATTATCTCTGATGGGAGGGGATGTATTGGATCACTCCACCTTCTAATTCTATTGAATCTAGCCACGAAGATGAGTTGACATCATGTCTAAAAAGGATAGCATTTGTTAATTGCCTGACAACTATGTATGGGTATCAGGCAGTTATCTCTGTTTACTGTTAGTCCAACAGGACACTTTTGAATTAAATGTTAGTTTTGTGTTAAACATATGAAAATATACCAATTCCCATATTATCCTGTTAATCTAATAGTAGTTGAAATAGTCTGAATAGATTGGTCAACTCCAACTGCAAATTAATTGTGGAATAAGAATTGTGTGACAGAAAGGTTGAATGCCTAAGATGTCCATAAAATCAATGGCAAAATAAGCTCAGGTTTTTTGGATTATCTGCATCATTTCATGACCATTTGTACAAATGTTTGCAGAATTTGGGCCATATAGAGGATTTAAAATTCTTCAGTTTAATGGTTTTTGTTATATATTAACGTGTCCCATATAGAAACACGTGATTTGTATGACATACTTGCTTCAAAAATGTATTAAGTCCATAAATAATAGATATTAGATTCTAATATGTGTGTATTGTTTATTGTTTTTTCCATTCTCATTCTTGTTTTATTTGGCTGATAACCGATGGATGAAAAAAGTGACTGGAACAATTGAGTGGTTGAACAGTTGTAAATATACAAGAAACATCCCTTTTCCTGAAGGCAGCCTTCAGGTGCTGGGAAAAAATAATCTTAAAAATTCATTGCTAGGAGACATTTTTGGGCTATTCTTCTCAGGTTAGTCAGTGATTCATATTTATTAGATCAGAACTTTCCAATCTGGTTCAGTCTCAATATATTCAAGTACTCTTCCCCATCACCCAGTAGCACATGATTAATCTACTTTGATAAGAATAGTTACTCTGAAACATCTGTAAGGATTGAGATGGGAAAAAACAATTTAATGAGTATGTACCAGTATGCCATGTAGGACATATTTTCCCCCCTCAGATGTCGAAGTAGAAGACTAAGTATGTTGGCATTACTTGTTTCATTTGTGTGAGACATTATCAAATCTAAAACTGCAGAATCTCAGATTCCTATAGAAGGGGAGGCAAGTGCAGCATGAAAAGAAATCTGAAGCCCTCACATAAAGTCCATTCTTGATCCTTTGAAACATAAATACTCCATGGCAGCCAAACTTGGTTAAAAATTGGCACTGCATCTATCCTGGGCACTGGGTCATGTCTACTATTTGATATTCGAAGCATGGCTCCTGTCCAGGAGAATGCAATTTACTCAAGAGTCCATTGGGTACTTTTACATAAGCATGCCCTTTGGTTTCAGAAGGGATTGATTTTTGTTTAAATCTTCTACTGAGCAAACAAATTACCTTTTGAGCGCCTTGGGGGTGAATATGACTTCTGAGGTATGCTGGTATTAAGCTGCAAGAATTTCTGGAATGGAGAGTTGAAGTGAAGAAGTAGTTGTTGAGAGCAATACAGCCTTTTGAGTTTGAATGTTTTTCTTTTGCTAGTTTAGCGAGATATTCAACCTTTGAATAACCATTTGCCAGCAGTCATTTTTTGTGCATGTGTTTGGGATATCCTGAAGAAAAGGCATGAGGTGAATCAAATAAATAAAAACAGTGAAATCTTGCAAAATCTGGAAATTTATGTGTTTGGTAGCCACTTCTGCTAATGTGGATATGTTTTCCCAAATAAAGATTTCTTTCACAGTATACTACAGTATTTAGTCATATATTTACAGCTTACATTTTTCTATTGAGAAGAATCTGCAGGTGTTGAGGACTGAACCACATTGTCAATAGTAGATGGAGCTGAAACAATTGGTAGGTTAAACCCATCTATTTTCTCTCTTTATCACACTATTTAAAATGAGTTTTTAAATAATGTATATCTAAACCAGTGCTTCTTAAATAGTGGGGCGCGCCCCCCAGGGGGGGCGCGAGGCTCCATAAAAGGGGGCTCGTTCGACCTCGTTTGACTGTCAGGAGCGAAGCTGCCATGAGGTGACCACGCTCACGAGCATAACTTCTTCTCCGCCTTCCAAACTTCAAAACTCGGCTGCCGAGTCTTCCAGCAGTGGCTGCTCTAGGAGTACGCTCTATGGTTGTGGGCTAGCTGCTGGACAGAGAGTCTTTTGGATATAGAGTCTTCCAGACAGAGAGTCTTCCAGCAGCCAGCCCACAACCATAAAGCACCCTCCTAGAGCCAACGCTGCTGGAAGACTCAGCAGCCGAGTTTTGGAGTTTGGAAGCCAGAGAACTTTGTCCTTGAAAGTGGTAATGTCTTTCTATCAGAGCATATGTAACTATTTGAACAAAACTGAAAGTTCATTCTTTTCCCTTTGTTTTATATCTACAATCCTAAGCATATTCAAGTTCCACTTTTTAGGCCTTATCAAAACAGTGCTAAACTAACTACGCTTGGACACAAAGCTATAGTAATTCTGCAAAGAGCAATCATCTATAGTGGATAGATTCTTCTGAATATTTATTCAGAGAGATTTAATCTCTCTCTCTCTCTCTCTCTCTCTTTTCTGCTACAGTTAATAAAGCTATTCTTTGTTGTAAATTGATCCACATTTCTTTCTTTTTTAATCCCCTTTACGTTAATAAGGATACAGTGTTATGCAGAGGTGTACTTATAACAATTTTATAGACAAATGATACTATTTACAGTTGCGCGGGGGGCGCGAAATGTTTTCTTCTTCCTAGGGGGAGCATGACAGAAAATAATTGAGAAGCACTGATCTAAACTGAGTTTTGTGCAGTGGTGGGTTTCAAATTTTTTTATAACCTCTTCTGTAGGTGTGGCCTGCTTTGTGGGAGTGGCTTGCTGGCCATGTGATTGAGTGGGAGTGGCTTGCCGGCCATGTGACCTAGTGGGAGTGGCTTGGCAGTCATGTGACTGGGTGGGCGAGGCCAACTTGTAAAATGTGGTGAAACTCACTTAACAACGCTTTTGCTTAGCAACCAAAATGTTGGCTCAGAAACTCTGGCATTTGAAGCACGCAAGTCTTAAAGCTGTCAAGTTACAAGACCCTTGCACCCCTAACTCTTTAGAAAAAAACCCCCAGGGGTGTTCAAACTTGACAGCTTTAAGACTCGTGGACTTTAACTCCCAGAATTCCTCCTCCAGTCATGTTGGCTCAGGAACTCTGGCATTGAAGTGTGCAAGTTTTAAAGCTGTCAAGTTACAAGACCCTTGCACCTCTAACCCTTTAGAAAAAAAACCCCAGGGATGTTCAAACTTTAAGACTTTAAGGTTTAGATAGGACTCTTAGAGGCGGGTGGGGCAATTGGTGAGCCAGCCAATCAGTGAGCAGCAGGCGGGGCAAGTGTGGTGCGGATGGGCGGGGGAGGGAGCTGGAACTGGTTCTAAACGGCACGGTAGATTTGTGGAACCTCTTCTATAGAAGAGGTTAGAACTGACAGGAACCTACTCCTGGTTTTGTGTAATGGCTAGTTTGGTGTAATGATCAAGGCAACAGGCTAGAAACCAGGACAAGCTGTCAAGTTCAAATCCTACCTTAGGCACAAAGCCAACTGGGTAACCTTGGGCCATTAGTTCTCTCTGAGCCCTAAGAAGTGGTCAAGGGCAAACTATTTTGAAATCTTGCCAAGAAAACTGCAGAGTCTTGTCCAGGCAATCATCATGAGTCAACACTGATTTAAAGGTTTTATGATTGCATATTTAATATTGTTCTTTAGTGTTCCAGAGTTTCTTAGGGGCAGAGAAATTTATTGCTAAAAAAAAAGCCGAAATCCAAGATTTACTATCTTTCTTTCTTTCATCATATTCTTATTTTTAAGGAAATATTTTAATGGACATTTAACTACATATGGATCTCATGAGTCTAACCAGTTACCTGGTCAATGTCAAGCTATGCTACTTCTGCCCAACTGAGGCTCTTTTTCTTTGTTAAGAATGAGTACAGATACTTCTCAATTTATGACTATAATTAAGCCTGGGATTATGATCATAACATCTGCTAGACATTACGTGGACCACTACATGACCAGATCCAATTTAATGACCTAGTTTTGTAGCTGGTGATTGTTAAATGAATCACAAGGGTCATTGAGGAAATGCCATAGTTAAGTGAATATGAGTATTTTTTGATAGCTGGGTGTTTTTTTGACAGAAACTGGAAGTAAATGCTGGTTTCTGTCAAAAAAATAATAAATCAGTGTCACATGACCAAGGTTTGCTGCCTGTGATCATGTAATGTGAAGGGTGTGGCTATCAGAAATTTGAGTTCAGGTTGTAAGCTGAAGACTACTTTTAGCAACCGAGGTTTGTGCTGCCCAACCTCCCTCCTGCCTTGGGATTCTTCCTCTTCACTAATAAATTTAGTAGCAACAGACCAGCCATTATCCTTTTCAATTTGTTTGGAGAGGCAGGAGAGAGCAGGCAATTTTTGATAATGTGAATAGGCACGTATAGTAAGGTGATCCACCTACTGTACCATTGTATGTTAGAGTTTTAAAACATATTTGACAAAGTTTTTCAACACTTTTGAGTAAGCTTAGGAGTTGTAGGTTAACATGGCAGGTCTTCTCTTGGATAGGTAACTGATTAAAGGAAACAGAGTAGAAATAAAGGTATATTGAACTATTGCTTCTAAAATTAGGATGATTGTCACAGTAGTTGAATTATGTTGTTATTGTGTAGATGACATTGAAGCAATTGTTGCTTTTGTGGAAGAATAGAAGATAGAAAGCAAGGAATAGAGCTTTTTGAAAATAATATTTTCTTCTCTTTCTTTTTTAGAAATATTTAAATTCAAATACAATATTTTTAGATTTTCTATCATTTTTCTTCAATATTTATTAATTAAATATATTTATATGGCTGCCCAAACTCGCACACAGTGATTCTGTGTCTATATATCTAAGAACTAATATTTAGGTCCTGTTGGTAATCAGTTTTAGTTGCATGGATGGTTTGTAATGATAGAAAAGTGTGAAAGTCACGAACAGTGTTGAGGAAACCTAGATTTTTTATTTACAACAGTTTTGTTTATATCTATTCAAAAATGCATTTTCAGAAGATGGAACAAATCTCATGTTTTTTTTTTTACACATACATAAATCGCTTTATATAAATCACATTTATTCCGCCTTTCTTTGAAGGAACTCAAGAAAGACAATAAAAGAAAACGGAACATCCAGAAAATACAATTTAAAAATATATCTCAAGCTATATTAGCAACGTTTTTATAGTCATTTTGTTGTCTTCTATTACATAGATTTAGAGTTGGGTATTGTTGGGGGGGGGCTGTAAAGAGCTGCTTGCCCCCAACCTCATTTATTTTTACAGATTATACTGCCATCTTGTGCAGGACTTTAAAAAGTAGGAAGTACAGTAGAAAGTAGGAAATATCTGAAATATTAGAATATACTTACTGTATTACACTATAATATCCAACTTAACAGAAAATTACCTTTACTTGAGACAGTTTCCTATAATTTCAAAAATTGAATTCTGTGTAGGTTATGATAAATTGCACATTTTTTAAAAAAAATATACCTCTCTTTTAAGGTGGCAACTTTTAGAACTGTAATGTGATTTACACAGTTGTACTGCTGTGATCTTGTGGATGGCATGATTCCAATTATTAACCAAAGAGAGTAATTAGTGTAGCTGGAAAAACACAAAAGCCTTAAATACAGCTTTAAATCATGAATATCACCTAAGATTAAATATGAGAATTTGTGAAGAATAATGCTATATAGCTTCATCACTGATAAATAGTTGCAACTGATGTAATTTGCTATATTGCTTTTTATTACATATTATAATAGAAACTTTTATTTTTATACAGGCGCTATTTAACTTAATTTTTTTTAAAAAAAACCCAATCCAATAACTGTAGCTATTTTAACTGTGGCTACACAGTACAGATTTTATGCCTAAGCATTGCCTGGACTAGACCCTTCAGCTTTTGACAAGGTTTTCAGGAATTGGTTGGCCTAATTCTCTTAGGTTTGAGAGAGAGAGTGACTGGTGTAAGGTGACTAAGCCTAATGCTTTAACCATTTCACCAAACTGGCTCTCATGTACAAAATATAGACAAAAATAAATACAAAAAAAGTTGGGTTTACAGTATGCAATACACATTAACGTAATATCAAACAAGTCAAATAAGAAATCCATGATGTGTACCATCCATTCTGTTTATTCTTCATGCTATAAGAATTCATCTTTGTGGAAACATTACTAGCTCAAATCAATTTCCAAGCAGCTGACCTGGGGGGCGGTATTCACTTTGCGATTGTTCTCACTTCAGCTGTTCTTAGTTTATAGCACTTC
Source organism: Natrix helvetica (assembly GCF_964273705.1). Lineage (NCBI taxonomy): Eukaryota > Metazoa > Chordata > Lepidosauria > Squamata > Natricidae > Natrix > Natrix helvetica. Next base: position 44,152,981 of record NC_138549.1, on the reverse strand, counting down.
TTGAAAGCGTATGACATTCTCAAATGATAACAACCTTATGTGGAACACAAATGTAACATTAATAAGCTAAGATGCCAATGAATTACTTGTTTGCCTACTTGATATACAATAACCTTTTCATTTGTCATGGAAATCTGAGAAACTGAAATAGAGAACACTGGAATTTCCCCCTCTTATCTTTTCACATTACAATTCATTCCATGGCCAGAAGTCCCAGAATGTCTCGTATTTGTCTTCTATTAGCCATCAGCAATAACTGATAGCAGTTAAAACAATAAAGTGAACAATGAGAATTAGAGTGTCATCAAATTATTCGTGTCATTACTCTTGAAAAAATATGCTTATTCAGATGGTAATTCACCACTCCAAGCATTGTTCTATGTAGTAATCTGTGCCTGTTTCTTTGACATTATTAATTTGTCAACATGACAAATGTTCATTAACCCTATCAGAAGAATAACCATATGTGACTTTAAATATAAGGGTACAAGGCAGCAGAAATTGATTAAACAATAAATGTTTTCTTGAGATAGCACTTTCTCTTAGCTATAAAGAAGAGTATCCCAATTTATTCATAGCATAATAGAATTTATTAATTTACTACATTTCTATTGCACTTTCCCACAATTATTGAATGCAGCTCACAAGAAAATACAGGAAAAGTAACAAAATTCTAATGACCACTTAAAACATATCCAATACAAGTAAATCAGAAATAAATATTTATGTCTGTAAATTTATTTAGATTATGCAATTTGAAGTTATTATGCTGTCAACCTTTCAGGTAGGCTAGGTCAGTAACCCTCTTTATTTAGCATTCCTATTGGATATTAGCAGGAAGGTAGAGAAGAGAGGAATTTGGATGTGTGTTGGGATGGAAGAGAAGAAAAGACTTCTAAAAGTTCTCACGTTCTTTATAAATAAAAGTAACATCATTTATCATTCAGTTCTCTGCCACATCTTTCATCTTACTTATGCTTGTTCTCCTTTGCCAATAACACAATATATATATATATACTGCCACCTGGTGTCTTACTAAGCATCATTCATTAGATCAGTTATCTTTGTAAAAGATGCTAAGGTTTTTGTTTTGGTAAAAACAAAATAGCAACTCTTTTTCTGATTTATGTGACAGTATATTTACAATTGATTGTGTTTTAGGAAGGAAGTTACTTCACAATTACGTCATTTTATTAGCTCTAAGGATCATTTCAAATTTCAGAAGAAAATGTAATTTTTTAAAAATGGAAGAACCAGAACTCTCACTTTTTAATGTATTATCAGCTGGAATTTTAACATATTTTAATTTTTAAAAAGTCATGTAGTTTACTTTCATCTTTTTCTCCTCTGACTTATTAATATGGCAAATTAAAATAAAATAATAGGAACAAGTTGGACTTTCGTACAGTTTTGATCTTTTCCCAATATAGAATGAAGAATAATTGTGCAATGCCATGACATCAAGATAGTGTAATGGTTAGAATCCAAAATATGTATGAAAGCAATCAAGGCCACATTCAGTCATGAAGTTCAATATGCTATCTGAACTATATATACTCCTAGGATATAAAATAAAAAAGAAGAGAATATGACCTTGAGTTGTAACACTGTGCTATTTATCATGGTTTTAATAAATTGAATCAGTTTTCTTCAACACTTTAATCATAATATTATCTTCATGTTTGCTCACATAACATTTTGTTCCTTCCTACAATTTTATTTTTTATTTATAGATGTAATCATGGATTTGTTTTTTTACCTTGAAAATGCCATTGACAGCCCCGAGTACACATAGCAGAGAGCATAAATTTACATTCCACCACATTTATTTATTTTATTTATTTATTACTTGAACTTATTAGTCGCCCCCTCTCCCCACAGGGACTCGGGGCAACGTACAAAAGTATTATATAGCGTACAGAGGAGGTAAGAATAAATAAATAAGTTACAATACCTAAAAAAGTTAAAACCCCAGTGAAATTAACCCTTAAAAACTAAAATTACCAATTAAAAATGCCCTGGGCTGGAGAGGTTGTAGTATTATGCCAGGTCAGCTAGTCGAAACAGGTAGGTTTTCAGCTTCATACGGAAGGAGCGAAGGTCGGTTGCAATTAGCCCTTTCTTATCTGTTTCTTAGATTATGGGAAAAGGGGAAATGAGGTCTAATTTTGCACTTAATAATTCTGTTCTTTAGTTCATCAAACTTTTGTTACTTTATCAAGATCTGTATTCTGCACAGATCTTGATCTCTAAAACCCTGGAATATAACTGCAGATCACACACAGTTTCACTGTGCGCACCTTTAAACAGGTGTATCAATATTACTTTATCATTTTAGCCATTGTCTATCCACTGCAGGATGAAAGTTTCTTCTGCATGTTTCTAACCAATATGTTCCTGAGCTTTCTTCCCTCAATACTTGCTGATGTCGTCGATCCATCTTGTTTTAGGTCTCTTTCATGGACACTTTTTATCAAGTGGGAACCATTCTATTAATGCTGTGGTCCACTTGCCATCAGTTCTTCTTGCTATGTGACTAGCACATTTCCATTTCAATTCTTTTACTCATTTGATGATATCATATACTTTTATTTGTTCTCTAATCCATGTGTGGGTCTTTCTATCTTGTCTTGTAAGAGCATGTATCTTTCCATGGCTCTTTCTGCCTCTCAAAGCTTTTGTATCGATTGTGAGGCTAGTGTCTATGTTTCACCGGCATATGTTAGGACAGGTAGCACACACTGATTGAAAACCTTTGTCTTCAGGCATGGGGTGGGTTGTTCTTGAAAATTATGCTTAGCTTGCTGAATGCCTGCCAACCAGATTTAACACACTGTTCAATTTCCTTTATTGTATCACCTTCCATTGATATCTGTTGGCCAAGATACATGTAGTGATATACTACATCTAGTTCTTCTCCGTATATAAAATAATTATTTGGTGAACTTACTAAAAATAACTAGCTCTTTTTCAGGTTTATTTTTAAGTCAAATGGTTCTCCTGCTTTGTGCAGCTCTTGTATGTGTCTTTGTAGCTCTTCTGGGTTTTATGAAAAGAGAACAACATCATCTGCAAATCTTAAATGATTTAAATAGGAGCCATTGAGTCTTATTCCATTTTTTTCCCAGTCTAGTTTGCAAAATAGTTCTTCAAGGCAGGCTGAAAAAAGAATAAGTAAAAAAAGATACTAAGTTGAACATCACATCATGTTCAAAATACTTTTTACAAATATAAAACCAGCTATAAGTAAGTACATCTCCTAGATAACATGTCTAACACTTGTACTGGCATAGCAATTCAGTTATCAGATATCTACAAATATCGGTTGATAAATATAATCAAATAGTTATTAATAGTTATATTATGGGAAAGGGGGAAATGTTATATGTGGTCTAATTCTGCACTTAATAACTCTGTTCTTTAGTTCATCATACTTTTTGTTACTTTACCAATTTCATTTTCTATGTCCCTCATCTTTCCTCTCATATGTATCCTTCCTCTTCCTTTTTATCACAGTGCCCATTACACATCTTTCCTTTTTGTATTCTGCTCCATTTTAGCTAATCTGCTTGATGAACTCTTGGGAAATTACAGATGGGGAAATTGCATTTAATATTTTGAGGGGCAATTTGTTTTCTTTGGGAAGTAGCTCAGATGTTATGATCGGCCAAGCCTTGACGTTCCACCAGAATTGCTGAGACTCACTCTGTTAAGTAGAGGATGCTATTTTAGCTACATAAGCTTTGGCCTTTATGCTATCAACTTTGAGAACAGGAGGATACTGAAAAGGGATACTGAAGCTTTTTTAACAAATCCCATAAGAATCATATGAGATTATTAAAATTCAAAAAATAGAAAGAATGTGCTGTTTGCAAAATGCAAAGAAAAAGAATCAAGACTTGAAGTAGCCTGAGTGGAATTGGGTGGTAATTGAGGGCTTAGAGATGAAAATGCTGATACACAATTAAACACAAGTGAGGCCCTCAGGGGGGAATAGAGAGACAGGGTAGAGTCCTTTGAATTTTGAATATTAGAGATATTACAACAAATAAACTAAGCTAAGTAATTGGACTAAAAATAAGTTTCCTGTATTGAGCAGTTTTAGCATATAAATAAAACAAAATTACATATTCATACAAAAAGCATAATTTGGATTTTTTTGAACCATAACTTTCAAGTTAATTGCCATGATAAACATTACAGTTTTGTGTCAGATCACAATATGATTTCTGTATAGTTTAGAATATTCTGGAATCACCAAAATATAAATTCATGTATTCTTATTCCGGTTTAGAAAGTTGTGGCCATAAATCTTAAAGAACATTCTCACATTACATTATCAATTTCATTTTGTACTGTTTTATTAAAGATTATATGATTTTGATTATGTGTTTTTATGATATAATCATATATTTACTGTATATAATTTTGATCTTGAAGTCTGAGGTGTCAAATCAACTAGAAATATTGAAAATAATTGTCTAATGCTATTTTTCCTTTTAAACTATCCATACTGATTTTGAGCATTTTGAATTGTGATGTGTAGAATGATGCTTAATTTATCTGAACCAGTGGAACTGTTTTCTATTTCTTGGTCAAAATAAAAAGCTTTGATTTTAAGGTTCTGAGTGTCAGCAGAACTTTTATCTAGATGAAACAGTCCTTAAATGGCATGATGTAGATACATTCTTAATGGGATCTGTTCAAAGTCAAATAAAGTTACATTAATTCAAATCATATTCCGAAAACTAGTAGCTGTCAAATTAGTATCCCATTCAACATTATCTTGATATTGAAAATATTGCTTTAAACCCATAAAGATTAAGTCAGCCTACCTATTCATTAAAATTATGTTTATGCTTTAGATTCTCATCATTGCAGATGATAATCAAATTGAGCCTTTTTATTGATGTTGTCTTAGGGATGATTCACCATTTAAATTTCTCTGTTGGTGTCAATATTTGCTCATCATTTAATTTGTTTTAAGTATGTCCACTCCCCTGACACCCTCTCTTTATTTCACCAGGTTTATTGATGTTTATGCATTTCCTTCTGAGCAATGCGGTTAGATGTTTTAATTATATGAGACACATAGTAGGTTTCGTAAATGAAAAGCTAAGCTAGTTATTGATGCTGATTATAAAGTTAAACCTTTTTTTTACTCAAATCAATATATATGATCCCACCTCAGCTCTTTCCAAGCTACTTTTGCCTACCATATCTTAATGGGACATAAACTTCTTTCTAACTCTGTGATAGAAGCAATCATACTGTTCATCTGTACTCTATTTCAACACTTTTTGGCATCTGCCATGCCAAAGTAGTTTTTTGGACTCAGCCTGAATGCTAAGAAGAAATAAGTTGAAGTAAGTAAGAAGTAAGAAAGAAGTAAGTAAGAAGTAAAAAGGAAATGGATGAGGGAATAAATGGGGAACTATGGGGAAAAGGGAATAAATGGGGAATAAATGGGGAAAAGGAAATGGATGAGGGAATAAATGGGGAACTCATCAAATTTGCAGATGACACCAAGCTGGCAGGAATAGCCAACACTCCAGAAGATAGGCTTAAGATACAGAAGGATCTTGACAAACTTGAACATTGGGCACTATCTAATAAAATGAAATTCAATGGTGAAAAGAGTAAGGTTCTACATTTAGGCAACAAAAACGGAATGCACAGGTACAGTATAGGTGGTACTGTGCTCAATAGCAGTAACTGTGAGAGGGATCTTGGAGTTCTAGTGGACAACCATTTAAATATGAGCCAGCAGTGTGCAGCAGCTGCCAAAAAAGCCAACACAGTTCTAGGCTACATAAACAAAGGGATAGATTAGAATCAAGATCACGTGAAGTGTTAATACCACTTTATAATGCCTTGGTAAGGCCACACTTGGAAAACTGCATTCAGTTTTGGTTGCCACGATGTAGAAAAGATGAGACTCTAGAAAGAGTGCAGAGAAGAGCAACAAAGATGATTAGGGGACTGGAGACTAAAACATATGAAGAACGGTTGCAGGAACTAGGTATGTCTAGCTTAAGAGAAAGAAGGACTAAGGGGAGACATGATAGCAGTGTTCCAATATCTCAGGGGTTGCCACAAAGAAGAGGGAGTCAAACTATTCTCCAAGGCACCTGAGGGTAGAACAAGAAGCAATGGGTGGAAACTAATCAAGGAGAGAAGCAACTTAGAACTGAGGAGAAATTTCCTGACAGTTAGAACAATTAATCAGTGGAACAGCTTGCCTCCAGAAGTTGTGAATGCCCCAACACTGGAAGTCTTTAAGAAGATGTTGGATAGCCATCTGTCTGAAATGGTATAGGGTTTCCTGCCTAGGGAGGGGGTTGGACTAGAAGGCCTCCAAGGTCCCTTCCAACTCTACTATTGTATTGTAAATAAGAAGAAGGAAGAAGGAAGTTGTATGTTTGAAGTTTGCAGTCTTGATTTTCTGTAATACAATTTTTGGTAGCCACCATCAGCCTAACAAAGGTTGGGATTTGGAGGATTTGGTAAAAAAGAAGGGGTAGTTGTGGTGGAATCAGCTTGACCAGTTTCTGTGTAGATCGTCAGTTATTTCCCATATGTTAGCTGCATCCCTTTGCCAGCAGCAATTCTAGTCACCACACTATAAAAAAAGATATTGAGACTCTGGAAAGAGTGCAAAGAAGAGCAACAGAGATGATTATGGGGCTGGAGGATGAAAGATATGAAGAACAATTGCAGAAATTGGGTATGTCTAGTCTAGTGAAAAGGACTAGATAGCAGGGTTCCAATATTTGAGGGGCTTCTACAAAGGTGAGGGAGTCAAACTATTTTCCAAAGCACCAAAAGGCAAGATGAGAAACAATGGATGGAACCTAACCAAGGAGAGAAGCAACCTAGAAATAAGGAGAAATTTCCTGATAGTGAAAACAATTAACCTTCAGTGGAACCCCTTGCCTTCAGAAGTTGTGGGTGCTCCATCACTGGAGGCTTTCAAAAAGAGACTTGGACAACCATTTATCTGTAAGAGTATAGGGTCACCTGCTCAAGCAGGAGGTTGGACTAGAAGATCTCCAGGGTCCCTTCCAACTCTATTATTCTTGACAGTATTTTCAATCTTCAACCCAAATTAGATATGTAAGATAAAAAATACTATAGATATTTATTATTCATGCTTCTAGACCGCCCCCTCTCCCAAAAAGGGACTCGGGGCGGTGTACAGTCCATGCAAAATACATCAAAATACAATAAAAATTGAATATGTACAGTTGGAATGGAGGAGGTTAAAAATGGAATTAAAAGAACTGTACAAAGCAATATATATAAATATAGGATTTTGAACCCCTAAAACACACACAATAAGTTAAAAACAATACCCCTAAAATAACCAGTTAATACATTTGCCAGGAGGGACAGTTGTAATTATGCCAGGCCTGCTAATCGGAACAGGTGAGTCTTCAATTTTTGCCGGAAGGAGCGGAGGTCAGTAGTGATTCTAATGTCGGGGGGGAGGTCATTCCAGAGGGTTGGGCCCATCACAGAGAAGGCCCTACTCCTTGGTGTCGCCCGTTGGCATTGCCTAGTGGACGGCACCAGGAGAAGTCCCTCTCTGTGTGAGCGAATTGGCCGCAGGGATGTATGTGGGAGGATGCGATCCCGCAAGTAACTAGGTCCTGTACCATGGAGCGCTTTAAAGATGGTAATCAGCACCTTGAAACGCACCCGAAAAACCACAGGTAGCCAGTGCAGCTCGCGCAGGAGAGGTGTTACATGGGAGTACCTTGTACTCCCCATCACAGCCCGCGCGGCTGCGTTCTGAACTAACTGCAGTCTCCGGGCGCGTCCCAAGGGCAGCCCCATGTAGAGAGCGTTGCAGTAATCCAGGCGGGACGTCACCAACGCATGAGTGACCGTGCGTAGGGCATCCCGGTCCAGTAGGGGGCGCAATTGGCGCACCAGGCGAACCTGGTGGAACGCCCCCCTTGCCACGGCTGCCACATGGTCATCCATTGACAGCCGGGCATCAAGGAGGACTCCCAAATTGCGCGCCCGTTCCACAGGGGGCAATTGTTCGCCCCCTATGGCCAGCGATGGAATCAGCTGGCTGAACCGAGGTGCCGGTAGCCACAGCCACTCAGTCTTGGAGGGGTTGAGTTTAAGTCTGTTGTCCCCCATCCAGACCCCGACGGCTTCCAAACACCGGGACATCACTTCGACAGCCTCGTTGGGGTGGTTTGGGGTTGAAATATACAGCTGGGTATCATCAGCGTAGAAGTGACACTCAACCCCAAAACCACGGATGATCTCACCCAGCGGCTTCACATATGTGTTGAACAGGAGAGGCGAGAGGACCGACCCCTGTGGCACTCCACAAGTGAGTGGCCTCGGGGTCGACCTCTGTCCCCCTGTCAACACACATTGCTTCCGGTCAGAGAGGTAGGAGCCGAACCACCGCAGAACGGTACCTCCGACTCCTATCCCCTCCAACCGGCACAATAGGATACCATGGTCGATGGTATCAAAAGCCGCCGAGAGGTCTAATAGGACCAGGATAGAGGAACAACCTCTATCTCTGGCCCTCCAGAGATCATCGACCAACGCGACCAAGGCTGTCTCCGTGCTGTGCCCGGGTCGGAAGCCGGACTGGCGTGAGTCTAGATAATCGGATTCGTCAAGGTGTCGTGGAAACTGCTGCGCCACCACATTCTCAACAACCTTCGCTAAAAAGGGAAGGTTGGAGACTGGACGGTAATTAGCTAGCTCCGTTGGGTCAAGCGAAGGCCCCTTAAGTAAGGGCCTCACCACCGCCTCCTTCAAGGCGGTTGGCAAGGATCCCTCACCCAATGAGGCATTCACCAGGCCCAGAAGCCAGCCTCGGGTCACCTCCCAAGATGCCAGTACCAACCAGGAGGGACACGGGTCCATTAAACATGTGGTGGGTCGCAGCCGTCCACGCAACCTATCCAAATCCTCGGGGGCAACAGAATCAAACTCCTCCCAGGATGGTCTCACAAGACTCGCTGTTGGCGGCCCGTCTGGTCCACTGAGGGGGGCCCATCCACTCCGGATCTGAGCGACTTTGTCCTGCAGATATTCCCCAAACTCCTCTGCTCTGCCCTGCAAGGGTGCCCCCCGCGTCCTCTGTGACAAGAGGGAGCGGGTCACCCTAAACAGGGCGGCAGGGCGGTTATCCGCGGACGCAATAAGAGCGGCGCAATATCTACGTTTGGCCGCCCTTAATGCCACAAGGTAGGTCCGTAAATAGGCTCTTACCTGTGTTCGATCAGATTCGGAGCGTGAGGACCTCCACCTGCTCTCTAGACGTCTCCTATGGCGCTTCATCACCCTCAGCTCCTCGGTATACCAAGGAGCCCGGGTGGGTCGCTGTCGCAGGAGAGGTCGCAAAGGCGCAACCCGGTCCAAGGCCCCAGCCGCCGCCCTATTCCAGGCGGCCGCTAGGTCCTCCGACCGAGCGCGGGTCAGGGCTACAGGTAATGGCCCAAGCTCCGTCTGGAACCTATCCGGTTCCATCAGGTGCTTGGGGCGGTACCAGCTTGGACCGTCTGGTCCCGCCTCCTCATGGTGGGGGGTAGCGCCAGGGAAGTCCAGCCGGAGACATGAGTGATCTGACCATGACAGGGGTGTGACAACCAGGTCCCCTATACCCAGATCACTCGTCCACTGCTCAGATACAAAAACAAGGTCCAGTGTGTGGCCGCCTTCGTGTGTGGGCCCTGAATTAATTGGGTCAGGCCCATGGCTGTCATGGAAGCCATGAACTCCCGAGCCACCTCAGATGCTGCTCCCGTCGACGGCAGGTTGAAATCCCCCATAACCACATATTATACTCTTAGTCTTCTACCTTTAATTTAATCTACCCTTTTGCTATTGTTCACATTTATAATATAAATGAATCATTTTAAACCTAGCCTTGTCACAATTTTTATAATGATGAAGAACATAACTACAAATGTCTGAGCTAGAAAAAACAACCAGGAGGGAACAAAGCATTTACTGAAAAGATGCCATTTTTATGGCAACACTTCTGAAAAACAAACATATTAGTAAGCCATTAGAAAGCTTATCTAAATTATACTGAACAGCTGTGTTTGTCTTTGTGGGCAGGTGTGCCTACAGAACTATATTTTCCTATTCAGGCAGTCTACTTTTCAATATGCTGTAAGTTACAAATTCATGCACTTTAATGTTCCTCTCTTTTACACGGACCCTTCCCTAATTTGTTACTGCACAAAAAAGTGTAATTTAGAAAATAAAATATTAGGATTTGGATTATCCTACAAACAAATAAACAAAAGCACTACTTGGCTTATAACTGCAAATAATAGCTTCTACTGCAATTTGATGTGAAGTCATCATTATTTTGAATCTGAAAATAGTTTAAGATTCTGATTTTTTTCCAGTTTACAAATTAATACCAAGGCGCCAGCTTTTTATTCTAAAGCTTTTCTCCAAATTCTCTGATAAATTAATAGGTTTTATAGTAATAGGTATAATGGAAAAATATTCTTGTGTCCCTGTCCTTACAACAGAGGTTGACAAATGGTGGCATGTATAGCTTTTCAGACTGATTACTATGCCACAATTTTCTGCAATTTCTGGCAATGTCAAATAACATCCTGTATATACTTCACACCTAGTGGTACAATCTAATAGTATTTTAGAGAGGCTGACAGAAGCAAGCAGACTGATAATTAGTCATAGCTTACAGAAATGATACAAGAGGACCAGTAAGACAAACAAAGATATAGATTTGCACAAAATGTGCATATTCTAATACAATTTTTCAAATTACATACCAAGAAAGTCTGTGACTAACTGACCTGCCTACCTGTTGCATGTTGATGGGAAGTTGCTTAATTGATGGTAACAAGTTCCTTCTCTTGCTGCTTATGATTTTTTGCCTTTTATTAGACTTGAAATGAACAATTGTCCTATGTAAAAATTAATAGGAGAGGGAACCTAATTCACTGTTATATAAAAAGAGGATAAAAATAAGGTTTTGAGAAGTGCCCCGAATTCTACCCTCCCTTTCTAGCTATGATAACCATTAATTGTAAAAAGAATTAGAATGTGCAATTCTATTCCATTCTATACAAAACTACAGACATGCCTAAGAGAAGAGGAATTGCAAGAGAGTCTCATGATGGGTGTCAGGGCAGCCTATCATCGCGAGGATGATATTTCTTTCCTTGCATCTCAGCATACTGTTTCTTGTCTGGGTCCCATTGGTGAGTACAAAACACAATAATATTACTGTCCTCTGCCTTTAAATTTCAACACAGTCTAATTGCTTGTGTTTTTAAAGGGATGTTTTTATGGTGTGGTCAACAGAGTCAAGATGGAAGGTGTGATGGTGTGATTGAAGCTCTGCCTGATTTCCATTTATATTGCATGCATTCTTTTACATTTTCAAAAGATGTATTATCTTAGTAAGCCAACTCAATTTTATTAAGCAGTAAAACCACGAAACCTTTATGAAATACATAAATTACAACAATTACTCCATTTCCCCTAGTCCTTTCCTCATTTAAAAAAATATAGTTTATTTTAAGGTAAAGTCCAGATGTATATGAATATAAGAATGCAAAAAGTCAGAGAAAAAGGCGGCAAAAAAGCAGAATAGATAACACATTTTCTTTATATGTAATTTGGACTATAAAAAACTATACTTTATAAGAAATAGTTATAACTTTGGAAGGTCAAGCTGTTATGCAAAATGGAAAGACAATATATGTGCTACAATTATTTCTTCTCATTTAAGATTACATAAAATCCTTATTCTAAGTATTTGATCACTTCCATTTTTGATATAACCAAAATTGTATAACCAATCTTACTTTAATTATGACCCCCCCTGTTTTTATTAAACATATAGCACACATTAGGGGTGGGTTCCGGCAGGCACTACTGCTAGTTCATTCGTGGGCGTGCTGTGGGTGTGTGTGCTTGATGCACACTGCGTGCGCGGGCACAGTGCAATAAAAATTGTTCTGCGCATGTGCAGAAGCAAAAAAACAAGATGTAGCTGCCTACGGCGCTGCCTGGAGAACCGGTTTGGGGATATGCCTGGGTTGCTGCCAGTTCCAGCTATCCAGACCGCCAAACCACTACCAGTTCAGCCGAATTGTTCTGAACTGGTAGGAACCCAGCACTGGCCCATGTGAACTATGCCTCAAGGGCTGTTTTCCCCCTCTTATGTTGTAAAAGTTACAAAGAATTGTGGGTTCCTTAAATTTCAAGTAAAACTTTATGGCTATTGATTTAGACATGACATTTATTATAAATATTCTGGTTAAAGTATGATTTACTAGAGTACAATTAATAACTTTGAATAATAGTTTGAGTGCATTTTCATTTTTCTTACTTTGCCAGCATGTGGCACTGTTTTCTGTAAAAACAACTTTTCATAAAAAGGCAAATATATTCTGTCAAATTCAAACATGAATTGTTGCATAGTACACAGGGTTTCATATTTTGCATTATCCTACTTAACCCTTCAGAAGACTTATTTTTGCCCAGGATAACAGTAACAACTATCCTTAGCAAAATACTAAGGGCAACAGTATCTAAAAAAATATTTCTTAATTGAAGTCGTGCTTTTCCGATCAAATGTTACCTATTTAAAAAGAGATAACATGAATTATTAATCAAATCTAAATTATAGATAGGACCTGCTAAATAGTTGGATTGGTTTAAAAACATCATATTGTTTGCTTCAGATATGTAAATTAATTAACTGTGGCTTCAAAACATACTCCTACACAAAAGGAATTCGAATACTTTCCTTTAAGAACTGCAAACTTTACATTATATTTATATAGATTCCAGGTCTATCTTCTATAATATGAGTATGAATATATACTTATATTCACATATTTGAGAGCCAGTTTGGTGTAGTGGTTAAAGCATCAGAACATAAATCAGAAGACCATGAGTTTCTCTCAGCCCTAGGAAGGAGGCAATGGCAAATCATGTCTAAGAAACCTTTCCCAGGAAAACTTCACAGCCTCCACAGTTAGACAGGACTGAATGTGTGGGTGGGTGTATGTATACAGTATGTATGTAAGTACACACACACACACACACACACACATGGGTGTGTGTGCGTGCGCACGTGCGTTCATGTGCGTGCAAATTTAATGTGTGCCATGGCCTAGTAGCATGATTGCATTTTGATAGGAATTTCTTGATTGCAGCTAATAATTAATTTTCCTAGTTACCTGTTTTACAGAGTAAATGGATTACAGTATCCAACACTGTAGTTCTCAGCTTCTTTGCTTAAGTAATAAATTATAACAAGATAAAATCTAGAGCTATGAACACAGTCATTGTTCTAAATAATGAAACCATTATTTCAAACCATGGATAGCAAAGTTGCCATCTAAAGTCAATATGATTATTGATTATGATTACTCAGGGATATTTTAGAATTATTTGAATGTGCCAAATTAAATTCAGTATTATGACTGAGTTAATACAATATTATATAGAGCAGTGGTTCTCAACCTGTGGGTCGGGACCCTTTTGGGGGTCAAACGACCCTTTCACAGGGGTCACCTAAGACCATCGGAAAACACATATTTTCGATGGTCTTAGGAACCGAGACACCAATTTTATGGTTGGGGGTCACAACATGAGGAATTGTATTAAAGGGTCACGGCATTGGGAAGGTTGAGAACCACTGATATAGAGGGTAAGCCTTGATGAACCATTATAACTTCATGCAATAAACTAAACCAACATGAAACAATCCATGTTTTATTTTAGTGTGATACATGAAAGTATGATAATGAATTCATGTTCAAACTGTCACCAAAAATAAATATTTCTCCCATAAGTCTCTTCAAGGAATTTTCACTGGAATTCCATAGAATTCATATACGGGGAATGTATGAATACTTGACTACCAGTTGGAATATTAGTGTTCCCAAGTTTTGTAGCCTCATATTCATATTTAAATACAATATTATATACATGATATATGTACTGGATATCTATAAAAATTGTGCCCATGTACATATGTTAATGATTAGGTGTTTCTCCTCAGAAAGCAGCATTTTAGTTGGGAATTGAGTTTAACTGATGTTAAACGGACAGTTTCTGTCTGGAAAATGAAATTCTTACTTTAAAATAATTCAAACAGTCTTGTCAAGAATGAACTGCCAGAAAAAAATCCTGGATCCCTATGAAGTTCTAAATAAAGAAGCATTCTAACTTTTTAATTTTGTGATCTGTAGATGTTTTAATTATTTGGGGTTTTTTATTATACAATCAATCTATAGCAATATAACTATTATATTAGATAGCAGTATAAAATTATTGCTGAACAATGTTGGAAATGCTTTCAAACATTCTTTTTAAAATTTTGACAAAATGGAATATTACTTATAGAAGTAAATTTCATATTTTAAATACTCAAGTTTGATAAATTTGGTAATTTTTCTTGCATTGGTTATACTAAAAGTAATATCTGTATAATTTTGAACTATGATTTGGAAAGAGGAAAAAAATATTACTATAAACCAATAGCCAAGACTGCTCATGAATCTCCATCTCCAAATCTTTCTTTTTCTCATTTTAACGCAATGGAATAACACCATTAAATTGTTGTATAAATCAGATTCTTTCAGTGGCAATTCCTTGTTTGTAAGATGCATTTCTCTTTTAAACACAGTGGTTTTTAATGAACTGAAAGACAATATTGTTTGGTTTAGAGACATTTAGAAAAAAATCCATGCTACCAGTATAGAGATTATACCCAGTACGTTTGGTGGATCTTTCTCAGATACAAATTCTTTTTTTTTTTAGATGCACTGTTGGACTTAACTTATAATTAAGCAAACTAAGATTACACTCTCAGGCTGTATTTATGTGTGATTATTTCTGAATACATTCAATTGTATTCTTAAAAGCTTTTTTATATATACTATTTCTTTGCTACTGTGATTTTAAGTAACTTTTAACTATCTTTTTTCTTTTAACTTAAAAAATCTTGCTATCTATTTTTTATTGCTGGTTAGTGGATAGATTATTATTTTAAAAATACGTTCTGATTTAGATTCTTGAGAGTGGAAAAAGGAAGTTCAAGAAATAATTTAAAAAATCTGGTGTCCTGTAACTAATTTCTAAATTTCTTTAAATATGAATACAGGAAATGACAATTCTGTAGCTGATTTATATTTATATTGTTTTATATTGATGATGCTTATCCTAGGAACCTAACAGTGACATATGAACAAGCAACAGAATTGGGGAAAAGGAAGGGGAAAATAACACTATTTGTTCTCCAGGTCTAGATTTAAACTGCAATCTCTCCAGTCATATAAGTACAATGGTTATGGTTTAGTGTGTTGTGTGAATACATCAATAATTTTAAAAACACCCTTTCACATAATTGATTGTATTCTATTCACAGGATTGCTTTGTAAATTTTATAGCAATATTAGTAGTTTAGAAGTGAGAAGTATGACAGCTGAAATTTAGGGAATTTTTAGTCATTGATATTATAACTAGTGGAAATTGTAGGAGCTTAACATACGTTTATTATTGCTACTTGTATAGTTCTGGGAAATATTCTTTATGACTCTTACCTTTTCTTTTTCTTCAGGCAGAAAGAACTCTTCCAGAGAATAATATGCAAACACTAATAAAATAAAATACAATAAAATTAATTGTATTTAATGTGGGATTCATGTGATGTCCAGAAAAAAATTGTAACTAAAAATAACAGAAGTTGATAGTTAATAAAAATAATTTCAAATACTGTAGTAAAGAATGGTTTTAGAGGCACACTGATGGCTATATTTATTTATTTATTTATTTTATCAGACTTATTAGTCGCCCCCTCTCCCCACAGGGACTCGGGGCGACGTACACAAGCAACGGTCTACGGACTACAAAGGAGGAGGTAAAAATAAATAAATACAATAATCAGAGAAGTTAAAAACCCCAATAAGAATAAAAGTTTAAAAGCTAACATTGACAATTAAAATTAACCAAGGGGTGGAACAGTTGTTGAGATTATGCCAGGCCGGCTAGCCGAAACAGGTGGGTCTTCAGTTTACTGCGGAAGGAGCGGAGATCGGTTGTTGTCCTGATGTCTGGGGGGAGGTCGTTCCAAAGGGTGGGACCCGCCACAGAGAAGGACCTACTCCTGGGCACCGCCCTCTGACAGTCTCTAGAGGACGGCACCCGGAGAAGGCCCTCTCTGTGTGAGCGAATGGGCCGCAGGGATGTATGGGGCAGGACACGATCCCGCAGATAACTAGGCCCTATGCCATGGAGCGCTTTAAAGATGGTGACTAACACCTTGAAGCGCACCCGGTAGGCCACAGGAAGCCAGTGCAGCTCGCGCAGGAGAGGTGTTATATGGGAGAACCTCGATCTCCCCATGATTACCCGCGCGGCTGCATTCTGGACCAACTGCAGTCTCCGGGTGCACCTCAAGGGGAGCCCCATGTAGAGAGCATTACAGTAGTCCAGACGAGACGTCACCAGCGCGTGAGTGACTGTGCGCAGGGCCCCCCGGTCCAAAAGGGGACGCAATTGGCGCACCAGGCGAACCTGGTGGAACGTCCCCCTCGCCACGGTTGCCACATGATCTTCTATAGTCAGCCGGGCATCAAGGAGGACGCCCAAATTGCGTGCCCGTTCCACCAGGGCTAATTGTTCATCCCCGATGGCCAGCGATGGAATGTGCTGGTTGTATCGGGGAGCCGGGAGCCACAGCCACTCTGTCTTGGAGGGGTTGAGCCTGAGCCTGTTGTCACCCATCCAGACCCGCACGGCTTCCAGACAACGGGACATCCCTTCAACGGCCTCGTTGGGGTGGTTTGGGGTGGAAATGTACAGCTGGGTATCATCAGCGTACAGGTGGTATCCCACCCCAAAACCACGGATGATCTCGCCCAGCGGTTTCATATATGTGTTGAACAGGAGAGGTGAGAGGATCGACCCCTGAGGGACCCCACAAGTAAGGGGCCTCGGGGTCAACCTCTGCTCCCCTGCCAACACACATTGCGTCCGGCCAGAGAGGTAGGAGCGGAACCACCACAATACGGTGCCTCCGATCCCCAACCCCTATAGATACAATAAGACCTATTCAGTTCTACTGATTCAACCAAAAGTTTCCTCATTTGTAAGGCGGGTTGGGCTAAGAATAGTGACTAGGCCAAAGTCACAAAGCGGGAGCTGCACTGGCTTCCTGTGGTCTATCAGGTGCGTTTCAAGGTTCTGATAACGATCTTTAAAGCGCTCCATGGCACAGGACCTAGTTATCTGCGGGATCGCATCCTGCCCCATACATCCCTATGACCAATTCGCTCACACAGAGAGGGACTTCTCCAGGTGCCGTCCACCAAACAGTGTCGGGGGGCGACGCCTAGGAGCAGAGCCTTCTCTGTGGCGGGCCCAGCCCTGTGGAATGACCTCCCCCCTGATATCAGGATTACCTCTGATCTCCGCTCCTTCCGTGTAAAGCTCAAGACCCACCTCTTCCAATTAGCTGGCCTGGCTCAACCATAGTTTTATCCTATTGCTCCTGACGGGTTTTTTAAATTTTGTAATTTTAACTGAGGGTGTTTTAAATAGTTATTTTAATTCTATTTTATATATATTTTATGAGTGTTACCTCCTCCATGTACATGTACATGTACATGTACGTGTATGTGTTTATTTGTATTTGTATATGTATTGTATATATATGTATATTGTATGTGTTTTATTGTATGCCGCCCCGAGTCCTTTTGGAGAGGGTGCGGCTAACAAATTAAATTTCATTCATTCATTCATTCAAAGTCACACAGTCAGCTTTCATGCCTAAAGCGGGACTATAACTCAGTCTCCCATTTTCTAGCATGGTGCCTTAATCACTAGACCAAGGTGTCAAACTTGAATTCATTAAGGGCTGCATCAGGGTTGTGTTTGAACTTGGGAGCCAGGGTGGCATGGCTAGCCCAACGTCATTAGTGTTAGGGACACCTGTGGTGGTCCGAGCACTCTGCCAGTAAAAATGGACTCCCAAACTCCATTTTCGTCTGCAATAGCCTCCTGTAACCCTCTACCAGGGAAAATGGAGCTTGGGAAGGCTGCCTGCAGCCCCCCTGAGCTCCATTTTCCCTGACAGAGGTACCATGGGCCGATGCTTTGCTGTTCCCAGAACAGCCCTACGGACCAGATCTAAGCACCCTGCAGGCCAGATCTGGCCCCCGGGCCTTGAATTTGATACCCCTGCACTAGACCAAACTGGCTAGTGGTTAATTAATAGGTAGTTCTCCAAATTGTCTTTTATCACACACTGATATAAATATAATTTACATTGGCACTCAGATTGCTTTTGAGTAACAGGGGACATAAAGCTTCAGCAAATTAAAGAAATGCTCATTTTATAGAAAATCTAAAAAGTACAGCCCAGTGTTTTATACATGACTGTTCAGAGATATATCATTAAATTGCATCACCTACTGCAGGCTGTTAGACTGCACTCGTAATTATATGTATAAATCAGTGACGTGCGGTGAGGTTTATGGCTGGTGAGGCTGGTGACGTCATCAGAAAGGTGGGGAATGGGACCACGTGTGCTGGAGGCTCAGGCTGCCTCAGCCTCCAGCACACGTGATCCCATTCCCCGCCTTCCTGAGCGTGCTCCGCCGGCTCGCGCTCCGCAGTCCTCGAAAGCGACTGGGGAACGATGAGAACCTTCCTGCCTCTGCTGGACTTTGCGCGCTCATTGCAGTCGCGAGGATCGTGTGAAATCCAGCAGAGGCAGGAAGGTTCTCATCGTTCCCCAGTCGCTTTCGTGCCTTCATCATCCGGCAGCGCCGACAACATTTCTGCCTCCGCCCTCCGCAGCTCCCGGGCGCGGTCATACGGTTGTAGCCACAGCGACGCTGAGGCGGTCCGGGCGGACGAAAGAGCGAGCGAGGCAGCCTGATCCTCGGTCGCTCACCCGCCGGACTGCCTCGGCGCCATTCTGGCTACCTCCGTCTGGGCGCGTCCGGGGGCTGCGGAGGGTGGAGGCAGAAATGTTGTCGGCGCTGCCGATGACGAAGGCATGAAAGCGACTGTCTCTTTCGTGCCTTCATCATCCGACAGCGCCGACAACATTTCTGCCTCCATATATATTGTTTTCGTAGATTTTCATGGGTGTAGGTATGCTGGTTTTGTTGTATTCGGGTCTTTTCCCGTGTAAGGTTGAGATTGTCTTTGCAACGTTTCGGCAGGATCTCACCTGCCATCTTCAAGCTGTGGGCTTAAAATGTGATCGGAGCTGCCGTCTTTCTGTAAGTCTTGGTGGGAGGGGATGGGGTGCTGGCTTTGTTTCAGTAAGTGGAATGATTGCTTGTGTGGTTGTATCATGATTGGTAGATTGGTGCTGATTGGTGCAGGCTGTGTGTGCATTGTTGTTTTGTATTTTAACGGCTTGGGTGGTGGGTGGTGTTCGTTTGTTGGCTAGGGCTGGTTTCCAGATGTTTGGTAGGCGGGAGGTATCATCACGTTTGTTCATATTGTGGGGGTGTTTCTCTATTTCGATGGCTTCCATGATTATTCTCTTGTGGAGGTGTTCTGTTTTGGAGATTAACCTGGCTCCTTCAAAGTTGATTTCATGTCCTGTAGCTTTAAGGTGCTGGAAAAGGGAGGAAGTTTTTTCTTTTTTTCTTACTGCGTTCTTGTGTTCTGTGATGCGTGCATTTATCCTTCTGTTTGTTTGTCCTATGTATATTGCTGGGCAGATTTTGCATGGTATTTTGTAGACTCCTTGGTTTTCTAGCTGGATTTTGTCTTTGGGGTTTCTTAAGATGTTGGCTATTTTTTGGTCAGTGGTGAAGGCTGTCCTGATATTGTGCTTGTGGAGAATTTTGCTGATTTTATCTGTGGTGCCTTTGACTTCACCCAAGTGCTTATAAAAGAAGCCTTGACAGCCATCCAGAAAAAACACAACCCCCCCAAGCCACAAGTGAAGAAGTTAGCTATTTTATTGTTCATGCCTATTTCACAGGAATCTCCCCAGACCAGCGGTCTGCACCTGGACCAGACTAGACAAGGTTCAATTTCATTCAAGGAGGGGTATGCTGTTTTATGCTTGCATAACAATTCTAGACTAATTCCCCACTTGACTTCTTCCTTGACTCAGCCAGTCTCTCTCCTACAGTTTCTATTGTATGTTAAGGTTTCTTTTTCTTTTTACTTCAATGTCTGATGCAAAGACATTGAAAGAAAGTAACACAATATTTGAATGATTTAAGTTCATTTTTATGTTAGGATGGTTTATGTCAGGATGGGAAAACTTTTGAGAATTTAGGGATTAGTTTTGGATTACAGAGAAGATACCTACTGATATTACCAAAATGTTGCATCTTTGCATTTTGGGCAGAGGGAAAGATTAAAATCTGCCCTGCTCTCCAACTGAGGCTGCACAGTGCTTGGAAATGAGGTTGGTAATGTTCCTTATCTATAGATTGCCATCCTCACTTTAGGCATTTGTCACTGTTAGATATTAGCATATATCGCTGTAAGTCTCCACTCAGGTCCGCCGCTAGGGCGGGAACTAGGGATCATTCTGATTGGTCGAGAGGCGTACCCGATCCCTATAAAAGGGGAACCCTCAGACCACACAGCAAGCTGGATCACTACTACTATTAATAAAGAGCTATTAAGTCACTACTTGTCCGGAGTCTGTTCTCTCGTTGTCTGAATCTAACACTGGCGACGAGGGTGGGATCGAGAGACAGATAGGACGAAGAAAGCTACCTTCAGAATCCCAGGTTTTGATCCAGCCTAGGAATTCGGCAGAAATTCCGGCAGCCATCTCAGCGCGGCAAATTCAAACACAGACAAGATGGCGATCGACCCTACGAACGACCATTGGGAGTCCTACATGATCAGGTTCGAGTGTTTTCTCGAAGCAAACGAATACACGGGAGTACCTGACTCTCGTAAGAAGAACATATTCTTGAGCTACTATGGACGAGAAGTCTTCGAGATGGCCAGTGATCTCTCTGAACCAACGCCTATACAAGCGGTATCATGGGTGGCGCTACAACAGACTTTACAAACACACTATGCGCCAAAACCTTCCCGCCACGTTCGCCGCCAGGAATTCAACACGAGGAACCAGAAGGCGGAAGAATCAATCAACCAATATGTTGCAGCACTACAGAAAGCGGCAACGCACTGCGAGTTCAGGGATCTGGACGAGCAAATCCTGGCAAGACTCATTTGTGGGTTGAGAGACATCTCTCTACAGAAACGGTTGTTGGCCAATTCAAACTTAACCTTACAGATTGCACTCAATGAAGCAAGGGCGTCTGAATCGGCAGACAGATCTTCCGAGACCATACAACGCGGATTCAGCGCAAGCCAGTCCGGATCCAGACACGCCAGAGTTCACTATGAGGACACCGACCTAGAAGTCGAGGATCCCGAGTTCGAGGACAGTCACCGTATGCGGAGCAGTCACATGAGACCGGTGGGTAAACCCAAATTCCGTTTGCCACCCTGTGCAAGCTGCGGAGGGAACCACCCCCGGTCTACTTGTCGGTTCAGAAACGTTGTTTGCTCGCATTGCGACAAACTTGGGCACATCGCAAGAGTGTGCCGGAGCGAAGGCCCTGCCTCACAACGGCAGCCTTCTATGTACCGCCAACAGAAGCCCAACCCAGGGGCTTGGCAAAAAAACAAAGGGCGCCCAGAGAGAAACCCAAGAGAGTTTGCCGAGAGAGATTACACACAAAGAGCTGAAAGAGCGTATTACCAGAGCGCGGAGAGAGAGTATCTCCAGGATACTGATGCCGAGATAGAGTTGACCCAGAGAGAACAATTGCGAACCTATCTCACAACGATAGGTCAGGTCCGCACCAAGCGGCCTAAAAAGCTGAAAGTCACGGTCCTCCTGGAGGACTCCCCTTGCGAGCTGGAAGTTGACACAGGATCGTCCCTGACGATCATTTCATGGTCCGCCATGAAAAAGGCAATCCCGAGCCTCAAAAAGAGGCAACTGCGCACACCAGACATCCTGCTACGAGACTACCAGGGGAACAGGGTCCCCATCATGGGTCAAGGCACGTTTCGGGTGCAGTTCAAGGACATCGTAGCCCAGCTGCCTGTGACCGTCGCCAGCGCACCATTACAGAGCCTCCTGGGACTGGATTGGTTTGAAGCCCTGGGGTTAGAAGTCACTGGAATCAACGCCGTGGAGAACAGCAGCGCTGAACAGATTTTTAAGGAGTTCGAGGATGTGTTCAGCCCCGGTCTTGGTAAGTATGTGGGTAAACCTATATCTTTCAATTTAGACCCCAACGTGGCGCCAATCCGACTCAAACCAAGAAGAGTGCCTTTTGCACTCCGTCCCAAAATTGATAAGGAAATAGATAAACTCGTAGAGCAAGGGATCCTTGAACCGGTGGATCACGCGCGCTGGGAAACCCCCATTGTGACCCCAGTTAAGCCAGATGGGTCAGTCCGTATCTGCGCGGACTATAAATGCACAATTAATGTCGCTCTACAACAAAGCGCGTACCCTGTGCCAGTAGTCCAACACCTATTAGACTCGTTGGGGCCAGGGAAATTATTTGCTAAACTAGACATGGCACAGGCGTACCAGCAACTGCCAGTGGATAGCGCCACGGCGGAGGCCCAGACTATAGTGACGCATAGGGGCGCATTCAAATGCAACCGGTTACAATTCGGTGTAAGCATCGCTCCTGGCCTGTTCCAGAGCGTCATGGAACGACTTTTGCAGGGAATCCCTGGGGTCGTCCCATATTTTGACGACATCTTGGTGTCAGCTGCAAACGAGGAGCAACTATTAAAAAGAGTCAGAACTGTTTTGGCCAGAATTAGAGAAAAGGGTCTCCGCCTCAAAAAGGAAAAATGCCAAATTAACATGCCTAGCGTAGAGTTCCTGGGATATAGAATTGATGGTTTGGGCATACACCCAACATCAAAGAAAATCAAGGCGATCCAGGACGCCCCCACACCATGAAAGCAGACCGAGTTGCAGGCATTCCTCGGACTACTTAACTTCTACAGCGTTTTTCTGAGACAGAAAGCGACTGTTGCTGAGCCATTACACCGACTCCTCGCCAAGAACGCAAAATGGACATGGGGACGGGCCGAGGCAGCAGCTTTCGCCGCAGTCAAGCGCCTGCTCACCACCGATTCGCTGCTCGTGCAATACAGCCAGACGCTACCATTGGTATTGACCTGCGACGCTTCACCTTTCGGCGTCGGCGCAGTCCTCAGCCGCAGAATGCCGAACGGGAATGAAGCGCCCATAGCATTCTATTCAAGGACTCTTTCATCAGCCGAAAGGAACTACAGCCAGATGGACAGGGAAGCATTAGCCGCTGTGGCTGGAGTCAAACGCTTCCACGAGTACCTCTACGGCCGCGATTTCGAACTTATCACGGACCACAAACCACTGCTGGGACTTTTGGCGGGAAACCGCCCCACACCAGTCTCACTTTCCCCGCGCATGACCAGGTGGACTGTTTTCCTGGCTGCGTATTCCTACAAGCTGATACATTGTCCGGGCTCGACTCTGGGGCATGCAGACGCACTCAGCCGTTGCCCACTTCCAGAACTATTAACAGACCCCACCCCCGAGGTACCGGTTTTATTAATTGACTGTTTGGACTCAGGACCTGTTTCTTCTTTCGACGTTGCGAGATTCTCTTCTAAGGACAGTGTAATAAAACAAGTTCAAACTTGGGTTTGGAGGGGGTGGCCAAAGGGAAACGTGGGACCCGAATTCAAACTGTTTTGGTCGAAACGCGATGAACTATCAGTGTTACAAGGTTGTTTATTGTGGGAGGATCGAGTTGTTATTCCTTACGTTTTGCGGAGAAATGTCTTAGAAGCATTATATGTTGGGCATCCGGGAATCGTTAGAATGAAGGCGTTAGCTAGGAGTTACGTTTGGTGGCCAAACATGGACAAAGAGATAGAGGAATGGGTGGCCACTTGTGATCCGTGCCAAGAGTCTAGACCAGCACCCCCTGAAGCGCCTGCCACAGAATGGGACAAACCAAAAGCACCCTGGTCGCAAATACACATTGATTTCGCAGGGCCAGTCCAGGGACAAACATTCCTTATAGTTGTGGATGCATACTCCAAATGGTTGGAAGTAGTCCTAATGACTTCAATCACGGCAGAGGCAGTCATTAAGGTACTACGGCGACTTTTCGCCACTCATGGCCTGTCCGACCTCCTGGTTTCCGATAACGGGCCCCAATTCACAGCCATGCAATTTGAAACATATCTAGCAAGTCAGGGAATTCGGCATGCCCTCGTCGCGCCATTCCATCCAGCCTCGAACGGACAGGCAGAGAGAATGGTGCGATCTGCAAAAGAGGCCCTCGCTAGGATGGGTCCAGGTGATTGGCAAACACGCATTGATCATTACCTTCTAATCCAGCACATCACCCCCAGCGCCACGACGGGTAGGAGCCCCGCTGAACTCCTCATGGGCCGCCGTCTACGGTCTCACCTGGACCGACTTCACCCAAATTACTCTGCCACATCGCCCCCAGACTCTACAAGCAAAATTCGGAACTTTAGCATAGGGGATTCAGTATACGCCCACAACTATGCAGGGGGAACACTGTGGATACCGGCAAAGGTAATTGGTATCACGGGTCCACGATCATACTTGCTGGAACTAGAAGATGGTAGGAATTGGAAAAGGCACATAGACCAACTCCGGGGTCGCCTAACACACTCAGACCTGCGATCAGCTAACGAGGACTATATTCCATTGGAAAGTCTGCAACCGGAAAGCCCAAATACAGAGGGTCACAACACCCGGGAGCCCGGAGTGGAACCAGAAATCAACGACAGAGCGGAACAGCATCCGAGCGAGGAAAGTTTTCCACCCATCGACTGCGGAACTGAGCTGGAGAAACAAGCCGATCGCGCACCCTCTCCAGCTCAACCTGAACTCAGACGATCCACCCGCGTAAGACAGAAACCGACATACTTAAAGGACTTTATTACTAACAGGAACACTCCATCTAAGAAGGGAGGGGTGTTAGATATTAGCATATATCGCTGTAAGTCTCCACTCAGGTCCGCCGCTAGGGCGGGAACTAGGGATCATTCTGATTGGTCGAGAGGCATACCCGATCCCTATAAAAGGGGAACCCTCAGACCACACAGCAAGCTGGATCACTACTACTATTAATAAAGAGCTATTAAGTCACTACTTGTCCGGAGTCTGTTCTCTCGTTGCCCGAATCTAACAGTCACTATATGAAATATTTACCTGCACTTCAGCTAATTTTGTATACAAATATTCCTATGCTAATTTTATATGAAATATTTTATCATTACACATCTTGCTATATGCTTAAACATTAAAATCCAGTTCTATAACATTATCTCATCTCTCTAAATCTTGCGATTAAAGTCATTTGAGTACTCATTTTAATAAATGAAAAAAATGAAATCTACATAGGTATTTGTACCTGAAGGCTTCAGTGCCAAGGATAAAAAAAGACAAGTTTAACATTTTTTCGATTCCATGCCCCAATAGATTCTCAGTACTAATAGGTTCTATGAATCAGTGGATTTCAAAGAACAATTGGTGCTTCATGGCTTGATTTGATGTGTCCATTTAGGCAAAATTTTTACATCAGGCATAGGTGTACAAGTTTATTTCCCAATGGCCAATCTGATAGACGGCGGCAATTCAATATTATTTTTCCAACCGGGCATCTTGGAAATTGCACGTGTGGAGCCACGAGCTACCGCTCCAGCCAAGTTTCTTCTGTATGGGGGTTTACTGCACTATGATCAAACTTAAGAGCAGTCTGTGCCCGTGATTGGGTGTGTCCGTGGAGAAGATCTAAGACCAAGAATGAAGGAGGGAGCCTCATACTCAGGTTGAGGATTTTAAAAGTAAGCAACCCGCATACCGAACTTTCGGTGCCTCGAACTTTGACCAAATCGCACCCCCAACAATAGCCTGTGTGACTCTTAAAAGGCGTGGAGAGGTGAGATGAAGTTTATGTAACCCCGGTCCCAATGTGGACGTCTGCTAGATTCTTTTTCTCGTGCCGTGCTTCGCGAGGGAGGGAGCCAAGGCAGGTGTCGCGCGCGGGGTGCAAAAGGTGCTTCCCAGCAAGCTCCCGGCCACAGCGCGGCGCGCACGCGGGAGGGAAAGTTGCGAACCCCAAAGCGACTCGCCACCTCAGACTCCCCACCCCGCCTCTCCGCTCGCGCGACCTCCTTGCGGTCAGACACTCCGCCCCTCCTAACCGCCCTGTCACTCCGCTCTTCCGCAGCCAATCGGGCAGTCTCCTGCCACCTTTCCCCACCCCCTTGTCCTCCTGGGAGTAGTGAGGGGAGGGCTGCGAGCTGAATACTAGCCGGGGGGGGGGGGGTGGTGGTGTTGAAGAGAGTTGAATGATTGAACTTTTTTTGCCGTGCTGAGTTTTCACTGCGCTGAGGCTTTGCCGCCGCCGCCGCCTTTCCCTTCACTTGGCGAGGTGAAACGGTGCAATTGCACGCGGTGCGGAGTGTTTAGGACTGTCGGGGTTGTTTTCTTCTCCCGCACCCGGCTGCGCACAAAGCCATGGGGTTTAAGGAGCCCGGCGTTCCTTTGACTCTTCTCCTTTGGATTACCGCTTCCTGGGGCTGCCTGCCCGGCTGCGCTGCCTGGGCTGGAGAAACGGCAGCGGCGGCTCGCCAGCAGGATGACTTCTTCTCCGCCACCAGTATTTATGGAGCCAGATGCAGCTCCAGGTGTCTCAGCTTGCAGATTACGCGTATCTCCGCCTTTTTCAAGCATTTCCAGGTATGGGGAAAAACACCCAAACCAGTAGCCGGGCCGCGCATTAATGAAACCCGAGCGATTTCTCGTTTCCCCTCTTGGCCAGGTCTCGTCGGACAGAAGTCCTTTGAATTCAATGGGATTTGTTTTCAGAGATACATAGGCGGTGGACCGCAGCCTTAGGCGGCAGTTTGGCTGATGTTCACAATTGGGTGCTTCACCGCTTAGGGTGCATTTATGAGTGCAGAAGACGAAACGGATGGGCTGAAATGCATTCGCTAAAAATTAGACCTCCTCGGCACAATTTATTCCCGAGGAGACCTCAGGGAGCAAAACAGGCTCGCAACAGCATAGGTCGTCCCATACTGAGCCGCTGGTACTCCACTGAGCTTTCCACTGAACTTTGTGGCTCCTTAAGGAGCTCGCAAGCCTTCCTTTTCCCAGCGAAATCGATCGAATAAGCTTCTTAAAGCTGTTCGTATCGGGCTGATCTCTTGACCCTAAGCGAGCTGCCCCACCGGATGACTGCTCCCGTTTTGGGAGTCGCGCCGCTGGTTGACTTGGCTACTTTTTCAACCGGCGCTGATAGCGGAAGTGGCGATTTTAATTAGTATATAGAAGCTATGTTACCGAAGCGATTTAGTCATTTGTAACCGCTGAAGCTCAGGCTGGGTATGTTTGCGGTTTGAAAGGTGAAAACATACCATATCATAAATTTAAGCAGTTATGTAACCTGGAGGTGGAAATTACTTCCATGAAGCAATAACTATTTTAAAGTGACAAAGTTGATGTGTAAAAGAACATGTATCCATTTCTGAAGGCAGTTTTAAGCTTGCCACCCTGTGTGCCGTTTTACTTAAGAGTAAAAACGTATTGGCTTCATTGGAATCTGCCAAAAGTAAACTTGCCTAGTTAAAGTAGATCTATAATAATCAATCATGTTCCCCAAATAAAGGGTGGAGTGTATTTTGTTTTTGGAATTAATATTTATAATATGGTATGTCATGTGATGCATAAAGTGACCATGATTTTCAGTATTTAAGATAATAAATAGAATGGCATGATTTTACATATATACTTGCTTTATAAACATCAAAGCCCTGTTAGCAGCTTAGATAGCTTATTGCCTTATTTTGATAAAGTTGATAAAGAAGATGCTGCGAATCAGGCAACATGTAACTTTAGAAATAAAGTCGTTTTATTCTCCTTGTTCATTTGCTTAATTTTTGAACATGTTTGTCCACTCTGGGGATGTGAGAATTACTTATTTAATAGAGCTGTGATTAGAAAAAACAGTGATTTTGTATCTGATCCAGAAACATTAAAGATACATTGACTTACCGTTAGTAGAAAAACTTTATGAGTAGCTGCACTAGTTTTAATAGATGTCAACTTAAGATCTGTAAATTACTTGAGCCTCAAAATTACTGTTAATTGGAGTGATTTATATCTATCATCATCCCATTACAATGCTGTGTGGGATGTTTGTTTGATGTCTGTATGTTTCTGCAAGTGTGTGTCTCCATATATTGAAAATGGAACAAGATAGCATTGCTGTCTTAAGTTTTCTAACTTTGTGATTGTTTTATTCAACAGATGTGTCTTTCTAAGAAGAATAGCACTAGATCAGTTTACTAACTACTAATTTGCTTGATCTTTCTCAGAGGAATCAGAGGTCAGAATGTCTCATTCCATTGACATAAATAGGTCATGGTGTAACAGTTTGTACAGGTCTGTACACTATTGGGTTATTCACCCATAATTTTTTAAAAAAGTGGTCTCTAAAAGCAAGAAGCTGTTTTTTTCCCTGTGGCTCTTTACAGGTGACCCATTTAGTTTTTGTGGTTCTTGGAGTTATTTTGAAAAAATCTAGTACGTGGTTTGATGATTCTGTGCCCAGACAATCATGCTGGGATAATTCTATTTCAACATTCATAGTGTTTAGTGACATATGAAGCATAAAAAGATGTAACTATTTTTCTTTGCATTTTTACAAAGAAAAATACACTTTTCTTTGTAAATCTCAGTTTAAGGATGAAGATCAGTAATGGGATTTCATTCTCAACATTTTGTTTTTGTTTGAAGTGTATCATTTTTGCCCATGCTTGTATATTCATTTATGATATTATTTCTACTATGTTTTGTATACATTTCAAAAGTAACTAAATAGCTTTGTAGAAATTTCAAAAGTAACTAAATAGCGCAGTGCTTGTATATTTCTGTGGATCATACTGGGCAAGTGAAAGAGGATTAGGATTTTCTGGATGTTCCTAACCCTATTTAAACTGTACATCTTCCCCACCTCCAGCTTCACAAAATGGAATTGCAGTTATTTGGTATACATTCATTGCCTGTGCATCCTAAACATCTCAACTGAAAAGCCCCACTAAATCCCACTGGGATGTTTTTCCAGCTTTTCAAAATCTATTAGATAATCTCTGCAGCCAAACCTTTCAGAAATATATTCAGTAATGTCACTGGATATTTCTGGGAATCTGCTTCTGCTGGTGGGATTTCAATTGTTTCATGGAATTAAGTGACACAATAGAAAAGTGTCTCATCTAGCAGGATATACTGAAATCCAAAAAAAGAATAAATGTTCCTTGTTTAATAAGAGGGCTTAGCTATGTGCATTCCAAGCTTATTGTAATATGTTCAATCAATGATGTCAGCAGCTATTATGCATACATGCCCTCAACTTACTCCGCCATATTCAGAAGTGGGTTTAAATATTGGGGAAATTGGGATTCTTACAGCAATAACTTTAGATCGCAGTTGTAGTTACAATATTATAAAGTTGGCATATCTGGGATATGTGACATATCTCATGGCACAACACTACAGCTTTAAAAAAACATGTTTAGCTTCTAAATCATAATGATTAGGTTGTATAATTTTATTGAATCTGGTACATATTGTTAATGGGGATAAAGAATATCAGGCAAGAATTTTCATTACATGCTTTTTCATTTTTTCATGGCAGATCAACTTTAATGTATTTGCTAGAGCCCCAAATATCCCATAAATCATGATTTGTAATTTTTGTGTCAAACTTTAAAAGCCTGAGGTATGATTTCTGTTTTTTGGGTTTAACAAGCTTCAACACATCAAATAAGACCTACAATTTTCCCTGCAAATCTTTACACATCCCACATAAAACAACTTCTATCACACCTCTATTAAAACTATTGCAAACCCTAGTTTCACCTTCTTTGATAATGCCACTGTGCTACAAACTACTTTCGTTGTTCTATCCACTTGGAATGCATCCTTATATAATGTTTAGTATGGACAATGATAAGATACATTTCTAATTTAAGAGGCTTAGATTTTTATTTATGTATTTATTTATTTTAGGAAAAAGTAGATTATGGTGTGACATGGAAGACCATGTTTGGGTTTCACAGAATAATGATTAAAATAGCAAACTTCAATTGAGTATTCAAACAACGATCTGACTTTTTGAGTTGGTAATTATGTGGTAATTCAAGACAGTTCCTAGTCTTGAAAATTCCTACTTTGGTTGTGAAATGGTTTGCTCAGCCCTGAGAAATAGAGATTTTTGTGTAGACACAGGTGGTATTATCATTATAAAGATAATGATAAAGAAAACATCTTTGAAAGCATTTTATTTCATGAATGAAGTTTGCATATACACATAAATTAAAAATCCAGATAAATAAGCAAAAATATGCTGGATTGTAAAATGAGAAAATGTCTTCTGAGAGCATATATTTTATTGATCAGGTATATACAAATAATTAATTACAATTAATTATATTGAAAGGCAGTTTTTTAACTGCTGTCAGCTGGTTGTAACTCTTTGTTTTACAGTTGGTTAAAAAGGTAAATTACATCAGTCTATTCCTACAGAAAGTTTTTACATTTCCTACAGAAATGTGTATACTTTCTTGGCAACATTTCATTCTGCAACAAAACTGCTAACGTATGTTTCCAAATAATAGTGATTTCATTTTAATTAGCTGGGTAGAAAATGGTGGAAATTCTGTTAACACTTAATAACTATTAATAGTCAACTAGTCTCTTTTTCTGTCAGTCAATTGGCCATCACTGTTTTTAACTGTAACTTGTGAACAAATTCTATTACTAAATTATTAAATATATTTAAAACATGAAATAACAGTAGTTCAGTGCAAATGGATAGCAGTAGCAAGTATTAAACTTTTTAAAAGTTGGTCAAGTGAGGGAAGAGTGGTAAGATGCACACAGTGAAGGCTCTGTTTCTGATGAACAAGAGATTATTAGGTTCAGCAGGTGTGCACACCATTGTTTTGCCCTGAAAACAAAGATGACTTTGCAATTGCTCTTTTTTCACAGTAGTTTCAAAGGTCTTTAAAGTGTAAATGATTCCAAGCAGAATCATTCACTACCTGTCTCAGATTTTAAAGGAACCAGCCCTTGAAATAACTGAATAGCAGGAGCAATTGTCCTTTTCAGTAAGAAATACAAGATGTGTGTGTTCTTTGTGTCCTGAGGGATTCAGAACTATCTGCACCAGCCTTTGATTTAGCATATTCAGAGTTTAATAGTAGTAAGATTGTCTCAAAGAAGGTTAAGAAAGGTTGACTAATCTTTTTTAAAGTAGGCCAGTACACATTTTGTTGTTTATTAAGGCTGAATTTTCAAGTTCAAAATATGTTACAGTAACTGTTTTTGGCTATAAAGTGAAAATAAGTCTAAACCTCATGTTGTTTTCTAATTAGTAAGGAAATCAGGGTATGATTTCATTAGTAAAATATGTTTGTGCAAGAATGAGTAGTAATTGATACTTAGAACTTAAAGCAGGGAGAGATGGAGGAAAGTAAGCTAAATTAGTGTTGCATGCCAATAGACTTGTGTTCTTGCCATGTTGTAGGAAATATTTATATATGTAACCTCCACACATATTCAGAATCTTCTACCTGTATAATATTGACATTAAATTGTTAAAACATTGTCTCTTTCCTTTTTGGCTATAACATTGGATAGCTAAAGAATTTGATATTAGGATGGACTGGGCATTTTGCCATATATAATTTCTGAAACTTATAGAAGTGGTGAAGCTGATCTGTCCACCTGATATATTAAATACTGTTGAAGGTAACATTTTGGTTCTTCTTTTTAGCTGGAACTATTAGATCTCTCTCCTCTACCAAAGAGTAAATGCTTTTGGTATACCATGACACTTCTTAAATTTTATCCCAATATTCCATTTGCATACTAATTCTCCTATTCCTGGGTTCCTGCTGCAATTAATTGTTCTGATATGCATTGAAAAAATGCTGACCATGAAGAAGTAAAAGATATATTTTGGATAATGTGCTCAATGTAACTGTCATGAGAATGATTATTTAAATAAAATTGTTATGATTAGAAATCCTTTGTACTCTTTCCTCCATGGAGTCATTGCCATATTCAGTTGATGTTAAAGCTAGGGAAATTTTATTTATTTATATTGAAGAGCAACTTCCAATGATTTATTGGTCTACTGTATTTGTGTCTTCCATAACAATTATTCCCCGTTTAAGCTACCAAGATATATCTGTAACTGTCTGGTTATACCATTAGAATATCTCAAATCATAGTGGCAAATCTATAACCCTGAAATTTTCTGCTGATTTTTAATTAAGTAGCCATATAGCACTAGTCAAGTAGCACTCATATAACAGTAATCTATCAAATCCTGTAGACACTCAGTGTCAGAAATGTGGAAAACCAGCAGTTTTCACCAAGGTTTGTACAAGAGTAGGTGCTCAGCAAAGTCAGTAGCTAAGTCTCAGTAAAGTCATTAAACTCAGTTCAATAGTTAAGTGTTCATTAAGTAATTATACATATTACTAGATATAGATTTAATATATAACTACAGCATATAATATATAACTATATATCTACGTCTACACACACACACACCGCTGCATAAGACACTCCAGACCATAAGATGCACCTAGCTTTTGGGAAGGAAAGCAAGAAAACAAAAAAATTGTTTTGTTTTGACCACGAAAATCTTGCATAGCTTTGTCTAAATCTTTTAAGTCAGTTGCCTCTTGTAACATGCTGTTATACAGAACAACAGAGCTGGAAGGGACCTTGGAGGTCTTTTAGTCCAGCCCCCTGCTCATGCAGGAAAGCCTATAGCATTTCAGACAAATGCTTATCCAATCTCTTTAAAAAACATCAGTGTTGAGGAGGGAAGGAAGGAAGGAAGGAAGGAAGGTAGGTAGGTAGAATAGCAGAATAACAGAGTTGGAAGAGACCTTGGAGGTCTTTTAGTCCATTCCCCTGCTTAGGCAGTAAACCCTATAGCATTTCAGACAACTGCTTATCCAATCTCTTTTTAAAAAACAACAGTGTTGGAGAAGGGAGGGAGGGAGGGAGGAATGAGGAAGGAATAACAGAATAACAGAGATGGAAAGGACCTTGAAGATCTTCTAGTCCAGCTTCCTGCTCAGGCCCGGAAATCCTATATCGTTTCAGCCAAAAGCTCTTGAAGCTACAGAAGAAATTTCCCATAGGTGTGGCTGTCTCCACAATGGATTTTTTCTCCGGGGACCCAGGTCTAGTCTGTTGCTGCTGCCACCTATCGCTGCCACTTGCCACTGCCGCTGCTCACCACCACTATCTATCAATGGTTGGATTGGCATCCCAGAATACCACCGATCAGCTGTTCCAGGCAGCAGGGATCACTGCTGCCTGGAACAGCTGATTGGCAGTATTCTGGGAAGCAGATCCAACTGCCAATAGGCAGCGGTGGCAAATGGCAGTAGTGAGCAGCGGCGAGCAGTGGTGGCAAGCGGTGGCGGCACTCTGAAACTATGATAAGAGTGTGGAAAGATGCCAGTGTATGGGAAATTGGCAGGCAAATCATATATAGCCCTTTGATATTTTGTGCTGGAACCTAGGTGAAGATTACAACTAAAACTATCCCCTTCCACATAGGTTTAATGATACTCATCCTTATGTCTTTATGCAAGCTGACAACTAGATTGCAGCCCCTATCCCAATTGAATTCAAGACAATTATAAGCACTTGGATGCTTTGAGAGACTATTCTGTAGTTTTCAGTGTGGTAAAGAAAATAATAACAGTGTTACTGTTTTGATCTGTGCACACATGTAATATCATTTATATGTTCTTATTTTCTACTTTAAAATTGTGAACTGTGGCAGATAGCAAAAGGATAGAAAAAATGGTACCTAATAAGTGTTGATTAGCTGTTAGGTACCCACAATTTTCAAAACAGAGCTGAGTTGTGTCAGTGGAGTATGTCATGCTTCTGGAAATAATCCAAAGTATATTTCTGTAAAGAACTCTTGGTTTTCTATCCATGTTTGCATAAGGAAGATGTAAGGCAATTTCTAATTGACTAAATATGAATTCACTTATTAATTCTTGGCACCGAACACTATGAATTCAATTGAGTTCTCAAAGTTTACATTTTGAAAAGTGGTTTATTAAAACTGGAAATCACGTGACTCCTGTGATTCTAATTTGTTTGATTTTTTTATATGTGTGCTGACTCACATTCAGATTTAATGCAAGATTTAGGAAGACTAATTTACGAGAAAGCAAACTTAGATCAGAAGTTAGGAGAATAAGTAAGATCCAAGCAGTCATGTTCTTTTTGTCAGATTAATGTTTTAAACTGTACCATGTTTTTTCTTCTTGTGCATTATGTATAGCATGAAGGATAAGAAGTGTTGCCACCTATTCAAAGTATTTCCTTGAGTTGAAAAGAGTATTAGTAAATGTAGCTTCATTTTGAAGGAAAAACTACATAATATTTAAGAATGATAAAGAACAAGTTATGACTGCATGAATGTATGTTGTGCAAACACTATCCTAGCTTATCTCTTAGAATGGTTATTTCAGTTCTAAGGAATTGATTTCCACACAAATCTTTCCCATAGCTGCTATTATTAAAATTAAAATGAATTCAACTCAGAAGTATTCAAAGATTTGACTGATTGGGACCCACCATTGTGTGGTAGATGCTGACTCACAAAGGAAGGTTTAGTAGTTTTGGTTTAATGTAATATGCATAGAGAATAAGGAAGAAGACCTTGACAGAGTTACAGAGACTTTATTGTCAAGACAATAAGGATTGAAGTCTAGAATGTCAAGATAACTTGCTTAATTCATTAATTCATAAGGTATAGGAAGAGGAAAACTGAGACTTACAAGAGTCTGTCAATTTCAGTGAAGTAATTGTAGATATCCTGTGGAATTACTTCATATTCTGGTCTACCTAGTGCGGCTGACAGTATGTCAATTCAGGTTTTGTAACTTATAAACCATATTTAATGTGTATGAAAATATCATTTTGGTTTATTCTACAACCTGGGACTAAAGAATAACATGGTCTAAATTGGTCACTATATTTCAGTCTAATCTATCTTTCAAGATTATTGTGAGAATAAAATTAGAAGAACCCCTCCACCCTGATGGATTACTTGGGATCCCAGTAAAAAAGGTTAAGTGCAATAATATCTTTGTCTGCTAAATTTAAATGCTACAGTTAATAACTCATTCTTCTATTTCATTTGCCTCCCAGCAGTGTAGGTTTGATGTTAACCAATAGATAATGCAATACGTTATGTCTGTTCTTAGCTTGGCTGTACAGTAGTTATGTAAATAGCCATATCATTGAGATTCTCAAACCCACAATTCTAAATCAATTATCAGTTCATGTACCTAACCAGGATATTATACATTTTTGAAGTTGGAAGAGGGTTCATCTGAAGCTTAGTTTTTTTCCTTTCTGCCTGTGGACATTGAGGAACAAAGATACAATTGTAGCATTATTATTGGTTTATCGCCATGAATTTTTGGTGTATATGGTTTTGGAGTTTTTGCTTTTGTAAACTTATTAAAAAAAGAGATGGTGGCATCAGCTGCAAATTCAGACACAAAAATTAATATTCTCCATTTAACCACGGACATAGGTTTCATTGGTTGGGTCCTCATGGATCACCAGGTAAATAATTTACATGAGATTTGCAAACAGTCAGTGATATCCAGTGAAGCAGGCCACAGTGTCATTTTCATTCTGGCATTTTATTTCTATTTTTTTCTAGTGTTGAGTTGACAGTGAGTTGAAGTAACTGAAATAGCTATTATAACTTTTTTAAATAGTTGATACTACAGGATTTTGCAAAAGTGGTTTCCCCCTTGGGAATCTCTGGTCTACATTTATCTGTGTCTCACCAAGAATCTCTTTGAAATCTCTTTGAAAGTAGCAGTGTATCTACCACTGATGCAGTTGAATCCAGTCTCCTTGCTGCTGGGTGTTCTCTTCTCTTTCCTTCCACATTTGCCAGCATTATGGATTTTTAAAGAGAGCATAATGCATCCAAAATAAAATGATTTTAGCCTTTGAATGAGAACGCTGGATTGTTCTATAATTCATTTGTTTATTTCCTTGACCATCCACAATACTGTAGTCTCAGGAGTATTTTTAAAGGCCAAATTTCAAAAACGTCAATATTGATTTTATCCTGCTTGTCCATCTTTTACTTCAATAAAGTATTCAAGGAGAAGCATTGCCTGCACAATTCTGAATTTTGTATGTATGAACAGGTCTCGGCATCTGAATATTTTTTCAAGGCCTTTATTGCTTTTCTACTAAGTACTTCTATGTGGGATGTTTTTCGGTTGCTATTTCCTGTACTATTGACAGACAGTACTAAAAACCTGAAACTATCTACTATTTCAATATCTTCTCTGTCAGTTCTAAAGCTGATTGCTATAACTTATTACATAATTAGTACATTAATAAGTACCTTATTAATTTGGTACTCTTCATATTTAATTATTGCACCATTTCTTTCTGCACTCCTTGACATTTACCACTACTGCTTCCAGCTCTTTTGTATTTTCAGTTGTAAGAGTAATAACTGTTATATGTTTTATAACTTGAAAAGAGAGTGAATAATTAATGCTTTGATTAATAATTAGTGCATGAAGCAAAAATAGT
This sequence comes from Natrix helvetica, assembly GCF_964273705.1. NCBI lineage: Eukaryota > Metazoa > Chordata > Lepidosauria > Squamata > Natricidae > Natrix > Natrix helvetica. The sequence continues at coordinate 44,116,239 of NC_138549.1, read as the reverse complement.
TAATGGCCAGCCTGCAGTATGCATGTTCCAGGGATTGCATTGATCCTACTCACCTCAATATTGCTAGATCTACTTTAAATGGAAGAAACAGTGCTTTCTTCTTGATCAAACTAGTTTAAGTTAGGTAATAAACATACAAGTATGTAATCAATGAAGATAAAAGATGGCTCATCTGAGCAAGCAAAGATTTTAAGTGATTGTTTGTTTGCTTATGTTTGCAGTGTGCTTATTAGTGAAAATATATTATAGGGCTGTAAAATAATGCCGTTAAATTGGTACTACTCTGCTACTGCAATCTTTGTTCTGTCATTTCTTATATGAAAAGGGAAGAAAATGTATTTGGAATATTACTTTAACAATTCTACTGGCTAGATATTGTAAAAAGAAATAACATTCTTAGCTGGCACGAAAACCCTTAAAGCGATCCTTATTAACTGTATGTTATTTATGGCATCCTCCTAAATATTATTCTTTTCCCATCTTTTCATTAGATTTGCTCAAGTTTTATTTTCACATTCATTTGTACATGTGCTTTAATATACCTAACATAAATGCATGGATATTGCTGACAAATATAAGAACATTATTCTAAAAATAAAGTTTTGATATTTAATAGCTGACAACGTAATGTGCTTCTGAGCGTTTGATCTGGACAGATATAAGTGTAGTTGAAGCGTGGTTTTTTTTAAAATTGGGGGGGACTATTTTGATGTATAAACTTTTCTAATAAATCTAGGTGGTAGTAGACATAAATGTATTTGAGAGGTTTTTAGCATATGAATGGCTATAATTTTTCCTGTTGCTTTATGGTAATTTGGTAGACATACCTACAAATAAAACATGAATGTATAATAGGACAGCATTACTGTAAGTAGTTTGACATTTTATAGCCATATCTCTGTTATTCATGTATTTGAAAGTTTAGGTATTTTATGTTATAATATTTGATTGTATTTAAAATATTCTTTTAAATCTTGTAGATGGGCAGTTCATAAAAATTTTAAGGGGGTAAACAATCATTTTACGTATACTGACCCCAATATGACCATAATATATAGATAGATTTCTGCAACGCCTGAAGAGAGTCCCTTATTTAAAATAGATAACTTAAAAATAGTCTCTTCATAGAAGTATGTAGAGGAGAATAAATAAATAAGAAGGTTTTAATTACAATGTTGAATCTTCTTTTTCTTTTTTACCAGTCTAGATTTCATCATTGACACAATGAATAGTCTATGTAGAAAAGCAGAAGGATTTTAAAATTAAAGGCTGTCACTACTGACTTAAGTACAGAAGATACATGCCATCAGCAGCTTTTAACAGGAGCAAAATCTTTTTCATTACGTTTGTATATAATAGTACAAATTGGCAGTGAACTAAATATTCTCTTTCACAATTTATATTTTGATCATGTTGTATGTAGGCATAAATAGTTCAGTTCCAGTATTAAAATCAAATCCTAGCTGAAAGATAATGAGAATACTAAAATTGTGCCATTAATCTTTATATTCTTTCTTTTTATTCTACAGAATAATAGTTCCTTGGTTTGGTGCCAGAATCACAAACAATGTTCAAAGGTATGTGCTTGCCATATTTATTCATCATTATATTTTTGGCTGCCTGTGGACTTCTGTATTTTTTCTCAGTCTAGCACTATAGTATTTCTGTATTATAACATTGTTCTTGGAATTGTAAACAAAAGTATTTTATTTTTCATATATTATTGTAGTTGCTAACAACTAACCATTGCTTGTTCATTGATAAGATTTTGCAGTAGCCATTTATATTAATGATATAAAAACGACCTTTGACTGGCTTTGATAGCTTATTTTAGCTATCAGAGAGACTTAAAAACTGATTAGTCATGGCTAAATTGAACAAATCAATCCACATTCACCACTTTTTGGGGAGGGCAGCAGGGAATCATTTATTTGATTTATATCTAACATCTCTGTCCAAGCATGAAATGCTTTGTAACATAAACAAATCACTAAAATGTTCCTAATAATATTTATTCTACAAGCAGTGTCTGTCAAGGAAGGAAGTTAGCAACATGTTTCTCTAACATTCCAAGGTCTATTTTGATGTTGAATATTTATTCTATTAGTAATGTTATGTCCTCAGATCTTAATTTCTTTGCAGATTTTATTTAGTCTTACTGGTACCTTCTGTGTGTGTTTTGACTTTTTGACCTTCTGAAGATTAGAATGTAAGCGAACTAATAACCATTTGATTCCACTGGAAAAGCATCTCACTATGATCCCTGAAGAGAAGCAACAATGATTCATCAGCTTTAGAGGGTCAAAGAAGAATTATAGGACTTGGGCACTGACTGCTCTTTTCATTCACATACATTGCTGAGTGCATTTATCCCTTCTTTATAAGCCAGAACTATGTGCAGAGGAATTGGAGGGAGCACTTATTTTAGTCAAACTTTCATAATGGTACAAAGCAACATCCTCAGATTTGTGTTGAATAGTTGACTTTATAAAGTAACAATAAAAAACAAAGGCCAAATCACCAGCAATTTTGACACCTATATCTGATTAAAAGATGAATTATTTTTACAAATAGATAATCCATGTAAAAAGAAACTTGAAAGATCACAATTCTACTAGTACTGTATATATTTCTTCTGGACAGCACTTTTCATTATTTGTGAATTTCTACTGAAATATTTGCATATATTCTAAATTCAAGATTACTTAATTATCTCATGGCAATTTATTTAATAGATTAGGTCTATTTTAAATGAAATTAATTGTCTCATGGGATTTTTAGACAAACATGTATAAGAAATAATGCACAACTTCATCATTTTGGAGGACAAGAGTGTAACTTTGTAAATTAAGAAACATAAATTATTACTTTTACAAAGTGATGATGTGGACTATGATAATATGATATTTTGATGACACACACTTTTTTATCTATATTCTTATTTTATTCTATTCAAGACAAGGTTAAAATGCAAAATACAAAACTCCAAACCAAAAACCCAACAGAGAACGGAAAAAAAGATACTATTTCTTCTTCCCAAAAATCTATTACTTGCAAATTATAACAGTTTAGCAGTTTATATTGCTTCTGTAATTCTGTTTTTACAAATAACATTTTAAGGTTTTGATACCCTGTTTTGATGTAGTTTGATATGTCTTCTTTCCTTCTTGGTTTTTTGCAGCAAATATTTTTATTTATTTAATTTATTCTATATCATGCCTAAATAGTTGACCAATTTTTTTGGTGCAGGGAAGGTATTTATTTGCTTGGTATTTTGGAGGTATTCATGAACAATAATTTTAAGGGATAACTGAGCACCTTGTAAAATATAAAGAAAAAAGCATATTTACAAGATATGAATCGATTCAGTGAAGTGTTAGACTCATATAAGAAGAAAGAAATGAAGGCATAACAATTTTTGCTATTTTGTATATTGTGCTTTAACTTGGAGACTAACATATTCAAAGAGTATTCCTTAGAAAACAATTTAACATTTCTGTGATTTTTTAAAAAATCAATCTAATTTTTATATAAGGTTATATAAAAGTCTTAATTCAGTTGTAGATGAACTGAGTGGCAGTAAGCAAAAAGAAAATTAAATGGAACTTTTGTTCCAAATTACATCTCTCAAGATATACTAAGTTATTTATACCTCTTAGTATTATCTTCTTGGAAATACAAGAGAAAGATTCATACTTTGCATATGGATTTCCCATAGGCTAGTTAAGAAGAATAGAATAGAACTGGAAGGGACCTTGGAGATCTTCTAGTCCAACCCCCTTCTCAAGCAGGAGACCCTGTACCATTTTAGACAAGTGGCTGTCCTGTCTCTTCTTACAAACTTCCATTGATGAAGCACTTACAACTTCTGACAGCAAGCTGTTCCGTTGGTTAATTGCTCTGTTAGGAAGTTTCTCCTTAATTTCAGATTGTATCTCTCCTTGATTAGTTTCTATCCATTGTTTCTTGTCCTGCCTTCTGGTGCTTTGGAAAATAAGTTGACCCCGCTCCTTTTTGTGGTAGCCCCTCAAATACTGGAATCCTGCTGTCACCCCCAGCCCTTTTTTTCTCTAGACTAGCCAAAACAAAATCATTCAAGTGTTCTTCACATGTTTTAGTCTCCAGGCTTTCAATCAGCTTAGTTGCTCTTCTTTTCACTTTTTCCAAAGTCTCAACATCTTTTCTGTAAAGTGGTGACAAAAACTGCATGTAGTATTCCAAGTGAGATCTTACTTATATTTTATAAAGTGGTACTAATATTTCACATGATTTTGATTCTATACCTCTGGTTATTGAACCAAAGATTGTATTAGCTTTTTTGGCTGCTGCTGCACACTGCTGACTCATGTTTAAGTTATCGTCCCCTTTTATTCCCTCAACTAAGTCATTTATGAAGGTACTGGGCCTAAGACAGAACCTTGTGGTATCCCACTGCTTACTCCCCTCCATGTAGATGTAGTACCATTAAGGTCTACTCATTGAGTATGGTTTGTCAGCCAGTTACAAATCCATCTGGTGATGATGCTGTCTATCCCACATTTTTGTCCCTTACCAAAAAGTAGATTGTTGTCTGCTTTGTTGAAAGCCTTGCTGAAGTCTTAAGTAGAGAATGTCCACAACACTTTGCTGGTCATCTTATTTAGTCACTTTGTCAAAGAATGAAATAAGATTGGTTTGGCAAGATCTTTTTTTTAAACAAACCTGTGCTGGCTTCTACTTATATCTTTATTTTGTTTCTACATGCTTGCAGTTCTGTTGTGTCATTCATCCCTATGTGAAGGAGGAGAAAAGGATAGTAATCTGTGGGCCTAATTATTTTGGTGATGTTCTCAGTAACATCTTTGATTTTTGCTCCGGGAGACAACCTATATAACTAGATTGAATATGTTATCTGTAGACAGCTGGTTCTGTTCCTCTGAGAATAGAATCTCATATCACCAACACACCCCTTCCTTTTTTTGGGGGGGGCAGTCTGAGGTGCTTTTCTGTTTATCAGAGGTGTGTATGATGATGTGACTTTTTAGGGATATTTGATGATATCTCTTTTCTAGGTGTGAGCATGCTTTCGTTAAGGGGGAGGTTGTGAGTCTTTGTCTTTTCATCTAGGACAGTGGTGGGCAACCCGCGGCTCGGGAGCCACATGCGGCTCTTTACACCCTTTAATGCGGCTCTTCTGTGTGCCGGGTGCCCGCTCCCCTCCCTCCTCTCGGGCTTCGGAGGGAAGCTTCTGCAAAAGCCCGGGCGAGTGACAACCAATTTTGGTCCTATGACTGCAGAATGCTGCAAAATACCATAAATGCAGGCCAGTTGTTGAGTGTTTCAAATGTGATTGGAACACTCAACAAGGTGACCACAGTGTGTGTGTGTGTGTGTGAGTGAGAAAGACAGACAGAGAGAGGAACAGAGAGAGGGAGTGAGGGAGGGAATCAGAGAGAGACTGACGGACAGACACACACACACACACACAGACAGAGAGAGACAGAGAGGGGGAGGGAGGGAGAGAAAGATAGACAGACAGAGAGACACACACAGAGTGAGTGATTAAGTGAATGAGTGAGAGACAGACACACCCACATACACAGAGTGACAGAGAGAGAGGAAGGGAGGGGAGAGAGACAGAGGGAGAGACAGAGACAGACACACACACACACACACAGAGTGAGTGAGAGACAGACAGACACACACACACACACACACAGAGTGACAGAGATGGGGGAGGGAGGGAGAGAGAGACAAAGAGCCAGAGAGAGAGAGAGAAAGAAAAAGAAAAAAAGAAAGAAAGTGGGAGAGAGAGATGAAATTAAAAACAACAACATACAAACCTGACTTACTCAAACTATCCAAGGAAATGCAAGGCCAATGTTCACATTAGTGGTTGTGACTTTGTCAGTCAATGTCAGGATGTAATTTTCTCTACATTGTAAGGCAAATTTTACGGAATTTAACGTTATCGATAAATAATATCGTTCTAAAGTTTTTGTTTTATTAGTTGTGTTATTTGTATCCTCCCGACCTATGTGGATACTTGCATGCAGAATATTCTCAATAAAAACTTATTGAAACTAAAAACAGTGTACCATCCTATGTATTTTCGGTTTTAAAAATGTGGCTCTCAAAGTAAATTTCAATCGTGGTTTTGGCGAGATTTGGCTCAGTTGAAAAAAAAGGTTGCCCACCACTGATCTAGGAGAAATTCCTTACTCAGTTATAATTGAGCTGCATCAGGATGGGTTAGATTGGGCAGTAGAGGTTTGTTAGATGTATGTTGCTTCTTTCTTAAATTGTCATGTTTCCTTCTATGTGCGACATGTCTCCATTTGTCTTCCACCAAAGGTTCATCCATAGGTCAAGTCGTTTGGGTGTTGTTTGTTCATTACTTGGTTTGATCTGAGTATAGCCTTCTTGTGTAGGTTGGAGTTTGGCTAGAATTGCATCTATATTCTTTACTATTTCTTCTAGTAGTTCATATAGATTACATTTAATACATGTATAATTTGGTTGTTCTTTGCCAAAGCACATTCATGGAACATACATTGCATGCTGCAATAGTGTCTGTCAGCTTTTCTGTGAGTTTCTTTTTGCTGGTTCTTTTAAGGATTAAAATATATATATATATTTAAAAGTAGGAGATTTTGTCTTCATTTATATTTGAAGAAAAAAGAAAAAAATATGTAAAATGTTTCATTTTAATAGTGCATTTAAGTATGTGAAAGATTTTCCCACTGTTTTTCAAAAGAAAAAAAATTAAATTAAGAATTTAAAAATGTAGTAGTTCATTTAAAGTTTTCAAAATTTAAAAGTTAAAAAAAATAAAATGTGAAAATCCCTCTTTTTTGTGATGGAGGTAAAGGGCTTTGCTCTTAGCTGTGTTTCTATCTTCTAATTACCCTTGTTTTTTATCCTTTTTTCCTGCCTTTTTGAGCTCCTTTTTCTATCTTGCTATTTATTTAACTTTCCTTACTATTATGTTTAATTGGACTTATTTATCTTTTTCTTTCCTATATTTTTAAAAGATTTTGCTCATATTCCTCCCTACCTTATTTATTAAAGTTTAAAATTTGCCTTATTTATTTGATTGTTTTGGTAATCCTATTCTTCCCTGATTTCTAATTTATTTATTATTTATTTATTTATTTATTTATTTATTTATTTATTTATTTATTTATTTATTTATTTATTTATTATTTTCTATTTTGTATTCTGTATTTTTATTCTCTACTGGGGTCTTCCTTCCCTGCCTATTGCGAACTCAGGCTTAATTTGTTGCCTTCATTTCTGTCGTTTGCTGCTCTGGCCACTTGTCACGTTCTCTGCCAGCTCTATGCCACCTCATCTCTGTTCTGTTTATTTCCACTTGGCTTGCTCTTCAGCTCTCTGGTTGGCTCCATTTTCTCCACACTCTGGTCAGTCTACTTCGCTGTCTGGTCTGCTCAGCTCAGCTCAGCCTGCTATTCAGCTTAGAGCTCTCTAACTTTATAGTTACTGTAGAACAAAAAGATACAGGCCTTTGAATTGATTAGCATGGCTTTCCTTAAGATGTTCTGAAGATGGTTTGATAACCCAAAGTTATTCTTTCTGAAAATTGGTCTGGCAATTTTGTTATCCTCAGAATGAAGGCTTTTTTCTAAAATGGAACAAGAAAGCATGGGAGAATTTTCAAAGATGGACGAAAACAAAATGGGGGAGCATCCCCACTTGCCCCCAAGGTTTGGTCTTGTTCTACAGATGGGGAAAAGATTGATTGAACAGTTTACATAGGAGAAGTAGTACTCATTTCTCAAGTTTAGACCGCATCCCAACATCTGCTCATGCAGGATAATCATATATGGATTAGATGATAAATTTTGTAATTTCCATATGACATTTTCATTTAACATGCTGGCAAGGGGCTGTTAGGAATTAAGATCAAAAACATCTGGAGGGTATAACTTAGAGGAACAATGATTAAGAAACAACGAAGAACTAAACTTGTACATCACAAATATGCCAGAACTATAATTTCTTAGTTAAGTATATTTCTTTGTTTCATTTTCTGTATGAACAACAGTAGACATAAACTGGAATTTACTGCCAAAGCTGCTAGAGTAAGAACTATAAAGAAAAATCCACGTGAAAAAGTTAATTTAAATCAGTTACTCCTTTTCTTTTAAATCTTTTGATTTTTCCTCCATCCCAGTCTGGTATGATCACTGATTTAATTTTTGTCACCAACATAACAGATCTTCATAATTATATTCCTTATTTATATTATTGTTTGACAAATGTAATATTGTCTCAATTTTGTCTGCTCCACTGATACTACTATTTGCCAATTTCTAATAAAGCATTCTAATGCTGCATAATTGGGTCCAACATAAATTTCCCCAAGTCTTGTATCTGTCTTTATAAATATTAATATGATAATTTCAATATCTGTGTTACCTTGAACTTGTATATCAATTATATATAATTTAATTCCTTGTCTTGCTTTTTACTTCTATTAGAAAATTAATATATTTAATTTACATTGACAAGAAAGGCATAGCCTCAATTATCTGAACTTTTTGTGATGCTCTGAAATGCATATCCCATATAAAAACTCATCTGAAGAAAAAAAACATGTAATATGTGAAATATAGTTATTGAATACTAATGATATCTAGTAATGTTAAACTTTCAAACTAAGATTAATTTTTTGTGTGTAAAATACCCCTAAGAAATTTAAAAAAAAATTAGAGGCAATTTTAAAGTATTGATAATGTTATATTTCAAATTTCAGTTTAATCATTTAAACACAAATGAATGAAATGCATAATTTAGGGATACTTATATGACATCCCATTTCCCAACATTTACATATAAAAGTGAAGATTTACTGGATGCACCATGAATCGTAACCCAGCTTTCCTTTTTCCTCTCTTCTTGGGACTAACAAAGCATTACTGACATTAGCCACTGATCGATTGACCCAACAGTGTGGCCAAAAGGCCATTTCAGCCTTAAGAATAGAAGGGATTTTGTGAAAGAAAAGATAACTGAAGATACAAATGCAGCAGTCACATAAACGTAGAACCTGTTTCTAGAATGCACAAACTCCACTATTCTCTCAGGAAACTGCTTTTCAAGACTTCCAACATGAAAGCAGGAATATGAAGAAATGACCCAAATAGAGATTTGCTGACCTATTGGAGGCACTGAAATAAAAGTTCTAAGAAGAAGAAATAAAAGTTTTCATTTGTGCCTCCAACACAGAGTAGAGACTGAAATCATGCCTTTGTGTACATTTGAGCAAATCATTAGCCAGCAATGTAGGGAGCATATGATTAAAAAATCCCAAAAGAGTAACAGATATATTAGATAGATGCTGAGCTTTTGTTGATTAAATATATTACACATCATATACATATGTATAATAATTGCCCTATTAAAAATGAATGGTATAATTTGGTGATGAATAAAAATAATGTCCATGAGAAAGAAATAAATATAAATAAATTATATATTTATATTTGTTTTCGTAGATTTTCACGGGTGTAGGTATGCTGGTTTTGTTGTATTCGGGTCTTTTCCCGTGTAAGGTTGAGATTGTCTTTGCAACGTTTCGGCAGGATCTCACCTGCCATCTTCAAGCTGTGGGCTTAAAAATTTTAAAAAGACCCGAATACAACAAAACCAGCATGCATATATATATTCTGTGATGAAGCCGAAGGACAGAATGAGGGAGTGTGACCTTCCTCCCATATTTAGGCATACCAGGGGTTGTAACACAAATATATACTTATTTCCCTGGCTCAACTGATAAGGAAGAGAACCCGTGGCTTAGTGGTTAAGACTCCTGCCTAAGATATATACAGCCTGGGTTCTAATCCCAGTAAGGGTATGGCTAGCTGATGAGAGCTAATTAGCTCGAAATAGATCTATCCTAGTCTCCCTTTATTTATTTATCAGTACAAATACAACACACACACACACACACACACACACACACACACACACACATATATACATACATACATACATACATACATACATACATAAATATATATATATAAAATTAATTTAAATTTGCTTATTAAAAATTAATAAAAGAAGGTGGAGGATCAGTTTCTTTATTCTTTATTGTACAATATAATAATATAGTCAATATTTGAAGATAGAATTAAATATTTTGCCTTTGAAAATATATACAAATGTTTATCAGCTAAAGGAAATAGATCTAGGCTTAGATGGCTTGATGTCATATAAAAATAGTTAAATGTCTTTAATATAGGAAGTATAGCAGGATGTATCTCATGTTATGCTAGCCATATTAGTAATTGACTGAATGAAATGTTATTTATGTTAAGTGAGAAAGATAAAAGTTGTCAGCATTTAATACTAAGAGGATAAATGTCTCTGTTCAATAACAGTTTGCATTTATTTACTGATTCTAATTTCCACTGAAATTATAACCTCAGTAGGGTCTTTATACAAAGAAAGTTATTGGGTGTTTGTCTGCAAATTATCTGTCTCATTTGTTGCTTTGTCACACAGTTCCCTGGTTTATAATTGTACTGTTGAACCTAATTAAAAATAATGTATTTATTGCTCAATACAGCATTTCTTTCCTCAAAGAACATGGAATCATTAACAGTTTTTAAACTGGTCTATTTTGGAATGCCAGCTTCTCTAAATCTTTCAATGTTCTGAGATAATTTTTGGAGGTTTTTTTTTTTTTTTTACTCTAATTCAGGTTTATGCACATCTTTTCAGAAAAGAGGCAAAAGGAGGCGGGGAACTCCTTTTGAAGTGAATTTTGAATTGAAGAATGCAGCATATTCACAATGCTGAATTATTTATTTATTTATTTATTTATTTATTTATTTGACTTCTTAGTCGCCCCCTCTCCCCCAAGGGACTCAGGGTGACGTACACTAGCAACGGTCACAACAATACAATATGGAGGAGGTGGAACAATAAATAAATAAATTACAATACTTCAAAACAATTAAAACCCCAATGATAATTAAAGTTTAAAAATTAAAATTACCAATTAAAAATGCCCAAGAGGTGGAGAAGCGCTAAATTAAGCCAGGCCGGCTAATCGGAACAGGTGGGTCTTAAGTTTCATACGGAAGGAGCGGAGGTCAGTTGTTGTCCTAATGTCTGGGGGGAGGTCATTCCAAAGGGTAGGGCCCATCACAGAGAAGGCCCTACTCCTGGGCGCCGCCCTCTGACACTCTCTGGAGGACGGCACCCGGAGAAGTCCCTCTCTGTGCGAGCGAATAGGTCACAGGGATGTGTGGGGCAGAACGCGATCCCGCAGGTAACTAGGCCCTGTGCCATGGAGCGCTTTAGAGATGGTGACTAACACCTTGAAGCGCACCCGGTAGGCCACAGGAAGCCAGTGCAGCTTGCGCAGGAGAGGTGTTGTATGGGAGAACCTCGTTCTCCCCGTAATTGCCCGCGCGGCTGCATTCTGGACCAACTGCAATCTCCGGGCACACCTCAAGGGGAGCCCCATGTAGAGAGCATTGCAGTAGTCCAGGCGGGACGTCACCAGCGTGTGAGTGACTGTGTGCAGGGCATCCCGGTCCAAAAGGGGTCGCAATTGGTGCACCAGGCGAACCTGGTGGAACGCCCCCCTCGCCACGGCTGCCACATGGTCATCCATAGCCAGCCGGGCATCTAGGAGGATGCCCAAATTGCGCGCCCGTTCCACTGGGGCTAATTGCTCGTCCCCGATGGCCAGAGATGGGATGTACTGGTTGAACCGGGCAGCCGGAAGCCACAGCCACTCTGTCTTGGAGGGGTTGAGCCTGAGCCTGTTGTCCCCCATCCAGACCCGCACGGCTTCCAGACACCGGGACATCACTTCGATGGCCTCGTTGGGGTGGTTTGGGGTGGAGATGTACAGCTGCGTGTCGTCAGCGTACAGGTGGTATCCCACCCCAAAACCACGGATGATCTCGCCCAGCGGCTTCATATATGTGTTGAACAGGAGAGGCAAGAGGACTGACCCCTGAGGGACCCCACAAGTAAGGGGCCTCGGGGTCAACCTCTGCTCCCCTGCCAACACACATTGCGTCCGGCCAGAGAGGTAGGAGCGGAACCACCGCAACACGGTGCCTCCTACCCCCAACCCTTCCAGACGGCGCAATAGGATACCATGGTCGATGGTATCGAAAGCCGCCGAGAGGTCTAATAGGACAAGGACAGAGGAGCAACCCCTATCCTTTGACCTCCAGAGATCATCCACCAACGCGACCAAGGCCGTCTCCGTGCTGTGTCCGGGTCGGAAGCCGGACTGGCGCGGGTCTAGATAATCAGATTCCTCCAGGTGACGCGGGAACTGCTGAGCCACCAACTATGAACTATGCTACCTCATAAGCAGTACATTTTTGGCATTTACAAAGTAGTGGCATCTAACAACAGTTCAATTAATGTTGCTAGTCAATCAGATACTGATTGTCAATGATGGTGATTGATTTCACACAACCTTTGCAGCATGATCACATGATAAAAATTCAGACCCTTAGCAACTGACTTATTTATTATGGTTGCAGTGTCTTGTGGCCTTGTGATCACTTTTTGCGACTTTCAGATAAGCAGAATCTGTGTGGAAGCCAGATTCACTTAACTACCATGTTACAAACTTAACCATTCAGTGATTCACTCAACTGCAGAAAGAAACGTCATAAAATGGGACAAAAATCACTTAACAATAGAAATTTTGGGCTCAATTGTTGTTGTAAGTCATTGAACTAAGATTATATGAATAATCCTTTCTGTGACAAATGTCTCTTCTTCCCCGGAACTGTGAATTGCCTGTAAAATTATTAATAAATCTAAATGTTTGCATATCATTAGAAAGAAGATTTAGGTTTATGGTGGCTTTTGTAGGGAGGAAATTGTCTTTGAGAAAATAGTTAACTTTAGAGATCTGGGTAAATCCAACACATAAATAACAACCTTAGAATTTGTTTCCTGTTTTCAGTTGATCTCTTCTCTATTATTAACAAAATATTGTGGTTTCTTTTCTTTTTTGTCTCTGTTCTATGTATTTAGTCTTCTGGGTTAAGTAGCAGATTTAGGAAAGGAAAAAATTCAGGAATTCATGGATTTCATGGATCAGGGATTCCTGGATTCAGGAAGAAAAGCATGTTAAATCTCCTTTATTCAACCCAGTAGCCTAAAGTTCAAAGTGGCTAATAAAAACTTGGACCTGTTTGGATTTGATTTAGTTGGACAACAAAGAAGCTACCAAAGACCTTGTATAGCCATGAGCCTTTAGTTTCAAGTTTTATAACATTCAATTAAAAAGACTTTGCAAAACTGATTTAGGCTTCATATTTAGTTTGCCTAGATATACGTACATCCTAGTATAATATATGATGAATGCACTTTTGTTCAGAAAAAATATTTTGCTCAAACTCAACTGTCAATTTGTTTTTATTAGCTTATAAAACAGATAACCTACTTTTCAATATAAACATAAATCTAATGTGGACTGATAAAACTGAACTGAAAGAAAGGTAAGAGATGTCAGAGTTTTACTATGAATCTAGATTTGATATGTAATATTTTCACAGAGGATATCCATAACAAGCTTCCAGGGTGAGAAAATGTTCACCCAGAGAAAGTTTTGTTTTAGTTGGCACCTAAAGCAAAATACATACCCAGTTTTGGTCTTGTTTGTGTTCACCAAGCTAGCTGTTCTTGCTCTTCAGAATTCTACCATGCTCAGCCGGAAGATATATGTCCATTTAATAGTTGTTAAAATGTATTTGGTTTTGAACTGTATTGCTGCCTTATTTTTGTAAGTGCCATTACAGGATGTCCTCAACTTAGAACAATTCATTTAGTGACCATTCAAAGCTACAACTGCATGGAAAAAAGTGACTTATGACCATTTTTTTCACACTTTCGTCCTTTACAACATCCACCTGGTCACATGATCAAAATTTAGATGCTTGGCAACAGGCTTATGTAACTGGCTGCAATTTATGACAATTGCAGTGTCCTAGGGTCATGTGATCAACTTTTGCGAGCTTCTGACAAGCATAGTCAGTGAGGAAACCAGATTCACTTAACAACTAGGTTATTAACAACTACAATTATTCATTTAACAACTGTGCCTAGAAAAGTCATAAATTGGGGCAAAATTCACTTTTCAAATATCTCACTTAGCAACATAAATTTTGGGCTCAATTGTGGTCGTAAGTCGAAGACTACCTGTACCTCTCTGACAGATGTAAAGTTCATTAAAAGCATTTGGTGATTTTAAAAAAGGAAGATACAATAGTTGCACCTGGAGGATCTTTTCTTTTCTCCTTCCTTCATGCCGAGTAGTGGTTGTTTTGGTGAAACATATTTCTACATTAATTTTTTGGGGACCTATGATTATAGAAAAGAATATTTGCATGACAATACTGCTGTATCTGACATTTCCAGATATAGAATCAAACATATTAATTAGCTAGCTAAGTGTCTTTCTTTTCACTCTTCCCTGAAGAGGTCTTCTAATTAAGAAATATTCCTAAGTGTTTCTGTGTGCATTGAATGTTTTTAGATCTCCTCACAGATTTTCAGGAATTTCAAGTCTGGGAATTATTCATTTCAAAAACTCCCATTTTTCTTTCCTGTAAAAAGTGCCCAATTGATTTGGAGATATGTATCTGACTGTTATTTTTTGAACTAGCCAATTTATTTTAACCTTTAATTTCCCTTTTTAACTATTACTGACCACTGACAGTTTTGAGATGTGGTGCTGGAGGCAATTATGCAGAATACCTGGAACTGTTCATACTGGAGGAACATTTAGTGAAATGAAATCATACTGCTCACATGAGCTTTAATAATGAAGTTAAAACTTAAATCCTTTGGAAGCATAATGTGAAGGCAGGAGTCATTAATAATACCCTCATGTTTGGAATAATTTGAAGCAGTCAAAAACATATCAAACAAAGGATAACTTGACTGGACATTATCACTAATGACACAAACATAAGGCTACAGAACTCCAAGAAGAGTTACTGACAGTAATCCTAGTGAAATTATGTCTGTAATATCAGATCATGAAGAGTTGGAAGTGAATGCTTAACTGAATAATTTTCAGTTTACTCCCAAGTTACTGGAATTTTCATGCATATCCTATTATATGGCTGTTCTTTTAAAGTTTGCTAGGTGCTTTTTCATTATTTATGTTTTGTGTTTTCTTGTGAGGATAATTCATCTGAAAAATCTATTATGACATTTAAATATTTATATAAATAAATAAATAAATTATATATCTTATTCAGATATAACCTCTTTCATCTATGTATCATAAATATGCAATGTGGAAAGAGGCGAGACATGGTCAGGAGATAGCACTAAACATTATGGGAATGGGGCAGGGGGAAAGATGAAAGAAACAGAGAAGAAAAAGCTGAACATCTCCAGAATCACAAGGAAAGGTACAGAATGAGGACACAAGAAAATATGGAGGAGGAAAGGAAAGATGAACTTGAGAATATGTGGCAAATACCAATTACTGTGCGAGTTCCTCAACACAACAGTATCAACCTTCAACACAGAAAGATCAAGGAAAAATTATAACTTTCATGATATAATATTTCTGCTGGTCTTGGCACCATGGCCAAAGTCTGCCCTTGATGTCATGCATTCCTGTTCCCTGGAGAAACACTCAATTTCTGCTGTACGAAGGGAAAGATCAGGATAAGCAATTGGCAATCTGTAACTAATTTACTCTTCAATTTATATAGTAATCCTATTGCCATTGAGTTCAGGAAGAACACCTGACAATGTAATTACCTCTTCCAAATGGCATCATTTGGTGCAAAAGAAGGCCTTACAATGAGGAATGGATGAAATATTTCAGTGGTTATTGAAAGGCAAATCCGCCATTCCATTGGACATTTAATGTCAGAGCCCAACCAGCAAACTAAATTTATTCAAATTTACTTCATGGAACCTCAAGATAGTATAGAATTGAGAATGGAATTCAACAGGAAACTCTTGAATTATAGGAAGATGAGAGAATGTTTCCAATGATCCCTGCCAGCTTCCCATAAACAACAGTGATGTAGCTAACAGGAAGTTGAAAGTTGCTTCTCTTCCACTGCTTTTTGCCCATTCAAGGTCATTCTGTTTCTCTGTTTAGGTAAAGAACTATCTCTGAAACAAGAATTCAGTGTGCTACAGGTTATTCATTGATTGATAAAAATGGAGGCTGGATTGTTACAGCATCAATCATTTCTTCCTTCACACATTCACATCCAGCTTCTGGTGTGTCAACACTTGCAATGACCTATGATTGTATCCAGTTTGCTTATTGAATTATATTGTGATAGATAACATGACAGTATGACCTTGTTTGATTATGGATCACAGCTTCCATGAAAGCAGCAAGAACAGTAAAAAGAGCCTGGAGTAGCTGTCAGCCCATTTTCTATTCTGTTCCCCTTACACTTCATGATATTGCTTTTCAAGGCAATATTGTGTAGTATTATCTGTTCTGGCATTTTTGCCATGTAGTAGCAAAAGCAGACTTACTGTAGGTCTTTACATTAAGGTGTTAGTATTTACTAAGGGAAATGTTAACTTGCAGTAAATAAGATACTTTCTAAATATTTATGGTTTTGAAAAGAAAAGAAAAGCTCATGTTTTCTTGATTGTCATTTCTTGGGATTCACTATTTATTTACTTTCTGATTTTTATATTGGAAATATTTTGATGTAGCAAAGATATTGTACTAGTCTTGGTGGCCTTTTTTAGCTTTTGAAGTGATCTAAAATTCCATTAGCCTCAGTTCTATAGTTTTCAGTTCTCAGGTGTCAACCATCTAAACTTCAGATGGTTGACACCTGAGGGAATATTAATCACTTGGAACGATAAAATCTCTCTCTCTCTCTCTCTCTCTCTCTCTCTCTCTCTCTCTCTCTCCCTCCCTCCCTCCCTCCCTCCCTCCCTCCCTCCCTCCCTCCCTCCCTCCCTCTCTCCCCATTCTTTATCTTTTGACATTTGTGAACTATATGAATAAAATCACTGGTCCTCTGCAAATAGGGAAATCTATATGATTTTAATGTTCGGTCTCCCTTTTAATTTCCCTTTGGGTTTTCTTTTCAGCTTTTGTTGCCTCCTTTTATTATTTCTATTATCAACCCTACATATCCCTGTTCCTTCTTGCTTGCCTTTCCCTCTTGTACCTTTTCATTTTTCTCTAGCCACCTTTCAAATAAGTTAGCCAGCATTTTAAGCCCTACAGAGGAGCTGTTTAGTGCTCAATTTTATTTTTAACAACTATATTTAATATATGAATAATTAATAACAGAATAACAGAGTTGGAAGGTACCTTGGGGATCTTTTAGTCCAATCTCTTGCTCAGGTAGGAAACCCTACACCATTTCATACAAATGGTTGTCCTATATCTTCTTAAAAATAGTGTTGGAGCACTCACAACTTCTAGAGGCAAGTCATTTCACTGATCAATTGTTCTAACTGTCAGAGAATTTCTCCTTAGTTCTAGGTTGCTTCTCTCCTTGATTAGTTTTCATCTGTTGCTTCTTGTCCTGTCTTCAAGTGCTTTGGAGAATAGGTTGATCCTCTCTTCTTTGTGGCAGCCCTTTAAATATTGGAATATTGCTATTTTGTCATCCCCAGTCCTCCTTTTCTAGACTTTCTTAAACTAGACATTCCCAATTTGTGCAACCATTCTTTATATGTTTTAGCCTCCAGTCCCCTAATCATCTTCGTTGCTCTTCTCTCTTCTCTCTACTCTTTACTCAATTAGTTGAAAGCAATTCATAAAGAATCTGTATGACGTGGTAGATTAATTGGCAGTGCACCCCAATTTATCCTTAAAGTATCATTTAAAATAGATTACTTTCAAGTAAAACAAGAGTCTACTCACCAACGAACATATGTGGGTCTGGAATGTTACAAATACAGAAGACAGTTGTGCCATGAAGGCTTACTAAATATCAGAGAGACTAAAATTGCTTACAAAAAAGATCAAATAAAGAATACAAAAGAGACAAAATATTACATGAAAAAACTAAGCAGGTAAAGCAAATGACAACAATGAACCTTACAATGTCTAAGAGCAGGAAAGTTAAAGGAATAGACAGAGGGGCTAGTTCTGGTTACATAACACCAAGTCTTAAGAACAAATACATGCAAAATCAGAATTCAAAGACAGCAATAGACAGCAAATACGGCCTCTGCAAAGAAGTTGAAGAAACAATGGACCACCGAGTTAGCTGCTGCAAGAAGATGGGGATTATAGTGTGTCAGATCTGTCCCAGTCTGATCTTGGGAAGTAAAACTCTCGACTTTATTTGGTTGAAGTGAAAAGGCACTTTTATTAATCAATGCTGATTGCAGTAAGGTCAAGCAGAATCTAAAATTTCCATGCACCAATGCAGAACTAAACCCCTGGTTTTCCCCCTCCCCCCATGGTCCATCCATATGTAGCCAATCCAGCCCCACTGAGATGTTTTGAGAAATGCTGAGGTATTTGGGCTGGTGAAATTCCAGGCAAACGGCCTTGAAGATGCCAGGGTGCCAGCACAAACTGGATTACAAAGCACTCTGTTCTTCCTCAGCTGTCAATTCCCCCTTTCCAATTTGTTGTCATAAAAGTATACATCTTTATAGCCTATTGATGGCAGAACACCAGCAAGGTGCCGAAGATGGTGCATCTGACATACTGCTTCCCCTTGACAAGGATATGAGTCCTGAAAAACAAATGAAAAGATACAACAAAGAGAGAAACAAGGTAGATATACAGTCAGATAATGGAATTATTTTGGTTTATCAGAATACTGATTATGGAAGCATTTGAAGAGCTTAGCCACTTTAAGATCCATCCATTCAGTTTCTGAAGGAGGAAAGTCTTTCCATGCAACTAGATAACTGGGGCTTTCCTCAGTGTTTATGAGAGTCTAAAATGTTCTTAGATTCAAAATGTTGTTCCCCCTCAATCATAAGTGGCTCGGGTGGCGGGGGCAGCATTGGGCACAGAGTGGACCGAGTTTCTGGTTTTAGTAGATTACAATGGAAAATCAGATGAATGCACCTAAGGGATTTTGACAGCTCGAGTTCGACTGTGACCAGGTTGATGATCCTTTTGATGAAGAAAGGGCCAACATATTTTGGTCCCAGTTTTTTGGAAGGCTGTCTGGATTGCAGATATTTTGTGGAGAGGTAATCCCAGTCCCCTATTTTAAAGTATTTGGGCTTTGTTCACTTTTTGTCTGTGTGTTTTTTGTAGGTTTCTCTTTCCTCTTCCAATGATCTTCTGGCCACTGGCTAGGAATTCTGCAGCTGACCAGTCTTTTAAGCATGAAATGAGGGGGGAGGGCTCACCAAGGACAGCTCAGGCACGGGCACAAAGTCGTGTCCCATAGCCACCTTGAAAGGGATAAACTTGCTGTTGCTATGTACAGAATCATTATAGTCTACTTCAGTGAATGGGTGGAGGTCTCTTCAAGTGTCCTGTTGGTGATTAATGTAACATCTCAGATATTGTTCTAGAACCCCATTCACACGTTCACGCCACCCTTTCAAGATGATGACGAATTGAGCCCTTGGGATGTCCCAAAAAGCTTTAGGAACTCCTGCCAGAATTTGCAAATTAATTTTACTCTGTGGTTGGAAATTAGTCATTGTGGAGCACCGTGGAGACTATAGATGTGGTAGATAAACAACTTAGCTGAGGTGTGGGCAGAAAGGAGCCTTTTGTAGGCCACAACATGCACTTATTTACAGAACAAATTCGTGATCAAGCAGATTATGGTGTTTCCTGAGCTTTCCAGTAACTACAATGAAGTCCATAGAAATTTCCTTCCAGTGAGCATTAGGGTCCACCACTGGTTGAAGGAGTCCTGGTGTTCTCCCTTGCTGCCACTTGGATGAAGCACAAACTGGGCAGCTAGTACATAACTTTGAATGTCTTTAAGTGACACCACCAGGAAGAACCCCAGCTGCTGAGGATCTCTCTCAAATTTTACACCCAGTGGTGGGGTTTTGTGGCTCCTTCTCACTAGTGTCAATCACACAGGAGGCCCATGCTGGACCATTATTCCAGGTGCTGGGGCTGCATAGGTGGCTTCTGCCACAGATCCAGCTCCCCCATTGCCTTCTGTGGTGAATGCAGTCACCCCATCAGTTGCTGAGGTTGGATGGGGTTGATCATCTGGCTGGGAAGCTCGGGCTTGGTTTTCACGTACATCGAGATTTTTGAAAGCCCCTCATGTAAACTTGATGGCTTGCTTCATCATTCAGTCTGCCTGGCCGGGCTCTCTGCCCATCTCTTCCTCCTTCTCTTATTCTTTCAGCTCCATCCCCTGTTCCCATTGGTGGCTTCTGCAGCGTCTGTCAGTAAAAGTCACCATTGCAGACTTCTCTTTCAAGTTCTCCTTCCTCCCAATGCCCTTGGGAATGGGCCAACTCGCCACGGCCAACCCATCATGGCCAACTCTCTGCAGGATAGCTTACCATGGCCACCATGGAACAACTCACCATGGGACAATTTAACAATTCTATTTAATTATTTAAAATAAATAAAATTATTTTAATTTTTGGCATTCACATTTTACTCTGTCCCTCCTTTTGCATCCTTTCTTTATTGATTCTATTCCACCATTTCTTTGGTATTAGTGTAACTATTGTCCAACTGTGGCAAGGTGTCCTGCAGCGAGTTGGCCATGGCAAGTTCACTGTGGCAAGTTGGCCATGGTGAGTTGGCTGTGGTGAATTGTCATAGACCCATGTCCAGGGACTACAGCTGGATCACTGCATCTCTTGTCTACTCAGAGAGATCCAGGCCAAGAGGAGGCCCTGATGAAGCCTCCCTCCAGCATTCGATTTTCTCCTGGTCGCTCCCTTGAGCTAATATTGCACGTACGGTATCCATGGTAGATATGATATCCTCTCCGGGTTGATCACAATTGAAGATTCTGCTTAATATCAGATCTGCCCCAGTCTGATTCCTTTGGGAAGTAAAGCTCTCAACTTCATTTGGTTGAAGTGAAAAGGTATTTTTACCCCTTCTGACGTAATGGTAATAAAAAGGTACTTGATTGTGCTGAAATAGACAGGATAACTATAACATTAAAAGATAGAGAAGAAACAGAGTACTACATGATTTGGAATATATGGTATAATTGGCTAGAAAACAGAAATAAAGAGCATTTATAAAACTACTAGAAAGATATATTAAAAAGGGGAAATATTGTATATATTTGTAAATATTGATTTGTTAATGTACACATATGAATAAGCATACAGTATATAGAATGATGTATAAAGAAAGTTGAAGTAGCCATGAGGTAAACATGAATGATAGTGATACTGACACGCTGTTAAGAGTGGAATTGTGGTGTTAAAGTTGAAATATGTATAATAAAAATTATTGAAAAAGAAAAAGAAAAGGTATTTTTAATACGAGGTGCTGATTGCAGTAAAGTGAAGTGGTATCTAAAATTCCCATGCACCAATGCAAAACTAAACCCTTGGTTTCCCCTAGCCCTCCCCTCCCGTGGGCCATCCATGTATAGCCAATCTGGCACTGTCAAGATGTTTTGGGAAATGCTGAGGTGTTTGGGCTGGTGAAATTCCACTCTCAGGGCAAACAGCCTTGAAGATGCCAATGTACCAGCACAAACTGAATTCCAAAGTACTCTGTTCTTCCTCAACTGTCAATCCCCATTTCCAATTTCCCATCATAAAAGTATGCAGCTTTATTAGCCATTTGTTCCCCCTTCCCTTTCCCAATTGATTGCAGAACACAAGATACCAAGCCGAAGATGCACTTGTACAGAACAGTGTAGATTTGCAATTCTGAAGGCAAAATTTCAAAAATGCTACAGCATGGTAATTGTTTGCTTAATTTGCTTTACAATGGTTCATTTGTTTGCTTAATAAAAACAAATTCTATTTACTTATATGATTAATTGCATATTTCCCTCATATTCAAAGTGTAGAGCAAATAGAAGCCAAATATTGGATCAAATGTTTGTTTGCTCAACAAATATCTATGGTGCAAATCTGGCTTCTGCTTTATTTGGAACAGCAGCTGGAAGCATTATTGCTGATAAATTTTGATTGAAAATTTTCTAAAAATGGAAATTTGATATACATAACAGTATAACAGGAACCATGCAGCCAGAATAAGAACTTCAGAATTGATCTTGGTTTGATAGATTTTTACTGTTTTTCCAATTGTGAATGTCAAGCAGATGTTTGGTTTTAAAAATCTGAAAAGAAAATAACAGTGAAAATGCCGCAATGGTTAATCTATGATAACTATTTATTTAGATTATGTGCATAAAATATATTCTGATTATTAGATTAATAAGATAATATTAGATGTTATATTGCTTTATTCCGTGTTCTGCTGATAGAATTTAATTCTTGTTATAACAAAGAAAAAGGCAATTTCATTACGTTTCAGCACACCAAGATGTATCCCACAGATTCAGAATCTTCTGAAACAAATTTTTAAGGACCAAAGAAATTCCACAATATATAATATTTTCCCTGTTCATTTGTAAAGTCAAAGGGTGCCACTTGGATACACTCTAGAAATTTAACTCATTCAAATCCTTCAAGATTTAAAGCTTTTTTGTGTGTCTTAACTATATGGAAGAAAAATGTAAATACCAAATTGATTAAGCTGCTTTGTTATGGAAATCCCAAAAGTAATTTATTTAGAGAAAAGAACTTGTTTTTGTGCAAGATTTTTCTATCTCATTTGTACTGTTTGTTAAACCGTATGTTTTAGTTTATGGATTCTTTACCTTTTTGATGTCTTGTAAAAGAGGCGCTTATCTTCTGAGTAGTAGATTTACTAGCAATTACCTGGTCATTCTACCCACATAGGCATTTATTCCTAACCACAGTGATGCACAGGATCCCAATGTAAGTTCCAGTATTTCATATTTCATGTACAAATATCTAAAGGATTGAGTTTGCATGTCTAACCTAATTTACATTACAAGTCAATTGGTGCGTTTGTGAAGGGTCATGAAGTAGTGCAGAGAATTTTTAGGTCACCCAGTAGAAATATTTCTGGAATTCGACTCGTGATGGTTGTTAGTCTTGGAGTTTTTCAGGCCTTCTTTGGCTGGGCTTTCTTTGCAGATCATCTTTTTCTTTCTGCATTATCCTTCCTTCAAAAGTCTTTAGAGCCACATGAACTTAGTTTCCCTGCCCTGCCCTGCATATCTTAACAAGGTAACATTTCATTAATTTTTATTTTTCTTTCTTTGCACTAGCAATGACCGGTTAAAGGTGACAAGAGTTACCTTGGGTTTTCAAGAGTTAATATATAGTCATAATAAAATTAGTGTGATAATTTTAGTGGGTTAAGTATGTGGAAGTGACTGTTTTAATTAATGAACTGGTAGTTACAGTAATCCAGTTGATAAGTGTTCAATAAACACTTTAATTCTTCAG
The DNA here is from genome assembly GCF_964273705.1 of Natrix helvetica. NCBI lineage: Eukaryota > Metazoa > Chordata > Lepidosauria > Squamata > Natricidae > Natrix > Natrix helvetica. The sequence continues at coordinate 44,092,818 of NC_138549.1, read as the reverse complement.
CTATGGTTGCAGTAGAGAGCTATCATTTTGCAATAGAGAGCATCTATTACAGAGATGCTAAAACACGATAAAACAATACTTTTAGCCAACTTTTTATAAAACAATATAAAAACTCTTAGAAATTTTTATCAGCTTGGATTCATATGCATGTGTGTATAAAATGATCTTTGGGAGTATGAAATATGATCCATTCTAATAGTCTAGCTTGTGGTTTTTAAAACAAGTGGGACATACAATAAAATGTTGTCATAATAATAATTTATCAAATTTGCATTATGTTCAATTCCCAACAGTTCTCAACTTTTAAGAGGAAATATTTGCCTTTAGGTTTCCAATATGCTTAGATTGTATTATGTAGAAGCATGGAACAAGAACCAACCTATACAGAAACATTTTGTATGGAGATACTATATATCTTAGCTGTCATATATTCTATTCTTATACAGGTAATCCTCAAGTTACAACAGTTCACTTAGTGACTGTTCAAAGTTATACAATACCCCCTCCCCCCAAATATTAGTGTTACTGTCCCGAAATTACAAATGTTGCAGCACCACAGCAGTTATTCACTCTTACAAACAATTGCAGAGCACTGCAACATTCACCCTGCTATCCCCCTCCCAAAGCTGGTTCTCCACAATTGCTTCCCCCATCCTGTCATGCCACCCTGAATTCACCTACCTTGTGAAGATCTGCTTCCTCTCTGCCGTGGTTTCTTTGAGAGTAGGATGATTTCACTTCCAGCATCTCATTGGTTTGTAAATGTTTTGTGCAGAGACTGGAAGCTTCTGGGGGCCATGATCTTGCAGGACTTCAGACCATGAGATCATGACCCCCAGAAGCTTCCTGATATTTGTTGACAAATGTTTCCTACAAAACATTTGTAAGCTGACGGGATGCTTTGAGGGAGCGAAATCATGCTGCCTCAAAGCATTCCATTGGCTTGCAAACTTTTTGCGTGGAAACTTCTGAGGGCCATGATCTTGCACAGCAGAGAGGCTGGAGAGGAGACAGCTTGCTAGATCTTCACAAAGTAAGTGTCCCATCATGGCAGGATGGGGGAAAGCAATTGTGGGGAGCATGAGGTATCTCAGTGGGTTGGGGGAGGCCTTGGATGGTCTTAAGCAGGTGGCATGTTCCATTACTAGGCCTCCCATGGTCTTCCCACCTTGATATACCTCATGTGAACTTAATGACCTGTCTATTTGATTAGCGAATGTGTGGGAAAAGCAGGGAGTTTTGATGTTCATTTTATCTGATTCACTCCAATGGCAATTGACAGGCTCCATTACTTTTATAACTCAAGGACTACCTGTATTGTGTATATATAAAAGTCTCTTCAGATTTAGAATGCTTTCCCTTTATCTCTCTATTTTGGCAGTATGTATGGGACAACTTTTATTGAAATAAAAATTCGATCTTGGATTCAGAGTCATGTGAGTGAATTTCTGCTAATTCAATCATGCTTTTAAAATATTACATCCATATGACAACTCCATCTTATTAAAGATAATCTATGTGTAATTGCATAATAAATACTACACTGCTTTGGAAATTAGCTTTTTCAATTGCTTCAGTTATTTCTTCAAAGAAGTTGGTAAAATAGTAAATTCTAAAACTAAAATTACACTGGAAAAAAATCTTAATATGTGCAGTTTGTATATTGAATGTTTAAAACACTAATTCAATTTTCAATATAGCTTCGATAAATGTGATCTTATGTGATTAAGATACATGAATTTGCTGCCATAGAAGCAATCAATTTCTCACATATTGCACATCCATTGTAATTATTTTTCACTAACTGAAAGAACATGAAAGCCAATACTTTATGCACTCAACAGGTCTTGGACTTTTTAAGTGCAAAACATGTTTCACATGCTCAGTCTATTGACCAGACTGTCTTTTTTGAATTACAAAGTATTGCAGCTTGAAAGCTTCTTGTTAGTGAAAAGCAGACTGTGAATACTAATTTTGAGTCTATGTAAATAATTAACAGTTTTAGATTGAGCAACCTGTGCATTTTTTTAAAAAAAACTTGGCTTGATTGTTATAAAATGTATGACAGTTATGCAAATAAATTGGGAATTATATCATACCAATAGAGTGGTTGTTAGATACAGCTTTTATTAGAGCTTAAATATTGATTATCTGATCAACTGGTTTGTTTGTAAATGTGCTTGGAATTTAATTTCCTCTACAACAAAGATTTTACAAGCTGTCTTTGTCTTAATGCAAATAAGTAGACAGCTGTTACATAGTTTATCTTGTAACTGCTTTGAGTGGACTGATAAACTGAATGCAACAGCTATAGATCCTGTCTCTGACATTGCTGAGCCAGTCAATTAAAAGCAAAAACATTTGTTGCTGTATTTGTGTGCGAAAAGACCAAAATTTAATCTCTGGCATTTTCAGGTAGACTACAAGATTCTTGGCTAAAATTCTGTAGCCAGCACAGGACTAAACCAGATTAGAATCAAGATCCTTGGCTTTTCCCTGTTATTTCAAGCAATAAGTAATAAGTAATAGCCAAGAATAAATCCAATGCTATGCTGAACTATTAAAATAGGAATAAAGAAGAATAAAGAGGCCCTTTAGCCTCTATATATCTATGTCTATGTCTCTATGTCTCTGTATATATCTATATCTATAATCAGTTAATCTATATCTAAATTTACAGTGAAAATATTCTTCTCAGAGTATATAAGGATTCAGTTTTTAATACATTGCTATTATAAAGTCAGATTATCTGATTATAAAATCAGAATATGCTATCAGTAAAATAAAGGGGAAAAAGGAATATTCCTCACCTTCTGCCTGAATTTGCTGAGTAAATGGATGGAGTTTTACTTCATCCTATTAAATTCAATATACACCTTTAAAATAAAATATTTTGGGTTTTGGGATGAAGACGTTTTTAAAGGACATGCTCAAAACAGGCAGTAGAAAAATAAAATCCTGTTGGAATAATTTGTCCCCTGATGTATGGAATTAAATTTAGTTCATCACCATATTCTAAATATTAATCACAAGCTTAATGAGCAACCCTAAGTCTTTACATAATCAGTCATGAATTTAAGGGGGGAAATCCCTTTATTATCTTCTTGTGGTCGCTATCATATGGACATACAGTAAATCTGTGCTTTGTGGGAGTTAGGCCAACCTTCCACAATAGCTGGTTGGCTTTTGAAGATTATATTATATATAAGAAAATTATGGGAAGGTCCTTGTAAGCTGTCTCGTCTCAAAAAAGCTCCACCTAAATATGTGCCAGTTTTGGCAATCTAAATGCAGAGCTCTGTGTGTGATTATCGGATTTCCACTTTCAGAAATTTCCACTTTCACAAATCAATGTGAAAGTGGTTTGAATATCCTGTGATAACCATCCTACCCCTTACTATTTCATAGACGTGCTCTATGTCATCCGAGGGCATTGACTTTGTAGTAATGAAGAATACAAAGTTACGTTGGCTCTGTACAATACAATACAAGAAATTCTGGAAACGCCAGATTTTTTTTTACAGTTTTGTTCATATTGGAAGAATTGAAGAACTTTAAGTTTGGAATCTTCTGGCAGGAAATCATGTTATCCCCCTACTTGCTTTGATACAGTGTAACTATAGGGTTCATTAACAGTAACTAGTTTAGTGCTGAATGTGATTAGAATAAACAGCTGACCCCATTGTATAGTAAACCTTAAATAATCTGTCAGCTCACCAATGAGAAGCTAATTTGATTTGCACTTCACTTGCATTGATGTAAAGGGACCTGAATAGGCCTAATTTCTTTAATGAGGAAGATGACTTTTGAAAAGTTTCCACATCTTTCTTCCCTGTGTTTTTCATTTCTGACTACCATTTCTCCTTGGAGAACAGATGCCCATTGCCAGAATGTGATACTTAACTTGACCATCAAATAGGTCTTACAAAGAAAAGCTTTCAGTCCCTTAGTGAAACAACCACTGTATCTTATTAAAGCGTGAAATTAAAGTGAAGAGCCCTATAGCTCTTGCTGTTTAGTAATGCTGAATCTGTCAATGTGGATTGCTAGGAAGAAAGTGAAAAGCTAAAAAGAGAAGCTTGGTAATGGTTAGACAATCTTTCTCTTCCCTGTTTCGGATTGTGTATAGTAGAAACCATACAAAAATATTCAACCCTTATGTTTGCATGACAGATTGTTTCTATTCCCGTGATTTAATCAGTCTTAACATCTGAATACAGTCATGAAAGATTGCTTAAATGATAGTCTCAATACTTTGTAGGGAAATACGTTCTTGTGGACATTACATAAGATATAATCATGCATGATTAAGGTTTTAATACAATCAAAATCTATGGAGTTTTTTGTCTGTGACTTCTAGGTTCCCAACATAGCATCTGTAGGCGCCAATGTCACCAACAGAAGGTCTGTTGTCATGAGCCAGGAAACATGATCCATTTCATTTACTTCTTTTTGGATTTTTAAAATTTAAAATAAATGGAAAACTATTTCACATAATAAAATATAACAGAATCTAATAATAATATAAAGTAGAGCCAAGGAATTCATTGCTAAGAATTCTAAAATGTCATAGGTAATTCTGCTGTTTGGAAATGTGTCCATTTGTCTTGTTCCCTCTTTCTCCCCTTTCCTCTAAAAGAGACATCAGTTAGGTTGTTGTCATCGCAATCAAAAGTTAGAGGAGATGATGGGCAGGAACCTCATCAGTTTGCCATTAAACTTTGATATGGCTCAATCAAGGGCTAATCAATAAAGTAAACTCAGTTTGCCATTAATATTGTTTAAGCCATGTTTTTGGACAAGGAATCACACATGTTAGAATCAGAATTGTATTCTCTTATGATTCATGAATGATAAATGCTTGATCCACAGCCACTTTAAAGAGAATTGATAACCAAATCTTTTAAATCAACTCATCTACTGCCATTGCAGAAAATGAGGCTTTTCTAAACTTTTTGATATCATAAGTCACTGATGAGGTGTTGATGATCATATTTATGGAGCATGAGAAAAAGAAATAAATACTATTATAAATAAGAAACATCAAAATTGTAATTTAATTGAAGTTTTCCATGCTGAAGGCAATTAGCTATGCTATTATTCTTTCAAAATACATTATATGTTCATTTTTCTGCACTAATACAGTTCTTGTTTTTTTCAAAAGCAATGTTTTAAATTCCTATCTTGATTAAAGAAATAGGTATCTCATTTACTCTCTGACATGCTTTCAAATTATTCTTTTCAGTGTTTGGAACCTTGCAAAGAGTCCTGGGATCTGAAGAAAAACCATTGCCAAAATTTTTGTGAGGTATGTTAGTTGTGAAAAAAATCCGTAGAGTCACTTGTGTATATTTTATTCATGCTATAAGAAAAGTTGACTGAAGTTATTTAGTCTGCACAAAATGTAAGTAGCTTTGTCAGTACCTTTGCTTAAAAAAACCAGTTGCAACTTTAGGCAGCAATCCACATTTATATATGCAATTCCTCAGATTTGCTATTGACTTCTAGCAAGTCATGATTCACAATTTGGGAATCCTAACCTAAAATAGTAAATGAATTCATGTTAGCTTCCTGTGACTAAAACTAAATAAGTCATTTTTAACAACTTTGTAAAAGCTAGACCCATCAGTTTAGTCATTTCTCAAACTTGCTCTGAGCTTTGTTACCCATTTAGCCTGTAAAAGCCCATGCTGGACTTATCCTCAAAAAGCAAGTGTTGGCATCTCGCGAGCAGAAGAAGTGTTGACAGCACTTTTGCCTGTGTGTGCTTAATATTAGAAATATTTGCATCCTCTGCCTAGTTTCCTGTGGGGCCCTGGGTGGGTCATGACCCATATTTTGAAAACGGCTTCTAATTTTCAAGGCAATTTTGAAGTTTGCTTGCATTTTTATGTGCTTAGTGATTTCATTTATATTTATAAGATATATAGATTTATAAACATTCCTTCTTTCATGCAAGTTATTAATATATGCCTTGAGTATAAGATGTGCCTCCATGCCTATGTCTAGTTTGATGAGCAGTCAAGTTTGATTGAGTACCAGTTGAGTACCAGTTTTGATCCAGTTATGAATTCATCTAATTGCCATACTTTCTATATCACACTTCATTATTTTGTAATTATAATAACATCTAGAATAACCAATGCATGCTCTAGGCCTAAACTTTTTGTGGTTACATGTTGACTACACGCAAGTAGTGCATGTGCATGTGTGCATCCTGCCTGCACCCATAATATAATGCATGCATGACTCCCCCCTACCCCCTGTGCATGTACGTGCGGCCCTCCTATGTCCTGTTTAAGGCCTAGTAGGCCTCCCTGCAGCCTCCTGGGAGCAAAAATGGGCTTGGGGGTGCACTGCCCCCCCTGCCCCCCTCCGTATGTGCATGACCCCCTCCACCCCCCCATGCATGCATGCGCGACCCGAAAATCAGACTTCTGGGACTTCTGAAGTTCTCTTAATGACACCAGTTTTTAAGCCAGTGGTTTGTTTCTAAAATCTTTTGCTCCCTCATTAGATGTTGCCCTTTTGTTGCAAGTATAGATGAAAACACCATGATAGTTCCTTTAATACCCAAAAATGCAAATATACAGGTTGCAGTTTTAAACATTCAAATTAAATGAGTTCCCTGACCAAGTTTGTATCAATTTCAAGCATTGATTCTGCACTTCATCTTTTTTACATAATTGTTTGATGTAGCACCTACCCACTACTTGATGACATGAGGCAAAATAGGGATTAAGTACTTTTGTCATTTATATGTTATCTGCTAGCATTTTACTATTTTTATTAAGCAATGATTCCATTGACTCTTTTCTTTTTTGGGAAAAAAAAGCCATATTTTAAAGTCCAAATGATACATTTGAGTGCATTTGTCTCCAAATGAAGGAATTCATTATTGCACAGTCAGTTTCATCTAGTGTTTCAGCTGTTTCTACTCCTTCATCTGTAATTGTTTACATCATGTCAAGGACTTAATGCATTGATGCTTTAAAGTCATACATTTTCTTATCCTCTGAATGAGGAAGTGGTCAATAAGAAAGAAAGTCAAGAATTTCCTGGAAAGCCAACCAACATATTTCACTGTGATCCCCCCCCCCATTTTCTTATTTTTCCTTTAGCCTCTTTTCCCCAGGAAGAACTATGAATGTCTAACTAGCTGTGAGTTCCTGAAATACATCCTGTCAGTGAAGCAAGGAGATTGCCCAGCACCTGAGAAGGCCAGTGGCTTTGCAGCTGCCTGTGTTGAAAGTTGTGAGACTGACAATGAATGTTCTGGGGTGAAAAAGTGCTGTTCCAATGGATGTGGACATACATGTCAAGTGCCCAAAAATCTTTATAAAGGTAGAGTTTATTATTAGAAGTGACTAGAGAAAAAGTGTGTCATTTAAGTATGCCAACATTCCCACACTGTTCTTGGGTTGTGATGCCAAGTCAAGCCAAGGTTAGATTTTAATTGAAAACAAATTTCAGGTCTGATACCGGTTAAAAATTCAAGTGAGGAATGTATAATAGTTTGTGTTAACAATTAGCATTGTGATAAAGTTGTATTAAAGTGGATAGGGAGAATTCATCCTGGGATGCTGAAACATTTAATCATTTTTTAAAATATGCTTAAAGTATAGAAGTGAAGAATTACGGTAGATGATGACATTCACAATTGTTCATATTTTCTCAATAGGTTTCTGTAGGTTGTTGACTATCAAACAAGTATGACTTGTTTATGTGTATACTCAAATGTTACTCTTATATTTTCTTTTTCTAACACTTAGGATTGCAGTTTTAAAAAATCTGTTTCAGCAACAGAAGTGAATATTAATTGGATCTTACCTAACTCTTTACTGAATCTAAATATGTAGCACTTCCCTTTCTTCATTAATTGATTTTTGGTTGGAAAGTTTTATGTTAAACGACTAAGCAGAATACTTGTGCTAAGATTCTGCATGGTTTGACTCATACAAATTAATACAATGAATTTTGGAGAGACTTCTTAATCTGAATTAGTCTTTGAAAACAACTGGTCTATACAATCAGCTTTTTCTGTGCAACTTCTAAGAACAGTAGAAACATCGTCTTCTGACTCTAATGAGTGCTGCTAGAAAATATAGAAAAAACAGCAAGGCAACACTTTTTCCTCAGCCTTCTCCAACAATCTTTGGCAAAGTCAAAGAGGCCTCAGAATAGACATAATACCTGTTTAGAAGCCTATTAATAGATCTACAAATAGATCAGGAGACATAGGGCACTTCTCAGTGAATGCCTTATAGCATTTTCTAGAGTTATTCAAACACCTCAAACAAGGAATAGGTTTTATAGTTTCATTTCCAATGGGATGAGACTTTGAAGATGTTAAGTGTCTTTTTTTGATAAATGAAGTATGGCTTCAAGGAGGCAAAATGTTTCCCTTAAGCAATTATTGCCTAAAGGGCAACATGGTTCAAAATTGTGACAAAAATGTTATATTATATATTATTTATAGAATATAACTCCTAGTCATAAAGCCATAAAACCAAACTGATATAAGAACTATATAATACCTACAGTTCATAAATTCCTTCATTTTAAAAAAAAATGGTTATAAAATTTAAAAATAAAATTTAATTGGTATCATAGACATTTTTATAGAATAATGAATTTACTGTATATTTCAAAGAAGTAGCACATCAAATAATAAAATCTCATGTATAGTTAGTTTAAACAGTTAAATAAATAAATTTGAATTGAAGATCCAAAAAGCTATTTGAAATCAAGTTCTCATTCCTCTTCTTAGGTTTAGTGGAAATAGGTCACTCTATAATTAATGACCATTTTACTGTGGTAGATTGAATGATTTGACTGAGCATTCCCTCCCCTCCCCAAAACAATAACTAAAAAAACAATGAACAATGGAGAGTTCCAGGTAGAGAAAATAGTGAAGATTGATGGCTGGGTGAAAACCCAGGTGCAGTAGGACTTATCCAGTCAAAATGAAACTGTGTGATCACTCGCTTGTCCTTCAGAAAGAAGTTCTTAATAAGAAAACCTGTAGAATCCAGAATGATCTTACTGACTTGTAAATAGATTCTGGATGTCTGTTGATGGCTGATTTATCTGAATGCCAATCTTCTAGGAATATCCTAGCATTTTGTATTTAGCTTGGTCTAGAATGCTTACTGTTGCCCAGTTGAAACTATGATTGAATATGTCCATGTATTATGAAATTACAGTTTCATCATGTGTTTTTTTAACTGCTAGTTGGTGTTCATGGATGTGCTATTCTGCCTGTATGCCCTACTAGTAACTTACAGTCCTTACATTGTATGTGACAGGTGACTACTCTTTTTTCCTTCTTGGCTACTGGTCTTTTGATGTTTTGGATAGCTTTAGTTCATTTGTGTGTTATGATAATGCTGTATGATTGTAATAGTCTGATATTTCTGAGATGTTTTTGATGTATACTAATTTTATATTTTTCATTGCTTGCATTGGTTATACTGTAGTGGGTTGACTGGTCAGACACTTTTTGATAAAATTGTGAGTGTAATTTTGTTGGAATATGTCATATAGGCAGTGCATTTCTTTTTTTCTGGTGTTCAGGATTGCTGTAGTACATTTATATTCCTCTGAGTAATCCTCTTATACAGCTCCTTTTATGGAGGCTGGTTATTATTTTGGTAATGAGCACTTAGCATGGCCATTTTGGGTAGACTTGCATTTCTAGTTTTCTGTAATTTCCTCTGCTAGTATAGTATCCAGGAAAGGTAGTGTGTTACTTTCTCATTCTCTTGTGAATGTTATTCTTTTGAAGATGTTTTCATTTCATATACAGGATACTTGTCCCTTTATTATGACAAAGGTATTGTCCACATAATGGATCCATGCTTTTGATTATATGAATGTTCTATAGTTTCTACACCCTGCATTACAGTCTCTGCTTTGAGTTCTGAGAATGGTGGTAAGGTTTTTTTTTTGTGTACCTGTTTATTAAACTGAAAGTAGTTGATGGCAGAGGTTGATGAAGTCCATGATTCTGGATATTTTGATCTTAATGTATTTGCCTATCTCAGGTATGTCATAGAATACTGCTGCTGTGGATTCTTTTGCTATTTCTGGTTCTATGGGTATAAAGAGTGGTGTGTCAGCAAATGAAACCATAATGATTCCTGGCTTGGTATCTCTCGATGCTGACATTCTATTGGTTCATCCGCAGCAGCTTCTTTGGAGACAGTTTGTGTCCTAGACCATGAAATAGGATTTTGAAAAATTGTCATGAACACTATTTATTATGTCTTGAAACTAATGAATTTATACCCGTATTTCTGAGGGGTGAAATCTAAACTTGGCATGCCAAGTAATTGTCACGCCAAGAATTTTTTCAGATATTTCTTCAGAATAAGATGAAAAAATATACATTTATCATCAAAAATCCAATTCTTCTGGGAAATTCTGGGAGTTGAAGTCCACCCTCCTAAAGTTAGCAAAGTTGAGAAACCCTGCTCTACTGCATGACACCCATCTGCACACAATTACGGCCATTAGTGGTTAGTTGGTGTTGTTGGAGTTAGTTCCAATCAAGTGAATTCTAGTGACCATAATGCAAAGCAGATGGGAAGTTCCTTAGAATGGAGGCTATAGGATTATTACACATAATAATAACATATTTTTTATTGAGAAGCTGCATAGTTCCTCTTAAGAAGACTAATATAAAAATAATTTTGCTTACAATATTTTTTATTCTTGACAGTTTTAGAATTCTACGTTCTTTGTTAGAGAAAATCCTAAATTTATAGAAAACACAATTGATTTAACAAGAAAAGTGTGGAGGCTGGCAAAAAATAAACCTGATTTATTCTGCGGATGATTTAAGTGGCACAAACAATTGTAACAAGTTCAAAACAGAAGCAAAAAATAACTCTAGCAATTGTAGCACTTTGGTAGTTTCTTAAAGAAACAGTTTTCTTAGATTTAAGTTTAGAGAAAATAGCCTATCCTAGAAAGAAGTATTACTTCTGGTTAAATGTTCACATATGCCACACTTAAAGTCTTACCAGTTTTTTCGAAAAATCTAGTAAACATGTGGAAGCAGTAGAAATAAACTTGAAATAGTTTTACTATTTGTACTGAGACCCCATATTTATCGTAATGAATCAGTTAAGTCATATATGAACAATTAATTTCTACATATAAGAAAGAATCACACATATTATATTTCTTATAAAATTATAGGATAATTTTTAATTCTTTATATGACAGATCTTCTAATTTCACCCTAGAGTCTCAAGCTGACCATGCTTTCCCATGTAAACTCTTCTGGATATTAAATCAGTTGGAAAAAAGTGTCAGCACCTGAAAACAGAAAATAGGAACAACTTCTGTAAATATTAAATTGTTTATTACAACTACCAAATCATAGAAATGATAGCTTATCTCCATAATACATTCACAGTACAGCTGATAGGTATTTTCAGTATTAAAGGCAGCACATGACATATTTTAAAACAACACAGGCAAAAATGTATTTGTTATTGGGATAAAATGTGAGGGTAGGTGTTCTATTTATATGATATACACTTGCTTCTCCAAATAGTTGTGAACACAATTTCTTTTTATGGATATTATATATTTTAGGTGTTCCTTTAAAACCCAGAAAGGAATTAAAATTTAGTGAACTTCAGTCTGGACAGCTGGAAATTAAATGGTCTTCAAAGTTCAATATCTCCATTGAGCCTGTGCTCTATGTGGTACAAAGGAGATGGAATTATGGGATTCATCCCAGTGAAGATGATGCAACAAGTTGGCAAACTGTAGCACAGGTCAGTACTTTGAATAGAGTTCTGTTACCTTTAAGATTTTCCTTAATATTATTTTTGTTAATCAGATATTAAACATTTTTGGCTGATATTAATTGCCATCAAACATCAAACATACCCAGGACCTGGAGTTCTCTCTTTGAAGTTTGTGCTGCAGATCTGAAATACTGTGTAAGGTCAAAGAAAAGTTCTCATTTCTTTCTTCCAGTCTGTATAGGAGATGACCAGGCTGAGACCAAGGAACGGGTCAAATGTGTCATAAGTCATGAATCCCTGCACAACCACAAGAGATCTAAGTCCAACCCACCTTGAATGCCTTCTTGATTCCCGCTAATTTCCCTTGCTCAGATTCTTGTAGGAGCTTAAGCTTGCAATAAATCTTTATACTCATTTGAACTCCATGAATCTTCTGATTTCCTCGATGCTTGACAGTCTGCTTCAGAAGGAGTAGAGGAGAAAGGGAGACCAAGAAAGTCCTGGTGGTGCAGTGGTTAGAATGCACTATTGCAGGTTAATTTTGCCTATAACCTGGAGTTTGATTCTGGCAGGGCTCAAGGTTGACTCAGTCTTCCATCCTTCTGAGGTTGGTAAAATGAGGACACAGATTGTTGGGAGCAATATGCAGATAATGCTGACATTGTAAACAACCTAGAACAGGGATGTCAAATTCAAAGGCCCGCGGGTTGAAACCGGCCTGTGGGGTGCTTAAACCTTTCCTGCTGGGCCAGCCTGGGCAAAGGACCAGCCTATGGTACCTCTGGCAGCCAAAAGGGGGCACGAAGATCCGCACGCACCTCCCCTGCAGCATATTTTCGGCCTGGACGGCCTCCTGCAGCACTCTGCTGGCCAAAACAGGGGGCTGCAGGAGGCCATCCAGGCTGAAAACAGGGCATGGGGGGGCACATGCATCCCCATCCCCATGCCCGGCCCATGGAGGAGAACTACAATGCTAATCCAGCCCTTGAATAAATCCAGTTTGACACCCCTGACCTAGAGAGTGCTGTAAAGCACTATGAGGAAATTTATAATTTTAAATATTATTGCTATTGGTATCATGCTTAATTTGAAAATAAGTCATTGCAGCTTTCATTCTGCAACTTGCCAAGTATGTGGAGCAACACAAATAAGTAGGCCATCTCTTGTTTTGGTAGAAACATGTCAGGTAATTCTGTGCTTTGGACTTGAAAAAGATACTACCAGTCTTCCCCATTTGGGCCATTGTTGAATATGTTATAGATGTAACTGTTTTATTCTGGGAACAGAATGGAGGCATTTCCTGCATGCACCTGTATTTTTAACTCTGATTTGGAACAGGGTTTAATAATGGTTAATGAACTTTTTACAGCAAGAAGAGATAATAGAAATCATTTTCTGTGGCCTTCAGTTTAGGAGGATGTCTTAAAGGGAAGACTAGGGCTTATTTGCATGTTGACTTATAATAGCAAGATGTGCAAGAATTTATGTCTTTCTCTCTCTCTTAGTGTGTGTGAAAGAGAGAGAGAGAGAGAGAAGTGGACAGTATGCATATTATACACACAGAGGGTATAAAACACATACACATATACACTATATATGTGTAATAGGCAAACTGTCTGTTTCTACTCAATGCTGTGGGATGGATTCCAGCAGCATTTATAGCAAAAAACAACAACAACAACTTTGAAAGAGTTGGTACATGTTGATGTTTGCATATGAGGGTGCTCTGCTCATCACTATACAAAGAAATAAAATGAACTGGTAAGATGTGTGTATAAAGGTATGGTGTGAAAAAATGCATATAAGATGATGCATGTACATCTAGTATGGATTGCATCTATTAAAGATACCAGATTCAACCTTTAGTAACTTCAGCGTTTTTTGTTTTTTTAATTCAGCCAGACAAAAGTTCTTTGGGATGGATCCTGAAGACTTATGGATGGCTGAAGTAGATGGTTTGAAAAATCTTACCTAGTCCAATTTTTATTTCATGAAAAATAGGAAAAGGGATTCCTCTTTCAATAAGCAAAGCATGAAAGGTCCAATGATGGAGGTCATAAAAATAGTAAATGTGTATCTTAACTGGATTTTATTTTGCAGATCACAGATGAGAGATTACAACTGACTGACATCAGACCTAGTAGGTGGTACCAGTTTAGGGTGGCAGCCATAAATGTGCATGGAACAAGAGGTTTTACAGCTCCCAGCAAACATTTTCGCTCCTCAAAAGGTTTGTGTTAATGTTCTTCATTGTACAGTCATCTTTGGATGAATCAGTATGTGAGCAGCAGAAGGTTTAAACAAATAACACAAATAACTCTAAAGATAAATAATTTTATTTTTTGAAGTAACCACATAGAATTTAAGGTTCAATTAATGCTTCGTGCTACAAGTTCTCTGAATGAAGTTGCTTCCCTTTTACAATACAAAACACATTAGCAGTAATAATTAAGGCTATTTACTTCAATGTGACACAATAAAGCATGAAAATAAAATTTTCGTTGCTGTAGAAATAATGTGTATTTTTATTTGCATATAATAATCTTTATAAACTATTACCATTTATATAAATAAATTTCACTGTGTACTTTCAGATTCTTTAACCTTAAAGGGAAAATACTCCCCCCCCCTTTTAAAACACTGATCTTTTCTTTAAAAACTTTTCTAAAATCAAAACTTTCTAATAATCTTTTAAAACTTTCTCTTAAGATACATAAAGTTTACTTTCAGACCAATAAAATTCCAATTAACTCATTAAATTTAGATCATTTGCTCCAAGGTACCCTCACAGAATAATTTCTTCTTCTTCTATACATCCTTTTAAAAACTCTGAACTTTTCTTTAAGCTAATACATCTATTTCTTTAACTTTCTCTTAACATAGATACTTTCAAATACACTTTCAATAATATTTTACAAACTTTCAGAATTATGTAAGCATTATAGATAAAGGAAAAATACATTTTCAAACCTTAGATTAAAACTTCCTTTCAATTACAAATATCAGACCGATAGAAATCCATCCTAATTCCAATTGACTTATTAACTTTAACTCACTCAATCATGATATAAAATATTTTTCTTCTCTAAAATGTTTGTCTAGAATGTTTGAATGTTAGCTTAATGAGTCATGCCCTGAAAATATTCCTGAGAATAATTCACACAAAAATATACAATAAAATTGAGGAGTATTTCAGCAATACACAATTTGGTTTCAGAAACAATCTTGGTACACAAGATGCCCTATTCAGCATTCAAGTTCTTGTACATCACAGTGTTTACATGTGCTTCATTGATTTTGAAAACACATTTGATAAAATAAGACACAGCAAACTATTACAAATCCTGAAACAAGCTGGACTAGATGACAAACATCCAAATAATAAAGAATCTATATTGGCATTAGGTAGCAAATGTGAGACTAGGCCAAAAATACTCAGATGATGCAGAAATACGAAGAGGGGTCAGACAGGGCTGTATTCTGGCTCCGTAGATTTAATATCTACTCTGAGTCAATTTTCAACGAAGCACTGGAAAACATTGATGCTGGCCTCAAAGTAAACGGTGTTCAGATCAACAATTTAAGATATGATGATGATACAGTTCTGCTTGCCAGTAAGTATGAAGACCTTCAGTTCCTCATCAGCAGAGTCTCAGAAATATCTGAACAATATGGTTTGAAACTTAACACCTCAAAAAGCAAGATCATGGTCATCAGCAAACAACCCATAAATTTACCACTGATAACTTCAGAAGGAATACTACTAGAAAAGGTCGAAGAATCACATACCTCGGTTCTAATTTACATAAAAGCTGGAAAGTGAGCACCAAAGTAAAAAAGCTCAAACAACATTCTTCAAAATGTAAAAAGGTCTTCTGCTGTGACAACATAAGCCTAAGACTGAAAATCAGGCTTGACAGATGCCACATCTTTTCTATCCCGCTCTACGGAGTGAATATTTGGTCTCTGACAGAAAGCCACTTGAAAAGACTAGAAGCATTTGAAATGTGGATTTACAGATGGATGTTACGTATAAGCTGGGTGACAAAATTACAAATGAGAAGGTGATAAGCCTCCTGGGAAAGCCAAGGGAAATAATCAAAGCCATTAAAAAGTGAAAGTTAGGGTATTTTGGACATGTGATGTGACCCCCCAGAAAAATAGGGCATACTTCACTTAATCCTCCAGGGAAAGATTGAAGGCAAACAAGGTCCAGGCAGAAGAAGAACATCATGGCTTCAAAACCTAAGGGATTCATTTGGACAAAGCTTGGCAGCACTTTTTCATGTGGTTGTTGACAAAAATAGATTACGGACATGATCGCCAATGTTTGATGACAGATATGACACAGGAAGAAGAATATTTGTCAAGTAGTTATAAGCTTCTCTTTTTATCAAGGATTTTTCAACTTTGTTAATGTCCATGAAGAAGACATCCCAAACTTATCCTTTTAAAATTACAGATTTTCTTGGAGATTGGTGTCAGGTTTACATTCCAAAATTGCAATTGACTCATCTTCATTGTCAGCTACTTGTGAAATTGCCTCAGTGGTTTGGTAACTTCCTACACATATTTGTATCTCTGAAGTAGTTTGAAAAGTTGTTTGAAATATCCTTGGATCATAGCTAATCTATGAACTGATAGATTTTATTTAAATATTTTTCAAATACATCTCTAATAATTTTCTTAATATTCTTAATAAATCTTCTTAACTCACTCTCTAGTCAAAGAATAGCTTTTTTGTAAGTCACTTAAGAATTGCTGGCCAATCAATTCATAAAAATCAGAAAGTTTTAGCCACCCACACTAAAGCAGGCCAAGCTAAAAATTACTAAAATAATAAACTAGAACCACAACTTTCTGCATTTATGTTTCTCAATCAATTTTCTTTAAAGATACTCCACACTTCCTTATTTTAGCTTGCCTTCAGCAGCTTCCTTCCTTCCTTGTTGTTTATCAGATTTCCTTTCTCTTGTTTTTATCTCTATCAGAATGAATTATATGAAAGGGGAGGAGTTAATATATTTAGCTTTACTTTTGTAATCTTGTTTCTTAGTTTTCATTGCCATACTTAATTTTCTTTAAATTTGGTCAGTCTCAGGATTCTTAGAAGTTGGTTGAAAATGTGTGATAGCAGTACATTTATTCATTCATAAAATAAAATAAATATACTAACAATTAATAGTCAGTCAGAACTCCCATGGGTGCATGGGGTATGTGTGTTGTCCATAGAGAGACTCTGAATGTTGTCAAAGATGCTGCTCCACAGATAGGCAGATGTTAGGCTGTACTGGTGAGGTTGGATTTTAGGGATCATTTGGAAGTTCTTTTGTAACAGACTCCCTGCTCCCTAGGAGCATCTTTACCTGTTCTGCATTAGGCAATCTCTGTGCTGAGGGTAGAGTTCCTGACAGTTATCCTCGTTATCTGGATAACCAGGTAGTCCCAAAGAAATGGATAGATAGAAAATGGATAACCACATTTGTAGTTCCAAAGATCTTGTTCACTTTCTCGAGACTACCAGGCTTGAACCCATCCCAGATACCATCACAAGATTATTCTTCAGTTCACCTCAATATGACCTGGATTCAGGGAGTAGTAAATGCTCCGGATGTTATGGTTCTGCTGCCTCTGAAAGGTTTCCCTTCTGAATAATCTGAACAAATCTCTTTCAGTCCTGCTGAAAAGATGGTTGTCCTGGTTCAGAGGGCCATCATTGTCAGTGTCATTTGTATACCTCTACCCCAGCCATTAATTGAAGTGATCAAGATTCCATCCCAATGCCCAATGTCTCTGAAGATCTTCTATGGCCTCTGAATCTTTGATTGTACAAGCAGTGGCAATACCAAATTTTCACTCCAGATTTGGAACATAATCTGGATATGCTCCTGGACTTGCAGTTCATGTTCAAAGAATAGGTGGCAGCAGTGATGGCAGGTTCTTTGTCATGTCCACCAGTTGTGGCCATTCCAGGACTTGGAAACCTTGCTTTTTGTCACTCATGCCCTTCTCACTTATGGGAATGGCCTTGAAAACTATTCTGAAATTGGCCAGAATTTAATGGTGTGGATAATTAAGGGAATTACCTCTTTGTATCGCTGTTGCACTGCAAAGTACACTAGCTCTCAATAGGCTTTGAGACATGATTCAAGGTGCTGGTTATCAGCTTTAAAGTCCTATATTGCTTTCTCCCAAGAACATGTCTCTGTCCCATATGTTGCCATATGAAGGCTAGTGGCAAAAAGCATCCAATCTATAGTGAGCATATATAAATGTATCAGGTGGTATGGCTTTTAGTAGCAATAGATAAATACATAACCTAAATTCCAGTGCTGCAACCCTAAAGTGGAAACAATTAGCAGAACCCAAATGCTTACGCTTATGTGAATAGAGAGTACAAGTAAACACCAATGTTTATGGTACATATTGATAACATCAGGGAGGATGCCACAAGTCTGAAAAATACTCTAATCACAGGTACAGGATAAGGCATTGGGTGATTACATTACCCTGTTTATCTTTTATCTGCTTGTTCCAATATTTTTTGCCAACACATATGTTGTGAGAAGCTTGCTTGTGTCTCTCTCCTGCAGTCTGCTGACAGGGAACTCACTGGAAGTATTTCCCATGAAGTATACTTTATTGTTTCTATTTCCAAATGCTCTGATTTTGCTTTTAGTGAGCATTTTCCTGCCAACACTCCTATTAACCTTTGTCATCTCAAGGGATCTAGACAGTGTGCCTTTTTGTTGGCTAACCCTAGGCTATGAAATTATTTCCCTATACATAACAGGGCCCAACTCTGCTTGCCTTTAGAAAAGTCAACATGACCTGACATTTCCCCCAGGCATCGGGGGTCAGTTCAATGGAGTCTCCTTTTGGTTGTTTAATTACAATTTTCAATTATTTTATGTTTTAGATATTGGGTTGTTTTTTAATGCAGTGCTATTATTTTTTTCTGTTCATTTGTTGTTGTATATTTGCCAGAGTCACATTGAATTTGGAAACCATATAAAACCATTCAGGCCTTAACGAGGTAAAGGGGCTTGTGTGGGTAAATGAAATCGTAGGTTATGTTGTCGGACATGTATATGTCCAGAACGGTCTCCCAAGGTGAACAGGACATGATAAATACCCCAAACTAGCACTGATAACATCTGCCAACCACATTGGACCAGTGTGGTAGATTATGGTCAATTCCTTCCTTCCAGGTTAATAAAATGTACATGTATTTCTCTCCTGTATAAAATTACCCACTTAATTCAGAGAAGATGTATTATCTGACTGCAATTAAGTATTATATTGTTTAATCCTATATATTTTTATTTGTAAGTACATTTCATTCCATTGAATAGGATGTACTGTTAAGAACCTGTGTACAATATCAGCTTGTATCTCCACCTTTAAGGAATTGCAATATTAATGCACTCAATATGATACTCAGATTATTTCCTAAATAAATATATTTATAGGAATTTAATATATATTGCAGGTGCTTGTTGAAATGAAGGTGAATTTTTGATGTTGCTTAGCAAAATTACAAATATTATAATAACAAAAACTTTAGGAACTTTATTTTTATAAGATCAAAAGAATGTTAAAGATAAAATTGCATACGTAGGTCTACATACAACTTGAGAGCTGGACTTAATCATACTGAATCTCAACAAAAATAAACATATGAAAAAAGTTGGTATTAATTGCTTTTTGTTTACTTATTTGAATAAATATATAGAATCTGATTGCTGTGAAGTTTGGCAGGCACAGCTACATGCTGAACACTGTATGTAATGTTACAATGACTCCTGCCAGATATAATTTGTAATTATTACCGAGGCTAAGATTTCCTTTTCTTTCTGATTCAAACAGCTTGGAAACTTCTCTTGAGAGTTAAAAGTAGTTCTTTCAGATAAATTTTGGAGAATTAAGTGAATTACAGTCATGACTATGTTTTCGAAAGGGAGCAAGAATCAGATTCCAGATGATTCACTTAAAATTTGTATAGCTGAAATGTATGATTGCTGGTGACATCAATCTGAACATAGAATATTTTTACAATCCAAGTGATTCTTTGTATATAATAGGCAGCCATAATAGTACAGCAGGAGATAAACATGAGTATTTTGCCAACATACATGAAAACCAGCATGTATTTATGCTTAGTTGGAGCATTCCCCACCTTTGCTGGTGAGATCATCTACTAGAAGAATTGTACTCTGGAAACACTTCTACCACTATGATGAGAAGGTTTTTAAAGCCCAGATGAAGATCTTTGTGATATATTCGTGTGCAATATGTTTTCTATGCAACTCAGTGGTGGGTTCCAGATCCCGTTACAACCGGTACAGTTGGAATGGGCCTGGCAGCATCCACATGGATGTACGCAGCATGTGCATGCGTCTTAGCGGCTCCGCGAGCCTCCACGATGCTCCAGCTGCTCAGCGGAGCATCGTGTAAGCGCTGTACGCGCCATATGTGGGCGTGGAAGCACAGAAGCGCGGAAGCCTTAAAAGACAGGTAAGGAGCTCAGGCGGGCAGGTGGGCCCTCCAGAGCACTGTACCAGAACGATATCAGGTGTTCTGGGCAGCCTCCGGTATGCCCATACCAGGGCATACTGTCTGCAACTCACCACTAATGCAACTTAAGAGAACTATACATACACAAGCAACCAACCCAATGCTGAATTCATGATGAAAAAAGTCCTTCCTCTAAGTTATTTCTTTAAGTCCCTTTATTTTCTAAGCCTGCACATACAGTATATGCAAATGCTTTTACATGCAATATTAGGGTCCCATGTCATGTAGAAGTCTTTGTATGTGAAGGATTCCTGTATACTGACAATTATGCCCAGGGAGAGAAAGGTCTACAGTGATTTCAGCAATATAATTTAGAGAAGGGATTAGTAGTTAGTCCTCATGAACTGAGTTGTACAGTTGAAGATATTACTGGAACAGTATATGTAAAGTCTGCATTGAAATCCAGTGAATTAAGTATGCTTTAAACCATTATACTTATAGTTGCTTAAACTCATATCTGTATATTTAAGTCCAATTGGCTAAAGTTTAATGGGATTCAAGTATCTTTTCAGTCCCTAGATAATATTTAGTTCATTATTTGGAGAATCTTAGAAAGCAGAGAGAACTTCGCTGTGCTCAAAAATAACATTGTGTATTTGGAATACATAGGTTATTTGAAGTATTTGAAGATAGAATTTATTCTATTTATACCGTGTCCTATGAGAGTTTTGAGCACATTTAGGGATATAACATTTGTGTTACACAGAATGTTTGGGGCTATTTGTGATTCTGTTCATGAATTCCTTTCATTAGATTAAGAGAGTAGTACAATGGTGGGTTCCTACTGGTTCGGACTGGTTCAGCCAAACCGGTAGTAGCTTGGTGGCCTGGGTCGCTGGAACCGGCAGCAACCCAGGCCTGCCACGCTCCCGAATTGGTTCTCCTGGCAGCGCCATAGGCACTGCCATCTTGAGCCATTTTAGTTGTACTGTGCATGCGTGCATAGCGTGCATCAAGTGTGCATGCGCAGCGCGCCCCTGATGAATGAGCAATAGTCTCTATCAGAACCCACCACTGCAGTAGTGGGTATTTATCTCACTTGAAGTAAAGAGTGAAATAAGACGGTATAATAGTAGTAGATCTTTCAATAATTTTTTAATCTTTATCCCAATTTTTGTCACATCAGAGCAGCATATGAGATAAATTGGAAAGCAAAAGAGAGAAAGTGAGAGAACATTTTCTAAATAATTTTGAGCAAGGGTTACGAGCAATCGAAATAAAAACTCTGTGACATGCTAATTTCTCTACATAAGTTTCATATTTAAAAAGTGGAGATATTTGAAAAGAATTTTCTTTACAGAAATGAGACTTTTTTTGTAACAAGTTTTTGTAACAAGTTATTTTCTTGTAGATTAATTGTAATTACAGCAGTTGAACAATTTCTGATGCAAAATTTATTTTTTTCCTTTGGTTTTATCCGTTTTGTTCATGAATAATATTCTGTGCATAGTGAGCTCTTTCTTCCCCTTGTTCTTTTTTGGAAGGGCACAGTGATGTTCAATGCTCATTACACTTTGGATTTCTTAATCGATTTTTGTGGCCAACTCTCACTTCAGTGTCTATGGTATTTTAAAGTCTCAATTTGAATCCTAAAAAGGCTTATTGGCTCTTTTCTTTTTCTTTTTGTCTAAATCCCCCCTCCCATTCCAGTTCTAATTCTATCTTTCCCAATTTCCTAACAGTGCACGCTATTGAACTCATTTGTGGCTGTCACCTTAAGAATGGGTTCTGCCTGTCTATGGGTTGGTTGTGTTACTGCCATATTTAGAATTATCTTTAAATCTGCTGATGTATTTCCTTGTCTGTGGGTAGTAAGTTTTACAGTTCCAGTTCCATGAGAAGGGAAGATTAAATTTAGTTTAATCTTAGAGATGTGCTATAGTTGACTAATGTACAGTATTGTATGGCAAATTTTATTTCACTAGATAACCTGATGCGAATCAGTGAATATTGATAAAAGGGAACTCAGTTCTCTATTCATGTGCAGACTGAATATGAATGAATTATTTAATAGTATAGCATCATGTGACAATGCAAACATAATTCTGTAATAATTATTGTTTACAACAAAATTGGATTATATTTGCAAGATTTATGACAATACACATTACAATTGCTGCATACATTTTGGAGCTATGCTTCCTGAATTTTTTAAATGGTGGTTTGTACTATTCATTTTTTAAAAAAAAAATATTTCATAAAAGCATAGTAGATGTAGCTAACAGCAATGATTTCATACTATATAAATGCCAATGCTAAATGTAATTTCATGCTTATGCACAAATAGAATGAACAGATACCCATTTCTAACACTCACATCTTTTCCCCTGTTAGTTATTTTTGTATTGTACTTTTTTTTGGGGGGGGGGGAGGTTACCAATTCTGACAGACAAACACTATCACTTTGCTTATGCTATAAAATCTTAGACCCTTTATCTATGGTATAAATTCTGTAGTTTAGATTTGCAGCTTTTAAAAAAGTACAATTAATGATCTAACTGTAATTAGAAGAGAAACATTTTAATTTAAAGTGTTAAAAATATTTCACGTATAGCTAAACAGATGTTACATATATAATTGTAAATGACTTTTCCATTTTCCCCTGAATCGCCTAGATTGCAGAGTGAATTTATTCTTTTGTTCCCTTTCACCACTTTAGTACAGACCATTAACATTCCCCCAGATGTGATATATTTTACTTTTTAAGGGTTGCGATGATGATAGTGCTCAGACAGATCAAGGTTCTCTGAGCTAATAGGATGGAAGAACACCTCTGCTTTCCATCAGTCCTGCTTCTCTACTGGTTGATTCATGTAAAGATCCTTACAGCTGGGCTGACTGTGAAGAGTTCTGCTGTATTTACACAATCCTCCTTGACTTCTTCCCTATCACCTGTGTTTAGGTTCAAGTTCAATTAAGGAAGCTTCTAGATATCTGCCACTTGTTATATAATATGCCCTATATTTTAGCACCAAAATGGAACAAAAAAAATCTGTGGTTGAGTTATTGTTGCATTTCCTATATTCACTCATGCTGTGCATAAATCTTAATCAGCTGAATCAGTGGCTCAATCAAAGGACAACTTTAGGTTAATGTGTTTTGGATTAGCCAAATGTGCTGAAAGAAATAATATTTGCCTCAAATTAGGCTTATTGGAGTAGGTACTAGGATTCAAATCACCCATCTTTAAAATTGCGCCCTGAACAAAGCAATAGAAATTTTGATCTGCATTAAACAAGTTTTTTCTGTATGATACATAATCCACAACAATTGTGTACTAGTTATTTTTCCCGTTGTTAATTTCTTTGCTTTAGCTTATGGGAAAGCTCATTTTGGCATAAGCACTGACAGTTCAACTTCAATTTTGCAAATCACATCCTAGATGTTTTGATTTGAGAGGATTGGAAAAGGACGATGCTTGCACTAAACCACTAAACAAGCATTTGTTTGAAGCATTTGTCAAAAAGGGCAAAAGAGTTCCTATCCAAAACCTTTGGAACATGTTGATATTGATTATAAAGAAATTATTCATTCCTACAAAGCTCTTTCCCCCCATCAGATCCATCAGCTCCACCTGCTCCATCTAATCTCAGGATTGCCAACTCTACAGTAAACAATGATGGAAGTATAAATATAAGGATTATTTGGGATGTCCCAGAAGAGCCAGATATTCCAGTCCATCATTACAAAATCTTTTGGAGCTGGACTGTCAGCAGCAAGGCTGTTGTCCCAGCAAAAAAGAAGAGAAGGAAGACTACAGATGGAGTAAGTAAAAAAAAAAGGAAATAGAATGAAATTCTAAAAATAAATGTCTCAATTGCTTCTGCCTAGTGCGTTTAATTTTCTTTATGCTAGAAGCCTTCCAGTCTCCAAACAGCATCTTGAAGAACACTTTGTAAAAGAGGACAGGGGAAATGGGCACTTAAAATATTTTAGAAGTTCATGGCAGAAGGACAAACATTAAATGAATTACATTACATTATTTAAATTACTTCCTTGCTAAATTGCTAAAGCGGTTTTATCCAGGCAGGCATTCAAAGTTTAATGGACTGCTTCTGATTTTTCTTGCTGTTTTTATATTTTGAGAAGGATTATTTTACTCTGTGTTTAGGGTACTAGGCTTTATAATATCCTATTGTACATAATGCTTACATGTTTTCATTATGTAGACTCTGGTAAAATTCAGAATATTAATGAAAATACTATTAATAAAAATAATAATTATAGTCAATAAAATGATTCTTTTTCTTGAACCTCAGTAATTGGAAGGTTCTGAGAGATCAACAGTAGCCTATTCATTTGATAGAATATATAACAGCTAAATTGTTTCAGTGTTAGCATTACATCTGTGTTAATGTGGAAAACAACAATCCATCTCATATATGCATACAATGTCCTTCAACGTGTATGGAGAAAGACTTCATGTTGGTGAGAGAAAATGCTGTCGACGTGGCTCAATACTGGGCAAATGTCATTTAGTTTTAATCCTATTTATTTTACATATTTTTTAAACGTTATAATTTTATGACCTATTTTATTTTCTCACTGTTGAATGCTATCTGTTTATTATTTGCTTCTGACATGAATAAAGAGTTAGCAAAACCATAATTGATTTATGCAACTTAACTTTGTTCCATTATAGTTTCAAAATTATGTGATCCTTGAACACCTTCAACCCAATAGTAATTACATGGTGGAACTGCAGGCAGTTACATACTGGGGTCAAATACGTCTGAAAAGTGCAAAAGTGTCTCTCTACTTTAGTTCTACTCAGACAACTGTCAGCAACAGTAAGTGGTGTTTCCATAAAAAATAGTAAAGTTTTTGTCTCTAAGTCTCTATCTCTATCTCTCTAACTCTATGTCTTTATTCCATTCCTAAGTAGTCTACTGGGTATGTTCTCCTTGGTCCAGAATATTCTAACTTTGGTTAGAAATACTTCTTAGATGGAGATACTGTGAATTTAATAATCTTTTGTCTGGGCACATATAGAAAATCAATACTGATGTTCATTTCTTACAATATATACATATTTGGAGCTTCTCCAAATATAAAAAGAAATCATAATTATCTCAACATGATTTAGTAGTTAAGGACAATGAATGGAAAGACCTAAAGTTTTATTTATCCACAATCATGAAAGCTCATTGAATGACTTTTAGCCAATCATACTCCAAACTATCCCATAGACTGTTTGTGGGGGAGTGGGAGGTGGGAGCACTATGTAAACTGCATCTTTGGGTCATGAGTAAAAAGTAGAATATACACCTAATCCTTAAGAAACACATACAACATACAATAGGGAAAGCATGAGTCTGTCATATATTTTGGAAATATTAAGAAGTGCTAGATGTTTTGGTTTTTGTGACATTAAGCAAATTAATGCATGTCTTCTGCATATGTCTAATTCTTCACTATTTAAGTACACTAGGAATATTCTACTGTAGGATGTTAGGATTAGTGCTAGTTAATGTTAAATATTTTATTTCCAAGGACTTCTTAGAGGATTACAAAACAGATTTAAAGATACACCATATTTTGTTCCCTTTAGTGCTTGCTTTGAAACTTCTCATCTAATCTCTGTATCCATATTACACCAGGGTAACTGAAACAAATACCTTTTTTATGGATACCAGTTTCTGTCTCCTGCTGCAGATCGTATTCAATTTACATTGCAGATAAAACCTTTGCTAATCAAGGTCCAGTTACCCTGATTTCCACAATTTCATCAAATTACATTCAGTTGGAGGGCACCCTTTCTTTCTTATTTCACAATTAATCTTTGATTCATTCTTTAAGATGCTTTGGAAAATGCAGAATTATTTTCACTACTTTATTATTCTTCATTTTCCCCCATAAGAGTTTATATTTTTGTGAACGCTATGGAATTTGTCATCTTTTTTCCTTCCTGTTAGTGGATTTTCATATTTTAGTTTTACAGCTGAGTAAAAGCAGCATCAGAGAATATATGACCATTGGTGATTATATATGATTTGCTGAAATCCAATATTTGTCCTGGTTCTAGTATGACAGCTATTTCAATTCATGGACATATTTGATAATGCTTGACAGTTTTAAAGCAGTGTTTCTCTTGTGTGTTTTGCTTTAATAATTAGCTTATGAAAAATAGATATACACATTATCTGAACTATGCTTGGTAAATTAGGAGTAAATGGTTATGGCTCCTTGAATATTAATGCATTAATTCAATAGTATAACATGAACATTTCAATGCAAATTTATCTCATTGTTTAATAATAGTTTATTCTTTTTCATCACTAAACCTAGTTTAAAAATATTGTTTTAGAACTGTAATATTCTTTTCCATTTCTAAAAAAACAACTGTAATATAACTTTATCTTCATTTTTAGTATATTCTTCTTCACATTAGTCAATTTGCATTTTTGTGGTGGCTATTATTGATAAAACTTAACACTTTATTACTTTCTTGATTTGTTTGGCTCTGGATGCATTGTCAGTAACAGCTACACCAGGGGTGTCCAAACTTGGGAACTTTAAGACTTGTGGACTTCAACTCCCAGAATTCCCCAGCATGGCTGGCTGGGGAATTCTGGGAGTTGAAGTCCACAAGTCTTAAAGTTCCCAAGTTTGGACACCCCTGAGCTACACTATTAAAACTTGTTTTCATTTTTGTTAAATGTTGAGTTACTATGATGAATTCAGGAGTACTGGAATTCATTATTGTTTTGTTATTACATTATTAATTAATAGAATAAAAGTTATCTACACTGTAATAATCTTCTGTTTACCTGAATACAATGCCATATGTATGGGACTATCTTTGAAAATAGAATAGCTAGGTTACCAGCTAGGATTGATCATATTGTATTTTAACAAACAAGAAAATTTGAAAATTTCTAAATATTCTGGAATCAATCATTTTCTTTTAGAATTAGCTGCCAACAACTGTAAAGTATGTTTACTCCTGTTTTATAAATAAATATTCATTATTGTTCCTGTTATTGCATTTTTATTCTTTTTATTTGTAATCCATTGATCTCTTATTAGATGCATTTCAAATATGATTTGAATAACCTTTGTTATTCAGCCATCTATGCAACTGGCAAATTTTCAGAAATATTTTCTTTTACAGAAGAATGGACATCTACCATTGGTAAAGCAACTGATGTTTCATTCTTCAAAAGAAGTAGACTTAATCGTCTTCTTGAAATTGGAGTGCCTTTTTTCCAAGATGACCAACTTCAAGTGAAAGTCTACTGGAAGAAAACAGAAGGTAGTTGCAAAACCATGTTACCTTGCCTAAATAATTTGTTGGTTATTAATAAACACTGATTCAGATAGCTTCCTGATAATTTTAGATATACAAATATAGAAAGTCTGACTGCTTTGTGATATACTGTTGGTATTATTAAACATATTATAATTAATATGAGCTGTTATTTATTATTTAAGTTAATGTAGAAGCAAAGATTTCCAACTTCTAAGCATATATTTGGAGGAGAGTGGAGGAGAAGAATCTTGCTTACAAATATGCATTCTGTTTACTATTAATTTGCATATATACACATACATATAAAGTGTTCATCATCAATATGACCCTCTTTTTCTATAGTGTCGATTTGACCTAAATGCCATAATTAAAAGGTTTTTTCCCCATCTTTTCAACCCTAATAATAACAGTTTTATGTTTCCATTTTCTAGCTTCCTCAGGGGTTACTATAATACAAAGCGGGGAAATCTCCAAACTAATGGTATTTAGTTTCTCATAAGCTGTTGGCATAACAAGCCTCCTTCGTGTTACATCTATGGAAGCAGCAACTCTCTTGCTGCAATGGAGATGGTGTTGGTGGGCATATTAACTAGAATCAAAAGCTACATAGCAAAAGGAAAGGAAAAAATGTGTTTGCTTATCACTACCATTTCCACTGATGCAAGGAAGTTGCTGGCTCATTGAGAAGGCAGGAAGGCATGTAATGAAGCCTGCAGTAGGAATGGAACTAACCACTTTCCTTATTAAACTGATACCACTGTCTGTATTAGGCTTTCTGGCCATGCCCTCTTCTATAGCCACCTGTATCCTTCCTGTGCCCTGAGTTAATAGATGTAAGTGAAGAGAAAATGCCATTTGAATTCTCATGTTCTGACTAAAGCAGGGCTTGTGTCAATACTGTCTCTAAATGTTTGATTAGGCTGCTCATTTCTGTGACTTGCAGCATTTCAATACTTGTTATCAATGTCGATAAGCATATAGGATAATGGATAAAACACAAATCAGGTTATCTTTGTTAATCAATTATAGAGGCCTTTTGTTCTTTGTTTCAGGTACAAGGCTTCTCTTGACAGATCAGTCAGAATCTTAATGGGTCTAGGAAACCATTAACTATATTAAAAAGGAAACAGTAGTTAAGTGATCTGTAGAAGATTCCCTATGGGAGACTAATATTGCTGTACAAATGACTCAAGAAATGACCTAGCCATAGCCTTTGATGGTCAAGATGAAAAAAGCATTGCCATGTAGGATCTCAGAGTGGATGTGAACATCAGTTTCCTATGCAGCATTTAGGACAAATCATCTGAAAAAAACTCCAGAGCATAGTTACAGTTTCCAAACTCACCCCCAAACTTTTAGCTTGATCATAGCCTGTATCTTTCTTTGTATGCATACAGATTATTGAATAACAAGACTGAGTCATAAGTCATTTCAGATGCAGAAGCCATTAGCAAATAACACACTGGAACAGCCATAGCACAATTGTATAGGAAGCTATTTGTATAGGCAAATATTTGCATTAGTGGTATGTACTTAGATGTGTGTTCTAAACTTACATTTCGGTTCAGCACGGCTTAAAACTTCTTTTTCAAGAATAAGGTAGAATTTTGACATAATAATGTCAATTTTCTGTTAAAAAGGGCATTTTCTGTGTTGCATTATTCTTTAATCAGTGGAAACTGTGTTTGATTTGGTCTCAGATTGTCTATTCTTCCTATATCTTAAACAACTATCAATTAACTTAGCATCTGAACTACTTATTTTAATGTTTGCCTAGAATAAAGCAAATAATAAATTTAGGTAAGGAAAAAAAGGGATCTGGAAATATGTGAGATAAACTTGTTAAACTGGATTGCTTGGAAAAGCAAGACAGAATAAAACAAATATTATGGGAAAGCAAACAAAAGTTCTACTGAAGCTTTTTTTTCTGCATAAGAAAGAAATATGTGATACTACTATCTTGCATTGCTTTTGAGTTACTCATTGTACGCATTTGAGCAGAGCCAAAATAGTTAGTTGCAAATAAAATGTAGCGCATACTATAGTTTAAACATCACTATTTAGTTTTTGTATGATTGATATAACAGTCTGCATTCTAAATGCAGTGTATTTTCATGAAGAAAATGTATTAACAATTCTCTATCATGACTGTCATGCCTTCTTAATTCACATAAGCAGGCCAGACTTACCTTGCTCCAAATCTTGATTGCTACTACCCCGGGTGCTTTGAAACCTGAATGTGCATTGAGTATGGATATCAAAGGTGTCAGCCTGGCAACTAAATGCAGATTAATCTGCATGATTGTGTTTCCCATCTATGGGGAAAAAACTAGAAATGAGAAAATTGAGAGAGAACTTTCATGATTTTTTTTAAAGCAAATTAGTAAAATCACATGCAGAATGAAATGAATATTAGTAAAATGATTAATTTACCTTTTTTGTTCTCTTCTACTCTTATACATTTAGATTATCTAAATGGGTAGCATTCTGTCATAAATTTGTAATAATTATTTAGTATAGAATTGTGTCCATTTTTCTGCACTTTCCATTTCCACTTTTTGGAGGGCTTTTAAAACTGCAAATCCCATTCTCCTGGGTAATATTTTAATGGTGCCACACAGCTGTGTAAAAACTGATTCAACAGGTCAGCCTGAGATCTTTGGAATTTGCTTAGACATTATTGCTCCCAATATTCTAAAAGGCATATACATTTTCATTGTATACATTTTTCCATAAATGATAAATACATCCAGTATTTATGTGTATCTCTGCATGAACTATTTAAAAAAATTGAAGATTTTAAAGTGTACGCTTCTATTACTTTTCCCTTGTTATGTTATTTCATTGATAGATGCCACCAGCAGAGAAGGATATCATGTTCAGTGGTTCCCAGAATTATGTTCTTACAACAGTACCGAAGAACCTGAAAAATTCAATGATGTAACATATGTAAGTTAACTTTTAAATATCAAAAACTGTAAAGATATGATCCTCTATTTTGTGAGGAAGAGAATAAATGACTTTGAAAGATCCCATTATGTTCCCTTTACATTTCAAATACAAATTTATTCTATGCTTCAAAGCATCCATTTTGTCCTTTGTAATGAAAAGCTATTGTAACTTCAGTTCCTCAGACTCTTCCACGTATATTTGGCTGCAGTTCCTATAGATAAGGGCTGTCATACTTGCAGCCCAAATGCGTCACACGCTGGCCAAGCCTGGTTTAGCAAAAGGGAAAAAAGGCGTGATACATCACATGATGCCGCCGTGATGACACCAGTTTGACAACCGTGCTATAGATTGAATATGGCCAATTGGCCATTAGCTCTAATAAATGTGCATTATATATGACTTGAATCCTTTGAAGTGGTCTATGTTGAGGAAGGCTACTTGATTTAGTTTATTTGTTGTATGAAGAACCAGATTGTTAATTAATTCTTTTGGATGGTTACTAACTGCAGCTGGGATGGCAATTGTATTGTAGATGAAGATAGCACTAGGGTTTCTGGGGTTATTTTGTAGGGGAAATTGAATTTTTTTTTTTTTTAAAAAAAGCATCTATTAAAACTGGCATGAATTATGTTTCCATTTTTCTGAAGTTTGTTGAACAAATATAGTAGTATGCCTTGGGGAAATTAACAAGAAGTTCAAGAATTTGCCTACTTGTCCAACTTTATCCTAGCTGTGACTCCAGATTGCTAACACTTGAAGTCATACACTTGTAATTTTAAATATGTAATTATATAAGGCATCATAAAAAGAAGTATTGATTCATTGTGGTTCTTACCAATTGTAGTTATTTCAAGAAGTTGAGACTGGAAGAGAATTGTTCCATCTTTTGTTTGTGGTACAAACTGATTTTTGTAGGATTAGGTAGAACAAGCTATATTATTTCCATTTAACTGATGCACATTTTTGTATATTTTCTTCTATCAACTTTTACAAATTATTTAAATTCATTTAAGCTAGTTAGAAAATCCTTATTAATAGCAATCAGAAACTTTTCCTGTATGTGCAGTGCAGTGTGTAGTGCAATATGCAGTGTAATATTACATCTATTAAATAAAATTTTGTGTTTAATTCTCAAGTATGCTTTGCAAAAATCAACTATTGTCTTCATGCACTTAATTGGATTAAATTATCCAATATAGTTTATTTTTTATTCCTTTCTACCAAATAGACATGTGTTTGTGCAGGCTTTTGGATAGAGAATTACTGCCCACCCGTGTGGTAGAGGAATTCATATTGAAGATATCAATATCTTTTGCAGTTCCATTGAAATATGTGGCACATTTTTCCCCTTTTCAACTTGTGCCATATTATGAAATTTCCTCTATATGAAGAAGTCATCTAGAGATTTGGGCTGAATGTGTTGCCTTCAGCCCTATCTATTTCATCGCCTATTTCATCTCCCTATAATAAATAAATGATATATGAGAATATTTACATGTTTTTTAAGCTGTCTTGTTTTCTAAAAATGTATTTTTGCATTGATGGCTTGGAAAATATTAAATTTAAACCCAAAATGAGGATAATAAAGTATTTTATGTCTCTCAATAGGAAAACTATATAATTCTTCAGAACCTGTCCTTTTCATGCAAGTATAAGGTTACAGTTCAGCCAGTAGGATCCAATGGTCAGTTGAAATCTGAAAGCATTTTCTTTATGACTCCATCTTGTTCTGATCTAAAAGGGAAAAAACACAAGTATGTAAGCTGCGTGGCTAAAGGAGGTAAGATTCAAAACAATTTACAGTGACATAAAATACTTAAGTAGCTAAACATTCAAACACCAGTTTTTTAAAATGAATTGCTTCCAACATTATATGAAGAGCTTTAAAATAATTAATGTAACCACTTACAAGTACTAATTAGTATTGCAAAAGCAGATTAATTAATAAGAATACAAAATGCAAAAGAAACAACCACAAGTTTAATTTTCTTTGTAATGTAATTTTACAGACAGAAAGTTAGAAGTTCTCAATATGACCTTCATTATTACCTTCTTCTTTTTACGCTACATTAAATAGAATTATTTTACAAGTTTTATATGTAATAGAAGAATACAGTTTAGGCATTAGATACATCAAAATGCTACACATTTGTATGCTTTTTAAAAACTTGATAAGATTCCTTTCACAACTGGTCTAGCTACCTCCAAACATTTTATATTTTCTTTGATAGGTCACATTTCTTTGGGGCAATTTCTTAGATAGAAAAATATAGTATTGTAAGTAATAGTTTCAGTTCTGACACCAAAAATTGTCTTAACATTTGTTAAAACTTTTACAATAAATAATGCTAAATGCTGTCAAATATTCTCCAACATCTTAGATTTTTGAATGAGTCACATGACTCACCTTTGAAACTAAAGCCAAAAGAATATTTAGGAAATGCTGGTTTTAAAACCAAGTTTTTTTCTTGATTAAACAGCAAGAAAAAATTTCCAAAAGCATTGGACCTTTAGAGAACAGAATGTGGGATTGATCAGGAATGTGGAATTTTATTTTATATTTTATACACTATAAAATACATACATGCTTATTCCAGAACAAGATCAATAACTGCATTGGCCTCAAATGTATCATATTTAATTAGTTTTAAGTGGATCAGAATATAATACAAATGATATTATAATTTTGATATTTGATATCCTTATAGCCATACAATGAATTTAATATCTTCAAATATTAATTGGTATTTTTAAAATATGAAGGAAGAATATGTTTCCTGTTTAAATTTTATATAAATAAATTACACAATGTTTTCATTGTACTCAATTCAATAAATAGTAATAAAGCAGTTACCGTATGTTTTTTTAAAAACACATTTTAGTCATATATAAAACATATACATAATGTTGATTTACATAATACTATATAATATAATAATATAAATGAGTCTATATCATTTACAGAACAATATCAAATCATGAAATTAGAATTTGTGGTAATGTTTATTCATTGAAGTGTAATTTGTGAAAGAATACTATATTCATGGTAGATAAAATAAATGATATAGTGAGCAATTCATTTGAGAGTAAACATTCCATCCTCCTCATATAAGAGCGAAGTTTATATGACATATTGTTGTAGTCTCTCTTAATTTAATGTATATCTTTTTAAAATTGTACATAAGATTGAGAGAGATGCTAACTTTTCTCTTTGTGGTGCTGTTTGTTTTACAGATCCTGTTATTTCAAAAATATTGGCAAAACCAGAGAATCTTTCTGCTTCTTTTATTGTTCAGGACATTAATATTACAGGCCACTTTTCCTGGAAAATATCAAAAACAAATCTTCACCAACCAATGACAGGATTTCAAGTCACTTGGGCAGAAGTCACTACAGAAAGCAGGCAAAACAGCTTACCAAACAGCATTATCTCCCAATCACAAATATTGCCAGTAGTAAGTCTGTGCCTCTTCAGTAGGGGAGAGGGATAGATAGGAGGGAAGAAGCAAGGAAGAAGCTGAGTTATTGATCGTGCTGAATGCCTCAAATATATTTCTTTTACTTCAAATAACTATTTCCATTTCCTTTTAGGATCACCCTATGTTGACAGTACCCAACCTAAGACCATCAACTCTTTACCGTTTAGAGGTTCAAGCGTTAACCACAAGTGGTGAGGGACCAGCTACAATAAAATCATTCCGAACACCCAATTTGCTGATATCACCACAGAGTGAGTGTTGACATGCTACAAGAACTTATTCTGATGCATGCATTGGCGTCTCTTTCTTATATGGAACATAATACATTATGAGTATTTTTAGACATATTCTTCTCCATCTGACCTAACAGCCTGAACATAGTGTTTGATTTATTTAGGATAAAAATACTGAATAATCATTCTGAAATTAGTAGTCAGTTTGGTCTGAAATGGCTGCTTAACTTATATATAGCTCAACTTTGATTTACCTTGCTTATAGTCTTTCTCATTAATAGATTAAATCTTACATTATAATAGTTTCAACAAAGGAAAGTTGGTAAAATCTATCTAGAACAAAATCCAGAATGTAATCAACAGGTGCATTCCAAATCTTTATTTTCTGTCATATCTGGCTTTCCTATAGTTCTCTAGATGTTACATTGAATATTTATCCTTTTCATTCAAGAATCTCAAAAACTACCATCTTGGAATGTTTTCAAATTTTGTATGCTGCTAAACATTAGTTTTAGGATTTTTCTAAGCTATGGTATGGGCCTATTTTCAAGCAATCTGCCATCTTCAAGTAAGTTTTGGACAAAGGAAGCAGCAATTTCGAGAAGGAAGAAAGTACTTCAATTTTGCCATGCATAATCAGACAACATTACAGAATTGGCAGTCTCTCCAGAGCTTCAGACAGGAATCTTTGGTAATCCTGTTTGGAATTTCTGGGAGATGAACTTTCTTCACATACACTTTTTTCTATCATTCAGCCATAGCCTTTTTCTTGATACACTGGCAAATATAGGAATCCAAAACGTTTATGGGTTAGTATGAAATCAATTCATAATTATTATAATTATTCATGTGATTTATTAAGCATTCAAATTCTATTCATGATGCTAGTAAAAAAGTATACTTTTCCAAGTTAAATGAATACTTCAACTTGCCAAATATTACATCAAAACAGTTAACATCTTAGACTGCAATACTCGTGAGGGTACATGTTTGTTTCATTTGAGATATGGGCCAACTAGGTATATTTAATTCATATTATTAATAGATTGTTTTCTTGTTATTTGCAATAGGCATGATAAAAACAAAGAGATCTAAGGTGGGTAATTCTGTTTTGCCAGATAAGAACATGAAGAGTTGATACTGGGGAATTGCTAGCTAGGCCAAAGGAGGGTCAAGTGAGGGGCTAGTTTGGAATCATTGTACAGCTGCAAGTGGCATAAGCATGACCCCCTCCAATATCCATGAAGCCTTAACTAGTTGTTCCCAGGGAAAGGGAAGCAGCCTGGTGAGATTCTTGGGACATAGATTTAAACAATAAAGTTATAATGGCCCTGTATGGGGAAGAAAGAAAGGATGATAATACTAAAAACAGGATTTTACTTCACTGATGATCACAGATATTTGGAATGTAGCAATTGCTGTCAAATCTTCTGCATATTTAGAAAAGGATAGCAAGAAAAAAACCTTATTCAAGGTTATTCAAGCAAGCCAAAAGCTTAATAGACTAGGCTAAGCCTAATAAACTCAGAATTAGGCTCTTTCTCAAGAACTCTCTAAATCAAACAAAAGCATCTTCTTAGTTCTTTAAGACATCTGTTTGTTCTTGTCCAACATGATAGTTGGACATCTGTTTGATCCTTGTCCAACATGATTGTTGGACATCTGTTTGATCCTTGTCCAACATGATTGGTCAAGGCTAGCCAAAAGATGACTTGTTGTTGGTGTCATGGCAGAACTGGAATAGGGTACATCCTTCTTTGTGCTCCTTGCCATTGATCTCAGTAATCATCTGGGCCAGCTACAAGTTTTGGATGTGGAGGCACCATTTTGCAGCGGTTCTCATCCTTTCTTTATGACTATTTTCTATAGTTTTTTTATGGGATGAAGACATAGAGTCTACAGACCTTCACTTGTAAAGGTTGAGGCTCTGGTGAATGAGTTTTTGTCTTCTCATATGTTGTCTTAGGGATGCTCATGATGTCTTTTGATCTTTATCCCTTTTCGTATTTTTTATTTTAAGCATCCAGAGTTGTTTGGAGTCAGGCATCCCATAAATTGTATGTATGTATGAATGTAAAATAATATAAATAAATACCAAAAGTGACTCCATAGTATTTCACATACTTTGACAGTGTATGAAATGGATCCTTGATCAAACCCTAATTGTATCAGTATCCAGTTTTCTTAGGTCACTCTGAGAATTTTGATTCAGATTATAGGGAATAGGTAAGGAACATCAAGTAGCTCACAGTTTAGAGTTTTTTTGGGGAGGGGGATGCTGGAGTCAAACAAAAAAATTAATTGATTTATTTCTGAAGCTAATAGAAGTCACGGAATAATATTGTTTTGGCCAGAAAAATAACAATGTTATACTGTTGTAGGACAAACCAGTAGGGATTTAAAGATTGCTAACAACTAATAATTATGAACTAGGGTTATAGTATTTTTTTTCTTTTTAGGACCTCATCTGAAGCAGCACCATCCACGTCACTACAAATCACCCCCTGAAAAATACTAAATTGCCATAAATTATTAATCAGCTGGAAAACAATGCGAAGAAGTTCTTGAAAGAAGACCAGAAAAATGCACCTTTATTGAGTTATGGAATGAGCTTTTGTTTTAATAAATGTTTGCCAAGTATGAGTTGTGTATAAATCTGTATGAAATGGATTGAAGAAAGCATGTTTGTACTAATTTTAGGATACAGTACAGTATAGGATGCAAAGATCAGCTGTATTCATATTATCAGAGCATTTAACATCTATTCTCTCTCTCTCTCTCTCTCCCTCCCTCCCTCCCTCCCTCTCTTTCTCTCTCTCTCTCTCTCTCACACACACACACCAATTTACCTGTTACTGTTGCATATGCTACACGACACCCTGCTTTATCACTTCCCATTAATATCTTTACATGCTTTTTAAACAGATCAGTCCATCCAAGTTATCTGTGGCTGCTACAGGCATAACAGCATAACAACAATCCCTGTCCATTTCATGATATATGATATACATGACCTAATAATATCTGTTTAGTAGCTGAGTAGAATTTCAATATTCTATCTAATTTGCTTTCAGAAATCCCATTAAATGGAGAAAGATTCCTGTCCATTCGATGAAGAAATATTATCTTGTTTCCATGAAGTAGACACATTAACTTTTGAGGGTTTCATTAAGTGGAGATTGTTTTTCCTGAGTTATGAAGAAAAATGATCAAACTGTTGTTTTTTCCAGAAGTTTTTCAGACTGGAACTGAAACCAGATGGAATACTTAAAGCAGCACTACAATACTAATTGAAATGTAAATAACCTCTGTCTTATAGCTGGATGCTACTAGTATCACCCAATATATTATGAAATGAATGAATTTAAAGAGGAGGGGTTAAGGTTAAGGTCTTTGAACTAGACTTTTACTTTAGAAGAAGTTTGTCATGTAAGATCTAGGGCCTTTTTACACCTGGTGCTGCAAGTTGTTCCATGACAGTTCTAAAACAGTTTTCCAGCATTTCTTCTGGACAATTTCTCTCCCTTTACCACTTCCCATTCTTATTACCAGAAATTGCCTCATGCTAATTCCTGGGAGTCTCCCTTCTACCATAATCTGTTGCCACCATCCTGGTATCTCACAGTCACATTAAGAAGTAGCTTTCTTGGTTTATGCAAATAATGGCCTATTAGAGGGCTGGGGTGGTAGAGGAAATGAATGTAGGTTTTTGTACACTCCCACAAGGTAACAAAAAGGAACTCTAGCCTGGCAACATTTAAGTTCTATAGAAGAAGCAATTGATACTGCAAAGGTATGTCAGAAAGGAAGAGAAACCAGACATTTTATAGTTACCCTTTTCAGAACTTGACCACCAATAAAGATGCATCCAACAATATAGACACTGTATATTCCACCCAGAAGGAGCTTGTTTTTCATTTCACTATAGGAATATCTTTGGCAAATAGAAGGATGCTTATCTAATTACTCTGAAAAACTGAATCCTCATATAAGGAGAAGATTGGTGTTGACCAAGTTCATGAAGTCAAAGTTATTTTATTAAATAATAAAATATTGACGGCATCAATTGAATTAAACTAAATCTAAAAATTTCCTGCACCTCTAAATAAAACGTTATTGAATTATACAATGATGTATAGGAAACATCATTGACACACTTTATTAACTAAATAGTAACCATATGTTTTAACAATACAGTTTTAGATTACATTTCAGATTTAATTTTCTTTCATCTTGTTTATTAGAAAAAAAATAGCATCCTGTATTCTTACAGGGACATTATCTCTCCATTACATGCTTTAATGTATATCAAGTGAAGGGAAAAACAATGCTGTCCATAACCAGTGCAGTAAAAAATTAAAAGGTTGCGACACTTTTTTGCATACATGTTTAATCAATAACAAGATACATTATTTTTTAATTTTCATAAATAAGATTAAAATATCCCTCTTAAAAGAAAAAAGAGGCCAAATAAATGTTTTTGAAGAGCATATAGGAAAACAATATCTTTGAATTATTTCAGAAAATGTATCGTACTTGTGAGCATATGTTTGACAGCTTGTATATGGAGATGATTAAGAGAAGATTTGCACATATTCATTGCTTGCTACATCTATAAAGACTTGCATGCATAAAATATGCTTAAGAGTCTATATATAATAATGGCTGGTTTTCATTCAGATAATGGAAAAACACTGAAAAGACATTTCAAAAAAGGTTCAAGTTAGCAAGAGGTAGTCCTTATGTATTCACTTTCAATGTTTTTATTTTTCTAACTTAAAACAAAACAAAAACCCAACAACGATTTTATTAAAACAAAAGTTTTGATCCAAATAAGACCAATTTGATTTTGGGTGTCTACAGTATGTTTTATAAATTAGTCCAGTGTTTTCAATGATTTGACTGTTTAAAAAAACAGAAATTGCCAAATGCTGCCAACACAACACTGTTCGGTGCAATTTGTTTCTTCATTCAGTTGAAAACAATTGTTATATATGTGTGTGGAAAATATATCGAAAAAGCTATTAATCAGTTTCTGTTAATCAGATTTTAAAAACAATTGTATTGAAAACACGAAGATTTATCAAACTATATTAGTGCTCTTTTACGCAGGAGTGGCATTTAATTACAAATTAATCTTCAAAAACTGTAAGAATGGAAGCTAGCAATTTTATTTTATTTCCTCTTATTTTAAAAAAGGGCATATAAAAGCAGTTGTGATGATAACTTATTTATTTTAGATGGCATTACTTTTATGTTATTTGTCTAAGTATTCTTAAATCTTTGATTAATACCTGTAGACATATAA
The DNA here is from genome assembly GCF_964273705.1 of Natrix helvetica. Lineage (NCBI taxonomy): Eukaryota > Metazoa > Chordata > Lepidosauria > Squamata > Natricidae > Natrix > Natrix helvetica. The sequence continues at coordinate 44,053,252 of NC_138549.1, read as the reverse complement.
CTATAAATGTCATATAAGTTGTACATTGTACTACAGAAATATGCTTTTAATGGTTTTTAATGGTTGCATGTTTTTTTAAGACTTCAAACTTCATTTTTAAAAAAAAGGAAATTAATGCCTCCAGATGTTGTTGGATCTATAGGTTTTGCATGCCAAAAATCATAATTCAGTTAGAGGCATGAATTGTATGACTGTTTACCTCTATTGAATATAATGGTAAGGTACAATTTAAAAAATAATTAATAGATTATCCATATGTAAAAATACTCCTCCCTTTTATGTAATTATATTGTAGCATAAAGAAAACAGAGCCACATATTTGCTAACTCAGCTGACTGTAGAAATTACATTTTTATAACAGTCATTTAAAAGTCAGTATTTATTTATCTATGTAATACAAAAGAATTAATTGTGCGTCATGTTATTTCGAGGCAGTGTTTCTTGTAAAACATTTTGTAAAATTGTAAATACTCTGGTCGGTTGATCTTCATATTTAGATTTTGTATATAAGTTTAATTAATAAACTATCATATAAGTATATAGACTCATAATTATCATCACTGTTGGGATTGCTTTCTATAATAATTTTCTTTTGCACAAAGTAACTTAGTCCTTGATAGATTTGCTGACATTTAGTCAGGATTTTCAAACCATAATAAATACATTTATACATTAGCCCAAATCAAATATATACATAGAATAATACATCAATGTTTTTCCTACCTGACAGCTTGCTGACTGGGAAATTTCAGGACTTGGAACATCTTAAAATTGCCAAGTTTGTAAAACATTGATGAACTAGTGGTTCCAGTTGACTCCAAAACCTATCAGGAAAAATAGCTATGCATGCCAAACCTCAGTCAGGTGTATGAATCAGAAGGAAAGTGGAGAAATTTTGGCTTTCTTTCTTGGTTTCTAAAGAGTTACTGGAAAATGGCAGTAGTATTGTCTATCTACAGCAGGACTACATATGGAAACTTAAACTGATGGATCAGTTAGGAAATTTTTAACCTGAACCCCCAAAATTGGCACTACTATCTGTTTTTATAGTTTAGCATTGCTGTTCCTTGGATGTAACCTACAGCTCACAGCAAATTACTTATGTTTGTAAACGTAGTATACTTGTACAAGTCTTACAAGAAAAAGCTTCAAACCCTTTGTATTCTCTTTGTGCTTTGAACATTTATTGTGCCTAAGAATTGTATTTGGTGCTGATGTGGGGAAAAACCAAAACACTCATTAAAGTTTTTCCCATGCTATTCAAGGCAACTGGGACTGTTTTGTTTTTGTTTTGTTAATGGAATATTGTGATGAGTAAATGTAATAAATGTGACTCTTTAGAAAAATTGTTTGAATAAATATATAGTTTGTAGGAATTTTATACACTTGCCTGTTGAGCAGACTTCCAGTACCCTGTTCTGAAGCTTCCAGAGTAGCTTATTAATGATTTTTTTTTTGAGTAAAAGAACATACAGTAAATGGTCTACAGATTTGCCTAAAGAGCACCTTGCCTGTCTCAATGAGCTTTCATATTGATCGTGCTAAAGACGTTTTATGGATTCCAGTGAACCTTGTTTCATAAATGGCAAGAGTAATGCCTAATAAAGATTTCTCAATTGGTACTGTAAGGCAATGGTATATTCTTCAACACACTTTGGAATGTGTACAAATGACTCAGCGAATATATCAATGTGTCATTAAAATGATGAGTTACTTCTGTCTGATCCTTTACATGCAGATCAGATTTATTTGTATAGATTCAGCAGGCTATCATAAAACAAGTTATCTGCATCTATATTCACATATGTGTAAATTAACTTTAGTGTTTATCTCAGATCTAGGTTATATGCATAAAACAAAGCAAAAATTCTGGTGATGTGCCAGTGCCAAGGCTTAGTTCTAACTTGTTTATCACCTTATGTCAACTCTAAAACCTTCTGACCTCTTGGAAGCACTACTGGAGATTTCGCCGAGCTTGTTATTCTTGCAATTTTATGAACACCTGCATTCTGAATTGCTCTTCAAAGTCATATAAATAATTTTTTTAAAAAAGAGACAACTTCCTTGTTGCGTAATCAGATTAAAGTTATTTAGATATCTCTGCATGGTACATTTCTTATGATTACTCATGGCAATATAACTGTTTAAAAATCACTTGGCAAAACTTTAGAAAGCATTTGTGGTTTTTACTGTCTCTGTATTTCTGTATAGCTTTTGGGGAAAAACTTACAGCAATTACCCAACAGTGCCCAATGTTAGTAAAGTAGTTTGTTAATCTATTTTAGGCCAGGACTTAACATATGTTAAGATGCTGTTAGAATGACTTACTCAAATGTATGCAAAACTGGCAAATGTATGGCCAGTTTTGCATAGAAGTATGAGAGCTATTTTAGATTTTTTTCATTGATAAATTGGCAAATATGATACAGTTACATGCAGTGCTTGGGTTACATGATCTATATTGTAGAATTCATTTTTTTCAGATAAGCAAATGTGAATGAATAGGCAGAGATCTAGAAAAGCTATTTTAGCTCTCTGTGTCTGGTTAACATTCTGTAACACAGAGCTGACATTACTTTTAATCTTTGCTGAATGTTTGTCCCACAGGAACCACAAATGTGCATTCAATTTTTTTGTACTTTTTATTGGCGAGATGTGGGGAGATGGGAATATGTTTCACATGAATAACTTGCATTTTGTTTTCTTACAAAGAAAAAAAAAGAATTTGGAATAATAATTATGCTGAAATCATCCAGAAAATTGAGCAACAGAAAATATACATTGCTGATCTTCAAAGAATGCAGAAGAGGTGAATTGAATTGAATTTGCTTTCCTTGAGAACCTTCTCAATCCTTCAGTTTAAAAACTAATTTCTATCCCTGAAACGACAACATGACATTTTTAAAAATATATATATATCTCCTGGTTATTTGCTACTTTTCTTTATTTTTTGATCAATATTTTTTTGGTACGTAAATGTTGTAAGCATTCTTCATGAACAATTATTTTCTATAATAGCTTAATCTGACAGATAGGCAATTAGAGAGCTACAGAATTTCACAACCAAGTCACCATATTTGTTTTGTATATGCATATGAGTTTATATATACATACACACGTAAACACACATACTATGTATATGAGTTCTAATTGCAAAATTAAACTTCACAAAGAAATAAATGTTTAGTTATAGGATATAACTATAGGATAACTAAACACTCATTTGGCACTAAACAGTCAATCACAAACTCATGTGAAAAATATGCTAAGAAGTCATGGATAATTTAGTTAGACAAATCAAATAATACAGAAGTCAAAACAATGGTCTTTGCATAAGGACCACTGTTTCTTTGCTACTAGAATCCTGTGAAATATAGGTTCAATTAGTATTTGATCTTATTTTAGATCATAGATACAAGTGGCACTTAATAATTTTAAAGAATAGGAAGGCATACTCATATAAACTATGTTTTTTGAAATTGAACTTTGTCCTGTACAGGATCCAGTGGACTGTAAGGAAAATTATTCAGATAATATGTCAGTGATATAGCCAGAGTTAATAAGAACATAGGATTGGATCAGCTATCTTCTGATTGGCTTTGGTGATGGAGATACCATGAAAACCATTAGTTATTATTGCTTTAAGGATATTTTTACTTGCTTCAATTAATGGGTTTTTGACTATCTTTATTTGGACCATTTACATCATTCTTATTCTACAAAAGAAAGCATTAAAAACCATTTATAAAATATAAGCAATCAACAATGTACCTTTTTATCAAATAAAAGTCCCACCAGAAGCAAACTCATGTATAGCATACAATCAATAAATGAGAAGCAACTTCTTTTGAGAGTGAAACACAAATAAAAAGAAGGGTGACATAAGGTCTTCAGAGAGGGAGAAAAACTTCTCGAACACATTGTCACAACATATACTGTATTATGGTCGTGGCAATGGCATATTGTTGAACATAAGGGACAATATGGTTGGCATCCTTCAGTCTCAAAAGACTATGGTATTGTGCTCTGGAAAGAGGTCCTAATGCAGCATCTGGTTGGCTAAAAAGTCCAATTCGTGAGTGTTAGGGTGTGAATTCCGCCCTGAATTAAGGAGGTGTGGATCTTGGCATCTCTTGTAGCATACTTTTGAATAAGCGAAAATAAACCCAAAACAAGATCTAATAAAAATATTTTTAATATAAAAGAAAATAAAAATGCAAAACTTGCTAACTGAATTAACTACATTTTGGCAAAGCTATATGCCTGTCTCCTTCGGCAGGCGAACGGAAGATCAGAAGTTAAAGTTAAGGAAGGAATGTGAAGGAGCATGCGTACTAAATCACTTGCAGATAAGAACTGTGACCTGCGCAGTAAATTTTCAGCGCAGCTAGCAAACCAATTAACGCAGTGACACCCCTTCTTTTGCTAGTTGAGCTGATGTCATCAAATCATCAAATAAGGCACACCTTCTTCTGCAGATACTCATGTTGAGCTGCTGGAAGCGGTTTGTTGAGCATGTCAGCAATTTGATCGTGTGTAGATACATATTGCTATTTAACAAAACCTTGCTTAACTAATTGCTTTGTGTTTTGATAACAAATGTCAATGTGTCTGGACCTAGAACCTGTGAAATGTGACTCAGAAATATAAACCACCGATTCATTATCTTCCATCATGGTGATTGGTCGAATTGGACATGTCCAGATATCTGCGATCAAAGCATCAAACCATGTTAGAGAATTACATGCATCCGAAACACAAGCATATTCAGCTTCAGTAGATGAACACGAAACAAAATTCTGTTTTCTCACTTGCCAGTAGCAAGGATATCCATTCAGGAACATCATGTAACTTGAAGTACTTTTGCGTGATTTCTTATCACTTGCCCAATCAGAATCTGCATAACAACATAATTCTGCATAATCAGTATGTGTTGGTTCTAGCAATAACTTCATGTGTTTAGTGTGTTTCAGGTATTTCAATAATTTCTTAACGCATGTCCAATGAAATTGTTTTGCCTTACCTACGTGTCGTGATAAGAGATTAACACTAAGTGCAATGTCAGGTCTGGTCCAACTACTAATGTATAACAGTGACCCAATGACTGAACAATATAGTGTTTGATCTTCGAACTCAGGACTTGGTTCATGTGTTAAGTTGTGAAAATCTGTTTGCATGGGTGTCTTTGTTATGTTAGCATCTTTCATGTTGCAATGATGCAGAAGGTGGTCAATTTTATCCTCTTGTGAAAGATTAAACCCTTTCTGTGTTTTGTCAATCTGAACACCTAAATAAGTGCTAATATGACCTAAAGATTTCAATGTGAAGTATCTCTGCAAACTTTTAGCAAAAATCTTACTCATTTTCTTATTTGGACCAATATAAACAATATCATCAACATAAACAAGAATTATTTCATATGTATTGTTAGATCTTTTTGTGAACACACATTCATCAGTTTCGGACTTAATAAAATTAATAAAAAGGCTAGTAAAATTGGGGAATTTTAACCTGTCTTCCTTCAATGAGAGACATGGAGTGGCAAGGATGCTCATAATTACCCTGACAAACATGGATTTGTTCCTATTACAGGTAGTCCTCAACTTATGACCACAATTGAGCCCAAAATTTATGTTGCAAAGTGAGACAGTTAAGTGAATTTTGCCTCATTTTAAGATCTTTCTTGCCATAATTGCTAAGTGAATCACTGCATTTGTGAAGTTAGTAACATGGTTGTTAAGTGAACTTGGCTTCCCCATTGATTTTGATTGTCAAAAAGTCACAAAAGGTGATCATATAACCCCGAAACACTGCAACTGTCACAAATATGAATCAGTTGCCAAGCATCAGAATTTTGATAATGTGACTGTGGGAAGCTGCAACAGTCATAAGTGTGGAAAATGGTCATAAGTCACTGTTTTCAATGTCATTGCAACTTTGAACAGTCACTAAATGAACTGTTGTAAGTCAAGGAGTATACCAGATGACACCAAGCTGGCAGGAATAGCCAACACTCCAGAAGATAGGCTTAAGATATAGAAGGATCTTGACAAACTTGAACATTGGGTGCTATCTAACAAAATGAAATTCAATGGTGAAAAAAGGTAAGGTTCTACATTTAGGCAAGAAAAACAAAATGGACAGGTACAATATATGTGGTACCTTGCTCAATAGTAGAGCAATGTGAGAGGGATCTTGGAGTCCTAGTGGACAACCATTTAAATATGAGTCAGCAGTGTGCAGCAGCTGCCATAAAAGCCAATAGTTCTAAGCTGCATAAACAGAGGGATGGAATCAAGATCAAGTGAAGTGCTAATACTACTTTATAATGCCTTGGTAAGGCCACACTTGGAGTACTGCATCTAGTTTTGGTCACCAGGATGTAAAAAAGATGTGGAGACTCTAGAAAGAGTGCAGAGAAGAGCAACAAAGATGATTAGGAGACTGAAGGCTAAAACATATGAAGAACGGTTCCAGGAACTGGGTATGTATAGTTGGATGAAAAGAAGGACTAAGGGTGACAAGATAGCAGTGTTCCAATATCTCAGGGGCTGCCACAAAGAAGAGGGAGTCAAGCTATTCTCCAAAGCACCTGAGGGCAGGACAAGAAGCAATGGGTGGAAACTAATCAAGGAGAGAAGCAACCAAGAACTAAGGAGACATTTCCTGACAGTTAGAACAATTAATCAGTGGAACAACTTGCCTCCAGAAGTTGTGAATGCTCAAAAAATGGAATTATTTAAGAAGATATTGGATAACCATTTGTGTGAAGTGCCGTAGGGTTTCCTGCCTAGCCAGGGGGTTGAATTGGAAGACCACCAAGGTCCTTTCCAACTCTGTTGTTCTACCTGTTCTGATTCCTCGACGCACAGAAGAAGTCACACATTAAATCTGGTTTTGTCTTGGTGTGATCAGAGAGTAGAGTACATTGATTTCTGCCCCTTGTCATGACAGAATTTTGGTTACTGCAGAGATTTACAGTGTGACACACACACATACACACCTTGGGTTTTCACAGAATTCTTGGGTTGTTTTCTGAGGAATTGAGAGGCTGTTTGGCTAGGGTTCAGATCATCCAGTGGAATAAGGTTCATCCAGGGCAGCAGATCCTCTGCAGCTCCCTGGTTCATTGATTAGCTCAGAGTTTCAATAGTGAAGTAATAGTGGAGATGCCTAGAATGCTGCTGGAGGAAGATCAAGTCTGACTGAACACTGATAGCTCAGATTTGAGCCTACACACTGGCATTTTGAGTATTGGCAAATATTCCGGCAAAAGGGTATTCTGTCACACTTAGTCAGTCTGCTGAATGCTTCCCTTCAACTACCTTTTTAATGTGCCTTCACTCTTTTCAGAAGGGTGCTTGCTAAAATAGTTTGAAAGGCCACCGTGAAGCCTTTTCATGGCATTGCCAGAGGAAAAAACCTTCAGTTGGACAGTTCTTCTGGAAAGGAATGGAATGGAGCCTTGCCTGTGAAGTGATTTTAGGATCATTCTGAGTTTATAATTCTTAAATAAATAGATAAAGTCAGTTCTGCATTTCTCAATTGGACCCCTGACCCTCATATTGGTTAAGGCTTCTCCTGAGGTGTCAGGAGATTAGATTGGAGCAATAACCAATGGTTTATCAATTGAAGGAGGATTTGCATCTTCTCTGGTTGAGATTTTGGCATGGGAACATAAGCATGGTATTCATTAAAGCAACTTAGCCTGCAGTTAAGCCTGAAACAATACATAGCTCCCTTAAGAGTTTGGTTCAGTACTTTAGTTTTGCAATTTTGCTAGTACTTTAATGACCAGCAGAGATTTTTAAATTAGATGGATGTGTATAAGTAGTTACAACTATTTGTTTAATGACAGTTCAAAATTACAACAGACTCAAGAAAAGTGACTTACAACTTCAACTTGTAGTTATGATCATCACAACAGTCTTGCAAGCATGACTAGAATTTAGGTACCTGGAAACCAGCTTGTATTTATGATTGGTTGCAGCATCCTGTTACCATGTGATCCTAATTTCTTGCCATTGGACAAATGGCAAGAAACGCCTATTGGGAAAGCTTGATTCATTTAACAACAATTTGATTTGCTTAATCATCATAGTGATTCACCTAATGACCACTATAAAAATTGTAAAATCAGGTCCAGCTCAACTTATGAAACTTGGTCATGTCATGTCACCTTATTTCCTTCCTTTGCCAGTTGAAAAGCTACATCTTGTACTTGTCTATTCTACTGCCTTATAGCCTCAGTCCTCAAAGACAACTCAAGATAGAAGAAAGTATCAGAATTTCCGCAATAGACTGAATTAGCTGCATGGAAATTCATTCAGAACTGGACACAACCAATCTCTTCATAAGATTGCTTCATAAAGTTCTAATAGCATGGAGACTTTGTCCTCTGTAAGCAACAGTGACACCGTAAGCTAAATAAAACCACTCAGAACTTCCTATGGGAAGAGTCACATGAATAACATGGTTTGTTTTCCAACTAAGTCTTCAAGCAGAACTGATACCATAATAACGAGCCACACAAATTTGCTCCACTTGCTCTTTTTAAAGTCCACATAAACTTACTGACTATGAATATTTTAGAATATATCCAGCTGTGTCAACATAAAGCAAAATGGATTTCTTTAACTAGCCTTCATGACCATCATCAGGTGAATGCCAGAACCCTACAGCTTGAGATGGTGAATGAGCTCTAACACTAACTAAAAATCATGTAAGTGAGGAAAGAAAACTCTTCAAATGTAGGTTCAATTAATATATAATAATTAAAAATGCTGTTCTTTTTGTTCACTTTTTGAAACTCTAGAAATATATCTTTTTAAATGTCATATGTGTGTATTTTTAGAATAGCTTCCTCTTGTGTTACAATTTTGGTACTTTGGTCTGGAAAGATCCAATAATAAAGGACTACAACTGTAAGGAAAACTTTAAAGATTTCATTTATACAAAGTTATGGTATTAGCGTAATCCAAATCTTGACAGTTTCACCTCATTCCAGATTCTTTTCTCCAGCTACTTGATTCACACAATTTGTTTTCTCATTAGTTCAGCATACTTGGTCATGCTGATATCTTGAAAAAATCATACTACAGTTTTTTTTATTAAGCTGTATGTTCAATATATTGCGTAATTCAACTCCTATAATACACAAGAACTAAAAAAGCACATAGAGTACATAGTATAAGTAGACTTGATGCCAAGTCACAAATCTGCAGCACATTATTAAGTGTATTTATTTTTCAGTTAGAATACACAGAAACTGAGAGTCTTGTAGTCCTTAGGGAAATAGGCAAATTCAACCCCTTACGCAAAGCTAGACATTAAAAAAAATCTAAGATTTCCAGCATTAATCAAGGCTGACTGAAGATATCTCTGTGAATATGAAAGGATGATGACCACTATAAAGAACAAAAGTCTGGTGAATAGATTGGTCTTTTGCATCTCTCCAGAAAAGGAAAGAATTGAAGATCTCCCATGAGTGCTCTAACTTCTTTAGTTGGCATTAGCCTTCATGCACATTAAGCTCTTCCCAAGAATCTAGGGAGCTGTAATATGCTGGTCTATAATATGTGCAGATCCAAGCAGTGCGACTTTTTGTAATTGACGGACAGAAATTTTATCAGTGTGTATATTTTCAAAGTGCCATCCAAGATTTTTTCGGTATAGCACCCAGTGTGCCAAAAACCACTGGGACCATCATACCATAATCTTTCAATTTCGATTTTCAAATCTTGATACTTTGTAATCTTTTACAATTCTTTATTTTCTATTTTACTATTTTCTGGTATTGCCACATTAATTATCCACACATTCTTGTTTCCAATCATAGTTACTGTAAATCTGATGTGTTATGAGCCAAGACTTTCATAAATACCATATTTTAGCCTGCTTATTCTCAACTACTTTTTCAACTCTATGTTGCCACCAACTTTTCGTTAGGGCACATAATTTTTTTACAGATATTACAGTGAATTATTTTGGTAACTATATTATGTCATCTATAATCAAGTTGTGTTATCTTCTTGCACTAACTTCATATACAATCTAGTATTTCTTTTGCCTCTTTGCAAAATGTGCACTTTGAGTAATTTGATGATTTTTCACTTCTGGCCTTGATTGTATTAATTTGAATAATTTCTCACATTTAGTTTTCCAACTAACTGAATGGAAATCTCAACTGTTATGTGCCTATAATATCTATATTTTTCAACAAATTTTCAGGCCTAGTTTAAACGTCTTTTTAAGATGTGTCAAAATTATGATTGAAAGAAATAAAATCTTTCATAAAGTTAAAAGTAATCAGATAAATGGCTAACCAAGAGACATATTGTGCATGTTTACCTGGCCATTTGCTTTTTGGAAGGAGGGAAAGCTTTCACCTGAAAAAATGAATGAGTCCTAGCTTACTATGTCAGTCTGTTTTCTGGAGAAATTTGCAGGATTAGCCAGGATTGGATATTATGATGTCCAATTGCCTCGAGACAAAGTTAAAACTGAAGCCACGCCTCTGTGCTCCTTGCTTCTGGTTCCCAGTTTCAACTCTGTCTGGCCGAAGAAAGACGAGTTGCTTTTGGTGCAAGTGATTCCCAAACTCAATCCAGTGCCATCCTGCAAATTTCTTCTCCCTGCCTTCCTCCTTTTGCCTCTATCTGCTTCCCGGCAACTTTCCCTTGGTGTGGCTCCTTCCCGGCCACCAGTAAGGGTTTTACAAGTTGTTTGTTGGAGCTATTAGAGGCGGGACACCATTCCGGTGGCCATTTTGGGCCTTGTATTCTGGCGGGCCGCATGGGCTGAGGCAGAGGCTGCTACGGAGCCTCGATCTCATCCCTGCCATCCTGGGGGGGGGCATCCTTTCTACAGCGGTGGCTGTGGCAAGGCCCTGCAGGCCCAGAGAGAGGCCAGGAGGTCTGGAGTGGCGCGGTGTGTGGTGCTGCCAGCAGCCGTGTGTCTTGAAAAGGGGCCGGAAAGGCCTACCGGTGGCTGAAATCATCGCACGGAGGCCATGAGTGTCTGAGGGAAGCTGTTTTTTGCTAATGGTCGGGTGGACGGAGCCTGGAGGAGTCCCGACCTGGTACCATGGCAGATGGAGAGGAGAGGCCTGATTCCCCCCCATTGTCTCCTGGGGAGGGACCATCCAGTGGGGCCTGAGAAAGGCCCATGGCCTCTGCAAGGCTGCAAAAGACCATGGTTGCTGGGAAGCCTTCCAAGGCCTTACAGAGGGATGGAGAAAGGAGGCACAAGGCCCTAGAAAAGCAGGTGTCCAGGGCTGAACAGAAGGGTAGGCCTAGTTGTCCCCTGAGGTCCAGATCACCTATCAGATCAAGGTCTAGGTCCCCTTCCAGGGGGGATTCCTCATTATATGTCAGAGAATATGCAGGGGATATTTCTCCTCCCCCCCTTTCCATGGCAGAACAGGGCCCCTATCTGAGGGATCCTTTTCAATCCAGGAGGGTCAGGGGGGATAGTCCCATTAGGCCATCCTTGGCTCCACAGCCCGATGACTGTGAACAGGTTGGGGAGGAGGAGGATTCCTTCATTAGGGACATGGAAGAGCATCCTACAAGCATTCAGATGTTTATTTCCTCTGCAATCTCACATGGAATTGCTACTGGTTTAAAGAAAGGGACTGCAAGTCCTGCAATTGTGGAAAAGGTCACTGGGAGGGAAGCAATGCTCAGGCCAGGCCTAGACCCTCCCCTGCAGAAGTGCAACAGCCAATTTCACCTTCTCTAGCCAGCGAAAGTTCCATGGTTGGTGATCAGGTCCAGAGAGAAATAAATATGTCCAATTATGAGGATCCCTCAAAGCCTGAAACACCAGCATTCTCAGGATTGTTTTCCCCGGATTTTTTCAAATCTCTGCTACACAAGGCGAGGGCCACAGCGCAACTGGGTGAGACAGAGAGCACCAAGGAAGGTGCCAAGGAAGGTGGCCCAGAAAAGAAACCAGAGGGCCTGGTTTACTCAGAACCTCCTCCAGCGAAGGAGGAAATCCCTGCCCCTAAGCTTCTTGGAAGTTGTTAAGAAACAGTGGGAAAAGCCAGGGACATTTCCTAACCCCAGTAGCAGTGATAGGAGAGTCTTTAACATAGAGCCTAGTTTTTCCTGAGGCTTTGCAGGTGCCCACAGTTGACCCTCCAGTGGTGGCCTTGGCTTCTACGTTTACAGTGGTGTCCGGCGATGTGGCTGATTACTTGAAAACTGATGACAAGAAGGCAGAGCAGACTCTTCGCAAAACGTTCCAGTCTTCCACGTGGGCAATCAAGGCAGCTGCCTCAGCATCATTTTTCAGCCGCACAGCTATCCTTTGGCTCCAGCAGATGCAGGAATGGATTCCGCCGGAGGAGGAGCGTACTCATCAGAATCTAAACAAGCTGGTTGCAGTTGCACAGTTCTCTGCTGATACCACTCTGCATGCCATGAAGTATACCTCCCGGGCGTTGGCCTCCTCGGTAACCTCCCAATGTCTCCTGTGGCTGTGGGGTGGCAAGCTGAGAACAAAGCGAAGTGGCATCTGGCCTCATCACTTTATGCGGGGGGCTCCCTTCTCAGTGCCCCATTGGACTCGATCCTCATTGAGGACAAGAATAGGAAGAGGGTCATGGCCACGCCCATGAAGAAGTTGGAGCAGAAGCCTGCACTCTATTTTCAGAAGCAGCCCTATCGTCAGTCAGATCAGGAAGTTCAACAAAGCAGGTATTTTTCAAGATCAGATAGGGAGTCGGATAGACATTACCCGAGGGATAGGCCTAGGTTCCAATCCCAGGGGAAGAGGCCCTTTCGGGGAGGGAGGTGGCCATCCCTACTGCCGGGGCAGATAGGTCAATAGCGACCCCACCCATAGGTGGCAGACTGATCTTGTTTGCCAACACCTGGGCTGAGCTTACCACAGATGCCTGGGTTCTGAACACCATCAGATTTGGCCTGCGCCTGGAGTTCTTCTCCATTCCCCCAAACCACTTTCGGACGTTTTCAGTGACCAAGAGTAGGGATAAACACTTTCTCATGAGACAGGCGATCCAACACCTCTTAGATATTAGGGTGGTGGAACTGGTTCCACCGGATCAAGTAGGGTCAGGATTCTATTCTAACCTCTTTGTCATTCCAAAAAGTTCAGGGGGGGTGGAGGGTGATAATAGATCTAAAACTTCTAAATTTTCACTTGGTCTATAGGAGATTCAAGATGGCATCCCTTAAATCCATCTTGACGGGAATCAGGCGTAATGAATTCATCGCCTCCATCGATCTGATGGAGGCTTATCTCCATATCCCCATCTTCCCTGGCCATCGTAAATACCTCAGGTTCTCCTATTTAGGTAGGCGTTATCAGTACAGGGCCCTACCGTTTGGACTGGCATCCGTACCTCGGACCTTCACTAAGGTCCTGGCTGCAGTGGCAGCTTCCCTCCGAGAGCGCTCCATCAGGATCCAATGTTATCTTGATGACATCTTGGTCCAGGCGGCGTCATTTGAGAGTGCGAGGAAGGACATTTCGTTAGTAGTGTCTCCGCTCCAACAGTTAGGGTTTTCAGTGAATTTGGATAAGAGTTCCCTGGTCCCCAGCACCAGGATTCTTCACCTAGGGACTATCATAGATTCCAGGTTGGGGAAGGTGTTCCTGTCCCACGACCGTAACGTTATTTTGTTAGCTTTAGTTAGACAAGTTAGACGTCAGTGTTTTGTTCCTGTAGTGGTGCTCTCCAGCTTGCTGGGGAAATTCATTTCTTGCATAGACATGGTGCCTTGGGCTCGTCTGCATGCGAGGCCGCTTCAATGGTGTCTCCTGCCGCATCAGAGGTCCAAATCCAGCAATTCCGAGGCAAAGATTCCAATGATGCCGCAGGTGCAGCTGTCATTGAGGTGGTGGCTCTCCCCAGTGCTACACAAGGGCTGCGAGTTCAGGGAGCTGGAGCACCTCATCCTGACAACAGACACCAGCTTGTATGGGTGGGGAACTCTTTTGGAGTCCCAGATGGCACAGGGCTGTTGGACCTGGTTGGACCTCCAACACAATATCAGCTGGAGTTGCGAGTGATTCACTTGGCACTGCGGCACTTCAAGGACCATGTTTGAGACCAGAACATCTTGGTGCTAACCAACAACATGGCGGCGAAGGCCCACATCAACCGGCAAGGCGGCACACACTCCAGGGTTCTATGAACTGAGGCGATGGCACTCGGTGCCTGGGCAGAGAGGCATCTTCGATCACTCAGGGCGGAGCACATCAAGGGAGTGAACAATGATCAAGATGACTGCCTCAGTTGGGCCATGGTTGACCACAGAGAGTGGAGTCTTCTCCCAGAACTGTTCCAGATCATCTGCTCCAGATTTGGCCATCCGGAGGTGGACCTGTTTGTCACACCCCAGAACGCTCAGTTGGAATGGTTTTTCTCTCGGTTCCCGACTTGGGAGACAGAAGGGGTTGATGCTCTTCGGACTTCGTGGCCGGAGGGCCTGCTCTATGCTTTCCCTCCCCTTCCCCTTCTCCCTGGGGTAGTTCGGAAGGTGATCTCAGAGAGGGCAGAGCTCATCTTAGTGGCGTCTTACTGGCCATGCCGGGCGTGGTTTGTGAACCTCATTTGCCTGTCGGTGTCACATCCGTGGGATCCAGGGAGAGATGTAGACCTCAGGCAGGGGAACCTGGTGCATCCCGAGCCACACTGGCTTCAACTAGCCATGTGGAGATTGAGCAGCTAAGAACATGAAAGCTAAAACATTTCTGAATACCAGATAAAATATTTTGGAAGCAAATGGCATTAAAAGCTCTTGTATTTATTTATTTAATGTAACAAGGGGAATAGTGAGGGGCCATGCATTTCTCTTCATCTGTTTGGAATTGAATGCCTGCCAGATAAGGTGTTAGTAGGTCAGATTTCAGTAGAGGAAAGAAAAGATATTTCTAAGAGGGAAAATCAAAAGATTCACAGCAAGTTCAAATGTTCTAGTTGAAAACTACATTCAAGTTAAAGTTACAAAAGAGCAATATAACAGAGGAACATATGTAGTGATTTACTTTTAACGATATCTTTCCATTATCAGAGGCAAATATATAATGGTCTTCAAAGGATATGAAATGTAATCATCAGCATACTAGTGATACCACTATATATTTATATGCATATGAGAGAAGAAATCAGACCTTTGGCCCTCTTTATGTAGCATCCGCAAGATGGTCTTGTATTCTAAGACCCAGGTCTTTGCATAAATATTCAAGTTGGATAATTTGAGCTGGCCATTTGTGCCTCAAGTGAGAATTCTGGCTTGGCTTGTTCAATGATCCATTCAATGAACCATTTGTTCGTTTTTTGGCTGTCTATGTTATTCTCAGGAGTCTAACACTAAAGTTCAAAAGTGGCAGTACTCTTTTTATCTGGGTCCCTCAAAATACAACTTCGGCTTTCATAAAGTGTCACAGAGAATACCATAGCTCGTGATATTCTGATCTTTTAAAGAGTAGATTAATCATACCATCCAAATATCTTTTCTAAGGAACTTCATAGCTACTCTACCAAGTGCTAATTTTACTAGTATTTATTTACTGCTTGTTCCTTTAGTGTTCATGGTTCATCATAAAAGGTAGAAACTATCTAGCCTGTCAGCATTTTCACTGTCAATTCTAAGATTGGTTATTGTACCTGTTGTCATTAATTTGGTTTTCTTTGTGTTTAACTTTAGTCCCATTTTTTAACTTTGACTTTTACTAGTAAAGTTGCAGATGTTTGGCTATCACATTCGTGTCACCAGCACAGTAGAATTTTAAACCACCCTTATCTTTTGACAAACTATTGTCTCTTAATATACATTCAGCATATATTAAGTAAATAAGGGGAGAATATATTTCTCAGGAAAATCATGACAATGGCAGCAAAATCTGATAGAGAGATGATGATCCAAATAAATAGTATGTCAGTGAATATGAATGTTATACAAGTTTATGCTCCCATGGTTGATGAGGAGGATTTAAAGAAGTTTTATGAAGATATAAACTGAAAACCCTAAAAAGTAATGATATCACAATACTAATGGGGAACTTCAATGCAAAAGTGGGAAAAGGAAGTAATATTCCTGTAGTTGGAAACTTTGGGTTAGGAACCAGAAATAGTGGAGGTGACAGGTTTGTAGATTTCTGCAAAGAACATAGGCAATGTGTGATGAATAGTTTCTTCAAGCTGTCAAAAAGACACCTCTACACTTGGAGATAACTGGCAGATACGTGAAATAATATGGTAAGGAACCAAATTGACTATTTTAAATAAACAAAATATTTAGAAACTCAGTAAAACCAGTAAAGATATATCCAGGTGCAAATGTACAATCCAATCATAATCTACTACTTGCGGAAGTCCAGCTAAAACTAGAAAGGATGAAAAACCTGAATCCTCCTAAAACAAGAATTGACAGGGACTTCATTATTAAACATGGCAATAAGATAAAAGAAGAACTAGAAATTCATTTAAGAGAAAGCAACAACTTGAATAATAAAGATATAGAAGTGAATTGGAATAAATTTAAAAATGCAATAGTAGAGATAACACACTACAAACAGAGGGGTGCCACAAAAAACAATAGTGGATGATGGATGAAATTCTTCATCTTATGGATGAAAGAACCTCTTATAAAAATAAAAATAAAGAAAATACAATGAATTGCAGAAAACAATTAGAAGAAAAATTCAACTGGCAAAAGAAAAGTGGTTTGCAAAGAGATACAAAGAAATAGAAGAGACAGAACATATCCATGGTAATTTCAACTTACACAAAAAGTGAAAGAAGCAGCGGGCCTCTACAAAAAGAAAACCAACAACTTAGTTGACAAGGAGGGGTAAATTATCTTAGATGAGGATGAAAAACTAATAAGATGCAAAGAATATATTGAAGAACTTTTTGAGGACATTAGGGATGATATTGATATGGGAAGCATAACAACTGGATCAAACATCATTATGGAGGAGGTTGAATATGCAATAAAAATAGTGAAAACAAGAAAAGTCACAGGCCCTGATGATACATCAGTAGAAATTTTAAAATTGTTGGAAAACAATGGGAAGAAATTTTTACTGCAGCTCTTCAATTGAATATATGAAACAGGGAAAATACTAAATGATTGGCTAAAGTCAACTGTTGTGACAATTCCCCCAAAAAATAAATGCAAAGAAATGTACTGAGTACAGAACAATAAGCTTAATGAGTCTTGCTCTAAAAATATTCCTGAAAATAATTCACACAAGAATATACAAAAAAATTGAAGAGCACCTAAGTAACACACAGTTTGGTTTCAGAAACAATATTGATACATGAGATGCTCTATTCAGCATTCATGTTCTTGCACGGCATTGTCAATTACAGTATTTACATGTGTTTCATTGATTTTGAAAAAGCATTTGATAAAATAAGAAACAACAAACTATTCCAAATCCTGAAACAAATGGGACTAGATGACAAAGACATCCGAATTATAAAAAAGCTATATTGGCATCAGGTAGCAAATGTGAGACCAGGCTGAAAATACTTAGATGATACAGAAATCGAAGGGGGTGTGACAGGGCTGTATTCTGTCTCCACTGAGTTTAATATCTACTCTGAATCAATTTTCAATGAAGCACTAGAAAACATCGATGCTGGCCTAAAAGTAAACGGTGGTCAGATCAACAATTTAAGGTATGCTGATGATACAGTTATGCTTGCCAGTAATCATGAAAACCTTCAGTTCCTCATCAACAGTCATAGAAATATCTGAAAAATATGGCTTGAAGCTTAAAACCTCAAAAACCAAGATCATGATCATCAGCAAACAACCCATTAATTTACCACCGATAACTTCAGAAGAAATGCCACTAGAAAAAGTTGAAGGATCACATACCTGGGTTCTAATTTACATGAAAGCTGGAACATGACCACTGAAGTAAAAAATCTTGAACAGCATTCTTCAAAATAAAAAGGTCTTCTAAGTCACAACATAAGCCTAAGACTGAAAATGAGGCTTCTTGCTACATCTTTTCTATCCTGCTCTACGGAGTAGAGATTTGGTCTCTGACAGAAAGCCTTGAAGAGACTAGAAGCATTTGAAATGTGGATTTACAGGTGACTGTTACGTATAAATTGGGTGAACAAAATCAGAAATGAGGAGGTGAAAAGCCGCCTGGGAAAGCCAAGGGAAATCATCAAAACCATAAAAAAGTGAAAGTTAGAATATTTGGAACATGTGATGCAACACCCAGAAAAGTATGGCATACTTCACTTAATCCTCCAAGGAAAGACTGAAGGCAAAGAAGTCCAGGCAGAAGAACATCATGACTTCAAAATCTAAGGGATTGGTTTGGACAAAACTGAGCAGCACTTTTTTGTGTGGCCATTGATAAAAATAGGATTGCCAACATGATCACCAATGTCTGATGATATATGGCACAAGAAGAAGAAGTATATTTTTGTCTTGCTGTATGCTACCCTTGAGTCAAATATTCTGTTTACTGTCTATACTGTCACTCCTTGACCTATATATAGGTTTCACATGAAGACAATGAGATTTTCTAGGATTTCTATTTTTCTCAGTACATTTTATCTCTTGACATGATCAACACAATCAAAAGCATTTCTATAATTACTGAAGCACTTATTGACTTATTCCTCATTTTCTGTGGCATTTTCAGTTATCCAGTATACACCAGCAATGATGACTCACATTCCTTGGACTTTCCAAAAGTAATTTGAAATTATGGCACCTCAGAATAAGCTCAGTATAATATATGCCGAGGCAGCAGAGCCAGGTCTTAACTCCTTTTCAGAAGGCCATGAGAGTGGGTCGTGCCTCACCTCTAGAGGAAGAATATTCCATAGGGCTGGGAAAGGGGTTAACAGCGTCAATATAATGGATGTACTTAGGCTATCAAAGATCTGTCAATTTTTATATGTGTGTGACAGTCAGAGATGGTATGCAGCCAGTTCTTACCCGTTTGGGCGAACCAGTAGCTGCGGCTGCTGGAGGCTCCGCCCCACCCGGACATAATGCACGACATTCTGTGCATGCACATTTGTGAACTGGTAGCGAAGGTAAGCGATTCCCACCACTGCTTGCAGTCCATGTTAAAAATGGTAGGGCTTTAGTCGCCCAGTAGCAACCATCATTTTAATACTATTGACTCTACATCAGGGGATACCCCTGTCTTTCCTTTCCTGAAAACCAAAGAGGTTTTCAGACAGTAAATGTATTGATTAATCAGTACTCCTGGCAGTGTATAGTGGAAGACTTCATTTCTTTTTCCTAGTCTCTTACAGGTCACTAAACGAATAAATTATATGTAAATTCTATTAAGACATAAAACCACAATGTATGTTAATATTTTCTAATTCAAAAACTTTCATACCTTGCTAACAAGACAATATAATCTTTAGGCAGTTTAAGTGTGTTGGCATGTTGAACCACAAAAACATTCCATTGAGATAAGAAGAAGAAAACAGAAAGAATGAATATACCCAACAATCAACATAACTCCACATTAGTTCTACATAGAGAGTTCAATGAAACTCCACAACAGAAGGGAGAAGTAGAGATGCCCTAGAGTGGTTAACAGATGGAGAAGAACTAAGCAAGAGGCCCTTGGGTTCATTCCATTTCTATTCCATCAGATCAGGTCACTGCAAGTGTTTCCTTGCAACACCTTTTAGGGTATCTGTTAGGCAAGTGAAAGGAGGACTAATCTGAACTCCACCCTGAATTAATTTTCTGATATCTGTTATCATCTAATAGCAGATGGCTGCTAAATAAAGTCTCCTCAGGATCCTGCTCTGACAGAAAAGGCTTACTCAGGCCACTAACCTTATTAAGTAAATGTAGAAATAAACTGTTTTATATGTTTTGACCTTCCAGATGTAATTGATTAAACAGATACACAAGGGCCAACTTGTTTTTAATAGACTGTTTAGTTCATTTATGCTAACATTTGGGTCACTTGAGCCTGCTGTATTGAATGTTAAATTGTGTTCAGAGCCACTAGTCCCTGAGTAGTTTTCAGAGTTCTAGGCAACAGCTTTAACAAACAACACTAATTTGAAGCAATGGACTCTGTCATGCAGTTGCTCCCACTCATTGGCCCCAATCTTCACAACAACTGAAATAATGGGAATTTGAAAGTGATTTATTTTTGTGCCTTTTCCAGAATGTTACACTTCAAAGAATATTTTTGTTGCACATAACATATAAGCAGATTAAAAAATAAATAACATCAAGATTGTATAAGGGCAGAAGGAATGTTTATACCTTACATTTTGTTGTCTAAAAGCCATAACCCAAAAGTTCTTCACACCTAACTTGTCATTTTTTTGTGTAACACATGACATATTTTTTCTTTTGACATTTTCCCCACTCACTACTTCTGTTCCTTCTATGACATGCAAACCTTCTCAATTTTCATTGTGTTTCAAGAATAGGAAAACCTTTCGTTTAAATCACTTACATGTAGTTGAATTGTTAGCACTAATGAAGGTATATAGAATGTCTAAAGCAAGTACAACAAATATTTCAGATATGTATCCATATTGACTGGAAACTTTACTCTTTAAGATGGTTAAATCTCATGTTTTATTAGTAAGAAATCTGTTCCATGTGAAAAATAACGTTTTGATAAAATACTCATGTGATCTCATTTCACAGTTTTAGAGAGCCACAGAGCTCTGATGAAACTGCCTTTTTAATTTCATAAAAGCTCTCAATGTAGTGCTGAAGCATTGTAGAAATAAATTAATCAAGTAAATTGAGACCCCTGGAAAAACAATGGTTGGATGGAAGGGGTAATGCACCTGTTTATTTAATTCCATTTTGATGGTTAAAAGTGCCTTTATATGACACAGTTATGACAAATCGGGATTATTCAGAAATGAGCCCATGGACTGCTGTGGTTGTGGGCTACACCCATCTTTGTTTTTACATTGCATTTAAAAATATTTTAGTCTTTCAGTTTTCTTTCACCTGGACTCTTATACAAAGTGACAACCTTAAAACAAACCACAGATAAACAATCAAATAGCTGATAGTAGGGAAAAGTGGCATTGAATGTAATTGCAAATGAACCATGTTTTACTATTTGTTGTTAAAAATACCATAAGATATCAAAACAAAAGGTAAAATGCCATTTGAATAGGTAAATCAAATTTGTTGCAAATTCCTTCCTATAATTAGTCTTTTTACATTTATCCATGATCTTCCATTGTCTTGATATGGCTCTTCCATCTCTCCCTCAAGGCCATTCCCACTTCCCTTTGCATACATTTGGAGCATTTTTTGTCAATTAATAGGGGACTTAAATTAACTTAAATTCCACAGTTTTCTAGCAAATGCATTTGTCAGTCAATTGAGTTTAGGCTTTCTATCTTGTAGTCAGTTGGAAAGAAAACTTCATCACATTGAAAAATTAATGCTAATATTTCCAAGCTATAGAATGAGTAAGAATCCGGTTGTAATTTAACTTATTTTACTACTGTAAAATCAAGGCTGTTTTGCTTATCATAAGACATATAGCAAAATAAATTCATAGAGAGTACTGACATGTAGTGTAATGATTTGCAACTTTTGGCAACAAAATTATAACACACTGTCTAGACTTGGTTCTTTGAAAAATGTTCCCCGCCCAAAATATGTGTGTTTTTTCTCATTTCTCTTACAACACAAAGTAACATCAAGGGTATGTTGATCAAAGCTTGCTCACTAAAATTTTAGTCAGAGTACCAAAAACATGATGTAAACATCATGATCTTAGACTACTTTATAAATGTACTTATGTTAGAAAATGGGGATATAGATCTTGCATTTAAATTAGTACTCAGTAAATTACTATTTCAACACGTACAAGATTTGGAATGAATAAAAACTTTCAGTGAAGAAAAATGAAAACCTGAAAGTTTTTTAATATTATGCAGGGATATATTCAGACAAGGTTTCTTATATTTTCTTCAAGTCAGGGTATAGAATGTTAGAATAATATTAAAATTAAAGTGTTTCAGTCTGATTAATATTGAAATTTGGGGGAAAATTTGGAAGAAAAATGATATACTGTATACATATAAAAACAAAGAGGCAGCTCCTATTGTGTAACACTCTGAATAATTTAGCATTTGCCTTTGTATTAGAGTTTCTGTTTTAGAAGTGTGATGATTCATAGATGATTTGTATGAATGGAATGTGAAGAATCTAAATAATCTAGGCTGCACTTATAATGTGGAACATTTATATGTTGTTAGGAAATATGAAAAAAGCTGGAGCGTTGTTATATGACAGAAACTTTAGTAAAAACTTTCAATAAAAATGATAAGAGGCCCTTATGCTGTTCAAACAAGTTAGCAGAGGTGAGGACTAATTTTCATGCAGGATATAGAAAACATGCCTCAGTTTTTTCTGAACTGAAATAATTTAGCTTGTTTCAGTTCCTGTTATTTTTTATTTCACAGGATTAATTTTGAAAGTTTATTCTCTTCTCTAATGCCCAGATGGGACTGTGAGATAATAGCAATTAAATTAATTTTCAGAGGATTAATCAGTCATAATGTAGTGAGATTTTAAGCTGTATTTAATATTTCATTTAAAAAAAAAACAATGACAGATTTTGGCCAGTGCCCATTTGGACACTGTCACAGAACATGTAGGTCATGTACTATGTGAAGCTTTTTCTAGAAATAAAATTATTGATAGCAAAAATAGCTAGTTCTATAACAACCTCCTTTAATTGTTTTCTTACTTGTTCCATAATACATTATGAGATATACATGGAAAAAATCATGAAAGCCTACAAATACTTTTATTCTCATGTTTAGTTTGTTGAATGTTTGTATATGAAGATCATTCAACCAACCTTTAAATCTCTTAAGAGTACAGCAAAGCACTAAACTAAGCACTTCTCTTAGCTGGCACACTGAAAATAGTGCCATAATATATTTAAAATTTAATTTATTGACAGTTGAATAATGGAATAAAATAATGTGTAATCATAAGTCCTTAGGATGTGGTTCAGTACCGAACAGGGAGTAGGATGAGGAAACATGAAGTTCCTTTGACTTTGTTTTAATGTGTTTATGCATAAGCACCATATTGGGTGGTGGTATTAGAGGTTTATTTGAGGATATGCATGCATAGTATATGTCAGCATTATCATCATTTAGCCATTGTCTATCCACTGCAAGATGAAGGCCTCTTCCACATTTTTCCAACCAATATGGTCCTGAGTTTTCTTTTGCCAATTGGGCCTGCAATACTTGCTGATGTCATCAAACCATCTTGTTTTAGGTCTCTTTCGTGGACACTTTTTATCAAGTGGGATCCATTCTATGACTGCCTTAGTTCACTTTCCATTAGTTCTTCTTTGCCATCACCAGCCCATTTCCATGTATAAACAGTATATATACTTTTCTATATTCATGGTGCTGGGTAATATACATAGATTTAAAAATTAATGTACCAAAGGCCAGAATAGTTGTTTTTCACAGGTATATAATAGAATAAAAAATTAAGTTATATATTAAAATAAGAAAGCAAACAAATGATTTTATGTATTTTTGGCTAATGATGGTGTTATAAAAATTTCCCTATATAAAAAACAAAGGGAAACCACAAGCAACCACAAGCAATAAATCTTACTTTAAGATCAGAGGTTTATTGTTTCATGAACAATTTTTGAATGTGAATAGCAAACATAGCGTTATTTAAATTAGCATCTTATTGCAATAAGGTCCACTGTCATAGCTGAATCCAGCAAGGATTAGCTACAGCCAGTGGCCCTGAACTCTTCCCAAGACATTCTTTTTATACTTTTCTGCAAGCATTTCACAACGTACTTCCTTGTTCTGCCTTACTGACCGTCACTCTCTGCAAACACCCGTGTATATTTGAAGTTCTCAGACACTTGTTACTTCTAGTTCCTCATTTTCCACCATCTCACTCTTCCTGCTCTAAATTTATCCATATCAAGTACAAACTTTGCAGAAAATGCAGCACAAGTCAGCACATTTGGAAATACTAGTCTGGTACATTTTGCGATTATGCTAGTTTAAAACTTTGGTACCGTGAGGCCTGCAAGCTCACTCCTAGACCTATTACCTGCAAGTTTCCAATGAATATTTTCTCCCCTCACAATGGGGAAATGGACAATGAACAAATTCTGGTACTGGGTAGTATGCAGTCTGTTGTAAGAAATATACATCTCTCAAAATAAGTGTACACTCTTATGTAGAGATGGGGAGTTCACCATCTCTACTGTTTGTGGGAGAGGCAGATATGGTGGGGGCCGAGGGCCAAATGATGTTCGGAGGAGGCGGGTTTGCTGTTTGAGAGCAATCGCGCGTTCCGACCCTCATCGCCCTTCTTGCACCCCCGGGTGCTCAGGATTACAGGACCCTGGCCTCCGGCTGGTGTCTCTTAATGCCAGGTCTGTGGTACATAAGGTTCCCCTCATTTACGACCTCATACAGGAGGGTAGAGCGGACCTGGCGTGCATTACGGAGACCTGGTTGGGCCATGAGGGGGGTGTGCCCCTTAGTGAACTATGCCCACCAGGCTTCCGGGCGTTTCACCAGCCGAGAGCCCAGGGCAGGGGCGGGGGGGGGTAGCGGTGGTTATTAGGGAAAGTCTCAGACCTCATGAGGTCACTGTGCCTCAGATAGGCGGGTGTGAGTCCCTCTTTGTGAAGTGGGGCCTTGGAGCTCAGGTGGGCCTTTTTGTTACATACCTGTCTCCCTGCTATGTTTCATCGGCCCTGCCGGAGCTGCTGGATGTATTAACTGAATTGGGGGTTGATTTCCCCAGGCTCATGGTCCTGGGGGATTTCAATCTGCCCTCCATTGGCGAGACATCCGAGTCAGCTCGGGAGTTCATGGCTTCCATGACAGCTATGGACCTAACTCAGTTAATTCAAGACCCCACCCATAATGGGGGACACACGCTCGACCTGATTTTTGTCTCTGGGCAGTGGATGAATGATCTAGATTTAGGGGATATTTCTATTCAACCCTTGTCATGGTCTGATCATTTCCTCATCAGGCTTGACTTCCATACCGCTACCCCTCACCGCAGGGAGGGGGAACCGACTAAATGGTTCCGCCCCAGGCACCTGATGGACCCCGGAAGGTTCCTGATGGAGCTTGGGACTTTTCCTGAATCCCTTGCTCACAACTCAACCGAAGCCCTAGTGGAAGCCTGGGATAGACCTGCCGCTGGGGCTTTGGATCGTGTTGTGCCTTTGCGGCCTCTGACCCGGTGTCGATCCCGGATGGCTCCCTGGTTTACCGGGGAGCTCCGGGAGATGAAACGCCAGAAAAGACACCTAGAGAGTGGCTGGAGGGCCACTGATCGAACACTAGTAAGAATTTATATTAAATCCTACTTAGTGGCAATAGAAGCGGCAAAACGGCAATATTTTTCCGCTCTTATCGCGTCCGCAGATAACCGCCCAGCCGCCCTGTTTAGGGTGACCCGCTCCTTACTTAACCAAGGAACTGGGGAAGACCCCTTGCAGGGTAGGGCTGAAGAATTTGTTCAGTATCTGCAGGATAAAATCGCTCAGATCCGGACAGGCTTGGACTCTGACTGGGTAGATTCGGGCGAGCCGACGGGGATGATTCTTGAGGAGACTATCTGGGATGGGTTTGACCCTGTGACCACCGAAGGCATGGACAGGATTATGGGGGGACTCAGTGCTGCCACTTGTGTGCTGGACCCTTGTCCCTCTTGGTTAGTTTCGGCTTCCCGGGAGGTGACACGAAGCTGGCTCCAGGTGATTACCAACGCTTCATTGAGAGAGGGGTTCTTTCCCACCGCCTTGAAGGAGGCGGTGGTGAGGCCCCTCCTCAAGAAGCCTTCCCTGGACCCAGCTTCTTTAGCCAACTATCGTCCGGTCTCCAACCTTCGCTTTGTAGCAAAGGTTGTCGAGAGTGTGGTAGCACGTCAGCTTCCCCAGTACCTGGATGAAGCTGTCTACCTGGATCCGTTTCAGTCGGGTTTTAGGCCGCATGGAGATGGCACTGGTCGCATTGGTCGATGATCTCTGGCGGGCCTGGGACAGGGGCTGTTCCTCTGTCCTGGTCCTATTAGACCTCTCGGCGGCTTTCGATACCATCGACCATGGTATCCTACTGCGACGACTCGGGGGGTTGGGAGTGGGGGGCACCGTTTTACGGTGGTTCTCCTCCTACCTGTCGGATCGGTCGCAGTTTGTGTTGACTGGAGGCCAGAGATCGACCCCTAGGTGTGTCACTTGTGGGGTGCCCCAGGGGTCGGTTCTCTCACCCCTCCTGTTCAACATATACATGAAACCACTGGGTGAGATCATCCGTGGTTTTGGGGTACGGTATCATCAATATGCTGATGATACCCAACTTTTCATCTCTACCCCAAACCACCCAAATGATGCCCTCAACGTGATGTCCCGATGCCTGGAGGCTGTGCGGATCTGGATGGGGAGGAACAGACTCAAGCTCAATCCCTCCAAGACTGAGTGGCTGTGGTTCCTGGCATCCCGATTTGTACATCTTGTTCCATCTTTGATGATAGGGGGAGAAATTTTAGCCCCCTCAGAGAAGGCTCGCAATCTGGGAGTCCTCCTGGATACGCGGCTTAGTTTAGAAGAACACCTGACGGCCGTGACCAGGGGGGCCTTTTACCAGGTTCACCTGGTATGCCAGTTGCGCCCCTTCTTGGATTGGGATGCTCTGTGCACAGTCACTCATGCCCTCGTCCTTTCTCGCCTGGACTACTGCAACGCTCTCTACATGGGGCTGCCCTTGAAGAGCACCCGGAGGCTTCAGCTGGTCCAGAATGCGGCCGCGCGGGTTGTTATGGGGGTACCTAGATGCTCCCATGTCACACCCCTTTTAGGCGGCCTGCACTGGTTGTCAGTTGTTTTCCGGGTGCGATTCAAGGTATTAATTATGACCTTTAAAGCGCTCCATGGCTTAGGCCCAGGGTACCTGCGAGACCACCTACTGCCACCAGTAGCCTCCCACCGTCCAGTACGATCCCACAGAGTTGGCCTCCTCAGGGTGCCGTCGGCCAAGCAGTGTCGGCTGGTGACCCCCAGGGGAGAGCCTTCTCTGTGGGAGCGCCTTCCCTCTGGAATGAGCTGCCCCTGGAGCTCCGCATAATCCCTGACCTCTGGTCCTTCCGACGCGCCCTAAAACGTTGGCTTTTCCAGCAAGCCGGCCTGGCCTGTTAATGTTAATGTTAATTTATTTTAAATGTACTGTTTCTTTTTTTAAAAAAAAATCGGTTTGGTCTTTTTGGAATTGGGTTTAATCTTTTTTTTTTAACTTTTGTGATGTGTGTTTTTAATGTTGTATGCCGCCCTGAGTCCTTTGGAGAAGGGCGACATATAAATCCAAATAAACCTAAACCTAAACCTAAACCTACAGTACTGTATGTTGGCTAACTTTGCTATATAAAGGTGAGAGTTGGTTATATTAAAAGATACTTAAAAATAACTAAACACAGATGTAATAACATACAGTTTTGTATAGTGGTTAAGGCATCAGGCTAGAAACTGGAAGACTGAGCACAAAGCTAGCTGGTTGACCTTGGGCCAGTCATTTTTCTCAGCAATGACAAGATGACAAATCTGAAAATATTCAAGATTATTGGTCTTATGAATTCAGTTGATTTCATAAAGAAGCATGGCTTTACTTATAACTCTGATAATTAAGGTGAGAAATTCTAAATACTTTTTGTATTGGTTTACCATTTATTTTTTTACCCCTTACTGGTACTGACTTGAGAAGAGGCAACATCGAGAAAACTCAGATCACAAAAATGAACTAGAAAATCTGTTTGACATAAAATGATTGAAATTATTTGAAGATAAAAGGTTATATGCTGACAAAATATTATTAAGTAGTAACAAATTAATGTAATAATAAATGAAAGTTATGAGAATGGGGGGGAGGGCCATTTCCTGCATAATGTAGCTGTCAAAATTTGTAACTTGATCCACCATCCCTTTTCCTGATTATTTTTTGTAAAAACAATAAAAATTTTGTTTAAAAAAAAATTAGAAAACCATCATCCTTAACACAAAGAAAACATGGGTCAAGCATCTATTAACTGACTTCATCCCCAAAAAATCTGCTTATGAAAGGGAATCATCTAATTTTTCATTAAGGATTTTAAAATGAAGATGTTCCTTGATTTAGTTAGAACACTGGGAAGATACTGAGAAACTTCCAACTAATTTGGAAGATCCTTTTTCCAACAGGGTATGATATAATAGTACAATGAAATATAAGTCAAATGGATAATAATTCATAGTTATATAAAAGCAATTACATCAATAAGTTAAAATATAAAGTAACTAAACAAAGAATGCTTTATTTAAAAACCATAAAAGAATAATAGTGATCCAATCCATATCTTCATGGATTGTTCAACGAGTTTTATATTAAGAAAATACATTAAAAATCATAACACAAAATACATTATTTTTTTAAAACAAAGTTTTATTGATTTTTTTAAAATTTGCAAGGGAAAAGGTAGTGGAAAAAGTATACAAATTTTGGCAGTTGCAAAGTGTGGTAGGCGCCCCCTCCCTCCAAACTCATAGTATACATCTGGGTAAAAGTCATTAATACATAGTCATATATAGTCAGCATATTAATTCTATTGGTACTTTCAATCAATTTAATACATAGTAGTATATAGTCCACATGTTAATTTCATTGGTACTTTCGGTCAGTTTATATCAAAAAGATTTTCTTATTCATTTTTGTGATCTGAGCTTCCTTGGTATTGCCCCATCTCCCCCTGCCGGCAGAGCTCCGGCCCCTCCCGTGTCCTGCATATCCGTTGTAGGATCTTCTGTTTTTTCTAGGTGTGTTTTTTTTTTTCCATAAAGGCCGGTGCCTCTATGGGTGTGTTGATTCTAATTCTTGTCTCCTCCCAGAATATTAACATACCTTCAGGCATCAACCATCTGAACCACACCCCCTTCTGGTATAATTTATTCGCTAATTGCGAATAATTTTTCCTTTTTTCCCTCACTTTCTTGGGGATCTGCTTCAAGATGGTTATTTCCCTATCATGGTATGTCAGGGCTTGCCCCCTTTGTGCACCCAGAATTTCATCTCTTGTGCTTTTTCTGAGGAATTTAATATGTACCTCCCTGGGTACGTTGTGTGTTCTGGCATAGGCTGAGTTCACTCTATAAACCAGATCTATCTCCCATTCCATCTGTTGTTTTTCTTTATGGGTATATTCGGCCAAAATATTTATCATGATGTCCCTTATGTTTTCATCATCTGCTTCCATCACGTTTTGAAATCTAAGATAAAAGGACATTCTCTCAAATTCTGTTTTCATTTGTTGGGTATCAAGTTCTTTGTTTCCCTTTTGCACCGCCTCCACCCCCTCCCTCATCTCAGCCACCCCACCCTCCACAAGGTCCAGTCTCTGTGAGTTCTTATAAATTTGGGCTTGATTCTCTTTAATTTCTTCTTTCATTTCCTTTAATTGTTTCTTAATTTCCTCTTGTCCCTGTAAAAGTTGCTGAAGCATTTGTTGCAAATCCATCTCTGTACTTTTAGGTTGCATCAGGTCTGTTATCTTTGATTGTGTAGCAGGACTGGAAGTTGCTGATGTCGGGGCAGAGGTAGCAAAGCCAGGCTTTCCAGGAGGTGGTCTTTTAGGAGACATTGTTTATAGAATAAAGAGCTCAGTCAGTGTAGAGAATGGACAGCTAGAGCGGCAGAGCAGCCAGATGAGTCCAGGAGGCAGAGGGTCCAGGCAGGAGAGAATTTCTCTAATCAGCCTGGCAGTAGAGTAAAGTTTTTTCACCCCAGGGGGTTCAAAGGGTAGGAATCCACAAGAGATTTATCCGAGTAGCACGGAGACAAAGACCGGAAGCCTGAATTTTTAAAGGTGGAGTCAGGTTTCACAGTTCATGAAGACAACGGAAGTGTGCCATCTTGCCCTGCCAGCTTCGGGTTTAGAGGCATAACAAAGTTTTCAAAGTTCCCAAAGTTTTCAGATCATCAGTATATTATGGGGTTAAGTTCAAAGAAAGTCACTTTTAGCAAGGGTGTGGCATCATTGGTTGGCTCTCCCCCCTCCTCCTTCCCCTGGGGCTGAAAGCAAAATTGTTCCAAGCCGCCTGTCCGAGGGGGGGGGGAAATCCCCCTCCCTCCAGCCGCGCCTCCCAAGTTAGCCGAAAGAAAAAGTTTTAAACTGTTGAAAAGTTCTTCAATTCAAGAGAATTGAGCGGTGACCCGCTCTCTTCTTTCGCAGAGACTGCGGGAAGCCCCTTTACAGGGCAGGGCAGAGGAATTTGGGAAATATCTGCAGGATAAAATCGCTCAAATCCAGAGGGAATGGGTCCCACTCAGTGGGCTAGGAGGGATGCCCCAGGCGAGTCTTGAGAGACCATTCTGGGAGGAGTTTGACTCGGTTGCCATCGAGGATTTGGACAGGTTACGTGGGCGACTACGAGCGACCACATGTTCATTGGACCCGTGTCCCTCCTGGCTTGTACTGGCATCCTGGGAGGTTACACGAGACTGGCTCTTGGTGCTAGTGAATGCTTCATTGGGCGAGGGGTTCTTACCGGCCACCTTGAAAGAGGCGGTTGTGAGACCCTTACTCAAGAGGCCTTCCCTGGACCCAACGGAGCTAGCCAATTACCGTCCTGTCTCCAACCTTCCTTTTTTAGCGAAGGTTGTAGAGAGTGTGGTGGCCCAACAGTTCCCACGTCACCTGGAGGAGAATGATTATCTAGACCCGCGCCAGTCCGGCTTCCGACCCGGGCACAGCACAGAGACGGCCTTGGTCGCATTGGTAGATGATCTCTGGAGGGCCAGGGATAGGGGTTGTTCCTCTATCCTGGTCCTATTAGATCTCTCAGCGGCTTTTGATACCATCGACCATGGTATCCTCCTGCACCAGCTGGAAGGGCTGGGGGTAAGGGGCACCGTTCTACGGTGGTTCTGCTCCTACCTCTCCGACCGGACGCAGCGTGTGTTGGCAGGGGAGCAGAGGTCGTCCCTGAGGCCTCTCACTTGTGGGATGCCGCAGGGGTTGGTCCTCTCGCCTCTCCTGTTCAACACATATATGAAACCGCTGGGTGAGATCATCCGTGGTTTTGGGGTGGGATATCATCTGTACGCTGATGATACACAGCTGTACATCTCCACCCCGAACCACCCCAACGAGGCCGTTCAAATGATGTCCCGGGGTTTGGAAGCCATACGGGTCTGGATGGGTGACAACCGACTCAAACTCAACCCCTCCAAGACGGAGTGGATGTGGCTTCCGGCCCCCCGGTTCAACCAGCTAATTCCAACACTGGCCATTGGGAGCGAGCAACTGGCCCCCATGGAACGGGCGTGCAATTTGGGCGTCCTCCTGGATGCCCGGCTGTCCATGGATGACCATGTGGCAGCCGTGGCGAGGGGGGCGTTCCACCAGGTTCGCCTGGTGCGTCAATTGCGCCCCCTATTGGACCGGGATGCCCTTCGCACAGTCACTCACGCGCTGGTGACGTCCCGCCTAGACTACTGTAATGCTCTCTACATGGGGCTTCCCTTGAGATGCACTCAAAGACTGCAGCTGGTCCAGAACGCAGCCGCGCGGGTGATTATGGGGAGTACGAGATACTCCCATATAACACCTCTCCTGCGCGAGCTGCACTGGCTCCCTGTGGTCTATCGGGTGCGTTTCAAGGTATTGATTACCATCTTCAAAGCGCTCCATGGCACAGGACCTAGCTACATGCGGGATCGCATCCTGCCCCATACATCCCTATGACCAATCCGCTCTCACAGAGAGGGACTTCTCCGGGTGCCGTCCACTAAGCAGTGCCAGAGGGCTGCGCCCAGGAGTAGGGCCTTCTCTGTGATGGGCCCAGCCCTCTGGAATGACCTCCCCCCGGATATTAGGATTACCACCGACCTCCGCTCCTTCCGTTCAAAACTCAAGACCCACCTTTTTCAACTAGCAGGCCTGGCTCAACCATAGCTCCATTTTATTCCTCCTGGCAATTTTTAAACTTGTAATTTCTATTGGGGTTTTAATTTAACTTATTTTAATATTTCTGTTATTATAATATTGTATTGTGTTTTATACCTCCTCCGTACAATGTGTAATTTTATAATATGTGTTTTTATTTATTGTACGCCGCTCCGAGTCCCTTTGTGGAGAGGGAGCGGCTAACAAATTTAATAAAATAAATAAATAATAAAATAACAAAGGGAGTGAAGGGGGGTATGCGCCTCACCGCACCGCCGCTGCTTCCTTCTGCTTGTTCATTCTCCGTGCAGCATTCAGCGAAGACGCCCACGCGTCCTCCGATCTGCTCCCTGGTGCCTTGGGCGAAGTGGGGGACCTCCCGCCGGCCGCCGCTGATCCAGGGATCCCCTGCGATGCTGCCCCTCCGGCAGGACGCCTCTGCGGGCCGTCCTGTGCCCGCAAGGAGTGGGGAAGCCCACCGAGGAGCCGGAGCGAGCAAACACTTGCTCGTTGCTGGTGGCCGCCGGAACCGGAAGTTATTGAAGAAAAAGTACTTCTTGAAAGATAATGATAACTTTTTATCGAGACCCTTATAATGATAACTTTTATCTAAGCCATTATTTCAGACCCGCCCCATTGGCCTGTCTGAAATAAGAAAGCAAGTCTCATATAACATATATGTTGCAATTTTATATAATAAGAATTTTAGATTTCCTTTGGACAGTGTCCTTAGACAGAATTCTGTTCCTTGGTATGCACTTCAACATCATTTTAAAATTGGAACATATTTGATAGTCCCAATGAACAGTTGATTTCCCAACATTTCCTCTAAATGTTGGCAGGTTCTGATATTTTGTGCATGGTACTTTCCAGACCAATATTCTTTGTAGGTGGAAGGTGGGAAGCAAAATCAAAACCGCAGTATTCCAAGATGGAAAGAGAATCCACATCTGGTTAATGCTATGAAGATTAATGGAAACCTAATGATCAGCAAAGGATTTTGATCTTCTGAATATAAGAATAGTAGCATAGACCACTTCCTGCACTAATAACACTGTCTCTACATTGCCAGAGCCAAATGAGAGGAAAATTATTATGCAGCCAAAATATCTATGGAAGCAGACTGTCAACCATCCCACTAGGTTAGACAGCAAAAGAAACTCCTGGGACATTTTTTTAAACCAAGAGCATGACATTTCTGAAGAGACCATGTGGTTACAGAAGTAACAATCTGAGGACCCAGATTGTTGGGGGCAATATACTGACTCTGTAAACTGCATAGACAGAACCCTGTAAAGCACTATGAAGTGATATATAAGTCTAAGTGCTATTGCTATTGCTAAAAAAACCAGTTCAAATGATTTCATGCGGAAACAGCATTGGAAAACTTTCCTTTTTCCCTCTGGACCTTCTATTGTCCACCAATCTTTGGTTTGAGGATGATCTGTCTGCCTCAGGCTTTCCCAGCTGGCGACTTTGAGGTGTTGGGTCTTTCTCAGGGTTCCAGTCAGCATACTTTCCAAATTTTCCTCCCAAACCTCCCTTACATTCCATGCCTTCTCTAACAGACAACTGTTAGAGTTGTCTGGTTGCAAGCAGGCCGTGTAACAAGTCAACCATGACATGCCTACCTTCCAAAAAGAAGATTAATTCTACAAGGAAACAAACACGCACATACACACACACACAAACATACACATTATTACACCATGATCCTTCTGCACAGGTTTATCTACCAGGATCAGTCTGGGTACCTAGAGTGGAACCTCTGAATATGTTTAGGGACATGGACTTTCATCGCCATCACTCATTCTGTCTCTGGCAAGGGAAACCCCTTCCATAAGATTAGGTACTGCAATTTTCTCTTGTAGCACCAAGAATCAAGGATCTCCTTGATCGTGAAATGTTTTTCTCCATCTATCCATGGGGGCGGGGGAGACAGCTTAATTCCAAAAATATACACTCAGAATTACCCAAAGCTATTCAGTTCATATTTTCTGTTGAATATTTTAAACCCTTTCATTGACAATTAAACATACTCCTTTACACTACTCCACCTTCATTCAGATCTATTACATCTTTGCTCTTATGATTAAAAAAAATGAAAACATTAGCAACATTTAGCAACCAAGTTATGATTAGTTTTGGACAGTTTTTCTAGTATCCCACAAATGCAATCAAAATCCAGTTTTGTATTATCAGACCCCAAACCAAGAATAACAAGTCCTTTCAAGTAGAGTACTTTATTGTTTCACATCTATAGACAAAATCTTGCCACAATGAGCACTCTGCTATCTGCATCTACAGTATATTGTGTGAATTATTAGAGATGGGCTGTCTTTATCCTTTTTCTGTCACACATAATATCTGAACTGAATTCCCTCTTGCTTTCCTGGAATATATACCCTCCCTCTCAAAAATACACCTCCTTAGTTCATTCCATCATATGTATGTTCATGATATTCTACTAAAGCTATTGCCTCTAAAATAGAAACTAATTGAAGCCAACATGCCGCTCTCAACCTACCAATTAAGAGATATATCCAGTATACTGAGACCCAAGGAATGTATTCTCAG
This sequence comes from Natrix helvetica, assembly GCF_964273705.1. Lineage (NCBI taxonomy): Eukaryota > Metazoa > Chordata > Lepidosauria > Squamata > Natricidae > Natrix > Natrix helvetica. Next base: position 44,018,708 of record NC_138549.1, on the reverse strand, counting down.
AATTTCCTCCAAAAAATTAGCACAATAACCAGGCACTACATCTAAGACACACTCTTGCCTACTTATTATCAGTGGATTGCAATTTTTATTCTGAAAAGGATGTTAAATGTGGTTCATGTACAGCACAAAGTGGCCTGCTATGCTTTTAACTAAGATTATTTTCGCTATGAGTGAAAGCCTTTGTTATTTGCACATAAGGAGAACAAGACTATCAACCAATTGGGATGGGGGAAAGCCTTCCTTTCCTCAGATGGCTTGATCTGCATAAATCAGAAGGTTTGTGGTTGGCTAAAACTTAGCATCTTCTGAAAATAAGCAAAAGTCTTGCAATTTCTCAAATGACTTATTAAGCAAAGAAGAAAGGTACATGACACAGGCACAGCTGCACACATGACAAGTGAGATTCACTGTCACTGCAGGCCAGAACAGATTCTGCAATGTTTCTGTGATTTTAAACTTTGCTGTTATATCAAGGCACAACTGGCTCATAAAAATATCTTTGAAATGTTTCCTGCTTAATATTACACCAGAAGAATACTTTGTGACGTGGTATTACTATCAAGTTGTCATGGTTAACTCATTGTGTTCAGGAAGCCTGAACACTTTGTAGTGATAAGTATTTTTCAAGTGCCTTGGATTCATCCCAAATATGTGGTCTTAAGATGCTTTTGGTAGCATTTACCCAGCTGCTACCGAGGCATTTAATGTATCTTTGTCTGCAGCATTTAATAAGGTAATTATATCCATCAATCCTTGCCCAACATTAACCACCCAAGAAGAGGAAAGAAGGCTGCTTAATATCGGCTAGAACCAATATTACTCACAGAGTATCAGTTGCTATACTGCACATAAAAGAGAGCTGCCTGTCAACCATGCAAACCATGCAAATTACAACAATGCTGTTCATCAGAGTTGACAGCTCTTTGACTGCTGTCTATTCTTATGGAGACATAACCAGTTGTTCCATAAACAAGACACTGCTGAAAGGAGAACTACAGTAATTAATTGAGGTTATCTATTTACATTTCTCCATAGGTGTTGAGTACCTTTAGGCAACTTCATAGTCTGCTTGAATTCTTCTGAAGTTTGTTCCAAAACTAACTCATTCCCTTTTATGTGTCTGTGTTGACTACAGCAAAATCAACTCTTTCATGTGATTCCATCCCCGTCTATTTAATCCAGAAAACCAAGTTATAACTGATAGCCTGCAGCAAGAAAATTCAATTGTTTCTGTTAGGAATGCTTAGAAAGAACTTATGATTGAGATAGGGAGGGAATGGTAAAAATTAAGTGAATTCCTCTTTGCTGCTTTGACAGCTGCAATATCTAAATAGCTTTCAGTAAAGAAGAATCTTTATATTCTACCTATTCCATTCAATTGGTTCCCACAAATAATTATGTGTGTACTATTTAAAAACTGAACTGAACTGGATGGATATAGATAGATAGATAGATAGATAGATAGATAGATAGATAGATAGATAGATAGATAGATAGATAGATAAATTATATATATATATATATATATATATATATATATATATATATATATATATATATATATATATATATATATATATATATATATATATATATATATATACACACACACACACACACACACATATGCTGGTATATATATATGCTGGTTTTGTTGTATTCGGGTCTTTTTCCGTGTAATATTGAGATTGTCTTTGCAATGTTTCGGCAGGATCTCACCCAAGCTTGAAGATGGCAGGTGAGATCCTGCCGAAACGTATGCTGGTCTTGTTGTATTCGGGTCTTTTCCCATGTAAGATTGAGATTGTCTTGGCAACGTAGACGCACCATCTACCAGAAAAAACACATACCAACCGCTACTTAAATGCACAATCCCATCACCACCCTGCACAGATCAACTCTGTAGCCAAGACCCTCATCTCCAGAACCAAATGCCTAGCCGACAAAGACCACCTGAAAACTGAATTACAAACTCTCACAATTGTATTAATCTCCAATGGATTCAAAAGAAAAACAATTACCAAGCTAATCCAAAAGGAGACACCCTCCAAGAACTGAGACACAGCACAGGACAACGGCATTGCCCTCCTCCTTTACATCAAAGGCACCACGGATAAAATCAGCAAAATTTTCCACAAGCACAATATCAAGACAGCCTTCAGCATTGACAAGATGCAGCTAGAAAACCAAGGAGTCTATGAAATACCATGCAAAATCTGCCCTGCCACATACATTGGACAAACTAATAGGAGAATAAATGCATGCATCGCAGAACACAAGAACGCAGTCAGAAAAAAGGAAAAAACTTCCTCCCTTTTCCAGCACCTAAAAGCAACAGGACATGAAATTGATTTTGAAGGAACCAAATTAATCTCCAAAACTGAACACTTCAACAAGACAATAATTATGGAAACCATCGAAATAGAAAAACACCCCCACAACATGAATAAAGTGACAATACCTCCCACTTTCCAGACATCTGGAAACCAGCCCTAGTCAACAAACGAGCCCGACTCACCATCCAGGTCGTTACAACACAAAAGAACAATGGACACACAGCCAGCACCTCAACCACACAGGATGATTTGAAACAGCTGACCAATCTACAAACATCAACTCCATCTACCAATCAGCAAGTACACAGCCGAACTACCCACTTACAGCAACAAAGCCAGCACTCCACACCCACCCACCAAGACTTATACAAAGACGGCAGCTCCGACCACGCTTTACTCACACAAGCACGAAGCCGATAACACCAGCCTGAAGATGGTGAGTGGGACCTCACCGAAATGTTGCCAAGACAACCTCAATCGAAATAGGGAGTAGTGAGCTCCCTCCCATATTTGGGTATACCAGGGGTTGTAACACACACACACACACACATGCTGGTTTTGTTGTATTCGGGTCTTTTCCAAGCCTGAAGATGGCAAGTGAGATCTTGCCGAAACATTGCCAAGACAATCTCAATCCTACACGGGAAAAGATCCGAATACAACAAAACCAGCTATATATATTCGTAGATTTTCACGGGTGTAGGTATGCTGGTTTTGTTGTATTCGGGTCTTTTCCCGTGTAAGATTGAGATTGTCTTAGCAACGTTTCAGCGAGGTCTCACTCGCCATCTTCAGGCTGTTGTTTTTGGCTTAAAGTGCAATTGGAGCTTCTGTCTCTCTGTAAACCCTGGTGGCAGGGGATGGAGAGCTGGCTTTGTTTCAGTAAGTGGAATGATTGGTTGTGTGGTTGTATCATGATTGGTAGATTGGTGCTGATTGCCAACAGGTTCGAATTCCAGTAAGGGTATGGCTAGCTGATGAGAGCTAAATAGCTTGAAATAGATCTATACTAGTCTCCCTTTATTTATTTATCAGCACAAATACAACACAAATATAACAAAGGCAACATTAAAAATATGGTTTTCTGCCTGGATGGTCTCCTGCAGTGAGCCGAAAGACAGAAAGGGGGAGCAGTGAGTTCCCTCCCATATTTGGGCATACCAGGGGTTGTATACACACACACACATACACGCACACTCAGTATTGAATCAAGATTTACAACAGTTTACTGAAATCTACTAAATTTAGATGAATCATGATTAAGTTCACTGTAAGATTATATATATATATATATATATATATATATATATATATATATATATATATATATATATATATATATATATATATATATATATATATATATATATATAATCGTGTGTGTGTGTGATTGTTAAAAAATAATCATGTGAGCACATTGCATAGATCTAATCAATGGATATGTTACATCACAATCACTTGGCTATAACTGGCAAAATTGAACTGCAGCTATATTTTGTGTGAGCTAAAGTTTCCAAACTGTTTTCAAAAGTCAATTCCATGCAGAGTGCATTTCAACAAGCAAATTTGTTTTCTGAAACAAGTAAATGAACTGTAGTTGATAAAAAGCAGGCATTAACTTGATATCCCTATGCCTCCCTCAGCAGCACAAATGCCAGGAGTTTTTCATCCTTAAACAGGATATGTTAAGATTTGTATAATCTTTTCCATTTTCTGTTGTGCCCCTCTCAGGTCAGATTTTTCAAACTAAAGTAGCCTTTGACAGATAAGAAGCAATGCTCTGCCCTTTCTAACTTCATATTTTAGTCAACCCTTTCCTTTTTCTCCATCTGCTAGTGTGCAAGTAATGTATCCATATTTTGGGGTACTCCTACTGGAAGAATATTGAACAATTGGGCACTGGTGGTCATTCTAGCGGCAGAATTGCTAGAATGCCACTCCTGGAAAGAGGTTGTCATAGTAATTACAAATCAGATTTTTGCTGGAAAAAAATAGTCTATATAGTCCATAAAGTAAGATCTCTGGAATGTCTCCCAGGAGCATTACAAAAGCACTGCTTTTTAAATCTGTTTGAAAGTTAAAAAAGAAATCATGACCTCTTTTCAAAAATAAGGTAAGTTTTCTTTCTTTGGTGTTGAAATGACTCCCTTAAACTTTGGCTAGACATTTTACATAATTTGATATTTTAGGAAGTTAATGAACCATGTTTTAATCAAGTAAGGATGTTCCATCTTAAACATTTTTCTAATTAAATTACCCTTCCATTCTTTCCAATTTGGTATGATTAAAAAAACCACTATATACAAACTGATTTGAAAAATGATTGCATTTTCTCTAAATATGATTCGTGCAAAACACTTTAATAGAGCTCGCATTTTTTGTAACAGTTTCTCTACTTATATATGTGAGCATACAAAATGATATCCTCATAAAACTTTGGTACACAGTAAAATAATTTTAGTTGGGAACAAATATGATTCAGTCATATATGCACATTCTGTTTCTGAATACAAATTGCAGAACAAAACAGACTTGTGTTTTCTGAAGAAACATTATTCACAAAAAGTTCTTTCATTTAGAACTTGTAAAGTGCTCAGAGTCATTTAGATAGTGAGATGGACAATGTATAAATTTGATACAGATGATAGATATAGATAGATGGATGGTTGGATGGATGGATGGTAGACAGAGAGACAGAAAGATAGCCAATGTACAGAACTTGATGTAAAACACTTTGAACTCCATGTTAAATAAACTCTATTGGCATGATCACTGCCCACTGTAATCCTTAACTTCCTCTTGCCAAGGTCATATAAGATTGCTTAACCATCTAAAATTTAGCTTTATTTGCTTAAGGCATTGAGAGGATAGGGAGGCAGGAGGAGAAATGGACAATGCCATATAATTATTCTCTATTACTACGAATTATTGTGGCATTAGTAAGAAGGTAATCGGACGGTGTATGCTGAGATTAAATTGTTCTTCTCAGATAAATCATGCTATTGTTCATTGCTTTGCTGCTATGGGATTCTGGAAAATGGCAATTGCATTTGAAGAAATTGGATAAGGGCAATTCTGGAAGGATAAGGAAGCACATTTTCTGAATACCCTAAATCAGCGTCCCCAACCTTACTGGCACCAGGGATTGATTTCAGAACAAAAATTATCTTCCACAAACTGGGGGGGGGGGAGGTGGATGGTTTTGCATGCAACCTAGATCCTACACATGCTCAGATGAGGCTTCTGTGATGACCCAGGGCATGGCATGAAAGCAACCCAACCAGAGAATAGGTCTAACTCCCCTTTATTGCTCCAACTGTGCCCCCAAACCTTCCCACATTCACTACAAGTCCTGGAGCAAATCTCTCACATGAACCTTCAGAAGCCTCTGGCTGCAAGTAGTCCAGTAAGCCAGGTTAACCAAACAGTAACCAGGGCCAGCAGTCCAATAAGCCAGGTTAGCTAAACACTAACCAGAGCAAGATGTTTAGCAAAGCAGGAAAACTGGCAAGCCCCACAAGGCAGAGTATACCAACCTGCAGACTTTGGTAAGTGCACACGAGGCTCCACAGATTCAATGCTTATTCCTGACGAATCCTCCTCCTACTGGCACCTCCTTACATCTCAGTCCCCAGGTGTGCCTTTTGAAAGGGGATAGGGCAATATCCTCCCTCATATCTGGCTCAATCTGTGTTAATTTCGCTGTGTCTCTCCCCTCCTTGCTCTCGGATCAGGAGGTGGTAGTTGTTGTGTTTAACCTAAGGTCTAGGGACTTAATGACTTAGATGAGGCATGGTTAAATATAACTTCTTTATTGAGTAACAGAGAACCATTAACTATGATAGTTAAAGCACATGAACAGCTGGTTAGTGCTCGACATCACCTTTAAATATGCCGCTGTCAACCACAACCGACCAATCAGAGGCAGGCATTAGTCCCATCTAAATGGCAACCAATCCAGATCGCGATACTCTACACTCCTTTCCAACAAGTTCGCACAAGCGTAGTCTTGTAGGTATGCTGACCGGTGCCAAACTCCCCTGACCTCCGCAGTTCCACTCCGCTTGTGGGCGTGACTGGACTTGGAAACTGTTGCTGTGGGGAATCATCCCTGCTACCAGGGGGATGGTAGCAACCCCAACTCCACTGGAGACTGATTTGCCACTGGAACCTGTTGATGTGTAGAATCCTCTTGATGACCATCCTCGTCCTGCAACCGTGACCCTCCGGAACTGGACCTGCATTAAAAGTTAAGTCTCTGTTCACTTTGTCGTCATTCACTCCATCACCTCCTGTGGGTTGTGTAGGCCGCTAGTCATCCTCTGGAGTCACATCAGGCTCCTGGGTCTCCGAGTTTCTCTGCTCGTCCTGTTGAGGAGCTGCTGATGTTCCTCGGCTCCTTAAATGGTCGATGTGGCACCTCCACATCCATCCATCTGACAATTCCACCCTGTAAGAACAGGGTCTGGTTATTCTTAAGACCTTGCCAGGCAGCCACAATGGTTGTCCCATTGGTCCCATGGTTATGCCATTCCTAGCATAAATTAGTTCCCCTAGGGTGAAACTCCTCCATTCCCCCATAGGGTCAAGCAGTTTCTCTGGGGAAAATTGGGATGTAGCCAATCAAGCACCATCCTTAACCTCCGGACCATGAGCAACTCTGCAGGGCTTTTATTAGTGCTAGAAGAAGGTGTGCATCAGCAAGAATTGATCTACCCTGTCTTGCCAATTTCCTGGGCCCAATTTAACTAAAGTTTCATTCACTGTTTTGAGTCATCAATTTTTGGCCACCATAGATAGCTTCTAGCTAGGGCTTTCATCCTCACCATCCTGGGATGGGCGCTATGCAAGGTAACTAACATAGGTTGCCTTAAAAGGGCGGGTGGGACAACCACCCACTGCCCCACAACAAACAGCCCTTTAGCTCCGATAATTCCAACCGGTGATTCATGTAAGGTTGGAATTTGGGACCCCCGGTGTCACATGGCTACCCCCTTTTAACCCAATCTAACTCTTGGGACAATATTCTGTCCCACATCAATAACCTGGCAATGTCGACAGTGGTAACAGGAAGGAGGAGGTCATCAATTAACAGCATTTGAGAGGCTGGTGCCGGGTCCTCAAGGGTAGCTGACAATGGACATCTGCTCAGCGCGTCTGTGTGGACCAGGTGTTTGCCTGGGTGATGTATCAGTTTGTAATGGTATGTGGTCAGAAATACCATCCATTGGGTTAGTCGAGGTGACAACACTTGCAGGGTCTGTTTATCACCTGATAAAATCCCTAAAAGAGGCTTATGATCAGTCACAATCTGGAACTAGCGGCCATATAAATAGTCATGAAATCATTTCACGCCAGCAACTATAGCCAGTGCCTCTTTGTCTAATTGGCTATAGTTGCGTTTGGTGGCTGCCAGAGTTCTTGGAAAAAATGCAATTGGGGCTTCCTTTCCATCCGGTAAAATATGGCTCAGAACTTCCCCCAAGCCACACGGGGAAGCATCACAGGACAGACGGTGTGGGAACAACTCGCTATATTGGGAGAGCACCCTATTGGACATGAGCAATTCCTTAACAGCTGCAAATGATATTTCTTCTTGAAGTCCCCATTGCCAAGGGACCCTTTGATCCAATAAGCGATGTAATGGCTCTGTGACTGAAGCTTTATGGGGCAAGAAAATTGCATAAAAATTAAGACGTCCTAGAAATGATTGCAATTCTGCCTTACAAGTGGGGGGAGGGGTGTCTCTGGTGGTCTGGATCTTTGCAGGTGTGGGATATATCCCATTTCCATCCACTAGGAATCCTAAAAATTCCACCTAGGGTACTGCCACTTGGCATTTGTTCTGCTTTACTCTAAGCCCCATTTTAAAAAAATGTTTCAGTACCTCCTGTAATCTGGTTAGTAATTCTGCACGGCTGGTAGCAGAAATTAAAATGTCATCAAAGTATGGTATGATGCCAGGGACTTCTTGTAATAGCCATTCCATTAGGCTCTGGAATAGCCCTGGTGCCACACTAACTCCGAATTGAAACCGCCTACATTTAAACACACCCTTGTGTGTTATGATAGTCTGTGCCTCAGCTGTTTCCTCATCTACCAGCAGTTGCTGGTACTCCTGTGCCAGGTCCAGCTTTGCAAAAATACTGCCCCTCCCGAAAGAGTGGAGGAGATGCTGGACCACAGACACAGGGTATGCATGGGCAGGTAGGGCACAGTTCAGGGTACATTTATAGTCGACACACAAATGAATGGACCCATCTGGTTTAATTGGAGTAACAATGCGCGTATTCCATTTGGAGTGATCCACAGGTTCTAATATGCCCTGCTCGATCAGTTTATCCAATTTGGCATCAACAGTGTGACAGTCATTTCGTAGCCGAGGCTTTTTAACTGGGGGCTATTGGTTAGCTTGGAATTTTGCCAGCTGAATTATGGCAGGCTGCAAAGCCCTGCATACTCGAGCAAGGTTTTCCAAGTTTTCTTTCTCCCCTCCTTTAAACAGTTCACCTCCTCCAATTCCTCAGCGTCTGACTCACTTTCCACATCATTTTGGTGAATTTCAGTACTAGGAACGAGAACTACTCTTATGTTGTTCTGTTGGCCCTGACTATTCTGAATGATGGCTAGTGTATTTTGCAGACATCTAGGCTGCCCTAGCCTCTTCCAGTGCTGACTGAAACGTTAGTTCAGGCTTGGCTAGCAGCCTATGTTGTAATTTTAAATCGTTGACCCCGCAGACTAGGCGATCTAATAGGGCATCGTCCAAGTGTTTGAATTCACAATGCAGGGCAGAGGATCTCAAAGCTTCCATGTAATGATTAATTGATTCCCCTTCAGCCTTATTCCTTCTATAAAAATCATGATGGCGAGCTATTTTAGAAGGAGTTGGGGCATAGTGGCTTTTTAATTTAGACATAAGGGTTTCGCAAGACACTGCGTGAATTGATGTGGGTGGTGTCAGTGCTCAAGCAGTGTCAAACATCTCGGTGCCACACACCATTAAGAAATAAGCACATTTGTGTTCAGCAGAAATTTCTGAAAAATCATGTGCTCAGAGGAAACACTCAAATCTTTCAATATATGTCTCCCATGTTTCTGAATTTGGACTGAAGGGAGTAAACACCATGAGAGTGGCCATCTCTGTCACCCCCAACTGAATCTGAGGTAACACCGACTTTCCCTCAGTCAGTAAATCAATAGCTCAGCAATCCGCTGGCCCAATATTTAGATATTTAACTGGCCGATCACTAAAATCCCACCTTCGTCACCACTTTGCTGTGTTTAACCTAAGGTCCAGGGACTTAGTGACTTGGATGAGGCATGGTTAAATATAACTTCTTTATTGAGTAACAGAGAACCATAAACTGCAATAGTTAAAGCACAACACGAACAGCCGGGTCAGTTCTTGTTTCAGCTCATCTTCCCCCATATATTCAGATTCTGACAGGGGCAGGACAGCTTCACTCATTTGCCCACTACTTGTGCAGCCTGGTTCATAACAGGCTGTGGACTAGTACTGGTCCATGCCCTGAGGGTTGAAGACCCCTGCCCTAAATAATATAATATAAACAGCCACATAGTACATTTTAAGCCTTTGCTAATCTGTAACAAGTCATTCCATACTGGGACCATGCATCAATCTGGATTTGAAAATGAAAAAGTTATCCCCTTTTAAATGAACCTTCTTCTAGTGCAGGGCTCTTCAAATTACAGCTCACGGGCTGGATACGGTCCACCGAAGTCATTAATCTGCCCTATGCAGGACTATGAGGTTGCCCCACCCTCATCACCCCACCTATCCGCTGGCCCCCACCTGCCTTTTGGAGGCAGAGGAAGCCAAGAACAGGATTCACGGAGGCCTCAGAAGGCAAAATATGGGACTGTTTTGGGGGGGGGGTTAGAGTGGTAATGGAGGCCGAGGAGGTGAAAAACAGGACACACGGAGGCCTCAGGAGGCCAAAACTGGGCCAGTTTTTGGGCAGCAGAATGCTAATGGAGGCCAAGGATGCCAAAAATGAACTAGTTTTGGGGTGGCAGAGTGGTATAGAGGCCAGGCAGGCCAAAAACGGGCCTGTTTTTGGCCTTCCTGGCCTCCAGAGAGAGGGAGAAATAGAGAGGGAGGGGGACAAATGCACACAAACACACAAAAGTCCCTCACACATCCCTTCACTAACTTGCTTTCCAACCCCAGGAGCATAACAAATTAAAGTTTAATTTGTGTGTATTGTTTAATGGATTGCTAAATTGGCCATGCCCACCCAGTCCCATGACCATCTAGCAATACCCACCCAGCGGTCCGCCCCCCCCAACAATCTGAGAAACTGTGAATTGGCCCCCTGTTTAAAAAGTTTGAGGACCCCTGTTTTAGTGTCTCCTTGATTTTTAAACTGAATCAGCACAGTGTCCTATTACATAATGATGCTAAATAGCAGGCATGACCCACAAAAGGTACCATATTAGGTGCAAAGTGTGAAGGACACTGTAGAAAACAGAAATTCAGGAAATAATTAGAAGTGGAATTAATGTGTCATTTCATAAAATCATCATTGTAGCTGACTAGAAGTTTCAAGGCAGCTATTAAAGGGAGGGAAAATTTCTTTCAAAATCTGTAATATTGCTCAAATTCCCAATGCAAAAATGGATTAAAACATGCCTGCTAAAAGACTGTTTCAAGAGACAGAGTCCCATGATTGGGAATGAATCTTAAAGTTCATGCTGCAAAATTGAAAATTTGGTATTGGATGAAATTTCTTCATTTAAAAAATAATAATTGAACAGAAAAAGGCCTTGATTAAATCATGCATCAGACATGCTTTTGTTCTTTGACAAATTCAGCAAAATTCAGCATAGAAACTATCATGGTATCATCAAGAAGAATGGTACAGAGGAAAAAAATCACATATATGGGCAAATCACTACACATTAGGGTAGATTCTGGTAGTAATCCTTCTGGTCCTGAAGTGCTGTACCGATTTAAAATCAATAAAATTTAAAAGCAAGATATTTTTTTTAAAAAATCATCCACTCTCCAGTGTTATCTTAAGTAAAATAGTATTTCACACTTCCTTTAAATTAAAAATTATCCTCTCTCCAGAGTTCTCTTAAATAAACTAATATTTCACACTTCCTTTAAATCTAACAATGGAACTTTGGATTCTACAAATTTGCAGCTCAAAATATTATAGAAAAATCAAAGCTAATAAGGCTCCTGTTGTTACTATTAAACAAGCATATTTTCCTTTTAATTAATCTTCAGTTGTTAAATTGTCCGTAAATTAGATAATGCATCTTTTTCTTTCAACACAAAAACTTTAATAAGTATAAAAAGGGTATTTACAATATGCAATTAAAGAAGGTGGAGGTTACTGTAATGTAAAACAGATGGGCTCAAATCTTTTTTTATCTAATAAATTCTCAAACAATTTTAAAAATACAGATCCTTAATATCATATGTTACAGAATGTGGTGGATAGTATTTTGCCTTTGCTTTCACATTTTTAAAGCTTTAATCAATACATAATTCGGGGTTGTTTATAAAAATAAAAAAATGATTTCTACTTATACTATTTATAGTATGTATTGAATAAATTCATGCAAAGAATGAATTTGTGTTATGTGGAAATGTATTTTTTCACATTTAAATACGTACAGAATAAGTATAAATTAATTTTTAGGATGTAATTATCACTCAATTAAATAGTTTTTTTTCTCTTTCTCTGTTTCTTATGCATCATATGTATCTACATAAGTCCTGAAACAGCAGTATTATCTTATTATAAATACAATAATAAATGCTTTTCTTTATTTTTGCGTAATTATGAGATGAAAAATAATTGAATTTCTATTCTATGAATAGAGGAGAGTTTGCAAAATAACTCTTTTTTGTCTTTGTGGATGAAGGAGCCACAAAGAGAATCTACACTAATAAAAGATGCAGAATATTTTTTTTTAAAAAAATAATTGTAAGAAAATAAAGCCATTAAGTGAACTGAAATTATAAATACATTTTGTACTCTTGGTGCTTATAATATATAGCTACTTGTTGACTTTTTAATTCATATTTATTAAAATAAAAATTTATGTGTGAAGTAGAAAGAAGGTGGTTTTAATGGAATGGAATTATGACTTTTCGGTGGCTGTTAACAATGAAATCTAAAACAATTTTCTGCTTTCAAGAATCAAATAACATTTTAGCTGTAATATATAGCAGGAAGATAGTTGGATTTTTTAAAATTTTAATTAAAAAACATGTGCAGTTTGAACATATAAATATTCTACCATCTTATCCCTGTATCTTTACTCTCCGGATTCACTTCTGTATAAGCAATAACTACTGTAGAATTTTTACACAAATGTGAAATTCATTCAAAATGAAGCAGCTTTTGGTAGCAACCATAATATAGAAGTAGTAAAAGATCCACAATAAGTCTTAAAATACAAGAAGCAATTTAAAACAAAATAAAATATACCATAAAGTTCAAGATAAAATTAATAGTAAGTCTCAATCCTCCAATAAGACAAGAAAAATATCAAAAGCTAAGATTCCTAGCTCAGAAGAGTTTGATTTTTGTCATCCTTCTGGATACCTTCAAGGACAGGATCACTCTAAGACAGGGGTGGGAACTAGGCAATTAATTTTCCCAAAATGTCACATGAGAAACTGGGACTGTTATAGAGCATTGCTGTTGCCCTGCCCCTGCTGATCTGCACCCCACCCCACCCCTGCCAATTCCCCCAATCCTCTGCCCCTCTGTCCCTGTTGATTCCCTGCTCTTGCCGCTGATGCTACCTCACCAATACCACACATTCTGCCAATGCCCTACTCCCTGATGTCACTTATGCTGCAAGCCAATGGGCCTGCAGGCTGTAAAATTCTGAAGTCTGTTCTAAGGTCTACTGAAAGACTCTCCAGAAGACTGGCTTTAAGATTGCCTGGTTGGGTGGTGCTGGATAGAACATTAGCTACTTAGTTAGGGTATAACAAGTATCTTCCAAGCATTTTAATTTGTACTGTATTTGCTATTGTATGTATACTGTAACATGCATATTTCAAATGTGGAAAATATAATGCAGAATAAAATATGATAATTTGCGACAAATTGTTATGTTAATCAGGAATCTGAAAAAGTCTCAGTAGATGATGACACTGACCTGATCTTGCCTGATCTGAGTAAATGTTAAGTAAGATTGATCCTGATTAGTATTTGGAGGGAGGATTAGAAGGCAATCTCAAGATTCTAAAACAGTGGCCCTCCAACCTTCTGGGCATCAGGTAAAGGATCCATGAAGAGAGGTTTTCCATGGACTGGAGGGGTTAGGGTTAGGAGTGCATGATTTCATCTGGATGGGGCTTCACTTGTTTTCTCAGCCCGCTTTCTGGCATGCCGTGACCCGGTGCCGGTCCACAGACTGGGGGTTGCGGATTACTGTTCTAAGCTAAATTGGACAGCAGTGGCAAACTATTGTCATAATGCTATCAAAAATTTAACCTGGGTGTATCTATGAAGTCAGCTAGAAGTTAAACTTGGTCAAAAGAGTCTTAGCTTTTTCAGTTGTATAAATTACCTCTCTGATGTGGTATATGTATGTTAAGCAATGCAATGCTCAATATGTTCAATGGAACTTATTCCATAATATGTGTTTTCAGGAATGGAAACTAAATCCCAATTTCTCTCCATTTTTTATTGTGACAAATGACTCAAATATGTTAAATATTAGGAGTTGTCTACATGAAATGTTTGGAGATTGTTAACTTTTGACAGCACATCATAAGTTGGGAGTTGAATCTCTCATAATATGAATTTTACTTTTGGAGCTTTACAAATAAATATTACTCATCTGAAAAGTAGAATTCATATAAATTTAACTAAATGGAGAGGTTATTTTATGAGTTATTTACATTAATTCTATCTAAAAACAATAATTGGTAATGGCCCCGGTAAATATAATTCCTGAGTGCCAAATCACAAAGACTTTCAGCAGTAAGTGGGGGCAAGAAGAATGATAAAAAAAAAAAAATAGAATGATAATTGTGATCTGGCAGTTATTCAATATCCATTGTTTTGCCTCAGGACGAAAAGCATCTGAAGCATAAAATATTCCACTGATGCCAGAGAAAACTTCGCTTTTACTTTTATGGGCGTGAACTTTCTAAAATATCACAATGATAAAATTGTAACAAATCCCAGGAAAATGTCTCTTAATGGAAACAAGACAAGGTAGCTCATTAAGGTCTGCATATTGTATACTTGAGAATTGTGTTACTGAGCAAATATTATCAGGGGCAGGCTAAAAGATTTTGTTGCTGGAAGCAAATTGGCAGATGGCATTCTTTCAAATTCAGGTTCATAATATGTTTGGCCAGAGAAGTTGTTATGTTGCCATCTGGGTTGAAAGTCTCATATACATAACCTTCTTTCAGAGGCAATAAATATCAAATAGCAAAAACAAATATGATAACCAGCTCTTGTTCGTACCACCTTAACCATCTGCCTAATCTTTGGGTGGCCCTAAATAGAATAACATAAACATTTAAAACACTTAGACTCAGTTACAGAATTATAGAACCACAGTGTTGGAAGAAATTACTTAGGCTGTTAATTCTCATCTTCTTGTAAATATAGAAATCCAGGTTGAATTCTCTCAAATAAATTGCTATCTAGCTTTTGCTTAAACTCAGTTTATCAGCAACCCTTTGCTGTCCAGTACCAAGTTTGAAACAATCCTATTATCCAGTAGATTGCAAGTGGATAAGTAAAAGATGGAGACAAGGTGTGACCAATATAAGTCTCGTTTTCTAACCAGAAAATGGACATTGATGCATTTGTGGTTCAAATGAGATTACAGCATGGAGTCATTCAAATTAACTTTATAAATATCTCTTGTTATTTGATGACTATACTTCTGAAAAAAAGGAAGAACATGCCTGGCCTCTGTACGGAAGCTGAAAGAAAGGAAGAGTTAAGATGAGGTCCGATGAGATCAGATGAAATAGTAATATGGTACAGTAATCAGAAATGGAACCCCTCTATGTGAATGTCTCCTCCCCACCGTCAGTTCCCAGTAGGTGCACGAATCCTAATGTCAGAATGTTTTTCTATCATTAAATATATCTGTTGTTGCCAAAGTTCATCAGTTCTCTTCACTGTTTCTAAGCCATAGAGATTGTTAGATGCTTGTCAATCTCTGGCCATTTAGACTTATTTGTGGCTGACATTTACTTCAGCAATAAATGTCCACTTTCTGTTTTGGTTGCTGATGGAGTGATGATCATATTGTTTTACATATTACAGATATACCTCTTTTTAATTAATTTGATCTATTATGGGCAAAATGGATTTATATCTAGGGAAATGATGTGCTTCTTTTGTTCAAAAATCCTGTGAAATGTGTGGTCAAGAAAAGTGTGATCAGCCCGTCCCCACTTCTACATTTGGAATACATGTCATAGACATAAGCATGAAAGAAATTCTCAAATCATGGCTTTTGAGTCTGCTATCAAATTGTACTTGTATGTTGATGATATTCACTATTACCTCTTATTTGGTCTATGGTATTCCTACGTAACTTAATATATGCCCTAATGCATCATAGTTGTAGTTATCTATCATTTTGCCAGGAATTCAATGGTTCATGGTAAAAATCCAGGTATGACTGCTGTTATGTATCATAAGTTTTCCCTCTGGTCCGTTTCACTAGGGGGCGCTGTGCTCGATGCTGATTGGCTGACTGTTTGACAGCCAGCATATATAAAGGGCTGTCAAAGCAGGGCTCAGCTGTTGCCTGTTAGCTGAGACGCGCGAAATGTGAAGTACCGCGTTTGGCAACCTGTTAGCAATAAACTGTTAGCATTTGTTAAGTCCTGGCTTGCCTCCGTTTGTCCACCCAAGTTCTCCCAGCTAGAACAACTACAAGGTCAACAGATTTTCTTAATCTTTTATTTGCTTGTGTTTCAAATTATGAAAGTAAAACATTTTTAAAAATGAAGTATTATTAGAGCTGGAAAAGAACAAGCTAGAATTCAAAATATAATCATTATTTCCTATAAACGAGTCCCTCCTTGCATTGTTCTAGCAATCTAAAGCTTAAACTCTCCATGACTGAAACGCCCAACTATAAATAAGAAATTGTATTAAAGCCAGCAATAGATTTATTGAATTTTGCAGCTCAGTCTTCTTATGTTTCTTCTACAGCATATGGACTTGAAAATAATAGATGAAATGTTGTTTTTGGAATAATTTCTTATAGTTACGGTTGTAGTTTCCTGAAATGAGAAGCTGTAAAAGGGAGATGTCAGGTGAACGGCTTCAGAAAATCTCCTAAATGGAGTCTTTCATCTCAGGTTTTTATTTAATGTTTTCTTAAATAAATGAAATTGTCCTCACTATTTTGTTTGCCACTATGTACTTTATATGTAAGAATTCTGGGGAATAGAATATACTAGAATCACTTACCAGGTTGCAATGTGGCATTTGACATTTTGTAAGTATTAAGGAGAAAATAGTATAAAGAGAGGTGTAATACACACACACACACACACACACACACACACACACAAATATAACTGTTGAGTTTAAAAGAAACTAGATAGAGTCTCTTTCCCTTATTTATAATGCTTTAGTAAAGCAGTAATTCCTCAAGCTGATGAACTGTAGAGATGAACAAAATCGTCTTACATGGGCCTTATATTCATTTGGATTAACCTCACTGTATGGCAGACACTTCAAATAAATGACAGATTGACAAGAATATGAAATGGTTTTATAATGAATGCTTGAAGCTCAGTACAACTGAGACTTTCATACTACTGACATATAAATCCCTTTTATACCGTCTGAGCAATTATAGTGTATTTGTGACTGATAACTGACTGCTGGGGATTAAGTGCTCAGCCAGAGATATGGTCAGAGTTCAAATTTGTCCTTATGGGAATAATTCCACCCACCACTTCCCTCTGCTTTTTAAATTTTATCTTTAGTGAAAAGTTACAGATTTTTGCATAGATTTTGATTCCTTTAATGCTGAAGGTTGTGCCAATATGATAACACTATATTTTAACTCCAGTTGCTTTTGTTAATGCTTGCCTGACTTGAGAAAATGTAAGCAAGAAAGTGCTTACTATGTGTCTCCATGGTAACATTTGAGTAGACAGATGTGGCCATAAAAAGAATGAAAGAAGTAGGTTTCCTAAATCTGTTGGTCTGCCATGTTTTATAAATTTATTTATTTAATGAAAATATTTATGTTATGCCTATTTATTCTTCCTGATCCAAAAAGGTAATTTGGTTTGCTTAAGTGATAACTTAAGTTAAACAATAACACCCATATGTTATTGAAAAATAAAATATATCTGATATAACCAAACACAAATGAAGAGTGGGTGAAAAACATGATTCATCAATTAGGCCCCAAAGCTGGGGAACAAAACAGGTTTAACTTCTTTAACAAATACCTTAAAGTTAAGGTATTTGTTCGAAGTACTTTTTTAAATCTTTCTGTACATCACAGGCAGTGGTGGGTTTCAAATTTTTTTAGAACCTCTTCTGTAGGTGTGGCCTGCTTTGTGGGAGTAGCTTGCTGGCCATGTTACTGGGTGGGCATGGCTTGCCAGCCATGTGACTGGGTGGGCATGGCCAACTTGTAAAATGTGGTGAAACTCACTTAACAACGCTCTTGCTTAGCAACCAAAATGTTGGCTCAAAAACTCTGGCATTTGAAGCACGCAAGTCTTAAAACTGTCAAGTTACAAGACCCTTGCACCCCTAACCCTTTAGAAAAAAACCCCCAGGAGTGTTCAAACTTGACAGCTTTAAGACTTGCGGAGTTCAGCTCCCAGAATTCCTCCTCTTGCTCTTCATCTTGATGATGTGTGGATGGGCGGGGGGAGGGAGCTGGAACTGGTTCTAAACTGCACTGTAGATTTGTGGAACCTCTTCTATAGAAGAAGTTAGAACTGGCAGGAACCCACCCCTGACACAGGTTCCTGAGATATTTTCTTATAAAGTTTCAGAGTTTAAAGTAAAAGTTATAAAATATATTTAATGATTCATCATGAAGATAATTAAAAAGTCTTCATCTCTTGCCAAGAAGACAGCACAAAGCAAAAATGCCAAGGCCCAGCAAACCATTCCACAATGGAGGTACATGAGAGAAAATGTTCTTTCTCGGTCATTATCGCTTTCATCTCCTTGGAATTGTGTTGAAGTTCCTTGTTTGTCCATTGTTTATATTCTAAGACTTTTAGGAGAGAACCAGCAGACTGAAATTGAAAATATGTTTCTACAATGTTGTTATTTCAAGTGTTTAATCCAAGACTTTGTAATTTCAAGATGCATTTTGAAGTACTAAAATAAGCATGGATTATACATGTATAGTTTGTTAAAATATTCAAATTGGATTTTGCAACATTGGATAAATGTGCCCAGGTTTTTAAAAGAACTCTGAATAGGAAGCTCTCCCTGTCCGGGTGTCACTCTTAGAAATATCTTATCTACTACAAATTTAATTAATTTAATTTATTTGATTTCTAGACTGCCCCCTCTCCCCGAAGGGACTCGGGGCGGTGTACAGGTACCGAATTAAAAAACCTTACAAATAATCATAAATATAGTTAAAAACGAATTAAACGTTAAACCCCTGTACAAATTTATAAAAATTAAAAACTAAGCCTAAGACCAAAATTTAAAAATACAGGCTGGGGTGGGAGAGCTGGAATTAGGCCAAGCCGGCTAGATTAAATAGGTGGGTTTTGAGCTTCTTACGGAAGGAGCAGAGGTCCGTGGTTGTTCTAATATCAGGGGGAAGGTCATTCCAGAGGGTCGGGCCCATCACAGAGAAGGCCCTTCCCCTGGGTGTCGCCTGCTGGCACAGCCTAGTGGACGGCACCCGGAGGAGTCCCTCTCTGTGTGAGCGAATCAGCCGAAGGGATGTATGGGGCAGGATACGATCCCGCAAATAACTAGGCCCTGTGCCATGGAGCGCTTTGAAGATGATAATCAGCACCTTGAAACGCACCCGAAAAGCTACAGGTAGCCAGTGCAGCCCGCGCAGGAGAGGTGTTACGTGGGAGTATCTATCGACTCCCGAGACTGCCCGCGCGGCCGCATTCTGAACCAACTGCAGTCTTCGGGTGCATCTCAAGGGGAGCCCCATGTAGAGAGCATCTCTACACAATGATATAGTTTGCATCTTTGAAATCTGAAGCTGATTTCTGGCTTATCTAATTGTGCAGACAATTGTGCTAACAACTGGAACAGTCATCAGGCTTGCAAACATTTCTAAGGATGAGACTGGTTTAACACAAAGGAATGTGCTTCACTTCTGACAATGGACTTCTTGAAGTCTGTGTTGCAAATTCTTTGCATGGTCCTTTTCAGCAGACTAGATTACAGGCCTTTCTCCTTGCCAGGCAAATGGGAAGCAACATCTCCCCTGTGTCAAGAGCAGTCAGAAAGAAGGTCAAAGGAATCAAGAAAGCCATATCTTAATGTACTAGCTGGGAACTGAGAGCTAAAGTACACCAGTTTCCAGGATTCTTCAGTGTAATCACTTCATCCTTTCAATAAATCTGACTATGAGACTCAGTGAGAGCTTCTTTAGTTGTGAGCAGCAATAGGAGTTTGAAAATTACATTGTAAACTATCCCCCACTCAAAAAAATGTAAACATTATTGTATCTTCCAGTACACAAGAGATGAACTGTCATTTTTGTTCAGCTTAACACTTTAGCTTTTTAAAAAAAGATAAACACCTTCTCCTTGTTAAATCTCATTCTTATATATGCAATAGATTGATCCTTTTTTCCTTTCTTCAAACTGCCATGTACTATTTCCTGTCTTCTTCCATTCTACTTGTCACAAACATGGCAAGTCTTATGACCAATATAAACTCTACCAGCTAAATGTTCTGCCAAATGTTCCAGTGGAATAGAGTAGGGTAAACATAACATACCAATTGGCTTAAAGCTAATATAAGTCAATAAACAATTCTTGGTTTGAAAAGCAGAAGGCTTTCTATATAAACTGAATTGAATTCCAAGGAAGGATATCAACTATAAATGTTCTGATACTTAGAGGTTACTGGAAAAATGGCACTTAGAAGGAGTTTAGTCAGGTACTATCTACATACCCCTCCTCCCCGGCACCTCTGTCCTTGTGTGCTTGAGTTGATCAGGTTTTCAAGAAAGGTCACATGACTCAACTCTGCCAGCTAAAAAAAAAACTGCAGCAAAGATCTTCTTTATTTATTTAATCAAAAATATAGAAAGCCAATCAAATATGGGCAGCTTACAGTGAAAAGAAATCAGTAAAAAAATCCTCAATAAAACATCAACCCCCCCCCCCAATGAAAAGAAGATCAAGATTTGGTCAGGTGAGAGAACCTCCCCTCCCCAATGCCAGGGCTTGAGGAAAAGCCCGGTCTTCAATATCTAAAGAATGGCATGTTTTTGTGGATTGGGGGTAGAAATGTAGTGTTTCAGATGAGAAGTGGAATTTAGTGCTGAATAGAATTGGTTTTGTTTCCCAAGAATGACTTCATCCAGTCATTTAACTCTACCAGTATGAAGTTGCTGATTTCCCTCAACTGCTTTCATAAGGCTGAGTAATGGAAATTAAACCTAAGAGTACTGCAAGTGCAATCCTGAGAGGAAGGTGCAATGAAAGTGCTTTATGTATGAATTATAGTACTGTCATCTCTAATTTGGTCTGTGGTGGAATTATTCCTGTTATTCAATATTTATAAAGTCTTATTACAGTTTTCAAAACTTGGGAAAAATATAAACATGAAAATGAAATGTTTCAAAAATAATTAATTTAGCATAAATATTTGTGTGGAGGCAGAATTCTTTTTTTTTTTTTGGAAAATGAGTGTTATTTGCTAATTTTAGAAGAATGTGCTATTTCAATAATATACTTGTCAAAATTATTTGTCTGGCATTTAGGCCAACACATTTTCTAATATCGATAAAAGGAATTTGCAGGACAACAAGTGAGTAAAATGAAGGTTCTTAGCTATTTAGTACGTTTCTCTACTTTAGACCTGGTCATAGAAATGTAGGTTCAGCACCACAGTAATAAATTCTTATTAAATCCTTATCAAGAAAAATGAGTCCATAGATATTGTAAACATCAGAGATTTATTTCATTGAGCAAATCTGTGGCAGCATAAATTCTGTCTCAGAGTTAACTAAAATCCTCTTTTTATGTCTCATGCTGCAATAACACAGATAGCTTACAGATTGGATTCCATGTTGAAGCTTTAAAATGTACACGTAAAAGGCCAAAAAGGTTTTCTGTGTTAATGACATTGTATTCAGCTAGTTGGTTTTCATATCTTCATTCTACTGTAACATTTATTTAGAGAATGAAAATCTATGTTATCTTTGATGAAATGGTATGTATTCTCTTTTATTTAATGAAAATTTTAATGTGATTGTTTTCCTCAGTCCATCTTTTAATCTTTATACAAACTTTGTCCAAATGTTGTCATCTATGTTTTCAATGAGAGAGGCATCATTTGATGAGTTTAAATGCAGTCCAGGGTGGCAATTTTTCTGTTTTTATAGTAGTTTCCATTCCAAATTATCTGGATGCAGGCATTCCCAACAACCATTCTATGTATTTGTGTAATCCAACCCTAAAGAAATATTACTCAGATTTAAGTTTTCCACGATGAATTGTACATAGAGAAATCATAATCTCTTCAGCCAGATTTTGAAGTAGATTTTAACTTTATTCATTTCAGAAGTGTCAGGTCAGCCAGGTCTCCTTTTAATTGGGGGTGGGTGGGTGGGAGAGAAGAAGACTTAAAGTTTTTGTGAAAGGAACAATTATTATTCATCACATGTGGATTGAATCGAAGTTTTCATCCCCCCCCCCCCATTTTTGAAGGAATAAAATTTTGAACACATTCCTTTTTAAAAATTATGTTAAATCTATTTGAATGCTTTTGGTATATTTTCATGTATTTTCTGCCCAACAAGAGGCTACAGAAAGGAGTGGAAAGCTTCAGGCAGCTCTGGCTCATTTATTTAATAGCATTTTTCCAACTGTATTTTGTCCTGAGTTCTCCCCATACCACATATGGTATGTACAAACCCTATTTATGTTTAGCTAAAAGCCATCCCCATGGATCTAAATGGATTTTATTCTCTAGTAAGTATATATTGAAGCTGAATTCAAATGAAGATGTTACATCCCAAAATGTGTTTTCATTTTGATTAAACATGGATTTTGGTGGCTCTGTTTACTCCCTTACGAAAAAGGAAATGAGTGTTTTGTTGATTTTTATAAAAGAGGAAATGATACAATTTTTCTTAAAGTTTAAGAGCAAAATGATACATTTTGGACAAAATAACTCAGAAAATCACTGTACGATGGGGGTTTTTTGAGGGGGGAGGGAAATAAGTCAGTTTTTCCTTCTTATGTTACTTAGATTCATAAGTACATTCTTATGCAAATTGCTGCCTCTCTATAAATCTTTGAAAAGATTTAAATATATCCTTTAGTCCCTATGTGACTAAAAAAGGGATGAACTAACAACATAAAAAGCTCAATAATATATCTATTATTGAGCTTTTTATGTTGTTAGTTCATCCCTTTTTTATATCTAACTGCATGCCAGCAAGCTGGATGCATTAATCACCAGGAGAGCCTTTAAAAGTAGTAGTAGTTGTTGTTACATATGCTTCAGTAGAAAAAGCTAATGTGTATAAACAACCTAAAGTATCAGAAACAGTAAAAACAGAATGAAAAGGAATATCTGTCATTAAATGTTTCTTCTTTTTTGCATTCCAAACATTTAACATAGAAAGGTTTTTCAGAGGTCCACTGCAACTTTTATCTTCTTTTCAAAGTTAAAAATGTGCACATTTATTTTTTTGTAGTTTGTCAAGTTACAAATACAAAATTGCAAATACAAGCTAATAATCTCAAATATCTGAGAAGTATAAGGTTTTGATTGAAAAATAAAAATAAAGTGATATTAAATAAAAAAGGAATCTCATGTTTTCTCACTGTTAATTCAGTACAGAGTGTTTTCTACAAGAATTTTTTTAAAAAATGTGTCTTAAATCACGCACAGGAGACACATATGAGAAGATGGTTAAAAATTAGATTGAAGAGCATTTTGTGGTTCATTTAAGGATAAGAAGCATTTAAGTTAGGGGGGTTGAGGAACTTAAACACCACCAATTCAGTCTAAATTGCTTTGCTATTCTTACTGTTTTGGATGGATAAGCATTCATTGAAGAATCTACTTAAGCTGCTAAAGTCATTCCACATGAAGCTGTTTTTAAATGCCTGAGAAGCTTACAAATCAGGCACCTAAAATCGTCTATCCTCAAATAGCATTTCCCATATACATTTTCTTGTATTACAGAAGACTCTAGAAAACTCTCACTTTCAATTCATAATAAATTAATGATATATTGATGTCCTCATTATATGACTTTCTATGATCAGATTCTGTATTTCAACTCTCCCCTTTGAAACTCCAGAGCTATTAAAAACTGAGCTGAGGATCCACAATAAGTAGAATTTTTCTTCATGAGAAAACAAATGTATCATCAAAGATTAACTGGCTTAAGGATTTCTTTCTCACTCCACAAATTAATTTTAGCCAATATTTCAATCATCAAATCCTCATGGCAACCTTTATTGACATACAATGGAGCGTCAGCCTCAAACCTGCACTTGAAATACAGTGAGGAACATGGAGCTTTGTTCTTAAAAATCTGTATTGGATTACTTCCAAGTTTCTTTGCATCTTTTTATGGACACAGATTTGTGCCTGTGGTACAAAGTATTAGGTCAGCACTTTGGCCCTGAATAATGTAGCTGAAACAGAACATGATTGCTTCCACAAAGGATAAAAAACATCTACAGTAATTATTGCATTGAAAGTATTTCGGGCTCAAGATGAAATAGTTCCCCCTCCCTTTTTCTAAGCATTAGGAGGTTGAAAAACAATTTAGAACTCTTGATTTGTTCAGTCTGATTGCTGTTTATTTTCCAATTATGCAGATCATTAGCACATCATTTTGTAAATAGAACTTTTGTTTTACTATAATTATTTTCTAATTTTTATTTGTTGCAATAAGTGTCTAAGACTGATGGATTCCACTGAATACCACTTTGTACCAGGAATAATCACATCATATTTATAAAGTAAAACAAATAAGGGCTTATTAGATGGCCTCTGGATGAAATTCAATTTTTTGTTAAACTTAATTAAATAATTGATATAAAGATTAAATAAGACAAGAGAAATTACATTTATTTAATCCTCTTATAGCAGAAATTGGGGATAAGAAACTTCTATTTGCTCTACATTTGATTTACATGTATATATTCTCATGGAACATCATAATCCATTAACATTCTCTATATGAGCCACGATGGCGCAGTGGTTCGAGGGCAGTACTACAGACTACTTATGCTGCCTGCCAGCTGCCTGCAATTTAGTAGTTCAAATCTCATCAGGCTCAAATTTGACTCACCCTTTCCAGCCTTCTGAGGTGGCTAAAATAAGGACCCACCAGGGTAAGCTGTGAGGAAAATCCATGTGAAAATCACATATTGAAAGTAATCCCTACATCGCAAATCGCTTCCCCCATGGGGGCAGTCAAATCAGGTATCATTCGATGTTTTGGGAACCAGGTGTCTCTGGAGATTGTTAATTCCTTTCCCAAGGTCAGTATCCTTGAAGGCAGGAAGATGGCTCGGTTTGACAACTCTGGTTCCTGTTAGTTTCCATACTCCCTTAATTCCCACAGCATTTCTTCCTACCTCCAGCTCTCTTGCCTTTCCAAATCTCCCCCTGCCCCAGTTATGGCAGTTGCTAGTGAGCTTCAAAGAAAGTATCTGACACTTGATGCCATTAAATCCATCAGCAATATTGTGAAGGCCCATGTTTCAATTATTCTTCAGTTGATGATGGATAAAATAAGTTTTGGAAAAAACTGTATATGTAGCTTTCTTACATACCTCAAAATGAATACCATTGAACTTAGTTGGATAAAGTTCTGAATAGACAGATATCAGGTTGCATTCTTAATACATGTTCTTATTTTCCAACAGTTTTCTGAACTCCCAGTCAGTATGGTTAAAGGTTGAAACAATGGGTAAGTAACATTGGAGAGCTACCAATTCTTCATCCTGTTCTACAAGACACAGCAATTATCTGTTTTTAATGTTAATGTGTGTGATAGTTAATTTACTGTATCTGTTACTAGATCTCACTTGAGGTTAAATTTCTATAGTATTAAATATGGACATTGATTGTATTATTTGATGTAGTTTTTCGGCTTTTGCACTCTGACGTTTTTAAATTTCTCCCACTGCTAATGGCATAGCAAATATAGCTAAAGCAGCCCAGAATAGAACCCAATACAAATCTTTCTTCATTGACCACTATTCATTTAAAAAAGGGACATGGGGAATAGGGCAAGACAGCAAGTTCTCTTCACCAAATTAGTATCATTACTTTAAAAACATCCTGACCTTGAATGCTATGATTACTATGACTGCTGTGAATCAATGATGGATTTATAGTTAGGGCATCATACAAGTGTTTTGCTGCTTTATTACCAGGACAAAATGAGTAGTGAAGGCTCTCTGGAATTTATCATAGGAAAGACATTCAGACAGCAAATCTACTTAGCCAGCAATATTTTATTTTTGTTCTTTTTTCTACATGGGTGTTCCTATAATCAAAATTTAGATGTGGATTCCATTGATCTGATGTGTAGGCCAAGGCTATTAGCCATTTATATATTCTAGTTTAGGAAAAAATGTTCAACAATTTGCAAGCCAATTCTATTACCAACGTTTCTTTTCTATAAATGTGTCTCCAGAAATAAAAATGAGAAGAGTCCATAAATTATAGTCCAACAGCACAATCAGGCTATCATTCTATGGTTTTAAACAGTCATCTGTTAAAAATCATGAATATGTTTTTAAACTGAAAGACTATTTCCAGTTAATTTTCCAAAAAAATTTCTTCTTGTTGCTGAAGAAAGGACTTTTTAAAAATAATAAATGAATCTTGTATGGGATGCTTAAATTTTCAATATTTTTCAAACCTATCTTTCTATTTAGCTAATGCTAGCTATTACCCAGTGTTTCTCAGCCTTGGCAATGTTAAGATTTCATCTCCCAGAATTCTCCAGCCAGCATGCTTGGAGGTTGAAGTCCACATGCTTCAAAATTTCCAAGGCTGAAAATCACTGTATTAGGCAAAACAAAAACAAAACAACAACAAACAACAATTGCCACCTTTGAGGAACTTTATGCATTTTACTTTTAAGGTGACTTGAAAAATATCAAATGAGGGTCTCTGTAAATCAGATCAAATCATGCAGGGTAGGACATGTGATTCTCAGTTTCCTTCTGACATATCCCAGAATAATGCACTTGAAATTGTGGACAAACATTTGGCTTACAGGTGAGGAAAATAAGGAAGCCAAACTTCTAATGTAGCTAGAAATGTATAACAATGGTTTGACAATCCTGATTCAACTTCCTGGTTGCTACCATAGTATCCCAACCCTCCCAAGACTGCAATTGTTAGAGGCTGAAAAAAAAACCTCATTTGAATAGTGAAGCTCCGTGTTCCCCAAAGATTGCACATCCTTGTCTTCAGGTCCACTGTAAATTTTCCATTCTGAGGGGCAGTTGACCTTTTATTTAATTGCTGACAGTGGATCTCTCTTAGCGTTATCCTATCTTGGCCTATTCTCTTCTTCCATTTAGGAAGTAAGCAAGATAATGCTTTACAACACGACGTGAAACTCAATCATGTCACATGATGTATCATGACATATCATGACTTTTTTTTGCCTTTGCAGAGTCATGGTGGGCGTAGCCTATGTGTGATGCATCAGACCCATCGGCCACCAGTTTGACAAGCCTGCTTTAGAACAAGCCTGATGTGATGGAACGTGCATTTGGAGTATCAGTGGACAAGAGTTTTGGCAACACAGAACTTTTCTTGAGAGAAGCTCAGAATAATAGATTGTGCAATCCTGAACTGGATAGTTGAGGGAGGAAGACGTTCAGGGTAACTACCCTCTAGAATCCATTTTAATATATCTAGTAGTAGGTTTGAACATTATAGCTTTAGTTTAACAAGATTCTGTCTGTTAGCTGTAAGCAAGTCAATGATTAAACTAGATTGGATTTCTCTGTATTGTCCTTGGGTTTTGGCTTGACACCTAGGCTTTTATTGCGATCCGCAACCATGCATATTCAGTTGCTTTTTCCATACCCAAAGAAAATATAATAACATTATAGGGCCCCATAATTTGTCAATGCAATATTACTGAAGCAAAAGTTTAAAAAAATCTCTGCAGGGTTAAATTGATATCCTTTGAGCTTATTTTTATTTCTTTTATGCAGGATATGCTTTGTTATGTAGAATTGTGCAGAATGAAAGAGAATAACAACACATTAACCAAATAATAACACATGCTAATAATCACTTAACATCTTTTAAAAAGCTGTTAAAATGTTTGATTAGGGACACCAAGAGCCCACTAAATAGGCTATGAAGTTAGGTCAACATTGGGCAAAATATATCATTGCATGTGAAGTTGAACTTGAATGAGATACTTAACTGAAGGTCAAAGCTAATAATTTAGAGAAGTACTCTATAAAATGGAGACAAGTTTAATTCTAAATAAATCAATATTTCAAAATGCGTTAAAAATCAATAACTGTAAAACTTTGTATAGCACATTTTATTCATACTTGTCACTGTTAAAAATAAAAGACAGATTTTAAAAGATCCACAGTTTTAGTCTGATCTTTGCTTAGGTTAAGTGGTCTTAATCTTCCTTGTTAGTGAAGCTTGCAAGTGATTTGTTGCTGTCAACAAAAGTCCAGATTAAACTTGGTTGAATTGTTATGTAAAGCTCTTTCTTCCTTATTTGTTTAGTTTCTCATGTCCAAAATAAACAAGTTCTGAAAATTTGCTTTAATTCAGTAATGTACTTTGAGTACATCAGCCAATGGTGTAATTGAAGAACAACTTCTGAAGCTTAGTAGGCATGACTAATCAAAGTAGCTGGGAATTTAAGGTCTTCAGAAACCATCTATTACTGAAATTGAGAAGGTGGGGAGAGTGAGAAGGCAAAGAAAATTCTACAGAGCAAAAGGCTCACAATGGGAACTATGTCTGAAGTGGAAAATTGGGTGTCAGTTTGAGAGTCAAATCTTGTGCCAAATTCCAATAGGTTTTCCTGTGAGCCCTCACAAAGAGGATTGAATCATTTCTTCCTTAATGCAGTGGCAATGGAAAGCAACATCCTAGGCCAAAAAATAAATAAATGTTCCCTTTACTTACCTTATCCATTGGTCTCCCAGTTTTTATTTCTTCCTTACACTTGGCTACAGCCTGTTTAGAAATAATGTTAACATTTCTGGTTCCCTTAAAACCCTGTTGGTTTTAAATTGTTGACTAGATTTTGGTAGTAAATGTGATTAAAACATTACAGAAATATAATGAACTTTTGGCTTACAAAGTGCAAGTACTCTGCAAATACATTATATAGTTATAATGCTATGGAGTTGACAAACTAACAATTTGCGTGAGTGGCAGGCTGGAGTGCAAGTGTATCTGCACCCAGTTTGATTTACATAAATGGCAGTCTGGCCCCTGCTGGGCCGCCAAGCTGTAAATGTTGGGGACTGCTGACATCGGATAAATAAATAAATAAATAAATAAATAAATAAATAAATAAATAAATAAATAAATAAATAATAAATAAATACCCAATAGAATTTATTTGTCTGAATGAGAAAAGTTCTTTACATGGAGTAAAAAGTTTATACAAGTAAAATATATATGAAGTCTAACTTCTAATACAGAATTCGCATAATAAATGCAGGGAGATTCAGGATCAGAAGAAATAGAAAAAAAATCCCTGAATGCATAATTAAATTGTAGAATTTCCCAAAAACCCTGGAGAGATAATAGTCCATTTGGATGAGATATATTGTCATGGAGAAAATCTAAGAGAAAACCTAATGCTAAGCGATGATAACAATTTGAAAGCACATTATGAATAATAATAATTTTAAAAGATACTATGCAGATTCATTGAAGTCAGACTATTTGTGGTTACCAACATTTATTTACATTTTTTAAATCATAAGGTTAGATATTACTTTAAATATTGGTTAGTGAGACTAATAAGGAAAAGAGTTCTCAATTTTAAAATTCTTCTGAACTTTTGAAATGCTTACAGTTGCCACTAGTGATGCTCAACTACAATCTATGACCAGATCTGTTGAAGTTTTTTGTAAAAATGTTTTTGCCAATTTGTAATTTGTCAAATTTACTATTATTTCAAATCATTTTATGTCAAGCAAATGATCTTTATAGGTCTTTCAATGTCTCTCATTTTATTATTTCCTTACATGTATCATGAACTGCAAAATTCTTTACCTGCATTTGAAATTATCCTACGTGAAAAGTACGTCCTGTTGCAACAGGATATTTGAATCAGTGATAAGCTTTGGATTCAAAGTAGATTTTGTCTTTAGCCATTTCTCTCTCTCTTTCTGTCTCTCTCTCTGCATGCATATGTGCATTCATGCATACACATCATTCAAAGGGGTATTTGCTGGAAGATATGGAACACTGTTGAAAGACCACATACAACAGTCTCCTTTTATGGGCCTGATGGCATCAAGGCTGCAGATGAGAGTGGCCTTGGGCTGCACATTTAATCCTTGGATTACAGTAAACCATCTTTTGGATTCATGATTCTGCTTTGATAAAATGCTGCACATTGTATAAATAGGAAGCTAGTTTCATTTTAAACACAAAATAAATCTCCTTTCCTAATTTAAAATAGAGTCTATGCTATAAACATAGATGATTGTAAATTATTGTATTTGTTTGCCAGTAAAATATTTTGTATTATCC
Organism: Natrix helvetica; assembly: GCF_964273705.1. Classification (NCBI taxonomy): domain Eukaryota; kingdom Metazoa; phylum Chordata; class Lepidosauria; order Squamata; family Natricidae; genus Natrix; species Natrix helvetica. The sequence goes on along the minus strand of NC_138549.1, from coordinate 43,988,440 downwards.
AATAGCGTATGTATGTATGTATGTATGTATGTATGTATGTATGTATGCATGTAATGATGAGAAGCCTGCTGAGGGTGTGCCACTATAAAGGAAGAGACTGTAGGAAACAGACACCAGTACAAATAATTAGCATAGCTGGCGGAACAGACAATCTGTTGTAGACAGACGAGACTGTCAAGCATGACTGTGGTTCAGTAATGTGCTGAAACATTCCAAAGCTATCTTCAAAATATGACCAGCTGACATCAGGCCAGTTGTATCCTATGCTGCTGAATCTTGTTATGAAACTGTCCAAAATTTCCTCTTTTTTTGACTTTGCCAGTATCCTAGGTAGATGATTCTCAGATATTGCAAAAGTAATAATAGACAGGCATTCAGGTTTATGCAGAAATGTCAGTCTATACTGAAGGAAGAGAAAAAGAATTCTGAGCCTGATTGGGAACATTAAGAAAAGTTCACTGAACTTTTTCCTCTTTTCAAAAAGTCAAGATTAATTAGAAAAAAAAGCTGTTTTCAAAATTTTAAATATGATATGTCATAGTATTTCCATAAGAACAGAGTTCACCAATTTGACATGCTATCCTTTATTCATTCAGTTGTCTTCAGTATTTGGTGCTTGTTCTTATACATATCTTTTGTTAAGTGGGTTCAATTTAACATTTTAACCATTATTTCTACACATTTATACTTGGGGAAACTTTCTCACATTGTGACTATTGATCCTTTTGTTTTACTTTTATAGCATATCACTATACACTCAAGGAATTTGTTTCCAGAAGATTTGCTATTTCTTATAATATAACAAAATGTTTTTGAGAATGCTTTTGTAGAGATACTCAGAAAAAAGTGGAGATATATTATGTGCACAAACTGCACATAAAATATCTATATTACAATACAATATAATATAATACAATAGTAGAGTTGGAAGGGACCTTGGAGGTCTTCTAGTCCAACCCCCTGCCTAGGCAGGAAACCCTATACCGTTTCAGACAAATAGCTATCCAACATCTTCTTAAAGACTTCCAGTGTTGATTTATTGATTCATATTGATTTGTTCCTGCTCTAAGATGGAGTCTTAAAATGGCAGACTGGTATCTGATTGGATAATCTGGTTAGTATCCTAGATTGTTTATTACAGTTATGGAAAACATAGCATTGGATACAAAAAATATGTTTAAATGCATTTGATCAAGTGCACGATATTATTTTGGGTGTGATCACAAAAGAAATAATTGAGCAGAACAATAGAAGGGTGTGCTAAATTGCAGTAATATATGTTATTTGAGAATGGCCACATGGTTGTGGGTAGGAGTGATCCATCATAAATACTTTATTTGGTCTTTAAAACTATTTCAACAAAGAAACTCATTCAAGATTCCTGAGAAAACCAAACAGTTATGTGCCAAGGCTCTCTTATAGTTAAATAACTGATGAAAACAATTAGTCAGGTTATAGAAGTAGGATTGTTTTTGTACTATTACAAATATAAACAATGGAGTTCTTCAAGGATACTTGCATAGTTGCTTTTTCCCATGGTTATCCTTAAGTTGGACATGCCAACATTCATCAGTTATATTCCAGAGTCTGGAACCGAGGGAGTTCACTGTGCCACAGATCTCCGGGTGTGAGTCCCTTGGTGTGAAATGGGACCCAGGGAGGCAGTTGGGCTTGCTGATTGTATACTTGGCTCCTCGCTACACATCAGCGGCCCTGCCTGAGCTCCTCGAGCTGATCGCGGAGACGGCAGTTGATACCCCCAAACTTGTGGTTATGGGGGATTTCAATCTGCCGTTGACGGGTGAAGCATCCGAGGTGGCTCGGGAGTTCATGGCTTCCATGACAGCCATGGACCTGTCCCAATTAATTCAGGGCCCCACACACGAGGGTGGACACACACTGGACCTTGTTTTTGTATCTGGACAGTGGACGAGCGGTCTGGGAATAGGGGATCTAGTTATCACACTCCTGTCATGGTCAGACCACTCTTCCCTCTGGCTCGACTTCCCCGGCGCTACCCCCCACCGCGGGGAGGCGGAACCTGACTGTCCGAGATGGTTCCGCCCCAAGCGACTGATGGAACAGGATAGGTTCCAGACGGAGCTTGGGCCACTTCCTGTAGCCTTGACCCGCTCCCGGACGGAGGACCTAGTGGCCGCTTGGAATCAGGCGGCTGCGGGGGCCTTGGACTGGGTAGCGCCTTTGCGGCCTCTCTTGCAGCAACGAACCACCCTGGCTCCTTGGTTCACCGAGGAGCTGAGGGTGATGAAACGCCACAAGAGACGCCTAGAAAGCAGGTGGAGGTCCTCTCGCTCCAAATCTGACCGAACACAGGTAAGAGCCTATTTACGGACCTACCTTGTGGCTCTAAGGGCGGCCAAACGCAGACACTGTGCCGCTCTTATTGCGTCTGCGGATAACCGCGCTGCCGCCCTGCTTTGGGTGACCCGCTCTCTCTTATTTCAGATGTCGCAGGAAGCCCCTTTGCAGGGTAGAGCAGAGGAGTTTGGGGAATATCTGCAGGACAAAATCGATCAGATCCGGAGTGGATGGGCCCCCTTCAGTGGACCAGGGGAGACGTCGGAAGCAAGTCTTGAGACACCATGCTGGGAGGAGTTTGACTCTGTTGCCCCCGAGGACTTGGACAGGTTACGTGGGCGACTGCGAGCCACCTCATGTTTACTGGACCCGTGTCCCTCCTGGCTTGTACTGGCATCCTGGGAGGTTACACGAGGCTGGCTCCTGGGTCTGGTGAACGCTTCACTGGAGGAGGGGTCCTTGCCGGCCGCCTTGAAAGAGGCGGTGGTGAGGACCCTGCTCAAGAGGCCTTCCCTGGATCCGGAGGAACTAGCTAATTACTGTCCTGTCTCCAACCTTCCCTTTTTAGCGAAGGTTGTAGAGAGTGTGGTGGCGCAACAGTTCCCACGTCACCTGGAGGAAGCAGTCTATCTTGACCCGCGCCAGTCCGGCTTTCGACCCGGTCACGGCATGGAGACGGCCTTGGTTGCGTTGGTAGATGATCTATGGAGGGCCAGAGATAGAGGTTGTTCCTCTATCCTGGTCCTATTAGATCTATCAGCGGCTTTCGATACCATCGACCATAGTATCTTATTGCGCCGGCTGGAAGAGATGGGCGTGGGGGGCACCGTTCTGCGGTGGTTCCGCTCCTATCTCTCCGACCGGACGCAGTGTGTGTTGGCAGGGGAGCAGAGGTCGACCCTGAGGCCACTCTCTTGTGGGGTGCCTCAGGGTTCGGTCCTCTCGCCCCTCCTGTTCAACACATACATGAAGCCACTGGGTGAGATCATCCGTGGTTTTGGGGTGGGATACCATCTGTACGCTGATGATACACAGCTGTACATTTCCACCCCAAACCACCCCAACGAGGCCGTCAAAATGTTGTCCCGGTGTTTGGAAGCCGTGCGGGTCTGGATGGGGGACAACAGACTTAAGCTCAACCCTTCCAAGACTGAGTGGCTGTGGCTACCGGCGCCCCGATTTAACCAGTTGACGCCATCACTGGCCATAGGGGGCAAGTTATTGCCCCCTGTGGAACGGGCGCACAATCTGGGCGTCCTCCTTGATGCCAGGCTGTCAATGGATGACCATCTGACAGCCGTGGCGAGGGGGGCATTCCACCAGGTTCACCTGGTGCGTCAATTGCGCCCCCTATTGGATCGGGACGCCCTACACACAGTCACTCATCCGTTGGTGACGTCTCGCCTGGACTACTGTAATGCTCTCTACATGGGGCTCCCCTTGAGATGCACCCGAAGACTACAGCTAGTTCAGAATGCGGCCCCGCGGGTTATCATAGGAGGATCAAGATACTCCCATATAACACCATTCCTGCATGGGCTGCACTGGCTGCCTGTGGTTTTTAGGGTGCATTTCAAGGTGTTGGTTACTATCTTCAAAGCGCTCCATGGCATGGGACATAGTTACCTGCGGGACCGCATCTCACCTCATACATCTCTACGACCTATCCGCTCTCACAGAGAGGGTCTCCTCCAGGTGCCATCCGCCAAGCAGTGCCAGCGGGTGGCGCCTAGGAGTAGAGCCTTCTCTGTGATGGGCCCAACCCTCTGGAATGACCTCCCTCCCGATATTAGAACTACAAATGACCTCCGCTCCTTCCGACAGAAGCTCAAGACTCACCTGTTCCGATTAGCTGGCTTAGCCGATTGATAGTTCCATCTTCCACCTCCTGGCAAACATTTTAAACATTTTATTGGGGAATTTTTTAAGGGAATTTTAATTGTATTTGTATTTTAATTAAGAACTGTACAGTATATTTTTTACCTCCTCCGTTTACGTCTATGTCTACGTCTACGTCTATGTTTCTGTCTATGTATTTGTATATGGTTTTAACACGACTGTACACCGCCCCGAGTCCTGCCAAGGAAAGGGTGCGGTTTAGAAATAAAATTTATTATTATTATTATTATTATTATTATTATTATTATTATTATTATTATTACAGAATGAAGCATCTTGGGCTCCAAAAATAATGTACGCAGGGGCTACATGCAGTTATGATCACCTCTATTTTATATTTGGAGGGTCCAGAGAATATGTCTGCCATTTTAATTTACTATGGGTAAGATGGGAAGCTGATAAATTTTATAAATAAATAATTTAAAAATTTAGTTGGTAACATGAGAACTTTTTTTCTGAGATTCTGAAGAATCACTGGAAATCAACATTATGAGTAGATAATCTAAATTATAAACAGTCATCCGACTAAGAAGTAGGTAAGAACTGATCCTCCCACACCAGTTTTGCATTATCTCGGCTTTTTCTTACTGCCATCTTTTTTTTAAACTATTCCTGCATGTATCTTCTAAAACAGGAGTGTCAAACTGGTGGCCTGCGGACCAGATGTATCACACACAGGCCATACCCACCCCAGCTCTATGAATGGGAAAAATGTGAAACATCACATGATGGCAATGTGAGGCGGTGAGTTTGATACCCGTGTTCTAGAGGATTATTAGCAAGTACATTTTTTACAAAGTAAGTTGTTGAAGATGCCATATACACAAAGATTTTGATTAGAATAACAGTATCAGTAACAACACAATTAATAATAATGTGCACATATTTAGAGATCACTTGCTTATAATTATAATTAAAACAGGTCCTTGGGATTATTTACTTATTCATAACAATTGGACCCTGCTGTAATCAGAAACCAATTCCATTCAGCCTTTCGAAGTTCATCTTAAGAAACAAAGAAATTTAGTGTGCTGCTGTGAAATCAAATACCCCTGAACCATGTCAGCAGCTTCTCAAGATTACCTGTGAAATATATTATTGCAGTTTCAAGACTTAACTCAATGTATATTGGTTTTAGTGTAACCTATGTGCCTTTGAGAAAAATGCCATCACTAGCTATCAAAACCACTTGGTCAAGAGAAAAAGCCTCATCTGTTTTACTTTATGATTTCCTAGCTTCTTGGGATTTCATTAGCTCAGATGAATTAAAGCTATATTAAAGAATGACAGCAGTAGATTATTCAGTGGTTCTACCAAGTCTGGAGACATTTTTTCCATTTCCTTTGACTTCAGTGTTTACAACTTGGTAAGGACGGATAGGGATTAAAAAGTAAGAATCAACAGTTTCAAATTGAATGGGTTCCTTAATTCATACTCAGTCTGTTAGATTCGTAGTTAATTGAAGAGGCATGAGGCAGCTGAGGTAAGTAGAACAGCTATTTATTCAATAGAACAGGCAACAACAACTATATACAGAGATTCAGCACCTCGCCCTGCTTGACAGCTATTTATACTAGAGCTGTCAAGCAGGGCGACCAATAGGAATGCTTAGACAGCCCGTGCTCAGCCAGCTGTGCTTTAGCCAATCAGGCGTGGCTGAGCTGTTGCCAACTGTCAGTCGTAAGTCAAGGACTTGAGGCCGGTTGCAAGTTGAGGACTTTAGGACCGGTCACAAGTTGAGGACTTAGCACTCCTTCCCCCCTAGCGAGGGCGCATGCGCGGACAAAGCACATGCATAATCGCTTAAGTAGGTGGGCCGGCATCAGACCCGCCCAGAACGCCTCGGTTGCAGCAGAGCCGTCGACAAGGTAAAAAGTCCCTGTTGTAGCTCCTCCCTGAAGGGAGTGTAGCTCCGGGTGATATCATTGGGGCCTACTCTTGAAGGCGGATCCAGCAGAACTGGTAAGTCCGGGCGTGGCGGTGCGGCAGATGGAGGCGAGACCTGGAGGGGCTGCTTGAAGGCGGTGGCTGGGTAGGAGAGGCCTGATTGAAGGGTGAAGGCCTCACGCAGAAGATGGATGGGTGGTGAAATGGTGGACGGAGGTTGAATGTGGGCAGGCTGCCGGAAGGCAGTAGCTGGGTAGGAGAGGCCTGATTGGGTGAAGGCCTCACGCGGAAGTCCATGTAACTGTGGAACAACGGTTTGAAGTGGAACTTGAACATGCTGCTGGATGGTGGTGTCCGGGCAGGTGAGGCCTGATTGTAAGAAGGCCTCAGGTGGAAGGCGGTGCCTTAGTTGATCCACATGGTGCCGCCACTAACTGCCATCTGGGAATCCGACCCTGTCAGAGCAGGGGCCATTTACTGTAGTGATGGTGGCAGGCACCCACTTTGGATCCCCAGAAAAGTTCCTAGTGTAAACTAGGACTCCCTCCCTGAAAAGGCAGGGAGGGGCCCCCAGGTTGCAAGGCTGCTACCCGTTATAGAGAGAGTGCAGCCTATCAAGGGTGGTTTGCAGGCAGCATCCCATCAGCAGCTCAGCGGGGCTTTTGTGGGACAATGGGCAAGGGGCAGAGTGCTGACCTAGGAGGTAAGCAGCCACATTTGCTGGCTAGTTGCCCCGGTCCATTCTGCCCAATGCCTCTTTGGCCGAGCAGACAGCTCATTCTGCCCGGCCATTGCAAGCAGGATGGTACGGGGCAGTTGGATCATAGCGGATCCCTTGCATGGTCAGAAATTCCTGGAAGGCCATAGCCATGAACTGCGGCCCATTGTTGGACACAATAATGTCCGGCAACCCACAGAGGAATGCCTTCAAAGTGCATTCCTCTGTGATAGAAGACATAAGCATGAACTCTACCCAACGGGAATAGGCATCAACAACCACCAGGAAATTCTGCCCATGGAAAGGACCCATGAAATCCAAGTGGATTCTAGACCAAGGGCCCCTAGGAATCTCCCAGTCCTGGATAGGTACAGAGGGCAGAGCAGGGTGGGACACCTGGCAAGGGGAGCAATGGCTTACCCATGAGGCTCATCTCCTCATCCATTCGGGGCCACCAGCCATAGTTGCGAGCAAAGCCTTCATGCAAGCTATGCCTGGGTGGTACCTATGGAGGCGGTCAAGCACCTGAAGGCGGAGGGAGGGGGGAATGATGACTCGGTCACCCCAAAGTAAGCACCCGCTGTGGAGAGAGAGCTCCAACTGGCGGGCCTTAAAAGGGTGGAAAACCTCGGAGACCTTTCCCAATGGCCATCCTCTCTGAACCCAAGTGAAAACTTGGGAAAGGATGGGGTCAGCCATAGAGTGGGCCGCCACATCAGAGGAGGTGAGCAGCAGGTCCAGAGAGGCAACAGAGAGTGTGGAAGTGAAGGGAACAGGGTGAAGATCAGTAGTAGGGAAGGCTGAGGGCATCGGCATGCTCTAGCTGCTTGCCCAGATGGTACTGCAGTGTATAGGAATATGCCATGAGGAATTCCGTCCAGCGGGTCATCCTAGGAGAGAGAATGGGGGTAGGACGTTCACCAGCCAGAAGGCGAAGGAGAGGCTTGTGGTAGTGAAGAGAATAAATTGCTGTCCGTATAAATAGTCATGAAACTTTTTAATTCCGGACACGGCAGCCAGAGCCTCCTTGTCGATCTGGATGTAGTTCCTCTCAGCGGAGGAGAGTGTCCGGGAATAAAAAGCTATGGGGGCTTCTGAGCCATTGGGGGGTACATGGCTCGGAACCGCTCCCAGACCTAAAGGGGAGGCATCACATGCTAATGTCAGCGGCAGCTTGTCACTGTATTGTATTAAGACAGCGGCTGACGTAAGCGTGACTTTGACATCCGCGAACACATGTGCCTCGTGGCTGCCCTAGCACCAGGCCACAGATCAGTCGAGCAATCGATGCAGCGGCTCGGCTAGTGATGCCTTATGAGGAAGAAAAGGCAAGTAAAAATTCAGAATGCCAAAGAATGCCTGCAGCTCCACCGTAGAGGCGGGTGTGGGGGCGTTCTGGATGGCAGCAACTTTGGAGGAGGTGGGGTGGATGCCCTGGGCATCTATTAAGAAACCCAGGAACTCCACCTTCGGCACAGCAAATGAACATTTGCTGCGCTTTAATTTCAAGCCCGCTTCCCTAAAATGCTCGAGGACCTTCCGAAGGGCCTCGATGAGTCCTGATCAACTGCGGGCAGCGATCAGGACATTATCGAAATAGGGTACTATGCCTGGTAGCCCATGGAGCAAGCACTCCATGAGGCTCTGAAAGATCCCCGGGACAATGGATACACCAAATTGAAGCCGGCGGCAACGGAAAGCTCCTTGGTGGGTGACGATAGTCTGGGCAGTGGTGGCCTCATCATCCACCGGGAGCTGTTGATAGGCTTGCGTCATATCCAGTTTGGCAAATATGCAGCCCTGCCTCAAGGAATGGAGCAGGTGCTGCACAACAGGGACTGGATATGGATTTGCCTGGAGGCCGAGGTTGATGGGGGTCTCCCATTTGGAGTGGTCGACGGGCTCCAGGACTCCCTGTGCCAACAGTTTGTCTATCTCAGCATCAACCTTCAGCCTCAAGGCAAAAGGTACCCTATGAGCCTTTGGTCTTATAGGGGCAACCTGGGGGTCCAAATTCAAAGAGATTGGGGAACCCTTATATTCCCCCAACTTACCATCGAAGATGTCAGCGAAGTCAGAGATGACGTCCTCACCGGTAGGTGGAGCGGCCGAGGTTTGATGCACCCCCAAGAGTGACAAGCCCAGCGAAGGAAACCAGTCAAGCCACAGGAGGGTGGGCAATGGCTTCCCAACTACCAAGACGGGGAGCTTCCTGTGGAAATCCCCATAATCAACCCACACAGAGTAACTGCCCAGGGTGGGAATTTGAGTCCCTGGTAGTCTTTTAGTGTCGTATCTGGCAGCATCAGCTGGTCACGGGAGACAGCAGGGCACAACTTGTTCAGCACAGTCCAGGAGAGGAGGGAGTGGGAGGATCCCGAGTCTACCCCCATGGTGCAGGGTGACCCTTCGATCAGCAGAGACACGGTTATCTTTGTGGAGTCAGCTGACGCCTTGCTGACCGATACTGTAGGGGCGTCTGGTGGATTTTTAGTGATGGTGTAGCAGTCGTCATTCTGCGGCTGCTGGCAGTGTTGTTGGCGCGGCTGTGCTGGCTGATAGTAACACTGAAGCGGTGGCCGGTATTCGAGTTGAGGCAGCGGCGGCAGGGTGTCATGGCATACATGGGCGAGGTGGCCTTTCTTTGCACAACGCGGCAAATATCAGCCTTAAAGGGACAAGCGGAGCATGTGTGATCCCCGCCGCAGCCCAAACAGATGTTTACAGTGGTGTGGCTGGCCGATTGAGGTGGCAGTCATCTGGGTAGAGCTCTGAGGCGGTCTACCTGGTCCTTCTCCAGGTCAACCAGGGGAACTAGCTCATCAATGAGGCAGGTTCTCTGTGGAGGAGCGAGCGGTTGTTGGTAGCGGTGCATTTCAGCCGTTGATTGTTTGGAAAGCTCGGCAGCTGTAGCTTCCTCCACTGCCTGCTGTAGGGTGATGTCTGCCCGGGCGAGCAATCTCCGCTTCAGAATCTATTCAAGCTACTTAGTTCCCAATTTCATTGATGCATGCTGTTCCCCACTGACATTGATGATTTAAAACAAAAAATTAGTGACTGATTTTTTTAAAAAAAATATTGATTCAACCTCAATCGTTAATGAAAATAAATCAATAAAGGGTGAAATAAACTTCTAGAGTGTAAAGAACATATAGAAAATAAATAAATAGATGTAAATAAATCTTACGGATTTGATTCCATACACAAAATTTATGGGGTTGAGTTGCCTCTTTAGGAGATTCACAACTGCATGGAGTGTGGATTTGTGGAAGCAGACAGTGTATGTGTGTCAGTTACTGGGATTTCTGAAGTTCTAAGTGACCTGCTCTTTTTCAGAGTGGACAGGCTATGTAGTGTCTGTAGTCATCACTCTACCTATGGACAATTCCCTTGATGTCTATTGTGGTCCCTGGCACATATTTTTAAAAAGATTATTTGCAAACCGCTAATGTTATCTTTATTCACAAGAAGGTGTTTGGTCCTACATAGATCCCAATGGCATTTAGAAATTGAAAACAGCAGTTCTTCATGTCACAGCCTCCACTTGCTCTTATATGGACCACAATTTGTTCTCAATATTCCCTTATCCTTCTGTTGTCTGAATGGTCCTTGCATTCAAAATGATACTTTTTTCCACTTCTAAGACCATGAGATCTGGATAGTAAAATGCAGGTAACCAGAGGGCAGAAATAAAGTTTCTGTTTCTCTTTGTGATCACATAGTAGTTGTCTGAATTTTTGCAGACCATCTCCAAACACCACCCAAAGTATATTCTCTGAGATCTGATAAAGCACTACTTAAAATAATTATAAATGACGAATAGCTATGCTTTGAAATAACACAAGTAAATTGGAATAAAAATGTGTCTTAGAACAGTGGAAAACATTTATTGTATGATGTTATTTCGCTTGCCAAAAGTTCTTTAAGGAGTTTCTAGTTTTATTTACATTTACATTGATAGCAACAAGTTCACAATTTGATCTTAAATATAGTAATTTTAATTTTAAATAGTTGAGAGTTTCTTAATAGAATACTATGTTTAAAACGGGGTTTTATACACTAATTTGAAGTTATTCTGACTTCTAGGTCTAGTAAGCATTTATTTTTTTAAAACAGCTCAGTTACAGTCTCATTCAGAGTTAGTAAGGATCAGTGACATGCGGTGAGGTTTAGGGCTGGTGAGGCTGGTGACGTCATCAAATTATCATCATGAAGGGAGGACTGTGACAACTTTGATCTTTGCAAGCGTGCAAGCAAAATACCCCAGGATCGCGGTGGCAGGGACAGCAACTCCTTCCGCTGCACTGCGGAGAAGAGCCACAGGAAGGCAGCGAATGGGACCACATGTGCAGGGGGCTCCTCAGCGCCATCCTCAGATCAGCGCGAGCCACAGTCCCCTTCCCCTGCACACGTGGTCCCATTCCCCTCCTTCCTGAGCCAACATGAAGGGGACTGCGGCTGCGCTGATCTGAGGCTGGCGCTGAGGAGCCTCCTGCACATGTGGTCCCATTCCCCTCCTTCCTGAGCCAACATGAAGGACTGCCTCCTGCACACTTGGTCCCATTCCCCTCCTTCCTGTGGCTCTTCTCCACAGCGCAGTGGAAGGAGTTGCTGTCCCCGCCACCGTGATCCTGGGGTATTTTGTTTGCACGCGCAAGAAAGAGATGAAAGAGAAAAGCGGAGATTTTCTTTTCTTTTCATGATGAGAGCGTTGAGGCTCTGCCTCCCCTGCCTCCCCTGACTGCACGTCACTGGTGAGGATGTATTAGATTTGCCAGATCTATCACTTGCAGATAATTCCAGATACTATAATTCTGTCCAACAATCATTTCTCTGTTATCCACTCTAAAACTGCCAAGCTCCTTGTATTTCTTAAGACATGTCCTAATTCATAATGCTATTAAGAATAAGGATAATAAATAATATTCAGTGCTAAACAGAAATATTAGACAAGATTTAGAAATAAAAGGTATAAAAATAAAAAAGGAAAAAAATATAAATTACAAGCATTTGCAGATGATGTAGTATTTATTTTAGAAGAACCACTGGAAACTGGCCCTAAGTTAATGGAAAAAATAGAAGATTATGGAGAACTTGCAGTACTGGAAATAAATAAAGATAAAACTAAAATATTAGTCAAAAATCTTAAAGAAAAACAGAAAGGTGAATTGACAAAAACATTAGACTTTTAGATAGTTAAGAAAGTAAAATACTTGGGAATAAATTTAACAGCAAGATGTGTAACAATTAAAGAAGATAACTACCGTATTTTTCGGAGTATAAGACACCTCTTTTTTCCCCCAGAAAGGGGGTGAAAATCTGGGTGCATCTTATACACTGAATACAGGATTTTTGGTCTCCAGAAACCATGGCCCACGCATCCCATTTTTTGCAAAAATGGACACGCAGAAGGTTTGGGAGGCCTGCAAAGTGCTCCTGGGGGGCAGGAAGGGCAAAATGAGTGAAAACGGACCTCCCAAGCCCCCAGGAGAACTCTGCAGCTTTCCAAATTCTGCACACCACATTTTTATTTGCAAAAAATGGGCCATTTTTGTGAAATATAGGCCATTTTTTGCTCTTTTTTGCCCTCCCCAGCCCCCAAGAGCGTTCTACAGACCTCCCAAACCCTCTGTATACCCCATTATTTTTTTGCAAAAAATGGGCCCATTTTCATGAAAAACGGGCCGCTTTTGCTGGTTTTTGCCTTCCCCAGCCCCCAGGAGCACTTTGCAGGGCTCTCAAACGCTGCATGCCCTGTTTTCCACAAACAAAACGGGGCATGCAGAGGGTTTGGAAGGCCTGCAGAATGCTCCTGGGGGCCAGGGAGGGAAAAACCTTTTTTTTAAAAAAATTACCTCTTCAAAATCTTGGTGCATCTTATACTCCGGTGCGTCTTATAGTCTGAAAAATGCAGTATATAAGAACAAAGTAGAACAAATTAAATCAGGTTTGAGAAATTGGAAAATGTGCTATTATCAATGGTAAGAAGAATTGCAACTATAAAAATGAATATTTTGCCAAAGCTACTTTTTTTATTCCAAATGATCCCCATAAAAATAGAAAAAAATTCATTAATGAGCTAAACACACTTATATACTGCATTGAGGTGATTTACAGCCCTCTCTAAGCAGTTTATAGAGTCAGCATATTGCCCCCAACAATCTGGGTCCTCATTTTACTGATCCTGGAAGGATGGAAGGCTGAGTCAACCTTGAGCCTGGTGAGATTTGAACTGCCAAATTGCAGGCAGCTGGCAGTCAGCAGAAGTAGCTTGCAGTACTGCACTCTAACCACTGTGCTACCGTGGCTCATATAACTATATTTGTGTTGTAATATTTGGTTGGTAATATAAAAAACTACTTCCCCCCCCCCCCTCTCTCTCTCTCTCCCTCCCTCCCTCCCTCCCTTCCTCCCTCCTATCAACAAACCTGGCTTATGTGGCAAAGTTGATAATGGTCTTAGTAAATTTTGGAATACTATATTAGGCAAAAGTGCCAACATTTCTCCATACTGTAAGCTTTTGTAATTTTGACTTTGTTCACTTCCATATTTTATGAATATTGCAACTTTGGCTTTGCAGCAATGATAAATTATTGAAAAGTGTAATAGAGCAAATTTCCTTGAGGATGGCTTATAATGGTCAGTCAAATGCATTGATGTCCTTATTGTCTTTGATACTTTGTGCTATATATTAGTAGCCATTTTCTTTTCTTTTTCGTAGAATGTGTCCTTCATATTATTACTTCCATCAATTTAACCACATACTTTTTTTTGGAAAAAATGTATTATGGTTAGAAATACCCTTTTGGGACAGGATGAGGCAAATTTAAACAATTTGAGCAATTATCCTGAAAGGTGCAAGGTTTTTTCCCAACTTTAATTGCATTGCTCACCCACATGCTTCTGAATGTCTCATTAAATATTTTATTCTGTATTTCTGGATCTTATCTCTGCCAAAACTGAGGATTTGTCTTTGCATCAGGAACTTTGGTGCTATGCAGTAGGGCTCATTTTGTACTTGGGAGAAATAGAAAAAATATAAAAATTAGTAAGAAACCCGAAAGCACTTAGTCAAAATGGAAAACGTGTCTCATCTGGAAATACTTTCAGAGGGAATGTAAAGCTGAGTCTATGGGAAGATTGAAAGATATCGGAGATGGGACCTTTTATATAGTTTAACTTTATTTGCCTTTAATTTGCTATCAAGTAACTTGACTGCATTTTTTAATGATGAGCAACATAAAGGTTACCAGATATGGATTGGAAAAACTGGAAGACGGTTGTTAAATGGCAGCATGGAATTAAAACTTTCTGTACATTTGTTGTTGTATCACGTTTTTGCAGTCCCAGATCTCTTAGACCTAGCAATACCAACGTAAAGCTATTTTGGATGTTTGTAGCATCAGTGTTGCCATTATGCTACAATGGTATTCATTGAGTTGGTGACTGGCTAGTAGTGATTCTCCCTAAAGTGGAAAATGTATCCACTAGTGTATTATGAATTCACTGCATAATTTTTTTGAGCCCAGTTTCTGTTTTTTCTTATATGCCATCAATATATTTGAATGTAGACATTTTTATATACATGTCTATACATGTCTTTTGTCATTGTCCCATAGTTCTACTATATATCTGCTGATATTCTTAATGAAAAGAAATTCTGAACAATGCATATAAATAGACTTTTGAATAAAGGTGGCAATTTTTCTAGTGTGTGCATGAGTTTTGGGCTCTGGTAATCTTTTCCTTCCCTCTTTGATGCCATTATAAACATTTTTAAAATGATAGTGCTTATTATCTGATCTTAATTAGTGTTTTCAGAAACACTAATGGTTAACTGGTGAATTGGCGGAAAAAGAATAAAAGAACCAAATATCTGAAAGGTTTTTATTTTAGAGTCTTTTACAAATTGTGGGTCATTGTATGCCTACAAGAGAAACCAAGCTAACATGATATTTTTATATTTTCCTCTATACTTTAGGAGAAATGATGTGTTTATATATTTATCTATGTATCCGAGTATGTATGAATGCTCAGTTAAATATTTGGTAATTGTGTATGAGATATCTCATTACATGGCAACAAATACTGACAGAAATTGTACAGAATAATTGAAGCACTTTCTTATAGGAACAATAGCTTGGATATAAATTTGAAATCAGTTGCAGCATTTCAATTGTTCTGCATGAAAAACAACTTATTGAGGAATCCTAAAACATTTAAGTCACATCTGAGTGTAATTTCCTCATGTTAGACCTAAATCGTGATGCATATAAAAGTGTGTTTAAATTATACTTATAGATGGGCCATATGCACTCTTGTTAGCTACTTTGTTTTAATTATTTACAAACCTTTTTTTCTCCTTTTTCTTCCTGTTCTCTTTCTTTTCCTCATCCCTCTTTTATTACCATATGATGTATCTCAAAATGATGGTGTTGATTATGCTGTTTTTGTAGCTTTAGTATTTGTTGGATTGAAAAACAAGAAGAAACATTTTTAACCATAATAGAGACCAATACCCAACCCTCCACAACATGCATCTTTTTATTTTACCAACATCATCAGTAACTATCTTACTTTCTAATAATGGCGCACTGTAAAAAAAAGTATTTAAGCAATTAAATAAGGCTGGAAGGAAGTACAGAAAAGCGGATAACTAACATGAGTAAGGAAAGGGATTGGGATATTTAGTAATTCCACTTCTCTCCATTTATATTGAGACTAATTTATCAGAATTTTTTTAGAAGCTGTTTCTGGAATTCTATGCGAACTAGTAATCTTTTTAGGAATAAAATTCACACCTAACCATAGCAATAGACTAAGGTTAAAACTACAATCAGCTAGGAATTTCACATAATGCAGGGGTGTCCAAACTTGGGAACTTTAAGACTTGTGGACTTCAACTCCCAGAATTCCCCAGCCAGCCATGCTGGCTGGGGAATTCTGGGAGTTGAAGTCCACAAGTCTTAAAGTTCCCAAGTTTGGACACCCCTGACATAATGTATTTGGCATGGAAGATTAAAATGCTGTTAAAAATCTAGTATGCTGGCTCGAGAATTCTAGGAGGTGAAGCCCACACATCTTAAAATATGGCCGACTGAGAAACACTGTAATAACTGAAGATATTTATCTAAAGGTCTCAAGTTTTTTGGGTGTGTGTGTGTGTGGACAGTAATGCCATCTGCACCAATTATATGTGCTGCCTTCTTTTTCTACCCACTCCTTTCATTACCTTTGTTGTGCTGTTAGTTAACTTTGATTACATATTGTTCGTCTAACTTTTCAGATGCCCTTGGACAGGATAGTGCCTAGATTTGTTACATTTAGTTCCTATGGAAAATAAAGGGCAAAACAAAGAATTCCATTTCATTGAATTGGATGGGAATTAATACTGTTGATGCAGACTAATTTCTCTTCACCCTTCAACCTGGGGTTTTTTTAAATCATTTCAGAATGTTAAACAGAAGTGCCAAGAATTTATCATAATGAATTGTTTTGGCCTGCTTAGCAAGGTGCATCTTTGGTGCTATCTTTTGAACATCTAAAGGATAGGATATAGCAACCATACTCTTGAAAAAGGACTGAAGAACTCATCCAGGTTATCCAGAGGTAATTATTGGTTAGGCTTTATTTATTGATTTTCAAAAATGAAGCTGAAGCATATTCCGGATTTGACCATTTCTTAAGAGGCACCGGTATTATTCATTTGCCTATTGCAGGGGTGTCCAAACTTGGGAACTTTAAGACTTGTGGACTTCAACTCCCAGAATTCCCCAGCCAGCATGGCTGGCTGGGGAATTCTGGAAGTTGAAGTCCACAAGTCTTAAAGTTCCCAGGTTTGGACACCCCTGGCCTATTGCCTTTTATAAGACAATCTGTTTTTACCTATTGGAATATCCTTATCTTTTGATACTAAAACATTAAAGGTAACATTTGAGTATAAACAGAAGACAGGCATTATATGCTGTCATTAGCACAGTGGTATTTCAAACCTTGCAAGTTCCATGCCTTTTTAATCATATAGTTGAAACAAGGGAAAGCTGTGATGAAGTAAAGTGGGTAAGGGAGGCCTACATAAGGAAAATTGTTCCATCGGCTACTCCTAAAGCATTTCAAAATGGCAGGATCAAAAAGGGTTAGTTAAGCTATTAATCTCAGTTCAAAGAACCATCAAGTAAGTTCCCTACTGTGCTCAGAACTAGATTGAATCCTTATGAGTCTGCTGACCTGTTGGCATTGAATTTTGTAGAGAAACAATTGAAAGCTAAGAATTTTATTGTTCTTTTTAGCACGTTACCTGCCTGCTAGTTTCATCCACTTCTCAATTATATTCAGAAACAAATCCAAGTTTCTTTGTATCTTAGAAATACATGCTGTCAAGATATAGACCTAGCTGTTATTTCTCTGGCTAGGTATGCTGAAAATGGTTGACATCTATACTATCCAAAAATTCTGTAATTGCTACATGCAGCTATAATAATAGATTTAGGCTTTTATTCCACCGGTGGCACAAAACATTTTAAAACAACCGTGTGCATCTTGCCAAACTCATAACCCTGGGACTATGTTGTGAACATAATAAGCCATTTTCTTTATTACAGCAGGATTTTCTGGAAGTTGAAAATAATCATAGGTGGTACTCTAAAATGGCTGGCTGAGCACAAGAAAAACATGAAGTTTGGCCATCGTACAGTTTCATAATGGTGAGGTCAGTCCACCAATTCCCAGTGGGAATAGGTACATACCATTTTTTTTCTTTAAAAAGAAGTATTAGCTTTCAAAGTGTTCTCTGAAATCTTAAAAAAACTGGCCAATTAAGGAAAAAGCTTGTTTGATTTTGCTTTGGTCTATTGGCAGCAGGGGTGAGTTCCTGCCAGTTCCACAAATCTACAGTGCCGTTTAGAACCGGTTCCAGCTCCCTCCCCCCGCCCTTCCACACATCATCAAGATGAAGAGCGAGAGGAGGAATTCTGGGAGTTGAAGTCCACAAGTCTTAAAGCTGTCAAGTTGGAACACCCCTGGGGTTTTTTTCTAAAGTGTTAGGGGTGCAAGGGTCTTGTAACTTGACAGCTTTAAGACTTGTGTGCTTCAAATGCCAGAGTTTCTGAGCCAACATTTTGGTTGCTAAGCAAGAACGTTGTTAAGTGAGTTTCACCACATTTTACAAGTTGGCCATGCCCACTCAGTCACATGGCTGGCAAGCCACTCCCACCCAGTCACATGCCCAGCAAGCCACTCCCACAAAGCAGACCACACCTAC
Source organism: Natrix helvetica (assembly GCF_964273705.1). Classification (NCBI taxonomy): domain Eukaryota; kingdom Metazoa; phylum Chordata; class Lepidosauria; order Squamata; family Natricidae; genus Natrix; species Natrix helvetica. The sequence continues at coordinate 43,970,357 of NC_138549.1, read as the reverse complement.
AGAAGAGGGTCTAAAAAATTTGAAACCCCCCACTGATTGGCAGCCCTGATCTGCGAATACCCATCCCACAACTCTTTCTCTTTCTCTCTCTCGTTCTTTTTCTCTCTATTTCTCTCTCTCTCTCCCTCTCACTCACTCATTCACTCACATACAGATACACACACATGAACACTAATTTAATGAAATACTTTATGCCTTATAAAGGAAATTTATCTAAGTAGAGGTGAATATTTTTCCAGCAGCAGCGTTTTGGTGGTCCTAAAGTACAAAACCTGGATTTAGGAATCCTTACTAATTATCTAAAAAGCTTTCAGGACAAATAAAAGCTTAAAAACAGTTCTCCCATTCTGTTACCTGATCCTATAAGTAATAGGAGGTATGTTCTAGGAAAAGTAAAAAAAGAGTAATATCATTAAATAGAGTTAAAATATTGTTTCAGAGAGCAGAGCTGGAGTGCCATGAAAGGTCAGTAGATTGATATAAAATGTGTTAACTCTGTACTATTAGTAGTAGAGATGATGAGAAATATTTATGGGCTTTTTATTTAATGTGTTTTTGATACAATGATTCATTTTGGGAAGGAAAATATTTTTTGGAGAATTTTCAAGAAGATTGAACACTGTATAAATAGACCATGCTCATTGGAATGTTATTTTGTAATCCTTTTCCAGTTTTGACACGACTTTTCGACCACGCTTTAAGCCCAAAACCCAGCCTGAAGATGGCAAGTGAGATCTCGCCGAAACGTTGCTATCAAGACAATCTCAATCCTGTGAAAATCTACGAATATATATATATACACATATACATATACATATACATATACATATACATATACATATACATACAAACACACATACATACATACATACATACATACATACATATATATATATATATATATATATATATATATTTGTGTTACAACTTTATTTATTTATTTATCAACACAAATACAACACACACACACAAACATATATTCGTAGATTTTCACGGGTGTAGATAGGCTGGTCTTGTTGTATTCAGGTCTTTTCCCATGTAAGATTGAGATTGTCTTGGCAACGTTTCAGAGAGGTCTCACTCGCCATCTTCAGGCTGGGTTTTGGGCTTTAAGCCTGAAGATGGTGAGTGAGACCTCGCTGAAACATTGCCAAGACAATCTCAATCTTACATGGGAAAAGACCCAAATAGAACAAGACCAGCATACACACACACACACACACACACACACACACTCACACACACACTTAAGCATGACATCTAGAATAGGCCTATGCATTCCAATAAAACTAGATGAATAAGTAGTTTTTTAAAATTTTGTTTACTTGCAATTCCTATAGAGCCTTGCATGCCTTTTCATATCATCCTTATGGAGTTCACTGGGATCTAATCTTTGAATATGACTGTAGCCTTGATAGAGCTGTGTTTTCCAATGTTTTAAGCATTTTCGATCCTACATATGTATATTCAAAGAGAAATTGGATTGGTAAATAAAAGACATTTATATTTTGAGACATAATGACTGTTTTAAATATTTTGTTTCAAATGTGTTCAATGCCTTCATTTATTTCCTACCTAAATTCATAACACTTTTATATTTATGAATTGGGTCAATAAATCAATTATTTCGATATTTGCACACTTTAAAAACTATGGATAGCACAGTAGCTCAGCGGTTAAGACACTGGGCTTGTCAGCTGGAAAGCTGACAGCCTAGGTTTGAGACCCAAGTACCATGCAACAGAGTGAGCTCCCATCCTTGCCCCAGCTCCTGCCAACTTAGCAGTTTGAAAGCATGTAAATGTGAGTAGATAAATATGAATCACTTTGGTGGGAAGGTAACAGCACTCCATGATGTCATGCTAGTCACATGACCACAGAAATGTCTTTGGACAGTGCTGCCTCAAAGGCTTAAAACAGAAATGAGCACCACCCCTATAGTCAGCAACAACTAGTGGAGTAAATCCACACTGACACCTTTCTCTTTTATTTACACCTTAAAAGCTAATGGAATGATGCTTCTGTTAAAGAAAACCTTCTATTATTATTAAAAATAGTTATTTTATATATAAATATATTATGTATGAAATAATAAGTAAAGAAAATGTTGCTCTTTTACCTGAAATGGGATGCAAACTTTATAAAACTTAAAAACTATTATTTTTGCCTCTAATAACATTCATATATTTCTTTTAGTTTCTGTAACATTATAGTTCCCCATGGCAGAAAAGTATGTGCTGTGATTTGCTAATAGTCAACTACTCCTGTGTTTTCACAATGGCAATCAGTGCCAATAATTCCATCTGTAATTTTGGAAATGTTCATATACATGCTGAATACCAGTAATCTGATAATCCTGCATTCAATTTCTTACTAAATATTTGCCAGTAATTGAAACTAAAGTCAAACAATGTGTTTGGAGGCTTTATTAGAAGAGTAAAAATTAGTGTTTTTTAAAAAATTATCATTTACAAATTATATTGAAATGTGATGGTTCAATGGAAATAAAAACAGCTAAGGCAGGCTACCCGTGTTCTCATAACATATGAGTTGGGCTTTATCCAACTGACATTTTAATTTCCATTGAGAATTTTTTTTTCAATGAGAAAATTCCAAGCAATGCTTGAATGTCTTCCACAATTGAACATCAAAAGTACTTATTTATTTATTTATTTATTTATTTATTTATTTATTTATTTATTTATTGGATTTGTCAACCGCTCCCTCTCCCCTAGGGGACTCGGGGCGGTGTACAGACAGAATAAAAAACATTATAAAAAACATTATATACAGCAATTACAAAACCCCATAAAAACAAATTAAACACAAGTCTGTACAATAGTGCAAAGATTAATTAATGATTAAAACCAAATTAAAATACCCCAAAATTTAAAATAACCGGTCAGGAAAGTCAGGGGATTAGATCATGATTGCGATTGGGTCAGGCCAGCTAATTGGAACAGGTGGGTCTTGAGTTCCTTACAGAAGGAGCGGAGATCAGTAATGATTCTAATGTCAATTAATTTTGTTAGATCATTTACTTGATTTTCTCAGTTGAATTTATGGATGTTCAAAATGAAATGAATACAATTCAACCTGCAGAATTTTATATGGTCAGTCAATTTTATACCAAATTGTAACCTTGAATATTTGTAGAAATTAATGCTTGCTGGACTGAATGCAGTGCAAACTCCTTACCAATTGGTCATGTTGAAGCTGCAGTGATGGCTGAGTGTATGACTCATCTGTGATTAATTTATCTGGATATAGCCTACTGATTTCCTTGTGTCTGAAGACAAGAAAAAGGGACAAGAACTTTCCATATGAGACATGCTATTCTTTTCTAAATCACAGTGTTTATTATGACCACTTTTAGATAGAGAATTTGTGCATATTTCTAATAGATAAAGTGGCCTTGGCTCAATTACCCTCTAGAAGGCTATGTGTTGAACAGCTTCTAAAGGCAGTGAAGGTGAAATGTCCATTAGGAAACTGTTCTAAAGAACTAGTACAGTCAAGGAAGAACAGCACTGCTGAGCCTCCTTCCACCAATCCACCAACTTAAGTGGAGACTGCTAATATTTATTCCTGGGAAAATTGAACTGGCTTGGCTGATTGCAATCAGAAAACATGATCTTGCAGATAACTTAAAATAGTTCCTGAGATTTTTAATGCACATACTATCCCTATGACTAAAGTCATATTAAAGGTAAAGGTTCCCTTGCACATATGTGCTAGTCATTCCCAACTCTAGGGGATGGTGCTCATCTCCGTTTCAAAGCCGAAGAACCAGCACTGTCCAAAGAAGTCTCCGTGGTCATGTGGCTGGCATGACTAAATGCCGAAGGCGCATGGAACGGTGTTACCTTCTCATAAAGGTGGCCCCTATTTTTCTACTTGCATTTTTACATGCTTTCGAATTGCTAGGTTGGCAGAAGCTGGGACAAATAACGGGTGTTCATGCTGTTACACGGCGTTAGGGATTTGAACTGCCGAACTGCTGACCTTTCTGATTGACAAACTCAGTGTCTTAGCCATTGAGCCACCATGTCATATTAGAAGTATGCTATCCATGCTAACTTAGAAATAACACCCGCATTTCTGTTTCATTGTTTTCAGTCTGTATTTACCAACTTGCTGATTGAATGTTTTCCTGTGCATCGGTTCTAAATAGACAAATATGTTGGCAAATAGAGATGTGTCTTGATTTTAGTCATGGAACTAAGAAATTCACCCAGCAGCAGTAGTAGTAGTGATAAAAAATAGATCTAAGATCTAAGCAGAGGGCTCACTATCTTGAACAATAATATAACATTGTTTCAATTTCTCATATTTTTATGTCACTGCAGGTACTTCTTTTAATGAGCAGATTGCAAATTCCTGGTTTCTCAAGATTTTGTTTTTAGATAGTTCATTTAATTATTACTATAAACCTCCAATTTAAAAGGGATGGAAATGAAAAGCCTATTTGATTTTGCTGCTAGGTTGAGCCAAATTCTGTACCTTATGCTTCCCTTGAGCTTCTATTTCCCTTGTGTGCTAGCAGATTTTAAAATGTTTGTTTTCTACTTGAGGGTAGGCAATGAAACTTTGTTTCAGTGAAATAGCTGCCATTAAGAAGAAGGAATAGGATTTATGTGAAATGAATCCTAATGATTATGTTGGGAACAAGTGGAGAATAACAGTTGAGATATTGATATAGTGAATACAATAATGTTATATTATTTCAGCTGTGCAGCATCAAAGAGAAAGAAAAACGTGCAACCATTGTTCAAGATAGTGAGCCCTCTGCTTAGATCTATTTTTTATCACTACTACTACTACTGCTGGGTGAATTTCTTAGTTCCATGACTAAAATCAAGACACATCTCTATTTGCCAACATATTTGTCTATTTAGAACCAATGCACAGGAAAACATTCAATCAGCAAGTTGGTAAATATAGACTGAAAACAATGAAACAGAAATGAGGGTGTAATTTCTAAGTTAGCATGGATAGCATACTTCTAATATGACATAGTGGCTCAATGGCTAAGACACTGAGTTTGTCAATCAGAAAGGTCAGCAGTTCGGCAGTTCAAATCCCTAACGCCATGTAACAGAGTGAACACCCGTTATTTGTCCCAGCTTCTACCAACTAAGCAATTCGAAAGCATGTAAAAATGCAAGTAGAAAAATAGGGACCACTTTTATGAGAAGGTAACACCTTTCCATGCGCCTTCGGCATTTAGTCATGCCAGCCACATGACCACGGAGACTTCTTTGGACAGTGCTGGTTCTTCGGCTTTGAAATGGAGATGAGCACCATCCCCTAGAGTTGGGAATGACTAGCACATATGTGCAAGGAAACCTTTACCTTTAACATGACTTTAGTAACTAGGGATAGTATGTGCATTAAAAATCTCAGGAACTATTTTTAGTTATCTGCAAGATCATGTTGTTGATGTTGGCTCATTACAGAAAACCATCCAGGCAGAAAACCATATTTTTATTTTTAATGTTGCCTTTTTATATTTGTGTTGTATTTGTGCTGATAAATAAATAAAGGGAGACTAGTATAGATCTATTTCAAGCTATTTAGCTCTCATCAGCTAGCCATACCCTTACTGGGATTTGAACCTGGGCTGTATTACATATTAGGCAGGAATCTTAGCCACTAAGCCACAGGCTCTCCTCCTTATCAGCTGAGCCAGGGAAATAGGTATTTACTTTAAAGAGTGAAATTTAAAATATATAAACTAATGGTTATGGTACTATAATGAACATATACTCATGCATACAACCAGGTATATATGTTTCTTCATTGTAGAAGCGAAAGTTCAAGCTGGAACACATGTCATGTATGATTCCTGAAGGTCTGTAAAAAGGTTGATGGATGCAACACAAGATTACAATTCATTTGGTTCATTTTTACTCAGTGGGCTGCTGCTGGGCTAAATACTCTTTCATGAATATGGAAATATATGAGTAAAGCATCTTCAACAAATGGTATCTTCAGTATGATAGCTGGCATTCAAAAATTTGTATTGGTGGATTGCAATCAGGTAGTCCTCAACTTACAACAATTCTTAAAGTGACTGTTCAAAATTACTATGGCACTGAAAAAGTGACATGATTATTTTTCACAGTGACCATTGCAGCATCCCCATGGTCATGTGATTTACATTTGGATGCTTGACAACTGGTTTGTATTTATGATGGTTTCAGTGGCCCTGGATCATGTGATCCTCTTTTGTGATGTTTTGACAAGGAAAGTCAATGGGGAAGCCAGATTCATTTAACAACTGTGGTGCTAATATAACAACTGCAGTGATTCACTTAACAAATGTGGTCAGAAAAGTCATAAAATGGTTAGGGCAGCTTACCAGAAGCCACCAGAGACAGAAAATGAGAATCTCAAGGAGATTATGACCACAATTTTAGCAGAATACATTAAAAGAGATAAACAACAGCTATGGTGGGATATTGATTTGATTTATAGAATCAATTCAGCATATCCTAGAACACAGAATGTTCCAAGGGAAATACATGTTAAATTTCTTAGAAAGACTACAAGAGATGAGGTCTTAGGGGCTCAAAGGATGGGACCATTAAATATAAAGATAAAGAAATAACCATTCTTAAACAAATTCCGAAGAAAGTAAGAGATAAGAGGAAGAAATATTCCTTTTTATCAAAGAAATTATATAGTAAAGGAGTTTGGTTTAGATGGTTATTGCCAGAAGGAATGTTGATTTTTTGGGAGGGCAGTAGAATTAAAATTAACACAGTTGTGGAGGCAGAGGCCTTCATTAAAAACACAGTGCCTTTCTAGATGGAACAGAGAACACTACACAAGATATGAAGGAGGGAGGGGCCGTGGCTCTGCCAGAAGACAGGGGGGAGGAAGCAATATTGAAAAGACTCAGGTCACAAAAACAAGTTTGAAACATTATTGCAATTGTTGCTATAATGTAATTGTTGGAAGTGACATATAAGATGATTGAATATATTGTTGATACAATGTAAAACAAAAAGCTGCCAATGTTTATCTCTTAATTTTTGATTTTTATTTTTTTCTGTAAAAGTTGTGAGATTTGGGGGGATTTCTACCTTTCGCATGATGTAGCTGTCAAAATTTTTTGTACCTATCTACCCCTTCCTATAAATATTTGTAAAAACCAATAAAATTCTTTAAAAAAAAAAGAAAAGTCATAAAATGGGGCAAAACATACTTAACAAATTTCTCACTTAGCAATATAAATTCTGGGCTCTATTGTGGTTGTAAGTCGAGGACTACCTGTACTATTGATAGAAAGTAACAATATAAGCATTAAGTGAACTGCACTGCAATTCCTGTGGCTGTTCTTACCTATATAGTATATATAGTATATAAATAGTATATTATAAATATAAATAGTATAAATAGTAAAAATATAAATAGTAAAAATAATATATAAATAGTATAAATAGTATATTAAAATAAAATTATTAATGAGATTTATATAGAAACTTAGAATGGATTCCTTATTAAAACATATCACAGCGATGGCGAACCTTTTTTGGCTCGCGTGCCACAAGGGGGGGAACGCAGGGGGGTTGTGTGTGGGTGTGCCGCACCCATAATGCAATGCGTGACCCCCCAGTGCGCATGCGTGCACAACCCCCCCATTTTTACATGCTTTTTTCACCCTCCCCAGGCTCCAGAGGCTTTATAGGAGCCTGGGGAGGGTGAAAAGAGCCTCCCCCGCCCCCCAGAGGCCCTCCGGAGGCTTCAGGGACCGTCCGGAGGCTTCCCTGAAGCCTTTGGAACCCTTTAAATGACCCTCCGAGCAAACCGGAAGTCACTTCCGGTTTGCTCGGAGGGTCATTTTAAGCGCTCCGAAGGCATCAGGGAAGCCTCCGGACGGTCCCTGAAGCCTTTGGAACGCTGAAAACCACCCTCCGAGCAAACCGGAAGTCACAGGGTCACCTAAGACCATAGGAAAACAGATATTTTCAAAAAAATATGGAAAACATAAAATACTTTAATGGTTGGGGGTCACTACAACATGAGGAACTGTATTAAAGGATCACGGCATTAGGAAGGTTGAGACCCACTGATCTAGAGTTAAGCTCCATTGTACCTAATTTAAGCTTATATGTGAATAGATAATACATTATGTAAGTGCACTGTGGACAGATCTACTTATTCCTAATATTTCTCCCATATGGAAATGCATGCTAATTAAGAAGATTGTCTTCTGCATAAGGAAAGAATGGATGTGAAGAATATTGCAACATTAAAAGGCTTTTCAGATATGAAAACAAGGCTTTAATAGATTAGATATCCACATCTATTCTAGACAAATAAAGCATACCTTCCCAATGCTATTGGTGACATTTTTAAAAGAGGAATTCTAACTAGAATATGCAACTGTGTTCTATTAGATTAGAATAAATTATTCTATTCTAAATTAGAATAGTTATATATTCACATTGTAATTTCCTAATACTTTAATGTTCTTCCATCACAAAATGACCCATGAATTTTCTGGCTACGAAAACAGCTTATGTCAAGATGCCCCACGCACACTTTTATTTTGTAATACAGAACATGTGTTGATCTATAGAAGCAACTATGTAATTGTAAATTGTAGCACTGCAAATGTCACCTTGTCTACAAAATGTCATAAAATAGTCCAAGTCTTCGCTATGGTATCTGAAATTTATTACATGTACTATCCTTTACAATTGTATACATACTTTTATAGATTTATTATTTGCTTTAAAATAAATATATTTACTTGAGATTTCTACCTTTATTAGAATCCTTATGCCTCTCAAATTCTTTATGAAAAAGTATCATGTATTATCACGGAACTCAAAGAAAATTCTTTTCTTATTTATTTATTTATTTTATTTATTTCTTTGCACTTCTAGACCGCCCCCTCTCCCAAAAGGGACTCGGGGCGGTGTACAGTCCACACAGCAAATACATCATCCACAGTATCTTGAGATCGTGAATATTAATTTAGCAGAGTCCTGGTTGCAAAATTCCAAATAGCCACTTGAGGGGCAGCAGACATTATTTCACCTGTTGTTGGCGTTATCTACTGGCCATCTATGTTTTTTCAGTCGTGATCTGGTAACCCTTTATAACAGTGGTCCCCAACCTTTTGGGCATCAGGGGCCACTTCAATGAAGAGAGGTTTTTTCCGCAGACCAGAGGGAGTGTGGTTTTGCATGCTGCCTGCATCCTACACATGGGTTTTTGCTTGTTTGCGTGGCCCTGTTTCTAGCATGTCATAGTCCAGGGGTCAGCAAACTGCAGCTCTGGAGCTGCATGTGGCTCTTTCCTCCTTCTGCTGCGGCTCTGTCACAGGTTGGCACCACAATTTTGAGAAGAGCTTCCGGGGGGGGGGGAGAGAAGCACAGTGCGCCAGGAGAAGACTCTATGGCAAGGGGAGGGTTTTCCAGTTGTCTCCACAATTGATAGGGCTTTCGGTTATGACAGGTAGAGGAAAAAGTACGCTGTGCTAGGAGGAGACTCTATGGTGGGGAAAGTGAACTTCCGGTCAGCTCCAGAATTGAACAGGGGGCTTCCGGTTAGGACCTTTGTGGCTCCTGGTGTTTTCTTTTCTGTGGGAAACGGGTCCAAATGGCTCTTTGAGTGTTTACATTTGCCGACCCCTGCCATAGTCCAATGGACTGCGGGTTGGGGACCCTTGCTTTATAAAACATAATGGAAAATCAATAGTTAGTAGTATGAAAATGAATGTAACTAAGCTTTAAGCTTATATGCTGCCATTCCTCAAAAAAAAAAAAAAAACCCAAGGTAAAATAGTGTATTTTAAAACATGTTCTAACACAGTATCTTGTCTAGTTCTCCTTCTTCAAAAATAATAACCATTCTTATTTATTTTTTAAAAATGAATATGTAGATGCTTTTATTATTTAGAAGGGAAAATCATGTTATCAAGCTGGAGAACTGAATCAGAATAAAAACAAGAAATAAAGGAAGTAAATGGAGAAGGGACTTATATAGTCTGAGGGTTTCAGATTTACCACTCTTTCAGATTTTCAACTTTTTGAAATGTTTCTGTTTTGAGAGAGAAAATATGTAATGATTGAAAATGCCCTTTTTTGGTTGCTACTGTATTTCCTATTTTAGGAGGGAGTTTTACATATTTTTAAATACATATTTAAAACTAACAAGATAATGAAAGTGAACCATAGAATTCCTTAGTAATTATTAGCTTCAAACAAAAATTCAAATCTAGGATTTAAGCATATATTTAAATATTTTTCTTGACAAGGACATTATTTTATATATTTGTTAACTAAGCTATTTTATATTTATGCTGTCATTTTGTTTTTATTAGGCACGATGGACTCTTCCTACCATTTATTTATTTAAAAACATTTCTAAATTGTAGTATAAGGATTTAATTGCATTTTTTTTGCAGAAACATTAATGGTTTAATTCTGCCCTTTTTATCATAAAAATAAATAAAATTATGCTGGAAAGCTTTTCAATGTTTGGGGCATGAGAAAATAACCACATGATATATAACCACATGATATATAAACATCTCAAATGGGATTTCTAAAATAATATCACCTTTACTCAGAATACTATCGTAATTAGCCAAAATAAAAACCCTAGCTGATTTATTTTCTCTCATTCTTCATTTGGCAGATCCAAGAAGAATAACAGTCATACTATTGTGCCTGACTGAGTAATTCATGGTCAGAGTGCATGAATCTAGAGACTGTGTTATTAGAAGTGTATAGCATGCTTAATTTATGAAACCTTATCTAGAGGATCTTGCTAGTTTGTCCTTAACTCAGTACTGTACATATCAATCAATCTCTATGCATATTTTATTACATGTAAGATGTAGTAAATTCAGTACTCTATAACTTGCTTAACACGAGGCAACTATTACAGTTTTAGATTCAATATCTTAAAAAATATCTATTCCAATCACATAACTGGCAACATCTGGTAAATGTATTACTTCTGTTTTATGGTTCCACATGTGCTTGAACTTAAATTTATTGCAGGCAATGTGTGGTAAAAGAATTGTGTCACTTCTCACCCAACTGTTGTCATACTATATAGAGGGTGTGTTGCATCCATCAACACTGGGATGACTACTTCTTAAATAGTATCAGAAGTTTGGTATTTGCCTGAAGATACAAAGCTGCTTATGTGTGAATGAAAACAGATACTTTCTATAATTTTAATTGCTGCATGAATGACCACAATGGGTTTTCTTCTAGACAATATATTAATTATACTGGTCTGTCAGAAGTGTTACTTACCTTTAAGAATGTCTCCTAGATGTAGATCTTTTTTTATATTGTATTCTTTCTTACCATTTCATTTTTCCCCAACTTAATCACCTCATTTTGTATGTAACTTTCACAAACATACTCTATGTAAACTGGGGCAGCTCATTGTTAAAAATGTCATAAAATGAAGAACTCTAACCCTAACTTTAATCCTATTATCAACAGGCATCTACAAAAAGTCCAACTCAAACACCCAAACAAACAAGCAAACAAATAAACATAAAAGTCATAACCATGAACAGCACCAACAAATTCTGATTGGGAAGATAAACATGATAGACTGATAGACATGGGGGACACTAGAGCAAAAATAGCCCCAAAGAGATGATAGATAGACCCTGTCATGTTTGTGACTAGGACATATAGATCTGGATAACTGAAAGTGACTGGTTACTAACGATAAACATATCACCACACCCCCATTTTTCTTTCCAAAATAAAATGATGGACATCTGTCATCTTCTTTTCAATTGGATTGGAGAAAGTTTGATTTCAGGACAATCATGGATAGCCTCAATCACTGGGAAAGAAATGATTGTGATGAAGCTGGATAGTAATCAGAGGTGTGTCTGCATCTTCCTACATGCCTCAAACATATCTTTGGTCAGATCCGTAATCTCTAAATTATGATGGATTAAGGGGGAAATACCATTTTTATTCCCATATGGAAAGTGATGACATAAGACATCATGGTCTGGGAACCAGATGTGTTCAATATTATAAAACCAGGGGGAATGATTAGGATAATATGGAGCTGTGAAAAAATGCAAGGAGAAACAGGATTGAAACAAATGCAGAGATCATGAGCAGAGTTGGAGCTAGTTTTCAGCAATGATTATTTTTATGGTTGGTATTATTTGTGTTTATTATATAATAATAAACCTTCACTAGTTGAAAGAAAAATAGGATATAAACACATCATAATCAGAATTATTAGAGTTAAATATTGTCTCTAAAGATTGGCATCTTAGGCCACTAGAACTAATGTGGTACCAATAAAGAAGAATATTTGTAGCTCAGTGGTGAAAGGAGGGGTTCTCGGTGCTCTCTGAGTCACCAGTGATGATGATGATTAGCACTGTTAATGTTAACTAGTTTGGGTAATGAAACATCTGCATGAAAACAAGCAACTTCAGAGAGCACCAAGGATCCTTCACTAATATTATGCTATGAGACATTGTGGCGATTTAATTTTTTATATTTACTTAAGAAAATATCCTGTTATGTCATAACAAGAAACTAAATATGCTTTATTTTAAATATGTTTTAGTTTCATAGATGAAACATTCATTTCAGAACAATAATTCTGGACTGACATATGGACTAATTGTTCACAAAAGAACATAAAACTTTCCATATTCACCTTTTTAGCAATGCACCAAAATCTGTATTCCTTTTCTTTAAAGTTTTCTGTTCTCTAGAAGAAAAAGCTAGAATTTCATTTTCTAAACTTTTGAAATGTTCAATTCAGATTTGAAGTCTGTGTGCCTTTTTGGAGGGGTGGTGGTGGGATGGTTCAACTTACTGGTTACAAAGTGGAAGTATGTCTCTTGGGTACCTTGTAATTAAAAATGGGGGCCAAGCACACAATTATTCTAATTCTGCTAACATTTCTTTTAGATAGGAAAAAAGTAAATGGAATGAAAAATAACATAAATGTAGGACAAAGTTTTGGCATGAGTCTGGTCTGAAAGGTTCAAATTCCATTAAATATTTACAATTGCCTATTAATGTAAATGCAATGTTTAGGGTTGCTGTGAGTCCCACAGCACTAAGAACATTTCATTTATGATAATGCAGTGCAAAGGTATTTGTTTTTCAAATAATGTTCTTATTAGAATGCAGAAGCTTGCTTCCTATTTTCCTTTGGAAGTTTTCACAAAATACTATCCTTTGTACTTTTTGGCACTATCATATCCTGCTTCACCCACCTTTAATACGAAACCGCCTGAAGTTTTAAATTAGGAATGGGAGGTTCGGGTTATTTTAAACGGGGGAGGGAGGGGAATCTCATTATGCTGCAAGAGACTACTATTACTGAAAATTAATGGTAATGAACCAAAAGCATTAAACATCAGCTGTCTGAACAACTAAGATACTGACAAGTTTTAACATCAAAGCTGAGACTAAATTATCCATATTGCTGCTAGGAATAAAGTGATATATATTCTACATCTGCCTGGGTTAGGAATTCTCCATTTTTTCCACTTTCATCTGTTCGTGTTTGTGGGATATGTTAGAACAAAGTGACATTTAAAATTCACATAGCTCTTTCCTTGCTAGATATATCAAGTTTACAGCAAATGTATTTTTATCCTATTCTCCACTATAGGTCAATATTATTATATTCGTTTATATACTTTTCTATGGAAATGAAAATGGAAATAAAACCTGAAAGATACACATCTGTTGTGTAGATATACTTAAAAACACTGAGATTAGTGAGGGACCTCAGGTTCAGGAAGGCCATTTAAAAGAAAAATAAACATTTAAATGTTAATCAATTTAAAATAGAAAAACAAGGTTAATAATCAAGGATTGGTGCTGGTCAGAAAAGTGCTGGGATAAAATAAAGCTTTGGACAAGAAAGGTGTCAAAATGGAAGGCGTATTATCAATTCAGTATCTCTGGCTGAGTATTTTGTAGTTGCTTCACCTGACTTGTGAAAGCAACCCAGGGATCTCTTGCAAGGGGGCTTTAGATTGATGGTGAACTTCTTTGACTGGGGGAGAGCATTGTTCCTTTACCTCTTAAGGTGATTTTGGTTTATACTCTCATCAGGAAGCCATAGCTGGATCCTACTATCCTGGACAATTTCTGACCATTTTTCAAGCTCCCCTTTTTGGGGAAAAGTATTTGAGAAAATAGTTGACCTTTGATGAAGTGGATTATCTGGATCTTTTTCAGTCAAGATTCAGACCTGGGTATGAAATAAAAATTGCATTGGTTGCACCTTTGGATGGTCTCCAGGATGGGTGGAATAGTGGATTGCATCCATTCTTACCTTACTTGACCTACTGGTGACTTTGGATACCATCACCTTGGTATCCTTCTGTATTAGCTCAGAAGACTGAGGGATGGAGGCACAGTGTTATGCTAGTTCACCTCCAGGATAATTTCAGTTAGTGGTGATTAGGGAAGAGAATTGACACCCTTAATCCATCTGAGTTGGGTGTTGTCGAGGTGAGTGCTCTCTTTTCTCCTATTTAATATCTACATGAGATTACTGAATGCCCTCATCCATTGATGTGAAGCCAGATATCATCAGTATGCTAGTGATACCCAATTGTATATCTTTGGTCCTGATAAACTCAGGACCTGTGCACATTTTATCACAGTGTCTGGAGGTCATGAAAGTCTGGATGGAGAACAAAAGGCTCAAGACTGAGTGGCTTTGGGTTTTGAATCCTTGCCCCTTCATGGCATAGGATCTGGTTACTTCATGGACTGCCCCTCCTGGATTTCATCTGTCTGTCCTACCAGATTCAACAGAGAGGGCATATTATTGGTGCCTTGCAAGCTACTTTGTCAGGCCCTAGGTGTTGGGCCTTTTCTGCAGTGGTATCTTCATTGTGGAATGCCCCCCCCCAATGAAATTGGCCTTGTCACTGTCGAGCCTCTGATGGTCTCTTAAATACCCAATTGTGTCAGCAAGCCTGGGAGTGTCGAGATGAGTGAACTTGTGAACTGGCTCCATTATTATTAACATCCCTTTGTCTCTTGTTTTCATTTGTTTTTTATGGCTTAAATGTTTTTATTATTAATAATAATGATAGCAGTTGCATTTGATTATTCATTATTTTAGCTTTGTTTATACCATCTAGAATCACTTTTAGTGAGATAAGAAGATATATAAATTTATTAAATGAAGGAAGGAAGGAAATAACAAAAAGAAAGACATCAGAAAGATTCTTTGCCATTAATAAAGTATATTATTTGATTCACCAACATAACTTAAACAGGACCTACAGGAATATATTAAAATCTAGATCAAAACTTGGGTCGCCCCCCACTTCCTGTCAGCCTTGTAAGTTTACCCAAACTAGGATCAGTACTTATATTAACCACTATCAAAACATATATTTATATCATAAATCAAACAAAATGGTCATAGAATATACCCATTACCTTTTCTGACCAATCTATGCAACTGATAGATATGTGAGAGTGTATGCAGGCAATAATGCCTTTTAAAGGACTGTGAATAGCACTGATGTATTTGTGCATGTGGAAATCATTATAATTTTTTGGGAATCTGGAAAGTCTGTTTTTCATTGATATTTCATATAAAACATTATGGCCCATGAATTAGTTCTCATAGTACTTACATTTTATGTGTGAATAGCCAACATGTGATTATGTTTGCTTAAAATTCACATTCACTGGAAAAATGAAACAGTGCATAAAAATCAAGATGTAAAATAAGTCTCCTTCGAAGGAAATGCTTTGTTTCTCAAGAGAATACCTTAAATTTATAGATCTACAGTTTTAATGTTTAGTCATTAAGGACTTCTTCAGGGAGTTTACAACTGTGTTATAATGAATAGACTTGGAGGGAAGCTGGATATAAGCTTTTAGCAGAATCAATATCAGGTTGATGTTAAACTTGAAATAAGCATACATAGATTTGAATTCACTGTGGTGGTTGAGAAGACCTCCTTGGGTTAAAAAAAAAGTCATGGTTATAAACTGATATCATCTTATCAACAGCAGCTCCCTTCACATCTATCTTTATTCTAGTTTGGTAAGAAAGTTTGAAAAAAGCTCAGATGATGAATAATCAAAGAATGACTATGGAAATTTTCAATAATCCAAGTCATGGTTGTCCCAAAGGTACTTTTTAAAAAGGCAACTGGACTTACCTAATTTAGGTAAGGGAATATTTGACAGTTTGGGATGCTTGTAGGACTGTGATACAAGGACATTTTATACAATACAATACAGCAATTAAGAAAAAGATGGATGATAATATCCAAAATGTGTTACAAGAAATTAAATCGAAGGAGATGGAACTCTAGAACTCATGAGAAGATCCTAACATACTTAACCAACTAAAATTATTACAACAAAAATTTTCTTAAATATAAAAAACAACACTTTTTTGAACATGCAAATAAACCAGAGAGCTGGTTGGCATACAAACTAAGAAAACAGACAGAAAAGAAGATGATAACCAAGCTTCAAGAGGAGATATAAGACTTAGATGAATAACAAAAACATTCAAAGACTTTTTTTGTGATTATTATACTAATTTATATAAAGAACAAGAAATCTCTAGATATTATGGAGGAGTATATAACAACTAAAATGTTCCTAAATTATTGGAAAACTACAAGGAAAATTTGAACAGTCCAATAACAACTTTTGAAATAATAGAAGCAATTAAAAGAGCTAAAGCTCTGGGATCAAATAAAGGTCTTTGTTGTTGTTAAGGTTGAATGTATGTTTTTGATTTGTTTCATTTTGATTGTTGGTTTTACTGTTTTATATTTTATTTTCTATGTTAAAACATTATATACCTCTCTCTCTCTCTCTCTCTCCCTCCCTCCCTCCCTCCCTCCCTCCCTATTACCTACCTACCTACCTACCTACCTAAAATAAGAGAAATGAGAAATATATACCCATATATAAACTAAACTATTATTGGATTATAACCTTGTCTAAAATAATAAATGCTCAACATGTTTTTGGGTAGAACTAAACAACTGGATACCCATTAAATATTTTAAATAACAGTTTCCAGAATTTCTAAGTATTAATGATAGAGGTTGTGGCATGTGGAAGTTACGGCTGAAACATATGGAAAGCATCAGGAAATCTACTCAGCTGGACAAAATGCAACTTTATATGAACTAATTATTTTCATTTTTGTATTTTGGGTTGCTGGGATTTGTATTTCTCAACTTGATACAGTGATAGTATCTCACTGCTCACTTTGCTTGTTTGAATATTACATTAACCAAGATAATAAATACTTAAGAGGCTATCAATAACTTAGCATTATTTTATCCATCATGTGTCTATGACTTTCTTTGTTACCCACAATCTGATTTTAAATATTGGTCATTAATTAATGTATTAAACTGAGTAGATCACAAAATAGTATGCTTAGAAATAATATTTCAAGGCTTTGGTTCTAAATTTCAGTTGGATCTATACATGCATTTTATAATCCATTCTGTTCCTTCACTGTATTAAACTGCATTAATAAAAATGCACCAATTGGATTGATCACTCTTAATTCTTTGTAGTGTATAAGTGATTCTAATATCATTTTTTGTCTTTATTCTGCTTAATGCTGGCTTTGTGCAACTGCTTTCAAGTTGCTTTCACAATAGATGTTGAACAAATCACTTGCTACATAAAGAGCTTTGTTCCACATGGCAATAAGATAACACTGCTTTGCTAAGGCAGTTAGTTATCCTTTGCCAATTTATCTGAATACATTTTAGTAACAAATCTTAAGCAGAAGGTCTCTAGCTTTTTCAGTCGGCTATAGATTTAGTGAACAAAGGAAAGTATCACTGGGTATGAGGCTTACTAAAACAATCTTGGAGATTTTCCTTCATTTACATTGTTATTCAATTTGATAAATAGAAATTGAAAATATTCACCTTGTAGGAGAGATGGGAGGCATAAAAATTTAGCAGATAAATAAATGAAGTTAACATAAGTCAAAGTGAGCTGAAAAGAATGAAGAATACAGGTGCTATTTAAAATAATTTGGTGAAATTGCTTCCTGGAGTTCAAATATGAATAAAATGAACCACCTAGAGTTTGATTCAAAATGAGAGACTATAGAAATGGTTTAAATAAATAAAAATCAATAAATAAAATACTGCTAAAGGAAGGCCACTTTTTTACTGGATGAATTGAATTGAATTGACTTCTTTATTTGACTAAGTGTAATTAGATGCAAGAAGAATTTGTATAAAAGCATACAGTGACATGCAATGCAACAGAATAATAATAATACCAATAAAAGGAGTCAAGAATAACTAATAATACTATAGACCCACTACATGAGTTAATAGACATTAGGCAGCAGTGAGAGAATTAAGTGTTCCACAGAGTGATGACATGGGGGGGGGGCAACTGTCCCTGCGTCTCGTTATTTTGGCATATAGTGCTCTATAAGTGCTGTCCCAAGGGAAGGAATTGAAACAGTTTATATCCAGGATGTGAGAGATCTGCATATCTTCTTAGTCCTCCTTCTGACCTACTGGTCTTCTGTGGAAGGCAGGCTAATTGCAACTGTTCTTTTTTGCAGTCTTAATTATCCATTGATGTTTGATTGATTGATTGATCGATCGATCGATCATAGTTATGTGGCTGCCCATCACACATAATGTGACTCTGGGAGGCATGCAAAATAATAAGAACAATTGTATTATTAAACTTTCCAAAAGTATACAAATAATATTATAAATGACTAAGAGAGAGCATCTGTTTGTGGAACCCCCTTATCAAAATATCATTCTCTTGTGATTCCCCAGGTCTGATGACACAAACAAGTTTTAAGGAACTTCTTGAAGATCTGAAGAGATTGGCAGAAAATGCTCGTTTCCAGGGTCTCTCAAAGTTAACACCTTAATAGATGTGACCCACATTACACCTCTTCTGTCAGATTTGAGGGGACAGGCAGATGTAATCAGAAAGAAGTTGTCCCTCAAATAACTCATCCCCATGCCAAGTTCTTTAAAGATCAAAACCAGCATCTTGAATTGTACTCAGAAGCAAACTAGCAACCAGTAGACTCGCATAGCAGAAGTGCAACATGTGCTGCTCAAGGAATGCAAATAAATGCCAGTGGCACCTCATCTGTTCCAGCTGCAACTTCTGGACATTCTTCAAGGCTAATCGTAAAAAAACTAATATGAGGCACACAGTAAGAATGAAAAATCATTAAGCATGGTAGAGTATTTTTTTTTTAAAAAAATCAGTTTTAGAGTTAAATGCTTAACTACTTTTTGTTAAAAATAAGTTTATTTAACTCATATAGGCTGAGGATGAGACCACATTTGGAAAGGATATTATAGTAATCATTTTATGAGATACAATGGTTGTGCATCTGTGAAACCTTTTAATGATACAAATTTATGTAAGTCATAACTGGGGAATGGTCAAGTTTTGGATGGAAATTGAATTAGTTGTTCAAATAGAGTAGACTATCTCCATGACCTCATTGACAATAGTGTGTAAAACTATTATTACTTTTGTTCCCTAATTTGATGTTAGAAGAATATATATTTTGTGGTTAAAGCTATAATAATAATAATTCTGCAGTGTCTCTTTCTGTTCATTTATTCAACCAACAAATCAATCAATATTTTAAAATGATATCAGATTTACTCCTTGGGAACTTTCTTAGAATGTATAGCAAGAATTCCTAATGTACTTTTTGAAATCTGAAAAAGAATTCAGTAGTGTAATGTACCCTGTTTCCCCGAAAATAAGATCTCCCCAGATAATAAGCCCAATCGGGCTTTTCAGTGCAAGGGCTAAAATAAGCCCTCCCCTAAAAATAAGCCCTTCCAAAAAATATTGTAACACAACAGCAGCCATGAGGTGACCATGCTCGCTACCTCCTGCACCTCAAAAATAATAAGACTTCCCCAAAAATAAGACCAAGTGCTTATTTCAGGGGTCAAAAGAAAATAAGACCATGTCTTATTTTTGGGAAAACATGGTAGTGTATAGTGATAACAACCATACATAGTTAGGAGCTAGCTGCAGTCTCAGTTCTCATGATGTAGGTATTGAACATTAATAAATAAAAGCCACACATTTTAGATAAACCGTTTTCTATTATAAGAATTCATTTTGAAGATAAGCTACGAGATAAAGTTGCACTTTTCAATCTAAATTATATTAATGGATTGCAAAGACAACCTTTTCTGCTAAAAGGAATCCATTGAAGACAAGGGATGAATAAGATATTTTAAATACATGAATCTGCAGGTTTGAAAATATTGTCCAGTTTATTTTAAATAGGCAGGATATGTATTTAGGTCTGTAGTTCCTGGAAAAAGACAGTGCTATACACACTATCTTCCCTTTGTCTGTAAGAATCATCTCTTTGCATAATATAAAATTTAATTACAGAGTGCTGCCACCTTATAATTATCCATATGTCACTGAATAAAAGCTACTATTAATTATATTCAGACTGTAGCAACTAAGTTGAAATAACTCTGTACATACATGTCTCCATTGTTCTTCAAAGATGAAGCATTTTGTTTCTTTCTCAACAATAAGTCTTGTTTGAGATTCGACCAGAAGTTCTTCAGCTGGACAGATGAGGGAGCCTCACATGAATTCTGTCTGACAAACCAATGCTGAGATCCTTTTGGATCAGAACTTCCCTGTGGGGGGTGGTGGGGGAGAAGAGGCAGTGTCTCATCAGACCCAGAGGGAGTGCAACAGGTTCCTTGTATGTCGGAGATTTGCTCTCTGAATTGGTGTTGGGGAGGCAGCATAGCAACATGGCTGCACAAGAAGCTGGCTTCTGGCCAAAGCAACTGAGCAGGAGTGTGTAGGAGACGGGATGAAAAGCCTGGTAAGAAGATTTAATTAACCAACAGTCATAAATCAGAATTTGGAAAAGGCAAAGAACCTTGAGAGTATAAATAATATTGATGGACAGATCGGGATTTTGACAGAAAGAAAGAAAGAAGGGGGAAAATGGAGGGTTAATTCACAAGCCCAAAAAGAGCCATTTGCTTTAAACAACTTGGAGACAGAGAGGAGAAAGCAGAGAAGTGACAAACCCATTCAAACATAAACTTTGAATTTGGATTTGGATTTGAAAAGATTGTGTCTTTAAAAGAGATTAGGAGGGTGAAACAGAAACCAAAAACATACTGAGGAGATTTGCTTCATTCAAGTTTCTTCTAACTAATATATCTTAAGCAACTCCAATTAATGAGAGATGGAATGTAACAAGGGGGGGTCAAGAAAAACACACACTATTTTCTCACTTCTAACCTAATCTTGTCTGTGCAGCGAATGGAATGTGAAACCCTGAGCAGAAAGTTTTAATTAATCAGTAATAAATCAGAATTTGGAAAAAGCAGGAGGTGAAGAGAAACATACCAAGGAGACTTGCTGTGTTCGAGTTCATTCCAATTAATATATTTTAAGCAATTCTAACCAATGAGAGGTGGAAGGTAACAAGGGGAAAAAATTAATTCAAGAGCTGGGAAAATACGAAGTGTTTTTTTTTTGCTGGAGGGAGAACAAAGGATCAAGGTGGCTCCCGCCTCTCTTCCTCTTCACATTAGCTGGCAATTGAAGAGGGTGGACATGTAAAAACAAAGAAAAGGGAGAAGACAGGAATAGAGAAGTGGGACAAAAGACTTACTAGGAAAAAAATCATAGAATTATAAATTGTCATATGGGAACTATACAGTTGAGATATGTGGTTTACTCCTATATATGATAATTAAACTGACTTGCTGATCTCAGCAACTGATCTGAGTTGCTGATAAACTGATTGAATATGATAATGGAAAGATAATTAAATAAAGATTAAAATATATGGAATATGGACAAATATGAAACTGTTATGTGGAGAATGCAAAGTAGAGGTATGTGATTCACTTTTATATATGATAATTAAACTGAGTTGCTAATTGATTGAATATGATAATCGAAGGACAATTAAGTATAGATTGAAATATATGAAAAATGGATACATATAGAACTCTTAAAATGATGAACAAAGTGAGGTGTGTACTGCTTGTTATTCTACATAATAGATTAATGGAATCGTAATGAACATTGAACAGTAAGGATTGTTATTTAAAGACAATTAAGGGTAAGCTAAGTCAAGATATGGAAAAATGGAGGGGGAAAATGAAATATACTTATAATGGAAAATTATTGAGATTATAAAGACTGAACTACAAATTTGGGGCGGGTAAGGATGCATAACTATATAAATATAATGATGAGAATAGCTGGGAATTGTAACCAGGCCTACATCTTGGCCAAAATTAGGTGGTGATGATGGTGGGGTTTAAAAGTATAATGACTATATGTTCTGTCCCGTGATTCTAATGAATATGCAGACATAGGCTTGGCTGTCTGCCACAACTAATGACTGAGATAAACCCACCCCTTGGCTAGGAGCCTAGAATGCTATCTTCAAGAAACCAAGATTAGACTTACAGAATGCTTTCTCAACGGCTAGTAAAGTGGACTGTTGTTTCCTGTAAAGATTCCCCACCTATAAGCTCTTTGGAAGGGGCCACAACAGTAGCCACCTGTCCCTATTTCCTTCTATGATGTCTTCTCCACAGCTGCTCTCTTCTCTTCGCACTACGCACTCTACGCACACGCATATCAGGGACAACCTCCCTCTGTTCCTCCTTACTGCTCCCTGACTCAGATGCCACCTGGTGGCCAACAGGCCTCTCTAGTCCCTGCTCTGACTGCAAACACCCTCCAAAGTCTTCTTCATCCTCCAGAGCAGTCCCATAATGGTCATCGCTGTCAGAGTCCACCAACAGCTCAGCTGGCTGCTGCTAGGCCACAACACTATCCCTTACTGCAGGGCCCTTCCCCTGGGTCTGACGCTCAGGGTGTGGCTTAGCTGGGAATTGTTCATGGAA
This sequence comes from Natrix helvetica, assembly GCF_964273705.1. Taxonomy (NCBI): domain Eukaryota; kingdom Metazoa; phylum Chordata; class Lepidosauria; order Squamata; family Natricidae; genus Natrix; species Natrix helvetica. The sequence goes on along the minus strand of NC_138549.1, from coordinate 43,947,424 downwards.
GGCCTGCACCAAAGCAGGTAACAGGTAACATCCCCTGGCTTACGGCCTTTCCATTCCACCAGGTATTGGAACCATCCTTTCAGCCATCGGGAATCCCAGATCCTGGCAACTTCATACTCGGCCAGCTCCACATCGGCATGGGGTTCTGGCTGGGGATGATCAGGTTGGCGAAGAGGAGAAGCTGGCCATTCAGGAACAATGAGAGACCGGATGGACTCACATCAAATGTGGTAAAGTCAGGCGATAGGCGACCGGATTGATGACTGCTTCAACAGGAAACGGGTCAAGGTAATGGTGGTCTAACTTCTTGACTGGCTGGTTTGACAGAAGGTGTCTAGTGGACAGCCACACTCGATCGCCCACAGTCAACGGCATCACCGCACACCGAGACCTGTCCATGATAGCATTGAGCCTATGATAGTCACAACAGAGTCTCAAATCACCAGACTTCTTTTTGACAAACAAGACCGGGGCAGACAATGGTGAAGACGAGGGTCTGATAAAGCCCCGAGCTAGGTTTTTGTCCAACAAGTCCCACAATGCGGCCAATGCGGGTCTGACATCGAATACAAAAGACCCCCAGGGAGCGGTGCGTCCGGAATCAAATTGATGGGACAATCATATAGCCAGTGCGGTGGCAATTGGTCTGCTTCTTGTTCATTGAACACGTCTGCAAAATCTGCTGTCAGAAGGCAAGGACACCCCGGGTAGACTCAGCAGCTGGCCTACACAGACATGATGGGTGTGGTCCACACATTGCAAGGCTGGAAAGGTGACAAGGTTCTGGGACCAGTAGATCTGTGGGTCGTGCACCTGAAGCCAAGCCAAGCCCAAGACCATGGGGAAATGCAGGCCAGAGGTAACATAGAACTGGGTGGCTTCCTCATGAGCCCTGATGACCAGGCGCAAGGGTTGTGTGGTGGCCTTGATAGGCCCAGACAGAAGCACCCAGCCATCAATGGTCTCCACAAGCATAGGAGGATCTACTGAACACAGAGGGACTGCCTACTTGGTCGCAAATGCCTCGTCCATGAAGTTCGTGGTAGCCCTGGAGTCGACCAGAGCATGCGCCAGAATCCCCTGCAGACTACTGGACAGGACTATTCATGATGCCAGAATCAGGTGTCGAGGAGGCCACAAGTCACTGTCTCTAAGCATGGCTCTGAATTGATGCACGCCCGGTGCAAGGTCTCCCTTAGATCGGGCTTGGGGGCCTTTCCCAACAAAATGTTCTGGGGCTGGGGTTTAGATCCAGTTACTGATGCCCTTCATCTCTTCTTGGGGCAAAAGGCTGCCATGTGCCCAGGTTCCCCACAATAAAAACACAACCCCCCTAAGCGCCGTCTGTCTTTCTCCATTATCAATGAGCGGGGTTTGGCTGCACCTAATTCCATGGGCTCCTCCTGTGGAGTTGGAGTCTCACGCATGGCCGGAACCACCCTGTTCTCCTGGGATGTGCGGTGAATTCCCCGCCTCTGCAACCGAGCATCAATCCGGAGACACAGGTGGACCAACACATTGAAATTCAGTGGCCTATCCGCACACACCAGCTCCTCCTGCAATTCTTCCGACAACCCATCCTCAAATGTGTCCACGAGGGCTGCCTCATTCCAAGCCGAATCCTGGTTTAGTAGCCTAAATTCACTGATGTAGTCCTGCAAGGAACCCCAGCCCTGCTTCAGAGCCTTCAGACGTCGGGTAAACCCCAGCCCTGCTTCAGAGCCTTCAGACGTCGGGTAGCTGTCTCTGTCTTAATGGGGTCCTCATACATTAACCGGAGGTGGTCACAGAACCCCCTGAAGTCATCCAGCAAAGGGCAAGCCTGGACCAGCAGTAGCATCGCCCAACGAGCTGCGGAGCCAGAGTGTACGCTAATCATAAACCCCACTTTATCTCAGTCAGTGGGAAAATCCTCTGCTCTCAAGCTGATAAATAGCTGACATTGTCCCAAGAAAGCTGGAAACATGGCTTGGTTGCCATCAAATTTATCAGGCACTGCAACCTGGCATTTCCTCCGAGGTGGGGGTGGAGCAGGGTCAGCTTGGAGCTGTGCCACTTGGGCAGCCAACATAGCCACCTGTTACAAAAGTTGCACGTTTTTGGCACGTAGCTGCTCCATCGTGATGATATTTACAGCTTTTGCTTTAAGGCAGGAAGCAAACTGTTCTGTCCCATGATTCTAATGAATATGCAGACACAGGCTTGGCTGTCTGCCATGACTTATGATGGAGATAAAACCACCCCTTGTCTAGGAGCCTAGAGCGCTATCTTCAAGATTAGACTTACGGAATGCTTTCTCAACGGCTAGTAAAGTGGACTGTTGTTTCCTGCAAAGATTCCCCTCCCATCGCTTCACCTATAAGATCTTTGGGATGGGCCACAACAGTAACCACCTGTCCCTATTTCCTTCTATGATGTCTTCTCCACAGCTGCTCCCTTCTCTTCTCAGCTCTACACATACGCATATCAGGGAGAACCTCCCTCTGTTCCTTCTCACTGCTCCCTGACTCAGATGTGACCTGATGGCCAACAGGCCTCTCTAGTCCCTGCTCTGACTGCAAACACCCTCCAGAGTCCTCTTCATCCTCCAGAGCAGTCCCATAATGGCCACCAACAGCTCAGCCAGCCGCTGCTGGGCTACAACAACTATATATGTATACTTTTTTGTTCCCTCTTTAAAAAAAAAAGAAGGAGGGAGATATATGTTAAAATTAAAGATGTATATTGAAATGGAATTATAAATACCATCAACATAAAATGGAGCTTGATCAGAGGCTGAAATACACCAAGTAAATGAGATAAAGAGTGCGAAGTAGAGGAGAGAGGTAAGGTAAGAAGAGAGAGATAGGAGAGAGAGCAGGGGGGAAGAGGAGGAGAGAAAGGGGGAAAGGGGAGAGAGGGAAGAAAGGAGGTAGGGAAGAGGAGGAGAAAGGGAGAAGAAAATGATGAATAGGGTACAATGGAGAACCAAAGAGCCAATAATCATTTTTTTGGGAGTTGATGGTAAAATGAATTGATGTAAACATTTAACAATATAATATAATGTTGGTTATGTAATAGTATACATGTGGGTATTTGTTATGAAAATGAAAAAAATTAAAAAACGTTATAAAAAACAAAAAACTCTCAAAAAAACCAATGTCTTGTTTCCCTTTAATACATTTATTATGGCACCAAGTTTAGCAAGCTTCAGTCCAGTTTATCAGATGGAGAAAATTGTTTTAAAGCTTTGCAGAAGTTCACTCATTTTCCATTTGTTTTTGGTTCCCCACAATGCAACATAAGGTGAGATAATTTCCTTGGACCACTAAGATAAACTGTGATAAAGATATGAGCTGGACTTTATAAGAAAACTTACTTACTACATTTGTTTATTTGGAATGTATCAATGCTAAAAGAAACAGTCCATTAATCACTTGGTATTTGCCAGAAGTGGTCCAACTGGCTGGGTCAGTTATGGGTATTGAAATCCAACACATCTGGAAAACACCAGTTTAGAAAGACTGCTTTATATTATGTTGGAGATGTGTATGAAAGAGGCATAATAAATGAAATATACAGTATAACTGCAATCTGCACAGATATTTCTGGAGAGTTGTGCTAGCACCAGAGTATTGTGAAATCACATAGTTACAACTGCTTTCACAAGCACTGTGAAATCCAAGGAAAAGGGTCATATTTATAAGAATTTGGCATCCTGGGTAAAGAAGGTGGTATCACTGGAATTATATAGCATTCTACATTGTTTTGATTTCTTTGTAAATATGAAGTTTGAACAGGCAAACTTATTTATTTTTTGCTTAAATTTGGATGGATGGAAGCCTATAATTAATGGGAGTCTGGAGGTGCACTTTCACAAAGCAAACTGCAGCTACCTGAGCAATCCAAGCATTCCCAAATATTAATAATTTAAGAAACACAAACCTTGCGCCCCGATGTCTATGTCTTTTAAATTTTCTTTTCCATGGTGATTCCAACTTTCATTTGGATGTTTAAGTATTTGGCTTTACTTTTGAAATTTAATATCAAATTTAAAATTTCAATTTGAATTTTCAAAAGTCAGCCAAGATGTTTCCTGCTTATTTATATTGATAAATGAGCTTTTAATCTAAAGTTTTTGAAATAGCATTGCCAATTTTCAGCCAATCCTGGCCAAAATACAGTTCTTTCCATGATTATATAACTGCCAAGGTTTATCCAGTAGCGTAGATCAAACATGAATCAACACAAGCTACTGCTAAAATGTTGGCCTTGATTAAAAAAGAATAGCTTCTAAATGTGGCTGCTGGTAGAGTATCCACCAAACAGTATTCAGCTATTCTGTTCATAAATACCATCATTGCATTGTTGAAATAAACTCCATGTACATCTTTATGCATGCTCCCCAATTCTGATTGTGAATTTGGTATCTTTGTGGAAAATGCTCAGGTTAAACATGCTGGGTTTGATTTGATTTGATTGTGCTGGATATGAGGGAAAAAAAGATTTCTCAACATATAAATAGAAGTCCTCTTGCATAACTTGGATAGAGTTTTTATATAATACTTATTATTTACTATCTCTGCATACCATCATCTACTTGTACAAGGAATCCATTTGTATGAGCAAATCCATATCCATTGAGCTAGCTGTGTCTGTCTTTAGAAACCTAAGAAGCTTCCTTCAATAAGTCAGATCCCCATGCCCGTTCAGAGCAGCTTCCAGATGTGTGGATTTAAATTCCCATAATTATATCAATGCCATGCCAGCTGGATAATTCTGTTAAGTGAAGTCCATACATCTAGAAGCCACCCAAATTGGAGAAAGCTAAGTGCATTTTGTATTATATGATTGTTATATACATCAATTAGCAATCATCTAGTGTCTTCAATATAGGTTTTTCTCAGGCTATCTATGTAGATATCCAGAATTAGACCTTCTAAACACAGAAAAGAATAGAATTCTTTATTGGCCAAGTGTGATCGGACATACAAGCCCATAGTGTACATATAGACAGCAAATATTAGTCCATAATCATAGTTACAATCATTAATCATAAGTTACAAACAACAATTGATAAATCATAAATAACCAATAGGAGAAGATAGTAGGAAAGATGAGAAGATGAGAAATGATACAGTTCTGTGGGAATTAAATGTTCAGCAAAGTGATGGCACAGGGGGAAAACACTATCTTTATGTCTGGTTGTTTTGACATGCAATGCTCTATAGTCATGTCCTCTGGGAAAACCTGAAATAGATTATGTCTAGGATGTGAGGGGTCTGTAGATATTTTCTCAGACCTCTTTCTGGTTTGTGCAGTATACAAATCCTCAATGGAAGGCAGGCTGATGGCGATTATTTTTTCTGTAATCCTAACTATCCATTGAAGTCTGTATCTGTTCTCTTTAGCTGCTGCGCCAAACCAGACAGTTACTGAGGTACAAATGACAGACTCAGTAATTCCTCTGTAGAACTGTATCAGCAGATCTTTGGGCAATCTGAGCTTTCTGAGTTGACATAACAGTAGGAAAAACATTCTTCGTTGTGCCTTTTTAATGGTGGTTCCAATGTTACATGACCATTTCAAGTTCTTGGAGACAATAGAACCTAGAAATTTGAAGGTCTCTACTGTTGATACCGTGTTGTCTAATATTGTAAGAGGTTGTAAAATATGAGAGCTTCTTCTAAAATCTATTATCAGCTCTACAGTTTTAAGAGTGTTCAGCTGCAGATTGTTCTGACTGCACCACAGGCCCAGTTGATCTACTCTTGTCTATATGCAGACTCATCATCATCTCAAATAAGACCAATGATCGTTGTATCATTTGCAAACTTCAATACTTTAACAGAGGGATCCTTCATTGGTGTGTGTATGTATGTATGTATGTATGTATGTATGTATGTATGTATGTATGTATGTATACACACATATATATACACATACATACATACATACATACATACATACATACATACATACATACATAGATGAGTAATGGAGAGAGCACACAGCCCTTGGGGGTGCTGTGCTAATTGAATGAGTGTTCAATGTGATTTTCTGTAGCTTCACTTGCTGCTTCCTATTTATTAGAAAGCTTATGATCCATCTATAAGTATGGTCAGGCACAGCTAGGTGAGTCAGTTTAGAGAGGAGGACTTCAGGAATAATGGTGTTGAATGCTGAGCTGAAATCTACAGAAAGGACCTTTACATACAGTAGTTCTTTGGGGATTCAAATATTGTAAGATGTAGTGCAGTGCCATATTGACAGCATCATCTGCTGATCTATTTGCACTGTAGCAAATTGCAAGGGGTCTAGCAGCAGTTCTGTGATGGCTTTCAGGTGGGCCAACACTATCCTTTCAAAGATCAGAGTCACTGGCCTGTAGTTATTCAACTCCTTGATAGAGGGTTTCTTGGGACCAAAATGATAGTAGAGTGTTGAAAGCAAGAAGGGACATAATACATCTCCAGTGATTTATTAAAGAGGCCGCTAAAGATGGGGATCATTTGATCAGCACAGACTTTCAAGCAAGAAAGAATTACTGTGCCTGGTGCTTTTCTATCTTTTTATTTATGAAATAGACTTCACTCATCTTTTCTGTGATTACAAGAGGAGGGGATCCCAGAAAGATGCCAATGTTATTTCATTGTTGTTGCTATGGTTCCATACCACATCTTGAGATTTTATTTTCAGTAACCACTAAGAGGCTGAGGCCAACAAACTGTAGACGTGAAGTATGTTGTTTCTGAAGCCATTGCTATTTGTTTGGAATTCATCAAATTTATTATATGTCAACTCTGTTCCCTTGAGAGAATGTTTCAATTTTTCTTCCTTTGTTCCAAGGATTTATTGCATGTACTGATTTGATCCATAGCTCAAAATGTTCCCTTTAATTGCTGCTCCTCTAATGGACATAATTCTTTATTTGCCTTTTACATAAAGATTATTATAACATTAGGCCAGTTTGGACAGCACTTGACTATTGCTGTGGCGAAGAACTAAACAGAATATTTTTCAAAACATAAATCCACGTTGTCTAATTCAACTTTTTGTTCTTTTTGACAATGGCTTCTATAAATCCAAATGTGATTTTGTCTTTACTCTTTGGCTAAAATTTAATATTGGATATATTTATCTAACTTTCACTGCAAGTTAATGCCATTGCAAATTAAGTTAGGAGCCCCAGGACAACCAAGCCTTTTGAACAATACCATTGCATTTTACTCTTTAGTACAACACACTCACATACACAAACAACTACCCAAAAATCATTTTCTATTTTCTTGAACATTTTCTTCTTTGTGGTAGCAGAGGTTACTGTTCTGACCCCCTCCTCTTGTATACCAAGACACTCCGACACAAAGTCTCTTCAAAGATGTTTATTGACATACAGGTTCCACCTTGGCAGCAATCCAGCCTGCCAAGGTCAAGATAGCACTCTGGGCAGCAATCCAGCTAAACCCTTTGGCAGCAATCCAGCTTGCCAAAGTACGACACAGATCTGAGCTTCTCCAACTCCAATGATCAGTTGATTCCTGCAAAGGGTGTGTCCACAAGCAGTCCCTTTATAGTCTGGAGAGGAGTCTAATGATCAGCAGCTGAGAGCCATTACCTCCGGTAATTGCTCAATTGCTCCTTATGCCGGGAAGCACGTCGGTAACGAGCATCTAATAGCTCACTGCTGATGTCTGACTCACTGTCCTGTGACTCCTCCCCACTGCTCCAAGGCATGACATCAGGAGCCCCCTTCCTTTGGCTTTCACCACTGCTCCATGCCTCAGGCGCCCCCTGGTGGCCAACCAGCCTCTCTGCGCCCTGCTCAGCGTCGGAACCCTGTCCAGGGTCCCCCACCTCCTCTTGAGCCGACTCAGAGGACACCTCGCTGTCGGAGTCTGGTGGCAACTCCAACGGCTCCTGCTGGGCCACAACAGGTTACTATCATTGTTCTTTCCTCCTGTGCATTATTCCAACTTTCACTAAGCTACTTGACTATTCTATTTCCTGAGCTGAAAAAGCTTAATTGGAGAAATTTATTTGTGATATCTTCTCTTGAGATTCAGCTGATGAAAGAGAAGATGAGAAAGAAACAGATATCTGGAAAGATGATGGAGAATGAAAGATGAGACACTAAGTTGGTGAAAAATTGTTGAAAATGTAGAAGAAACATCTGGAACAGCAGACAAAATTGACCTTGGTAACTTTCTATACCATCCTCAGACCAGTAGTATCTTTATATATTTAGCTTTTCTATTTACTAATAATGCCACACACTGGAATTAACTTTTTTTAAAAAAAGTGTTACATGCAATGGTAGATCCTAATATAATGACACATCTAATATGCCTAATATTTGGTATTCTAGAGCTGCCACCAGATCTTCTTGAATTGCTTCTCAGATTTTCACTTCTAGTGTTCTGCCTTTTGTACTTTTGTGACAAGCTTTGCCATTGACTTACTGTATATCCATACCTGAATGATTAAATGATTATGTTGAGGCTAAATGAGATCATAATTCTTCTTTAAGGTGAGCTGTCTCCATCTATCTCTTCTTCTCTTTGTTCAACTTTTCTCCTTGTTAACTTAGATGGGTCTTTTTATAATGTGTCTAAAATATGATAATTAGTACATTGGTTGCCTGCTTACTAGAGCAAGGTGCTCTACATGCACAAATGACCTAGTCATGAGTGCATGTAGAGCCTACACATGCACAAATGAACTACTTCAATACACTCTATATTGGGCTGCCTTTAAGAACACTTGAATGTTACATCTGGTCCAGAGTTTAGTGGCACAAGCAGTGATGGATCTGCTGCAATATATCCATCGTTATTATTACTGTGTCATGAGCTGCACTATTGAATCTATTGGATTCTAGGTGCAATTCAAGGCAGTGATTATCATCTATAAAGTCCTCCAAGATATAGGTCTGGTTACTTGAGAAACTATCTCCAATAATTCCCTCCCCCTGCCAGTAGGATTATGTGGTCTGGTTTTATCTAAGTTAAACAATTTTATCTATCAATGATGAGGAAATCTATCTTCTCTGTTTTGGTGACCATCCTCTGAAATTGAATCCACCTCCCCTAGTAGATCTATAAGGTTTCATCCTACAGCTATCCCAGAAATCTTTGAAGTCTTTGGTACAACGTCTGGGGTTAGTTTATGTCTATCTCTTGACAGATAGAGATTGAATCAAGATAATGCAACTTCATTTTCATCATATTGTTTAACATGCTGTATTCTGCTCTAAACACTTCTGTTTAGGATGACAGGAGAGATTTAAAACTTTGAGTCCTTGGTCCCTTTCTATTGACTGATTCCTGATTCCATTTGTCTTTTCTTACTAGGAAACTATTTGACAGTTTCTGATGTTAGGTTTCTGATGTTATACTCTCATATATTTTCATTCACTCATTCACACATTCATGGTCAAAGATGAGAATTGTAAAAGACCTATTTATGATTAGTGGGATGTCATTCCAAGGATTTTAGAAAATTAGTAACTACACTTTTTAGAGGGAACAGAGAGGCAATACTAAATGATTTGACAAATGGAAGTTTTAAAGAAAAAATACATAATATTTCCTCAACACAGAAAACAAATAATCACTAAACTAGCACCAAGGAATATCAGGGAATTCTGAAACACATTTTGTTCACATTATCCAGCTGATCTTGTAGAACATTAGTAGACTATAGCTATTTTTAAAAAGAGCAAAAGCTTTGTTTGGCTGTGAAAAAATAGAAATACTAGAGGAATCTTTTAACAGCAGGAAAAGTATCAATGTTATTTTAAAATTGAAGCTGTGGGAGTTTGGGAAAAATCTATGCCAAGAAAACATGACACTTTGGAGACCTTTTTAAATCTCAAAGGAACTGTTAAAAAGTAAAATGAGAAACTAGATATTTTTTAAAAGATGACAAGATGCGAGAGAGCAAACCTTTTTTTTAAAAAAAAGGCATAATTGTTCACCTTGAATAATTAGGGATTATTATACTACCAAGATAAGATGTTTGTAGTGAAATGTGATCCTAATCAACGAAAAGGAGAAGGCAATGCTAATGCTCGAGAAAAACTCAGAAAGAAAGCTGAAGTTATCCAGGGAGCGAAGCAATTGATTAGAAAAAGCAGTTTAAAGCTCAGGGGGTCAACTCTCCTGCATGTCATGATCTTGGAACTCCATCAGGTAGATCTCTTCCTCACTGACAACTCAGAACCACAATTGTAGGTTGTGTGGCACCCCTTGGGTTATGTGGTTTTAGTATAGCTTTCAGTTCAGCCTTCTCGGAAATAGGAAACCAGCATACACTCGGGTCAGTCCCTCAAGTGACTAGCTAGGCCGGATGTATTCTATCACCCTCCGCTTTTCCTGCTTAAGGTGCAGATGCAGGATTCCCCATGTCAGGCTGCCATGGGGACCTTGAACTGCCAATGTAGCATCTGCATGAATGTGTCCAGATTGTCCAGATCCAGCACCCTACTGTTGTGCAGGGACCCTAGCCATTTGGCAGCACAGCCTTTGTTTGATCAGGTAATGGAAAGGCACACAAGGCTAAAGGCAACAACAGTTCTTTATTATAACACAACAAGTAAGAACAATCCAGCGAAGGTTGAGTCTGACAGCAGCCCTTTTATAGGGAGCTGTCAGACCCTTCGACCAATGAGATTAAACCTCTGTCCTGCTGGAACAGAGGACCTTAGTGGAAATCACTGTAGCTGAAGCTAGTATCTAACAGCCTTCTAGGTTGGATGCCACTGCATGAAGCCAGGCTGCATTGTCTGGGTACATTCCCCCCATAGTGTTCCATGTGGTGCCATGTCTCAGCCAAGAAGTGGGCCAGCTTGTCCGGTCCCCATTTAAATGATGGCCATCCATGTCTTACCACAATGTAGCTAGCGGTATGGCTGCTGCTGCCACCAGTGGAGTAGGAGTAGGAACTCCAGTTGCTGCTGGGACCATGGGGGCCACTTGCTGCCACACCAGGGGAGGCGTGGTGGAGCCTGCTGCCAATGCTCCTTGTGCACATTCCTCCCCCACAATCCCATTCTGTCCCAGCACATATAATATAATTATATACCGTATTTTTCGCCCTATAAGACGCTCCGGAATATAAGACGCACCCAATTTTAAAGGAGGAAAATCTAGAAAAAAAAGATTCTGAACCAAATACTGTAGTAAAATATTTTATATCAACTGTATAAAGTTAACAGCAGTTTAAGAACAATTTTATGTCAACCATGTAACATATTAAGAACTATCTTTACTCTCATTAACAGTCAGTAAAGTCAGTAAACAGTGAAAGTAACAAAAATAAGGCTGTAATGTTTTTATTCGAACCCCAAGAATTCCTCTTCTTCGCTGCTATCAGAAATGAGGAAGGACAGATCCACGCAGTCATTGTCATCGCTTTCTTCCTCACTGGTGTTTGCCTGCCCCATTTTTAGATGACCCAGGTGGCTACATTCGGCGTATAAGACACACCCAGATTTTCACCCTCTTTTTTGGAGTAAAAAAGTGAGTCTTATAGGGCAAAAAATACAGTATATTTCCTAAAGATACCCATGATGATAGATCTTTTCAAAAGACTTTTCCAGAATGGGTAAAAGCTTTGTCATGAACCAAAATGAAAGCTAAATCACTTGTATCTTCCACTCATGAGCTCAGGATACCACCAAATGAAGGTTCTGCATCAGCTTGGAATTAACTTGCAATGTTGGATTTCATGATATCAGATTCATTTATAAACTAAGGTGATTTATTTCTGGCTTAGTAGCCATATACTGTATCTGAATCACAGTAAAATTAATATTCTTTGTTTTGAAACACTGGCTCTGTCTGTTTCTTCATTTATAGGAAACCCTGTCTCACCATACTTCTATGTCCCCAGTTTTCAGACTCTGTTAAAGAGATAGAGTTTTTAGCTTTTTTTCCCATAGGAACTACAGGAAGCTTTTGAAATAATGAATGGACAATCTATTTGATTTTCTCATAAATTTCTTCTCCCTTCTTAAATGAATGGAATGGTTGACTTAATTAGTATATTTATCCAGGGCTACGCAATAATCTTCCAAGTTGAATTTGAGATCTGCATTTGTTAAAATCGTAATTCTTGCAGTCTACTTGTGAGGAATAGCTGTCCAGAGTAAATTTAGGCAATCCTATGGTCTCTCTCTGGATCTATTTTATCTGCTAGTATCCTTCTTCTTGTCAGCAAAGTCATTCAGAAGTTCCTGCTCCTTCAGAGACATTTAGCTTATCATGTCCCCACTGGAAGTCTCCTGGTTGTCTCAAGGATTGATGAAGAAAAAAAGGAAGCTCATAGAAGTTCGAATGATATCAAGGAGAGTAAACAAGATACTTCATATTGTAGGTAGCAAAGAAAATTAAGCAAAAATATAGGTATTTGGAACAAGCAGACCTGAAAGAATATTGGCCTTTAGAATTAGATAGAAACAAAGTAAGTAAATAAAAAAAGATATTATCTGGGAGGAGGAAATAGAATAAGTGTTCTGTTAGAGATGGAAGGTGATGCCCCATTTTGATCATCAAGGGAAGATCACTAATGGGGAAAATCCCAGTAATTCAGCTGGGGAAAGACTGAAGACTGAAAAGTCAGAAAAAGATACAGAATTGATCAGACAGATCAGGATTAAGGCAATACAGAAATTATCAAGTTAGAAAGATAGAACTGAAGAATGAGAAAAATGGTTATAAAAGAGATTCAATTGCGGCATATAGCAAAGGGAATAAGAGAGTTTAATTTCTTGGTGAAGTACGGTGTTTTTAAAATTCAATAAGATATTGCAATTGCATACAAAATATAGCCTTTGTTAAAGAAAACATGGTAGAGTGAGAATTTTCCTGAATTGCAATAGTCAAATTTTTAAAAAATGTTCTATTTTTATGGCTTGAATATTCGATACTGTTTTATATTGTTTTTGTTTGTTTTAATGGAATGTTGAAAGCTATTGGGTGTCTTGCTGCAAGGCGGTGGACTATAAGAATTAAAATAAATCATAATTTAACATAATAAACATAATAAAAATTGTTCCATAGAATTCAATGGAATCAACAGTGAAAATAACTGCCCTGGAGAGCAAAGGTTATGCTTCTGTTATTGTCAGAACAACATATAAAGACTCCTCCTTTTCTGTCATAGATATTCAGATGAGAGACAGAACATTCTGTCTTTCTTCTGCTATATTCTCTAAAAGTGACTGAAAACTGTGATTCCATTAAATACAGATGTGTGGGTGGCATGGCTAAAGTAACTGTTGGCAAGCTATTTCAAACAATGTTTGAGATCATACAGTATGGAGCAATGCTAGTATGGTACTCCTGCAATAAATCTCCATTAGTGAAGTCTATGGCCTCCTAGTTGAGCTTTACTCATTTAATGCTGTTTAATCTTATTCTTGTTTTGAAAAGAACAGAGAGCATTGAACATCCACACAGAATAAAGAGCTAAACCTCAGAGGCATCACACTGTTTTGCGGCACAAGAGAAATAATGGTCCCTTGGCCATAGTATCAACCATAATTTGTATGAAGATTTGTGTGGCTTCACATAAACAGATAAATAGCATTTATAATGGACATTGGCTATTATCTGACTATAAATGCAATCTTTATAGAACAAAATTGCCAGAAGCAAAGACTTGTATTGAAAAAAAATCAAATAATTATATTCTTCTGTGACTAAAATCTATGAAATATAATATATAATAATACATTGGGTGGGGCAGAGAGGGCAGGTGTACATATGTATAGTAGCCTGCATTCACTGTAGGCAGAAGTCACCAAGTATCGCCATTTTTTCAACATATCTCTTGATCTTGCTGAACTCATGCATGGTCTATTTAGCGATTTACAAACTTGCCACTTTTAGTCCTCTGGAGGTTCTTAGTAGATCCTACACTAAACTGAGCGGAATCTATCTATCTATCTATCTATCTATCTATCTATCTATCTATCTATCTATCTATCTATCTATCTATCATCTTTCTTTCTTTCTTTCTTTCTTTCTTTCTTTCTTTCTTTCTTTCTTTCCCCCATCTTTCTTTTTCCATTTTTTGTCTTCCCATTGTCAGACATGCCTCACTTCCCATAGAATGGCTACCAGATAATATTAGAGCAAGCCTCATTCATATTTCCTATATTGCTATTCAATTATTGTCAACTGCTGTTATTATCAGAACCTGTAATATAGTGAATTTTGTCTCTTGGACATCTTAACTTAAAAATTCATATATTAAGGAAAGTTAATAATAAAAGTGGGACATTCTCAATTTACACATATTACTTCCTTCCACCAGTTCTTATATTTTCTGGATCTTAAGAAGTCTAAACACTTTAAACTACTGGTGATTATCTTTGAGACTGTGCATACGGGAACACTCAATAACTAAATAACTTTATGACAAATTCCTGTCTACTAAACTCAGCCTTAATCAAGGTGTCTTGGGCCACAATGACCACGTTCTCTTTCAAGCTCCTGATAATTGGTACTACTATCTCTTGACTGATTGGAGTCTGATCTCATGAGATTAGACTAAAAAAAAAACCTTAAAATCCTCAGGACCATTATGAAGTTGATAGAACATCTATTTCCACTGGCAGAACCTGATTCTAATTAAAATTCTAGCAGTTTTAATTTTTTTAGTACTTTATATTGTGTTGTGATGGTTATTCTTCTGCATTTGGTAGCATATAAGGTATATGTCTAAACGTTTTATCAGAATGTAATGTATCTATAAGTAACATTGTAAATTATTTACTTGGCTGAATATTGATGGCTTTGGAAATTCCACCATTAGTTCTGTCTCCCATTATATCTTAAAATTTTAGTTTTGATTCTTCTGAAATATTTTCAGGATATTTTTATAAATAGTATTCTTTGGCCTGAAATTAATATTGTAGAACTTAAAGAGGTCCTTAGTTTAATTTTAACAGTTTGATCTGAACACAATAAAGCTTAGAATAAAATAATGCTTTGCCACTAGTCATGGTCAGCATATATGGGCCCAATAAAATGGAAGAGGCCCATTTCTTCTTGGTAAATTTATCTTTTCTCCAAACTATAGTCCATTAAGTAGCCATCTCTTTTTTGAAAATAGCAAAAAAAAATACTTTCATAAAATTAATTCTTATTTTTAAGTACCTTCTTCATCAGAAATAACCTTTTATATATTGAATGAGAATTTTTAAGGTAACATGTGCCATTTTTGCAATGTTTTTACATTTAACTTCATTAAGGCTCCTTTGATAATGTCTTCTGTAATAATTTCAACTTCACTCTTTCATTTTAATCCTGTGTTTTGGACACTTTCTTGCTGCTTAGGCTTACTTGTTTTATGGTAAGGGTTAATCTATATTTATATATATATAAAAGTGAAATACCATTCATGCATCATCACGAAATCTCCAGAACCGTAAAGCTTACAAATTTATTCTTCTTCTCTCCTAGGTGCTCGCTAAGAAAGGATTTTTCTAAATGACCATCAGATCATTAGTATTTCTTATAGTATTATTAACACGCTCTGATGCTAAGGAGTTAGATATTTTACTCCCCCTCCCCACCTGAAAAGAACTCCATTCCAACTGCCACTTGGACATGGACATGGCCAGCACGTCATTCATCTGGCCTGTGGGCTGTGAGTTTAGACAGTCTACTCCCCCTCCCCACCTAAAAAAAGCTCTGATGCTAAAGAGTTAGACTGAGATAGGAGAGGCCTCTGTGGAGCAAGCCTCAGGGAGAGAATGGGATAGGAGAGGATCAATGGGGGAAGCCTGAGGGGGAGAAGGGGAGAGGAGAGGAGAGAGGAGAGGATTCTGTGGGGCAAGCCTGAGGGAGAGAAGGGGAGAGGAAAGGCCGATCGTAACTACTCATTTATTTTCAAGCTGTTAAGTGTTGATTTATCAAGCCTGATCACATAGTTTCATAGCGGAACACGGGTATTCAGCTAGTTCTCTATATTTTAGAAGAGGTGGCAGTTTGTTCATTTAAGAATGAAACCATAACAATATAAATAAAGCTGTGTCTAGCTAGTGATATGCATTTTCACTGGCAAGAATCATTTGCATGCAAAAGCTTAGGCAACCCTGGTCAATTGTATGTTTCAATGAATCCCAAAATGAACAGAAGCCAAGTCAACCTCTACATTTTACAGTTAAAGACAACCTTTTCTGCAAATTTGACTGAATATTTTCTATTTACAGTTTTTAGATCCCCCCCCCCCAAAAAAAAAATCAAAACAGTGAATATCTCTAAAATTTAGGCATTCTTTTAAAGGAGAAAGTTCCTCCTTTGGCAAAATAATAGCTTCCAAATATTTCTCATATCTAAGAATCTTTCTCTTCTTGGTTTTGGAATTTTTCCTCATTTCTCCTTTTAGTATTTTTGTAGTTCAAAAGTCTCCTTACATACACTACTCAAAAAAGTTTGTTAGTTGCTACAAGAAGATCACTCAGACTTACTATAAGCAAAGGAATAGTGCATTGGAAGATCTGCAAGAAATACCATATGCTTGCAAGCAAGAATTGATGGAACCACAAAATAGAAAAAGTAATCGTAAATGAAGAAGACAAAGTTGTCTGGAATTTTAGAATTCAAAGAGACACCACTTGCCTCATAACACTGTTGATAAGAAAGATTTTAAAAAGTTTGGATGGTGGATGTAGCTGTAGCAGTACCTGGAAACAGCTTAATAGAAGAGAAAAAATGGGGGGGGGGAATCACAACCTACAAATAGAAATAGAATGTGGCAAAAGAAAGCAAAGTAATACTAACAGGCACCTTAGGTGCAATCTCAAAACAACTAGAGTACCCCTTGAAATCATTAGCATTGACAAAATCATATCAGTCAATCATAAAAGCAGCTTTACTTGGAACAGTTAGCATCCTGCAATAATACCTTTAACACCTCAAATATCCACACCTGCCAATCACAGGTCCTTGGACCAGTGGACAAAAATGCCAAATCCAATCTAAACATCTGGCTAACTGTGCAATGAGCCATCACAATAAGCCCTTTGGGCGCAATCTAAAACAACTGAAGCATCACTTTAATATCATTGGCATTGAGAAAATCACTATCAGTCAATTGCAAAGAGTCTACCCTTAAGAATAATTTGATAGGTAGAGAAAATCCTAACTAAACATCTGGCTGATTGTGTGACCAACCATAACAATATTTTGAAATGTGTTAATTTCTCTTGATCATGATCAGACATGCAATCTGAATTACTCAACAGTTTCAAACACACATTCAAAGAGCATTTAAAGTATAACTGAACTTGCTGATCTGACACTGTTTCCATATCCAATGTCTCTAGTAATTATACCAATAATTTTCATATAATTACTATGCAGGAAAAAGATATTGTGTATCAGAAGAATTATTTGAACCTCTTTGTATTACCATTGCATCAGAACAATTGTCTTGGAAGACAGTTGTTAGTCAAGCTATTGGAATACAAATAGATGAGATCTGAATGCATACACTGAGAAAGTATTAAAACTCAAATATGGCTTCCAAAGTTCTAGAAGTTAAGACATCTACTTTCTTACTTTTGCTCAAGGGACCTTATGATTCAAGCTTGAAATGTGTTTATATCCTTCAAATATTTCTGTAAATATAAAAACTTATCACAAATGTGCATACAATAAACACATAAAGAAAACTTGGACTAGAAGAGCAGTGTCGGAAAGAATTAGAACTCTGGTCATGTATAACTTAAATTGAAATAATGTACTATTTTTCACCCATAGAGGCGCAGGCCTTTATGGAAAAAAAACAAAGCTCTCTTAGAAAAACCAGATGACCCTACACCAGATACACAGGACACGGGAGGGGCCGGAGCTCTGCCAGCGGGGGGAGATGGGGCGACACCGAGAAAAGTCAGATCACAAAAATGAATAAGAAAACTTGCTTGACATAAGTTGATCGAACTTTTTAATTGAATTTATATGCTGACTATATGTAACTATTTAGTAATGAAATTTTTCGTAAATGTATTCTTTGAGTATGGAGGGAGGGGACACCTACCACACATTGCAACCATCAAAATTTGTACTTATCCACTACCCTTTTCCTTGTAAAATTTTTAAAAAACCAATAAAATGTTGTTTAAAAAAAATAATGTATTATTTTTCAAAAGTATTTTGCCACTAATTTCTTCTTTTCTCATTCTTCCTGACTTTGAATCTGTTATTTTCATTGAGCAGACGTAAGAATATGGAACAGATACAGATATGATTCAGGGCTTTTGTTGTTGTTTTTGAAACAGTTGTCTTGGATTTATCTGTTAGATCTTTCAATATTAGGCAGTTGTTTTATTTGAACAGTACTCCTTAAACAATAATGGTTTCTTAAAAAGAGACAGGTTAAGCCCACAGTATGCAGTGTTTATTGCAAATATATTTATGTTAGAAGCTCTTTAACAGTTTAAACATGATAATCAAGGAAATATTTCTCATAACTTACAAAACCACATCTTACAGTCTCTGACTTTGTCCAATGATTATGGGAATCCTTCTGGAATCAATTGATTTTCCTTTGATATCTACTAGTAATGTGCTTCATTGCACAATTATGACATTCAGTGCAAGTAGATACATCAGCAGTGACCACAAACATCCATAGAAGAACCAATCATTTTGGCAGCTCAATATTTTCTTTTAAATACTTGGATTGAGGTTCAGTCTGACTAAATATCTCCATCTATGTTCCCATGATTAATTGGCTATACCTTCCTCCCCCATGTCTGGATAATGGATATAAATTTTCTCTGCTGCACTGACTCTTTGTCTTCCAACAATATAACTGGCATACCCAATTTACCAAGTTTTCAGAAAAATAAAAAGTAGTCTCCATGCTAACCATATCATTTTAATTCTAATGTGACAAATAAGGCCAACCCCCCCCCCCACAACAATCTGCAATCCCCAAAAGATGCTGAATTCTAAACTCAAATAATTCAAAAAATATTTCTCCTATAGAGAATACAGATAATGAACACAATGATGTCTGCTTTAAATTTGTGACTGCAATATACATACATTGACTCAAATGAACAAAAAATGATCTGTAAGGGTTAGGGTTAGAAGAGAAGTCAAGGATCACCTATTCCAGTAGCTGGTTATGTATTCATTTTACCTAAGTACTGAAAATTTACACAAGGTATTATTGCTGTTAGTTTATTCAATCTTCCCACCATAACTGACAGTTTACCAAGCACCTCATCTTATAATTAGTTGCACATTTAATTGAAGCTAATTGCTTGGGACTTAACGCCTTTTTAATACTCAACATCTTTACCTTTTAATTAACACTTGTTTATGATCTCTAGTTTCTCTTTTATTTAATAATTATTCAAAATATCTCCTGAAAAGAGGAAAGTATATTCATACCTAACTAAATGCAAATGACCATTTATAGATTTTGATTATTTGAGAACTCAGGGACATCTTTTTTGTTTGGCAGGTTTCATTTAAATACAGGGAAATATAATTGCTGATATGCATTACCAGTAAAAGAAAGGGCATTATTTTTTGATAGTATGGATGGAATTTGAGTAATACTTAAATTTTAAAACTGGTCATCCATTGACAGATAGATTATGGATCTCTCTGAATTTGTTGTCACATGCCAATAGCTTCATGATGTTTGGAAATTCATATAATATTACAAGTAAATCAAAACATTATCTTGATGTATGGTTGCATAAGGCCTGTTTATAAAGATTGTAAATCACTGGTTTGAAGCAGAATCTAACTTGCAAAATTTTAGTTAGAACTCTAATGTACAAGATAGCAACAAAAATATCTACTCTTAGTCCTGCTTGTTCAAAGAAGAATATGCTATCATTACTTGCAAATTTTGGATCAATCAACTTAATTTCATAGGTTCATAATTGCACCATAGAGAGAATGTATTATTTAAATTTAAATAAGAAGAGAGTGATATAAATTTCATTTTCATTTGCTCATATCAGAACTGTTTGGGTAGAAAGGGTTATTTAGCCAGCTGATGCAACAAATGTGTAAAAAGTCCCTTAGCAAACTTTACAGATTGCACCATTGTATTGTAAGGTGTTGTCACCTGACAACTGTGAGCCTTTTTATATTCTTATTTATAAAACTTAAGATTAGGAGGACTGTCCAAGTTCCTCTAATATCTTTTTAGGGAAGAAGAAGAACAGTTGTACACTAGAAACATTGTTTCATATAATAATATTCTTACCAAAGGGTCCTTTGTCTGAGCTCTCTAGTTATTGACTAGAGATGTCATCAGATCATCCCCAGGTGATGGGTGCCTTCCTTATATCTCTTACAAAAAATTCACTGTCTGAAGTTATACAATGTGCTACCAAGCCAACTCCAGGTGTTATTGTTTATATTCCCTGTCTCCCAGAAGAAGTATTAAAAGGTGGTAAAAGTTCACAGACAGTTTTAACCTTAGAATAGATCACAGGTCTCAAGGTGAAGAGGTTTTGTGCATGTATTGATCATGCCCAGAGGTCCATTCACCTCTATTTCGGAAGTTCTGGCAGGCTGAAGATATGGAAATAGTATACAGTTTCTCTACAATTTTCTTATTTATAATGGAATTTTTATTGGCATTTCACTCTTTTTCTGAACTTACTGTCAGAGACTATTATGTCCCTACTGATCACTGGATAACAAGAAATTGGGTAGTGGGAGAATTACAGTAGAATGGAACAATTCCTTTCCTTTGATAATGAATTCTAATATAGCATTTGCCTTTTTTAGCAACTGCATTAAACTACTGCTTTATGTTTAAAATGTGATCTGCACCCACCTACTATTCTCTACTGCATTAGCAAAAAATGTACTTCTGACGTAAATTGCCTTGACAAAATATGCCTTGACAAGCATGATAATTTCTGGTGCATTTTAATGTATTTCTCAAATATCAAGAAACTAGTTTATATTTAAAAAAATTATAAATAGAACCCATTTATGTTCTATTATGTTTTAATAGAAATCAGTCTTTTAATTTCTCCCTAAAATATATAGTTAAATATATTCTACAGAAATTTCAAAAGTAAAATTATTGTATTGTGAATAATTATTGGTGTGAATAATCATTGAAATCATTACAATTTTCTTATGGTGACAGTTATACTGTATATCTACATTCATAGATTAATCAGGCACATATTTGATGGATAATTTTGGAATGTTATGCGCAACACATAACAGGAATCAAAATTATGCTTGCTACATTTCTTTAAAAAAAATCTAAATCCATAGTTAAACACAGGCTCTGTTTTATACAGGAATAACCTCATTATTTTGGAACTCTATGGCTGCATAAATTAGTTTCCTTAGGTATGCTAAACAAAGTCTTTTTTGATTGTCTTCACATCTGTCTAAAATAAAGTATGTGTATAAGAACAACACATACAGTATTGAAAAGTTACACACTTTAATTTTGCATGCATGATAATTGAACATATACTCTGGATAAAGTATTTGCTTCACTTCTGCTGACATCTCCTGTCCTGTGCACTAGGATATATGGATACATTGAAAGAGGAGTTTTGGATTACACAGGAGTATGTATGAAAGCATCTTTAAAAAAAATAATAATCTGATTTTCCAGGTTTGATGGACTGCTTCACAAATTGCTCTCGGAATATGTGTGCAAGCCAGTGGTGGGATTCAAATAATTTAACAATCGGTCCTCTGCCCTAATGACCAGCTGGGTAAGCGGGGTTCAGTGGTCATGTGATTGGGTGGGCGTGGCCAACTCAATGTCACTCATGTCGATGGGCGCTTCGCCTTAGCTGTTACAATGTAATTAAGGGTTAACCGGAGAGGCAGTTTCTGTAAGCATGGCAATAAAGATTAGGCTAGAAACAACACCAGAATGCTTCCTTCTTGCCTTCCTTACAGGATTAGCCCTGTAAAGTGGAAAAAAACAAAATGAGATTTCTTCCAACAACTGATTCTCTGAACTGCTTAGAAAGTTAACAACCGGTTCTCCCAAATAGGTGCGAACCGGCTGAATCCCACTACTGGTGCAAGCACACCCCTTTGCTTCCTTCCCCCAGCAAAGCAGTGTAAGCAGTGTAAGATAGAAAAAGCTATTTAAGTGTTCACACACATTTCAACCATCTCTTTTGAAAACACAGTTTTACAGTATACTATCAAATGTAGTTAATGTACCATTTAAATACTTCTTACTTAGCTGTAACATTTTAGTGACTGTTTTCCCATTCATACGTTATATCATATTATTTGCACAACTGTGAAATCACAACTGCCAGTTCTTTAGCTGGTGTTGGCTTTATATTCAAGGAGTTCTTCCCCAAAACCTAGATTTTTGCAATGTATTGGCATATTATTATTATTATTATTATTATTATTATTATTATTATTATTATTATTATTATTATTATTATTTCCCCACTATCACCAACAGATACCTAATCATCATAGTATACTTGAGAAGTTATTCCCTATAGCAGTCATCTGCATGTTTTTACCAATGATAACCAAAATAAACATGGTCCTTTCATTTTTCAGGAGCATTGGCTTAGAAACTAAGAGACAGAGTTCTAGTCCCATATAGGCACAAAAAAACTGACTGAGTTCCTTTGGGCTGGTCATCCTCGCTTAGACTAACTCACCTCACATGGTTATTGTGGGGAAAATAGTCAGAGGAAAGATTATTGATATCTTTGCTGGTTTGAGTTGTATATGGAAAAAGGAGATAAAAATCTTTTAAAAAATCAGTTCTGGAAAGAAACAGCATCATCAATTTTCCATTTAGTTTACCAGGTCTTTTTATTTCAAATTAACCAAGATAAGTAAAAGCACCATATTCTGCAATTGTACTGTCATCAATCCTTTTAATGTTGAAAGTGATCATAGAATGGTATGAGCTAAAATGAAGATAGACTGTATGAAAATGATAAAGGCATGAAAAACAAAAATAAAGAGTGATAAGCTGTTAGAGGAGAACAGTAATTTTGAGATTAATTTGTCTAATTGATTTGCTCTACTGCAAGATTTGGAAGAGGTGAACATTACAGACCAAAATGAACAAATAATCAAAAACATCCTTGAATTTGCTACATCTATACCACCACTGGAAAAACACTTTGTGCAGTTAAAAATCTCTGATGAAACTATTGATTTAATGAAAAACAATGGACAATGAAGAATACTGAAAATTTCACTAATAAACTGGAGTACACTGAACTTTGCAAGACCATAAGAAAACGTATCCAAGAAGGAACACATCAGTTTAACATAAAGCTTGTTAAAAAGGCAATTGAAAAAAACAAAAGGATTTAACAGAGAAAAATGCAAGCTTATAAATACAAGAAAGAAGGTTTTTGCACTAAAAAGTGAAGATGACTCTATGTGTAGAACAAGACAGGAAACGTTGAAGTAATTGGAAAATTCTATTCAGAGCTATACAAAAAACAACATTACTCAAAAGTAACAATACCTATGAAAGAGGAAATGGATATTTTGGCATTTCCTCTTTCATAGGTATTGTTACTTTTGAGTGCCTTAAAATCAATGAAAAATGCCAAAACTTCAGGAAATGAATTTGTTATGGTTGAAATGCTGAAAACTGGTGGTCACAGTTTACACAAGATACTAGCAAAATTATACTCAAGATGCTTCAGAGAAGAAAAAATACTTGATGCATGGGAAAATGCTGAAGTGATTCTTATACACAAGAAAAGGCCCCAAGATGATTTAAAGAACTATTGCTCAATAAGCCTTCTTTCAAGCACCAAGATAACATTAAATGATGCACAGCCAAAGGAGCAGGCAGGGTTAGAAGTGGCCACAGCACAATGGATCACATCCAGTTGTTCAGCAAGTCATTAAAAGGCACAGCGAGTTATCTTCCACATTTACACTTCAGAATCCCTTTGACTAGACTTTGATCTTGCACAGAACACAATATTCTATTTTGGAATATACTGGATAAAACATCTTGGATTAGAAACAACATCAGAATTTAAGGAGCATAACTATTATTTTTCTGAGCCTTCTTACAACTTGTTTCTCTATTAGCCACCCTTGAAACATTGGTAATCCAAACAATATGTTGGATATTAAGTATTTATTTTCTGACAGCACTAACTATGTTTGCTAACCTTTATAAAACTGCATTATATGAAGGTTAGCCTTTGTCCTCTGTGATATACCTAAGAGAGAAAAGATTTACTTCAATTATGGAGTTTTCCAAGGAAAAGACTTTCTGCCTTCAGTCCGAATACACACTTGGGATACTGCTATAAGAAGCTGCACTTGATCAGATTGATGATTTTCAGAGTCTAATGAGACCTCCTGAGTGCAGTAGAATCAAAAGCTCCAGGCTTTTTGGAGCTCCAAACTAAGGAGATTGCAAAAACAATGACTGAAATAATGTTTATTCTAGAAGGTGCCAGGATTTCAGTAACTCATATTTTGATTAAAAGTAGATTGCAAGCATAAAGCCAGAAAGTAGAGCAAAATACATTAAAAAGCTACTAACAAGAAAAGGAAAATTATTAAAAGATGCTCTGGCAGTATCATATCAATAACTGTCAGGCAGAAATTTTAACACGACAGAACTGAATGTAGCTGGTCCTAAGAAAGCTAAAACCATATGGCTACAACATTTGAAAAAGTGCTTTTCTATTAATCTGATAGAAAGCAGACCTATTGTTAAAAGGAGGCACCTTATAAATGGCTTTGCTTCTTGAATGAATATGATACAATCCAGATTTTGTTCCATTTTCTTAGTCTGAAGCTTTTTTTATTTCCTGTTGGATCCTTTCCATTGGATCATTTTAGAGAAAGATACTGTACATAATTGCCCCTCACAACATTAGATCTGAGATTAATTGCAAATGAATGCTATTCCTTGATACCTCCTCCCCCAAAATTTTAACTTTTATTTCAATTCCTGCTACTTTTCTAGTTCTCCCTTATCCCACTGGCAGCTGTAAATAGAATGGGAATTTCAGAGTTGCCAATTATTTAGCTGTTTGAAAAGACAATTTGTAATGGCTCTACCCTGGAAAGTTTGTCTATGGAAACAGGAAAATATCCCAATATGAAATTATCTGAATTTTTGCTGGATTAATATTTCTGTCTTCTTCCAGTTTGTGCATATGATATTACTCATGGAGAACCCAGGATGTGTGATTTCTTCCTAAGTAATGATTGCTCCTAAAAATACAAAGTTGCCCTTGAGTCATGTTGGTGATATATTGACACATTCATGCAGTTTTATTGGCAAAATATAGCCATGATTTTCCATTTCAGGGATTTTTTCAATACTGATATTCTTTAATAGTTCCTCCGTCCAAGTAATAACCAACATAGCTTAGTTCTGGCATTCAAACAGGGTTTGCCACTTTCTACATTTGCCACAAACTGTTACATGCTTTTTATTGCTTGTTTTTTTGATATTAAAAGTATTTTGTTCAATAAGCTGAGAATTATTATCTTAAACTGTTTTAGTAATATGACTTATTATTGGAGTTTTCTAAACTTAATATTTGAAATGACTGAGCCTAAAAAGCTGATGCTTTTACATTTTTTGAACTGTTATATGCCAAAGGCCATATGAAGCTTATATCTGCTTATATCCCAGTGATGTAAACATACATAAATTACTATATTCTTAGCTAAAGATTTTTAATCTCTTTTAATAAAGGGACATTTCACTAGGAACCACTTCCATTCTCTAGTACAATGAAAAGGCTATGTTCAAGAAAAGTAAGTTGAGATGTTGTACTTCTATTCAAGTTAATCTCTCTTTCTTTAGTTGCCAGGTGCATGAAAAGAATAACTTGGTTATAAAAAGGTGCCCTCTTTGGGGAAAGAAAGTCAGAATGTATATGAGAAAAGACATTTCCCACCTCAGGTTTTACTTTTCTATGTATCATCACATGAGACAACTTTTCTTACCATTGGCTAAACTTTTCCAATATGAAAATAAGGTAATTTAAAACACCATTCCAGTACGGTGCTCCGCAGCGCCCACCTGCCCGCCCGAGCTCCTTACCTGTCCTTTAAGCCTTTGGCGCTTCCGAGCACGCACATAGCATGTACGGCACCTGCTTGACGCTCCACCCAGCAGCTGGAGCATCGCGGAGGCTTGCGGAGGCGTCGCAGGCAGGTACGGGATCCAGAACCCACCATTGATATAGTTTTATGTTGTTTAGCTTTAGAGAGTGGCTTTATTCCTTATATACTCTGCTTACTGGCTAGAGACCAGACTTATTGAGACTGTAATTCAGCAGCATAGTCTTTTCTGCCAGAAATTTAAACTTGTGAATTCTAGTTAGGCAACAAAACCCATTGGCATAGCAGTTGCCTGCTCAATGTACATAGGAAAGATGGAGTATTGAATCTGAAGGCAGGAGACCCTATTCAGATCCTGTAGACTTTTCAGTCAATATCTTCCATATGGTATATTGGAAAGGGTTAAAGAGGGATGTGTAACTGCTGTCATTTATGCATTGCATCTTTGGTTGGTGTCCCTCTGTTGATTGAGTATTAAGCTTGCTGCATGTTTGTTCATTACTGATTGAGCCCTGTAAAATTCTTAAAAGTAATGAAATGCAGTAAAAATCACCATGGAAGTAGCTATAAATAGGCCTATGATGCTGACCCAATAGATTCCTCCTGCTGCCTGCATTAAATTTCCCGCAGTCTTTGAATCATAAAGAAAAGACATAGCTATAAATTACACTGACTTTATTCACTGTGTCTCCTTGGCATGCTGCTTACTTTAAACAAATTAATATTGGGCATCTTCAGGGCAATAGTTGGTGAATGTGCTTTTCCTCTAACATTGTGTCTTTGCTTTGATTTATTTAAAATATATGGTTGCAGACCAAAAGGAGATTGAAAAGAAATACTGAATATAAATATCCAATAAAACCTATTTATAATTGAAAGTACAGTAATGTCTTCATAGATTCTAAATGACATTGCTATGATACAGTGTCACTTCCCAGCAGAAGTGGTCAATTACCAATTATTCTCCTGAATGTATTTCATAGATTATTGGGAATTTGGATGGTGGACAACTTCTAGATCACAGCATTTACAAATTGATTCATAGAGATCAATTGTCCATTCAGAGAGAAGATAGAAAATCAACATATCCATTTCAAAAAGTTCCCTCCTCCACATCCATCCATACCAAACAGCAGGTGTCCTTGCTCATAGAGTCATTGATATGTTGGGAGTTTTATATTCTGGTATGAAGAAAAAAGATCAAAGTCTTATCTACCCCCTAGCCAAAGCCATGGAGGCATTAGTGATTTGTCATCAGATATAAAGGGGCATGTCATTAGCAGATTTGTTGGACCAATTGGAAATGAGCAGATGATTGACCATGACCATGTCATTCCTTTCCAAGATGTTCTAAATGTCTACATAGAAAGTTTAATGGGAGAAGAAACACACAATTTCCAGACTTAAATAAATAACTATAGCACTAGTTAGCACTAGTTAGTAGCAGACTGGGGTTGAAATGGACATGATACCCATCTCTGAGGTCATGTTCTTTAAAAACTACTAGTAAAGTATTGCAAAGACATGGAAATGAAGATGACCCCAGTAGCAGCAGCCTGGATTCCATAGTTTTTCTAGCAATTCTAAACGTAAGTGAACTGGTCCCCCTCCCCCCCGCTCTTCCATGGTTTCCATCAAGTATAATGAACTTGTCAATTAGATTTGTATCCACAGCACTTACATACTGAGTTGAATACGCTGTTCTTTCCTATCAGAAGTTCACATTTATCTATAGTAAGTTGCTCCTGACTATACTAGCATCTAGATTTTAACAGTGATAAGTGTGTGTTTTAAAACGTTTGAATTTGCTTCTGGAAGCACATAACATTTGGTTCATCTCCACAAAGTAAGCAACTTGTTCAAAATGTGACTTCCTGTCAGGACATGCCTTGATTTGTAAACCTGAATAAAGGTTGCAAAACGACTATGGTCTTTTCAAATTTTGTTTTTTTAGATTTAAGAGCATAGTTTGGTTCTCTTGGTGATGTTTTTAAGAAAACAAGGCCATAGTCATGGAAACACTTATTTAAGACAAATCAGTAGAGAAGACAAAAAAGAGACAATATCCACAGACATTATGCTGTTTTGTTTTCTAGTTGATCAAAGTTTTGTTTTTAATTCTATGGAATCTAGATGCAGGTGCAATTCAAGAAAAAGACATTGTTTTATCAAAATTTCTGATACAAAAAGGGGACATGAAAGGAGGAGGTGCATAATTCTTCAGTGATTGTCATGTCCTGGTACAGGATCTATTTGATTTTTTAAAAAGGAACAATTTCATATCCACTCCACCTCCCCATGACTCAGAGAAAATTCCAAAACTTTCTGAGAACATGAAAGGTAGCATGAGCAATGTAGACAAAAATCAAAATGTTTGAAGTGCTTTGTTTGATGTTATGCCAAGTGGCTTATAGGTTTAGTGCTTGCATTTTATGGGTGTCATTTCATTATGTTTCTGTGTTAAAATATTTCTTAGAAAAAAATGGAAATGAAGGGAGAACTTTTATAGAAAATTATTTGATGTGGTCCTCTCAGCAGTTCTTTTTGTGGAAGGATGAATTTGTTAAAATGAAATATCTTAACTAAGAGCAAGCTAGGAAATTGATTAATTATATTTCCTTTTCTTTTCCCTTATTTCCATTTATAATGTGTAATATGAAGCATATGGAAGTAATTAAATAGAAACTTTAAAAGAATCTAATTGATTCATTCCAATCAATTAGCATAAAAATATGAATACACAGGTTTTATGCCATAGAAAGTGACATTATTTTGCCTCTGCCTTTTTCCCCCCTGAAAAAGCCATGCTTTAATTAATTCCATTGATAGACTGTAGAACTAAGCCAAACCATATTTGCAAACTTTTTGCATTCTGTTAATAAAAAATTAAGATTTATTTTTGATGATTTTGATTAATTTTGATTTTTGCTTTAAAGATGTATATTCACTAAAGAGAGAGTCTTCCATTTTCTGCTAATATGACTGAGGTATCTTTTATTTTCCAATGAAAATGGCATATCAGTGTCAATATGCAGTTCAGGCATCTATTTGTCACTTGTAAAAGAATTATATAATGGATTTGGTGTTGTTGTTTTTTAAAAAACTATCATGGTAAGGACAGCAGAAAAGAAATTTTTATTGTTGTCATTCTTTATTTTTTAAAAAAGTTAAAGACTGTGAGGGAAGTTACATTAAAGTCATGCTATTTAATAATCAGTTATACCAATGGCAGGCAAACACAGGATATTGTAGCTATTTATATTTAATTTAAAATGTTTAGACCACTGGTTCTCAACCTGTGGTCCACGGACCCCGGGGGGGGGGGGGGGCAATGTCATCATAGGGTGTCCACGAAGGCTTGAATAAATGTTATTTAAATCTTGAGCTAAGTCTTGGGGGTCCCTGGCCACAAAAGATATTTAAAGGTGGTTCATGGTGAAATAAAAGTTGAGAACTTCTGGTCTAGACAATAGATACTTTCATTTTTAGCACATATGTTTGTGTTCTCATTTATACTTTAAGTTTAATAGAATAGCCTTGTTCAATTGTTCTCATAATTGGGAGCCATAATCATGTAAGCATTTGAGATGGGTCCATTCATTGTCATCACCAAGATTTGTGTGAGGTTCTGCTGAAAATCCCTTGTGCTTTTAAAATCGTGTTTAAAAAAGGGACAAAAGACCTAAGGACAAAGTTAAGAGGTTTCAATACCTCAGTAAATGTTTTTACAAAACAGCAGTTGAGATGCAATTCAATGATGAATGATTCATATAAAAATGAAGGAAACGAAATACCAACAAATAGATCTTTAAAATTTGAGTTTCATCCATGTTTCAGTATTCAAAGGCAGTTACTTTGAAAGTTTTATTTTCAACATCTGCCAGGACAAATTTATAGCCAGCACCACAAAGTGACAATTTCCATTCATATTTTGAGATATTAACCTCTGCTATATTAAAAGCCTAATTTTCTTCACAAATAGGGAAAACAAGTTAAGTGCTTCACAGAAATGAAGTCTCTGATAATTTATTTACTGTCTACAAATCTCCCCACATATTAATTTAATAACTCGGCTATGTGAGATCCAGAACTTTGGAGAATGGTTTAGGGAAGCTGAATAGTACCTTCTGTTCCTCCTGCTGTGTTTGTCAACATCTGAGGAATATGGCCAGAGACACTGAAGGATTCACAAAACAGGCCAAAAGGAAGTGATATGGCCATTTAAATTTCAGAAGTGAGCAAATCATGTTTTTTCACAAAGCATCACTCTTGTTTACATCAATCTTAAAGCAAAATAAATGCTCTCTCAGAGATTGAAAAGTCCTGATGGCCAATATTTTAAGTTTTTATTTTATTTTTATTTTATTTTCAAGTTTGCTAAATGAGCAGGTAAGATGTGAATATGGTTGATTTCTAGAATTGTATGAATCGGCTCTGATTTGACCTAAATTGGGGATCTAGATTTCATGGAGGACATGTTTTCATTCAGGTTTATGATTTGAACAATTTCAATTTCCTTCGAGATTGCAGATAGGTTTATAAATATCTGAGATTGCTTCATTTTGCAACATAATGAAATTAGAATAGTAGGAATATTAGACCATTTAGAAAATGTTTAAGATGCTATAGTATTTAGATGCCATAATACATTTTAAAAATATCCTGCCTGTATTTCTTTAGGACAAAATTAGCAAGAATGACTATGAAATGACAGCAAACCACATCCAATTTATCTGTTAAACAGGTGATCTTCAACCTCACTCAAACTTTTCAAAACGTATTTCCAACATAAGCTTTTACATTTTGCTTGGTTTTCTGGAGCAAGACATGGCATGACCCTAAAGAATGAGCTTTAATTTTCCCCTTGCTTCCTCTTACTGTTAAAGTTCCTCAGATGCCAGGAGGGTTTGGACTGAAAGGGACTCGGATAGATTTCAGATATGTCAAGGCTATGGCTTAATGGTAATAATTTTTTGCATTGACAGAAATAGGCAGTCTCAAATGCAGTGACGTGCAGTGAGGTTTATGACTGGTGAGGCACTGACACAGTGCTGGGTTTCAAATATTTTTAGACTTGTGGACTTCAACTCCCAGAATTCCACAGCCAGACATGCTCAGTTCCAATTTAAAGTGACAGCATTTGTTTTTCTCCTTTGCTCCTTCTTTCTTTTTCTTCTCCTTCCCCTCCTTCCTCCCTCTCTCCCTTCCTCCCCCTCTCTCAAACACACACACACACACACACACACACACACACAAGTTGGATTGGACTATCTCTCCTACCCCTTCCCTCTCTCACTCACTCTCAAACAACCCCCCCCCCCCACACACAAAAGTTGGATTGGATATCTTTTCCAGTGGCTTGAAAGCAGCTCCTCTGCCATCCCCCCCCATTCCCCTGCTGCCTTTCCCAAACACCTCCACCATTGCAAATGCAGCCTGCTGTCTGAGTGGGAAATGCCTGGAACACAATAAAGCCCACCCACCACATCCTGCTGGCAGGCTGGGGTGAGAGGAGAGGCAGAGAAGGGGAGCCGAGCCAAGCCTTCCAAAAGAAAGAGGCTGGGGGGAAGTGTGTGTACTACAGCATGGCTCTTTGCCTGGCTTCCTGCCTCCTCCTGTGGTCTCCTCAGTACTCACTTGTGCTCTCCCTCCCCAAGTGTTGTTTGATTGCAGGTGGAGCCACGTTGCCTTTTCAAATTTGTAATCAGTGAAGCTGGGCTAGATTTTTATATAGTTTTATCCAGCTGTGTGTGTGTGAGAGAGAAATGAATGGGGGCCTGGGGAGGAAGTCAGTACACTTGGGGAGGGAGAGCACCAGTGAGGTTAAGCAGAGTCATCCACGGTGAGGCAGCAACTAGCTCAGCTTTTTCCTTTTACTTTTTTTTTTCATGATGAGAGTGGTGAAGCTGTGCCTCACTTGCCTCACCTGACTGCACGTCACTGCTCAAATGTGACAGAGGGAAATAGCAATAGTAACTTTTTAATCAAATCTTATTTCTAAAGCAGTAAAAAATCTGGGCCTGGACTCAATCACTCATTCTTAAGAGATTTAAAGCTTCTCTTCTTGTACTGAATTTAAAAGTAAGATCAGCCTAGAGCCCATGTTTAAAATGCTGAGCTCCTGGTTAGCAGGACTACACCAGCAATGTAATATTCCACTGGTATATGATATCCAACCTATCTTGTTTACTTTGTAAACAGTAATGCACCATATGCACTGTCAAGGTTGGTTTCACGAAATCCCACCATTCACAACTGCAATAGGCACAGAATTCACAGGATATAATCTGTAACGTTAATCTAGGGCTAAGTAGAAGGGGCTTTAAATGGTCCTGTTTGTTGTCCTGTGAAAACTATAACTTCTTATATTTATGATAAGAAATATTTTTATTTCTTATACTTATGCGTGTGTATGCATATACATGTTCAGAGCACATATAAACACTGGTTGGGGTTTAAGCTGTACCTTTTTATCTGATAATGCTATATATTATATAAGTTCAATTTAGCCGGCCTGGCCTAATTCCCAATTTTAGTCCTTCAAGCCTGCATTTTTAAGTTTTTTAGGGGTATGTTTTTAGTTGCTTTTAATTTTTACTTCTTTGTACAGCTGTATTAGGTTTAATTCGTTTTTAAGGGTATAGGATATTTATCTTTTGTATCTGTTTTAATGAGACGCCTGTACACCGCCCCGAGTCCCTTCAGGGAGAGGGGGCGGTCTATAAATCCTGAAAAATAAATAAATAAATAAATAAATAAATAAATAAATAAATAAATAAATAAGGAACTTCATTCTTCCACTTTTTTTGCTGACTCTTGCTAATTGATAAAATACATGTGCTGTTGGAATGTATTGACTGTGTTTAATATCCACTGAAGATTCCATGTGAACTGATCCAGTCTACTTTCTGGTAACTTATAACAGCTTGGACCTGTTCCATACATTTCTTTCTTCTCATTTTGCTATTAGCATTAGATCACTAAGAAAACAATATTGCTAGAGCCTTGACATTTGCATGCTCAGTGAGAGTTTATGCGTGAGAAAAACCTTTTGTTCTATAATTGTATAGACATTGGCTTATACATGAGCCAGACCCC
Organism: Natrix helvetica; assembly: GCF_964273705.1. Taxonomy (NCBI): domain Eukaryota; kingdom Metazoa; phylum Chordata; class Lepidosauria; order Squamata; family Natricidae; genus Natrix; species Natrix helvetica. Next base: position 43,914,269 of record NC_138549.1, on the reverse strand, counting down.
TTTAATGTAGGATGAGTTTATGTGGAAACCAATGCTGATAGAGAATATAAATGAAGGGTTTTTCCCTGCAGACATTCATGTATAATTTGCAATGTTTCTGAACAAGTCCATTGTAAGGAAATTATAACATATGTAATTACATATGTGACTGATTGAAAAGTGTATGAGCAAGCCCGGGTGTGAAATCAGAGGCTAATGGATCTGCCTACATCACTCTGCCTTGTATTGACAGGGGTTTTAATAGTCAGGTCCATTTAGAAACTAGCAGAGCTGGATCAGATGATTCATTAGCCTATGTAGTTCAGGTAAATCAGGCCAACAGGATCTTTTCTTGGAAAAAATCACCTTTTAAACAGAATATTTCTAGAAAAAAAATTAGTCTACCCAACAGCTAATGCAGCTCAGTGTTAGCAACAGTTAGACTGGGTCAAATCCATTCACACTAAGTATGTACTGCATGGTGAATTTTTTACCCAATGTGTTTATAAATCTCTTAATTCAGATTCTGTGGTAAATTGACTTTGAATATATAGATTTATCCAAAAAAAAGTCAGGATTCCATCTGCAATATCAATCTAGGGCAGAAAAGGTTCCAAACTGCTATTATACTGCATTCCCCAATTATTCAAACCACATTATTTCCTCTATCTTGAGCAACTTCATGGAAAGGGACTGATTCCTGAATGCTCCAGATTTTCTTTAGTTGGGGCTAGTTGGCTTTTGTTGTAAGACAAAAGGGGGGAAAATCAATACATCAAAAATAATCTGGAACTGAAAATGTTTCAAATACTAAATTGGCTTTGCTTTGAAGTAAATACTTGGAAACACAGAAATGATAAATGTTGAAAGAAGAATTCATTCTGCAAAAGTTTATCAGAGAATAACAACAGAAATTGTGCCCTAAATAATAGTGAAAATGATGAAAATAAGAATTTTTAGGCACAATTTATGGGAAGGAATATTGAGAAAACAAAATTAAGCTCCAAGAGATTTACCACTTTCTCATATCTGAGCCCTTTAAATGTCAGTATATGGTTTATGTTGTACAGAGAGCTTTTTGTATTGTTTCTTAAAATCTTCTACTACAGATTTCTACAGAAATGATGTCAATCTGTTTTTTTTTTATCTTTTATGCCTCTTCCTATCCCACCATCTGTCTATAGATTATTTTTAGAGGAACATAATGCATCCATAAGCAAAAGTAACACTCTGTCCAGACTCCTCCTGAAATTACTATTTTTGCCCAATGTAAACAATTCCCAACTGTCTGATAAGAAAGGAGAATTGAAATGAATGTAGCCTCTAACATATTACCATAGAAAATATATGTTTGTACCCAAATAACACTATAGTTTCACTAAGTTCTAAATCTGTAAATTAAACAAAACATTAAAAAAATGGAAATTTTTTAGCAACCGGTGTGTGTGTGTGTGTGTGTGTGTGTGTGTGTTATTTCAGAGTTAAAATAATATGTGGGTTATTTATTATTTTATTTATGTATTAGAATTTGTCAAACAAAAATGAGAACAAGAAAAAAAAGAAAAAAAATGCAATGACAGTGACGATAGGCACATCAGTGCATTTATGCATTGCCCCCCCCCCACTGACCACTTAAGTATGAAATAAAGTCCACGGAAAATAATTTGTCACTGAGATTGTGAGAATTTGTAGCTGAGACAACCGGATCGGGTAGAGCATTCTAGACTTTGACAATTCTATTATAGAAATCATATTTTTTATAATCAAGTTTAGAAAGATTTGCATTGAGTTTGGGTTGTTCATTCACATATTATTGCAATTAAAACAGAAAAAGTCATTTACAGGTAAAGCATTACTACATATAATTTTGTATGCAATACCTAGTGAACGCAAGTGATGCAGTTCTAAGCTATTCAAACCGAGAATTTCGAGCCTAGTACCATAGGGAATTCTATTGTGTACAGAAGAGTGCAAAACTTTTGTCATGAAATACTTCTGAATCCACTCGATTGTACTGATGTCAGATATAAGGTGTGGATTCCAAATAGTTGAACAATACTCTAAGATTGGTCTAGCATAAGTTTTATAAGCTCTAAATAGCAATACAATATCTACAGAAAAAAAGCTTCGCAAAATTAAATTTACAACTCTTAATGCTTTTTTAGCAACACTGTTACAGTGAACGTTGAAGCATAGGTCATCAGAGATAAGTACACCTAGGTCCTTGACAAAGTGAGGGTGATCTGCTAGATCAATGCCACCTAACATATACTTGACATCCTGATTAAGTTTACCAATATGTAAGACAGAGCATTTATTAATCGAAATTTGAAGTTGCCAAATAGATGACTATTCAGACATATGGTCAAGATCACTTTGCAAAACAACAGAATTGTTTTGCAAATCTGTTCCAGGTTAGGTACAGACAATTAAGTATGATGTACTCATGGTAGCTAAGGTAATGCCATAGCCAAAGAAAAAAACAAAAAACAAAAGCAGTTTTGCCTTTTCCATATTCTTCAATATGCCCAACCTGTGATCTACAGGCCACATGTAGCCTTGGGCAGCTAATAATGTGGCTCAGAGGTTATAGATCAATTGTTAATCCTACATTCCTAAATATCACTTTGCAATTTCCTATGCCAAATCTGCTATCTTGTTTTATTAGCAGTTTTTTGTATGATTATTCAAAAAGCCTTCCAAGATATGAGGGTTCCAGGGCTGTGCCTGAGCAAATACAGCATTACTCTGCTGACCTGTCATTTAATTATTACAGTGATGAATAAACAGGTAGGGTGGTGTGGAAAGCCATGAGATGGTCTTGAAGGCACTGTTTGCAGAAATAAGAGCAGAATCATTGGGGAAGAGCCTTGGGGAAGGAGGCAGGATTAGGAGGAGACTCAGACTGGTTCTTCCCGACTCATTGGGGTACATGACAGAGGAAAAGTAAAACAGAAGTGGACTTGCAATATTTTTTTGTTATAGCAAAACTGATTATGGTAATCAGTTTCCTATCTGGTCTACTAACAGATGACTTCTAAAAATATGAAGTAGTGTTAACCCCTATTTGGATAATGCAATACGTTACATATTATATTAGAACCATCCTTTGGGATACGAGATTAAAGACTTCATAAAACTTATGAAGTTCCAAACTGTTTACCTAATACATCTCTCTGTTTTTCCATCCTTCCAATCCCAGATGATATCATCTAAAACTGTCCTTCAAGTGTACAATGGTTTTTAAAGGTAATTGAACTTTTATTTAGCAGACAGTTTGGAAGGAGAAGGTATCTTTACATTCAAATTTGTATCATCTGTGCCATTTACACCATTTGTGTAATTGCCTAATTGATGTAAATAGATCCATTTGCAGTGAAATCTCATTTTAACAGAGTAAGCCTCAGTTTAATCTACAAACCCTCAATTACTTTGGTTAAATGGAGATGGAATGCAACTTTTTAAAAAATGTCAGTTGTATCCAAAGTATAATAAACAAACTCCTTAAAACATTTACTCTGTTACAATATTCAATTTTTCCATTCATGAGCTCATTGCTCACGAACTAACAATTCCTTTAAATAAGTTATTAAAGTGTTTTTATTTTAGAAAATCTCAGTCAATGCACTCTTTAAAAAAAGAGAAAGAGAATTATTGCTATGTATCAACCCTGAAGCTAACCTTGCCAAAGTCATCTTGGAGCTTCAGTGCTGCCACACTGGAGCGAGGGATAGGAATGGGGGATTAAAGGTAACTGGAGTTGTATAGTCAAAACAAAATACTTTCTCTTGGGAACCAAGGATGTTCTGACACCTGGCGGGAGGAAGGAGGAGTGATGTCACCCGACCAGTGGATGCTGCCTTGATTGAGCCATGTGACTGATTGTTTGGGGTTAGGGAAAACCTTTTACTTTTAATTAGGTGAAAACCAAGGGGCTCCTCAGAGTTGGTTTTTGGGATATCTGCCAATTTGATATTTCCAATAAAGCTATTATTTGAGGAATCCACCTGCGTTTTTCCTTGCAACGGATCTATTACTTGAAACCCTGACACTATGCTTGTTAATGATAAGTAGAACCCCCAAAGAATTAATTATTTAAAACTCCCCAATGCAAAATAATTCAGAAGTTCTTATACATATTATATTACTATTATTTGTTTGAAAGCAGGACAGAGATTTTTTGAAGAGATAAATGCATATTATAAATCTCATTTTATTTAAAAACCAGGACATAATTTATAGTTTGTCTATAGTTTAGACAAATCCTAAACTGTAATTAGCACAACAAACTGGAAAAGCTGTAATATTTTGAAATCTGTTGCTTTGAAGATGCCTTTTTTGGCAAGAATTCATAGAAAAATGTTTACTTGTATGAAAGAATTACAATTTCTTGGTTTTAATTTCTTTAGCACATTTATTATACAAAATAGAATTTGAGTTTAGCATACAAAGATACCTTGACCATCTGTTCTATACATGCTCATCTATTCTCTTCAATTGCTTTACAGAACAAGCAGCAAATGTAGACATCAGCCAGCCACAAGTATGAAATCTAGATCTTAGAATCATGTGTGTGTGTGTGTGTGTGTGTGTGTGTGTGTACATACATGCATTGCAAACATATAACCCATTCCAAATATTTTATGTAGACAAACAGAAATTGTGACCAAAATTTTAATTGCCAAGCAAGTGCAATTGCTCTAAGAATTCCAAATAAACTGAATTTTGTTATAGATCAATTAGATGATTTACTGCAAGGAAGTGTAGCAAGAAATGAACTACAGCAATTAAATTGTCAGGTTACGAAGGGTTAATGAAGCCAGCCAAACACAGAAACAGTTTGTAAATGCAATTTGTATTCTTCCTGCTGCCCCTGTGGTTTAGTGAGTTTATTCATATTTCCCAGCAATTCCCTGCACCAAAACTCAGAACTGTCCCAATTAAGTCCAGTCATGAGCAGGCCAAGATTAGTCCACAGAGCAATGGCCTAATAGTCCACAAAGCAATTGAAAGTTGCTCAAACAAAATAACTTTACCAGGCAAAACTTAAATCCACATACAAGACAGCTCATGTGGCAAGAAGAGTTCAGAGCCTCCAAGGCACAATTCCAAGCACAGTGTCAATCCAGAGTTAAGCAGGAATCACAACACTCAAACAAACAGCTAGAAAACCAACACGTTGTTCTCAGCAATGCCTCCATCTGTCTGCTGTGATAAATAGCCAGCTTTCCAGTGCAGACAAGATGGGTGAGGCCTTCTCCTCTTAAGTAGTCTGGCTGACCTCTGCTGCTCTGCTGCTCCTGCCTTTTCTCTGCCCTATGTGCTCTTGGATCAGGTACAGAAGTCTGTTCTCCTCTTTGTTGTCCAACTGCCACTGCGATTTTTCCCAGTTGAAGCCTTCTTCAAATCTCTTTCGGAGTGCCGTTCAGAACAATTAACTCAGTTCCTGACATGCCAGGAATGGGCTCAACCTCCACTGAGCTGACATCTGAGGAGGAATCTGGGGAGTCACCCAAGAGAGACATTAAAGTAGTTGTCAATCTGTAAGCATTCATACAAGTGCACTCACTATTTAAGCATATAAATATATTGAATTTTTTAAAAATAGTGCTAAGTGTAACAATTGAGTTTCTTGGCCCATTATCGATCCTGTTTATAATAAAACTTGAACTTTTGTTTAAGCAAATAAAAAAAAAGATTATTCAAGTTTTCCATAATTATCAAGCTATATTAAATATTTAAATGCCAATATAACCTTTCCCAGCAGCATTATAAATTGATGCTGAGTTAATGCTTTCAATACTTTCAAAACACTCACAATCAGATTGAATCGGGGGAAAGTAACACTGACTGAATTTTTACCAACTTTCTAATAAAAAATAAATGAGCTATAGGCTACAAGTACGGGTAGTTTTAACTTATGATCACAATTAAGCCCAAAATTTCCATTGCAAAGTAAGACAGCGGTTAAGTGAGTTTTGACCTATTTTACGACCTTTCTTGCCACAGTTTTTAAGTGAATCACTGCAGTTGTTAAGTTAGTAACACAGTTGTTAAGTGGATCTGGCTTCCCCTTGACTTTGCTTGTCAGAAGGTCACAAAAGGTGATCATATGACCACAGGACACTGCAACTGTCATATGTACATGCCAGTTTCCAAGAGTCTGGATTTTGATCATGTGAGCATGGCAATGTTGCAATGGTCATAAGTGTGAAAAATGGTCCTGAGGCACTTTTTCAGTGCTGTTGTAACTTCAAAAGTCACTAAATGAATGGTTATAAATTGAAGACTACCTCTAATGCATAAATTGAAATTTGTGGAATTATAGGGTTAAAATTTATGCAATTTACAAAGAGTGGTTATCATTATCTTTATGCAACAGTTTGGGAAAATATTTTGATATGCTGATAAAAAAATAGTTCTATTACCTAATTGTCCTCAAATTGTATTACTCTGCCCCTTATAAATCAGATATACAAATATTTTTTGTCGAAAGCTATATTTGGTTTTTGAGCCACATGCCATGGAATAGACTTCAAAAAGAAGTTCAGGCAAGAACAAATAATTACTTTTTGTGTATTTAATAATTTTCCTCCTCTGTCACCAAACAAGTAGAAATTGACAGGCTCAAATTGTGATCATTACCCAAAATGTAATAGAAAGTTCGGACAAGTTGTGTATCAAGGTGTCCTTATATACCATGACTTCAGTCAGATAGTAGATGTTTTTTCTATCATCTATAAATGATCACACATTTAATACACAGCGTACTTGACTTACTGATAAGAGGGTTTCTCATATATTCTAAAAAAGACTTTTTGGTGACAATGTAGAGGAACACTATGGTGATAACATGTACAGAGATCACCTTTTCCCAGCCATACTCATCCCATCACCTCTTTTGATATTTTACCATAAGTATAGTCAAGTGTAAGGTCTACTCCTCTGCCTAGAGCATGGGTATCAAACTCGCTGTGTCATGTTGCGTCACATGGGCGCATTGTGACATTTTTTCGGATGCGCCCATGACACATCTGGCCCCTAGGCTGCCAAATTGACACCTCTGGTCTAGAGTATTGAAATGATCCCTGACCTGTCTCTTAAAAAAATACTGTGCTTTTTTCTATGACTTCTGCAAGTACGGAATGCCTGGTTGAACATGTTCTTCAGGGCCCCAGGGTGTTCTAGAGAATCCCAGTTTGAGAAAGGTAGGGGTTGACAGAATAATGGCCATTTAATATATTGTTGTAATCTATCTGGAAGAAATTTGAAATTTCTAGCTGGAATGGGTCATTCACCCAAAAAGTCAAGCAATGAACACTGATAAGTGAACCTGCCTTAAAGAGTAAACAGCAACTGAATCAGTATTAAGGCCAACGTTAAGCAATGACAGTGAAGGAGATCATATGCTTGGGAGTCACTTGGGATAGGGGTTTTCTGGAAATATGCCACAAACAACTATAGAAATCCTCTAAATACAATGATTCAGTGATGACTGAAATATGCATATTTCTCTGCTTGTCTCACACAACTAGAGATTGTCTTAATCCCAAAAATATTCTTTTTCTCTCATATAAAATGTTATTGTCTACATTTCTTTATTAAAAATGCAATAAAGAAAGGAAGGAAGCTAGAAGATAAAGGTATGTCTTAATGTCAAGCTGCTTAAATGGACAATGTAATCTTCAGACTGAACTGATGTAGTACAAGATGCTATAAAATATGATATTAAGGATAATCTGTTTATCCTCTATAATCCTTTCCATCTCTCTAATTCATAAAGCTTTGGCTGCTAAACCAGGAGTAACCTTTATGTGAAACTATATTTTCCTGCTATGTTCCTGATGAAAATATTGAACAATAATCAGTTCGGATGAAATCAATTGTCATTTCTCTTATCTCTTGAAACTGGCACTTGGAGATTAGCTAACACAAATGAAATGTGTACTGCTTGGCCTTTAAAATATTGTATAGGAATCATGGCATGTAGCAATTATAACCTACAAAGTATTGCCTTCATTCTGAATGAGGGGGAAAAATCAGTATTGGGATTTTTAACCCTGATAATACTGCTTATAATTTGGAAAGAAATGCCAACCACTTATAACGGCCTCAAACAAACACATGAGGGTTATTATAGAAAAGTAGGGTCTTCTAATATCTATTAAGTAGAGGTGAAACAAAAAGGTGATTTTTAATCTTCCTCTTCAAGAGTTTTGAAAAGTTCTCCCAATGAAAACTATGAATGTTAAGAAATTAAATGACACCATTATGATTATCAAAATATATTTCTTCATAATTTAAATTATTTTTTTTAAAGAAGAAAAAGAAGTAAGCCCCAAGTGTCGCTTTGGATGAGATGGGTGGCATGCAAGTTTGATAAATAAATAAAAAAACTCGACCATCTGGTTATGTTACATTTTTCACTCACAGTTGCCAACAGTTGCAGAGCGGATAGAACAGCCATCATTGTTTCTGTTTGTGGGTATAGAAATACATTTTCCAGGTAATACTTTTTTTCTTCATCTAGTGGGGCAGGGAAAGTGGTAAAGAGATTTTAGAAAGAAAGGGAGCTCTTGTCATAGCAATATAGAAAGAAACTTTCTATGGTGGTTTTGGCACATGTTTTTCAATTTCCTATGATTGCAAGAAAATATATAGAACATTATCTACCTGCTTGGAAAGTCTTTATGCACATACAAGTGAAACTCGAAAAATTAGAATATTGTGCAAAAGTTCATTTATTTCAGTAATGCAACTTAAAAGGTGAAACTAATATATGAGATAGACTCATTACATGCAAAGCAAGATAGTTCAAGCTGTGATTTGTCATAATTGTGATGATTATGGCTTACAGCTCATGAAAACCCCAAATCCACAATCTCAGAAAATTAGAATATTGTGAAATGGTGCAATATTCTAGGCTTAAAGTGGCCCACTCGAATCAGCTAATTAAGCCGTAACACCTACAAAGGGTTCCAGAGCCTTCAAATGGTCTCTCAGTCTGGTTCAGTAGGAATCACAATCATGGGAAAGACTGCTGATCTGACAGTTTTGCAGAAAACCATCATTGACACCTTCCATAAGGAGGGAAAGCCTCAAAAGGTAATTGCAAAAGAAGTTGGATGTTCCCAAATATCAAAGCACATTAATAGAAAGTTATGTGGAAGGGAAAAGTGTGGAAGAAAAAGGTGCACAAGCAGCAGGGATGACCACAGCCTGCAGAGGATTGTCAGGAAAAGGCCATTCAAAAGTGTTGGGGACTTTCACAAGGAGTGGACTGAGGCTGGAGTCAGAGCATCAAGAGCCACCACACACAGACGGATCCTGGACATAGGCTTCAAATGTCGTATTCCTCTTGTCAAGCCACTCCTGAACAACAAACAATGTCAGAAGCGTCTTACCTGGGCTAAAGAAAAACAGACCTGGTCTGTTGCTCAGTGATCCAAAGTCCTCTTTTCTGATGAGAGCAACTTTTGCATCTCATTTGGAAATCAAGGACCCAGAGTATGGAGGAAGAATGGAGAGGCACACACTGCTTGAAGACCAGTGTGAAGTTTCCACAGTCTGTGTTGATTTGGGGAGCCATGTCATTTGCTGGTATTGGTCCACTGTGCTTCATTAAGTCCAGGGTCAACGCAGCCATCTACCAGGAGATTTTGGAGCACTTCATGCTTCCTTCTGCAGACGAGCTTTATGGGGGTGCTGACTTCATTTTCCAGCAGGACTTGGCACCTGCCCACACTGCCTAAAGTACCAAAACCTGGTTCAATGACTGTGGGATTACTGTGGGATTACTGTGTTTGATTGGCCAGCAAACTCACCTGACCTGAACCCCATAGAGAATCTATGGGGCATTACCAAGAGAAAGATGAGAGACATGAGACCAAACAATGCAGAAGAGCTGAAGGCCACTATTAAAGCATCCTGGTCTTCATAACATCTCAGCAGTGCCACAGGCTGATAGCTTCCATGCTATGCCGCATTGAGGTAGTAATTGCTGCAAAAGGGGCCGAAACCAAGTACTGAGTACATATGCATGCTTATACTTTTCAGAGGTCCGATATTGTTCTATGTACAATCCTTGTTTTATTGATTGCATGTAATATTCTAATTTTCTGAGATTGTGGATTTGGGGTTTTCATGAGCTGTAAGCCATAACCATCACAATTATGACAAATCACGGCTTGAACTATCTTGCTTTGCATGTAATGAGTATATCTCATATATTAGTTTCACCTTTTAAGTTGCATGACTGAAATAAATGAACTTTTGCACAATATTTTAATTTTTCAAGTTTCACCTGTATGTATTGCAATTCTTTTGAACCTTTCTGCTCATATGACCTATGGGTTAAATTCCAAAAGGGAGAAGAGATTGGGCACAATTTGTAACAGATGTCCAAAGGTGTGTAGTAACAACTAGATCTGGAAAGATTCTTGAACAGAAAATTCTATGAGATGGAAGGTGCTGCTTGTTATGTAAAACAATGGAACTGCTTACTTTTCTGTATCCGGCTTCCAAAAGTTCTTTATCCTCTTTCTAGTCAGAGAATTGTTTGCTACAAAAAAATGGCAGGTAAGACCCACAGTATCAAAAATGTACATTATTTAATTTTAGCATCTTATTGACATGTTTTGTGATCATTGTAGATTAAGCAAAATAAATAAATGATTTAGAATCATTCATGTTCTCAGCAGCCCTAACACTTCAAAATTAATCTAGTTTAAGTCTACGATGAATACTGAAAGTACTTCTAAAAGTGCATCACCTTTTCTTCATTGACAGGATCAGAGGACTCTGACAGGCTCAAAGGAAGAAAGGATTGAGCAAGATATTTTAGTACCAAGCAATTGTTTCAGTTGTATGTGACTGTGGAAAGGAACAGAACAAATTATGTAGTGAATTCAAGTACAATGTTCTAAATTTTCATAGTAAGTTACTTGTTTCAATTTGTCATTAAATTATACTTTCAAAGTGGAAAAAAATGCTGGTGCATTCAGAGTTATGTTCTATATTGTATCCCAAAGTCTTAGGGGGAAAATCCTTATATAAAAAAATGGAATGTCCTGTTTAACATAATAGGATTACCATTACATGGAAGATTATCTTGTTTTATCTTCTGCTTTGTGTCAGTTTGAAAACATTCTGCTTCCTAAGATCTAAGATTTCAAGACACATGGAGGTCTGCGCAGGAGAAATCGCACAAGGCATGTTACATAGATTCAACACAGCAATGAAAAAGTCAGCAATCTCAGTTTCACTAATATTTCATGTTTAAGCTTTTTTCTGTGTCCACTTCTGAGTCTTTAAAACAAATATTACGCATTTTATAATATTAATATCCATGTTTTGTTTTGCTTTTTGCTTTAGATTATTACATTATTACAAGAAGATAGTTAACAATCTTATTTTCTTTGCTTAATTAATCTTCTGAGTGAAATGTAATTAATGTAAGCTGTATTTTTCATAAGAAACACATTTCGTTGTATTCATACAGGTAGTCATCAACTTACAAGTTTACTTAGTGACCATTTGAATGGCACTGAAAGAAGTGACATGACCATTCTTTATGCTTATGACCATTGCAACATCCCCAAGATTACGTGATTTACATTTGGATGCTTGACAATTGGTTCATATTTATGACGGCTGCAGTATTCCAGATTACCCCTTGTGACCTTCTGACAAGAAAAAGTCAATGGGGAAACCAGATTCATTTAACAACTGTGTTACTAATTTAACAACTGCAGTGACTCACTTAACAAATGTGGCAAGAAAAGTTGTAAAATGGGACAAACTCGCTTAACAAATGTTTCACTTAGCAACATAAATTTTGGGTTTAATTATAGTTGTAACTCGAGAACTACCTGTACTTAAAATAGTAACTTACAGTTCATTTAGTGACCATTTAAAGTTACAATGGCACTGGAAAAAATGACTTATGATCATTCTTCACACTTACGACCTTTGTAGCATCCCCAACTATGTGATCAAAATTCAGACACTTGGCAACTGACTCATACTTATGACCATTGCTGTATGTCAAGCAATGATTGTGGTTACCTTTTGCAAGCTTTTGAGAAGCAAAATCAATGGGGAAGCCAGATTCATTTAACAACCATGTTACTAACCTATCAACAGTGATGATCCACTTAACAACTGCTAGTGTGTTTGAATCTGTATGCATGATTTTTATTTAAAAAAATTAATAATATGAAATGGTAATATAATCAGAAAGAGAGAAATGAACACAAAGAGGGAGCAAAAATTGCAAAGAAAAAAAGGAAGAGAAAAAAGGGAAAAGAAAAAAGCAATATTTAAACAAATGACTTCTAATTTTCAGCTTTTCCCCATAGCTCTTTTCTTATTCATTTGCAAATCCATGAATCAGTAATCTTCTAACCAGATGTCAGCAAAATGCCTATGAAGGGTTCCCAGAATTTTATAAAAAATATGTCTTATTTTAATTTTAATCAAATAAATCAATTTTGCTCCTATCTTAATTCAGATATTACCCTAGGACTTACTGTATTGTTTTGCACGATAAGATGCTGTGGACGCACCTAGCTTTTGGGGAGGAAAACAAGAAGAAAAATCTGCCTTTGCCTCCCAAGCATCCATCGGTATTCATCTGGCTAGTGTCCTTGCAGCAAACAGCAAACAACGTGGTCAGCTTCAGCATGTTATGGCAGTCTGATTTAGCATGAGCAACTGATTGGCAATTGGATTGGCCTCCTGGAATACTGTCACTCAGCTGTTCCAGGCTACAGGGATCACCCATTGCCACCACCATCTATCACCACCTCTTCACGCCCTATTTTTGGTCTTTGTGTGCCCCATTTTTGGTCTCCGTGCACCCTGTTTTCAGACTCTGTTTTTGGCCCGTTCCAGGTGCCACCACCAATTGGCGCCACTGATTGCCACTTATCGTCACCGGCAATAGGCAGCAACGATAGGTGGCAGCAATCCCCACCGCCTAGAATGAGGTGGCTGGATGGACTCACTGAAGTAGTAGGTGTGAGCTTAAATGGACTCCATGGTAGAGGATAGGAAGGACTGAAGGAACATTGTCCATGGGGTCGCGATGGGTCGCGATGGGTCGGACATGATTTCACAACTAACAAGTATGCCATACTTAAAAAAAAACATTAGTAAGTCAGATTTCTAGAACTGATTACGGTTACAAAAATACAAATAATCATAAGATGGCAGCCAGAAGTTCAGAAGTGTATTCTCAAAAATTCTCCTTATTAGGTTGTTGCTTATTCTTTAAACCTACTGAACAAAGCAGTCCAGGCATGGCTTTGTGATGGACATCTGCAAAAGAATGGGGCTTATTTACATTATGATTAAGGGCAAGATTTATGCACTGAAACAGAGTGCATATATATATATTCCTATTATTCTAGAATATTCCTGGCACTGTTTCTTAAGATCACCTGCAATATAATTTTTATCAGATAACTTCCAATGTGGGAAGAATAATTTTCTCTACCTCATCTCTCATTTTGGATGATTGTGACTGCATCTTGCAATTATCAGTGAGAGTAAACATTTTTTTCCCTTAATCGTGTTAAGGGTAGAGGGATTCTTTTTAACAATTTCTAAATTTACCATTGTCAAACCATTTGATCTGACTGTTGTTTGTTTGTTCCCACTGTTAAGATGTTCTCAATCGGTTCTCCTTTCCTTACTATTGCCATTGCTTCTTCACTTTGGAACCCCCACACATAAGTACTAAAAGGAAACGTCTTGAAGGGGAGTATGCTAAACATATATGTTCATTTTTTGTACAGTCTACATGGTAAGAGAGGGTAAATAAACAATAAGCATAAAAATGCTTGGTGAACATTGAAAATAAAAATGAGGACTTTTACCCTCATATCATAACTCCCAAGATTAGGTTGTATTGAAATTTGGAATGGAAAAGGAGTCCATGCATTACATATAAGAGTATTACTCAACAACCAATAGGATTCTTCAGCAACAAAGAGAATTAACAATGGTGATTGGATCCCCATGTGTATAATGAAAGCTGAGGGACTGAAGTAATGGTGTTCTCATCAAGATGCAAAAACTCACTTTGGGAATATAGAGAGAAGTCTCAGAAACAATAAATAAATAAATAATGGAACTATAAATATGTTAATCACTAGATCTTTTCACTTAAAGTAAAATACTCCCTTTGTAACCAAGGCTTTCAGTTGTACGATATGTTTCTGAATATTTTCCTATATATTTCTTAATATCAAGTTAATTCTAACTAATCTTATGGAAACCTTCAAACTGCAATTTAATCCTTAGTGTGAAAAGAAATGACAAGACAAATATTCCATATAAGAACTTAGGTAACTTGGTCCTTGCATTTGAGAGAGGATATAAAGTGAAAACTAAAGATAAAAGCCATGCATATAAACTTACATCTAGCATCAAAAGTTGCTATTCTGAGATAGTACCAAAGTCCATAATTTTTCAGTTAGAATGCTGATAACTATTTTATTTGTACTTACATCATATAATGTAAATAAATAATTTCAGTATAATTTAAGGCTGGATCTATAGAATGAATGAAAAGAAAGACAATATTATGAAATTAATGGTTGATTCCAAGAACTAAGTACAATTTTTCTTATACAAGCTCAACTTTTACAAAACTATGTTACACCAGAAGTGGGTTTCTACCAGTTCACAAACTGGTAGCGGTAATTAGGCCTGGCTTGCCGAACTGGTCCACCCGCTTGGCCTGTGTATTTATTATTTTAGTTGTAACACAAATATACTGCATTAGACCCTTATATTTGTATTTCCTGCCACTAAGGAAAAATACTGTTATTGGGGTCTGTAAAAATACTGTTATTGGGGTCTGGCATTTGTCAAAACATATGTCTCACCTTTGATCAGAGCCTCCCACTTCTGCCTAAGAAAGTATCTCACCTTTGATCTGTTCCCTTCACAACAGGGGGTCAAATGGCCAATTGTGAGAACAAAGAAAAGAGATAAGGCTGATAAGGCAAATGAGTACCGTATTTCCCCAAAAATATGAGATGTCCTGATAATAAGGCCATGCCACATTTTTCTGGTGGGCAAAAATATAAGCCCTCCCCTGCAAATAAGCCCCATGGACAACCTCCCACATCTGGCCAGGCAGAGCACCGTTCACCAACCTAGCGGTATCCCGAAGGTGCCAAGCTGTGGAAACCAGGGGGAGGGGGGGCAAAGGTGATCACATTGCTAGGTTGGTGAGTGGCACTGTGCCCAGCTGGAGGGGAGGTTGCCAGGTGCCTGCTCTCTTGCAAGCAGGCTCCCAAAGAGCTGGGCACAGCTTCAGGGGCGAACTGCTATGTTCAGCCAGACACAGCGTCATTCACTGACCTAGGGGTATTGCCAAGCTGTGTGAGCGCCTGTTCACTGCCACCCGGCTCCTGTGGCTGGGGGCCTTCAAAATGCCAGTGAATGGTGCTCTGCATGGGTGGAGAGGGGGCTTGCGTGAGCAGCAGTTCCGCTCCCGCTTGCACGCCTCCCAGCCTCACGATGCCCTGGCCCAGCTCTCTCTGCAGAGGAAGAGCACCTCCGCTCCCACTGTCATTGCCGCCATCCCAGCATGGCTTTTTCAGTGGCATCCAAAACCAAATCTTTTGGCAGTGGCCGCTCTGGGTGTACACTCTATGGTTGTATGCTCTGGGAGTACGCTCTGGGCAGCCGGCCCACAACCATAGAGAGTACACCAAGAGCGGCTACTGCCAGAAGACTCAGTTTGGAAGCTGCTGAAAAAGCCATGCTAGGATGGCAATACCCCAAGGTCAGTCAATGACGCTGTGCCCAGCTGGAAAGGGAGTTTGCCAGGTGGCTGCTCGTGAGCGTGGTCGCTTCATGACTGCTGTGCTGTGCTGCTGCGACAGTGCAACACAGCCGTTCGCCCCTGAGGTTGTGCCCAGCTCTTTGGGAGCCCGCTCGCAAGAGAGCAGCTGCCCGGCAACCCCAAAACAATAAGTACCCCCCGATAATAAGGCCCAAGCCATATTTTGTGGGTAAAAAGAAAATAAGACCCTGTCTTATTTTTGGGGAAACACAGAAGTATTCTATCCTTTTTGCAGGAATACACAAATCTAATTAGGAAGCCAGGAAGTTATTTTATGACATTTCTGACTGTATAAAAAGAAGTTACACCTTCTCTGAAGTGTAGTTCTTCCCTGCATATCCTTGGGTATGTTTGGAACAACTCACCATCATGTCAACTTTGATCTAAGATTAAATGGTGATTGTTATTCATACCTCCGTCTAAGTCTCATTTTTGGCTCATTGGATGTATTCTCAAACTTCTATGGGTCTGAACGTATTCTCAAACCTTACAGTATGTAGATAATAAAGTTAAAAAAAGGTGAACAACATTTTTACAGAACTATAGATATGTTGAGGCTGGGTGTCATAAGGAATGGCTGGGAGGGGAGGGGCCAGGCGAGGCACCCCTTGATGTGAGTGACATTGAGTTGGCCATGCATACCCAGTTACATGAATGCCAAGCCACTCCCACCCGGTCACATGGCTACCAAGCCACACCCACAAAATAAGCCACACCCATAAAATAAGCCACACCCACAGAACCAATAGTAAAACATTTTGAAACCCACCCCGTGTTACACCTGTTCTAAAAAGGAATGTAATATAATAAAAATTGTACCAAAAGCAAACTCTAGGCCTGAGTAATAAAATGTGAAGTAGAAACTCACTGAAAAATTTGTTTTTCCTATCATTTGAAACTAAAATTATGGTGCTTTTTCCCCCTGACAAATTCAAATTTACCATTAATTTTTATACTGGAAACTCATTATATGGGTTAAAGAATGAAAAAAAATATGCATTCTTTGTGGGGAGGGAAACTCAATGAAACAGCAAAGCTTATAATAGCATAGTACCATATGTGGATTCAATGTTTCTTGTTTATATGACTTTAATTACTTCCAGAAATCTTGGTTTGGCACAGCATACATTTTCTTGCACAAATGACTATCGGTCCCATCATCTGAGAGAAAAAAGTTACAGGAAGATATTCTAATATTTATAATTAATCAAGAATTATAAAGATATCAGGAAAAAATACCCTCACCTGTTTTGAGATTTGTTTTTTTTTTTACTGTGCCTAATGCACTACTGAATTTAGTCACTGTATCATTTATTGATTTACAGTCCAAAACTAAAGCAACAAACATTAAAATGTAAACAACAATTTAAATTCCTCAGTAAAAATTATACGAATGCCAATGAATGCCAACAAAAATAACAACTTTGGGGAAGACACAGACTGATTTCTCTAAGCTAATGCTACAAATAGAAATTTCTCCATACCCTTCATACTACTAAAAACTAGTCACTTAAAATGCCAATTTTAAGTGACCAGTTTTTAAATGTAAGTAATCTCAGTGAGAGATTCAATTAAAATTTCTGATAAATGGAATTATGAATTCTGATGGTCATTGTGCATATATTAAACATTTTAATAGAACATGATATACAGATTCAAACTCTGTATTTGAACATACATAAAAATATTTTAATATGGGAGATTGAAATACCTTCTCAATGTTGCCTGACTAATTTGGGTCAATACAAATAGCCTCTTATGTTTAAAAAAAAATCCTAGGGAGAATTGTGATTAGGGTAACAATTCTACTATAATATAGTAGAAGTTTTGGTTCTGCCCATCTGACTATCTAAATCCCAGTCTCTCTCCTTGAATTCTGCCCTAGATTTATTGAGGACTATGCTAAGTAAAGCTGCTATTGACAGACCACAGTTGATCAAATCTTGGTCAAATTTGTCTTCACAAAATGAATTCAAATCTTGCATTCTGGTGAAGATGGACTAAAGAGGTCTCTCAGAGGATTTGCTTTACTTTAAATGGCTTAGTCTTCCTTGGACCTCAGATGAGATGAAGCCCCATTCTCATCATGTTAGATAATTAGAGGTTGAGGAATCCATACTATAGTTTTTAGAAATTGAGATTGTTCAGAATAAAAAACTGAGATCTTCTTATAAATACATAACTCGGTACCACAAAGTAACATATCCAGAAATTTGGATTTGAATTACTTCAAAATTATTCCCATGCTAACATGCTAATTTTGAAATGGCTAGAAACATTTGTGGGGCTATTATAGATAGCCCTTTGTTTGATTGCCACAGCAGGTAGAGAATTGAAAATAGGTATCTACAATTTTATCATTTTCATCCAACTAGTTCAGAACTGAAGGGGTTTTTTTCTTTGTAAATAGCAGGATTTGTTTGAAACAAACACTGAAAATGTAGGTCTCCATTGCTAAAGTGGCCATTCTTAAGTTTTCTTTGCCTAAAGCTTGTATATATCTTTTTATAATATCTATCTTTAAATATGGATTCTTATATATTTATAACCGTTGTTTTTATATTTGCTTATTGCACTGTTGTATCCAGAGTAGCTTTTTGTGATATGAGTGACTATATCTTTGATGGATGGATGGATGGATGGATAGATAGATAATTACAAGTAGGCCTCAAGTTACAACCATTTTTAGCAACTATTTAAAGTTACTATATTGAAAAAAAATGACTTATGAGCAATTCTCACACTTACAACTGTTGCAGCATCGTCACTGTCATGATCAAAATTTGTGTGCTTGGCAACTGGCATGTATTTATGCCAGTTGCAGCATCCTGGGATCATGTGGTCACCATTTGTAATCTTCCCAGTTAGCTTCTGACAGCAATGTCAACTGGAGAAGCCAGAGTCACTTAATGACTACATAATTCCCTTAATAACTATAGTGATTTGCTTAACAACCATGGCAAAAATGCCGCAAAATTGGATGCAACTCATTTAACAACTGCCTTGCTTAGCAACATAAATTCTGGTCCCAATGATGGCCATAAGTCAAAGACTACCTGTACTGCCTTTTCCAAATTTGCATTGCCTGGTTTTATTGCCAGAATTATTTGTTACCATTAACAGTCCTAATGCTGGATTTTTCCAGAAATCTTAATTCTAACTTTCTTTATTGGTCTCAGGTTAGTGGGACTGTTCTGTGTATACATTTTAATTAAGGTAATGGAATGATCCTAGCATGTGAGCTAAGATATCCCATTCTTACTATTTAAATAATACAGCTTGCTTCAGTGTAACTTTGTTTATCAATTTGTCAAAATTTCCTTCATTACAACCATTTTCTTTTAGTGTATGGGTGAGTGAATTTTCTATGAAATTAGATGAAAATATATTTCTGCATATCTCCATGATGGATTTGCAACAGCAACTCACAGTAATGAGAAACTGTTTCTTTCCCAGGTATTTGCTATTGTTGCTATTTATGTTCTTGTGCAAACATTGGTAATTAATATGCATGAGCTCTGTAAGTTAGTTTGCTTTGAATTCTATCTAGAATTCTAAGATGTGTATAACAAGAAACAAACAGAAGGAGACATCTTGTGGAAGTTATTAAAATGCAAAGTAGTCATTTAAAAATATTTTAGGATAGAATCTTTTCTTGAAAACTGAACAAACACAAGATTGTATGCCAGGGATTGCAGAGGAAATTTAGTTTTCCACTGACCCACTACAGGCCTATTGATCTTCTATAAGGCTCCCCTTTGTTTGAATAATCTTGGTTAGGATCTAATCAAAAACAAAAGATGGATAATCCTCTTAAATATGATGGATGAATTGTAACGGATGAAGGAATGACAAACTGAACAGAGACAGTTGGAGTTTTTTTTTAATACAATTCTTGGCTGCACATTTAATCAGCTTTGCCAAGTTTCAAAAGGAAAACAAAATGTTTTCCTTTGAATGTTTAATGGCTTAACTGTGTCTAGAGATGGAAATAGCCATATTGAAATGAATCTCAGAATATGCATAATATAGAAAAGACAATTCAGAAGCTAAATTTGAATATAAATCATCTTGCCACATTTTACTTACACTTTTCACTTAGATAGCTGAATGGTGAAAGAAAGCATCTGCCAATGTTGAATTGTAATGCTTCACAGATTTGTTATAATGTTTTCATGCTGTACTAGGAACAGGCTGTTTTAGGGGGGGAAAGGAACAATACTTAAAACAACATTATTATGAGATCATAAATTGGCCATCTAAATGCGAAAAAAGATCAAGTGATTATTAGCAACACTGTTGAATTGAGTTTAAATGCAACCCACCTATCATTTGAAATACTTTATTTAACAACCTACTGAATTTATGCTATACATGGATGACATCATAAAGTCTGCAACAAATCTCTGATTTATAAATATGTGCTGATTTAAAATACAGTATAAAGTCAATATAATTCATGACAGACATGACAATAAAACAGAATTACAATTTAAGAGGAAACATGCTAATAGTTAGAACAACAGTACAACAGAGTTTATGCCTTAGATTTATTTATGACTTACTTTAAAATTACAGTTTATTTTTATTATTAGCTGAATTTGAGATTATTTATTAAAATAATAATGTATTAAAAGTTTAACTACAATAATAAAAGATAATAAAAGCTAAAAGAAAAAAAAGGAAAAAATAAGAAGTGCTAAAAAAAGAAAAAATAGTGAAAAGAAAAAATAATTAAGGAAGAATTTCATTATATCTTCACTTCTTCTTAATTAATAAGATACAAATGTCTCAAGTCTCATAATTCAGTTTTTAATTACATGCAAATCCAATAAGCAGAATAATAGAATAACAGAGTTGGAAGGAACTTTGAGGGTATGCCACATTCTTGTTACTTTTGCAAGCTTTAAATCTACAATAGTGTTTATATTGGTGAAACTTCAGCTCTAACCCAAAATTGGTTGACATCTGGAAAACTCCTATCTGCCTCTAACATGCCATGTACTATTGCAAAAATTGCGATTTACTAGAGTATTGAAATTTTTATTAAGTACTTGGCCATTGTGCATCTCAATTAGCTTAGTGCACCATACAAAACATGAAAGGCAATATTATTAGAGCTATTGTAGAATAAATACTTGTAATTATACACATAGCAACAGCTATGGATGGGCACTTTTGGAATTGTTTTGGAATTTTTGACTATGTCAAGAAAGTAATGGAGACAAAGGGTAGCAGTGATGTCAGATAGGTAATACATTATGTATTTCCATGACTGGAAAATTATTTCAATTTTTATGGGATTCTTCCTTTGCAGGACTATTGACCCAACTCAAAATATCAGAAGACCTTGCTGTCAAACTTTGAAATTTGAACCATCAAAATGAGTATGGTCAGATAACTCTCCAGTGATCATAGCATGTAAATATGAACCTCTTAACCTCGGATGGGGGTTAAGTTAAGAAAGCAATAGGCAATGGTAGATTAATGTATAAACCAGTATTTCTCAATCTTAGCAACTTTAAGATATGTACACGTCAACTTCCAGAACTCTGAAACCATCTATGTAGAGCTGAAGATTCTCCATTACTTAAAGAAGAAAAACATGACATTGTCATAGCAGGTGGCAACTAGGTACTTTATAATCTGAGAAAGCATAGTCCATAAAGTGTAGCCAACACAGGTAGCCAAAATCTTAATCTTTCCACTATTCATCCTAACATACTGACATGTTTATTTTTCACTTCTTTAAAAGACATTTTCTTTTTTAACCTCTTTTAATCATTTTCAGAGCTACAGTAACACATTCACTACTACTGTGAAATAGAATGGCTTGCCTGAAAAGAACTAAGCAAAGACTCTACCATGATTTGTCAAGAGGTCATTGCAAAAAAAGAAAAAAAAATCACAAACATGTCAAAAGTGGAACAAAAGCAATCACATTTCTAACCCTGTATTGGGTGCCAATGTATCTAAATATTTCCTTTACTATTAATATTTTCACTAGATTTTTTTAAAAAAATGATTCTTGGTGGACCCATATTTCTTTCCTTAAGTATTTACCTTATCAATCTAGCACCATGAAAAAAATTATTGTGTCTTAAAAACCATTTGTTACAGCTCTTTAACTTATGATAGTACTTTCAATTAAACTTAGTTTAAAAGATTATACCTTTTTACTTAGTACATGTAAAGTAACACATTTAATCTACCCTCTACTCTGAATTTACATATATATTATCTACCATTGAGAGTTCTATATTTCAAACCAGGTTGATATTATTTATTGTATTCATATATTTCAGTTCTATTGTAAAACAATAATGGTAATATGAAATAAGGTTGGCAGGAAGCAATGACTAGCATAAAAATAACTCATATTGCTGTTTGAGTGATTCAGATCTTCCCAATTAGATTTAAATATTATAACCAGATCTGAGACAAATAGGATGCAATATGTTTTCTAATAGAATCCGAAATCAATTAACCAGGACAAAAGACACCAGCACAGAATTTTGAGTAGCAGAACTGTTTTTGCCAATAGATTCCTTCCTACTTCTCTGTCTCTCTCTCTTTTTTTTTGCCACCTACACATTGTATTCTTTGCTGAATTGCTCTAGATTCCTCCAACTGAAAAATCTGAAGGTAAAAGAAAGAGACCACCAAATTGCATAGAATAGTGTAGAAAATACATAGAATATTATGGCACTTTCATTAAGGTCTTTTCATAAATTATATTTTGAATATGTATTTCACATGCTGTAAGCATAGGTTGTTCCATTTACCCACTGTTTTATGGTATGATAAAAGTAAATTTTCTTCTGATTCAAGCTTGATATTTTTCCATGAATGAAGTAAGGAAAAAGGGAATGGTTTATTAGTCATAAAATAGCAAAACATATTCATGTAGTTCCTTGGCACCACTACGGAAGTAGTTTGCCATTGCTACCTTTCAACCTTTTTTTCCTTCCAATCCTAGTCTAATTAGCACAACTGGGGATAAAACCTGGGCTAATAATTGCATTCAGTAGAATTTTGACAGTAAGTTTTGCCTTCCATTTTTTGCCTTTCAAAGAAAAAAAATGAAAGTCCCATTTGAACATTGAAAGTTTAATGTAAATATATAGTAGTTGTTCAGATCTTCAGTTATTCTACTAAACTAGATGTTTAAAACTATATACTTCATTAGAAAAAAAAGTAGGATAAAAAGAAAATCTATTGTACGAAATGAACTCAATTGGTATTTTGAATGATTGAAGGAATTTTGAAAAGAGTTTCAACTTTTGTGAACACAAACTCTATAATTTGATGACATTTGTGACATGATGGGTCATCTATAATACAGAAATGATAATGAAAAGATATCTGATAGCAAAATATAGAAATGCAATGAAAGGAAGAAGTGTAGCAGAAATTACATTACTGATCTGATCTTGTAGGAAGAGAAATATTTCTTGGTGTTGTATCATAAAATAGAGTCCAATTTATTTTCATTAAAGGCATTGACTTTTATGGCTGTACAATCTGCATACAAAAGCAGATTGTTTTATCCCTTTTGGCAAAAGTAAAACTGAAATGTAAACCAGACTCCATACTATATAGTTGAGATGGATTTGCAGCTTGATATTTGTGTAGATGTGTCTTTTGAGTTTTTAAGATGTTGTCATTGTGTTTAAATAAATTCTTTTAGCATGCACACCAAACAGTTCAGTTCAATATGAAATTTATATTTAGTTTAGCCACTTCTTTTGAAGTACAAATTAGTATTGCAAGTTGGCAAAGGACTATTAACAGTGCTTCAAAACACTTATATAAGATTCAAGCTTGTCCGCCCCAAGGATAAAACAGCCAGACACAAACTGAGCAACATGGTATATGCAGTACAATGCAGTGAGCCATGTGCAGATCTGTACATTGGGAAAATGAAACAACCACTTCATAAACACATGGCACAACATAGGTGAACAAATCCATCAGGACTAGATTCAGCAGTCTATCTGCATTTAAAAGAAAAGGGCTACCCTTTTGAAGACAGCAAAGTCCACATTTTTGACAGAGAGGACCGTTGGTCAAAGAGGCCATTTATGTCAAAATTGAACAGCCCTTTCTCAATAGAGGGTGAGGTATATGACATCATGGTTGTCCACTAGGACTCCAAGATCCCTTTCACAGTTACTGCTCAGTAGTAGTAACTGTGAAAGGGATCTTGGAGTCCTAGTGGACAACCATTTAAATATGAGCCAGCAGTGTGCAGCAGCTGCCAAAAAAGCCAATGCAGTCCTAGGCTGCATCAACAGAGGGATAGAATCAAGATCACGTGAAGTGTTGATGCCGCTTTATAATGCCTTGGTGAGGCCACACTTGGAATACTGCATTCAGTTCTGGTCGCCAAGATGTAAAAAAGATGTGGAGACTCTAGAAAGAGTGCAGAGAAGAGCAACAAAGATGATTAGGGGACTGGAGACTAAAACATATGTGGAACGGTTGCAGGAACTGGGTATGTCTAGTTTAATAGAAAGAAGGACTAGGGGAGACATGATAGCAGTGTTCCAATATCTCAGGGGTTGCCACAAAGAAGAGGGAGTCAAACTATTTTCCAAGGCACCTGAGGGTAGAACAAGAAGCAATGGGTGGAAACTAATCAAGAAAAAAAGCAACTTAGAACTGAGGAGAAATTTCCTGACAGTTAGAACAATTAATCAGTGGAACAGCTTGCCTCCAGAAGTTGTGAATGCCCCAACACTGGAAGTCTTTAAGAAGATGTTGGATAGCCATTTGCCTGAAACGGTATAGGGTTTCCTGCCTAGGCAGGGGGTTGGACTAGAAGGCCTTCAAGGTCCCTTCCAACTCTACTATTGTATTGTATTGTATTATATCATCTATCTCCAGTCTACAACAGTCCTTTCAACAGTTCCAAGGCTCCACACCCATTTGCACCATGACACAAATAAACCTCCAGGGGGCTTTAACAACTTGCTAAAAGAATGCAAATGATTAGCTGTCTGCAAGGAGTATAACTCCTTCCATTCCCCACCATCCAATTAAAGCTGAGGAAGCTTCTTGGATGAGAGGGGAAATGTCTTCAAAGGAAAACCAGAAAGTCCAGTTGCCTCTTGAAAAAGTGCCTTTGGGACACTATAAATCCCAAGCTGTCACATTCACTGAGTTGCACTTCTGAATTATTTTATTTCTCCAGGAATTTGTTGAAGAAAAAGTCTCTATTTTAAGTATTAAACTTTTAGAATCAACCTCTGCTGAAAATTGAGGAAGACCAGAGTGGTACTATTATATCCCACTTTAACTTGGGCACTACATCTTTTGGATATGGAGTCCTTTCAAATGATAATGTAATCCAATTTTGTGACATATTTTATTTAAAAACAAACAAGAAGAAATAGAATGGTTTAAATATAAGAAAAGCTAATTCAGTATTACACTCTTCTATGAAAAGACCCTGTTTTGTGACCCTAGTTTGGAGAAATCCAAATTTCTCTAAACTAGGAATACAATTTGAAACTTTTTAAGATTGGGATTTCTTCATTTATGCTGCTAGGTTTAAGAATTTTCCTAATGATATCATGAAATTAAGGAGCTTGGAGTGGGCTTTTTGGGACATCATTTCTATAATGACGAAGGTGACAATATATGCTAGACAGCAGGCAAAGAAGAAACAATGATGTGGATCATCTGAGGCAATGCAGCTTCTGAAGTGGCTGGAAAACCCATCAATTATGATGTCAGTAATTAGCATCAGAATACAAGGCTAAAAATATTATAAAATTGTAGTAGGGACTTCCCCTCCTCCAACTCAAATGAAGTGAAAAAATCCATGGTTGTGTTGCTGTTGTTGTTTTTTGCTGTGTTTTTAGGTATCAAAGACCCATCCATTTAGCACTGCAGCCTTTATTCTCCTCCAAAAGTATGAAATGAGAGATAATGCCTCCATGTTCTACACCCATGAAATCATAAAATTTCAGAAAGTCATCCTTTTAGAAACCACTCATGACATCAAATTTAAAATATTTTTTATTGAAAGGCACAATCAAATTAAGTTATCTTTAAAAACACTTTTATTTTTTGCTGATTTGTGGTATGGGAAGCAGAGGGGGTTGCTACAGGTTTGCACCGGTTCAGGCAAACCGAGAGTGGTAATTTGGCCTGGGTCTCAGAATCGCCAGCGACCCAGGCTGGCCACACCCCCAAAGAAGTTCCCATGTCTCCGCTGCGGGCATGTTTTTTATTAGGTTTTAATGGTCTTCATGCATTTGTAGAACAATTTAAAGTGAACTGCCACGTACGTGCCAAGCGAACTGGTACCAACGCCGGTAAGAACCCACCCCTGATGGGAAGCACTGTTACATAAAGCTAGTTGCCATGATGAGATTGTATTGATAGCATTAAGTAGTGCTAAGGAAACTGTGATCCTCCAAAGATTGCTGAAATAAGGATTCCAGCTTACCTCAGCTTGCTTAGCTAATAGTAAGTAATGCAAAGAGATATAGTTAGAATCCCCAACTTTGTTTCATAGCACAGGTGTCACCCCTGTTTTATAGCATAGAATGGTTGTGTTGATTGATGGATAGTGATGAGATGTCTAAAACATCTGGAAGATCCTAGGGTGGAAATGAAAGGCATGCAGGCTGCAGTGATTTGCTTACCTGGAAGTAAACCACATTAATACCAGCAATGCTTTCATTTGAGTAGATACATACAAATTACTGTCTTCCCTGTGTATTTAAATTAAGTGTTGAAATCAATTGGAATCAAAATACATATTTTTTGGAACTATAATCCTCAATTCTCTGTTCAATTTAATTTTCTGATTTGTGCACATGTCATAGTTTAATCAGACAAATTGCATGGCTCAAAACACTTGCAAAATCCAAGCAAAAATAATAAAAATAAGGACAAAAACACTACACGCTGTACTTATTTCATTTAAGGTTATAACAAAAAGATTCTAGTAATTTACAGAATGCTAATTCTCTTCAAGTTCTTAACTTCATTAGGGGTAGAATGTTTGCAGTGTTGAATCTACAAAGAAGGGAGAAAGGTATCATTTGTTTTTGTTTTTACAAATGAATAGTTTAGTGACTACAAATTACAAATGACCCTTTAATTTCTTCATGCTTTTAAAGGTAGCTTAAAGGGAACACAGATGTGAAATGCCTGCACTGTTCAAAGGAAAAGCAGTTCTGCACAAAATGATTAATGTCAAATCATTTGACCTTGAAGCTAATAATAATTTGAGTGACAAGTCTGACACATACATACACATATTCTTCGTAAAATGAAACTCTTGAAACAAATTTATAATGGCTACTTCATATTGTTTTTCACAATATTATTTTAAGTCTTGCTAAGTTCAGTAACCTCAATTGTCTCTTGGCAAATATGTCCTCAGGGGCTGTAACAAAATTAGGAGCAAATTGGGAGGTTAAACTTTATTTTCATTAGCAGTGTAAGCTCACATTTGCAATTTACTAAGTCTAAAATTTGTAACTGAGATTCTAATAATCTTTTGTCATTTCTGAACTCAACAAACCTGTATAAAAAGGTTCTTTCCATTCTCGTAAAGGTACAGACCTCAGATTTAATCAGAATAGATTAAATTTGAGGATAGGTTGAACTTGAGAAAAATTGCTGCATAAACTTTTTTTTAATTAATAGGAATGAATCAAATTACTATCTTCAGACTCAAAACAGCTCTAGTTATGGTACTGTTCAAAGTGTCCCCTGCAGCAGTTTTAGAGAGGAGATTTAATGACATTCCATTTAAAACTGAATTTTACCCAGGCAGAGAAGAGGTCAGTGAAACAGTATTGTTACATTTCAAACAAATATAATTATAAAAATTAATTATTTATGGAAACCAGAGCAAAGGATGCCCTGTTGTAAAGAAAAATGTAATAAGATGAATAAGTCCAAAAATCATGTATTATGGACTTAGTTGGCCTTGATCATAGAAACTGAAACCTTCAATGTGCCAATGTGAGTAGATAACTCGATGAGAGTAATGTTTTGCCATATGTGATGTGGATTCCATCTTTGGTAGGACTAAGTAAATTTTCTGGTTGCCAGAAAAAGCTTAGTTATTCTGTTTAGTCATAAATATTATTTCCCACTTGTCTATCACATATATCTGTAGTGACCATTGTAATACAAGATGGGGCCTAGGTCTTGTGAACTCTTCCTCTGGATCTATGATTGGCCAAAGGTCCTAAGGTCATAGTGATCATGTGTTTTTTTCCTCTTTCATACATGACATTGTTTGCTGTGAATGTCTGTAGTAACAGATGGGACTTATTAACAGCATGTGAAGCAAATTTTAGGGTGCTTCAAGGCTAAAAATGTCTTTGTAGTTAGTTGTGAAGGTCAACACGTGGTAGCTCAACTGGGAATAAGCTCAATTCCCTGATGAGCTTCTTCCTACTGGAGGAAAAAGGAAATCCCTTAAACATGCATAGAATTGCACCCACAGCGGAAAAAAGGTGAAAAGACTGGACTTGGAGAGAAGAGAAAACTTGGAATTCAAACATTTATTTGGATGCAAAGTTTATCTGCTGAGTTTTATATACAGCTTCCTTCATTTTTTTTTGCTGAAGGTAAGGATTACAGTCCCATGAATGAATTAGGTATAGATCTATTTTCAAGGCTGTTTTTTATTTTTTTACTTTTTCTCTTTGCATACTTATAAGGATTTATAAGGATTACAGTCTTTATTAACTAAATAATCATGAGTGAAGTGAATACGAATTTTTCTACATATTGAATATTCCTGAGAAAACTGAGTGGTCATTTTCAAAAGTTGTTGCAATTATCACTGGAGGATTTTAAATCTTTACTGCCTAGACCCGTGATAGCGAACCTATGGTGGCACGCAGCACCCTCTCTATGGGCAAGTGAGCCTTCACCCCTGTTCAGCTCTGCCACGCATGCACATGCGCTTCCTGCCTGCCAGCTGGTCTTTGGGTCTCTGCCAGGCATGTGGAGGCACATGTACATGCATGGGGGCAGGGGAGTGCATGCATGGGGGCAGGGGGCGTGTGGTGGACGTTTGTGCATGCACAGGGTCGGGTGCATGCGGGGGGCTGCATGCACATGCACAGGGGTGCGGGGTATGCAGAGTGTGTGCATGCATGGGGTGGGGTGCATACGCAGGGCCCATGCACACATTGCATTTGTGCACTTTGGGCACTCAGTCTGGAAAAACCATCACTGGCCTAGACCATAATATGGATAATAAATTTGATTGCCCTGGGCTGCAATGATCATTCTACCTTCAAATGATCAGTCACTGCAATATTTTTACAATATTTCTTAATTTATTAATATTTTAAATATCTTAGTGGGTTTTGGTGAACTATTTTTATATAATCAAAAATGTTGTTTTTTACACTAACAAGGTGACATTTCATTTTTTACTCTCAGCTGAGATACTATTTTTATTTTATTTTAGATGCACCTAAATTGAACACAATAAGGAGCAAACAGCTTCTGAAAAAAAAATAACCCTATATATGAACCTATTACATTTCTTGTAATAAACATATTCTATAAACAATAAATAAATAAAATTCCCTAAAAACAAATTTAAAAAATACGTATATTTTACACATAATAAATTAAAATAAAACCATTAAAAATATTCTATACACAATAAATTAAAATAAAACCATTAAAATATTCTATACACTATAAATAAAATTTGAGATTGTGCAGATGTAATTCTGAGGCCGGTCATTGTGGAAGGTGATGACCACGAGGCAGGAGGTATATAAATTTAATAAATGAAGAAATAAATGCCCTGTGGTCTCGATGGTTTGCTTGCAGATGTTTTATTGTCATCGGTCTGAGATACTGGGTCATGAAATGTCTGCAAGAAAACCACCAAGCTCAGGGAACACCAAGGACCCCACTGTCGCCTCCCTCCCCCCCACTCCTCTTCCTCCTCTCAATATATCCCACTCTTTCTAGCACTGATGATGATGATAATACCTGGTTTGAGTAATGAAATATCTGCAAGAAAACAAGCAAGCTCAGAGAGCACCAAGGACCACACCGTTGTCGCCCTCATCCTCCTCTCTGTATACCCCATTTTTTCTAGCAATGATGATGACACCTCGTTGGGTAATGAGATGCCTGCAAGAAAACCACCAAGTTCAGAGAACACCAAAGGATCCCACAGTCCTCATCCTCCTTATCGTTTTCCTTTTTGTCTTTGTCCTTGTCCTTCTCCTCCTTTCCCCACAACCCCAATCCCTTCTAGCACTGATGATGTTACTTAGTTTGGTAATGAAAAGTCTGTAAGAAAACCACCAAGCTCAGAAAGCAGCAAGGATCCCACTATCCTTCACCTCCTATTTCTCTTCCTCTTTCTCCTTTTTGTCCTTCTATCTTTCTCCCCCTCCCCCTCCAAAGGACCTCCCCAGAGTTACTTTTCTGAGCACGGGGAGACGGACGTTAGTTTGTGTGGTATGGCCAGTGCCTAGGAGGTCCCCGTGCTGCGTAAGCGCCCGCTGTCATCCCCACCCCCGCGCCCGTGCTTTCTGGTGGCCAGGCATCTTAGCCAAGTCCGGAAACCTTGCAAAGGCCTTGCAAGGTCCCCGAACGGGTCAAAGATGCCAGCCATGCCGCATAAGCTCCTGCCGCCATCTCCACTCCCACGCCCGTGCTTTGTGGTGGCCAGGTATCTAAGGCAAGTCTGGGGACCTTGCAAAGGCCTTGCGAGGTCCCCGAACTTGTCAAAGATGCCGGCCACACCGCATAAGCTCCTGCCACCATCCCTACCCCCATGCCCATGCTTGCTGACAGCCCTGCGGCCCTGCGCTATAAGCGAGCCCGGGATCCTTGCAAGGCTGCAAAAGGTCACAGGACTCGCTCATAGTGTAGGGCCGTGGCAGGTTGCTCCAGATGGCCTGCCACCGCCCGCCCTGCCCCACGCTTAGTTGCAGCTTACTTACCTCCTCAGAGTCGGCAGGCAGCAATAGAGAGCCAAGCAGGAAAAAGGGTAAGTGGGTTTAGATAGGGTTCTTAGAGGCAGGTGGGGCAATTGGTAAGCCATCCAATCAGTGAGTGGTGGGTGGGGCTAGGATAGTGCAGACGGGCAGGGGGAGCGAGCAATGGAGCGGCTTCCAGATGGCGGGGGTGAGCGAGCGAACCAGTAGACTCTGGATGAGTGGGGGTGAGCGAGCAAGTGACAGGGCCAGGGAAGGCATTCTGGAACTTACTTCCAGATCCACAGGTGAAACTTCTTCTAACCAGTTTGGTAGATTTGACGAACCGATTTTGGCTGCCAGAGGCACCACGGGCTGGTCCTTTGCTATTTCCAGGCAAGCACTGTGGGTCAGATTTAAGGTTCTCTTGCCTGAGCGGGGGTTGGACTAGAAGACCTCCAAGGTGCCTTTCATTTCTATTCTGATTGATTGATTGAGAGTCAGTTAGGTTATATTGTGGGATACATTCTTAAAACAAGGATTGCAAGCTGTAATACAGGGGTGTGAAACTTGCAAGAACAAGTTGTCATGTGATGTATTGCAACTTCCCCCCCCCCTTCACTAAAATGAGGGGGGAAATGAATAAATGATGCCAACTCAGTACAATGTCTCATAAAATCAATCTGTATGTATGTATGTATGTATGTATGTATGTATGTATGTATGTATGTGTAGATAGATAGATAGATCTATAAATAGATACCTACGGTATATTTCCTATCTATCTATCTATCTATCTATCTATCTATCTATCTATCTATCTATCATCTATCTATCTATCTATCCATCCATCCATCCACTCTATTGTATTAATAATTGTTATTACCACTTTTATATTACATGCTGAAAAGGTTGGTCAGATATGATTTGGTCAGATTTTATTTATTTTCTTAGATTTTCATATATATGCATATACTGTACTTCTGATTTTATTTATGATTGATATCACTAAGTGTAGAAATAGACTCAGATGTTAAGGAACACCTGCATGATCTTCCAGAACCACTATATGTTTAAAAACAAGGAGATATCAATGTGAAATAAAAAAGGTTACATCAAAGTGATTGATCTGCAGTTCTACAATCACTTCATTCTCTAACAGTTGAATGTTCCTTAGGGACTACCAAGTGCTGTCAATTATATCTGCCCTTCTCAAACGTAAGGTTAACTGACTATGGTAACTGTGAATTTTTTTAAAAAAACTGCTTTCCTTTCCTTTCCCATGCCATCACTGATCTGTTATATTGTCGACTGTCAATTGGAGTGGGTAAGAAAGGGAATATTCAAGTCTTAAATATAATAAACAGCACTATTTACCTTTATGCAATGCAGAGAGATATTTAATTACAACGTTCTTTCTGAAAAAAATAGAGCACTGACAATTGGCAAATGCATTTAAAGATTTTCTTTTTTATTATTATTATTCAAATTTTTATTGGTTTTTAAAAAAATGTCAGAGAAAAAGGGTTATAGGGTATAAAACATTTTGACAGCTACATCGTGCGGGGGGGAGAAGCCCCCTCAGGTCTTGCAACTTACAAACAATGATAGAAAAATATCTGCATTTACCTAAGTATTAGCAGTTTAAAATTTGACACAAAATCATCAGTATGTTTCAATCATTTGTTTTGTATCACTTCCATAAAAATACATTGTAGCAACAATTGCAATAGTGTTCCAAATCACTTTTGTGATCTGAGTCTTCTAGCTGTTGCATCCTCTCTCCCATCCACCGGCTGAGCCTCAGCCCCTCCCTCCCTTGTTTCTTGTGTAACACCCCCCATTTCACCTAAAAGAGCACTGTGTTTTTTAGCGAAAGCCTCTGCTTCCACTGGTGTGTGAATTCTAATTCTGCTGCCCTCCCAAAAAATGAGCATGCCTTCTGGAAATAGCCATCTGAACCAGACCCCATTATTATATAATTTTTTTGCTAAGAAGGAATATTTCCTTCTATTATCTCTTACTTTTTTGGGGATCTGAATGGTTATCTCTTTATCTTTATATTTTAGTGGTCCTCCCCTTTGAGCTCCTAGAACCTCATCTCTTGTAGTTTTTCTAAGAAATTTAATATGAACTTCCCTTGGAACGTTATGTGTTCTTGCATAGGCCGAATTAACCCTATAAATCAGGTCAATGTCCCACCAAAGCTGTTGTTTCTCTCTATTAATATACTCTGCTAGTATTGTGGTCATAGTGTCCTTGAGATCTTCATTCTCAGCTTCTGGCAAATTTTGGAACCTAAGAAAGGAAGACATCCTTTCAAATTCCATTTTTAACATCTGATTCCCAAATTCTGTATTCACCCTCTGGATTGTCTTCATCTCATCTCTAATCCCAACCGCCCCCTCCTCCAACACACCAATCCTCTGTTCATTCCGTGTGGTTTGCTGGTTCGTCTCTCTGAGCTCTTCCTTTAAGTCCTGCAATTGTTTTTTAATTTCGTCCTGTCCCTTTAAGATGTTTTGAAGCATCTGCTGAGTAGACAGGTCTTTTGCACTCTCTTCAGAGGCTTTGGGTTGTAGGAAAGATCCCATTTGTGACTGGTGTGCAGGGCTGGACGTTGAAGATGTTGGGGCCGACGAGGCCTTTCCAGGTGGCAATTTCTTAGGACCCATCATGAGGCTCAGAGTTAATTGTTATTCTGTACAAAGAAATGGCGTCTGTGGGAGAGCACCGCCGGCAGGGATCACCAAACAAGCAGGTCCAAAGGAGAACAAGTCCTCTAGCAGAGAAGTTAAAACAAATAGGTGGGTCAAAATATTCCAAGTCCAGGGGAATAACGTATTTGAAGAGGCTCCTGGAGGTCTCTGGGCTGAAAGTTAGATGAAAGCCATAAAGTTTTCCAAGGGAGGAGTCTCATTCATAAAGACAAAGAAGAAGGAGGAAGTTGGCCATCTTGGGTCAGCCAGTATAGGTGATCAGGAAAACAACAAAGTCAAAATTTCCATAAGTAGTTTAAAAAAGAATCAGTTCAGCCATCCTTTCTCTCGCAATTGTAGCCAAAGAAAAAGATTCCCCCCCCCATTATTTAAGGGAAGTGAAAGTATTTTTAAACTTTCTCTCTCTCCCCATGAAGGGGAGGGATTTTTCAAGCGCCGCTTTTCCGAGGGGGGTGGAATTTTTCCCCCTTCCAATCTAAACTCCTCCAGAGGTTGAAACAAACAAGGCAGGAAAACTGCAAAACCGTCAGAAGTATAAAAATAGTAAAAGACCTGGGGAGACCCCTTGGCTCACCGCTCTTCAGCTGCTTCATTCTAATTGTTTATTTCCTTCAGGCTGCGTTCGGAGAAGCGTGCGGTGGCATTCCACGTGCTCCCTATGTTCCCTGGCTCCTGTGGCAAAACTGGCGACCCCCCCATGGCCGCCCCCGTTCCAGGGTGTCCCAGCAAGCTGCCCCTTTGGCAGGGTGCCTTTCCCAGGCACCCTAGACTTCGGGGGAGCCCACTGGAGCAGTGAGAAGGCAGACGCGGGCGTCCGTCTCCTTTGGCTGCCGGAAGTCGTCACCCATTTAAAGATTTTCTTAAGGCATGTACACTATCATAAGCTACCTCTAGTTTATAGATTGGTGAATATGAATGTGCAGAATTCTGCAATAAATGAATTTTCCAGCAACATTAAACGTCATCTACAAATAATGATATGTGAATTGGGATAATAGTCTTACTGTCATGGAAAATGTAATAATAGAAGAAGGTGTTAAGCATGAGCAACAGGAGGTACCATTTATCCTCATCCTATTATTCTATAAAGCCTCCTTAATTTAACCCACAGAGCACTTTATAAATCATAGAAAAGACAAGGATTATTTCAGGACAGCAAATAGTTACAGGAAAGGGATTTATTTATTGTACCTTCAAATCATGGTTGTCTCCTGCCAACTGTCTGGGCTAAAGTCCTTGCATTTCAGAAGAGATTAGCCCTTGCCTTCATCCTAGAGCTCAGAGAGAAGGATAGCACAAGGACACTCAACTGACTTCATTCCTATGGTTGGACTAGATCACACAGTTTCTAGCTTAGTGTCTTAATTACTACATCAAACTGGCCGTTCAGTTCAAGGCTGGCAATTCAAGGCTGTCTTCTTGTTTTTAAATCTAGAACTTGTACAGTTCTGCTCCTTTTGCTAATTGGCTGATTCTTGCAACTCTTCCCATACAAAGGTTAGCCCAGATTAGAATTGAGAATTCTATCTGCTTTCTTCTCTTGCAACATAGGAATCAGATTGAGTGCAAGTTACCAGATCACTTAGTTTCTACACAACTAATTGCTTTGGAGCAGAATAGCTTGCTTTAACATGTTATAGACTTGGCAAATGGAGATTTAAAAAGTCTCACTAGTGGAACCCCTCTTCAAAGGATTTCCAAGTTAAGCAATAGCTATGGTAGGCTACTAACATTCAAAATAGCAATAGCAATAAAACTTAGACTTATATTCTACTTCATGGTGCTTTACAGCCCTCTTTAAGTGGTTTACAGAGACAGTATATTGCCCCCCAGCAGTCTGGATCTTCATTTTAAGATGGAAGGCTGAGTCAACCTTCAGCTGGTGAGAACTGCAATACTACATTCTAACCACTGCACCATCACAGTTCTTTTTCTAGGCCAGTGATGGCTAACCCCTTCGTTGCCATGTGCCAAAAGTGCATGCACGAGCATCCATAATGCAATGCACTCATGATTCCCCATCTTCCCCCCACGTATGCCTGTGACCCAGTGGTACGTTGCCAATTTTTTTACTACTGGTTCAGGCACACTCCTGTGTGTGCACAAAGCTTCTGCACATGCACAGAAGCGTCTGGGCTGGTGGGTACAACCTCCCGCCACTGCTACTACCAGTTTGGCCAATCCACACATGAGCATGCGACCCCACCACCACCACCACACCATTATCTTGAAAATCTAGTGGTTCAAAGATTGTTTGGAGGGAGGAGAATCTTCTATTGTAATTTACTGGATTCCCTGCATGGCTTGTTCCTATGACTATGTAGACAGACAGGGATAAAACTGACCACAAGAATGTGAGAACACAAGTGAGTAGTTAGACAAGGAGAGCCAAACTCATTGGTAATCTCACATTGCAAAGAACCAGGACATACATTCAATTTTGCAGCTATTAAATTGTTGGCTGAGCAGGGAC
The DNA here is from genome assembly GCF_964273705.1 of Natrix helvetica. Taxonomy (NCBI): domain Eukaryota; kingdom Metazoa; phylum Chordata; class Lepidosauria; order Squamata; family Natricidae; genus Natrix; species Natrix helvetica. The sequence goes on along the minus strand of NC_138549.1, from coordinate 43,878,299 downwards.
AAAAATTGTTGGAGAAATGATTGAAGCCTGGTTGGTGACATAAGGAAAAACAACAACTTAATAGCTGGCCAACAACATCCTAATTAACAACTAAAAGCCACAAACAACCAGACACCATATAAATACAACACGTATAATACTGTACACATTATGGAGAGAGAGAGCCCAAAAGCTTGGAAAAATAAATCTTTGGTCCTGGTGATGATTGGATCCTGCAGCATTATTCTGAGACATGTATATTTGCCTTCATTCGTGACATAGTTTGTCATTAATTTATAAAAGATTTATTTATTTTAGATATACATGAGGTATCAAATGTATCTTGCTGTATAGAACACATGCTTCTGCTAATATACTTTTGTTGCTGCAGACTTACCATCCACCTGCAGATTTAGAATTCTTGTCTTTAAATTAAAGAGCTCTTCAAAAAACTCCTGCATACTGAGGTTCATTTAAGCTGAAGTCTGCATGAAAGTGCGTTTCCACTTAATAGCAAAGACTTCTTCACTGGTGCCCACTTCTCTCTGGGTGTCATAACTCTTCTACTAGCATAATTGGGACTTTTGAATGTCTCCTTTGAGCTGACAGATCTGTTCATAGATTGACAAAAGCTTTTCTACTGGCTGTCTGCTGGTAATAGAATATAATGACATGAATGCATGGCCTTTAGAAATGGAGAGTCTCTCCATTGCAGGGAACTGATGCCTTGCAGTAGTATTTGTGATCTGAAGAATACAAAGGTTCTGGTCACAACTGATCACCTAGCAATAAGAAACTTCAGAAGTGGGAATGTACATATCCCAGAAAGTTCTCTTTGTGAAATGAAGTACCAAAGAATTCTTGTATTTGTATTTATTAGTTTGTCAAAAATATACAAGATAGCAGGTATAAATATAAACATGGATATAAACAAAATAAATGAATACAAATAGATGGGGACAGTGGGACGAGGACGTTAGGTACGCTGGTACTGTTATGCACATCCCCTTTAGGGACCTCTTAGGAATGGGGTGAGGTCCACGGTAGACAGTTTAAGGTTGAAGCTGTGGAAGTTTGAGGATGTAACAACAGAGTCAGGTAGACCATTCCAGGCATTGACCACTCAATACTCAATACCATATTGACCAAGTCAGTACCAATACCAATACCAACACCAGCCACTCCAAACACAACCACTATAGTAATCAGTACTTTATTGTAATATCCTGCTTGTACAGATGAAAGAATCTTGAAATGGTGAACAGGCCTGTGAGAAAAGAATTCAAAACAAAACATAATCAAGGTTAGAGAGAAAGACCTTTGTGTGGAAGCTTTTCTCAATTCAAAGGGTTTGCATGCAGGGAAGATTCCATTCCTTCTTTAGTTGAAGTTCTTAGGGTTAATCTTGTAAAAGGACAGTCATTTTCACACATGCAGCCCCCACAAAAGCCATTAAGCAACAGTCTAAAGCAATGATTTCTATTGAGGAGTTGAAATACTCACATCTGGAAATTACTATCACCCTGGACTAAATCGATGAGCAGGAAGAAATATTTCTTTATACAACAAGAAGCTTAAGCTATCAATTTTACCAACATTACTTCTTGGCCACTATAATATGAAAGAAGCAGAAACAGGGTATAAATATATTTTAAAGAAATTATAAGTTAGATAAAACAGCTTACTTAGCTTGGTATCCACCAGATGTTTTGTCAGGATACTGTGCTAACAGAAAGCTAATTCTGAATACAAAATAGGTGGGAAAGGCAGATCATATTTCAAACTAAGAATATTTGGTAGTCCTTACTACACTGCTAATGCACTGTTGTTATTGTTTTGTCCTGAATGAAACAAATCTAGAATTCCTGTCAATTGTGATTGCAACAGATGTTACTGTATAATTTCTCCAAATGTCCTTGTTTTCTCCATAAAGGTAATTATAATTAAAAGGAAGCAGGAGGACTGATGAGTCTAAAGTAATACACAATTATCAAGTGACCTCAATAATTTATGGTAGAACTATAAACTATCAGAAGCTGTACAAGGTTGATTCACTAATTATTTCTCTTCCTCCATTTTCAATTTTTTTTCTGCCTTTCAACAATTTACTATAAGATGAACAGCTGACAATAGTTAAATTGCAGTCACCTTTCTGTAAGACATAATGTAAACTCAGAATTTAGGTTTGTTATCTCTTCCTTTATATTTTTTTCTCTGTCCGAAAAAAGAGAATAACATTTATTTAGTAGATATGTTATTATCTTATCTATGTATGCCGCTGGATATAATTTGCACCTACAAAACCATTGATGCACTCAAAATTCATATGCTAAGAAAAGTCATGTACTTATTTGTTTAATTTATTGGGAAACATAAACTGAGCTTCCTTTTAAAATATTATGTCAATATATTTAGGGCTACATGTAAACTGCAACCAGCTTAGGATATGTAGAAACTGCTGAAGGAAGTTAACCTTTGAACTCCTAATCCCAAATGATTTTGAATCATTGCTATGACTTCCAGAGAAACTGTACCTGTTGGGAACTATAATGAAGCTTCATTATACTGAAGCTGTGATCAGGAGGAGAAGGAGGAGGAGAATTTCTTAACATAGTCTTCCAATAGAAAACTTCAATAAAAGACATAAGGGGCAAAATTGTGTTGATGTTATCCTCCATTGATTCCCTGTCTGTGCTTGAAATCATTGTAAGTACTTCCAAATGAGGGCATTTCCCCACCCCTCTTGATTGGCATCCTTGTTTTTAGCACTAGTTATTGTCCTCTGCAGTCATTTTGTCCTGGATGGCCCAGGCTCTCATGCTTCCCACTTCCATTTTGTTTTAAGAAAAAATATGTATCTTGTAGTTGATCCAAAAGTCTCAGGCTCCAACACTCCTCCCCCAAAAAAACCCAACAAGAAAGCCACACCCAGTTACTTCAAAGCAGTTTCTTTTATTGAACTCTTGCCAAACTAAAGGAAACTACTTGTATCATTAAAGATATACCCTGAGAAGATCTAGGGAGGAGCTGTCTGCACCTTCTTCCACCCAAACAAAGTATGTAAGCCTTTGCTGTTTCTTACTCTTTTGGAATGCAACTCCTCCCTTCTGGGAATCCAAACTACACTCCACCACACTAGGTTCCATTAAGCCAAAGTTTCATTGACCTATGTCTTTTCATTTGTTTTAGAAGCTCAGAGCCCCAATTAGAGCCATGGTGGCACAGTGGTTAAAATACAGTATTGCAGCTACTTCTGCTGAAAGCCAGCTGCCTGCAATTTGGCAGATCGAATCTCACCAGGCTCAAGGTTGACTCAGCCTTTCATCCTTCTGAGGTCAGTAAAATAAGGACACAGATTGTTGGGGGCGATTTGCTGACTCTGTAAACCATTTAGAGAGGGCTGTAAAAGCACTGCAAAGTCTAAGTGCTATTGTTATAATACCTGTATTTCCTATTTTAGTTTCTGCCCAGCCTTGATAAAGCATGCTGTGCTTACGTCCCCTTGTCACACTGCTGCAAATCTCCTTTTTCCTTCCCATCCCCCTTAACACCTTTAAGTTGAGCAGCTTGGCTCTGGCTTTAATTGGAGATGAAACAGGGAAATGAAGATGTTATAGGAATATCTCTAGGAGGTTAGAAACAGTGGCACTTTGGAACAGAATCCAGGAGAGAACTATTCATCCTTTTCTGAGAGTTTTTCCCAAGGAAACCCAGCTTCCAGCCAGGGCCACATGGCAGATAAGTACAGCCATGTAGAAGAAAGCTGTTGGTGGAACTGTCCAGTTCTCCTAAGTGTTGAGCTCAAAACATAGAAAGTCTTGAAATGAATCTAATTTCAGTGAATGGAAGCTTCTATGAAGCTGAACAATCAGTTCTTCCATGCCATAAAGTTATTGACCTAAATGATACATAGGAATGAAAAAACAACCAGTTTCCTTTGTTTTGATCATTGTCATATCAGAATAATGATGGTATAATAGAAAAAAGAAAGAATCTATATTAGTATGAAATGAGAGAAACTTATTAAAGCACTTACTGTATGTATGCCAACATCTAGGAAAGCAAAGGAAAAGATAGAACAATCTTTAAAAGTATAAGGCAACTACTTTCTACTTGGAAACCACTTCTAGATTTTATGCTTAAGATGAAAAATAATGAAAAGTTGACTTAGGGTTTTGTCATTATGGAAATAGCTACATATTAAGTATGTAGTTGAGAGTTTAATGTTCTTATGATAATTTATTGCAATAAAAAGACTTGGAAGTCAATGCTTTTCTTTTTCTTTTCCCCTTTACATTCCCCTTTTTATTTCTCCTTTTCCCTCCCTCTTTTCCCATTACTTCCATTTTCATTTGTATTTTTCACTTTGATAAGTTTAATGAAATTATAACAAAAAAATAGAATAAAAAGGCAGTTACTAAGGAGACATGTCCACCAAGAGGCCAACTTATGAGGCTTGCCTTACCTTCAAAGACTGAAGTGGCAAATAACCAAGTAGGTCCTATGGTGGCTCTGATCCAGAGTGAGCACTAAGTTCACTCTGAGCCAATCTAGTGCAAACCTGCCCGGAATTTTTAAAGTTGGCTTTAGGAACAGCCCGAGCACCACAGCAAAGAAGCAGTTTGATCTGCCATCTGGAATTGAGCAAATTCAGATGTACAGTGTTTCTGGGAGAAAATACTGTAACATAGTACATCCATGGAATTGGAACGTGCTTCACGCATCATAAAAAGCATATTTTTAAATGAGCCACAGCTGTTGCTTCTGCTGATATTACATAGCTATATAGAACCGAACAATATAACAAGGATTTTTAGATGCTCCGTAAAATTCCAGTCAAGTATTTAGGGTACAAAATAAGAATCAAAATTTCTAACACATTTCTCCCATCTTTGTGATCAATACAATACCAAAATGTCAAATAGTGTACATTCCTATGGGATCTACAACAAAATAATCAAGTTGTGGCTTCTAAATGACCTAATCGTTGCAAAAGTTGTATAGTGGAAACTTTTGAAGAATACTTTTGAGATTACTTTTTATTTACTTTCGTTCTTTCTGTAAGGCAACATCCTCCTATAAAATAGGATAGCATTTTTGACCAGACACTGTTCCATTTAGACCTGATCACTTTTTTTCCAGGATAAAGTCTATAAGCTGATCAGTTTTAAGCAGATTTCATATGATGCTAGCAACTATTAAACAGAAGGCAAGATTTTTTTTAGCAAAGCCTTTGAGGGGAGGGGAGGTAAGTAAATTTGTCTCTAATGAGGCAAACTTCATTGAGTCTGTCCCACCACATTTTTACACTTATATTTAATCTTTTTTTTATTAGCAGTTATCACAATCTGTGCTTTGATTAACATTTTGCATATTCCTGAATTTCACAGGAACTTATTGGCCTATTTGGTGCCCTTTTAGTTTGTCTACTATATACATTCACCAAAAGATTCCTCTGTTGTCTTTCTAAACAGCTACATGACTGTATATGTACCATAGTTATTATATGTACAAGAAGAAAGAATATAATAGTATAAATTAAATGTACAAGAATAATAATGCAATACAATACAATACAATACAATACGATACAATAATATTGTAAAAGTGTGGGGAAAGATGAGGCTTGACAACTGAGGAACGTCCAACTCTATTTTATTACGCGTTTTAACAATAGCAAGCAATACAGGAGAGAAGCCCCTTTCCTTAGCCTGACAGCTATTTATACAAAGAGCTGTCAGGCCAAGGAACCAATCAGGAGCGCAAGTCAGCCCTCCTTCAGCCATGCTGCGCCTGATTGGCTAAGGCGCAGCATGGCTGTTGCTGGCTGACAACAGGGGGAATTCCCCGGTCGTAAGTCGGGGAGGAAAGAATACAATAAATATGACTGTGTTATGGTTGAAATGTTGAAAGATGGTGATCCATCGTGCTGTAACCACTTCTGAACCCTGCCTGCTCCTTTGGTTGTACATCATTTAATGTTATATTCTTTTTGCTATTATCTTGGTGAAAATCTTGTAGATGACTGAAAGAAGGCTTATTGGGCAATAGTTCTTTAAATCATCCTAGGCCCCTTTATAAGAATGCATTGGGTATTTTTTCTTCTCTGAAGACTCCTGAGTATACAACAGTTTACAACAGTTCATTTAGTGCCCATTTGAAGTTACAACAGCACTGACAAAAGTGACTTACAACATTTTTCACACTTACAACCATTGACAACCCTGCTCATGTGATCAAAATTCAGATGCTTGGCAGTGATTCACTTAACAACTGTGATAAGAAAAGTCATAAAATTAGGCAAAACTCACTTAGCAAATGTCTCACGTAGCAACAGAAATTTTGGGCTCAATTTTGGTGGTAGGGACTACCTATACTTAGGCAGATATCCAGGGTCATGTCCTGTTGATCCTAAGACAGAAAACCCTTAGATTTCTTTTTAAATAATTTCCCCTGAATAATCAATGCAGCTGTTTGGATGTTAATATCATATCTAGTAGGATAGCTTTGGAAATTGGCCAATTTAAACAATGGCTACCAAAATTTACTGCTTAAAAATATTTAAATTACTGCTCTTGTATTATTTCTGTTGTTTGCTATTTCTACCATTAATAAGAATAGAAAAAAGGAAAGTGAAAGAACGACTGTTGCATGTTATATTATGTGGTTCCACCAGCAATTTATCCTCAAGCTCAGTTGATATTGAAGAAAATTGTAACGATTCTATACCATCCAGTATCACAGTAATTCAAGGCTAGAGATGGATTGTTATTTTCACTGATGTTAATACATTTCACTGGCTTGAATAAATACATTCTATCTAGTTAAGTTGTTTTATGATATAGAAGGTCTTGACAGAGAAGGAAAAAGAATCTTTATGGACCAGAATTTTTTTCTAAGACGCAAACAATTTTATAGTTCCCTTTGGTTCATTAAAATAATATCAGGTGATCATTGAAAGAATTATTTTTGTATATGCAATGCTGTATTCTTCCAAGTAGTTAAGTCAGTACAGAAAATAACCACATTACAGTTCTTAGCCATATTGCAGTTCTTCAAATCTTTTCTTATTGTTATGTAATCTAATGGTTGGGTTCATATTCATACCTGTCAAAATGCATAGTGTGTTTTACAAATTAGCTTTTGTGACTCTTAAAGCATTGCCTATGGCTTAATGTATTGTGGAAACCTAACAAATGCCAATTTATTTCATGAACCATAATCCAACAAATAATGTTTAATATAAAGCGTGAACCAGCTTTTTACTGTAGAATGTATGTTCTTAATTGTGAAATGTTTATTTTCTCTGAAGAAGCTATGCATGCCTAAGGTTTTAAAGGTTTGCTCAAGAAAATGAACAGAGATGTTGGGACTTGCCTACAATTAGATCAATCTATTTAGAGAATGTGCAACCTATTGACAAGTCTCATGATAGCAAAAGGTCTCCATTACAAATGTGATTTCTATTGCTTTCTCTTCTGTTATTTTTGCAGAGAATCGGGATCTTTTTCCTTTGAATTGTGATATTTCATATTCTGCCAGGAATCTCATCTTGTATTTCTGAATGGAGATGGTACTAATTAAGGAAATTATTGCCTTGCATTTTTCCATCACTGGGCTCACTCAGCTATTACAAAGTAGTTACAAAGAATTAAGCACTTGCGATATGACACTTCAATCTTCATGTGTCTCTGTCTGTATTTGCATTGTTTAGAATGTATTTTCTTCACTGTCATGCTCCGTAGTTTGTCACAACTATGAGAAATGCTAGCATGCTACCTTAACGAATCCCATGGGTTTGGAATGCCATGGAGGTCTGGTGCCATGACTACCCAGAAGCTTTGAGGCTGTTCAAAGCATTTGTTTACACTTTTATAATCGGGTTTCCAACCCAGAGCCTCACTTCATAACAGCTTGAGATATATTGCAAACCATCATACAAATATGTATACATAAATCCATAGACTTGGAGATTGTAAGTTATAGAGACAGTTCCTGGCTAGCTTAGTGGGACTAAAAGCAAGAAGTTGTAATTCGTTGATGTTCTCTGCATTCAGCTACTAGCAAGCTTAGAGGTACAAAGCACAAGTTGGCAGTAATATCCATAAGCTGTAGATGTACAGACAATAAACATAAATATGAAGACAGTATATATCTGCAAATAATGAAGACAACTACAAAAAAAAATCTGATTCTCTCTTTCTCATAGACTGATGCTGGGAGATGTACAACTAGCCATAAAAACTATATAAATATTATAATAAGAACAACTAGAAACATAAATAAAATTCAAGAGTAAATAGGAAAAGGTGAGGCTTCAAGGCTCCAGCCAACCCCATGGCCTAAAGCTAGTTGCGAGAGCCAGGTCTTCAAGTATTTAAGAAAAGCCAGAAGAATGGGGCCCAGCATCACCTCACTTTGAAAGCATAAAAGGAAATACTTAGGACTGAAATGGTCTATAACCACTATAAATGTTTCAACTTACCCCAATTCTGATTTTCTAACTGTTCAAAAGATTGTATGGAAAATCAGAGTGGATACAACTATTGGTGTGTTGCCCTTTTAATGAGCATTAGAAAAGAAAAGCTGCCAGGAAACAGCCTTGAACAGGATCTGGATTTCAAACTGCTTTAATCCAAGAAAGCAATGGAAGGCAGAGTCAATGAAATGAATTATATTTATTTTGTAGTTGAAAACTGTGTAAACTCTAAACTATATCCAGAATCATGTAAATAGGGGAGGGAGGGAGGGAGGGAGGGAGGGAGGGAGGGAGGGAGGGAGGGAGAGAGAGAGAGAGAGAGAGAGAGAGAGAGAGAGAGAGAGAGAGATCTTATGTTATTTTCACATCACAGTTGCTCTCATGATTAGGCATGCTCCATTGTATCGTTGACTTACTACAGTTCATGCCATTAACATTTCATTTTAAAATAATGATGATTTATTGATTGTAAAATGATACTTTTTAAGGCACAAATATATGACTACAATTTTGTGAATTAATCTTTGCATTAGCCCATTTAATAACTGCAGTAAGGTGGAGATTAGCATATTATCAGCAATTATATCAGAAGGGGTCTAATTGTGAAGCATGCTTTTGCAGAATGAATTTGCAGCAATGTCTAGGTAATATACAAGTTTCACTCAACCTTCCTTTTATAAATGCCATAAAGTGGATGTGATTAACTGTTGTCCTTACATGATATTTTAAAGAATAATTTACAGTATGTATCAAAAGTAGAGAAACAAGCAATATCTCTGCAATGGTAGCACCTGATTGATCTTAACTGGATTTAACACTAATGAAGATCAGATGGTTACTACTTGGATGGTATACTACAGGAGTAAATTAGACTGGGAAGTTAAAGAAACAGGTTACTTATATATTGCTGCCAAGAAACCTATCTGGATGCAAAAATATCAGAAACTGGTTTCAACTTGAAGTAGACTTTATTTTTATTAGATTGCAAATAAACTTGGATTAATTTCATTTTTAGTTTAACATCCAGTCAAGAGCTATTTTATCTAGGCTGAAAATATCCAAGTGATTAGAAAGACTTAAAATTTTATCTATCCCTTTGTTTGTTACCATCTTTTTGTTAAGCTGATTCAACATGATAGCTCTGTCTCAAATGTCATACAAAATCTAATATTTTGTTTATCTTTCTCAGCAATCAGCCAGACATATTAGAGAAAACAACCCCATAAATTCAAGTATTTAAATAATCTTTCTAGAAGGAGATCCATTTGCTCTTTAAAAAAAAGGAAGCCTGACTGTAAGGTTTCATCATTACTGCTCTCCAAGGCCATGAAAATGGTATGTGAAGTTACAGGACCATTTGCTGAGAGCAAATTGGAAGACACAGTTGATATATTTTTGACAGAGGCAAATTATTTAAACATTTCAGGATGGCTTATTGGTTAAATGCAGTGGCAATAGTGCTTTAGTTCTTTAATTTGATCTTCTCTGTTCAAGAGTTTTTGTGCAATAAGACAACTTCTATTACTGGTTGATTTTTTGTTAAAGAAATTAAACCAGTGCTGTCAGCAAATACCCTTTAAAGTTTCTTGGCTCCAGAATAGAAATCCTTTGCTGGGCTTGGAATATTTCCCTGTTTTCTAAGAGTCAGATGACACATTGGATATGTTTGCATACAAATTAGTAACCACATTTAAGACTAGCATATTGTGCTCTAGAAAAATGGGCTGAATAAATAGTAATGCAAATGAAATGGATAGCTCAATTCCCACCACAGACTAGGCTAAAATGGCAAGTTCATTTCTTGTTGGCCATGTTCACACAACTCCAAAGCTCATTTGATGTAATTCTGATTTGTTGGATGCAATTGAAAAGGTTTACTAAATAAAATACTAGGCTGACATATAGTTTTACTGTAAAACTAATACTATAGAGTTTATATATAGATATGAATACAATTTTAATGTTATGTGAACTCAATGTGATTATTTTTAGGTTCACTGCTATGTGAAATTAAATAATTGGATGAATCATAAATAGCTAACGATGGATAAGTGTGTTATATGAACACAACCACTTTGTCAATTAGATAGCTTATTTATAAAAATAATATTGGGAGGATAAAAATAAAGAAGCTATCCTTTTTTATCTTAAAAATGTCGGGTTTTTTGGTCTTTTGGTATAGCTCTTTGGTCTTTTGATATAGCTCTCTACATACCCTTAAAATGCAACTCACATGAAATTTGCTATCCCTATCTTGCCACAATATGTTTCTGTTCTGACATACTATTGCATCAGGCCATAAAAGGTTTGTTAGAGAAAGTCATTGAATGAAGTTCCCACTTTGCTACTTTGTTGGTGTCTCAACCTTATTTGCCAGCAGGGCAACAGGTAGCAATTGTAGCTAAGATTGGTGGATTGTTTTGGCAGGTGTCCAGATCATTGATTTTATCTGATATTGAAAAAAAAGATTTATAGGGTAAAGATTGCACAATATTATTTCTTGCTTTAAGATGGTAACTGTTTCCTGGACTCAATGCAAATAACCCAAAAGTTGCTTGAAGGGGAGAAGTGCTTGCTGTTGCAGAATTAAGCTATACAGTATATTATTTTGATGCAGGCTTTACTGCTACATTGAAAGTGTATTAATTTACACTCAAAACAAGCTACTTGATGCCTGATAAGCAAGTCTGTAAATTATTACTGAATAATCCCCACTTTAACCCACACATCATCTTTCAGGCAGCCTTTTTTTTAGATGGGTTTTAGTGAAAAAAACACATTTATTATATAGGTACCTCATCATACCAATCAGCTGTTCAGGATACCAGCATGTGGTAGCTATTTCCTATTCTTTTTTCCTAAAATAAAATTATGAGTGTAGTGGAGGGAAGTTCCAGGACAGCTATAACCTGTGACCAATACAATATAACTCATCTACACCTCTATAAGTTATTCCAGAGTGCTCCCTCAAACACTGATGGAGAACTAGAACAGATTGTTCTCATGTTTAAACTGTTGCTTCTTGAGCATTTTTAAGAGAGGAACACTTTTTTGCAGGAACAACTAAGTATGAACTAAACTTTTCTCAATCATTGGTTAAAGATGTGATAAAGGGAACATTAGTGAGAAATTGTCAGGTCATGTTCATACCATGTTCATACCCCAACATCAGGGGTAGCATTTCCAGAGCAAGTACCTGGAAAAGAAAGATTTAATCACCCTCATGCAGTAGTTTAGTTTCAGAGTGTATATTTATAATATTGTATATTTATATTTTTTGTATATTTATATTTTGTATATATTACACAACAAAGATCAGCCACATTTTATACATATTACAATAAATGCAACATAGAGTTTAATTCAAATCCTCCTTTGACCTACATAATAAAGAACCAAGTTCTTCTTGGTTTCTTTATTTATTCCCTCCTTGTCTACTCTTGGCTTCTGTTCCTACCAAACTCTTCTTTTGGCCTCTAATAAGAGTTAGCTTTGAGTGGTTATTTGGCATTTAAATTTGAAGTGCAATGTTCTTTTCCTACCAGCTCCTGCTTTGTTAGACTATGTGGCCCAATGACCCATAATTTCTTTTAGATATATAACTCTGGCTCTTTCTTTGATACTTATCTGTTAATTAAACTTTTGTCTTTTCTAGAAGCTAAGATTTCTTCAGTCCATGTCAGCTTCTAGGGTTTAGAATACTCCTTCCTCAGAATATCCTAGGAATTGATATTCTTCATCTGATAGACTAGGTCCTTTGGTCACTAATTGATATGTTAAGATAGCGTGTTTATAGTTAACCTTTTAGCAAAAATGTGGCAGGGAAAGCTGGACACATGGCATCTATTATTGTGTTTAGAAGCATGCTCCTTTGGCTGAAGGACAACTCCTGCATATAAACAAAAGTACTATTTTGACTAGTCCTTGGCACCTCAGTTCTTAATGCTCCTGGGAAATCAACAATCTTCTCCTGTATTAAAAGCTGATTCATTCGGAAAAGAACCAGTATTCATTATAACAACCAAGTTGTTAGCACATCATCAGTCACTGTGACACTTGAATCTTGATTTTTAATTTGTGTTCTGGTTCAGCTGTGATTTTTTTCTTATTTGTTGCAATATAAATGACTTTTCAAACAGTACCTTTATTATCAATCCATACTTATTTAACTGTATTTTATGTGTTATTATAAATAGCTTATAAAGCAGATAGTCAATGTGGGCCCACCAGTCCCATTTCAATATCCCCAAAATTCTAAATTGTGGCCAGTAGCAAGATGGTTTTATATATTTATTTACTTTTATATGACTAGACATGAAAATATATATGTATCCAGACTGGATCCCACATGAAAGTGTGTTTATTAAAACTCTGTAAAAATAATCTAATGATGCCACCCACAATTCTCAAAATTTCTAACGTTTTAGCTCTGTCTCCCTCAGTAGTGCCACTATGTCTCTGGCCATGTGCACTGTGGCTAAAAACTTTAAAAAAATAAACGATGTCCCTGGCAAAATTATGTTCTACTCTGCTCTAAAAATTGCAGTCTTCTTTAGAGCCAGCTTGCCAATGAATCCATAGCAGAATCTGTTTCCAGAGATCTAGTTCAATCAAAAATGAGTTCCAGAGCAGAGGCATCAGGTTTAAAACTGGTAAATTCAATCTTGGAAATCATGTATGTTTTACATTTAAGAAAGGAAATGCTGTCTGGAGGCCCCCTTTTGTAGACATCCAAAGAAAGCATATTTTCCATAGCTATGTATGTAGTAACTCATTTGAGCAATTTAATCAATGGGCTTTGCACTGTGTGTGTGTGTGTGTTTGTGTGTGTGTGTGCGCACACACACACACAATTGTTTTTACTAACTGGTGAATATTTCTGCTGCCTGTGGTCCAGATACCAATAATAAAGCCGATTTTCACTTATCACTTTTGGATATCTTATAAATCCTACTGAGAATGCAATGATGAGCACACTTCTATTCATTAGGATTATAAACCCTCAAGAATGAACTACTATACAGGAAATGTTATTACATAGGTATCATATTGAAAGGAACCTTGAACGAAAAAAATTACATAATGTTAAAGTATATCAATTGGGTAAATTATTTAGCAAGACCTCTGGGTTTGTTCCAGCAAGCCACAAAGCAACCACAGCTATTTGACACAGATACTGATGGTCCTTTAGCTATGAATGTGAATTTATAGAAGATTCTCTCTAATCGGGATAACACACTTTTTGGTCACACACTGGAAAAATACATTTGCTTTGTTGCCTGTTTTTTTAGAAGTCATATAAAAGGCTAAAGATCAGCTACAAGGAAGAAAATAAAATCTGTTTAGTGCATCCAATTATCACATAGATAAAGTGTTTTATTCTATACTTTTAAATTTCTTAACTGGGTTTAAAGCATATATCTACTATAATGTAGCAATATTTATATTATTACTTCTTGTAATTAATTAGTTAGCTACAGTATTGTTACGTCAGTGATTCCCTGATTTCATTGCTAGCTGTGTATGCAATGACTATGTGTTAGAATATAGGACTGTATGTAACTACTATATGTTAAGCCATTCTTCCACACTTTTCCATATCTATTGGCAAAGAGTTGTGGACCTTCAGAGGCTCTCAGTCACCAGGAAGAAATGGTAAAAGATTTTGCAACATTTGAACCCATATCTTTTGCACACCTTTCTTATAGGAAATGGCCTTTTCATCTATATATGTATATGATGAATTGCTCAATTACTTTATGTACAGCAACCCATCTCAATCAATGACTCTAGGCAGCTTACAATACACACACAGACATACACAGGCACACACACACACACACACAAACATAATTACTTAAAACATTTTAAAACAATAAAAACAGTAAAACCAATAAAAACCATCCAAATTAAATATACATAGGAGTAAGATACTTGGCCAGTAGCAATAAAACCAGGAAACAGAGCTCTTGACACATTCCGAGCCCCAGGCTTAGGAACATAGTCAGGTTTTTAGAGCTAGCACCATTGCGGTCATTCTAATTTCCAAATGGAGAATTCTCCAGAGAGCAGGGGCCACTGCAGAAACAAAAAACATCTTTTTGTCCCTCATAGCTGGCATTCTTTGGCTAATGGGGTTGCAGCATGCCCATTCTGCTTGACCTTGATAGATAGTAGAAACTCTTGAAAAAAGACAATCCGTTAGGTACCTCAATCCAAAGTCATGTAGGGCTTTAAAAAATTAGGTAGGCCACAACTTGCAACAGTTTGCTTAAGTGATTGTTCGAAGTTATAATAGCAGTGAAAAAACTGACTCATGACTGTTTTTCACATTTACAACCATTGCAACCATTACAACCATCGTAGACTCCTTGGTTTTCTAGCTGGATTTTGTCTTTGGGGTTTCTTAAGATGTTGGCTATTCTTTGGTCAGTGCCGAAGGCTGTCTTGATATTGTGCTTGTGGAGAAATTTACTGATTTTATCTGTGGTGCCTTTGATGTAAGGCAGGAGGGTCATGCCATTGTCCTCTTCTGTGTCTCGGTTCTTGTATTAATTTCCAATGGATTCCAAAAAAATACAATTACCAACCTAATCCAAAGGGAGACCACCCCCAAGAACCGAGACAGCTAGAAAACCAAGGAGTCTATCAAATACCATGCAAAATCTGCCCAGCCACATACATTGGGCAAACTAATAGGAGAATAAATGCATGCATCGCAGAACACAAGAACGCAGTCAGAAAAGAAGAAAAAACTTCCTCCCTTTTTCAGCACCTTAAAGCAACAGGACATGAAATTGATTTTGAAGGAACCAAACTAATCTCCAAAACTGAACACTTCATGTTGTGGGGGTGTTTCTCTATTTCTCCACAACATGAATAAACGTGATGATACCTCCCGCCTACCAAACATCTGGAAACCAGCCCTAGCCAACAAACGAGCCCCACCCACCATCCAGGCCGTTACAATACAAAACAACAATGCACACACAGCCAGCACCAATCAGCACCAATCTACCAATCATGATACAACCACACAACCTATCATTCCACTTACTGAAACAAAGCCAGCACCCCATCCCCTCCCACCAAGATTTACAGAAAGACTCCATTCCCATTTTAAGCCCAAGCTTGAAGATGGCAAGTGAGATCTTGCCGAAACGTTGCAAAGACAATCTCAACCTTACACAGGAAAAGACCCGAATACAACAAAACCAGCATATATGTGTGTGTGTGTGTGTGTATGTGTGTATAATGTTGTATTTGTGCTGATAAATAAATAAAGGGAGACTAGTATAGATCTATTTCAAGCTATTTAGCTCTCATAAGCTAGCCATACCCTTACTGGGATTCGAACCAGGGCTGTATTACATATTAGGCAGTTGTATTAGCCACTAAGCCACAGGCTCTCCTCCTTATCAGCTGAGCCAGGGAAATAGGTATGTATTTGTTACAACCCCTGGTATGCCCAAATATGGGAGGGATCTCACTACTCCCCCTTTCTGTCCGTCGGCTCATTACAGAGGACCATCCAGGCAGAAAACCATATATATTTTTTTAATGTTGCCTTTTTATATTTGTGTATATTTATATTTGCAACATTAAAAGAAACAAAGCCAGCACTCCATCCCCTCCCATCAAGATATACAGAAAGAGTATGAAGTTTCCTAAGGCAGGTGACATGGGTGTTTGCTCATGTATTCATATCCAATTTAGAGAAATAAACACATTCACAATAAAAGTTACCTTTTTTTAAATTGACAATGAAAATTGCCCTTTCTGTTCTACGCCTGTTGTGCTCACTGCTTTTCCAGGATGTTACCTGCTGCGGGAAGTGCTATATAGCTCAACAAAATTAGAAGGTCCTGACAAGCTATCATTCAAAGCACTCACTCATTCGATCCAACTGACTTTTAAAAGACAAGACAAAGACTCAGCAGGAGAAAACAGACAAATGAGAGAATGAGGGGTCAGATATTTATAGCTGAGCACAAGATGTCTGAACTCCCATGGCAAAATCCAACATAATGGTAAAGAAAACATAGTGTGGAGAAATGTGTAAACACAGCATCATTCACTCCAGAGATCAACTGAGCAGAGTATCAAATGGCAAAATTAGCAATGCTAATAGAACACGATAGGAAAGAAACAGCATCCATGACTTGAGATCTTTGTGGTTTGCAGAAATTGGCCTTAAACCTGACAGCATCTTCAACAGCAATTTCTCTGCACCAGGAACTGTGCAGTATTCTACTATTCAACGTATGAATGGCCATTCATCACAGAGGAAAAAAGTCATAGAGAATTTTACAATGGATATTCACAGTGATCTGTGTGAACCTGGCTAAGTTACAAGCCACATTATATGTGCTGCAAAATGTGTTTTCTGTACCAGCATAATAACACTTTTTTTTCCTACAGAACTTTCACCCTGCTCACTCAAATCCAGGTTAGTCAATAGAGTTTGAAAAATGGAAAAAAAAAAAGACAAATCTTATTCTATTTGCATCTAACTGTGGTACTAGTGGAAATAAACCTTCCAAAATCTAATCCTTGGGGCCAAAGGTGTTCCAGCTTTTATAAAGTACCAGCTTCTTAAGGAATTTCTTAGAATATTTGTGTGTGTGTGTGTTAGATATGATGATGGTTATCTACAGAATTCATGTTTCATTACTGTTCAACTCTTGTGTTTCCCATCTATTTATGAAAATAAACCCAAAAAACAAAATCGATGTCACTCCACTGGGTAGATCATACTAAACTGGGGATTAAGTCTACCAGATAGTTAAAAGTACTTTTTATTGAAATTGGCCATAACAAAAATTTTCTTTGACTGATTGTGTTCCTTCCGTGAATAGGGAAACTTTCCCCCTAGCATTTATGAATGCTATCTTGTTCTCGACTTAAAACATGTTTCAGTCCCATTTTTCTAGATAATGATTCCTGTATCTTTCCATCAGGGTTGCCTTCCTTAATCTCTACAACAGGATTATCAAATGTAATTCCTCTTCTCAACAAAAACAATAAAAACTACCATACATCTGAACGGCAGTCTAAGGTCTCTATAAAATCACATTACACTTTAAAAATCCAAGTGCTCATGTAGATTTTTTTAAACAACTCTCCAAAAGGATAATAGAAGGGTGCCAGGTACAAGTCTGAGGAAAAGGACTTCAGTGTAAAAGTTTGCCTTCGGATCAATTACTTCCTCAATTTCATGTCAGATAGGGTTGCTAAACACTTTCTTCCTAGTCTCTCATACAAGATAAAAAGCTTTTGTTTACAGAAGATTGTCCCTATAGTAAGTCATATTCACAGTCAAGTCATAAACAGCTTTATAGTTTAACAGCCCTTTGAATTGGACTCAGAAACCTATTGGTAACTAATGCAAGAACCACAAATTAGTGTGGAGATTCTAGAAAGAGTGCAGAGAAGAGCAACAAAGATGATTAGGGGACTGGAGACTAAAACATATGAAGAACGGTTGCAGGAACTGGGTATGTTTAGCTTAAGAGAAAGAAGGACTAGGGGAGACATGATAGCAGTGTTCCAATATCTCAGGGGTTGCCACAAAGAAGAGGGAGTCAAACTATTCTCCAAGGCACCTGAGGGTAGAACAAGAAGCAATGGGTGGAAACTAATCAAAGAGAGAAGCAACATAGAACTGAGGAGAAATTTCCTGACAGTTAGAACAATTAATCAGTGGAACAGCTTGCCTCCAGAAGTTGTGAATGCCCCAACACTGGAAGTCTTTAAGAAGATGTTGGATAGCTATTGGTCTGAAACGGTATAGGGTTTCCTGCCTAGGCAGGGGGTTGGACTAGAAGACCTCCAAGGTCCCTTCCAACTCTGCTATTGTATTGTATTGTATAGTGTTACTTTTTAATAAAGTAGCTCTTACATAATAGCTCCTTGACCAGGATTCTAGATGGCGTTACTGCTGGTTTTCTCATGGGCGGCTTTGTGCGTGTGCTCATGCACAGTTCAATAGAAATTGCTCTGTGTATGCGCAGAACTCAAAAAGAAGATGACGGCAGCAACTGCGGTGACTGGGAAACCGGTTCGCAGGCATGGCCAGTCTGGGTCGCTGCTAGTTCTGCGACCCAGGCCAGCATACCACTACCAGTTTGGCCAAATCGGTCCGAACCAGTAGGAACCCACCTCCGACATAGGTTCAGGACTTGTACAGCATTTCTGGGGCAGCCTGAGTGAAGATTAAAAAAAAAACTACATACAGTACATCAGCATACTGGTAAGTTCCAGTAAACCACCAGAAGTGAGGCTTCACTAAGGCCTACCGATAGAGCATTCCAATCCTGTCTAATTCTTAGCAAGTTCCTATTTGTTTCTTGTTTAATGCTTCCTAAAACATTACAAAAATTTCATGGGAGAAATAGGACACCAAATGGTACACTACTAAAATACATCTATGCTAATTCCAATTTTCTTCTAGTTAAAAAATCTACTTAAGAGAAAGTGAAGGATTCAGCTACAAGTAACAAACTAGCAGATGATGAGGGGAGGGGGAAAAGAGAAGATATAGTTTTATGTCAGGGGTGGGATTCTACTGGTTTGGACTGGTTCAGGTGAACTGGTAGCTTCAACGATCAGCTGGGAGAGAACAGGCTCATCCTGACAATCAGACTTGCCCACTCTCCCTATTTTCCTACCTTTATCTTCTAAGCCAGGGGTGTCCAAACTTGGGAACTTTAAGACTTCTGGACTTCAACTCCTAGAATTCCCCAGCCAGCATGGCTGGCTGGGGAATTCTGGGAGTTGAAGTCCAGAAGTCTTAAAGTTCCCAAGTTTGGACACCCCTGTTCTAAGCTGATTCACGCAGCAGAGCAGACTGCCACGTGAATCAGCTTGTTACTCCTCCGAAGAAACCCAGAAGTGAACATTTCTCCAAACTGTACACATGTGTGCAGCTCACACAGTGCGTGCAAATCATGCAATCACCGGGAGGATACCACCACTGCTTTATGTGTGGGGGTATGTATGCATAGTGTGAATCTTCAATTTTCTCTAGAATTTTTAAAGTAATAGTTCTATCATCTAAAAAGTAATATTAAATAAAGAACAGAAGATGCAAAAAATACATGATGTGAAAACATTCATAATGCATGCAAGGCAGCATCCATAGTGCATGCAAAGTCACATTGCAAGAAAGCAGAAATAAAGTAGCAAATCATCACAGGGTTAAACTATCAGAGATGGTAACAACAAAGACAACCAGAAAATGGACAATAGTTTTCTATTGTTTCCATACGTTGTTCCATACTCTATTGTTTCCACACGTGTATGCTCAAACACGCAATACATCCTTGCTATTACTATCTATTCTTCCATCTCGTACATTTTTAGATTTTGGGAGGCTTTTTTCATCACAGAATAGAAAATTATTCTATCCTTCCTAATAGCCAAATATTCAAATCAAACTATTTGAAATGTAGCCTTTTTATTTCTTTCACTCTCTTTTTCTTGTGGTTTTTGGATCACAAACTAACTGCTCTACCACAAATTCATTTCTATCTTTATTCCCTTTGGCATAAAAAGCTCCCTCCACCTTTTACTATTTATATTTCTTAATACATACCTTTTCTTTCTAGGTTCTACTTTACTGTATGTTCTGCTCTTTCCCCCCTCCCTCTGTGTCTCCCTCCCTCCCTCTCTTTCCTTTGAAACATTTTCTAATACAATTTTGCAATTTTTATTTGGAATGACATTTCAAGATGGCACAGTATCACTGCCTGTCTTACACTCAGATTAATTTAGCCAATGATTTTGGTATTGCAAAAAATTAGCAATCCCCCCCGCCCCATTGATTATTAATGATCCTCTATTCTTCAGATAGAAAACAAAGATAGGGGAAGTGATTGTTAATTTACATCAGTAAAACCCATAAATATAACAATTTATTTCCATAATAAATTCATTTTTTCCTAACTATATTACACACATGTATACATGATATTTATTTTAGATCTATATAATTTCAATTGCCTAATATTCTGCTTTCAACTATATTATCTACAATTAAGACATTTCACATTGGACAGAACAAAAATTCAATGTTATAGTTCTGGTTTTCCAAAATGAAAATTTCAGTTCATCTTATCTAAGCCAATACCGGTATTACTTACTTAATGACCAGTCGGTTCATGATTGTTTGAAGTTACAATTCCTTCCCCCAGGTACTTAGGACATGATTTTGATGTTATGGCAGCCGCACCCACTCCACAGTCATGTGATCACATTTTGAGCACTTGGGAATAAGCTCACATTTATGGCCATTTGCACTGTCCCATTGTCACATGATTGTGATTGTTGACATTTTTTGCCAATCTTGGCCATTTACTTCTAGTTTCTGGCAAAAACAACCATTTGATAAAATGGATTCGCTTAGTGATTACCACATCTGCTTAACAATGTTGTAAAATGTGTCATAAAAATGGGTGAGGTCACATGGTGACCTGTTTAACAACCACAATGACTTACAACAGAAATTCTGGGTTCAATCTGCATTGGTTGGCAATGCCATCATTATGGGTTTGTGCAGATGCTGCTGGGATTTATGGTTAGAAATTTATAGCCTTGTTAAGCAACCATTCATTCAATGACTGAAGGTACAATGGTGTTGAATGAACGGGACATACAATGGGACTTCATAGCTGCAGCTGTCTCAGCATCCCCTGTGGTCGTGACATGATTGTGATTTGTGCATTTATTTGCAATAGGAAAAAAATGATTGTGGCATTTAATTATTTGTCTGGTACCCAAGTCTTTCCCCCCAGATAGTTGTAGCATTGAGTAATAAACAAACTAATTTATTCCACTGTGACCTAATAATAAAGTTCAGTTTTTCTTTTCATAATTGATAAGTAGATATAGCATAAAGGTATACAATATGTAGCTGCAATTCCCCCCCCCCCCCAGGATTTAGGAAAGCATCAATTAAAGACAAAAAAAGCCCATATTTTCTTTGAAAAGTATAGCAGTAACTTAATTTTCTTAGTGTTTACCATGACTATATACTCTGGCTTAATGATTTCTTCATTCTATTTAACTTTGTTTAGGAATCATATAATGTGTGCTTGAAGTGGGGCCATGCACTTTTAAGAATCTACACATTGGAGTTTTCTTAAGAGCTTTTTAGTTGCTATAGACTACCTACTCATTTTTCCAAACAGTTGGAACTTCAACTTATTAAACATATTTAACTTATTAAAGTAAAAATAAAAATAAGGATGTTTTACAAAGTTATGGTTTCCATGAGAAAAAAACCGTTTAAGGCAAAATGCAGCAAAAAGATTAAGCTTAAAAAGAACTCATTTTTCCACATGCATTAAATATTTTATTATCACTGGGCACAATAGAAATGCTTAAGAATTGCTGAGTCCTCACGATCAAGGATAGATTACAAATAATTATACTAAAGTTTAAACATTTTGAACAATAATGTGAAAATGGAAGATATTGGAGAAGATGAGACTTTGGAAAAATAAAAGGGGAAAAAAGGCAAATAGGACTCAACATGACTAAATATTATCTCTGAGGATACAAACATCAGCCTCCAAGAACTTATGATGGAGAATTCTGACAAAAGATAGCTATCTTATTGGGAAAAATTATAGCAAATGAATGACTGAATATCAATATAAAGCATAAATACAACCTCTTTCTTTTAAAGGCAATTGCTGTCCTTTTGTTTAACATCTAAGGTGATTTTTTCCCCCTGTTTAGCAAAAAGGAGAAAATAATTTTAAAATAATTTTTAAAAATATAGCATGCAGCATGATAGAAGCAAAGAGGATAAGGGTTTTTTTAATGTCTTTTTTATTTACTAAAGTGAGCTTTACTGGTCTATAAAACACAGAATAGAGGAAAAACAAATCTCAAATGCCTTTCTATTATGTTTATATCACATAAATTGGGGAAACTAAGTGACCTGGTATTCTTCAACATTCTCTTTTATTGTGGTGCACTGCCCTCTGCAGCTGGAAAGTAGGATTTTTGTTACTGAATATGAATATTTGTCTGTCTGTCTTTAGAGTCAGTGTAATATCTTTAATTTTATTCTCATGTCTGAGGGGGGAAAAGGTGGCAGAGCAGTTATAACACTCTGAATTTCAATTGCCTTATATTTTTCACTGCAATATATTATAAAGCTTAACAAAGCTTAATAGGGGTATACAAAATGAAAAATATAAACAATGAAATTCATGAAGAAGATAGTACAAAGGGTTACAGAAAGTCATTAAGTGTCAATCAAATGATACAGCGTGTACTGGTTCATATTTAAAATCAGGAGACTTTTGAAAAAAGTGCTGTTTGGAAAATCAGAATCAATGTTATGATTGGGTTTTAATCATGAACTATTTTATTATTTTTATAACTATTAATTGAGTATATTTTTAATTGTATTAATATAGGTTTTTAAATAAAATTTCCCTGGTTTTACATAAAGTGAGAATGGAAAATGCGATCAACAATTTCAGCTAATTTTCACTAATGAATAGTATCTAGATCAGTGATGGCAAACCTTTTTGGCACTGAGTGCCCAAATTGGAATGTGTGTGCATGTGTGCACCCTAGGGCACCGGAAACCCAAAGACCAGCTGGTCGTCACCCACATGCCTGTTTTGGGGCATTTTCCAGGCTGTTTTCAGGCTGCTTTTCTGGATGTTTTCAGGCTATTTTTGGCTGGGAAAACAGCCCAGAAATGGCCTGATTTTGGGCTGTTTTTCAAGCCATTTTTCAGGCCGTTTTCCAGTGCCCACAAAGACCAGGTGATCGGTATTAGATTCTGGACTGATTGAGGAGTGGAGCAGGTGCTGCACTACTGGAACTGGATACGGATTTGCCTGGAGGCCGAGGTTGATAGTCGACTTATAGTCAGCGCAGATCCTGATAGACCCATCGGCCTTAATGGGGACCACTATGGGGGTCTCCAATTTGGAGTGGTCAACGGGCTCCAGGACTCCCTGCGCCAGGAACTTATCAAGTTCAGCATCAATCTTCGGCCTCAAGGCAAATGGCACCTGCGAGCCTTAAGTCTAATAGGAGCAACCTGGGGGGTCTAAATTTAGAGAAATAGGGGAACCCTTATATTCACCTAAGGTGCCATCAAAAATGTAAGCAAACTCAGATATGATGTCTTTGACGGTAGGTGAAACAGGAGTGGTTTGATGGACTCCCATGAGGGACAGGCCTAGGGAAAGGAACCAGTCCAGCCCCAATAGGGCTGGCAGGGGCTTCCTCACTACCAGTACGGGAAGCTTCCCATGGAAATCCCCTAGTCCACCCAAACATCATAGCTACCCAGGGTAGGAATTTGAGTCCACTGCTAGTCTTTTAAAGTTGTATTTGGAGGCATCAGCTGGCTGCGTGAGATGGTAGGGCACATCTTGGAGAGGCACTCTATGACAAGAGGGAGCAGGAAGACCCTGAATACACCTCCATGACACAAGGTGAGCCTTCAACGAGCAGGAAAATCATGATCATTTTTGCGTCAGCCAAAGCTTTGCTGACCAAGGCAGTTGAGATGTTTTTGTAGGTTTTTGGAGATCATATAGCAGTCATCCCTCTGGGGCTGCTGTCGACGTTACTGTTGGCTGGGAGCCTGGCGGTATTCAGCTTGAGGTGCTAGAGGTAAAGTAGCATGGCAGACATGAGCGAGGTGGCCTTTTTTCATACAGCGATGGCAGGTGGCAGCATTGAATGGGCATGTGATGCAAGTGTGATTGCCACCGCAACCCAAGCAGGCAGTCGCAGGGTGGTTTGTAGCCGGTGGAGGCAGTCTTCTAGGTTGAGCCTGGAGGCAGTCAACCTGGTCTTCCTCCAGGTCATCTAGTGGGAGTAGCTCATCTATTAAGCAGGTACTTTGAGGAGGCATGATTAGCTGTTGGCACTACTGTATTTCTGCCATAGATTTCTCAGGGAGCTCAGCGGCTCTGGCTTCGTCTACTGCCTGCTGAAGGATGATGTCTGCTCAGGCTAGCAATCTCCTCTTGAGGCGGACATCGCGGACCCTACAGATGAACTACTCGGCCAGCGAGTCATCGAGATCACTGAATTCGCATTGTATAGCCACCGTTCAGAGAGACTGTAAGAACTGGCTTAAAGTCTTGAAGTATTTTTGAATGCACTAATGGAAAGTGTAGCAGCGAGCTATTCGAGATGGAGTCGGTGCATAATGATTTTTTTAACTTGGTGATGAGTGTGTCCCAGTTCAACTCATAGACGGCCAAAGGCGAAGTGAGAGCCCTGGCCATGTTTAACATTTCGGGACGACACAAGCTGAGGAAAATACTGCTTTTTCGTTCTGACAGCTGCTGGTGAAAATTGTTACCGATGAGGAAATACTCGAAGCATTCAAGGAAACTGGGCCACGATTCATTGGCCGTACCAAAAGGCGCAAATGGAGGCAACAAAGCCATGGAAGCGAATCGCGCTTGAGGTAAAAAAAATTTTTTCTTTTGCGCAAAGAGGAATTAAACGATTTTTCCTTCTTTCGCAATTGTTTGCTGTAAAACTCTCAGGATCCCATCCTCGTCGCCAGTATTAGATTCTGGACTGATTGAGGAGATGTGAGACTGGCTGAGGTAAGTTGAACAGCTTTTATTAACACTGAACAATTCAACAACTATAAACAGATTCAACACCTCAATTTTCTGAGTGGGATGCACAAATGTTCAACACTGGGCCACCATGCCACGCTGGAAACTAAATATCAACAACTCTTCCATAATACTGATAATTCCTTTCCTTTCTTCACAGGGACAGGGTCATATTTGATTCTATTCATCCTTAGCCCAATGGATTTTGTCCAATGGATTTTTAAGTCAGCAGATACTATCTTTTTCATTCCTTGTTGTCTGCAGTTGGCAGCATATCAAACTAGCACCTAAACTTATTGTAGATCTAACCAGTATTTAGGAAAAGAGAGATTTACCCAGAGTTTTAATTTGTTAGTTAAATAGCAATGTGCTTGCCAGCACCAGTTATAGCATTTTAAACTGTGTTTCTCTTGATGCCCTTGGGAGTGTTAAAATTAGATTTAAAAAAAAATCTAGGTCATTGAGCCCTGACTTCAAATTTGTAAATAAGTGGTAATGACCACGATGACCTATTTGAGTCCTATGGGATGTTACTATTTTAATTTTACCATACTAATTTTAAAATTATTATTTGAAATCTTATGTAAAATAGTAATCTGGGGAACTCAATAAGGGGAGACTCCACCTCCTGATGGAGGAAAATGTATGTTCCTTTTTTGTCTTTTTTTTTTAACTTTAATTTTTATTACGAGGCCAACTTGGTCATATTAGATATGGAGCCAACCTCTTTTTGCAACAGATTTTGGGTTATCCTTAATATCCAATAACTTATCAATATTGTCATGTGCCTTAAAATAGTTTATTTCATCATGAAATGAATTTCAGGTAGTGTTAACTACTCATTTGGTGACTGTTTGAAGTTATTGTGGCATTGAATGAGGGGATCTTACACCATGTCCTCATATTTGAAGCCGGTGTAACACAACACACTTCTGGTCCTGTGATTGTGATTCAAACATTTGGCAAACAGCTCACAATATCACTGCAGCATTCCATAGTCACATCATCGCCATTTGAAACCTTCCTTGCTGGCTTCTGACAAGTGAAGTCAATGAGGAAGCCAACAGGAAAGGTAAAAAATGATAATCACATGACTGTAAGACACTGCAATTGCGCAGGATTTACCTAATGACAGCAACTGCGTCTTTCACAACTGCCATGTGTCATCACACCACACAACATTGCTTAGCAACAGAATTGCTGATCCCTTTACCACTGTTAAGTGAGGACTATGTTTTGACTCAAATTCTAAATCGCTTGAGCAGTTTTTGCTTCAGCATAATCATATTATTTCATGGAGTGAAATTGTTTGTTTATAATATCTCATAACTTCTTTTATTTATAATATAAACAATAACTTAATATAACACTTGTCACTATATATGTTTTGTAGGACCTCAGCATTATAATTTCAGGTTACAGTTATTTCAAGTGGGAAAACAGAGGCCGTTAAAAGAAATGTGTTCGTTGTTGACCCAAGGGCAATTACTGAGTCTATTCATAGATAAAACGTTAACATATAACATATAACATACCTGTACTAACATGTAGAGTACGCCTATGAAAGGGTATGAAAGTGGAGGTGGTTTCCATAAAATGTAATGTTCTTATTATATTGTATTAAGGCAAATTTAAGAATACAATAAAAGTCTGTTCATCATAGTGGGAGAGGACCATATTCAGATAACAGTACTCAGTCTATTATGTTAGTTAGAACATATTGGTAGGATTTCATTCTCCCTTTTTTGTCTAGAACCCTTTCAAATAGAGAATGTATTTGTATATTTATTAACACATTTTGAACACTCTTCATTAAAAGTAATCCTAAAAAAGATGTATTAGTTTAAAAGAAAAGTTTAGAGTTTTATAAAGGATGTATACAAGACGAACAAATTATTCTATGAGGATTAATTTGGAGGGAGTGATTTTTAATCGTGAACTATAGAGGAAGTTAAAAAGGTTTTGATTTCAGAAATATTTTTAAAGAAATGTTTCATGTTTTAAAATGGATGAAAAAAACATTTTCCCATTAAGGTTAAAGAATATGAAAGAATTTTGTTAATATAAATGGTATTATAAAGATTATTAAGTGCAAACAGAAATAAATATTTCCACAGCAAGGAAGATAAAGCAAAAATTGTTAAATTGTTTTATTCAAAGAGAATATATTTAATTATGTTTTTTATTTGGATATCACTTCTAGATTTTGTGCTTATGATGAAAAAAAAGAAGAAGCTTTGACTTTAGATTTTGCCGATTAGATATAATTGTTGTTATAGAAATGGCTACCATAGTTATATACTAATGTTTAAAAGTAAAAAATTAAGGCTGGATTGTTATCTTGTATTGTGCTAAAGAGTTGGAAGTCAATGCGTTCCCTTAATTTCCTCTCTTTTTCTTTCCCTTCCTTTCCTATTTTTATTTTTCTTTGTATTTTCTATATTGATAAAATAAAACAATAAAGGTCATTAAGTATGCCTTAGTAGGCAACCTTTTATTTGCACTTAACAAGTTAATGAAATAAGTGCTGTCAGGAACTACTATTGTGAGGGCTAAGAGTGAAAATGAATCTAGACAAATTAGAAATGGTAATAGTACAAACTTAGAGCTGAATGATTTAGCCAGGAATTATTCTGCTAAGGAAAGTTGTTTTGAACCCTTTTTGCCTTTTTATCTTAAAAAAGAAAAGAAAAGACTACCAGTAAATTAAAGACACCTTTTCTCACCTGTTTCTTGCTAGCACCTCCAATCTGGAAAATTTCACTACTGTGATATGTTCCACATTGAAGGTATCTTTGTGGAACAACAGTAAAGCTTTTGCTACAGCAAATATAGTTATAAATGAATATAAATTTAATAAATAGAAATAAGTAAAGGCTGACCAACTGCCATGCTTCTTATGGATAGGTGAGATTCTAGTCCCGGGATGGCGAACCTATGGTACGCAGAGCCATTTGTCAGGGCACGCGAGGCGTTGCCCTGTCAGCTGGCCAGCGCGTATGTGCGAATCTCCTGAAGTCTCCGGAGCGCAAAAAAACGGCCCTATGGGCAAACCGGAAGTTCAGGAATGGACTTCCGGTTCGCTCATGGGGTCATATTTAGTCCTCCGGAGGCTTCAGGGAAGCGTCCTGAAGGTCCTTGAAGCGTCCGGCGGACTTAAACTGACCCTACGAGCAAACCGGATGTCCATTCCTGAACTTCCGGTTTGACCATAGGGCCCTTTCTTTGCATTCCGGAGGCTTCAGGAAAGCCTCCCGAAGGTCCCTCTGGAGGGCCTCCGGGGGGGGGGGAAGTCTGTTTTCGCCCTCTCCAGGCTCCTATATAGACTCTGGAGCCTGGGGAGGGCGAAAAAAGCATGTAAAAATGGGGGGAGTGCCTCTCATGCACGCATGTGCACTGGGGGGGGGGTCACACATTCCATTATGGGTGCGGCATGCCCATGCACGACTCCCCTACACTCCCCCCTTTATGGCACACGAGCCCAAAAAGGTTCGCCATCGCTGTTCTAGTCATATTCATTTGGACTCAACATTTAAATATCTTGCTAGGTTCAATTAAGGTTCAATTAAGGTCCTTCACTAAGAAAGTCTCTCTTTTTTTCTCTCACAACTGTTTTTGATTTCTTGAGAACCAGTTTTATGTCATGAAACAAAATTTCTGTATCAGCCTTCAGATGTCTTCTAGATGTATTAATTAGACAATAATCCTCATTGGCGTTGTTGGATGAGGATGTAAATATTTGGCTAACATAATAGGAAGGCACTATATTTAGAAAATATGGCTTTAAATCAATTGCTGTTAGACTGTGAAATGAAGTCTTTATGATATTCTTAGTGCTGCCTTTTCAGCATTCTGGGTTAAATAAAACGTCTGCTATTTTGCCTGTCACAAGTTTTGCTTGTTTTCATTTGTGATAGTTTTAGGTAAAGCTAACTGCTTCATTTATCTATAAGTTGCAAACAAGTTTCAAATGGAATATAAATGTATTATTGTTGACTCTTAAATAGTTTTTATTAAACAGATGGTATACAGGATGGTAGAATTTTTTTCATGTTGGTTTCACTGCTATCTTTAATGTGGGATACAGCAAATCCCTATTAATTAGTGTTTGCATTATAAAAGAAGTAGCAGGCAATTAAACTGCTATCAAACAAATAACAATTAAATTTAAATTTACAGAGGAGACGGTGAAATAATTGTTATTTGCAGTTTTTATTGAACTCTTGAAGATTCTGTTAATGTAACCTTACAATAAAAGCAGAATTAGTTCATCTAGTCATGTTACTTTGGAGGAACTGACTTGCAAGTTTCTGTTAATATAACTGTCAGGGTTCCAAGTAACAGCTCATAGGAAATCACGACTCCAAGGTAGGGTTCCTCAAAGTATAGATTTATTAGGCATGTCATATTTACACAGCTGGTGAAAACCCAAATCTGAAGTCCCCGGGATTTTTCCCACCCAGTTCAAAATCCAAAGTTTTTCCCCACGTTGCCCACAACCATCACATGCCCCAATCAGGTCTCTCTCCCCATACCAGATGCCTCCCATCCATGCCCTTCCAAGTGCTGGTGACAGTGACCTTGGTTCCCAGGAGAAAGAATGTTATTTTGGTTACATATCCCCCTCAGCTATCTCTAGTCCCCTTTCCCATAACTCCAGGGAGCCTCACTATGGCAACCCTAAAGATGCTCCAAAGATGGCTCCATTGTTGACAATAACCTTATAATAAAGTAGAATTAGTTCATCTAATTGTATTTCCTGTCTGGTTTACCTAAGAGGGCTGGTATCAATCTTGCAAGTACAAACTTCCTGCCACCACTTTTAATTTAGGGTGGGTGCTTCCTAAGTTTCTCTCTCTGAATCAGTGATGGGTTGCTCCCAGTTCGGCCCGGATTGGGCAAACCGGTAGTGGCGGTGATGGGAGGCTCCGCCCACCTGCCCGGATGCTTCTGCGCATGCACAGAAGCGTTGTGCACGTGTGTGAGTGTGCATGCATGAACAAGCGAACCAGTAGTAAACAAAATTGAAACCCACCATTGCTCTGAATGTTAGCTCCTTGGGGGCCCCTCCCTATCTTGTCTGATTTTTTTCACAGGCAGCATATTTTCTTCCATCTCCCAAGGCCATCCACATATTCAATTATAAATGTAGACTTAAACTAATGAAATAATAAAACACTGCATGATATGCAGAAGTAGACTAATAATCTAGTTCTGAGGGTTTTTGTTTTTTAAAAAAGGCCACATAATATATTTCTCATATTTCAACAACAGATTAGATTTGCTCACTTTTTAGCAGAAAGTATAAACAAAATTGTTACAAGATGAAGTTGCAAACCAAATTTTACACATTTATTCCAAAACTTGGGAATGTCTCTTTCAATCTATGAACTAGGGAGGTTTCCTTGGTCTGGGGTCTTTCCACCTAAAAGAGAAAAAAAAAGTGTTGCATTTCTACAACCTACTTTATCAGAAATGTTTAGTGAAGTTTTTGAATAGATTGCTTTCATTTTCACAAAAAATCAGATCTGACAGCATCCTTTTTTAACCAATTTAATTAATATATATATAAGCATACGCCTTTTGATGAAATTTGGAAATCAGGAAATACACTCCCAGTCTGATTTTCTATCACCATAGACATGGCTCTTTTCCTACAATGGCTTTATTTTCATAAGACATCTTCAGGATCTTATTGTTACGAATATGTATATCTTTGTTTTATAAATATAGATCCTAAGATTTCACAGCTATCTGGGCCTACATAAATTATTATCTATGCTTGGGTTGTATGACATTGTCAAGGTTGTTATGTTAGAATTTTAATTGACCTAATTGCTTTAATTCATCATCAGCAAAATCCAAATGTTTCTTTCATGGGGTAAGGGAGACATGGACTGTTGAGAAAGCTTTTAATATGGATTCTTAAGTCCAATAGTTAGCTGGCTGATTGGGTTGGCCTAGATGACTATTCTTTAATTCCTAAATAATAATTTAATAATTATTATTTATTATAATATATTATATATAATTATATAATTATAATTATTAATGTTGGTGTCATCAGCTATGTTAAAGTGTCTAATTGGTTTAAAAATCTTTTACCCATGCTAATAGAAGCTTTGTATGAAAATCTGTTATGTCCCCATGAAACTTCCATTTCTGGATTCCTTTTGATAATATTTTGTTTATTCTTCAGATTATTGAAAAAGATGCAATGGTTTACATTTGTGTGTGTGTGTGTGAGAGAGAGTGTGTGTGTGAGAGAGAGCTGTATTCCAATAATGTTAATTGTATTGGCATTAGATGTTCTCTCTCTCTCTCTCTCTCTCTCTCTCTCTCTCTCTCTCTCTCTCTCTCTCTCTCACACACACACACACACACACACACACACACAAAGTATGCATGCATCTTGAGTTAATAGCAATAGCAATTAGACTTATATAGCTCTTCACAGTGCTTTTACAACCCTCTTTAAGCAGTTTACAGAGTCAACATATTGCCCCCAACAATCTGGGTCCTCATTTTACCCACCTTGGAAGGATGGAAGTTTGAGTCAACTTTGAGCCTGATAAAATTTGATCTGCAGCCTGCAGTACTGCATTCTAACCATTGTCTCTCCCACACACACAGTATCACAGTTCATTATTGTATTATACAGGAAAAATAGGTGTCTCTTTTGGCCACTGCTGATAAATTCCATTTATTATTTCAATCATTTGCAGATGGCTTTGACGGCTTTTCTTTAATTTGTTTTAGTGGCAAAAAGGGAAAAATCCATTTAATTTGTGAATGCCATTTTGTTTGTGAATTAAATTTCATGTCCTTTTTCTTCCTTTTCTACCTTTTCCTTTGTTATATTATTCATTCATTCTAGTTAGATATGCTCCTCCACTCAACCACACTCATCCACATTATCTGGATTGGGGCAAGTAGCTACAGGAACCTTGGGGGCAAGTAATCATGCAATACTGGAATTCAACATTATGCAAACACAAGTAGTAGAACAAAGTCAAACTAGAGTATTGGACTTTAAGAGAGCTAATTTCAATAAACTTAGAGAGAGCTTGGGAAGAATTCCATGGATGAGAATCCTCAAGGGGAAAACAACTCAAGAAGCTTGGGAAATTTTGAAAAATGAGATTATAAAAGCCCATCCTAGCACAATACTAATGAAGAAGAAAAATAACAACTCCCAAAAGAAACCAGCATGGCTGCATAAAAAACTCTCTGACAAATTGAAAGACAAAAAGGATAAATATAAAAAGTGGAAAGATGGGGACATAACTAAGGCAGTATATCAGCAAATAGCCCGAGCCTGTAAACATGAAGTGAGGAAAGCTAAGGCTCACAATGAAGAAAGGCTTGCCACAAAAGTAAAAAATAACAAAAAAAGCTTCTTCCAACATGTTAAAAACAAGAAAAAAGTTAAGGAAACAATTGGTCCATTGCTGTGAGAAAATGGCAAGAAGGTGACAAGCAACAGGGAGAAAGCAGAACAATTTAACTCATTTTTTGCATCTGTCTTTACACAAAGGGGGAAAAAACACTCCAAACTACCAAAAACAGCACCACAAAAATCAGGTTAGGAACACAAGTTGAAATAGGGAAGAAAATGGTAAGTGAGTACCTGTCTACCCTAGACGAGTTCAAATCACCAGGACCAGATGGATTACATCCCAGGGTTCTGAAGGAACTGGCAGACAATATCTCAGAACCACTGAACTATATCTTTCAGATATCCTGGAGCACCAGGGAACTGCCAGAGGACTAGAAAACAGCTGATGTGGTTCCCATCTTCAAAAAAGGAAAAAAAAAATAGATGCAGGAAACTATGGACCTATCAGCCTGACCTCAATACCAGGGAAGATTCTGGAAAAGATAATCAAGCAACAAATTAGTGAACATCTAGAAGCAAACAAAGTAATATCCAAAAGCCAACATGGGTTTGTCAAAAACAGATCATGCCAGACTAATCTTATTGCATTCTTTGGCAAAGTGACAAAATTAGTGAACCAGAGGAATGCCGTTGAATAATTTACTTGGACTTCAGCAAGGCATTTGATAAAGTAGACCATAACCTACTACTAGATAAAGTAGAAAAATGTGGGTTAGGGTTCACTACCAGATGGATTCGTAACTGGCTGACCAACCACACTCAACATGTAGTCCTCAATGGAACTGCATCTACAGGGAGGGAAGTATACAGTGGATTACCCCAAGGCTCTGTTTTAGGCCCAATACTCTTCAACATCTTCATCAATGATTTGGATGAGGGGATAAATGGGGAACTCATCACATTTGCAGATGACACCAAGTTGGCAGGAATAGCCAACACTCCAGAAGATAGGCTCAAGATACAGAAGGCTCTTGACAAACTTGAACATTGGGCACTATCTGATAAAATGAAATTCAATGGTGAAAAGAGTAAGGTTTTACATTTAGGCAAGAAAAATGAAATGCACAGTTACAGTATAGGAGATACCTTGCTCAATAGTAGTAACTCTGAGAGGGATCTTGGAGTCCTAGTGGACAACCATTTAAATATGAGCCAGCAGTGTGCAGCAGCTGTCAAAAAAGCCAACACAGATCTAGGCTACATAAACAGAGGGATAGAATCAAGATCACGTGAAGTGTTAATACTACTTTAAAATGCCTTGGTATGGCCACACTTGGAATACTGCATTCAATTTTGGTTGCCACGATGTAGAAAAGATGTGGAGACTCTAGAAAAGAGTGCAGAGAAGAGATGATTAGGGGACTGGAGATTAAAACATATGAAGAACAGTTGCAGGAACTGGATATGTGTAGTTTAATGAAAAAAAAAAAGAACTAGGAGAGACATGATAGCACTGTTCCACTATCTCAGGGGTTGCCACAAAGAAGAGGGAGTCAAACTAGTCTCCAAGGCACCTGAGGGTAGAACAAGAAGCAATCGGTGGAAACTAATCAAGGAGAGAAGCAACTTAGAACTGAGCAGAAATTTCCTGACAGTTAGAACAATTAATCAGTGGAAAACTTGCCTCCAAAAGTTGTGAATGCCCCAACATTGGAAGTCTTTAAGAAGATGTTGGATAGCCATTTGTCTGGAATGGTATAGGGTTTCCTGCCTAGGCAGGAGGTTGTACTAGAAGACCTCCAAGGTCCCTTCCAACTCTGCTATTGTATTGTATTAAGTCACTTGTAAGACAATTTCAGCCTGTGAAAATATATTGGAAAAGTGATTGTAAAAATATGTGTGTGGACCCAGATAGGATCCAAATTGAATTTGGGATAGTTCCATGCTTGAAAGGTGTATTAATCACTGCTTGCAAGAGGAAGCAATAATGGCTTACACACACAAACACAATGGCAGAGGAAAAAAAATCACTTAATGTTTACAATATACATTAGCAGTCTTATTTTCTTTCCACACTATATCCACATGATTTGCTGTATCTACTCATTGTGTATTTAAAGCATTCTCATGTGTTTACAATACACAATAATTGAGTTATTTAAATAGTTCCACAAGTCTCATTTTCAAGGCTTGCTGTGTCAGTACAAACTTTCTTTTTTGAACTGTAAGAATAGCTAAGCTGACTTTATCTTCACCTCTGATTCTCTTAGGGATCTAAAACTGGTTTTAACAAAAGACTGAAAAGCGCCACAGTATATATATTTTGTTTTATCTCCTGAATGCTACTGTTTTCTCAATTTGAAAAATAAAGGCGAATATCTTGAAAATTGTATTAAAATTTTATCAATTTATTAAGCTTTTGTATTGTATAAGAATTGTAGAACTCTCTCATCAAGCTTCAGCCACTGTCAGGATTTTATAGATTAAGGACATTAAAGTTAAGGTCAAACATTTTGAAAAAGTGAACATACATGGACATTATGATCCACCACCAGATGTTGAAATTTATTAGTTGTTTATGCTTTGCCACTCAGGTTATCCTAGTGTACATTTGCCTTTTTTAGTAGGCAGGCAAAGACAGTTATAAATATATGTCTGGATGACAGCCACTTCCCATTTTCATTTTCTGGGACTCTCCATGGGGACATGTAAATTTTCATTTATACATTTTTTATATAAATACGAATGTAAACAAAGCAGTTATTACAGCTTCTTACTCCTTACACGTTAACAATGTCATCAACAAATATTAAATGTTCAGACTACCAGATTTGGGTTGGAGGATTTAGCAACCTGTAGTTTCGCACGGATGTTTATTTTGTTGGCAACTAGAGGTTGTCCGCGTTTTTACAATGGGAAGCAAGCAAGCAAGCCCAATACCTCCTCTATTGATAGCCTGCTGCATCTTTCTCCAGCTTCAAATTTTCCCTTTTCTGCCAATCGCAGCAGCTCACACGGCTGTTTTACACTTGAGAAAAGGTGGGAATCTCTCGCGAACTGATAAAAAGAGCTCATTAATTTAATATAGCAATTAATGTAAGAAACCCACTCGCGAAGGCCCAGCGAGAGGGGAATAGAAACACTTTTCCTTTCGTGCTGGATCTGTCTCTTTAAGAACGACGCGGTAGCTGCGTGGAATCAGCCGCCGGCGTTAAGGTAAACGGAGGGCACGGAAAGCAGGGCGCGGCTCTCTTTGGGGGAAGAAAAGAGGCGGAAGGGAGGAGTAAGCGGAGGTATATTATGGAGGGTCTGTTCTTTGCCTTGCGCTCCAAGTGCTGAAATTGAAAAATGCGGATTCAAGCCTTTTTCTTAGCCTTGGTTACGTTTCTTCGAAATTAATCCATTTAGGTCCTTTCAGCCCCAAATGAGTTTCTCGGAATAAAATAAGATGCTAAAATAGATATTTTATAACCACTTTGGTCAGTCGGTCGGGACTCGCTTGGAGATTTGACCTGTTGCTCGGGACTCGCTTGGAGATTAACGTCGTCATTAATCATCAGGCTGTGTTTGCAGAGACGAGCATTTCGGCTTCTGAATATTGCCCCAACCCTTCTGTCTCTAGTTCAGACGTTCGGGGCCCTCTGGTGTTGGTCATTTGGCCAGCCGTGTTAGCTGGCAGTAGTACGCAAGAAGGACCCTGCCCCAGTGAGTTCTGGCTTTTAAATTGCTGGATTATGCTAGTTCTATAGAGAGCGAGCCCAATTATTTATGTTTTTTTCAGCAGGAAACAGTCGAGTTTTGTATCACCTTAAAGGCCAGCACCGTTATCATAAAATAATTCCGTTGAATGCAATTCATTCGGTGGAGTGGACTTGTCAAAAGAGGATTAGTACTCTTATAAAAAGGACAAAGGTGAATTAATGGTTTATAAACGGGAAAGTTGCTGAGATACAGCTGAATCTTTTCCCATTTCTCCTCCCTCATAATGGCTTTAATAGGCTGGAAGCTTTGGTTAAAGTGCATGAAAAGCTGTAGCAACATAAAAGGAATCTTAAAATTCAGAGACAATGACCTTTCAGCATTGATTCTGCACTATTCGAGCAGAGTAAAATTCACCTTTTGAGTCCAGCTGGGAAACCGGGAAGCCCCATTGAAGATTACTGCCAAATAAGATGGTTGTTCAGCCTGTGGTTTGCCAGTTTTATAGCAGGCCCGATCAATATGGTAGCGATGATTTAAATTCAGTTACTTGACTAAGCTCATTAGATTTATTATCCTTGCACAAAAGCGCTCGGCGGTTTAGCTGAAAAAAGTGATAAATTATAATGCCTTAAATCTCTGGACTGTTGGTTCAGTCTTTGTCCTTGTTAGTAATGCCTTAATAACCAATTGTGAGTGACACTAATGGCTGCTTCTCTGTTCCAGATTGAGGCATCTTGGCCTCAAATTCTTTACTGCTCTATTTTTTTTCTGTTGAATAAGTAAGGGAAAGCCAAAACAGACGTGTTGACTACGGGAAGAAAAAATGGTGCTTTATCTGATCATACCAACTGAAAGTTTGAACAGTGGCAAACTGGAGGCTCCAATACTTCCTCATCAAGCAACATGGGTTACACATGCTATGTGTTTAAAATATGTATCAGTGGAAGTGGCAATATAACTACATACTGTATATGTGGTCAACTATGCAACTATATTTTGTGGTCAACTATATTTTGACTATGATACTGTAGTCAAAAATAAGAAATCTGCACACTTGCAAACTGGCTCCTATCTAGAAGTGAAATGTGGTTATATTGCCACTTCCCCAAGCCAGTTTAGTTGAATCAAAAGTATCAGTTTTTTTTGCAAATAGTTTAGTTTTATTCATAGCTACATAGCAAAACAGCAATATGCAGATTTTAAATAAAACTTGGAAAATTAGAAGAATGAATAAATAAAAGGCATGTTTTCCTAATATGTTGCATTTTGGTACAACAGCAAATATCATTTCCTATGCTGTTTTGAAAAAGTCTTGTGTTTTTTTAAAACCGCAATAAGCAGGAATCTGATTGATAATGGTTTATCTCATTTTAATGTTTTGCTTGATAAACAGATAAAGGAATTGACTGGGAGAAAAGGCAGCCTGAAGTTATGAAAGCTTAATATAACATTATTAAACATATATGCACTGGGTATCAAAAGTATAAATAGGCATTGCCAACATTGTTAGATGTTGTACTGGCAATAATTCTAATTTTTAGAGTGCAGCATATGGCCCCTAGTTCATAGAACCGAGTTGCATTGTTAAAGATATGGAAATAGCCTTACTAGATTAGATTCCTTAATTCTTCTTTTCATGCTTTGAGAGTAAAATCTGTTAAACTCTGTGAGGTTTACTTCAGAGAAGATAAGGTTTGAAGTATACTTTATGTGTTTATTAATATTCATGAGTCTTAGGCATGAAGTTTGAATAATGAATTGCAACATCCTTTGCTGTCCTCACCTTTCACTAAGGAAAGCTTTTTTTAAAAAAAACAATTGCATTTCTGTTCTGCCAAAATCAATTAATAACAATAATTGTTCTGGAATAAAAACCTAAGTAATGAAATTAATAATATAAATACTTTCTTGGTAGAGCCTGCAATTTCTATGCATGTACATATGCATAACAAAATCCTCTCATGCTATAAGAAATGATAAAATTCCTACAAAGCCTATTTTTATTTAAAATCCTAATATTGGCATGACTGGGATATCTATTTCATTAAGCTTATTATGATATTCTGAGCTTGATTTTTGTAAAATTTTAAAATCTTGTTTTCATGTATATGCAACTTGTGTTTAAGGCATGGGGTTGAATCTTAAACATAATAACGTTATTTTTAAAACGGAGTCATCCTTGAATGATACTAAGGAGGCTTGGAATTCTGGTCTTGGAACCCTTAATATATATATGACGCATTTCATATTTTCCTACACAATTAGTTCATTTTTGTTGTATCTAGTTTATTGTAATTAATTACACAATTAGTTTTTATAACATCTTGATAACCATTGGTTTATGTGGTGAAGTGATGTTTTCTGAGTTTGGTTGTTTGCTTGCAGATATTTTGTTAACCTGACCAGGTAAATTTCAATTGTTTGTTATCAGAAAAACCAAGAATGTCATGTTTGTATCCTTCCTAAATAACATTTCTAATACTCCTTTAAGTGCCTCATTCTTTTTTCCTGATAGGCACTAAGATTCATATTCTATAAACTGGACTCATTTAAAGGCATGTGGGCTACCAAAAGGATATATAGATCCCTAAGACAGAGGCTGCAGTTGAAGCAAGTTGGATTGCACAATTCTCTATGTAGAGTCAAAAGTTTTGAGAAATCTGATCAGTGTTATGTTTTACAAGCTTTTCATCTTTTATCCACATGCAGTGTAAGTATTAATTCTTATCTTCATGTGAAAGAATAAGAAATTTTAATTATTGGATTCTCAAATATTCGACCAATTCTGAATGTCATGTTAAATTTATTGGGTTGTGAAGGCTTTCTGAAAAACTTTTACCCTCTAAAATGTGGCCTAATAAATGCATACATTTAATTTTTGAGTACATAGTATGCAAGGAGTCCTGTAGGAGGGGGGAAATATATTTTTATTAATTTATATAAATTATCATTTGTGTGAAATTTACTTTTCTAGAAAATGAATTATAAGAGTATTCTTGGAAACCCATGTTTTATTTGGTGAATCATCTCACAGGTACATGGAAATGAAAAAAAAATGCTTAAAGTGGAAATATTTCAAGATTGTCAGAATAGTTTGCGCTGTTTGATGGGATTTCATGGGATTGGTCTCTGTTTATGCAACCTTAATCTTTAAAATGGACATATATAAAACATATATTCTCTGGATCTTTGCTTTTTTGGGGGGTGCATGGGGAAGCCATAACAAAAAAAGTCCATAATTATTATATCCAAACAATTCTACAATTATATCCAAACAATTCTACTACAATTCCTTAAAAACATTTCCCGAATGCAGAAGTTTAGAATAAAATATGAATACATATTTCAGGTTATGTGTACTCTTTGACCTTTCAGTGCCTTTTAATACTGTTGATT
Organism: Natrix helvetica; assembly: GCF_964273705.1. NCBI lineage: Eukaryota > Metazoa > Chordata > Lepidosauria > Squamata > Natricidae > Natrix > Natrix helvetica. The sequence goes on along the minus strand of NC_138549.1, from coordinate 43,838,785 downwards.
CTGTGAACACCTGGATTGGGTTCTTGAGATGTAAGAAGTAAAAAGCATTATACTACAATTACGTATGCTCTACTTGTAAGGCTACTATTTCACAATTTAATGGCAATTATGGTATGAAATACTGTAATTTACATGTATGAAGGCTCTGGGTAGGTAACGAGGGGCCTTTTTTCCTTGTTAGATCACAGATAGGATTTATTCTATATTTGAGCTGAGACTAGGCAAATATGTCTACTCCAGATGAACATTGTTGTGAATGGGAAATTAATTTTGATGTCAAGATTTTCCAATTCTTGTTTCTAACAATAGCAGTGGGTCATTCAGAAAACAAAATATAATTTAGTTTGGAACTGATCGGTAGAAAATGGTTCCATATAGAGAGGTAAACCAAATCTGTACTCTTATTTTTGGAAATTAGTGATTATTTTCTACTGGTAAAATATGTGACCACTTTTTAAATTTATTTTTTGGTATTAATTTTCTTATGACATGCATAGGTATCTTCTCAGAATACATGTTTCATAACGGATATGAGAACTAATCTCAATGTAAAAGAAGGAAATAAAGTAAATAAGAAATCATCCAAGTCACTAGATGGTGGAAGGCATCTTGAGATGGAAGGTATTAAGCAGCCTTTTTCCTACTATTTTTTTTAAAGTAGCATCTTATAGACAATGTTTATCTCACTTGAATTTTCTGATCAGGCTCTCTCTTGAAATTGGGGTTTTAGAGATCTCTTAGGAATGCTGTAATTGGTTATGGTTTAATGCTCCATTGGACTGGAAAATCAACTTTTGAAAGGAAAATGTTTACAGGGTATGATTCATTAGAGATTATTATTTATTAAATGTGTAGGGTACTCATAGTAAACAGCAGTAGTGGAGGTAAAAATAAAGCTTAAAACTTTGTTCTTTTGAACAAGTCTTACTGTTAAAATGCTTCTGGGAGTTGTGTGTGTATGTGTATTGCAAGTATATTTATTGGTTTTAATCTTTGCTTCTAATGAAAGTTGGTTGCATGCCTTATGGAAGAGGCCTACCCAATCTTCATTTCACTTCTGCTTCTTTAAAATATAATATTTAGAACAACATCTTGTCTAGATGACATGAAATAAGCACAGAATAGCTTTGTCATGTAATTAAAAAAGGAAAGAAAATATAATGGCACCTATCGTGGTGGCCCAGCCTTTTTCTAGCTCCATTTTTTTCTCGGTATTGACATGGAATCTAAATATGATTATGCCATTGGTAGATCTTTTGAAAGTAGTAAGTACATCCCCTCTCAAGTGTTCAGGACTCAGAGTCTACCTGTGCACATTTTATTTTCATTTACCTAACAATAGTTTGTTATTTCTATGATCTAAGCCTAAGATTACATTGACATTTTTTCATCACTGAACCATACTATTGGTTTAGGTGATCACATCTCATTAAGTCTCTGAATGATTTACATGGTTTTGGCTTAGAAGGAGCCATACTAGAGATACAGATGCAGTCAAAAGCATTGGTATCCTTCCACTTTTTTTTTCCGTAAGAACCCCAAATTTCCATGAAGTGAGTTGAAATTAACACAAATAAATGGCATCCATTATTCTTTACTAAATAGTAGATAGAGTGTATTTTTTAAATTTTTACCAAATCAATTTGATAAAGAAATAAAATATTGGATGTGATGTATAACTTAACATATTTTTATAAATAAATGAAATGGGATGGATATATTAATATGCCGCCAAGGCTGGGTGTGTTGTGGATTGGGTGCCAATGGTAACTGATTTTAGCTTGTTGCAGTATGTGCAATAAGAAGAGGTGGATTAAGAGATGGTGGAATTTCTGTGAATTTGGCAATTTTCTCTATTGGGTTCAATGGCTGCTATAATGATTATCATAAGTGTCTTTAATCTCATACTCAGTCTATTTGGAGAAAAGTCTGCACTGTGTCTTTTTGTGGCACTGCTTATGGCGTTAGTGAACATGGACAAGAGAAAGAAAAACAGAAATTGGGATTATTTGGGAAAGTTCAGGAGAGATGCAAGTTGATTATTATCTTCGTTAATAATTGATATAAATCCATATTTTTAATTTTTCTTTTAAAAGGAACTACTGTATAATTCACTTTGGCTTAACAAAATAATGTTCATATATTTCAGATAGCATTTCAGCCTCCTATTTTGATTTCACTGTAAACTCAGAAGTGGTATTCAGCAGGTTCTGACCAGTTCTGGAGAACCAATAGTGGAAATTTTGAGTGGTTCGTAGAACCGGTAAATACCACCTCTGACTGTCCTCGCCCCCATCTATTCTCCGCCTCCTGATCAGGAGGAAATGGGGATTTTGCAGTAACCTTCTTCTGGAGTGGGGTGGGAATGGAGATTTTACAGTATCCTTCCCCTACCACGCCCACCAAGTCATGCCATGCCACTAAGCTATGCCCACAGAACTGGTAGTAAAAAAAATTGAGTTCCACCACTGTGTAAACTGTTCCAATCTCAGTCTTATAATGTACAGTGGTACCTCAGTACTCCACTATGCTTTGGATGCTTACTTTGGATTCATATTCGACTGCTTCAAAAATTGTCAAATTTGGTACATTTTGATGTGAAAATGTTGTCCCAGTACTCGTTTGTTTGGTACTTGACGCACTGCAATAGGAAGAGAGGGATGGCTGCAGAGAATGGACAGGAAGTCAGCTATTTCAGGAAGGTTGCTGCAAAAGGAAGCAGGGGACAGCCCCAGAGGGTGGACAGGAAGTCACCCATGCTGGGTCTTTTTTTTTTGCTGACATAGGAAAAGGGATGGACAGGATGTCCTTCCCAGCTGAAACAAAGGGTCATGTGGTAAGTCACATGGTTTGTTTGATACTCATTTTTAGCACTTGCCATGCCTTCTGGAACCGATTAATGGTGAATACTGAGGTACCATTGTATACAATAAGCAGATATAGGAACAATAGCCAGCTTTGCCCATATTTTTTTTGGCAATCTGCTTTGTTTTTCCATTTTATTTCTTATAATAGGAGTTTTTATTCTTCTGAACAGTCCTTATAGTAGCAGGTATTCTGGCACACAAACTAGCCATAATATATTCCATTTCCTAATGTAGATTACACAATAAAAACCCATGCTGTAGTAATAAAGCTTTTTCTGTTGTCTTCATTAGCCATCCTTTGTGTATTTTATTGATACATTATTCAAGGCATAATGTAAAGATGCTATTTTTATCACCACAACCCTCCAAAAGCAAGTTGGAACCTGGCTTGCTATAAAGAATATGTACGTCTCATTCGTTTTTTCTCTTCCATGTTTGAAATTTGGCAATATCTGTTTCTGCTACAGTTTTTGTTTTATTATTTCTTTCCATAACTCCTCAGATTCATGTGAATTAAGAACGGTTGCTGGAACTGGGTATGTCTAATCTGATGAAAAGAAGGACTAGGGGTGACATGATAGCACTATTCCAATATCTCAGGGGCTGCCACAAAAAGGAGGGAATCAAACTATTCTCCAAACCACCTGAGAGTATGGCAAGAAGCAATGGTCGGAATCAAGGAGTGAAGCAACTTAGAACTGAGGAGACATTTCCTGACAGTTAGAACAATTAATTAGTGGGACAACTTGCCTCCAGAAGTTATAAAAGTTCCAACACTGGAAGTTTTAAAGAAGAGATTGGATAACCATTTGTTTGAAGTGATATAGGGTTTCCTGCCTAAGCAGGGGGTTGGACTCGAAGACCTCCAAGGTCCCTTCCAACTTAGTTATTCTAAGCATACTGAATTTGTTCTGTATCTCAATCTTATATTTAGACTAGACTTCTATAGTAAAATCTATATCTATTCTCTTTAATGCATATTTGCCAAGTTTATCATACTTATTTGATAGTTTGATATACTTCAGACACTCTCACGCTGACACACACAGTTATTTCATTACCTGCAACTGAAATAGGCCTGGCTGACTGAATTCTATTTCTTCATCTTCTGTTTCCTCTTATGTAGTTGATTTATTGCCAGTGTTGTGTATCCAGTGATGTCCATTTATATGGACTTTGAAGTTAGTATTGAAGAACTGAAGAATTCTCTTTGAAAAATTCTATTAATCTCTCACCAACATTATTCTGTTTACCCAATTGAAAATGGAATTATATGTCATTAACCTATTACTACTGTCTCTTTCTTGATGATGCATTTTATAAATTTTGTTATTTTCTGTAGAATTTCACAATGGTTTGTACTATTGCATGTGCAATAAACAGTTGCTCTCATGTACTACTGAATTTTGCTATATGAACACTAATTCAAGTAGATAGGATGCTGCATATAGTGAGTTGTCTATGAACAGTTGTGTATGAATCCCCCCCCCCCCCTGATTTTTGCACTATTATGATTGCCATCCACTTCTTCATATGGATTTACATCCTAAAAATAAAGTATTTATCTGAAAGGTCAATTTTGATCCATCTTTGTTCACTGTCTTTCTAAAACATACAACATGGCAGAACTGATGATTTAATGAAGTATTTTTTTCCTGCCAATAGAAATCTTAATTGAATTGAATGAACTTTGAAGTTTCTTTTTTCATCCTGGTATGTATGTAGCTTTGTGCAGTGGCAATATCATAGCCAATGAGGTTTATCCAAGGCGTGATTATTGCCAATTGAAACTTTTCATCCTGGCACATTATTTTTATTTTTTTGTTTATGCAATAAATAAAAAAGCCATTAAATATTGATGTTATTCATGCTCCCTTTGTATTGGTCCTTCATAAAGTGATATATTTCAATGCAAATATTTGGAAAAATCAGAAAACCCTAAAGAGTTCAGAAATATTAGAAATGTTAAGCAGATTATATGAAAAACCTTTTTTTTAGCCAATAATAGCAAAAATCTAAGCACTAACCTCAGATTTCTTCATTCATTCATTTACCATTTCAGTTTCTTTGCTGATAATATGAATGCTTATGAATCAGAGTATACATGTTAGTCTTGTCTTTTCATTAAAAAAATATACACCAGACACCATCAATAAAATCCTCAGTGGTAAATCAGTTTATGCAAAGTATCTCCAATTTATCCTGAAATGGAAATATCAAACATTGCATCAGAAGAATCATTTTCTTTTGTTCCAAACTATAGCTGTACTCATTATGTTGTATGCTGATTACTTAATATATTTTAATGCTTTCTTTAGAGTCTTTTGCTACCAGTTCTCATGTATTTGTGGGGTTTTTTCTCCATCCAAATAGGCTAATCATATGGCTGAATGTGCAAACTAGCATCCCCTGGCATCTCATTTTTTTGCTGTGGTAATATTTACTACTTTGAAATGAGTGCTGAGATACCTTACACTGTAAATTTTCCACTTAATTAGTTGAATCCTGAAAAAAAGATGCATTGCAATAAATGTCCATTATGCACTATTTTAAATTAGTTACTTAAATTGCAAGGAATTAGGAAAGTCCAGAGTACCTATTTTGGTGATTTTCAAAGATAATCTATAGCCATATTAGTGGAGCTATGTTAATCAAAATTTATGATTAAGTCGTTTCCTCTCCCTTGACTTATATGACCTGAAATAGTTACCACTGGTTTATTTAAAACATTATCTATAATGTGTTCTTCCATCTCCTCCAAGTACCAGCTGTTAATTGGAGACAGAAAACATACCTCTTAACCTAATAATAGCACACAAACCAACATATTGTGATAGAAAATATTATCCCTAATGATAAACCACAACCTACAGTGCATTCAGAAAGTATTCAGACCCCCTTCACTTTTGTCATTTTTTTTTACGTTGCAGCCTGATTCTGCTGTTGTTGAAATTCATTTTTTCCTCATTAATCTATACTCAGTGCCATATAATGACAAAGTGAAAACACACTTTTAGAAATGTCTGTAAATGTATAAAAAAAACAAAACTGAAATATAGTATTGGCATAAGTATTCAGACCCTTTGCAACATTTGAAATTTAGCTCAGGTGCCTCCCATTTCTCTTGAGCGGTGCTGACATGTTTCTACACCTTGATTGAAGTCTATCTGTGGTAAATTAAATTGATTGGACATGATTTGGAAAGGCACACACCTCTCTATAGAAGACCTCACAGCTGACAATACATACTGTAGCTGAGCAAAGCCATGAGGTCAAAGGAACTGCCTGCATAGCTCAGAGACAGGATTATTGCAAGGCATAGATCTGGGGAAGTCTACAATAACATTTAGGCTGCAGTGAAGGTTCCTAAGAGCACAGTGGCCTTCATAATTCTCAAATGGAAGATGTTTGGCACAACTAGGACTCTTCCAAGAGCTGGTTGCCTGGTCAAACTGAACAATCGGGAGAGAAGGGCCTTAATAATAGAGGTGACCAAGAACCTGATGGTCAGTCAGTCTGAACTGCAGAGATCCTGGGTGGAAATGGGACAGAGTTCCAAGAGGACAACCATCACTGCAGCTTTCCACTGATCTGGGCTTTATGATAAGAGTGGCTAGTCAGAAGCCTCTGAGTAAAAACACACGAAAGCCCACTTGGAGTTTGCAAAACACACCTGAAAACTCTCCGACTGTGAGGAGCAAGATTTTCTGGTCAGATGAAACCAAGATTGAACTGTTTGGCCTCAATTTTAAACGTTATGTCTGGAGGAAATCAGGCACCACCTACCCAATATCATCACAACAGTGAAGTGCAATGGTGGCAGGATCTTATTGTGGGGTGTTTTTCAGCAACAAGAGACTGGTCATGGTGGAGAGAAAGCTGACTGGAGCAAAATACAGCCATATCCTCATTGAAAACCTGTGTCAAGACTGACTTGACTTTCACCTATATTCCGCTTTGTTCTCAGCTTGACAAAGGAAAGGGTGGTGGTGAATTGGAATGGTGTCCAAGCATCATTAGTTCCCTTGAGACATTGTTCCCCTTTTCAAGGACACTCGGAGCAGAAGTCACAGTGTGGCTGGCTGGTTTTCAACAAAATTAGCATAAGTGATTGGTGGATGCAATTTGCTGTGGGTGGCCCGAGGGGAAAGGGGGAATGAACTATGCATGCTTTTCCACAGGAAGCCCAGAGCTGATTTTGTTTCTGTGCCAATGTGGATTTATTCAGTAAAGTTTATACTCTTAGTAAAATAATGTCCCAGGAGTTTCTTTTTCTGGATTCGCCAACTGGACAGTTGACAGCATGTACCACAGTGCTCAGGATCTCAGACTGAGCTGAAGGTTCACTTTCCAACATGACAATGATCCTAAGTACACAACCAAGACAACACAGGAATGGCTTAGGGGCAACTCTGTGAATGTCCTAGAGTGGCTCAGCCAGTGCCCTGACATAACTCTATTGAACATGTCTGGAAGGACCTGAAAATGGCTGTCTTCCAATGGTTGCCATCCAACCTGACTGAGTTTGACAGATTTTGCAAGGAAGAATGGCAGAAAATCCCCCAATCCAGCAAAGTTTATCACATCATACACAAAAAAGGCTCAAGAATGTAATTGTTCCCATAGGTGCTTCAACAAAATACTTATGCCAATGTAATATTTTCTTTTTAATAAAATTCCAAAGATTTCTAAAATTGTGTTTTCATTTTGTCATTATTGGGTACTGAGTGTAGATTAATGAGAAAAAAAATGAATTTCAACAACTGTAGAATCAGGCTGCAGCATAACAAAATTGACAAAAGTGGAGGGGGGTCTGAATACTTTCTGAATGCACTATATCTCTGTTCAGTTTTAATTTAGTCTAATATATGTAATATTTTGAAGAAAATGCTTGGGAAATCTTAACTATTTCCTTTTGAAATTTCCTTTCCACAGCAAAGATGAAACATCTCAATTTATCCTTTGCAGCCTCTGGCTTTCTGGGGATCTACCACTTGGGGGCAGCATCTGCTCTTTGCAGACATGGTAAGAAGTTATTGAAGGTTGTGAAGGCCTTTGCAGGAGCATCTTCAGGAGCTTTGACTGCCACTGTTCTTTTAACAGTGCCAGAAAGTATTGAGGTAATTGTGAAGAACTTGTAATCTTGAAAACACGCCTTAAGTCTACCTGCTTTGGATGATTTCAGCTAAGCTTTTGAAAATAAGACCAATGTCTGGTTACAAAACCGCAGGATGTGTTTAATTGTGTTAGCAAAGACACTTTATGGAGGAGAAAACTGCAACAACAAATTGATTTCACTCATTTTAATTTGCATTTGCAGATGTATTTTATTTTGCCTTTGGCTACGAATTTTAAGAAATAAGAAAGATTACAATGATGAAGATTAGAAACAAGGTTGTTATTTCTACAGATTTTTTAAAAAAAACATGATGTTATGATATAACACCTTAAGATATAATGTTAACACCATAAGTTATAATATGAACTGGTTAATTTTGACATGGCACATCTGGCTAAACCAGTTATTGTGGCTTGTAAATTTGCAGTATTAACTTGTTCTGCAAAACAAAAATTAGATTTATTTTCAGGTACCACCATTAAGCAAGCTACAAGTAGTCCTTCATTAAAACCAGTCACTTAGTGACTGCTCGAAGTGATGATGTACATACTTGGCATCACTTATGACCCAGATTTGTTGTTCCAACGGTTGTGCTGTCCCCCTGCAGTCATTGAACCTTATGTGCTCAGCAATAGAGCTGCATTTATGGCTGTTTGCAGCATTCCTACCATCAGGTGATGATGTTTTACAGCAGTCTTGCCAAAAATTGGCACTTGAAGTTTTTAGCAAAACCATGCCCACAGGAAAACATTTGTTTGCTTAATGACTGCAGTGTTTGCTTCATAACTGCGGATTTGTTTAATGACTATGGTGATTTGCTGTACAATTGCTGCAGAATGTGTAAATTTGTATCAATCATAACTGACCAGTCATGTCACAACTTAAACACTATGAAGGGCAGATTCCAGTATATACTGACAATTGTTAACCATTAACTCATCACAGTCCTGATAAGTTCCATGTCTACCTGTGGAGTAAATTAGGTAATTGCCTGATGCAACTATCATATATAGGGAAATGTTAATGGTCACTGAGATATTTCTGAGTAAGAGTTGTCTGCTAATAGGACTGATATGACTAATATGATTGAAATAGGTGTGGCAACAGCATGTGCTGCTCTTCCTTCACCATCTATTAAATGTGGATGAAAAGCCTTTTATATGTGCTAGGATGTGTTATTAATATTAAATATTGAATTTATAAGGGAAGCCACAAAGTCACGGAAAGTGAGTCTGTGCAGTTGACAACAATTCTATACTGTTTGGCGATAATTTCCAACCTATGTGGCAATTACAAATTTGCTATTAGGATTATTAATAGGATTTGCTATTACAAATCCTAGGTTTTAAGAAATGTTTGTATATCCTAAGTGTTTGTGGTAGAATGAACAACTGTAGCAAGGAGGGCAGGTAAGTGACAAAAAGTGGAGGTAGCTTCTTAGAGAGCAAGGCTTGATTCTAAGAGTGGTGTGTGTTTGTGTGCAAGTGAAGTTGGGAATGGAATTGTTTCCCAAAAATTGGGTTGTATAACTTGGGAAGTATCTGCATAGTATCTTCACTTTGTTCTAGAGGTTACAATACAATTTTATTTATTTTGTATTTCGTTAACTTAGTATATTGCCTGGTTTTATACTAGCCTAGCTAGTATCCTGATCAGGATTTATGCACTGAGCTTATTGTTTACAGTTAACTTATAAATCAGATGACCATGCTTTTATCTCTAGGCCATATTTCAACTAAGGCTACTGTAGCTACCTGGTCACATTCTTTTAAGAGTTTGAGAAGTCAATGGTGAAAATCACTGTTGTTTAACCAACTTTAATTCCAGCACCATCAGGATTGCCCATATGCTACCTGCAGCTGTTAGCTAGTTTTGCATTTTAATGAGGATTTATCTTAATAAATTATATATTGAAAGTCTGTGGTATTAAAATAACTAAACATTGTCACCTGCAGTTTTCTTTGCTTTAAAACTGTTTGATTCTTTCCATAAATTCCAGGATCTCTTCTGCTCATCCTAATCCTTTATAGTTCAGAAACTACACTATAGCTGGACAAAAAATTAGGCATAATTAAAGTAGATCTTAGTTCAATGGAAATAAATTAGCAGCTTTTGATGTATTCTTATCATCATTTGAAACATTATGAGACAAATAAGAATTACAAAAAAAAAAAAAAAAGGAATATGTCTACCTGTATTTACCATCAGTCTATGAAGTGGTCAAGTAGGAATCAAAATATATAAGTTTATAGTTCCATAAATGGATAATTTACTGGCAATATTTACACCTTATAAACTGTACATTATAAAAGTAATATAAGCCCGTCTTTTTTTCCAAGTCTCTGTAGCTTTTCTTTTTCTTTACCACAATTCTTAGCATGTTTCAGAAGTCTTTCTTTGCTTCCATGTTGATTTTCATTTACTTAGCTTCAGTAATATGATAACTTTCATTAAAATTATGATGCCTCCTGAGGGTAGGAACATAATGAATTTTGCTTCGTTTATCAATATTGGTAACACGGCACTATTCACACCTGTGTTCTAATACTTTGATACATGGGGTTTCTAAGAGACTATTCTAAAAGCTCATAATGCATATACATATAAGGTATATGTAGGATAGACACCTTTTTTTAATCATAGGAACTTCACTAAAAAGTTTTAAAAATAATTATTTAACCAGTGAAAGAGTAGAGTACTGTAGTAACATGATTTTGGACCCTTCTCTATTTGAGGCTACATATTTTCTTAGTTGTATGATTTTTCTTTTATTAAACAGAGGTCCAATCATAAGGGCTCACAGTTAAGTTTTCTGAAATGAATTGTAATTAGGAAGCCTGCTTATTAATATGTAGCATTTTAAAGATTTGGAGTGTATAAACAAAACAAGCCTTCCCCAAATGACATTCCTGTTATCTGTCTATTTATCCGTATCCGTATGCATACATATGTTAAAAAGTCAGTTAAATGTTTCACGTAATTGAATTAACGTGTTGAGAGGAGCTGTGTTTACATTTGTTGAATCTTTTTTCAGAAATGTACAAATATTACCTACCAACTTGCTGAAGATACCAGAAGACTCTATTTTGGACCACTAACACCTGGTTATGATCTCATGACAAAACTTAGGTAAGATTGTAAATTATTATTCTGCCAAATTTGGTTTTCTCTAAATTCTCCAATAAATGGTACATCAGAGATACTGCATTTGTGATAGTTACTATAGAGAAATGCAGCATTCGTGTATTTCTAAATTATTTAGAAGTTGTTTAATTATTAAAATGGACTAATATTTACTTTGTTTTTTTCCATAGTGGCTACATTGATTCAATCCTCCCCCCTAATGCCCATGAGATAGCAGAAAATCGCCTCTTTATATCAGTCACTAGTACTAAGAATGGAAAAAATTATTTGCTTTCACATTTTGCCTCCAGGGAAGATCTTGTTAAGGTAGGAAAGTTGGATATTACTCCTATAAGTGAAATCACCCAGTTGTCTCCAAGGTCTTAAGAGTTTAAGTTTTATTAGTTTTGGCCTGCAAGCTCTTCATGTTCCTCACTTGAACAGCTCCCTTGCTTTAAAAATGAAGACTGTTGACATATTTATAGGCAGAAATTCATGACGTAATTGTCTTGGAAATCTTAACAATTGGCCTTTATGGGTAGTCCTCAACTTATGACCAAAATTGAGACCAGAATTTCTATTGCTAAGCAAATAAGTTGTTAAGCGAGTCACACCCATAGATGTTTCTCTTTAAAGTCTCATGCTAAGATAATATAGGTGGCTTGGTCCAGGACTGACAGAAAACATTAAAAAATATATATCTTACATTGTAGACAAATGGGATTACCTGGATTTTAACTCTAAAATGAATCTAATCTTTTCTCTTCACTCCCATCTAGCCACATGTGCATTATTTGATAATTATAAATTGTATTGTCTGAAAGAAGAGTTAAAATAGAATTGTTATTATTCAGTATTTCTCCTCAATTAAGAAAATAAGATAAGAATTATGCATATTTTTCCTATGTTTTCTAGGCTTTGTTAGCCAGCAGTTTTATTCCTCTTTATGCAGGAATAAATGCAGTGGATTATAAAGGACAGGTCTGTATAATTAGAGTTCTTATTCTGGATAATGTGTTTTTTATGCATGCTGCAAAAAATCCTCATATCAATTAGGCTGATCATCACTATCTGATTTTTTAAGAACTTGTATTAACATGTCACCTTTGAAGAATTATGGCCTTAAAAACCAATTATGTGATGTTATGCTTCAAGACTTGCTTTGGCAAAAATATCACTCATAATGGGCTTCTGAAATGGCATGGAATGTTCCTGATGTTAAAATTAATCAAATACTAGATGTCTCATGCAATTGACACTTCTGGTTATTATTAAAGCAGCGAAAATATCAGTACAATATGGGTGGTTTTCTTCGTTAGAAACATCCTAGGAAGTAACTTCTGTACTTGTGAGAATGACCTTGGGAGACAAGAGAAAGAACTGCAGGCTAGATAACAGTCAGATAAGAGGCAGCTTAGCTCAAAGAAGAAATGGAGGTGTGACAAACGTCTCAGAAGGGACCCTCCCTAGCTTCTTGAGCTATAAAGGCAAGAAGGAACAGATGTACTTTCAGACTTGCAACAATATGTTCATATAACTTCACAATAAAGTTAGAGCTAGTACTTTAGGGTATGCTTCGTGTCTGGAGTATATCACAAGGCTGAGAGAACTAGATAAATTTTTGCATAAGAGAATGCTGCCATAGACACAACTTGCTATATTTTGAGCTATGGTGATGTTAAAATTCCTTTTGTTGTGCAGACATTAAAAGTCTAGTAATTATATTGTTTGCTGTGTTGGATTACAAATATTCCAACAGTTGTATGTCCATCTGTTTTTTTTTTTCTTGTGCATTGTCTCTCATACTGCAAATAGCTGAGATTCTCTTTATTGGAGTAAAATTGTTTAATGCTGTGCACTAAAGTATATTACTGTTCTCCAGATACTAGTGGGATTTTTAAAGTGTTTTTTTTAATGAGCTTCATGTTGTGGGAGTTTATACTGACATAAGGGATAATGAAGACAGACCTATTCATTTATCCTGATTATAAATTCAGTGATCCATGAAACAATGTATAGTACTCTAAAACAAATACTTCCATAGTTACACAGGTTTAAATACTTAGTATATATCCTAAACATTTTCATCATGCTCTATGATTTCTTTTAAGTAGATTTTAATTATACATTATGCTACATCATCTTCTTTGTAATAGTATATATGTGAATTGCTAGAGACAATACCTGAGGATGAAATAGTGCCAGAATTTTAAAAAAAATGTAATTGATGATTCTGTGGTGTAGTAGAAGAAAAAGAGTGAGGGTTTGTTGTGAAAATATGTCCCTCTAATGTTTTGTTGGGAGGGTTTTATTTTTGTTTCAATAATAACAATAATATTGACATACATGTAGTCCTTGACATGACCACAATTGAGCCCAAAATTTCTGTTGTGAAGGCAACTGTCAAGTTAATTTTGTCCCATTTTATGACCTCCCTTATCACAGTTAAGTGAATCCACATTCCACATTGACTTTGCTTTTCAGAAGGTCACAAAACGGGATCACTGACCTGGGACACTGCAACCATATGAATCAGTCAAGTGTCTTAATTTTAATCATGTGACCATGGGGATTCTGCAATGGTTGCAATTGTGAAAAATGATCATAAGTCACATTTTTCAGTGCTATTGTAACTTTGAATGGTTACTAAATGAACTGTTGTAAGTTGAGGTCTACCTTTACCTAGAGACAGCAGAATAAAAGAGAAAGAACAAGAGAAAAATCACAAAATATAAAGAGCTTAATATAGAAGTAGAACAACTGTTGCAAAAGATAGCAAAGATAGTACCAATAATAACAAGGACCTTGGATGCCACAGTACCACTTGACTACCATCAGCATTGACATTTTGGAAGTTAAAGTCCTCAAGTCTTAAATTTGCCAAGATTGGACACCCCGGATTTAGAGCATTATGTACCTGAAAAGATACATGCATAAATACGGTGTCTTTCTGTTCTCTTTAAAAGAATAATTGCAACCATCTTGCCTATAGACGAAAAAATCCAAAATCATTATTTGAACAAAATCTTTGAAAGGATAAGATAAAATATTTCAACAGAGTGTTCAGGTTTAGAAGTTTTCATCAAGAAAGGACCAAAAGTAATAGGATAGAGAAGAAACAAGGAAAACTAGAAATTAGGTTAGATGTTGAAGCCATAAGTCTTTATAGATGACATACAGATGATACAAGTTAGAGAATTAAAAATGCATAATACAGATTAAGAGTTGTGATTCCCTGAGAGAATCAAGGTTTTGACACAGGAAATGGTATCCAGATATGTATGTAGACAGGTAATAAAGCAGTTAATTATTAATAGAGCATAACTGTTTTCACTAGAAATGGATCGATGGTGGCTTATCCAATGGCCTACCTATCTTGCCAAAAGGCCGAACTGTGACTGTTTCTCCTTTTTGTGGCCGGCTGGACGTTTGCCCAGAAAACAAAGGACGAGTGGATATTTATGCTAAAGTTGCAAAGCAAGATATCATGGTGAGTTACGCAAGGAAAATGATTTATTCCACAGTTTTAGAATTACTATTTGTTATTTAGGAAGATGTGCTAAAAAAAGTAATCTTGTCGTGTCTTTATTTTGGGGCATATATAGTAGAACTATTATACAGTACATTATATTCAGCTCCCTATTATTATAATGTAAAGCTAGGAAATTTCAATCTGGTCCTAATCCTAATTAAAAATAGCAGTGAAGATTAAGAGTGTAAGACATTAGACTATGGGTGTCAAACTCACGGTATCATGTTGCCATCACATGATATTTTGCAATGTTTTTTTCCTTCGGGAAGCTGGGTTGGCTATGCCCTGCATGTGATGCATCCAGCCCGCAAAATCAGCTCTGGGCTTCCTGTGGAAAAGCATGCATAGTTCATTCCCCCTTTCCCCTCGGGCCACCCACAGTCCATTGCATCCACCAATCACTTCTGCTAATTTTGTTGAAAACCAGCCAGTCACACTGTGACTTCTGCTCCGAGTGTCCTTGAAAAGGGGAACAATGTCTCAAGGGAACTAATGATGCTTGGATGCCATTCCAATTCACCACCATCCTTTCCTTTGTCAAGCTGAGAGCAAGGCGGAATATAGGTGAAAGTCAAGTCAGTCTTGACACAGGTTTTCAATGAGGATATGGCTGTATTTTGCTCCAGTCAGCTTTCTCTCCACCATGACCAGTCTCTGCTGCTGAAAAACACCCCTGCATTAGACGAACTATTACTGGCCACTTCTGTGGTGGAGGACATCAGGCCCAGGTTCATTAATTTGATCTTGATGCTTCAAAATCAAATCACTAAAATTCAGTAGTTAACTACTGGATAACTGTAGTGCAATTTTCCCTTGGCAGTACATCAAGTAAAAATAGGTATGAAAACTATATGCTTAACATACCAATAAATATTTTAAAACATGGCTCACATGTTACAAAAGGGGCAAAAGATTTGATTATCTTTTAAAAAACATTTTGGAACTGTCTCTATTCTGTTTCAGTTTTCTAGGATGGTGAAAATAATTAGATTAGGAAAACCAGTTTGCTTTAGAATTCAATTTAATTAATGTTCCAATTAATATAATTATATCTAAGTGCTGTATGTTGGATAAATTTTGTGAAACCTTGCAATCCTGAGGTTCTCACAATAAACTAAACCATGATTGCTTCCCCATGGTTTATTAAATACACCCATTTGATTGGCCTCAAATATTGCAAGTCATAAGCCATGTGTGAGGTTCCCAAAAATGCCCTAATTAATTTGTGAGCTTCAAGATAAAGTTCAAGAGAAATCCAGTCATTCATTAGGAGCAACATTTTGGCATTTTTCTGTCGTGGAGCCAGATCTGATTTCCATTTAATGGTGGCTGAACTTTACCCCTGTATCTCCCCTCCCCTGTGTCTGTGTCATAAATCACATCCACCAACGAAGTGCTGTACTAGATTGTAAAATTTCACGCCTCACATGCCTGCTGTAGAAATCTGAGATAGACCGTGGTTGAAGGTATGTGTGGAATTCTCCCCCCACTTTCTTCCAATGTCAATAGGCATGGAAATGCTTTACAAGTTGATACCCTGATTTATATATCATAGACGCCATTAACAAAATAAAGCATTTTATGGCTTAGCAAATGCAAGAATACAATTGGTATGAAATAATGCATTATATCAAAATGTAATTAATTAAGCAAAACATATTCTGCTTCTTTTTCCTTCTTGAATGCAGTTATCCATTGGCAACTTTATAAGACTTCATCAAGCTCTATTTCCACCAAGCCAGGAGAAGATGGAATCGCTATATCAAGATGGATATGATGATGCCATACAGTTTTTATTGAAGGAAAATTGGTTTGAGTAGATTATGCATGATGAAAATAAATAAAAAATTGATGGCTTGTCAACGCAAATCTTTGAGCCCAAAGGGCTGATGTCACCATTTATGTTTATCTCAAAAAAATGTCACTGGGATTTCATGCCAGACAAGTGTTTTATATTGTGCTGGCCTGAATTTGTAGAGGGTTTCAAATGCAGTGGAATTGTATTTAGTATAGAAGATAAACTGCTTCTTAGAAAAAAGTAAGAAAAATCAAAACTTCAATTGCTTTAATATTTTCATTTTTCATGCAGATGTGAAAATGCTAAAAATATGATTTTTTTTCTCATTAAATTTGTTCATATAAAGTCATAAATATGTGCAGTTTGCAGAAAATTGGGTACTTGTGTTATTTCATAAAAATACTATTAATGTGTTCCTTAATTAGTTTACTCATTTTGTTTTTTTTAATCCAGTGCATTCTCAAGCGTGAACTATAATTACAATGAAACCATGGGAAACAAAACAACTTAACAACTCATTTATCTACAGATGTATTTTACCATTAGTAGCCTACATTAGTTTTTCAGATAGCCTACATATATTTTAAAATGTTGACTTTCAGTGAGTTTATTTATCCTTTCTGTCATATAAAATTCATTGTAGAAAGAAAAGAAAAATATGAAACATATTGCATTTTTGTTTATGCCATAGTCACCTAGAAAATAGATCAGAACAATTGTTAAATATGAATAAAACAAGTGGCATCATTCAGTTCTATTTAAAACATTGTCTCAAAGGAAGTAATTTGCTGATTTAATGACTATTGCCCAAATTGCATTTTCACCTAAAATGCTTTCTATGCCGTTGGAATCCATTGGGTATGATTTTCTAGTGGCAGGTCTCCTGTCAGCATAATTTAAGAATTGTATTGATTCTACTTATAGTAAATATTACAGTATCAATTTTAAATTAACTGTTTGAATAAATTCTTATTGCAAAAGTTTTGCAATGTTCTTTTTAATTCATTGTAAACTTGTTCTTTTCTATGATTTGTGTGGAGATAATGAATACAGTTTGTGTATAAACCCAAAAGATGGTGTTATAAAAGTCAAGATTTCACTCTTTATTTCCATTACAGTTATTCTCGACTTATGTCCATTCATTTAATGACTGTTCAAATTTACAATGCCATTGAAAAATGTGACTTACAGTCAGTTTTCAGGCTTATGAACATTTCCGTCGCTCTGTGGTCACATGATCATAATTCAGGCATGTGTTTGACGATTGCAGTGACATCGGGTCATATGGTTTCCAACAGGCAAAGTCAATGAGGAAAGCTGGATGGAGCTTGTTTGGAGATTCTAACGGGAGTGCAGTTTTGTATCCCCTTGAACGAAGATTGGTACACCCCTTCTGTCTGGGATGGTCATTGTCTTCCAATGAGTGTACAGCTTTGGGAGGGACGCACATGGAGGGGACATGCCTAGCCAATTAGATCAACCAAATCAATCTGGCGATCAAATGGATGACATGTCGCAGCCATATCGCCCTCACACATAGCTGGATTTGTTTAATGACCCTATGAGTCAACTAATAACTGCAGTGATTTTGTTAACAAAAAAAGTTGCAAAATTAGGTGTGTCTCACTTAATGACTGCCTCACTGAATGACAGAAGTTCCAGTCCCAAATGTTGTAAATTGAGGACTCCCTATATAGAAATTATCCTTATGAATGCCACTGTTGAAAAGCAAGTTTTACCTTCATAAGCAGTTTCTCCATATTCACAGGTTAACATTTTTTATTGCAGCAAAGAACAAATGAATTGAACTGGGGCTTGTGGGTATAACATGTATAATGCACACTAATTTGGAAATTTGACACCTACCCTTTTTATTATAGAATATTTGCATTTTTGTAATCCACTTGAAGTGAACTAAATGTAATCCTGCTATAATCTTTATGAGCTTTTTGAGTTTCTCTGTGTCTGTCAGTGCTTTACTATGCATTGAAAGAAAATAGAATGGTTGTAGTTAACAGATCAGTGCTCCCCATTTCTACTACCCAATACATATAAAAGCTCAGCAAGTGAGGATGCTTTTTGTAGATTTTAGTTCTGTATTTAACACAATTCTTCCACATAGACTAGTGTCTAAACTTCTGGACCCTGGATTTTCTCATTCAATCTGCCTTTAGATTGTAGATTTCCTGTCTGGGTGCTCTCAGAGGGTCACATTATGTAATCATACCTCCTCAGCCCTTATTCTTAACACTGGTACACTACAGGTTTGTGTGTTGAGTCCCTTACTCTATACTTTTTATATACATGACTGCTTTCCCACTCATGCCAGTAATACTATTCTTAAATTTGCAGATGATAAAACAATAGTAGGACTCATCTCCAGGAGGGATGAGTCTGCCTATCGAGATGAGGTGGACCGATTGATTTCATCGACAATAATTTGGTACATAACACCAGTATGATCAAGGAGCTTAAAGTGGACTACAGAAGGAATAGATCAGACATCCAACCCTTGGTTATCAAGTGGAGCAAGTAGTCAGTTTAAAGTTTTTGGGTGCTATCATAAAAAAGGACCTGGGGTCTTCACCTTCAAAGGGTGAGGCCAAGAGGGCCAAGTAGAGATTATCCTACCTGAGACTTCTCAGGAAACAACAACTGAATGAAAAATTGCTGGTGACCTTCTGCTGCACTAGAGAGAGTATCTTAACTTACTGCACCTGTGTACCTTGGAAGAGCTTTGTCGCTCCCGCTGCCTTAAGAAAGTTCAAAACATTCTTAAAGATCCATCTCATCCTGGGCACCCTTCTTTTTTCAACTATTGCCATCTGGCAGATGGTACAGGACAATAAAAGCAAGGACAAATAGGCTGAAAAACAGCTGCTATCCCAGAGCAGTAACTATATTGAATTCTACTGTATAGTACAATATTAATGCAGTATCAGGGATTTTCAATTCAAATGTGAAGGATGTGTGTGTTTTTTATAGTGTTCTTATTTATGATGTACACTGAAGATGGCATTTAATTTTGTTGTACGAGGTGCAATGACTATAAAGTAAACTTAAACTTAGGCTAAAACCCTCCCAAATGCCATACTGGTATTACTGGGCTGAACCTTTAGACCCAGAGCAGACCCAACCAAATGTTGATCAGGTATTCCACCCAGAAATATTGGTTGGATATACTATTGACGCCAGAATTATGGCCTACTGCTGCAGAAGCCAATTCGAGGATGAGCTAGAATATGTTCTCATACATAGCCCCTTCTCTCCACATGACCTTGTAATATGGAAAAAGGTTACCCCATCTTTCCAGTCAGACTCCCAAACAGCAATCAGGACCCTCCAATCATAGACAACCACAATCCTTCATGGGGGATATGATGCAGCTACTTCATATGCTTCTCACAAAACATGAAGTTCTCCGGCTGTTTGAAAAAATGGAGATTGTCAGATGACCCATCATTATAACACTGGAACAAGTAGTCCCAGTGAGAGTTGCCCAGACGCTAAACCAACTTGACTGGGATTACAACATGGCTAGTCATTGGGACAAGTACAGCCAGGCAAAAGAAAACCTACTGGAGGCATTGGAAGAAATAGGGTGAGAGCTGCTGAATTGTTCACAGTTTCAATGTAAGGTATAGTGGGAGAGATGCCTGATGCCATCTGGGTTTCTCTGCTGGAAACCAGGGTAGTCTATGCCCAACTGGGACTATACCCACCTAGACACGAGCAACCCAAGGTCCAGCAGATCCTAGCCTCAGCTTTCATTGACCAATCAGCCAATAGAAATATTGGACTTCTGCAGATTTGACAACTTTGTATGAGCAGAGGGAAAAATTAAAGGAAGAGATAAAGGAAGAGGAAAATGAAAGGAAGAGGAAAAGGAGAACTGAAAGGGAAGACCTGAAATTTTTTGCAACTATGCAAAATGACAAATGACACCCAAGCTTTCAGCTGCCAGATGAACAGTTGAAATGCTCTTGGTGTAAGGAGGATCTATCTGGATGCTATCTGGATCAAGGTGCCAACATTTCTTAAGATGTGGACAGGAGGGATATTTTCAAAATGGATGTAGAAGCAGCTTTTCAAGAGCCAGGACCAGTGGTGCTATTCAGGCGGTTCTATCTGGTTTGGGCAAGCTGGTAGTGGTGGTGGTGGGAGGCTCCGCCCACCCACCCAGGTGTCATCACATCCCATTTTTGATGCTCTGCGCATGCGCGGAAGGTCCTGCGCATACACAGAAGTGGCACAAGTGAAGCAAGAGCACACGCGTGCATGCTCACATTTGCAAACTGGTAGCGAAGGTGAGTTGATTTCACCCCTGCCCAGGACCGATCAACCCCTGCCGAGAGCCCCATTCTGTAGTGAATCCTCTGCCTCCCCTTACCGGGATCCCGAGGTTCCCAAACAGTCTCATCACATACAGTTCCAAGATAACCCTGACATGTTACAACCAAACACTGAACTAACTGAGCGCCATGCCACCTTCACTGGCCTTGCCATATCCCTAAGGAGTGGCCCTGAGGGTGAGCCTGACCTAACCCTTACAATAGGAGGAAGGAACTACGAGTGTTTGGTCAATACTGGAGTAACATCATCCTTGATTACACAGCCATTGTTTAAAGGATTGATAGTGCCAGGTGTGAGGGACAATATTAACAGAGTGGTGGTGGGGAAATAATACCTGTAAAATTTACCAATGACATGCGGGTACAAGTAGGCCCCCTTTCACTTGATCACTCCTTCATAGTTTGTCCCCAATCTCCTCTTGCTGCTAGATCAGAAAATTGGGAACTATCATAAAGTGCTCCCCAGGTGGGCTCACCTTATACAGTCCAATTAAACAAATTCACTGCCTTGCCATCCCATGGCTCCAAGCCCGGCCCAGAGCCTTATTTCACCTTAGAACTAGACCCCGATGAGACATAGGCATTTCACCCTTTTTACAAAACAATGCAAGTTTCTCTAATATTAAGGTTTAAAGAACTAGAGTTTGGAAAGTGTGAAAGTGACATCCCCACTTCCTCATTGTTTCCTTTTAAAGCAATCATTAGTGGCAGATTCAAGTATCAAGTATAAAGTAGTACTGTCCCTGATAAGCATGGGTCTAATAAGAGCCAATTCAGACACTCAGGAAGATTCTTTTTTAAGCTGTTTGACCTTCAAATCATTTCTAACACTCACTAGGTAGAAAGTTACTGAAGGCATATATCCTCAGTGACCTCTATTACTGACAAGGTGACAACTCAAGTTAGAAGCAAAGCTCTTAATATTATATCACTAGTTCCAAGATAATATAGAAAATTCTTATAATTCACTATTGCAAAGGACAGTCTCCATTTCCCAAGAATTGTTCATCATATAATAATGTTTTTTTAGACTTAGACTAACTTTATTGTCACTTTGAATGTACACTAATCGGCATACATTAAAATGAAATTTCATTGCACACAGCTCTCAAAGGGTCACCACCTCCGCCACCACCTCCACAAGCAACTAAGATGTTCAAAGGCCTGGAGACTAAAACATATGAAATATGGTTGCAGGATTTGGGTTTGGCTAGTCTAAAGAAAAGAAGAATTAGAGGTGACATGATAGCAGTATTCCAATATTTGAGGGGCTGCCACAAAGAAGTGGGGGACAAATTATTATCCAAAGCACCAGAGGTCAGGACAAGAAGCAATGGTTGGAAACTAATCAGGGAGAGAAGAAACCTGGAATTCAAGAGAAACTTCCTAACAGTGAGAACAATTAACCAATGGAATAGCTTGCCTTCAGTAATCATGGGCTCTTCATCACTGAATGTTTTTAAGAGACTGGATAGTTACTTGTATGAAATGGTATAGGGTCTCCTGCTTGAGCAGGGGGTGGACTAGAAGAACTCCAAGGTCCCTTCCAGTTCTATTCTATTCTAATCCGTTTTGTTTTATTTTTGTATGTCTTTTCCAAACCATGGAACAGGCACATAACAACCTGAATTCTGTGTGGGTTTAATGTTATTTTCAGTTCTGCCAAGAATAACTAAGTAAGAAGCAGACTGTTGGTATATGAAGCTTTTGAAGTTGACAGATACCTTCAAATAGAAAAAAAATCAAAACTAAAAGTCCAGATGAAATCTTATGGCTGTAATCCAATATGCACACTTGAAATATGTCACACTGATAATTAATAGAGTAGGAATCTGAGATTTGCATTTGATTACAAAAATACTTAAATTGGAAAAGATGGAAATTAGATAAAGTTTTTCCATAAAGCAGGATATAGCCAATATTGTACATATTTTTTTTATTTTCTGTTGTAATGTAAAATATTTTATTTCCCTTTGGAAGGGAGAAGAATTTTAAAACTTGAAAGAATAATTTTAAAAGGGAAATAATCAAAATCTACTCATGCCATGCAGTTTAATGCAGAACAATATAGGCGACCATTCAGTGAAAAAAGAGCAGATAGAATTATCAAAGTGTAGAGAATATACAGTTATAAAGATCTTGCTTGCCTTTAGGGCCAGTGAGATAAGCGGGATTTGTTGATAGCATGGAGAGAGAAGGATGAACAAAACGATAGCAAAAAAGAAAAAAGACTCAGTATGGTACTGTCAGCCTCTGCTTTGCTGCTCGCTTTTGGCTGCCATTGAAATGGGGAGGGGGGGAGATAAATGGTATTTGGGAGGGGAAGCTTGAGCACAGGAGTGAATGAAGAAGGGAGTCATTTTCTCACCATCTACTGCGCATGCTGCAGATATGGAATTGCCACCAAGGCCAACCGTCCGGCATACCATCCTGATGATGGGTTTTGAAAGTGCAGCCCACATAACACCTGTGGGGTGTAGGGTTTGGACTGGGGGTTGGGATCACTAGGGGGAGGGAGCTGGGTCACATATTGATATCTATGATTGCGCGCGCTTTTGCCTCAGATCTTGCTTTGCTAGCTGCTATCTACTCATAACCAGTAAAAGTACTCTTAATTCTGAAAAATGGACTTGAGTGGTTTCTTTCTTGGTTACTGATGGAGGCTACATTGACAGGTACATAGTATATATCTGAGGGGGGGGATGTAAAGAATTTGTTTAGTAACCATTTGAAGTTACAACAGTGGTAAAAAAAGTGATGACTGGTTCTCACGCTTATGATCATCTCAGCATCCCTGCAGGCACATGATCGTAATCCGGGTACTTGAAAACCAGCGCATGTTTTCGATGGTTGCAGTGTCCTAGGGTAAGTGATTGCCATTTGCGATCTTCCCAGCCAATTTCCAACAAGCAAAGTCAATGAGAAAGCCAGCAGGAAAAGACACTTAACTGCTCCACTTAAGTAATTTTCCAATCCTAATTGTAAGACTAGGATTGCCTATGTTCCCTCCCTTCCAATCTATCATCAAAGAGGGTTGTACTTCAATACAAATCATCTGAAGGTGATCTTAGAAAACCAATTAAAGTTGAAAGCAACCGTCTCTCCTTTTAAAAGAAACAATAAGCATCAGCTTTTTCCCCAGCAGTGTGATTTCTCATTGCATTTACAGTGCCTATACCATGCACTATAAAAAAATAATGAATTGTATTCTTGACAACTGAAATATCTTTTTAAAAGAAAAATCATCAAACTTCCAAGCTGAATCCTTTGATTAAATGTCACTTTCACTACTTCAGCCTTACCAAAGCTAAATCATTATAGGGAAATAATTCCAGAGGAATTTATTATGTGGTTAGAAATGATGTGGAAGAACCCAAAGCAGAGAGGCCACCATAACATAGTCTTTTACATATTCCTGAAAATGTACATAAGGGTTGATAAATTTGAAGGCAAAAAATCTTCCTTTTTAAGGGAGAGAAGTCAAAATTGCAGGATTGAATACAATTTTGTAATGGGAAATGCACAGTCAAGAAGGAAGGAATGTATCAAAGCAGCCATTAGTTTCTAAGGATAATGCTTCCTTGATCCCACAAGTTCCATACTTTTAGTGAAAATGGCATGTTATTCTACTTTTCCTCTACTTTACCAGATTTCTGAAATGGGGGGTGGGTGGGATTACGATACAACAATAACACCAAAAACAGTTTAGTGCAAGTTGAAAAAAAATGTTATAGGAGGCAATTTTGAGTACACATGAAAAGCTTTCACTAAAAGCAATAAATTATTATATAGACATTGCATATTTAAGCCTAATAATTGGATTTTCCATTCCCTTTGGAAGTTGACAATCCTGGGAAACATGGAAGAAAATAGAAGGAGATGACCAGCTTTTACAGCCCTTCTCTAAGTGGTTTACTGAGTCAGCATATTGCCCCAAACAATCTGGGTCCTCATTTTACTAACCTTGGAAGAATGGAAGCTGAGTCAACCTTGACCCTGGTGAGATTCTCTCTGGCAAACTGCAGTTGATCAGCAGAAGTAGCCTGCAATACTGCACTCTAATCACTGCGCCACCGCGGAGGCAGAGGAAAATGAAATCTTTTTCCTTGTGCTTTCCATCAACATTCTACAAAGAAATTAAAAGAATTGGAAATCAATTTCCAAAATATATAATCTTAAATTATCTAACATAGTTTAATCAGGACAGATAATATCAGAATCTGAATTGCAGGATAGGGAAGAAAAGAGTAGCAACCAGCTTTCATTAGTTTGACAATTTTTAATTTCTTGTTCATCCATTAGAAACATAATTGTGTTTTTGGTCAATGTTCTCTCCCGCTTCCTAATTTCTGCAGATCATTTTCCCCAGATCTAAAAAGTGAAAATATCTGAAATATAGAAATACAGTATATGAAATTGTTACATTCAACTTTGTTCATTTTCTCAATTTTCCAACTGTAATCTGCGTATGCACATTGCTATATTCACCTTCCCTTATTATTTCTGTATTTTTGTTTCATTTAAATTACTATTTTTGCAAACATTTCCCATCCCCTATATTTACATTTTGTCTGATTAGCAGTACAGTACAGTTTTCTTTAAAGCATCTAGCTGTTTCACAAATTAATTTGAGAAATGCAAATGCAATATAGCAAGTTAGAAGCAGCAATCGTGCAGAGTTAAAGAAATGGTTACCCTGGTCATACAGTGATTAAAGACAAAAAGGTGGCAGCGCTAATTTCTTCAGTACTAAACTAATTTGAAGCAGATCAAAATAGTCTTACTTTTTCATATACTGAAAACTATTGAAGCAAGTTTTCATTCTTCCAACATTCAATTCCAGAAATATAACTGTGATTTGGCAGTTTAATTACACACAGGATGTCAAATCAATAACTTTGCTTCCTATATGTAAGAAAATAAGAAAAAAACAGCTGATTAGGACATTTAATTCCATTTGTACATCTCTCAGATAATTAGTTCCTAATACCTGTGCCTTTTCTTTGCAATACAGAGTATATGTAAATGAAATGTGCAGTCCGTATATGACTAACAATTTTGATAGCTTATTCATGGCTTACGCATCAGAACCATGATTTTTTTAATTAATTATTTGTTCACTTCTGTTTTATGAAAACATTATTCTCTCTTTTTTGCATATTTTTTCTAAATACTTTTTAATATTTCAATTTTTTTGATGGCGATTTATTGTACTGTTGAATTATTTTTCCTTTATCAACAGTTTTAAAAACACATAAATCCATAAGCATATACACCAAAGAAACACAAAATAACAATATGAAGATTTTAATATCAAGTAATTTAATTCAAGATGGAAATCTTTATTATAAAACAAAAATCTTGTTGTATGCTCTTGCTTCATTTTTTCATTTCATTTCCAATGTTATATTTGATTTTGAAGAAAAAGTCAATCATAATGTTATGTAAAATTACTCTACCTAAATAATAGAATATTAAGAATGTAAATTAATAATATAATATAAAATTTTGTATCAAAATTGAAAATATAGTTCTGTAAAGTTAGATTTACTAATACTCAGCAGGTTCTTTATCTGTATTTAACAGTTTATGGGTATGTTTTAGTTTTCTTCAAATGCTACTCATTTAATCACTATTTGAATATTTTCTGATTTTGTTAGCCCTATTATATTTTTGGTTGTAGGACTTCATCATATCTTCTGGTTATATTTCACCACTACAATATTTTTAAAAATATCATGGCAGAACAAAAAGGGAGAATAAAATTACTCCATTATTTAATGGTTCAATAAAAAATCAATTTCAATTTTGGAGGCTTAGTAGTATTTCAATTTCAGGACAGCAAAATACTCTGCTCTTTTATTATTATTTCTTCACTATTTTTGGAAACCCTGGTAAGTGAAGCAGTGCCACAAGCATCCTTTCCAGCTCTTTCTCTTACTGTGTAAAGTCATTATTTTGTGGACATTGGAGGGACAGCATTTTATTCAGCAATGCCCTTGAAGGGACATTAAATTGTTATGTGGAATAAGACTGCACAACAAATGGAAAAGTAGATTTAAAAAGAAAAGTGAGACAAAATCTGATATAAATTACAGCTAAGAGGTACATAATTGCCAGGAAAGAATTGTGTTTCATGGTGTTCAGTTTTACATTTTAGCTTCTGAAAAAGTTATGAGATGAGCAAAGACAGGATGACCAGATATTCTGCCACCCCAACCTTCCCAGTTTAAATATATATATCTAAATTATTTTTAGTACATGGGAATACTATGACCTCAGGCATATTTGCATATTTAGTTTGCAGAACTTGTAGAGAAGTGCCATCTAATTAGTACTTGCTCTTTGTGGACAATAGTTGAGCACAGATAACTGTCACCCAATCATTGTTTGCTAGTAAATTAGTGCTTTATTCTGCACCCCATTATGTTCATGTCTAAAAACATATCTTTTCCCTTTCTTCACAGAAAGACAACACAACAAATTGCTAGCACCGCTTCACATCTCTGTACTTGATGTCTTTTTGCCTTCAGAATCCCTAATGTTGATATATTTGGTAGTTTTTTGCAATTGGGTTTCTATGCCAATCATGGCAAAATGCTGCTATAAAGACATTCCAGGATCTGAGTAGCCCAACAAACCAAAAATGTTTTCCAGTGAGAGTACAAATCACACCTTCAAGCAAATGACAGTGATACGCCATTTCTGAGGTAGCATCCCCTGCTTTAGATGCCATTTCTCTATTCCCAAAAGGGGTGTGCTGTGTTGAGAGTGGCTGATGGGATAGAAAGAAGATTGCCATGCCCACATCACCCATCCTTTTGATTTTTAGTTTCCTATTTAACTTTCTTGATTTTAATTGTTTAAAACTTCTTTTTTTACCACTTTATTATATTGTAAGCCACCCAGAGTTACTTTAACAGTGATATAAAAATTTAACAAGTAAATGAATTCATGGTTAGGAAATAATTGATATGGATATTAAGCTTTACTAATTTAGCTTGCATTTGCAAAACTCTGGTTGTGATATTATATGATAAGTGGGGGACTTATCACACCTGTGCCTGGATTTTATTATTGTTTGGAAAAATAACAAGAATTAATGAATCGGGCATACAACATACAAACAACTATTTCTGGCATACAACATACCATCAACTATATCCTGTGGATAATAGATGTTTTTAGGAGAGAATATCTTTCAGCTAGGCTCATGTCTGTTGTATGGTCTCACAACTTGCTTGCAGTAGGACATTTTGATATTTTGTTGTGAGAAATCAAAACTCTTCATATTATTCATGTAATGATGGTTGTCTTGAATCCTGATGTAGCTCTATTTACAATATAGTTATGGAAATAAGGAAGGCTTGAGTTAACTAATTCATCTAATGGATCTGCATTACATGGATGCTAGTCTGCTGGCACAAGATGGAATAAGTTATACAAGACTGAGAAAACTATGTGTGCTATAGCTGTTGAAGTTGATTGGAATATTTATAAACTTAAACATGTGGCGTTGAGTATAGAAATGCAAAATTAAGAATTATAGGTATGAACGTATGCACTAATAATAGTCATAACCTAACTGGAATATATTATGCCACTTAGTGAAATAACTGAATGAAAATGGTCTGATAAAGCTCCATAATTTCAATTATGTAAATGCTAATGTTCAACTTATAACAAGCTAAACTTTTTTTTTACAAAAAATAACTAAGCAAATTTGGAAAATGTTGAAATGATTTCCATGATTTCCAATATAATTACTTTGCTTTTGCTGACACCATTTCCATTCCTCCTTCCCTCTCTACCTCATCTCTACCAAAATCTCCCTACTATACTTCTTCCATAGTTCTCCTATAGTCATATGCTATGTTCCCCAAATGATACTGGAGCTATTATCAATGATGGCAAATATTTATCCTGACACAATTAATATTTCCTAAAATTTATTTATTTCAGTTCTAGCAATAATATTTGAACTGAAAGTCTAACAATGAGTAGCCTTGTTAAAAGCAATGCCTTCTGCAATAGTGAATGAAAAAGTTTCCACTCATTGCACTCAAATAAGGCACCTGATGAAGGATGACACCTGGTATAATAATGCATCAACAATTTGATACTCCCTAGTAAGTATCCCAAATGGGTGCCAGATGCTATCTCAACTCACTTGTCAGATTCTGGTAAATAGAGGCCAAAACCACATCTGCTTTAGTGACAATGCTTTTGCAGAAATACAGTAAGAATCATTTAGATTTTCTGTTAAGTTTGTAAGATATTGCCTTCTGATATAGAACAACATTATTCAGGGTAAGTGATTATTTCTATGCACAAATTGTGATCATCATTTTAGAAAGTATGGATGTTATTCAAAGTTGTGCTGAATATGTAATCTAATATATTCCTTGCTTTAAACCATGTTTTAAACTGCTTTCCTCTCTCCCTGTCTGGAATTTAATATAGATAGAAGTATTTAGCTATGCCATAAATATGGCAGCTAAACAAATTTATACATTTTTCTATAATTGGTATTACTTTTCATCAAGACACAGACAACTTAGAAGCATATTGGGCTCAATAATTTCTACAACAGTTGACAACAAGTCTCTGCATCTTTCAATAGTGTCTTTTCCAACTTTCTTTCATGATCCTAAAGAATAAACCAATACCATTTTGCTGATCTGCCAATCTATAGTTCTACATGAAATATACAATTAGACTATCTGGTAATTATTCTAAGGTTAGGCAGAGATGTTATTTGAGCTGAAAGTCAACTCCTATAGCTATGTTTACTGCTGACTGGAAATCCCCTTACAGACTCTTTGAGTGAAATAGAAAAAAATGAATTTATAATTTCTGATGATTAACTAGAATATAAAAAGAATAAAGTTATTTTGTACAAGGCAGATCGTCACCCAGATCTCTTGCAGAAAGAGCTCTCTCTGTCACTTCAGTATCATTATCTTGTTAATATCTTGATGTAAGATATTAATAAGATGGAACTCTTTTGCAGACATTTAGTGTGCAGATTTGTTAATTAGGAAGAGGCAAGAGCATATACGTGAAACTTGTCTCAAGATCTCCAGGCGTATGTGCACTTATGAAACAATAGTCCTTATTGCTAAATCTCTAAGAAATTGAAATGAATATACTTATAAACTAGATAATAATTAGAGATTTTTTCCTTATTGAGATTTATATTCATGTACACTGTATCTGTTTTTCTTTCTAGCATTTTTTTCTACAAATGCAGAGTCCACTTTTTTTTCTAGATCAACTAAGTGTTGATCCATTGGCTGCAATGGGAATTCACCAATCAACTTCTTGTCTGATATTGTGGGCTGAGAGAGCCAGTCTTGGCCCAAGGTCACCCATCCAGCTTTCATGCCTAAGGCAGGGCTAGAACTAATAGTCTCCCAGTTTCTAGCTTGATGCCTAACCACTAGATCAGGGGTGTCCAAACGTGGGAACTTTAAGACTTGTGGACTTCAACTCCCAGAATTCCCCAGCCAGCCATGCTGGCTGGGGAATTCTGGGAGTTGAAGTCCACAAGTCTTAAAGTTTCCAAGTTTGGACACCCCTGCACTAGATCAAACTCTCACTTATGGACTATATAATAGCCAAAGGGCAAAAGCTGTACACATGGAGGTATATACTGAAGATAGTGACTGTGTATATAATCACGCCTGTACCGCACTTTGTATGCATTGAGAAATTCTGCATAGGGCTTGTTTGTTTGTTTGTTTATTTTCTGCCTTTATTATTTTTACAAATAACTCAGAGTGGTGAACATATTCAACACATCTTCCTTCTGCTATTTTCCCTACAACAACAACAACCCTGTGAAGTAGGTTGGGCTGAGACAGTGTCACTGGCCCAAGATCACCCAGCTGGCTTTCATGGCTAAAGCCTTGTTCCACAATCAATTCATGTCACCCGTCAGAATAGCTTTTCCTCTGAAACGCATTAATTCAGAATGTTGTGAAGTTTTTAACCAAAACTCATTTCTATTCTTTCGGCACCATTGAAAAACTTGACATACATTTTCATTTTAAAGAAGCTTCCGCCTCCACTTATCTTCATTATTCATAAATCATATTTCAAAACAAATTTTGCTTAGATCTGTTTAATTATCCCTATTATCAATTTCACACACACACACACAACATACTGTCTAATTTTTCTTCTTTCATTTTCTTATTTATTTCTCATACTACAAATTGCAATCACTTATATGTCACAGTCATTACTAGATGTGCTCGTAGATACTGACCTCCATTGCCCATAATGACTTTGATCTATCAAAGCTTTCACATAATGCTTTTTGGTAATATAGAAAATCTGTAAACTTTTGTGTAATAAGCACTAAGTACCAATCAAGTGCAACAGTAAAGTATCAGATAGCAAAGTATTTTAGCCCACCACTTTAAGGACCATGTCATTTATATGGAGTAATATGGAACACTAAGAAGATGAAGAGGTAAATTGTGGGGGCCATTCTTATAATAAAATATTGTGGTGACAGAATGTGATGTACCACATGTCATGTCTTAATCATATGAGTCAGCTTCTTGCTCTCGGGAATGGTAGAGGATACTATCCCACTGCCAATTTGAATTAAAATTCAACTGTCAATCCCATTAGCTTTTTTTTATATAGAATAAGGATTTTCAATTCAATTCCAATTTATTTGTGCTTCTAGACCGCCCCCTCTCCCAGAAGGGACTCGGGGCGGTGTACAGTCCATAGAGAATATCACAAAAATACAATAAAAAATTAAATATGTACAGTTTGGAGGAGGTTAAAATGCAATTAAAAGAACTGTACAAAGCTGAATAAATATAATTTTTTAAAATCCCTAAAACAGACACAACAGATTAAAAAACCCTAAAATAACCAGATAATAATACATTTGCCAGGAGGGACAGTTGTAATTATGCCAGGCCTGCTAATCGGAACAGGTGAGTCTTCAATTTTTGCCGGAAGGAGCGGAGGTCAGAAGTGGTTCTAATGTCGGGGGGGAGGTCATTCCAGAGGGTTGGGCCCATCACAGAGAAGGCCCTACTCCTTGGTGTCGCCCGTTGGCATTGCCTAATGGACGGCACCAGGAGAAGTCCCTCCCTGTGTGAGCGAATTGGCCGCAGGGATGTATGTGGGAGGATGCGATCCCGCAAGTAACTAGGTCCCGTGCCATGGAGCGCTTTAAAGATGGTAATCAGCACCTTGAAACGCACCCGAAAAACCACAGGTAGCCAGTGCAGCTCGCGCAGGAGAGGTGTTACGTGGGAGTACCTCGTACTCCCCATCACAGCCGGCGCGGCTGCGTTCTGAACCAACTGCAGTCTCCGGGCGCGTCCCAAGGGCAGCCCCATGTAGAGAGCATTGCAGTAATCCAGGCGGGACGTCACCAGCGCATGAGTGACCGTGCGTAGGGCATCCCGGTCCAGTAGGGGGCGCAATTGGCACACCAGGCGAACCTGGTGGAATGCCCCCCTCGCCACGGCTGCCACATGGTCATCCATTGACAGCCGGGCATCAAGGAGGACGCCCAAATTGCGCGCCCGTTCCACAGGGGGCAATTGTTCGCCCCCTATGGCCAGCGATGGAATCAGCTGGCTGAACCGAGGTGCCGGTAGCCACAGCCACTCGGTCTTGGAGGGGTTGAGTTTAAGTCTGTTGTCCCCCATCCAGACCCCGACGGCTTCCAAGCACCGGGACATCACTTCAACAGCCTCGTTGGGGTGGTTTGGGGTTGAAATATACAGCTGAGTATCATCAGCGTAGAGGTGATACTCAACCCCAAAACCACGGATGATCTCACCCAGCGGCTTCACATATGTGTTGAACAGAAGAGGCGAGAGGACCGACCCCTGTGGCACTCCACAAGTGAGTGGCCTCGGGGTCGACCTCTGTCCCCCTGTCAACACACATTGCCTCCGGTCGGAGAGGTAGGAGCCGAACCACCGCAAAACGGTGCCTCCTACTCCTATCCCCTCCAACCGGCGCAATAGGATACCATGGTCGATGGTATCAAAAGCCGCCGAGAGGTCTAATAGGACCAGGATAGAGGAACAACCTCTATCTCTGGCCCTCCAGAGATCATCGACGAACGCGACCAAGGCTGTCTCTGTGCTGTGCCCGGGTCGGAAGCCGGACTGGCGTGAGTCTAGATACTCGGATTCGTCAAGGTGTTGTGGAAACTGCTGCGCCACCACATTCTCGACAACCTTCGCTAAAAACGGAAGGTTGGAGACTGGACGATAGTTAGCTAGCTCCATTGGGTCGAGTGCAGGCCTCTTAAGTAAGGGTCTCACCACCGCCTCCTTCAAGGCGGCTGGTAAGGATCCCTCACCCAATGAGGCATTCACCAGGCCCAGAAGCCAGCCTCGGGTCACCTCCCAAGATGCCAGTACCAACCAGGAGGGACACGGGTCCATTAAACGTGGTGGGTCGCAGCCGTCCACGCAACCTATCCAAATCCTCGGGGGCAACAGAATCAAACTCCTCCCAGGATGGTCTCACAAGACTCGCTGTTGGCGGCCCGTCCGGTCCACTGAGGGGGGCCCATCCGCTCCGGATCTGAGTGACTTTATCCTGCAGATATTCCCCAAACTCCTCTGCTCTGCCCTGCAAGGGTGCCCCTTGCGTCCTCTGTGACATGAGGGAGCGGGTCACCCTAAACAGGGCGGCAGGGCGGTTATCCGCGGACGCAATAAGAGCAGCGCAATATCTACGTTTGGCCGCCCTTAATGCCACAAGGTAGGTCCGTAAATAGGCTCTTACCTGTGTTCGATCAGATTCGGAGCGTGAGGACCTCCACCTGCTCTCTAGACGTCTCCTATGGCGCTTCATCACCCTCAGCTCCTCGGTATACCAAGGAGCCCGGGTGGGTCGCTGCCGCAGGAGAGGTCGCAAAGGCGCAACCCGGTCCAAGGCCCCAGCCGCCGCCCTATTCCAGGCGGCCGCTAGGTCCTCCGACCGAGCGCGGGTCAGGGCTACAGGTAATGGCCCAAGCTCCATCTGGAACCTATCCGGCTCCATCAGGTGCTTGGGGCGGTACCAGCTTGGACCATCTGGTCCCGCCTCCTCGCGGTGGGGGGTAGCACCAGGGAAGTCCAGCCGGAGACATGAGTGATCCGACCATGACAGGGGTGTAACAACAAAGTCCCCTATACCCAGATCACTTGTCCACTGCTCAGATACAAAAACAAGGTCCAATGTGTGGCCACCTTCGTGTGTGGGGCCCTGAATTAACTGGGTCAGGCCCATGGCTGTCATGGAAGCCATGAACTCCCGAGCCACCTCAGACGCTGCTCCCATCGACGGCAGGTTGAAATCCCCCATAACCACAAGCCTGGGGATCTCAACCGCCGTCTCCGAGATCAGCTCGAGGAGCTCGGGCAGGGCCGCTGATGTATAGCGAGGAGCCAAGTATACAATCAGCAAACCCAACTGCCTCCCTGGGCCCCATTTCACACCAAGGGAGTCACACCCGGATATCTGAGGAACAGTGAACTCCCTCGGCTCTAGACCTTCCCGTATAACTACCGCCACCCCACCACCCTTACCCAGGGCCCGAGGCTGATGGAATGCGCGGAAACCTGGTGGGCACATTTCCACGAGGGGTAAACCACCCTCGTGGCCCAACCAGGTCTCCGTTATCCCTGCAAGGTCCAGCTCCCCCTCAGAGATCAGCTCATTAATGAGGGGGGCCTTGTTGGTTACGGACCTTGCATTGCAAAGCATCAGCCGTAGGCCCGGGCTCTGTAGTTCCTGGCCACCTAGGTTGCGGGGGTTGGTACAAACGACCGGGCGTAGCCAACAGCCACGGTCTCCCAACCGACCTTGTAATCTTCTTTTGTCCTCGCATCCCCCCCTCCCCGCGACCGTTGTAATCAAATTGAAATTGAAATTAACAAGATAATGATACTGAAGTGACAGAGAGAGCTCTTTCTGCAAGAGATCTGGGTGACGATCTGCCTTGTACAAAATAACTTTATTCTTTTTATATTCTAGTTAATCATCAGAAATTATAAATTCATTTTTTTCTATTTCACTCAAAGAGTCTGTAAGGGGATTTCCAGTCAGCAGTAAACATAGCTATAGCCTTTTCTCTGATTAAAGAAATCAGTTTAGCCATCTCAGCATCCTCAACCAACCCTTCCTCCATTCTAGGTAGTGCTGAATCTTCTCATATTTGTGCAAACAATAATCTTGTTGCAGGCATCATCTGTAAAAACAAAGTTCTATAATGGTTTTTCAAATGTTTGTCCACAATCCCCAAAGAAAAGCCTCTGGTCTTTACTGTATATTAAACTTTAAAATGTTCTGAATCAATGCATGTATCTGAATCCCCAATCTTTTAGCTTTTTTTACATATCCATTGAAAAATTATTCTTCTTGTTCACATTTGTACCCACTATGTTCACATTTCCAGAATAAATTTGAACTGCTTTTATATATTCTAGATAATTTTTCTAGACAGATATCAATGGTATCTCATTTTATAAAATCTCTCTTTAAAATATTCTATTTCTTTTCAAACTCAGTCTTACAATATTCAATAGTAGATATTTTGTCTACTTTAAATCTTTCTAATAATTGTAGATAAAAGAACAATTAACAACTACCATATTTTTCGGAGTATAAGATGCACCTTTTTCCCTCAAAAAAGAGGATGAAAATCTGGGTGCGTCTTATACACTGAATACAGCATTTTTGGCCTCCTGAACCCCGCCCCCTTCACCAAAATGGGCGTGCAGAGTCTCTAGGAAGCTTTTAGAGAGCTCCTGGGGGCTGCGGAGGCCAGAAATGAGCAAAAGGCAGCCCATTTTTTGCTCAATTTTACCCCCCTGCCCCCAGGAGCACTCTATAAGCTTCCTAAAGGCTATCCATGCCCTTTTAAGAAAAATGGCCTGTTGTTTGCTCATTTTTGCCCCCCCCCAGCACTCTGCAAGCCCCCTAAAGGCTATTCATGCCTTATTTTGGGGGAAAAGATGGGCCCGTTTTCATGAAAAATGGGCCATTTTGGGGGGGGGGGGTTTGCAGAGTGCAAAACCTTTTTTTAATTTGCCTCTTTAAAACTCTTATACTCCGGTGCATCTTATACTCCGAAAAATACGGTATATCTCTCTACCACCAGTTCTTCCTGCACAACATTCTAGCATCTTCTTATAAATTAACCATTTGTGTTTGCCTATTATTTCTTGTCTATAAAATGCTTCTCATGTTGAGAACCCCACCTTTATTTTCAACACAACCTGGATTTGTATCAGTGGTGGGATTCAATTTTTTTTACTACCGGTTCTGTGGGCGTGGCTTGGTGGGTGAGGCTTGGTGGGGGTGGTTTGGTGGGCATGGCAGGGGAAGGATACTGTAAAATCTCCATTCCCTCCCCACTCCAGGGGAAGGTTACTGCAAACTTCCTATTTTCTCCTGATCAGCTGGGACTCAGGAGGCAGAGAATAGATGGAGGCGGGGCCAGTCAGAGGTGATATTTACCGGTTCTCCGAACTACTCAAAATTTCCACTACCAGTTCTCCAGAACTGGTCAGAATCTGCTGAATGCCACCTATGGTTTGTATCTATTCCATTTTGCAATATGGCATAGATAACATAATTATTTTTAAAATACAAATTAACGTTGACTTTATCACACCATAAATATCAATACCATCCAAATTTCAACTCACATCCTCTTTATTGAGGAATCTCTGTGCCTCTTGTGAGACCCTGTTTCTAAAGATAGGCTTGCAAGATCAGTTGGGATTGTTGCAACTGTACCAGCCTTCTTGCTGTATAGGAGCCTCCTGCCTGAGCTGCTGGAGGCCGTCAATCCAAGTCTTACGGTCTTGGAGTACTTCATTTTGCTATTCCTGGAGTTTGCCTCAGAAGCAGCTTGGAATTTTATTACCACCATGGAGGCCATGAACTTAACCCAAGGTCATTCATAGTCTGACTCAAAACAGTGGCCAAATACCAGACATGTTTTTTTTTTTTGTCAGACCTAGTGACAATGTGATCTGAGGGAGTAATTTTCTTTCTTTCCTGTGTCATAGTCAGTTCATGCACTAGTGTTCACTGTGCTATCCCTCTCAATACTACTCCCTGGACGGGAAGGCAGGACCTATTTGATTGGTCTATCCCCAATGACTAATGGACCTGCTTGTGTTCCAAAAGCAACTGGGGATTGTTTGTGAAGTTCTGCTGCATCATCCTACCCTGGCTATTGCCTAGAACGGGGAGGTGACCAGGGCCTTAGATAGGATTTCATCTGTGCAATATGTCTTGATCCATTACTCCTAGCAGACCTGGCATTTATGTAGGAGTTGAAAGAGTTCAAAAGCATCAAGAGATGCCTAGAATGGAGAAAATGTATATTTCTGTCCTAAGTGAAATAAGTGGATGCCCTTTTGCAGTGCCTGGAGATTTTTGGGTCTGGAACAAATGTTTCAACTGAAGCCTGGTAAATTGGAGTGCTGGAGTAAGAGGTTTACTCCTTTCATCCTAACTGAATTTGCACTTCCCCAGACAGACTGGTGTGTGTTTTGGTGATCCTCCTGGACTCGGCTCTTGGTCAAGAAGCAGGTGGCAGATGTGGCTAGGAGGATCTTTGCTGAATTTAGTATTGTGCACCAATTAATCCAGGAAGAGAGCCTGGATTATTGTTTGGAACATCTTAACCCAATGGTAAGATAGGGCCCCACTTATCTGCCTTCAGGAAGAGAGCTAAGAGCTGGATCTGCCAATAGGCATGGGTGATTGAAGAGTGATATGACCCTAGGGGTGGCTATGATGTGGGGGCACTCCCTCTATTTTTTAAAATCTGTAATATTTGAATTTTAATTGTTAAAATTCTGTCTTCATTTTAATTTCTATTTTGATACAACCTGTTATCTTTTTATTGTAAACCACCTAGATTCACCTTGGTTACGTGGGTGGTGTAGAAATGTGATAAATAAATATTCCAATGGTCTTCTATTTCTCAGTAGCATCTACTCTTTCATCCAAACAAATCAGGAAACACTAAAATAGATGTCAAGGTTCTGACTAACGAACTCAAGCAAATCAGAACTCTGAGACTCAGATCGTCTTCAAAGCATTTCTTTATTGGATACGTCATATCAGCATGATTAAATGTAAAACCAACTGTAAATATTTCCTGTGGATTCAGTGTAGTTAAAATAGTAAATGATCCCCTCCCCAGG
This sequence comes from Natrix helvetica, assembly GCF_964273705.1. NCBI lineage: Eukaryota > Metazoa > Chordata > Lepidosauria > Squamata > Natricidae > Natrix > Natrix helvetica. The sequence continues at coordinate 43,800,787 of NC_138549.1, read as the reverse complement.
TGTCACAGGTCACATTGTCCAGTTAGGTTAATTGACAAGCTCATTAGGCACTCCTTCCTTTCCTCATCCGGCACCTGTGGTTCGCATGAGATAGATCAGTATTGTCATGCCCTGTTGGAGCCTGAATCTGCGGAGTTGGGACTGATGGAGGTTGAGTGGGTGGCTTCATTGACTTCAGACAAAGGCAGAGAGGAGCAGGACCAGGCAGCCCAGGGCCCCTTGGGCTTGGGACGGCTTGCCAGCAGGGAGGAATGGGGCCAGGACAACCGAGAGAGGGCAGGTAGTGGAGATGAAGAGCAACAGCACTCAGGTAATGAGCAAGGACTGCCCCCTCCTGATCCCCAAGCACAGAGAATGGAGGGGAGGGAACAGCACAGGCCAACCTGATGACTCGGGAGGAGAGCGCCCCGCCCCTCTTCACAAGGCACACTGGGGGACTGAGACTTAAGGAGATGCTGTGGGGAGGGGCATTTGTTGGGAACAAACACTGAATTCATGGAGTTTTGTGTGCCGTTGCTGATAATAATAATAATAATAATAATAATAATAATAATAATAATAATAATAATAATAATAATAATAATAATAATAATAATAATAATTAATAACTTTTATTTCTAGACCGCGCCCTTTCCTAGGCAGGACTCGGGGCGGTGTACAGTCATGTTAAAACCATGTACAATACATAGACATGAACATAGACATAGACATAGACGTGGACGTAGACGGAGGAGGTAAAAAATATACTGTACAATTCTTAGTTAAAATACAAATATTAAAATTCCCTTAAAAATTCCCCAATAAAATGTTTGCCAGGAGGTAGAATGCTGATGTCTGGAGTTTGCAGGACATCTTGCCTTATCCCTTGATTTGTGGATTCCTTGCCTTGTTTCTTGCTCTGTGGAATCATTGCTTTCTTCCTTGGTTCATGAATTCATTGCCTTGTTCTTTTGCCTCGCTGGACTTCTTGATGTGAAACCACTGTGCTAGAAGCATTTTGCTGGACTCCTTGCAGCCAGAGACTGCTGTGTCTGAGTGCTATGCTCTGGGACATGCCATAAACATGGGAGTGTTTGGGGGAAAGTTGGAGCAATATGCTACCTCAGTAAAGTTTTGAACTATAAGCTGGCTGTGTTGCCTTCATGCCTTGTCCTGAGTCATCACAAGTATTGTGTCTGGCAGTGCATCCCCCCCCCATACTGTGTGGCAACTGAGAACCAACAAAATGGCTTCTACCAGATTTGGTTTGATGTTGACAGATCTCCTTTAGTGAGTGAGAAGTACATGGAAAATATCAGATTAAGTCCCTACTAATCACCCTTTCCATCACCAGGTTCAGTGGTGGGTTTCAATTTTATTTACTGCCATCCAGTCAGGTGGGTGGGTTGAGCCTCCCGCCACTGCCACTATCAGTTTGCCTGATCTGTGCTGAACTGGGAGCAACCCACCCCTGACCAGGTTGTTCCTTTAGCTTCTGGGGTTTTTTATCATGGGATTTCTTGATTAACTTATCTGCTCTTATGTCCTTACTCTTCACCAGGTAGCTTCTGACATGGGGTAACTATTCCACTGCACTAGGTATTGCAGCTTTCTCTTATATAGTCTAGAGTCTAGGATCCTTTATACTTCATAATGGTTTCCCCTTCCACTACAATAGGACATGGGGCTACCTGAGCTACTGGCCTCAGCTCTGATCTTATTATTGGTTTCAATAAGCTACTGTGAAAAACTGGATGCACTTTCTCTAGCAGACATGGAAGTTTCAGCTCCACCATGACTGGGTTGATGATCTTTGTGATGGGGAAGGGCCCTTGAAATTTAGGGCCCAGTTTTTTACAGGGTAACCTTAGTTTCAGGCAGACTTTCTTTCCTATGTGAAACAGTCTTTGAGGGAATTGCTTTTTTGTCTTTTTGTGATTGTTAATGCTCGTTTCACATTTCCCCAAGCGCTCTGCGGTGAGTATATCTATTCAGTCAGACTCACTGATGAATGGGGTTCCTGAGGGTTCTTGGGTATGGGAATGAACTCTACCCCTGGGGCTACCTTGAAAGGAGTGAGCCCTGTGTTGCTGTGAATTGTTGTATTCTACCTCAGTAAAAGGCAGTAGGTCTGCCCAATTAGTTTGCTGGTAGTTGACACAGCACCTCAAGTACTGTTCTATCATTGCATTTGCTCATTCTGACATCCCATTGGTACTCAGATGAAAAGTTGAACTAAGCCCCTGGGAAGACCTAATTAGCTTGAACTCCCTCCAGAACTTGGCCGTAAATTGAACCCCTCGATCTGATATGATCCTTTTTGGGACTCTGTGCAGTTGGTAAATATATTGCAGGAACAGTTTTGCCAGCTTGTGGATTGAAGGGAGACCAGGTGAGCCTGCTTGGAGAAAAGATCCATCACTGTCCAAACTATGGTGTTTCCTCCACTTTCTGGGAATTCCACTATAAAATCCATTGCTATCTCCTCCCAGATTTGGGATGGTTCAGGTACTTGTTGTAATAGTCCAGGAGGTTTCCCTGACCATTTTTTCATTGAGGCACATACCATAAGCTCTGGCTGCTATTGGTTTTGATGGTGTTCAGCCACCATGATTTTTGGCAGCTTTGTTTCCTTTCGCTACTGACTATTCTGAGCATCGCTGCCTTTTCTAGCAAATGCATGATAGGGCCAAAATAAGTAAGAAGGAATTTTTCAGCAATATGTCTATTTTTATACACTCCAATACTTGTTTGTTTGTCACCTTTGCTTTTCAAGGAATGCACAAGAAGCTTCTTCAACAACACAGCTCAAACAAGTTGATTTTGCTCCTTTCAAATTTTTTCATGGTCTAACTTTCACAACTGGAGGTAGATATGGGAAACAATAACATAGACTAATCTGCATTTTATTTCAAGGCTGGAGTCCTTGCTTTTCCACACTTGACTCATGTTCATCACTCTGCGATTCTACTGTGTTTCAACACTACACTGCATTCACTACTCAATCTGTGATCCTAGGAAAGTGAATTCTTGAATGCATTTTATATCTTCACCATTGAAATAATATTTCACTATTGAAGTGTTTCTCAACAAATTGTTATATTGACACTTCCATTTACAATACAATACAATACAATAGCAGAGTTGGAAGGGACCTTGGAGGTATTCTAGTCCAACCCCCTGCTTAGGCAGGAAACCCTACACCACTTCAGACAAATGGTTGTCCAATCTCTTCTTACAAACTTCCAGTGTTGGGGCATTCACAACTTCTGGAGGCAAGCTGTTCCACTGATTAATTGTTCTAACTGCCAGGAAATTTCTCCTCAGTTCTAAGTTGCTTCTCTCCTTGATTAGTTTCCACCCATTGCTTCTTGTTCTACACTCAGGTGCCTTGGAGACTAGTTTGACTCCCTCTTCTTTGTGGCAACCCCTGAGATATTGGAACATTGCTATCATATCTCCCCTAGTCCTTCTTTTCATTAAACTAGACATACCCAGTTCCTGCAACCATTCTTCATATGTTTTAGTCTCCAGTCCCCTAATCATCTTTGTTGCTCTTCTCTGCACTCTTTCTAGAGTCTCCACATCTTTTTTACATCATGGCGACCAGAACTGAATGCAGTATTCCAAGTGTGGCCTTACGAGGGCATTATAAAGTGGAATTAACACTTCATGTGATCTTGATTCTATCCCTCTGTTTATGTAGCCTAGAACTGTGTTGGCTTTTTGGCAGCTGCTGCACACTGCTGGTTCATATTTAAATGGTTGTTCACTAGGACTCCAAGATCCCTCTCACAGTTACTGCTATTGAGCAAGGTATCTCCTATACTGTACCTGTGCATTTTGTTTTTCTTGCCTAAATGTAGAACCTTACTCTTTTCACCATTGAATTTCATTTTATTAGATAGTGCCCAATGTTCAAGTTTGTCAAGATCCTTCTGTATCTTAAGCCTGTCTTCTGGAGTGTTGGCTATTCCTGCTAGCTTGGAGTTCCGAGTTCCCCATCTATGCCTTTATCCAAATCATTGATGAAGACGTTGAAGAGTACTGGGTCTAAAACAGAGCCTTGGGGTACTCCACTGCATACTTCTCTCCATGTAGATGCAGTTCCATTGAGGACTACATGTTGAGTGTGGTTGGTCAGCCAGTTATGAATCCATCTGGTGGTGATGCTGTCTAACCCACATTCTTCTACTTTATCTGGTAGTAGGTTATGGTCTACCTTATAAAATGCCTTACTGAAGTCTAAGTAAACTTAGCTTACTTACGGCATTCCTCTGGTCCACTAATTTTGTCACTTTGTCAAAGAATGCAATAAGATTAGTCACTTGATCTGTTTTTGACAAACCCATGTTGGCTTTTGGCTATTACTTTGTTTACTTCTAGGTGTTTGCTAATTCGTTGCTTGATTATCTTTTCCAGAATCTTTCCTGGTATTGAGGTCAGGCTGGTAGGTCTGTGGTCTCCTGGATCTATTTTTTTCCCTTTTCTGAAGATGGGAACCACATCAGCTCTTTTCCAGTCCTCTGGCAGTTCCCCGGTGCTCCAGGATCTCCGAAAGATATAGTTCCGTGGTTGTGAGATCTCGTCTGCCAGTTTCTTCAGAACCCTGGCATGTAATTCATCCGGTCCTGGTGATTTGAACTTGTCTAGGATAGACAGGTGCTCATTTACCATTTTCTTCCCAATTTCTCACAGTGGTCATGAGGTTAGTCTTATATGCAATCCCATCTCCATTTCCACTAGTAGTCTAATAATATCACTTTTCCCCTGAGCATTAGAATACTGTTCAACCAAGATCATCTCTTTTGCACACAAAAATGTCACCAATACAAGGACAGAGCTATAAGGCTAGCAATGCAAATAATATAAAAAGACAGCTTATTTTTGGCTTTGTGTTGCAATGGGTTATGTGTTATGATTGAATAGGTTCTGAATCATCTTTGGGTGTCTATGATTTTGCTTTCTAATTTAATGAGAGAGAGAAAAGGTAAGCAAAATTTGAGGCAATTTTGGCTTTCCTAACTAAAGATGGAAGTAATTGTCTTAAAGCTATCAGTAAAGCTGCAGAAAGCTACCATGAAGAAAAATAACTTAATGCAGAACAAGAAGGCAAGTATATTACAATCCAAGAATATCTGTGTACATAGAATGCATGTAACAACTTTGTTTTTCTTAGTTGAAAAGAGATGAATATTTGATCTTTTTCAGAGATGCTTTCCCTGAACTTTGCTTCCATTGTAATCTGTTGTCATGGTGACAAATGTGTGAGATCCATAGACACAATCTTATTCATAGTCATGAACATTCCCCATCATAAGCAAGTGTTCAGTGAAACATAAAGCATATAAAGAGCAGACTGACTAGCAAGTCATTACCTTCTAAAAAGTGAAATTCAAATCTATGTAGTAGGGAAAATATTGTACAATAGTTTTAATACAAATGTTTTCTTTTTATGCAGCAACAGTATAACTCTATCAATATTTTAAAAGTTCTGTTATTTTATTTGAATTAGGACATTGAGTAGTTAATTCTAGATCAGCGGTTCTCAACCTGTGGGTCATGACCCCTTTGGGGGTCGAACGACCCTTTCACAGCGGTTGCCTAAGACCATTCATCTCCACTCCCATGCTCAGGAGTGCATCCTGAAGCGGCAGGTGCATGAAGAGCCCTGGGTGGCAAAGCAGCCTCCTCCCTGTTCCGGGCGCAACCCAGACACCGCCCCCCCCGGTCTCCACACCAGGGAAAGGCCAAGGTGCTGAAGGGGAAGAGAGACAGGTTCTTCTGGGTGGCAGATCAGTCTCGGCTCTGATGGATGTCCAAAGCGAGCTCGGTCGGCGGTGCCGCTTCAGCCCAGCCACCTGCACAGGGGATCGAAGGCACCCAGGGAGCAGGAGACCAGAGGGGCAGTCAGGCCACCCGCTTCAGCCGGTGGGACTGGCTCTTGCCCAGGCAGGCGCATGCTGGGATTCAAGCTGCCTTGGGCCTGGACGCTGCCTTTCCTGCAGGCTAAACTGAGCTTGGAGGCTTTTTGGACCCCGGGAAGGGCTGGCAGGAGAGCTCGGATGGGAGGACAGGTCCCGCCCACCCATTCCTTCTGTCCCGAGGAATTCAACTTGGGACGGAAGCACAGTTCGATGTAGCTTAAGCCTCTGTTTAAAATCCCATTTAAAGGGCAACTTCTTAATCTGTGTTAAATCGATTGCTCACACGAATTAACTTCTACAGGCTCCCACACCTGGTTGTAATGATTCTTGAGAAAGAAAGAAAGAAAGAAAGAAAGAAAGAAGGAAGAAAGAAAGAAAGAAAGAAAGAAAGAAAGAAAGAAAGAAAGAAGAAAGAAAGAAAGAAGAAAGAAAGAAAGAAAGAAAGAAAGAAAGAAAGAAAGAAAGAAAGAAAGAGGAAGGGAGGTAGGAATGGAAAGAAAGAAAGAGGAAGGGAGGTAGGAATGGAAAGAAAGAAAGAAGAAAAGGGAGGGAGGAATGGAAAGAAAGAAAGAAAAAAAGGGAGGGGGAAATGGAAAGAAAGAGAGAAAGAAAGAAAAAGAAAACTGGGTGGGTGGGTGGAGGGGAACGGAATGTAAAAAAAATAAACTTAATAAAGTGAAACTCATGTAAACCACGAACTGCTGCTGGAGGCAGGCAGGGAGGTTGTTTTATCCTGGAAAATCCCAACCTGGCTGATCTTCTCCCAAACTAAGATTGGCAGATTAATCACTATGCTTTAATTACGTTCAATTTATAATAATGAAAATACATCCTGCATATCAGATATTTACATTTTGATTCATAACAGTAGCAAAATTACAGTTATGAAGTAGCAACAAAAATAATTTTATGGTTGGGGGTCACCACAACATGAGGAACTGTATTAAATGGTCGTGGCATTGGGAAGGTTGAGAACCACTGTTCTAGATGATCTTGATAAAGCATGGAGCAAGAATATTTTCTCTGTTTATCCTTAATCAATATTTAAATTGCTCTTAAAGTAAGCACAAATCTTATATTAGGTGTATTTGATAATTGCACATGAAAAAAAGCTAACCCTCCCTCTTTAAGGGAGATGAATAGTACAGAAATAAAAACAAATAAAATAAAACTAGTATAGAGAGGATGTTAATTGAGTTTCATGTGTTTTCTCTTTGAAAAACAGTTTCTTTCTGCATCCCTTGTACATATACAGTGCTTTGAGACTTACATCAGAGATGCATGAGAAAGCAAGTACACCTTTTTCTTTATGCAAAACTTGCCCCAATTAAAATTCCTATTCTTCTCTGTTGCAAAAAGACCATTAAACATTTTTGACTGCATGAAAGAAAAACAGAAGGAGATTTAAGTATCTTTTCCCTTCTGCAACATTCAGAATATGTGAGAAGGCCTATGGTTTCTTCATCTTTACCTATTGCATATTTAGCTGGTGGAAGGCTGCTTTTATTTTGATTTTTTGATTTATATTTATTTATTGCATAAATAAATTAGTTTTCTATGTTCTTAAAGTTGGGCTATTTTTACAAAATGCTACTTCTACATTGGAAACTATAATTCAAGTTTATTATGCTTACAGTATATCTAATTGTTTTGGGTCTATGAAAACATCAAGAATGGGTGTTGATTCTTACCTCATACGCTCATTCTCTTTTGAAGTGGAAACAGCAGCCAGATTGGGTTGCTCTGTCCAGTAACCAATTGGATTAGGTCTACACTTATGATGTCATTTAGCCCTTGGTGACTCCTCCCAGTTTAGACAAGTAGACTGTAGAGTCAAGTGAGAATTGTGAGACAAAAATATATGTGTATCAAGTCCTATACTCTCTCTCTCCTTCGCACAAAAAGTCCATATCTGAGTGACATACCCTAGGGTGGGGCTGGCTGCTGTCTCCACTTCAAGAGAGAATGAGTGTATCAGGTAAGAACCAACGCCCATTCTCCTCTGATCGTGGAGACAGCAGCCAGACTGGGACATACCAAAGAATGGGTGGTCCACTAGGGTGGGAAAGATAAAGTAAGTTCGTCAAGGCACAAGTACTTGTTGCAGCACTCTGCGCCCAAATGATGCGTCAGCCGATGCATACTTGTCTAACTTGTAGTGACGTATGAAGACCATGGGAGAAGTCCATGTAGCTGCCTGGCAAACTTCTTCCAAGATGGCCTGTGTAGACAAGCTGCCGTGGTCGCTACACTTTGGGTAGAATGGGCTGTAATGTTCAGAGATACCTGCAAGGACTGAAGTTCATAAGACAGTTTAATACAGGCTCTGATCCAGACTCGACAGTGAAGCCTTGTTACCCAAGGAAGCTTGGCAAAAAACCACAAAGAGAGCTTCCGAATGGCGGAGCGATGCCTTGCGGTCGATGTAGATCTTGAGGGCTCGGTGTACGTCAAGAGTGTGCCATTTGTGCTCCCTCTCATAACGAGAAGAGGGACAGAAATCAGGTAAGGTTAATTCTTGACCCCTATGGAAACGGCTATTGACTTTTGGTAAAAATGTTGGGTCCAGTCTTAAGACTACTCGATCTGGATGGAACACACACAGGTCATGTCTCACTGATAGGGCAGCTAAATCAGAAATGCATCTGGCAGATGTTATAGCCACTAAAAAAAACATCTTAAGAGAAAGCAGTTTCAAAGATGTGGATCTCAGTGGTACAAAAGGTGGGGAAGTGAGAGCCTCCAGGACCCGAGATAAATCCCAAGTCAGGTATCTCTGGATGACCGGAGATCGGAAGTTGGTGGCTCTGTGGAGGAATCTCCAGATCAATGGATGAGTGGAAAGATGTTCAGAGGAAAGGCTGTCCAAGACGGAAGACAAAGCGGCCACCTGCCGATGCAATGCATTAGGGGTGAGACCCTGGTCAAGTCCTTTCTGTAAAAAGTCCAGCACCTGAGGGATGGATGCCTTAAGTGGGTCAATAGTCATATTGGAACACCAGAGCGCAAATGCTCGCCATGTGGCATCATAAATGCGGTCCATTGAGCTTTTGCGTGATGTCTAAATAGTAGCAATGATGTTGAGGGAGATGTTATCAGCTGTTAAAGCTTGCTGCTCAATCACCATGTGGTTAATTGTAGCCACTGGGGGTCAGGGTGACAAACTGAACCCTGGTGTAGAGAAATGAGTGACTGTGGAATGTGCCATGGATTGCAGATCAAAAGAGTCACTAGATCGGCATACCAAGGTCAACGAGGCCAATTGGGCACCAGCAGTAAGAGTTCTGCCTCCTGCTCCAACATCTTCCGAACCATTCTCTGGATGAGAGGAAGGGGCGGAAATGTGTATAGGAGGCCCTTGGGCCACTGGCACCTGAGAGCATCTTACCCTTCTGCCATGGGATCCACAAACCGTGAGTAATACCTGGGTACCTGGTTGTTTTCCGCTGTCACAAACAGGTCTAGCACCGGGAGCCTGAACCAAAGCATCAGTTGATGGAAGAGTTCTGGATGAACGCTCCACTCTGCCTGATCTATCCTTGTCCGGCTCAACCAGTCTGCCTGGACGATGGCGACCTCCAAGATATGCTCCGCCCTGAGAGATCACAGGTGAGATTCCGCCCAGTGGCACAATAGGTTGGCTTCTTGCATCAGAGGCCAGGACCGAGTTCCCCTTGCCTGTTTATGTGTGCCTTGGTAGTGGTGTTGTCGGTCAGGACGAGGATGTGGTTGTCCTGGACCGAATATTGGAAGCGAATGAGGGCGAGACGAACTGCCTGTAACTCTAGCCAATTTATGCCATTTTGGCTTTCTTCTGGAGACCACTGACCCTGTGCTACCATTACCTGCATGTGAGCTCCTCACCCCGTTAGGCTTGCATCCGTCGTAAGAATGAGACTGCCAGGTTCCCTGAACAATGTCCCCTGCAAGATTGCCGGCAACTGCCACCATTGGAGGGACTGGGAGACCTGCCTGGGAAGGTTGACCCTGTGAGGGGAGCAGCTCCTGTTGGATTTCTGATGAGGGAGCATGAACCATTGGAGGGTCCTACTATGGAAACTGGCCCATGGGACAACCCCAAAGCAAAATACCATCTTGCCCAAAAGTTGGGAGAGTAGAAGAAGGGACGCCTTGTGTAGGCGCAGGACCCCCCTGACAAGTTCTCTGAGACTGAGTATATGGTCGTTGGACAGAAACACCCTCTCTGCCATGGTGTCTATTAGGACCCTGAGGTGAAGAATGCAAGTCCTGGGTATGAAGTGGCTCTTGTTGAGATTCACCCCAAACCCGTGAGCTCGCAGAGTCTGGATGGTTAGGGCTAGATCCCTATCTGCTTGCGAGGAGGACCGGGACAAAAGGGAATGTCATCCAAGTAGCAGAGAATCCAAATTGGAGATGACCTGATGTGGGCAGCTAGGGCTGCTACCAACTTTGTGAATACCCTGGGAGCTGAGGAGAGGCCGAACGAGAGAGCTCATTATTGAAAATGTCGACCCCCATAAGAGAAATGGAGATATCTTCGGTGGTCTAGAAAGATGGGAATATGAAGGTAAGCTTCGGTTAAGTCTACCAAAGTGAGGAAATCACCTTTCCTGAGTCCCTGCAGGATGGTGTGCAAGAGTGCATCTTGAACCACCAGTAAACAATATGGTGGTTCAATGACTTTAGATCCAAAATTGCTCTCCATCCTCCAGAAGCCTTTGGTACCACAAAGAGGCGGGAATAAAAGCCCTGTCCTTTCTGTTGAGGGGGAACCAATTGGATGGCCCAAATCTCTAGCAGATGTTGGATGGCCTGCTCCATCAGAAGCCTCTTGCAAGGGCACTGAGATATCGGGCATGGTACAAAGTGTTCCGGGGGTGGAGAGGAATTCCAGCATGAGGCCGAATTTGACCATTTTGATTACCCAATTGTCTGTCATAGTCTCCTCCCAGCGGTGGGCAAAAAATGTTAGGCGACCTCCAATTGGAAGAGAGCCCATTTCTCTCGTTGTGAGAAATTGTGATTGCCTTCTCCCCAGTAAGGCTTTTTAGGGGGGAAACGCTGTTGCTGCTCTTTGCGCTCTTTTTGCAAGGCATAAAATGGCCACTATCATTTTCTGAGGCTTTTTCAGGCTTCAAAATGGCCACTGCTATCTTCGTAGGCTTTTACAAGCTCCAAGATGGCCGCCGCTACACTTTATGACCGGTTGTCTCATTGAGTGGTGCTGACCCAGTCTGACATCACTGCGTACGAAAGGGCTGGTCACGGGTCCCTCTGAATGCCCAGAAACTAGGAACACCTTTAAAAACAGCTCCGGAGCCGTAGCTCGTGAGCTGGATGGTCTGACTGCAATCGCGAACTCATGGCCGCAGGCAGTCAGACGGCTGAGGAGAAGCAGCCTTGGAGCAGATTTGAATTTCCCGCCAAAGGAGCAGGAGAAAAAAATTCAAGTAAAAAATCAATTTAAAGAGAAAAAAAATTGGAAAAAAATGCCAATTAGTGCTAAAAAGCCAAAAATTGGAGGAGAAATCAATTCTCACAGCTAGTCCAGGTCAGACTGAGTCTAAACTGGGAGGAGTCACCAAGGACTCGATGACATCATAAGTGTAGACTCAGTCCAATTAGTTACTGGACAGAGCAACCCAGTCTGGCTGCTGTCTCCACGATCAGAGGAGAATTATCTATGTGTATGTTATTGAAATAATTGTACATTGCTGCAAAAAGAAATTTACAGTGATTTCTAGTAGTGGACTATCGATATGTGGACTCCACTTTCCAATGTTTTAATCAATTTATTTTTTCTGTCAGAGCGAAAGAAGGCTTTTGACTATTCGGTTTGAAATGATTCCATTTATCCCACATTTTCATATTCTTGGTAAATTAAACTGTAAAAATCAGTCTATTCTTATGGCTACTTCAATAAAGTTGGCTGCATTGAAGTTTTCTTGCATCCTAAGCATATGGAAGATGTTTAATGTAGAATTCATGAGGCAATCTGGAAGAATTTGAACTTATTGTGGCTACGTATATCTCAAGTGTATCTATGAAACAAGAAATTTAAGAAGGCATGGAGCAAGATCTGGCTATTTCAGTGAAAGATCCTTGCATCATAAGGAATCTCATTTCTGTCTCTGAGAACTCTGACGGTAGAATATAAAAATGCAATTGTGATGCATGATTTAACAATAGGGGTTGAGAAAAGTTTTCTCCCACATTATTAGAACTCAGGTTCATTCAATAAGACTAAATATGAGAGAACTAAGAATTTTTTTAATGATGTACTATTTTACAAAGTGCATAGTTAATCTATGAAATTTGCTATGATTAGCAAAAGACCACCAGATTAGACAATGGCCAAATCTGTAGAAGATAATTTATAGACAAGTAGTAGACTAATTGCATCTTTTATAATAGGCATAATACTGCTAAGGTACATTTGCTTATGAAGTCTAGATAATTTTTTATGTTCTCATTCAGAAAACAGTTTCATTTCATTATGTGGGACAAGGCTTATTTTTGAATAACAGAGTTTAATTATTTTGAAAATTGGAAAAATGTTGTAAACATATTTGGAAAATATTGCCAAATTGATTCTAGAAATGGTTCTGGTATTCCTCGACTTACAACAAATCATTTAGTGACCATTCAAAGTTACAGCAGCACTGAAAAAAAAGTGACTTACAACCATTTTTCACAGTTACAACTTTTGTAGCACCCCCACGATTATGTGATCAAAATCCAGATGCTTGGCAACTGGTACGTATTTATGACTATTGCTGTGCCCCAATGTCATGTGATCACCTTTTGCAAACGTTTCACAATCAAAGGCAAATTCAGATTCAACAATCGGTTACTAACTTATTAACCGCAGTGATTCATTTCACAACTCTGGCAAGAAAGGTCATAAAATGAGGCAAAACTCACTTAAAAATGTCTCACTTAACAACATAAATTTTAGGCTCAATTGCGGTCTAAGGACTACTTATATTGGATTCTTTAGTACTTGACAATTATATAATTTTTCATAATGCTTTAATTTTATTTTAAACAATTAACCTACTAAAGGAAAAACTCTTCTAACCTATGTTAGATATGCAGTCACACACACACACACACACACACACACACACACAGTTGTGCCAAGTGTCTTCCATTTAAGAATTATAGAAGCCACTGTGTTCTTAGGAACCTTCAGTGCAGCACAAATGTTATTGTAGCCTTCCCCAGATCTGTGCCTGCAATAATTCTGTCTCTGAGCTCTGCAGGCAGTTCCTTTGACCTCATGGCTTTTGCTCAGCTACAGGATGCATTGTCAGCCATGTGGCCTTCTATAGAGAGCTGTGTCACTTTCTAAATCATATCCAACCAATTTAATTTACCACAGGTTGACTCCAATCAAGGGGTGGAAATACGTCAACAGCAATTAAGAGAAATGGGAGACACCTGAGCTAAATTTCAAGTGTTGATACAAATTTTAAGTATTGGCATGCCAACAACTGGGCCGCGCAAGCAAGCAAAGCCCATCCACAGGATGCAGGCAGCACACAAAACCATGCCCCCTCTGGTCCACAGAAAAACCTTTCTCCACAGAACAGGGTTGGGGGCCACTGCTCTAGAAGTATGGTAGCAAACTCTATACTTTTAATATTTTTCTTTTATGTTTGTCAATATCCAGAATAACTTTTTTGTAACGTATAAATTTCAATTCCATGATTTTAAAGGTCTAGTTGAAGAAAAGTAGTATTTAAGATAGGGCACCAGAATTTGTTGGACCCATTTTGGATGAAAACTTGGAAAAGTTAGAACTCTTGCAGTCTTCAATTGTAAATCTATTTTTCCTTCTCCGTTACAATTTAAGGTTGCTGTTCAATTTCTTTGGTATATCAAGGTTTTATTTATGAAATCAAAGATAAAATAAAACATGTTTGATTCAGGAAAGCAATCAAATATACGTGCATATTTTTAGCTTACAAAAGGTTGCAGAGATTACTAATTTGAAAAGCAAGTTTCCATCAACCTGTCAAATAGAATAATGTGACATTATCTTTAAAATGTAGACTACAGCTCTTTTTTTTTTTAAGTACAGCACAGGAAACTGAAGTACTATACCGAAATAGTCAATATCCACGTTTTAAATAATTAGGGTACACTTCAGCATAGTATTGTAGAGAAGGTTGCTTTATTTTGCCTTATCATCATTCTACTGCTGTGTGGGGACATTTTAAAAACAAGGCAGAATTTTTCAGCATATGCACATCATCGGATGCACTCAATATCAAAGGTACTCAGCCAAAACAGCATCAGTAGTTACAAAAGCATTGTCACCCAGGCAACAATAGTTGGTCATCTTCAAATTCCATCATTCGAGAACTGCTTATTTAGCTGATTGCTAACTTCTCCTTGAGTTGCAAGAAGATTTGGGCAGCAGAGAAAGACATTCCATAAAATCTTTGACCCATGCAGCTCTATATCATGGTAATTACAAGAGAATACAACTTGATGATAAACAATCAATTAATCGTACATCTCTATGACAAAAGCAACCAACCAACCAAGCAATAGGCTTAGAATGCTGTGGTTTCTTCCATTCTAGGCCTCCCTCATACTGATTCCCATAATGTTACTTGGAGTGGAACATATGGAGTTTGGCCTAAGTTTCTTATACACCAAACACACACACACACAACAAACACACACACTCACAGATGACATAGGAAGGGAAAGGAGAAACACACACACACACAGACACAACACTTATTTTGCTACAGAAAAAATAGTACTGATGACTCCTATGGCCACTGCTGATAAAGAAAGAGTCTACAGCAGGGTATCAAATTCAATCCCATCACGGATGCATCAGGAGTTTGTTTGTCTTTAGGGGGCTGGGGTGGGCGTGGCCTGGTCATTGCAGCCAACTGGGTGGGCATGGCTGGGGCAGCAGGGACTGGTCCCTCGCTGTCTCAAGGACAGCCCTATGGGCCAACTCCACAGCCTATTGTGGGCTGGATCTGGCCCACAGGACGTGTGTTTGATACATTTGGTTACAGGCTTATCATGCTTTTTCTCATGTTTTCTTTTTAAATTAAATTGGCTAATGTGTCCCCAGATCTTCATGGCTTGAAGGGATTTCAAAGAAAAGAAACTGATCATAAGCATCTGTACACAAAACAAGATGAAATGGCTTGTCCTGAATTTTTTTCTGAGCTTGTGACAAAATTTCACAACACTTGGCACACTCAAAATTGCTATTTTAATCTTGGAATGTTTTGCACACCCCCATTGTAAATCATGTAACAGATGTGCCTATATCAATGCAGTTTAAATCTGGAAAGAATTAACATCGCTAAAGGACACAATGGCATCTGCTAAAATTTTCAGAATTATTGCTTTCCTAAACACAGTAGCAAGTCAGGGTTGTATTTTAATTAGCAAAAAGCAGATAATAAGACAAATAAGGCACTTGTATGAATTTGCATGTTACTCATACAGGGCAATTGTGTTAATTCCAGCAGGTAAGGACTATCTATATTCTATTATATCTAGCTATGTTTCTTGTAATTTGATTTAGATTGAGGTTTTTTAAGGCATATAAATAGCATTTGAAGAGCAGCCCCAATTCTTTTGTGGAACTTGAGAAAAGGAATTAAAATGATCCTACATGTTTCAATGAATCTCTTGGTACCTACGGGTATGGAAGTAATCTTTCTGTCAGAGTATGATACCCTAATTATTCTGCTTGCTTGGTTCTATTTATCATTGGGAAATACAGCTTCCAGCACAAGAAGGTAAAATAGTCTTTTTAGCATGGTTTATAGATTAAATACATCATGAATGTTATTTTTAATGGCAGCTACTGAACAACTTTAGTAGGGAAGGGGGACAGAATGATAAATGATAGGTTAAATTTATGCCAAAATGGCAACACATAAAACCTAATTCTTCTTAATATGGTGGCTTCAGCCTTATTACTGCTGATTGAACTGTGCAAATTGGCCAGCCCATGAGTTTGCAAATATTTGTTCTTTCTGCTGGTGTAGATTGGAAGCAAATATGACAGAATTTTACCAAAATCTTGTAGTAACAATTTATCATCAAACTTTAATGATTACCACTGTGCAGATTGGACTTAATCCACTTGTTGCTACAAATGTTTTTTTTTAAATTGTTATATTCTACTGGGAAATATGTGAGCATATTACAGGTTAAAAAGGGAAGAATAGTTATTTAAGTTACAAAAAGGCAGTTTCTGATTGAGTTGCCAGAAAAGTGTGTGTGTCTTATTCTAACAATAAAAGCAGTTCAATTGTAGAACCAATTATTGAAAAAGTGATAGGCTATCTTTCACTGAATCTGTACTATGATGCTCTGATTTCATTGTGGAATAATTATTTCTATGAGTTCTTTAGAAACTGGCTCATCACTTTAGCTGTATTTCTTCACCGTCTTTCAAATCCAGGATGACAAAAATTCATCTTTGAAAAAAGAACCCATTTGCAACATTTTATTAGCATTACCCAATTTTATTAAATATGTGTAAAATGCATTTGGTCTCTGTTGGGTAATACCAATTTCAGCTGAGGTGATCAGTTCTAATTTTCTTAATACAAGTCATCATCATGTGTAGAAATAATCATGTAGAAATGAAACTATCTTTTCCCGCTGTGATAACTCAACACTAATGAAACAAGGAAAAAATGTAATTCAAAAATGTACCACGAAAACAGCTATACATACTCTTTCCTATTGTCATGAACAATTATATTCATATTCTAAATATTAGTTAAACATCTCTTATTTTGCAAAAATTCTTAAGAAAATCTGGTTGCTTCTTATATACTTGTCAAACACTACCATTATAGGCTACAAGAAAAAAACAAATGGACCCTAAAGGTAGTCTATCCCAAATAATAAATATGAACCTAACATTTATATGACATTCCACAAATTTATCAAGGTACTTTGTTGTAAATATATTATGGAAGAGGAGGAGGAGTAGAAGAAACTTACATCAAATTTAGAAGCAAAACCTAATTTCCCAAATATATAATTACAACTTTTAACTAAGCTAAAAATCATTTCAATTCTATCAAGTACTGTTTATTAGATGTATTGACACATCCTCCCGAATTTCTGGTAAAGTCAATGAGACTTATTTCTGGAAAGTCATTTATAAAATGGCAGGGTTAATGCTAATAAAAATAAACCCGTCTGAATTGCAGTCCTTATAAGGCAACTGAACTCAGTGAAATTTTGAGTAGACTGAACCTCACTAATAAAGTGTATTTTGTTTTAAATTTTGTCTTCTCAACAACTTTGTCATCAAGTTTGTGTGTATGTGAGCATTGGTGTGTGTCATTCCAATTATAGATTTCTGTGCAAATACTATGCAGGTGTGAACTTTTGTAGATGGCAAACGATCAATATCTGTATTGATTCATTTTCTTTCTATCTTCCTTTTGAAAAAAAAAATGTTGCTGGAAGTCCGTATAGCAAAATTAGGCAACCCCAATGGTGTTTCAAAATATTCAGTGATCGTTAAATTCTTTTCCTACAAAGATAAAATAGAATTCATATGCAATTAAAGTCATCTTCTTTTGTTTATTTTATTTATTAAATTTAAATTATTATGTTTCTACACTGTCCATCTCATAAAAGTGACTCTGGGTGATTTACAACAGTAAGAATTATGGTTAAGTTCACTGAGCCACAAATTCTACACATACAGCCATGTCCCTCTTAATATGTGTAGTAAAGTTAGGAGCGAATCTGATAGCAACAACTATATGGATTTTAATTTTGCATATCTATTGGGTCTGCTCATATACAAAGGATGTTTTCATAAGTCTTGATGAAATCATATTGATTGTAATTTGTAATGAAGAATTCTTCCTTCTCTTCATTTTAATATTTTATGTTGCAATTGCCTGCTTCTTTTTATTCTTAATTTGGTAAGACTTCTATTTTCAAATAGAGTGTCTAATTTTTGCTGTTTTGAAAATGTTTACATTCTTAAATTTATAGTTAATTTTTCTTTAGTTTACAAATGAAGATAGACTTACTAGGTGGCTTTTCAAAGTAGTCAGTCTGAAGATCTTTTAATATCTTTCAGTTGGTTAGATAATCAATTTCCAAAAATAATTAGAAGCAAGACTACTGAACTGAGTGTCTTTAGAATCCTCCCTCAGGGTTGTGAGCATGATAGTTTGATCCATTGACCTCTTAGTACCCAGGTATACAGGAGACCACTGTTCTGCAATTTGCTCATGAGGAACAGCTTTCTGGAGCACATGTGGGCAGTCTCCCATCCTCTCGTTGTGCAGAGATTCCAAAAAATCCATCTATTCACCAGTTCTTCAGTCTTTGCTGCAGTTGTCATCATTGCTAACCACATTTGCCACACCTCCACCAGAAGTCCAGGTGAAAGCAAAACCTTTGACATAAATGATTGGATCTTGCTGTTGCCAGTTACATTAAGCACAAGACAAGACTGCTTTGAAAGTATAGGAAAAGTCACACATCATGACAGAAGGGAACAAGTAGGCTTGGAGGCTCAGGTGAACCAGCCAGAGACCTGGTGCTCCCTCATCTCCTACCTGAGCCATCTGCTCCTCTTTGTCTAGTTGCAAAAATGAATGGATCTCTACAAATAAAAGATGACAAAGCAGATGAAAAGGCAAGATCTTAAAATCATCTGGGAATGACTCTGGAGGGTTAACTGTATAAACACATTGCTATGGTAACCTATACATGCCCAGATGGTTTATAGTGCAAATGTAGAACTTTATGTTCCTGAATGTTTCAGCAACCTGTTCTTATGTTGAACTGCATCATTCTTTGTTCAATGCGTAAGCAGAGCAGTCAACAGTATTCAACCAAAACTATTCATTTATGTGAAATGATGATAATTTGCAGTTCAGTCCTTGATTGTTCTCACATCCTGAATTCAGATTATGACACTGATGTCAAGAGATAGATATGACAGCATGATGGCAATACAAAATATGTAAACCATCTGAATAGATCATATATCAAATATCTAACAGAGGAGGTTTTTTTAAGTTTTTATTTTTAAACAAATATAAACAAACACATAACATAACATAAAAACATCTTCCATTCCATACAGTGCGTTGATTGGTTACAAGGTTTTTGTGCATCCTTTCCATAGTCATCCCTTAAATTTTATATAAAGTCACATATTGTCAGTCAAATATATTTGTATACATTATTATTATATTATAATAGTTTCTCTAATATCATATGTCAATTTACGCATTTCAGCACATTCCATTGCTCATATCATCAGTCTAATATATATGTATACAATTATTGTGATGTTTGTTTTCGTAGATTTTCACGGGTGTAGGTATGCTGGTCTTGTTGTATTCAGGTCTTTTTCCGTGTAAGATTGAGATTGTCTTGGCAACATTTCAGCAAGGTCTCACCAGCCTGAGACCTCACTGAAATGTTGCCAAGACAATCTCAATCTTACACAGGAAAAGACCCAAATACAACAAGACCAGTACAATTATTGTGATTATTAAACATTCATTGAATATAGCTATTATGGCATCCTTTTTATGTGAAGCATACTAAATTTCAAGTAAATTTATATTATGGCATTTCATTACATCATCCTGGACTCATCCAATGATATTACATCTTCTATTCTATATAGAATTGTTTATCTTTTATAAAAAAAATAAGCTTTTCCACAGCATCTCCATGGTCTTCACTTACAGCTTATATAAAATTCCATATTGTCAATCGAGTATATATAAATGCATCATTATCATTCTTAATCATTTGTTTAACTATTACTATTATTACTTTGTCTTATACATAATATTTAAAATTTAACTACGTTTAGCTTAATTTTATTGTGACATTTCATTTCATCATCCTGTATCCTTCCAGTAGTAGTGCAGTCCAATATCTCTTGCCATTTTAAAAAAGTTTTTATTCAGAATGTTGATGGGTGATTTAAACGTACTCTGGATAAGCACTCCTTGTGAATACCATTGCAGGTACTTTACAGAATGTGATAAGTTACTAAAATGGTTTTAACTTGTGATAGAGGAAGTTACTTTCTTTTTTTCTACTATATTCTTAATGGTTTTCAATTTTTATTCTTTTTTATTTCCAACGTTTTCCATTTTTTCTTTTTACTCTTTTAACTTGCACTAGCTTTTGTCTCTTTAGCTGTAATGTCTAAAATGTAGAATTTTGAATGTTACCATTAGAAAAAATAATAATCCAGAGATTAACATTAAAGGTATGTTTCTGAAATCGGTGTTATTCTTGCTTCCTTAGTCATGCCCAGTTGAGTGAGATTTGATATGGAGACTGATATGAGCAGTTTGGACAGCAGGAGTCTGGGATTATAGTTTTGTTTATATGATTGCAACCCTAATGTTCACAGAATATGATTAGCTGAGCAGTAATCATTTGTTTATTTTTCAAACTGACCCATAATGAAGTGCCTCATTAAATGTATGCCTAAAAAACAGTATCCTTTTCCTTCTCTCTATCTATAAAAGAAAAAAGTAGCTTTTCTGCTTTCTGTTTTTTATCTAGTTCTCTCTTTGAACAGTAACCTACAATTGATTTGAAGTTAATAACACAGGAAGTTAAATATATATATAAAAAAACATACCTTAAATACCGTCTAAAGTTTCTTAGTAGTTATGATGGAAATGTTCCATTATTTTCCAAATCACGATAATGCTGTCACTCAGGCATCTCCTCAATTTAGTCACCATTTATTAATTTGTGTACCAATCATGGTTGACCACTAAGCAAGCTTGTTGCCACAGAAGAAAGCATATAAAGGCAGATAAAAGAATGGGAATAAGGACCATCCTGGAGTTCAGAGAATTTCCATTTCTAAACTGTGTTATTCTAAATTGTATTCACTGGACTGAATTGATAAAAATGGTGTCTTGGAATACTCAGTGGGGTCTATGATGACTTGGTGCTGCCAGTTCAATGTAGCCAACAGGGGGTGGCCTTCTCGCCACTGCCAACTCCTTGACGCCAACTCACTGCCAGCAGGAGCTTCTCCTTTTAACACCCCATCCCATTCACTTCTCATCTGGTGCAGTGCCACCCATTCGCCACCATCCTCTGACAGCCCATTTGCCTGCCTGCCTGGCTCTCCATCCAGGACCCACAGCGAGCTGTCCCCCCGAACAAATGTATGGTGTTGAGATGTCCTACAAAGAGATGGCAGCAGTGAGTTGGCAGCAAGGAGTCAGCGGTGGCAAGAAGACCATCAGCTGCTGGCCATGTCAAGCTAGCAGCGTTGAGTTGTCCTATTACAAATGATAATGTGGAATTGAGGATTTTCATCAACATCAGTGCTCTAAATTGTCTGAAAATAAAGACAAATAAAGTAGCATTGCAAGTCATTGGTATAAATATAACATGTGCATCATCCAAGGCCATTTGTGAACCTTAATTTTGTTGGATAGCATATCAACATATTTCTCCTCTCTTTCTTTCTCTCTTTTTAAAAGAAATTCTTCAAGGAACCTTAAATAGGTACAATATAACTTTAAAATTCTGAGGAAGGTAAAGTATTGGGGAAAGGGAATTAGTTTACTCATCACTCGTGTCAACATGTGGGTCAGAAAGTTAATTTTAGTATTGACATTGCCTCTGCAGCATAGGGTAATGTTAAATTGTTTTGGCACTTTCACAGATAGAAAACCTGCACTGAGTTCTTAAATGGGAATTAATGTTGTTAAATAGCTGGAAAATGTTGTACCAATAACACTGTCAGAAATATCATAACAATGTCAGAAGAAAGTCAACCATTGGCTGGTGCTTCACTTATTATAACCTGACATCATATTTTGAAGGCTACAGGAGAAAGTTAAGCATGCAAAAATGTATATAATTAAATGGTTTTATAACCTTAGAAAACATTACATATCAATATACCACAGCACTTGTGAATCTACCAATACTTCAGTTCAAACAGTTCAATATTCTGCCTTTTAAATAACAGGGAGATAAGTGCCATCTTGAAAGCCATTTTGATGAAGTGGTTAAATATACCAACATAGAAACATGGACACTGAATTCTAGTCCTGCCTTAAATACAAAGCCATCTGGATGACTTTTGGCTGCTCACTCTTTCTTAATCCTAGGAATTAAACAATGGCAAACCATTTCTGAATATTTATCACATACCGAGAAAACTTCATGGACTTTTCCAGCAGTTGCCAGATTGGCTTGAAGAGGCATGCACACACATGCTCACGAACACACAAACACACACACACAGAGACACACCATGTTACTTATCAGCATTTGCAAAAGGATGTGTGGGTAGATCAGGCTTGTCAGAAACAGAGTTGTGGTATCATGATTTAAGTCTTGCCCACCTTTTTCTGTGCATTATGACTTTGCATCCATATCCAAAACAGCAGACTCTATGACGAAACATTGCAGTGATGCTTTCATCATTCTGATAAATGTGGCAAGATATTTAGGATGGCACTGTTAGGCATAATATATAGACAGTTTCTTTTGCAATGGTGGAGCAGAGCTTGGTTTTCTCTTTATAGTTTGACCAAAGGCTGTAGTTTGGCTAAAATAATCAAACTATCTGTGAAAGTAAGCACTTCAGCATAAATATCCGATTTAGAACTTGTCGGTAAATCAACAACTCTAGTAACTGGGTTTTAATCATGGATATTGAATTCACAGATAACATAGCAGGGGTGGGTGAAAGCCAGTACGCACCAGTACAGGCTTACAGGATGGTGAAATTTAGTGTGCCTTCCCGTACCTAATACCTGAGGCCCCGTACTGGAACACTCCATCCTCTGGCCTGCCCCCCTGCTCGCTCCCCCTGCCCGCCTGCCCAGTCACCGCTCACTCGCTCCCCCTGCCTGTCTGCACCAGGCTTGCCCCGTCCACCCACTTCCTTTTCCGGAGCGGAGGATTGGGAGAAGCCCATATGGTGTATAGTCTCTTCTCTTTTACAGCTGCCTCATTTCCAATGGGGGGGGGGGAAGAAATCCATGCGTTTTTCCTCCCTCTGCATGGATTCCCCTCCATTGGAAATGAGGTGGCTGTCAAAGAGAAGGGAGTGTGCATCACATGGGCTTTTCCAACAGCTGAATCCTCGCCTCCTGTTCCTTCTTCGGCTGTTGGACAAGCCACATGGCGTGTGCTCCCTTCTCTTTGACAGCCGCCTGGTTTCCAATGGGGGAGGGGAGGAATCCATGCATTAGAGAGGGAGGAAAATGTATGGATTCCCCCCCCCCCAATTGGAAACCAGGCGGCTGTCAAAGAGAAGGGAGAAAGGATAGGCTGCAGGAAAATCCACCCCCTTTTCCTACCGATCATTCTGTACTTGGGATCGTAGCACCAGAAACACATCCCCAAAAGGCTTAATCCAAAGGCTTCAGCCTTGCAATCCTGGGAGAGGTGTTTGTGCTGTTATCCCAAAGAAAGAATTGTGTGTGTGTGTGTGTGTGTGTGTGTGTGTGTGTGTGTGAGAGAGAGAGAGAGAGAGAGAGAGAGAGAGAGAGAGAGAGAGAGAGAGACAGACAGACAGACAGACGAAGAGATATCCAATGCAATCTTGGAGAGTTATCCAGAGCTGGCAGCAATGTTCTCTCTGTCTCCCCACCTCTCTCACACACACACAAACACACACAGGTCCCTCACCCCACCACCCCTCCCAAGGCAGCCACATCCCTTCACTAACCTGCTTACCTGCTCCATTCTTAACTGCCACGTGGAGGGCAAGAAAAGTAGTCTG
This sequence comes from Natrix helvetica, assembly GCF_964273705.1. Taxonomy (NCBI): domain Eukaryota; kingdom Metazoa; phylum Chordata; class Lepidosauria; order Squamata; family Natricidae; genus Natrix; species Natrix helvetica. The sequence continues at coordinate 43,777,120 of NC_138549.1, read as the reverse complement.
TGGGACTACTTCCAACTTCGTGAGACTTTTTCTTTTGTGAGAAGGTGGAAGGTCTGAATTTCTGGTATTTTTTTTACCATGGTCGCACAGACTAATTTTCTTGTCCTGAATGCGCAGTGGAGAATGGATCTGGAAAACAGGTGAGTGAAGGGATGTGGCTCCCCTGGGGAGAGGGGAGGGTTTGCATGGGTGGCCTGGCTGAAGGGCCTTCAGGTAAACTGGTGTGGGGCCTTGGGATAGCTCCACAGCCCCTGCCTTGCTTCTTCCTCCACCCACACCTCCACTGCCTTGCTCCATTCTTTGCAACAGGCAATTCCCATGACTGCCTGATTCTCAACCAGCTGGCTGAATGGTAGGAGTGAGTTTCCTGTCCACTTGAAAGAGAGGCTGGGTTGCGTAAAGGGGCTTCCCGCCCAAGACCCTCTGAAACGCCGGGCTGCAGATCCATCCCAGGAAGCCTCAATTGGGGCCAAGCTCTTGGCAACTGATTGAGGCAAGACTGTGCTTGAAGGGAGCATGAGGTGCATGGGGCCTCCTGTTGCTTTTGCAGCCTCAATCGGCTGCAAAAGCAGCCACGATTCTTGCCGTCTCTTCTCCCCCCTTGCTGCGCACAGCAGGGCTTCCTGTCTCTCACCCCCTTTATGGATGCAACTTGAGGATGGCAGGTGGGGCGGGGTGGGGCATGGGAGAAGCAAGACGTGCATCTTATCTGACTTCCAGCTCCATCATGTTTTATCGCCATTGACGGAGCTGTAAGTCAGGTAAAATGTGTGTCTCGCTTCTCCCCCTCCCCTCATGCAACCCCCAAGTTGCACCTCAAAATAGTAAGATCTCCCCAAAAATAAGGGTCTTATTTTCGGGGAAACACGGTAGGGTTTATTGGGCACCGGTTTTAGTTCATAGAATATATCTATGAATATAATTGGAAGGGATATGTGTGTGAAAGAGGGGGGGGGGGAGAAAAAGAGAGAAAATAAAAGAGAAAGACAGGAAGGAAGGAAGGAAGGAAGGAAGGAAGAAAATGGGAGAGATACACACAAGAAAGGAGGGAAGGAATGGAGGGAGCGAGAAAAAAGAGACAAAGCTAGAAAGAGAAAGAGAGAGGAAGAAAGAAAGAAGAAAGAAAAAAGACAAAAAGAAAGTGGGAGAGAGACAAAAGAAAGAAAGAAAAAGGGAGAGAGAGAGACAAAAGGAGGGAAGGAAGGAAGGAAGGAAAGAAAGAAAGAAAGAAAGAAAGAAAGAAAGAAAGAAAGAAAGAAAGAAAGAAAGAAAGAAAAAGAAGGAGAACTTATGACTACAGTTGAGCCCAAAATTTTGGTTGCTAAGCAAGAGCATTGTTAAGTGAGTTTCACCACATTTTCCAAGTTGGCCATGCCCACCCATCATATGACCACCAAGCCACTCCCACAAAACAGGTCGCACCTACAGAATAGGTTCTAAAAAATTTTGAAACCCACCACTGTAACATAGAGTCCATAGAAGAGACATAAAGGCAGAATTTCTCCCTCCTAGTTCTATTCACTGAATTATTCTGTATACAGGAGGATGTAGAATAATGTGACTATTTACTGTTATACAAGATACTGGAGAGCAGGGTTGGCTGCTCTAGGCCTGCGGGGCTGCCCTGGAAACAGTGATGGACTGGGCCATGGTGCCTCTGCCAGTGAAAACAGAGAACTGTTTTCGCTGGCAGAGGGTTGTAGGAGGCCATCACAGCTGAAAATGGAGCTTGGGAGCCAGTTTTCTTTGGCAGAGCACTAGGGCCACCACAGGTGCCCCTGACATAAGTGACATTGAGCTATCCATGCACACCTCAGTGTCACCTACTCCAGCCCCCCAAAGTCAAACACAATCCTGATGTAGCCTCAATGAAATTGAGTTTGACACCACTGCTGTAGAGACTCTTTACTCTATTGTATAAAGTTTTCTTCCTGAACTACCTGTGGAAGTTTTGTATTTGAAGACTTCATTATTCACAATCAGATTGTCCAGTGAGGTTTCCAAATCTGAATGTACAATGAAAATGTAAGATAAAGAGGTTGCAACATAGACCATTTGCTGGCCAGTTTTAAACTAGTGCTTGCTGTGAGCCCCAGGATCAATGGACAACTGGTTAAAATTATTCAATTCCATGTGTCTGATGGGTCAATAGTTTCTGAAGGTGCTGGAATAATTTCATATTTAGCTGACAGTTGGAAATCTGGCTGATTAACAGAACACAGATATGCCCTGGGCAATTGATACTTATTGTACCAAGTGCTCCCTTCCCTCTGGCAGAACTAATACATTGCCTTAGTTCACCAGAGAACAAGGAAACAGACTGGTTAGAAATGTGTGGCACAAGTGGGGAAAAATAAATTCGAATGAATTTGTTCAAATGCAGATTAGGGTCCTTGTTAAGGCCAATTTGCAGTCCTACTCTATGACAGTGGATGTAACAGAGTTTACTTCCCTGTCTCTGCTCTGCCTGCACGTAACAGGCTTTGAATGATGTGTTGGGTTAATTAAATCAATCACTTATGTTTATTATAATGATTAAGATATTCCTGAGTGAAGAATGGGTTCCCACTGCTTAAAGGAGTCTCTTTTGATTTAGAACATGCATGCATACAAACTTATCATATCTATTTATTCGTTGTTATCATCTGTTAAAGTTAATGCAATCGTATACAAAATATAGATAATAAGTAAGAAATAGTAATCTAAAGAAATAAAATCATGAGATGACAAATCTAAAAGAAATGTATCTAAATCTAATTTATACTGACACCATTTAATATATCTTCCTTATCTTTCTATCCCTGAAAATCATCCAAACTTTCCATGCATTAATTCAAACATTGATTTTTATTTTTTTAAATGTCTCATCTCTTTCTTTTCATGGAGTCAAAAGTCTTTGACTTCCCAACCTTTTGCTTTGCTTCAATTGATTCCCTCTTCTTTCTTGTATTTGTTTGAGATTTGATCCTCATTCATTCTTTTTATATGACCAAACCATCTCAAGGTACTTCATTTATATTAATCATTCATTTTTGTATTCATTCCACATACATTTTTCATCCAGGCAGTCTTGACCCAAAGCTCTTCATTCAGTCAGTTTTGACCCAAAGCTACGTTCTAACACATATACTCTCCAAACCATTTAACTTATTTTATGTTACTTCTGACATACCCAATTCTCACTTTCATATAACAAAGTAGACAGGAACACATTCTTATACACAACTGTTTTTATTTCTTTTGACATAAATTTATTCTTCACAGCTTATTCTTCATATCAGCTACTAGCCACCACTTTTCTACCAGTATTTCAACATTTTAAAATTTCACCATTCATCTTGGATTCAAAAGGTTTTTGTAACTATAGGCTACTTTCTCATCTTCCCTTCTTGGATAAGTTGATTAAGAAAGTGATGGGTTTATTGCTTCAGAGAAATCTGGATAAATCTGATTATCCAGATTGATTTATATTGCTGTGTTTGATGTCTAGGTTGTTAACCCATGTTACAGAAAGTTCTGTTCAACTTCTATATAAAATTAATAGGATAACTGTTAGATTCGGGCAACGAGAGAACAGACTCCAGACGATAGTGACAACAACAGCTCTTTATTTAATAGTAGTAGTGATCCAGCTTAGCTTGGGGTCTAGAAGCTCCCCTTTTATAGGGCTCGGGTACACCTCCTGTCCAATCAGAACGACCCCTAGTTCCCGCCCTAGTGGCGGACCTGAGTGGAGACTTACACCGGTTTATGCTAATATCTAACACCCCTCCCCTCTTAGATGGAGTGTTTCGGTTCGTGACAAAGTCCTGTAAGTATGCTGGTTTCTCCCTTACTCGGGTGGACCGTCGGATTTCGGGTTGAGTTGAAGCGGGCGTGAGATCGGCGTGTTCCTCATGTTCTGTTTCGCTGGCAGGGGATGGTCGGTTCTCCTCGCTCGGAGGCGGTTCCGCTCTATTGTTGATCTCAGGGTCCACCCCAGGCTCCGTGGTGCTGAAGTCCTCTGTGCTCGGATATTCGGGTTGATGCGTTGGCGGATTTTTCGACGGAATGAGGTCTTCGTTTGCTGATCGTAGGTTGGAGTGCGTTAGGCGACCACGGAGTTGGTCTATGTGTCTCTTCCAGTTCCTCCCATCCTCTAGTTCCAACAAGTATGATCTAGGACCCATGATACCAATTACCCTTGCCGGAATCCACAGCGTCCCCCCTGCATAGTTGTGGGCGTATACTGAATCCCCTATGCTAAAGTTCCGAATTTTGCTTGTGGAGTCTGGGGACGATGTGGCAGAGTAGTTAGGGTGAAGCCGGTCCAGGTGAGACTGTAATCGGCGACCCATGAGAAGTTCAGCGGGGCTCCTTCCGGTCGTGGCACTGGGGGTAATGTGTTGGATTAGTAAGTAATGGTCGATTCGTGTTTGCCAATCACCTGGGCCCATCCTAGCGAGGGCCTCTTTTGCAGATCGCACCATTCTCTCCGCCTGTCCGTTCGATGCCGGATGGAATGGCGTGATGAGGGCATGCCAAATTCCCTGACTCGCTAAGTATGTTTCGAATTGCATGGCCGTGAATTGGGGCCCGTTGTCGGAGACCAGAAGGTCGGGCAGGCCGTGAGTGGTGAAAAGTCGCCGAAGTACCTTAATGACTGCCTCTGCTGTGATTGATGTCATTAGGACCACTTCCAACCATTTGGAGTATGCATCCACAACTATTAGAAATGTTTGCCCTTGGACTGGCCCTGTGAAATCAATGTGTATTCACGACCAGGGTGCTTTTGGTTTGTCCCATTCTGTGGCGGGCGCTTCAGGGGGGGCTGGTCTGGACTCTTGGCACGGATCACAAGTGGCTACCCATTCCTCTATCTCTTTATCCATGTTGGGCCACCAAACGTAACTCCTAGCTAACGCTTTCATCCTTACAATCCCTGGATGCCCAACATGTAAAGCCTCCAAAACATTTCTCCGTAGTGCGTATGGTACAACAACTCGATCCCCCCACAATAAACAACCTTGTAAAACTGACAGTTCATCGCGCTTAGACCAGAACAGTTTGAATTCGGGTCCCACATTCCCTTTGGGCCACCCTCTCCATACCCAAGTTTGTACCTGTCTGATTACATTGTCCTTAGCAGAAAACCTAGCAACGTCCACAGAAGAAACTGGTCCTGAGTCCAAACAGTCAATCAAGAGAACCTGTATTTCGGGAGTGGGGTCTGTTAACAGTTCTGGTAGTGGGCAACGGCTGAGTGCGTCTGCGTGCCCTAATGTGGAACCCGGTCGATGTATCAACTTGTAGGAATACGCAGCCAGGAAAACAGTCCACCTGGTCATGCGCGGGGAGAGTGAAACCGGTGTGGGGCGGTTTCCCGCCAACAGACCCAGCAATGGTTTGTGGTCTGTGATAAGTTAGAAATCGTGGCCGTAGAGATACTCGTGGAAACGTTTGACTCCAGCCACAGCGGCTAACGCTTCCCTGTCCATTTGGCTATAGTTTCGTTCAGCCGATGATAAAGTCCTTGAGTAGAATGCTGTTAGATCTGGGCAACGAGAGAACAGACTGCGGACACGAAGTGACTTAACAGCTCTTTATTACTAGAAGAAGTGATCCAGCTTGCTCTGTGGCCGGAGGGTTCCCCTTTTATAGGGCTCGGGTACGCCTCTCGACCAATCAGAGCGATACCTGTTTCCCGCTGTAGCAGCGGACCAGAGAGGAGACTTCCTACGATATATGCTAATATCTAACACCTCTCCCCTCTTAGACGGAACATTGCGGTTGGTTATGTAGTCCTTAAGGTATGTTGGAGTTTGCCTTACTCGAGTGGAGCGTCGCAGTTCGGGTTGGTCAGGAGTGGTTGCAGGATCGGCTGCTTTCTCAGTTTCGAGTCCGGGGGTTTGCATGCTTTCGTTGCTCGGGTGTTCGGGGGTCTGCTTGCTCACGTTGCTTGGGGGTTGTTCCGTTTCGCGCTCGGCCTCTTGTTCTGACCGGGGCTCGCAGGTGTCGTAGTTCTCTGTGTTGGGGCTCTCGAGTGGCTGACTTTGCATTGGTAGGTAGCTCTCGTCCTCGGTTCGTAGGTCTGAGTGTGCCAGGCGACCCCGAAGTTGATCGATGTGCCTTTTCCAGTTCCGCCCATCTTCTAGTTCTAACAGATACGACCGTGGACCCGTGATGCCAATGACCCTTGCCGGCATCCACAATGTTCCCCCTGCATAGTTGTGGGCGTATACTGAATCCCCTATGCTAAAGCTCTGAATTTTGCTTGTGGAGTCTGGGGGTGCTGTGGCAGAGTAATTTGGGTGAAGTCGGTCCAGGTGAGACCATAGACGGCGGCCCATGAGTAGCTCAGTGGGGCTCCTACCCGTCGTTGCGCTGGGGGTAATGTGTTGGATTAATAGGTAATGGTCAATGCGTGTTTGCCAATCACCTGGACCCATTCTAGCGAGGGCCTCTTTTGCGGATCGCACCATTCTCTCTGCCTGTCCGTTTGATGCCGGATGGAATGGCGCGACGAGGGCATGCCGAATTCCCTGACCTGCTAAGTATGTTTCGAATTGCATGGCCGTGAACTGGGGCCCGTTATCGGAGACCAGGAGGTCGGGCAGGCCATGAGTGGCGAAAAGTCACCGTAGAAACTTAATGACTGCCTCTGCCATGGTTGAAGTCATTAGGACTACTTCTAGCCATTTGGAGTATGCATCCACAACTATAAGGAACGTCTGACCTTGAACTGGCCCTGCGAAGTCGATGTGTATTCTTGACCAGGGTGCTTTTGGCTTTTCCCATTCTGTGGCGGGCGCTTCCGGGGGTGCTGGTCTCGATTCTTGGCATGGATCGCAAGTGGCCACCCACTCCCTAATCTCTTTATCCATGTTTGGCCACCAAACGTAACTTCTCGCTAACGCCTTCATCCTAACGATCCCCGGGTGCCCAACATGCAATGCATCTAACACATTTCTACGTAACGCATAAGGAATAACAACTCGATCCCCCCACAATAAACAACCTTGTAACACTGAGAGTTCGTCCCGTTTCGACCAAAACACTTTGAATTCCGGGCCCACGTTTCCCTTCGGCCACCCCCTCCAAACCCAAGTTTGAACTTGCTTTATTAAACTGTCTTTAGCGGAGAACCTTGCAACATCGCAGGAAGAAACCGGTCCAGAGTCCAAACAGTCAATGAGCAACACCGGTACTTCGGGAGTGGGGTCTGGCAAAAGGTCCGGTAGTGGGCAACGGCTGAGTGCGTCTGCGTGTCCTAGGGTTGAGCCCGTTCGATGAATTAACTTGTAGGAGTATGCAGCCAGGAAAACAGTCCACCTGGTCATGCGTGGAGAAAGGGAGACCGGAGTGGGGCGGTTTCCCGCCAAAAGTCCCAACAGCGGTTTGTGATCTGTAATTAGTTCAAAATCGCGGCCGTAGAGGTATTCATGGAAACGTTTTACTCCAGCTACAGCAGCTAACGCTTCCCTGTCCATCTGGCTGTAGTTCCTCTCGGCCGATGAAAGAGTTCTAGAGTAGAAGGCGATGGGTGCTTCTTTTCCGTCTGGCATCCTGTGGCTAAGGACTGCGCCAACTCCAAAGGGTGATGCGTCGCAGGTCAATACCAGCGGTAGAGTCTGGCTGTATTGGACTAACAGCGAGTCAGTGGTGAGCAGGCGCTTTACCCCGGCAAAAGCTGCTGCTTCGGATCGTCCCCATCTCCATGGTGCGTTCCTCTGGAGTAGTCGATGTAGCGGCTCAGCAACGGTCGCCTTCTGTCTCAGAAAAACGCTGTAGAAGTTAAGTAGTCCGAGGAAGGCCTGCAACTCGTTCTGATTTCGTGGTGTGGGGGGATCCTGGATCGCCTTAATTTTCTTTGAAGTGGGGTGTATTCCCTGACCATCGATTCTATAACCCAGGAATTCTACGCTAGGCACGTTAATTTGGCATTTTTCTTTTTTAAGGCGGAGACCCTTCTCTCTGATTCTGGCCAAAACAGTTCTGACTCTTTTATTTAATTGCTCCTCGTTTGCAGCGGACACTAAGATGTCGTCGAAATAGGGGACGACTCCCGGTATCCCTTGCAAAAGTCGTTCCATGACACTCTGGAACAATCCTGGAGCAATGCTCACACCGAATTGTAGCCGGTTGCATTTGAATGCTCCTCTATGCGTCACTATGGTTTGGGCCTCCGCTGTGGCGCTATCTACGGGCAACTGCTGGTAAGCTTGTGCCATGTCTAATTTAGCAAATATCTTTCCTGGCCCCAACGAGTGCAATAAGTGCTGTACTACTGGCACAGGATATGCGCTTTGTTGTAGTGCGACATTAATTGTGCATTTATAGTCCGCGCAGATGCGGACTGACCTGTCTGACTTAACGGGGGTCACAATGGGAGTTTCCCAACGCGCGTGATCCACCGGCTCAAGGATTCCTTGCTCCACTAACTTATCTATTTCCTTATCTATTTTTGGGCGGAGTGCAAAAGGCACTCATCTCGGCTTAAGTCGGATTGGCGCCACTTTGGGGTCTAAATTGAATGAGATTCGTTTACCCACATACTTACCAAGACCGGGGCTGAACACATCCTCGAACTCCTTAAAAATCTGCTCCGCGCTGCTGTTTTCCACGGCGTTGATTCCGGTGACTTCTAACCCCAATGCTTCAAACGAATCTAGTCTGAGAAGGTTCTGTAACGGTGCGCTAGCGACGGTCACGGGCAGCTGGGCTACGATGTCCTTGAAACGGATCTGGAATGTGCCTTGGCCCACAATGGGGACTTGGTTCCCCTGGTAGTCTCGAAGCAGGATGTCTGGAACACGTAGTTGGCTCTTTTTGAGGCTAGGGATAGCCTGTTTCATGGATGCCCATGAAATGATCGTCAGGGACGATCCTGTGTCAACTTCTAGCTCGCAAGGTGAGTCTTCCAAGAGGACTGTGACTTTTAGCTTTTTAGGCCGCTTGGTGCGGACCTGACTTATTGTGGTGAGATACGTTCGCAACTCCTCTCTCTGGGTCAACTCTATCTCAGCATCTGTATCCTGAAGATACTCTCGTTGAGCGTCTTGATAGAACGCTCTCTCAGCTCTTTGCGAGTAATCTCTCTGGGGATACGCTTTCTCAGCTCTTTGGGAATTTTCTCTCTGGGTAAACACTTGTGGATTTCTCTCTGGGCGCCCTTTTTGATTTCGCCAAGCCCCTGGGTTGGGCTTCTATTGGCGGTACATGGGTGGCTGCCGTGAGGCAGGGACTTGGCTCCGGCACACTCGTGCGATGTGCCCAAGTTTGTTGCAGTGCGAACAAACAACGTTCCTGAACCTACAGGTAGACCGGGGGTGATTCCCTCCGCAGCTTGCGCAGGGCGGCAAACGGAATCCGGGTCTCCCCCCAGGTCTCACGTGACTGCTCCACATCAGGTGACTTTCCTCGAGCTCGGGGTCCTCCAAGTCTGGAATTGTCTCCTCGTAGTGGACTCTGGTGTGTCTTGGCGCTGGCTGGCTTGTGTTGAACCCACGTTGAATTGTTTCCGCTGATCTTTCTGCTGATTCTGAAGCTCTTGCCTCGTCGAGTGCAATCTGCAGGCTTAAATTGGTTTTGGCCAACAGCCGTTTTTGTAGGGAAATGTCTCTCAGCCCGCATATGAGTCGATCCAGAATTTGCTCGTCCAGGTCTCTGAATCCACAATGTGTGGCTGCTTTTCGTAGAGCTGCAACGTACTGGTTGATAGATTCTCCCGCCTTCTGGTTCCTCGTGTTGAATGCTTGGCGACAAACGTGGCGGGAAGGTTTTGGCGCGTAATGGGTTTGCAGCTTTTGTTGCAGCGCCGTCCATGATACCGCCTGAATGGGGGTTGGTTCAGAGAGGTCCCTGGCCGTCTCGAAAACTTCTCGGCCGCAGTAGCTCAGGAATATATTTGTCTTTCGAGAGTCCGGTATTCCTGTATATTCGTTTGCTTCGAGAAAACACTCGAACCTGAGCATGTATGATTCCCAATGATCAGCGATTGGGTCGAATGGAGCTGGAGGAGTGTGCATCACCATTTTCCCTCGTTTGAAATTGCCACGCTGCGGTGTCCTGAGATGGCTGCCGGTATTCCTGCCGAATTCCTGGCTGGATCGAATCCGGGGATTCTAAGGTAGCGTTCTTCGTCCTATCTGTCTCTCGATCCCACCTTCGTCGCCAATGTTAGATCTGGGCAACGAGAGAACAGACTGCGGACACGAAGTGACTTAACAGCTCTTTATTAGTAGAAGAAGTGATCCAGCTTGCTCTGTGGCCGGAGGGTTCCCCTTTTATAGGGCTCGGGTATGCCTCTCGACCAATCAGAGCGATACCTGTTTCCCGCTGTAGCAGCGGACCAGAGAGGAGACTTCCTACGATATATGCTAATATCTAACAAATGCGATGGGGGCTTCGTTACTGTTTGGCATTCTGTGGCTGAGGACTGCGCCGACGCCGAAAGGTGATGCATCGCAGGTCAATACCAGTGGTAGAGTTTGGCTGTACTGGATGAGCAGAGAGTCGGTCGTGAGTAGACGCTTGACTGCTGTGAAGGCGGCGGCCTCGGAACGTCCCCAGGTCCATTTCGCGTTCTTGGCTAGGAGTCGGTGTAGCGGTTCAGCGACGGTAGCTTTCTGTCTTAGGAAAACGCTGTAGAAGTTAAGAAGTCCGAGGAATGCCTGCAACTCGGTCTGATTTCATGGTGTGGGGGCGTCCTGGATCGCCTTAATTTTCTTCGATGTTGGGTGTATACCCAGCCCATCGATTCTATACCCCAGGAATTCTACGCTAGGCACGTTAATTTGGCATTTTTCCTTTTTAGGCGGAGACCCTTTTCTCTGATTCTGGCCAAAACAGTTCTAACACGTTTTAATAGTTGCTCCTCGTTTGCAGCTGATACCAAGATGTCGTCAAAATATGGGACGACTCCTGGTATGCCCTGCAAAAGCCGTTCCATGATGCTTTGGAACAGACCTGGAGCGATGCTTACGCCGAATTGTAACCGGTTGCATTTGAAAGCACCCCTGTGTGTCACTATAGTTTGGGCCTCTGCCGTGGCGCTATCCACAGGCAGCTGCTGATATGCTTGTGCCATGTCTAACTTTGCAAATATCTTTCCTGGCCCCAACGAATGCAATAGGTGTTGGACTACGTGCACAGGATACGCGCTCTGTTGTAGGGCGACATTAATTGTGCATTTATAGTCCGTGCAGATGCGGACTGACCCATCTGGTTTAACTGGGGTCACGATGGGGGTTTCCCAGCGCGCGTGATCCACCGGTTCAAGGATCCCTTGCTCTACGAGCTTATCTATCTCTTTGTAAATCTTGGGACGGAGTGAAAAAGGCACTCTTCTAGGTTTGAGTCAGATTGGCGCCACCTTTGGATCTAGATTGAATGATATTGGCTTACCCACATACTTACCAAGGCCAGGGCTGAACACATCCTCGAACTCCTTAAAAATCTGTTCAGCGCTGCTGTTTTCCATTGCGTTGATTCCGGTGACTTCTAGCCCCAGGGCTTCAAACCAATCCAGTCCCAGGAGGCTCTGTAATGGCGCGCTGGCGACGGTCACGGGCAGCTGGGCTATGATGTCTTTGAACTGGACCCGAAACGTGCCTTGACCCACGATGGGGACCCTGTTCCCCTGGTAGTCTCGTAGCAGGATGTCTGGTGTTCACAGTTGGCGCTTCTTGAGGCTCGGAATTGCTTTTTTCATGGTTGACCACGAAATGATTGTCAGGGACGATCCCGTGTCGACTTCAAGCTCGCAAGGGGAGTCCTCCAGGAGGACAGTGATTTTCAGCTTTTTAGGCCGCTTGGTGCGGACCTGACCTATCGTTGTGAGATAGGTTCGCATTGGTTCTCTCTGGGTAAAATCTCTCTCGGCATCGGCATCCTGGGGATACTCTCTCTCGGCTCTCTGGTAATACGCCCTTTCAGCTCTTTGTGTGTATTCTCTCTCGGCTGACTCCCTCGGTTCTCTCTCTGGGCCCCCTTTGTTTTTCCACCAAGCCCCTGGGTTGGGCTTCTGTCGGCGGTACATAGGAGGCTGCCATTGTGAGGCAGGGACTTCGCTCCGGCACACTCGTGTGATGTGCCCAAGTTTGTCACAATGTGAGCAAACAATGTTTCTGAAACGGCAGGTAGACCGGGGGTGGTTCCCTCCGCAGCTTGCGCACAGTGGCAAACGGAATTCGGGTTTTCCCGCCGGTCTTGTGTGACTGCTCCGCATTCGATGACTGTCTTCGAACTCGCTGTCCTCAGTCTCTTGATGTCTGGCTCCGGTCTGGATCGCTCTGTATCCGCGTTGTATAGTTTCGGAAGATCTGTCCGCTGATTCGGAAGCTCTCGCCTCGTCTAGTGCAATTTGCAGGCTTAGGTTGGGTTTGGCCAACAATCGTTTCTGTAAAGAAATGTCTTTTAACCCGCATATGAGGCGTGCCAGGATTTGCTCGTCCAGATCCCTGAACTCGCAGTGTGTTGCTGCTTTCCGAAGTGCTGCAACGTACTGGTTGATGGATTCTCCCGCCTTCTGGTTCCTCGTGTTGAATTCCTGGCGGCGAACGTGGCGGGAAGGTTTTGGCGCATAATGTGTTTGCAGCGTCTGTTCTAGTGCCATCCATGTTACCGCCTGGATGGGGGTTGGCTCGGAGAGATCCCTGGCCGTCTCGAAAACCTCTCGACCACAGTAGCTCAGGAACATATTCTTTTTCCGAGAGTCTGGTACTCCCGTGAGATCGTTTGCCTCGAGGAAGCATTCGAATCTCAGCATGTAGGATTCCCAATGCTCGGCGATTGGGTCGTATGGAGTTGGCAGAGCGTGCATCGACATCTTGTCTGCGTTTGAATTTGCCGCGCTGAGATTGCTGCCGGAATTTCTGCCGAATTCCGGGGCTGGATCAGATCCGTAGATTCTGGAGGTATCTTCTTCGTCCTATCTGCCTCTCAATCCCACCCTCGTCGCCAATGTTAGATTCGGGCAACGAGAGAACAGACTCCAGACGATAGTGACAACAACAGCTCTTTATTTAATAGTAGTAGTGATCCAGCTTAGCTTGGGGTCTAGAAGCTCCCCTTTTATAGGGCTCGGGTACACCTCCCGTCCAATCAGAACGACCCCTAGTTCCCGCCCTAGTGGCGGACCTGAGTGGAGACTTACACCGGTTTATGCTAATATCTAACAATAACTTTGAAACTATAGAATGGGATTCTATTTATATTCTGATGATGCTCCTTTCTATCAAACCCCAAGAGATCAATCATCTCTCTTGTGCTTTATTTAAAGTTGATAAGAATGAATCAGATGAGAGTACACAGTGAAATTATAATGCAGACGAGACAGATATGCTGTTGCTAATGAGAAATCTCGGGTATAGGACTGAGACCAACTCTGTTTTGGATAGGATTCAAACTTTGAAGGCAGATGCTTATTTCAGCAGAAGAGATCATTATAAACATTCCATTGTTGCCAGAGGTTGGTCATCAAGTCTCATGGAGCATTTGAAAAATATATATATATATATATATATATCTCCATCTCCATCTCCATCTCTCTATCATCCATCATCCATCATCCATCAATCATCCATCAATCATCCATCCATCCATCTATCTTTCATCCATCCATCCATCTGTCCATCTATCTTTGTATCTACCTATCTTTGTATCTACCTATCTTTGTATCTATCTATCTATCATCTATCCATCTATCCATCTATCCATCTATCCATCTATCCATCTATCCATCTATCCATCTATCCATCTATCCATCTATCCATCTATCCATCTATCCATCTATCCATCTATCCATCTATCCATCTATCCATCTATCCATCTATCCATCTATCCATCTATCCATCTATCCATCTATCCATCTATCCATCTATCCATCTATCTATCTATCATCTATCTACCTACCTACCTACCTACCTACCTACCTACCTACCTACCTACCTACCATCTATCTATCTATCTATCTATCTATCTATCTATCTATCTATCTATCTATCTATCTATCTATCTATCATCTATCATCTTCTATCTACAGTATATCTATCCATCCATGCATCCATCCATCCATCCATCTCTCTATCTCTACTTCTATCTCTATTTCTATCTTTCTATCATCCATCTTCCATCATCCATCAATCCATCCATCATCTATTATCAAAGGTTAATATAGCAAAGTTATTATTAAAAATATTTTCCTATCATCTCATGTTTTATTATTGAAGTATATACAGAATCTCCTTGTTTATGAAGATTTAAAATGAATTACAAAATGATCTAATGATCCCCAAGGAAATACTGATTGTTTATAGTTTAGCACAGGATTTTTTTTTCTAAGATGAGAATCTTACTTAGCCTTTGAATGCTATGCTAGGAGCTAAAAATTCAAAACTGTTATAACTAGAGTTATAACAAAGAAGTGACTGGAATGGATAGATATTTAATTTACATTAATTATAGATGCTATATTATTCCCTAATATACTGAATAATATCTTGGCTAGTCTCTCAAATTGTATTAATACTAAATAAGATATCCATCCAGGGCACTGATTAAACCAATCATCAAAATATTAGAAGCTATTATAGCTGTTAAACCAACTTCATTGAGCATTATGAGAAGCACAAAAGATTGTATCCCTTATTAGTTTTTTTCAAAAAAATCAGTACACAGTTGGTTTTGAATCATAACTATTTAATTTCTCTATATCTGCTATATGGTCATTGTTATATAGATGGATATAGTTATTAAAACCTAAGGGGATTCTGTGACATAACTACAATCCCACTTTCAACTCTATACACTCCTCCCTCCCCCTCTCTCTCTCACACACGACATGATATGTATTGATATGCATTTTTATATTTTGTATCTGTTGTTTTTACATTTGTTGCTTTTATCTGATTACTCTGAGCTGCTCAGAGTTGCTTTTGATGAAAAAGGCAGCTATGCCAATTTAAGAAAATAAATAAATAAATATGACATCCGAAAACAAAAGCCTTCCAATTTATCTGTTTTAATTTACTTCCAATTAGCCTTATTAAAGATTCTTGGTTTTTATTAGATTGCCTGAGAATATGAAATGGTGTTTCATGTGTATGTACAAATATGAAGCAGAGCTGAGTCATTTTAATGATTCTTACATATTTATTTTATCAACTATTTTTAATATAGCTAATAACATTTAAAAACTGCAAGAAATGTTACTATTTCAAGACATTTGAAAAAATAAGCAACACATACAATGCAGGTTTTTTAAAAAAATAAACACATAGACAAACACAAATACATACATGTATGTATGTATTTATGTATGTATGTATGTCCATACATACATACATATGTGCATATATATCCCACAATGTCTATAGAAGCACCAGAGGGAATTGATTTAGGCAAACTTGATGTGATGGAGAAAAATGCTCTTACAAGCTCATCTCCTGAAGTACTTTAAAAAGCAGACATCATGGGCTCTGATTAAACAGACATGTCTAGAATTGTAAAAAGCTAATATTGAAAGCTTTGAGTGGGATTCTATAGCTTTTGTACAGATGCCTCAAAGGTGGAAGCTGGAAAAAGAGGATAAGTCTGAATTGCTCTCTTCCATATGCTACAGAACGTTTAATGGGCAATGACTCATCTCCGTTGTGATAAAATCTGACATACATCTTTTTGTTCATTTCTTAAGATCAGTGGCTAGTATCCAGGGAGGCTGAAGTGTTCCCTCAAAAGTTTTTGAATAACTATTTTTGGCATTGCATTTGTGCTTGTTAGGTTGCTATGTGGACATTCTGGTACTGGTCTTAATGTACTCTATAGTAAATATTGTTGGCAAATAATGCTGTTTGTGTGTGTGTGTGTGTGTAGCTTAATTAGATTTTGTACTCAAATGAAATGTTTAATTTTAATACATGTTTTAAGTAAATTTCTGAGTTGAAACATAGTGGAATAAATCAGCAAGGCAAATTTTATAAAACAGTCCTATCTTTCTTATCTTTATCCAAAATAGCCTTGCATCCAAATTAGTGTGTTCTTCATTTCTATGTAACACCAATATGATCATTAAATACAACTTTCTACCTGTTTCAATAGAGCACCTATAGCTTTAACCATGCAATGAGATTTTGTAAGTCAGCCTATGTTTAATATTATACTATAGGGACTGTGTTTTGGTCAGTGTATTTCCTAGTGGATAAATGTGACGGGTAATTTCTAAACTCATTTCTTCTTTCCAACAATTGGTCCATATTTCCCCTAAGTTTTTTCCCCTTCTTATCGCCTTGTCTTACCATCTAGTCTCATATAGGACAGTCCCAGCTTTATTATCAAAATTATATTATTAGAAGTACCTTTTCTTCAATGTATCTAAAATCACCCAGACTTAGTTGAGTACTTGGCATGGAATTTGCATGTGAATTTAGGGGCATGGACATGTGTTGATACCACCATTCTGCCTCTACTAGAGGGGACTCCTTCCACAGGACTAAATATTGCAACTTCCCTTTGTGGATTTGAAAGTCCAGGATCTCCTTAACTTCAACATGGTTTTCCTCTTCTATCTTTGGGGGGAAGGGTTTCAATTGGCTACAATGAAACACTGGGTGGCTGCATCTAAGGTTCTTTGGCAGCTTCAACTCTACAGTCACCAGATTTATGATTCGGGTGATGGGGAAAGGTCCTATATACTTGGAACCTAGCTTCTTGCAGGGTTGCCATAACTGCAGGAACTTGGTAGACAAATATACTTTATCTCCTATCTTAAGCTCCTTTTGGCCACCCTCTTCCTGACATTTTGCCTCTTATGTGTTTCTCTTGCGGGTTCTAGTGCCTTATGAACCACACGCCAGGTATCTAGTACAGTGTTAATGCATTTGGCCAATAATGCATTTGAAGTGTCTGCTGGGGGAAGTCTGGCATGGGCATGAAATCTGCACCTCAGCTACTCAGAAAAGAGTAAGCCTGGCACTACTGTGTACAGAGTTGTTGTATGCTACTTCAGTGAAAGATTTGGCCCGATTGTCATGCTGGTAGTTCACATAGAATCAGAGATACTATTTTAGAATGGCATTTATACATTCAGAAGCTCTATTTGTTTGTGGATGATGGACACAACTAAGACTCTGGGAGGAGCCTAACAAATTCAAGAATTTACACCAAAATTTTGAAGTGAATTATAGCCCCTGATCAGTTATTATGAGCTTGGGAGTGCAATGGGAGTACATATGTTGCACTAACAGTTTAGCTATTGACCGGCTGGAGGGGATCTTGGGGCAAGCCACAAAGTGATCTTATTTGGAGAAAAGGTCCATAACAACTCAGATCATGGTATTTCCAGCACTCTTGGCAATTCTACAATAAACTCCATTGATATTTCCTTCCAGGGGGCTGAGGGGCTGGCCACCCTGGTGGTCTTCTGGGTACCTGTTTTGCTGATGCACACACTGGGAAGCTGGCTACATAGATTTCTATGCCTTTCTTCATGGGTGGCCACTAAAACTGTCATGGACAGTTTTCACAAACCCAGTGCCTGGCCACTTTCGTATCTTGGCTGCACTGTAACCCCAGGGTCTGCTGGCTCACCAGAATATACAATTGGTCCCCTTCTATGCCAACCCATCTCTAATTGAGAGCTTGTCTCTATGTTGCTAGAGTCACTCATCTTCCGCTAAAGCCCCTCTTAGAGTTTGCAATAGATCTTCAACTACTGTTGTTGGTAAGTATTGTTGCTGTCTCATGAGTGCTGGTGTGGCTACTTATTTAGAGGGGATGATGGAGTTGACAACTTATTCTCTAGCACTGTTGTAGGATGACATCCTGAAGAGGGCATCTTAAAGGAAGTTCTTCCCCCACCCAATAGATAGCATAGTGTGAAGTCATACTGATAGAAGTAGTGAGCCAATCAAACTTACTTGGGGAATAGCTTGGGGGGATATCATTCCAAATTCTTTTGGTCAGTCCACACATTGAAAGGAATTCTGCTACTTTCCAGGTATTGCCTTCACATGAGGAGACTCCAGCAGACTGTGTAGGTTTTCTTCTCCCAGATAGTCCATTGCCTCTCCTGTCTCAGAGAGTTTGTGACAACTGTAGGTGCAAGGCTGTATTTTCCCTTACATATTATTCTGGATGAACACTGCTCCAACAGCCATGTCATTAGCATCCACTTTAATTATGAATGGCTTGCCTAGCTCAGGGTGCTTTAAAACTGTATCAGTGGTGAAGAGGCATTTTAATTTTCGTGAATGCCACTTGGCACTCCAATGACCAGTTTAAGGGTTGACTGGGTCTGCAATTGGTTTCTCCTTTTGTCTTTAGTAAGTTTGTGATGGACAAGGCAATCTGGGCAAACATAGGGATGAACTGCTGGTAAAAGTTAGCGAAGCCAAGGAAACTCTACAATTGTTTCCTTGTCCAAGGGGCCTCCCACTCTAAGATTGCCTGCACTTTCTAAAAGTCCATTTCAATATCATCCTGTGAAATCCGATACCACAGGTAATCTAGTCTTGTCCTATGAAAATCACACTTGAACAGTTTTGTATAAAGCTGTACCTCTCTCAGCTTCTTGAACATTTCCCAGATCAATTTTATATGCTCCTCCATTGCTATAGATCAAAATGACATCTAAGTATACTAGGACTCCTCTATACAGATGTTCATGCAGCACCTCATCAGTTGCATGAAGACGGATGGAGCCCCATGCAGTCCAAACTGCATCACTTGGAAGTGGTAACAGCCCAGTGGGCAGTTGAATGCCATCTTCTATCATCACCTTTCCTGACCCTCACTCAGTAACATGCCTCTCTCAAGTCCAATGTAGTAACTATCCTCCCCTTCACAAGGTTTCCAAACATGTCCTTCATCAAAGGGAAGAGATCAAAGGGATATCTACACAAATACTATTTAGCCTGCAATAGTCTATGCACAACTTAAGGGACCCATCTTTCTTATCTTAGTGGAATACTGGGGCCACCATTCATGACTTTGCCAGTTGAATATAGCCCCATGCCAGGTTTTTATCCACAAACGTTCAGAGTTCCTCCATTTCTCTGGGCATCATTGAATACAACTTTGGCAGTTTGATCCTGGGCACAATTTCAATAGCAGAGTCTGTGGGGTGATGGGGCAGGAGCACATTGGATTCCTTCTCACTGAACACTCCACCAAGTCACAATATTTTTTGAGAATCAGTGGTTCTGATATCTCTTCCTCTTTAAGTTTATTGTGGTGTTTGCTTTCGCTTTCTCAATTGCAGGCTCATGGTGGCTGTTTACCACTTTCACTATTGCCCCTCAGCTGGTTACTTTCCTCTGCATCCATCATCCATTTCCATCCCAATTAATGGAGAGGTTCCACTTTCTCTACTATACTAAGGCAGAGACCATGACCCCAGTCATCATAGGGGCTACTATAAATCAAATGGTTTCTACATGAGTTCTGCCTTTAACTCCATGGACTCAGTCAGACAGATAGACAGCATTCTGCCCACTATTGACCCATCTAGGTAGGAAAAAGCTATGGGATTTTTCAACTTCCTCAGCCTCATCCCTAGCTTCTCCGCCACTTGGCTGACTAGATACCTAGAACACCCCAAGTCCAATAGAGTGAATCACAATGGGGGGTGGCTGGTGCTGGTCATTGACCAGGTAGTGGCTGCTGCTGGTGCTGGGACCACTGGCTGGAGAGGAGGAGGAGGAGGAGGAGGAGGAGGAGGAGGAGGAGGAGGAGGAGGAGAGCAAGAATTGTTGCAGTTGTGGTGGTGGTCCCTGATACTTCGGAGCAGTGATGTGCAGTGAGGTTTATGATTGGTGAGGCTGGTGATGTCATCAGGAAGGTGGGGAATGGGACCATGTGTGCAGGAGGCTGAGGCTGCCTCAGCCTCCTGCACACCTGGTCCCATTCCCCGCCTTCCTGACTCAACATGAAGGGGACCGCAGAGCGCGAGCATGCGGAACACGCTCCACGGTCCCCTTCATGTTGACTCAGGAAGGCCACGTGGGCCTTTTCCCTTTCCCCCTTTTTTTTCTTTTCATGATGAGAGCGGTGAGGCTCTGCCTCTCCTGCCTCCCCTGACCGCACGTCCCTGCTTGGGAGACATTTTCCTGGCTTTGGCGCTGCCCAAACTTCCTTTCCTCTGAATCTCTCTCTTAGCTGCTCCATAGTTGGACTTGGGATGCTAACCGGAAATTTCCACTTGGTGGGATCATCCCATTCAACTACTCACTGAGTCTTCCCTCAGCTCCCTCACACCACGTGCAGATCTGTACATTGGAGAAACAAGACAACCACTTCATAAATGCAAGAACAAACCCATCAGGATTAGATTCAGCAATCCATTTAAAAAAAACCAAAGGCCACTCTTTTGAAGACAGCAAAGTCCAAATTTTGGATAGAGAGGGCTGCTAGTTTGAAAGAGGGATCAAAGAGGCCAGCTATGTCAAAATTGAACAGTCCTCTGTTAACAGAGGGAGACATACAATACCATCCATTTCCAGCCTACAACACAGTCCTATTAACAGTTCCAAGAAGGCTGCACATTCAATTTCACAACCATGATGTGACCCTGATGATACAGATAAACCTCCAGGGGGCCTTAACAACTTGCTAAAGTAATGCAAATGCACATGACCAGCTGTTTGCAAGAAGTATAAATCCTTCTATTCTCCACCATTCAGTCAAAGCTGAAAAAGCTTCCTGGATGAGAAATGAAACAACTTTAAAGAAAAAAACAGGAAGTTGCCTCTTGAAAAAGCACCTTTGGGACTTATGACCATTTTTCACACTTAAGGTTGTTGCAGCATCCCTATGGTCACATGGTCAAAATTTGGATGCTTTATGACCATTATAGTGTCTCAGGATCATGCGATCACCTTTTGCATTGTTCTGACAAGCAAAGATAATGGAAATCCAGATTCACTTAATAACCTTGTTACTAATTTAACAACTGCAGTGAGTCACTTAACAACTGTGGCAAGAAAAAATCATTAAAAAATAGCAAAAAGCTATACAAAATTCACTTAACAAATGTCTTGCTAAGCAATAGAAATTTTGAGCTCAATTATGGTTGTAAATTGAGGACTACCTGTATTCGACCATTTCCCTAAGTAGCTGAGATGCTGATCTACATAGAGATGCTATCCAGGGGGTGGGTTTCAAAATGTTTTACTACCTATTTTGTGGGCGTGGCTTGGTGGTCATGTGACCAGATATGTGTGGCCAACTTGTAAAATGTGGTGAAACTCACTTAAGAACACTCTTGCTTAGCAAACAAAATGTTGGCTCAGACCCTCTGGCATTTGAAGTGTGCAAGTCTTAAAGCTGTCAAGTTACAAGACCCTTGCACCTGTAACCCTTTACAATATTAAAACTTTATTTGTTAAAGCATTTTGAACCCAGGGAAAGTCGGAAAAAGGCACACTAGCCACACACTACCTCCACTGACTTTTAAATCTTTCTCTCGCACTGCCAAAACCCTGCCTCTCTTCACCTGCGGTCACCCCTCCAACTCCTACCCATGGAGAATACATGGTGGTCCTCCTGGGGGGGCAGCCGAGGGACACTTTCCCCCACCCCCAAATAGCACGTAGGCTGAAGAAAGTGAGAGGGGAGAGTGAAACTGTTCTTTTTTCCGTGGGGCAGAGGAAGTGAGGCAGCCTCAGGTGCCATTCAGGAACAGCCCCTCAGAGGCATTGTTTCTTGGCCCAAAACAAAGCGGTGGTGAGGAAGGAGTCTCTGGTGGCTGCAGTAGCAACAGAAGCAGTGGTGGCAGCTGAAACACAATCCCAGGCAGTCAGTTCCTGTCACTGCGTTAAATTGTTTGCTAGCCTGAACTGAATAATTACTGATGAATTACTGCGCAGGTCATAAGGTCTTATCTGACAATGATGTACTGCGCCTGCTCATTACACATTCCAGAGACTTCTCTTTCCTTTTGATCTTTGTCCGTCTGCCAGGAAACTGGGAGACAGAATTGTTTCTGCCAAAATGTAACAATTAGATAGATTTGTTTTATTTCTTCATTTCTTATTTTTGTATTAAACCTTGTTTTTAATTAGAATATGTTTTCCAGGATTTTATTTCTTTTTTCGCACCTTAAAGATAATGCTGTTTGGAAACGCCGCGATCTAAGACCTCATTTAGTTCAGGGTGAAATTTTCCCCTGACAGTTCTGGTTCTGCCCTTCACCAAAAGCAGCGCCAGCAGCAATGGGACATGCTCGGGGAAGGGAGAGCTAGAACTGATTGCCCGGGATTGTGCTTCAGCCGCCGCTGCCACTTCTGCTGCTGCAGAAGACACCAGAGACTCCTTCCTCACTGCCGCTTTGTTTCAGGCTGAGAAGCGACGCCTCTGAGGGGCTGTCCCCTGATGGCACCTGAGGCCACCTCGCCATGGCTCTCGGAGGAAGGAGGCAGGGATGCTGGCTGGCTCTTGCCCCCTTGCCACTTTCTCAGCCAGCCACCCAGCTAAGCAGGGCAGGCAAGGCTGCAGCCAGCAGGGCTGCAGCTGGTGGGCCGCAGGGGCAGTGGTGGTAATCGGTAAGGGAAGCGAGCACCGGCCAGCATTCCTGCCTCCTTCCTCCGCAAGCATAGCTGGGGAGAAATCAGGGGGAGAGAGGGAAGAGAAGGCCATCCCTAGCAGAAGCTCAGCTTTCTCCTCCCTCTCTCCCCCTGATTTCTCCCTACGGCAAGCAATGCAGCTCTCAGAGAGAACAAAGTGCAGGTGCTTCTTCCAACAGCCAAGACCTTCGCTCCTCTTCCTTCCTTGGCTGTTTCTTTCTTTCACCAGTACGGGGTCATGGCCAGGCCGCCATCACTACCAGTCCTATCCAGTATGGCAGATTTTCACTACCTCTCCTGGCGTACCATACCGTACCAGGAGGAACCCACCTCTCATGCTGCCATATAGGCATCTATACTAAGCAAATGGCTGCCAGAATAATTTAGGTACACTGTTTATTTAACTTAGTCATAAATACCCTAAACAGTAATGCTTTTAGCATTTTCTTTATATTACTGATTCTGTGGTTTATTCTAATTTTTTTTTTTAAAAAAAAATCCTGGTCTGAAGCTTTTCTTTTTCTTAAATAATGTTTATTTTATTTTATTTTATTCTATTTTCATATTATATATTTCCTTCTTTTTAATACAGAAACAATATTTGGGATGAAACACTGTGATTCTTGCATATAATACTTGGCTTTTCAAAATTGCTTTGAAAGTTGATGACTTATAACCATGGTCATAAAATAAGCTTATTCTAATTCTCGGGTAAAGCCTCTTTTTTTTCATTTCTGCAGGCTACTCAGAGCAGATCAGCATACAAAATGTATACTGGCTGGATGGTATGCCTGAAAATCTCCACCAGTGGGCAATAAAGACTTGCTTTATCTATTTTGAGTTTAGAAATTTTAGATATGTAGCTGCAATAGGAAAAAAAAATGATGGAATTACTGCTTTAGTCTCCTCCCAGCTTTATAATCAATTGCCTGTAAAAACTGTTATCAAAATGAGTCTTCTTCCCCACCAGATTTCCTTTTCACAGAGAGATTTTCTCCTCCTTATAATCAAACAATTGCTCTAATATGTATCTATTCTTTCCCCCTTCATTTCCACCCATAGAGGAAGAGAGGTGGGGAATACCATTTGAATGCTTTGACTGTCAGCATGAGTATTCCTTTCTAGGGAGTAATTACATTATAAGAGCCAATAGATAATGCAGGTGGATAAAGGTTTAGCAAAGGTGGTTGTAGAGGTGTGAAATGAAATATTACACCTGAATAATGCAAAAGAATGTTGCATTCCAGACAAGCTGAAATTCAACTTTGATTGCATTGTGGAGCTGAACACAAGATGAATCCATAGAAATAAAGAAACCTTTTGGAGAGAATTGCTTGTAATGAGGCAGAAGCTTGTGGATGCAGTCTCTGCACTCTAGTCTGTATAAATGCTCCTGTATTTTCACAGGTGTAAGGTCAGCCTGTTTTACAGCAAGGCAGTTTTCCAATGAAATAAAAAAAAATGCAACATGGTACAGAAGCAGAGTAGGAGTGGAAGTTGTAACTATGAAACAGATTATGGTTTCCTACAAGAATTTCCTAAAAATCGTATGAATGGCTGGTAATCTAATTCTTAGAAATATCTGGTGACTCTCATGGAGAAGGAATTCTATTAATGGTGTCATGAAGATCTGTGATGTATCACTAGAGGGATCAACAACAAGAAAGACCCCATTTGGGGCTTTAGTTAGACCCCATTTGGAATACTATGTCCAATTTGGGGGACCTCACTTTAAAAAAGATGTTGATAAGATTGAGCGAGTCTAGAGACAGGCAATAAATGTTGGTGCAAAGTTTGAGGGACAAAACATATCAGAAAAGAGTGGAGGAACTGAATATGTACAGCCTGGAGAACAGGAGGAAAGTAGGGGTGGAGAGACACATATTTGAAACCATTAAATATATTAAGGGTATGAATAAGGTTTTAGAAGGCAGTATTTTCAATACTAAGCAAAAATCAAGAACATGGGAGCATAACTTCAAACTGACAAAAGGGAAGTTCAAAAGTCATGTTAGAAACTGTTACTTGACAGAAAGAATAGTGGGAGCTTGGGTCAATAATCAGTAACTAAGTCTGAACATGCTTGGGATAAACATATGTCTATTATCCGACAAGCATTAAAAATAAAATTAAAACAATATAATATATTAATTAAAACAATTAATTAATTATTTAAAAAGAAAACAAAAAACAAACTCAAACGGCAGACTCAATGGACCATTAAGTCTTTTTCTGACACCAGTTTTCTATGTTTTTAGGTTTTTCTGGCTATGGATAATCCTCTACTTACACTTGTTTAACAACCTGTCAAAGTTATAGTGGTAATGAAACAATTGACTTATCATCACTCTTCATATTTATGACTATTGCAGTGTCATCAAGATCACATAATCAAAATTCAGCCTCTTGGCACCTGGTATGTACAGCATCCCAGGATCATGTGATCCCCAATTACATCCCTCCTAAGGGACTTGCAATAAGCACAATCAATGGAGGAAGCTAAATTTACTTAATGACCATGTGATTCACTTAAGAACTATGATGATCCATTTGACTGTGGAAGAAAGGTCTTAAAATAAGCAACGATTCACTTAATGATTACCTCTCTTAGCGACGAAAGTTCTGGTCCCAATTGTGATCATAAGTCAAGGACTATCTGTATTCAGTTGTGTTTGCATTTTGGATACAATTCAGTGCAGACAGGTGTCATTTTGCTATTTGAAGCTGAGTCCAAATAATTGCCTCAGGTTTGGCTAGTTTCCAATAACCCCTTTTGTACAGCCCACAGTCCATCACCTTTGCTAACAAAGGAAAAAGAAAAAGAAGCCCTTTTTTGGTTGTGGTAAGGACTATGGTACAAGTAAAATTTTCTAAACTTTGCATATGAAATAAGAAATGTCTTTCACGTAGGCATAGTCTATTGCTTCAATAGAATGCCTCATTTAAATAAAATGTATTGATTGTCCTGACAATTTCTTATATATTTTGTCCAACACACAGTCCAATATTTCTCTGTTCTTTCTCTATATTTCTCTATACTGTAGAAAGTCTGGTTTATCTTTAGAAATTCCTCACAATCTTGGCATGATTCAAATGTCTCGGCATTTAATTATGCTTCTCAATTTCAAGAGGGGAGTCCTTCTGTCCATACAGCTCAATTATTCAGGTACTCATTCAGTTTCATTCTTTCCCCCACTCAGGGAGTAAATTTCCAGGGACTTGTACTATATTCATAGATTGTGCAAGTAAAATAAAATAAAGCCAACTACCCGTAAGTTCTCTTGACTTTTTGCGGAAACATTTATTTACCCCTATTTAGAAACAATGGGGAGGGAGGAGCAGACAAATGGCTAATTAATTGTTTTTACTGTAAACTGCCCAGAATCACTTAGGTGAAAGAGTAATGTAGAGATCTGACAGACAGACAGACAAGTAGACAGCCAGTAAGCCAGCCAGATAGATAAATGATAGATAGAAGACAGCTGGATGAGAGAGACCAGTAGAAAGACAGGTCAGCAAGGAGCTCAACATTCATCACAAAGTTAAAAAAAACCCTAAAGAACGTAGCTTTATGTATCTAGAATTGCAATTAGAAGTAACAAGAAGTAATGAAATATTAATGGATTTAAGCAAGGCTTGGATGACAGTACAAACTGTTCTTTTGAAATAACTCCATGTTCACTGTAGGAACTTTGGATGGAACCTTTCCCATCCTTTCTGTTCTCTCTGCCAACCTGCCATTTCACATTTGTCCCCAAAACAAAGAACTGTATGTATTGTTTCCCCGTCAGAACAACAGAACAATCCTGATGCTACAAACAACCAAGCAAATAATTGTTAGAAAAGTCTTGTTTTATTTATATATAAATGGTAGCAGAGGGTTATTACATAGCCATACAACTTGGTAGCATAGGATGGTTACATAGCCATTCAAAGCAAATAAAGTGTACAGTGTACGGTCACTATGGGCCTTGCTGCTTAACGGTTTCAACTGTCACAGGAAACTCTCCTCAGAACAAAAGGAACCATAGTTTATATTATAACCATAGATGAAAACTAGATACTGCCATCTACTGGCTGAATTATTCTCTAATTGTTGCAATACAAAATACATTCCAATATGAATTCCAACAATAATAATGCAACATATTAAGATAACTGAACATATAGAACAACTCTTCTTCTTTTTCCTCCTCCTCACTATCTGAATCTGGATTGAGACAATGATGGAGATTGGCCCTGGCTGTCAGAGCTAGACTGCAAAAATCCAGATAACCAATAGAAGTAAATGGATAACGAGATATAAATACTCTGCTATGTAAAACAAGTACTCAATACATCAACAGATTTGCCTTAGAGATGAGTTTTGAATGCTCATCCTTCATGTCTAATAGTAGCTGCTGTCCCTTTGTGCTTGCTACATCGCCTTTCTTCTCAATGTCATGCTGAGAGTAAGGAAAGCAGCAGTTCGTATCTGTGGGTTGTTGCCTTTATTTGATCTGATGCAACATGGCACAGTATTTCCTCTGCATTAAGTGGAAATGCAGATCTGAAACAAAGATTTTTGATCACCTGCTAAATATGTTTGCCTTTTGACCTGTGCTTCCACATTTGAAAACAGGTGATATAGATTATATGGATTGTCTTTAATATTGAGCATATTTTATGGGCTAAATCTCATTTGCATTCAGTTTTCTGCAGATAACAATGAGACTCACAGAAGACAAGCTGAATTCTGAAGCTTAGTAAATAGGGGAAATGCACTAATCACAAAAATAAAATATGATTTAAATAGGAAATCCAGCAATAATCAAAACAAGATGCTCCAAGAAGAGATTGTTTTGACCAAATTTCCATAGTATTGAGAAAGTGTGACCAACTGAACCAATCATGTATATAAGCATGAAATAATGGATGCTGAGAACTGCAATGAATTCTTGATTTAGATAGCTTAAACTTAACTGATCAGATAACTTAGCTGATCAGACACACACACACACACACACACACACACACACACACACACACTTTTCAATTCATGGTTCATTATGTCATGTCTAATGAGAACCAGAAAGAAAAATGTGCATTAATTTTTTTTTGAATACATTCCTTTTTCCTGGTTAAATTATGCATAGCTACTTTTGCATCAGCTATAATTATTTTAATTTGCTTTGGTTTCTTTTAAATATTGTGGATGCTTGCTATTATGATTACTATTACCACTCATGGAACCTGCACTAATTGTAGTAGGCTATTATTTTTTTTAAATGGAACAAGACTGAAAATTGAGGTCAGAGAATATGTAATATTAAGTAATATATCATAGAAGCTTACATATATGTTCATATGATCTCAGGAAAAATTCTCAGTAGCCCACCTACTTACACCTTGTGAAAAAGCCACATTTTCCAAACATGGAATGATCCTTTGCAAGGAGATTAGCAAAACGCTTGCTTACCTACTTGTTTCTTTCTTTCTTTAGTATCAATCAAATTTAGGTATCACCCATCTCACTCTCAATATTGTTAAGTCTTGGGATGCAGTGATACAAAGCAGAACAAAAGTACAATTACAGAAACAATTTCTACACTTTTCAACTAGCTCTTTGTACTTTCTACAACAAAGATGGGTCTTTTTTTTTTTAAAAAAAAGATTTTTTCATGATTGTGTAAATCTGAAAGGCCTCTATTGAAGCCCATGATGAAAAAAGTCTGCCAGGCAGACACTATCATTAATCACATCCTAGAAATCCATTCTTATATAGTAGTGGCCTGAAGTGAACATTTGATTAATTCCCCATCAATATGTAAATCCAACCTTTCTATCATCACAGTATTCTTCTTGCCCACCTTGCCTAACTTCATTGGAGCAAAGTTGAGTTTCTGTATTCTATTTTCTCAGTAGTCATTGGTTTATTCTCTAATAAATATATTGAAAGGGAATTCCTAAGCATTTAGAAGTTCACACCACCATGGCTGCCTCATTCTAAAACTACAAAGAATCCCAACCATTAACAAGTATTATTCTTATATGACGCATATTCGCTCTCAAAGTCCTGCTTTGCTCATCATGGCAAAAGGTATTTATGAGATAGATCGGCAAAGAATACCAGGAGTGCATGCCAATATTATATAATCTCTGTAGTGTGACCATGCTGCAAAGCTAGGACTGAATATAGATAGATATAGATATAGATATAGATATAGATATAGAAAGAGTAGATACATTAGTCACAATGTTAGGGCATTATTTCATACTGCATGGGAGAAGGCAATTGCAAAGTATTCCTATACTTTACCAAGAGAATAGCATGGATATATAATATAAAAAGATTGACCACACAATGCTAGATGATGGATCCGTCCAGTCAAATGGCACTAACAAGCTACTTTAGAAGGTTGGACATCTTTTAAAGAGCTAATGGGGTTTAGAACATGACTAAATTAAAACTTTAAGGATATCTAGTTGCTGATGTTGCCATAATGGGGAAAAACATGAAGCTGCAAAGACAGAATTACAGTGAGAATATAAAATGTAAGAAGCATGTACACAGAGAAGCTCAACAGAGCAAAACATGAAATGACATCAATTACAAATTGATACCTTAGGAATCAGCAAATTGATATGGACAATGTCATTTCTGCCTGGCTCAGCTGGGACCTTGCACGCATCCTGCCATCAAAAGAAGAAAATGGGAGGGGAGGATGAAAGGGGGAAGAAGGGGAAAGGATGAAACGGGAAGAATGGACTTTACATGGACTGAAAAATTATTAATAGAAAGAAATGGAGAAGCTCAGTAATAATAGCAAAGGTATGATTGGGGCTCAGTCTGGAGCAAGGGTGGGTTTCTGCCCTCATTACTGCCAGTTCGGTGCGTTCGCGAGTTGTGCAGTTAACTGTAAATAGCTCTGTGCATGCGCAGAACATTAAAAATGTCCAAAAAAGATGTTGCGGCGACCAGGGAACCGGTTTGGGGGCGTGGTGAGCATGCCATCCCTACTGGTTCAGCGACCCAGTCACCATTTCCACTACTGGTTCCACTGAACTAGTGCAAAGTAATAGGAACCCACCTCTGGTCTGGAGCTTATAATAAACTTCTCGTGCAAGTTTCAATTTAAAGTAAGGAGGTTCTACCTTGAATTGGTGGAATTACTAAAGGAATCAGTCGACAAACAGTACTTGATTCCAAGGTGATCAGGGAATAAATTGAAATTTTGCACAATACAGAGATCAATATTCAAGATATCTTAGAATCAGTGGTGGGTTTCAAATTTTTTTAGAACCTCTTCTGTAGGTGTGGCCTGCTTTGTGGGAGTGGCTTGCTGGCCATGTGACTGGGTGGACGTGGCCAACTTGTAAAATGTGGTGAAACTCACTTAACAACGCTCTTGCTTAGCAACCAAAATGTTGGTCTCAGAAACTCTGGCACTTGAAGCACACAACTCTTAAAGCTGTCAAGTTACAAGACCCTTGCATCCCTAACCCTTTAGAAAAAAAAACCTCAGGAGTGTTCAAACTTGACAGCTTTAAGACTTGTGGACTTCAACTCCCAGAATTCCTCCTCTCGCTCTTCATCTTGATGATGTGTGGACAGGTGGGGGAAGGGAGCTGGAACCAATTCTAAAGGGCACTGTAGATTTGTGGAACCTCTTCTATAGAAGAGGTTAGAACTGGCAGGAACCCACCCCTGCTTAGAATATATTCCCTAGTTACAAGAACATGTGCTACAGTATTAGAAGATGAAGTTAAATTAGCATTCCTGTCATTTCCAAATTGGAAGGCTGCAGAAATTTTGCAAGTAAGAGAAGAAGAATCAATCAAAGTTCTAAACAAACAAATACCAGCAAATCTGTAGTACAATGCAGTGGCCAACAGACTAGAAAAGGTCAATCTGTATTCCACTATCAAACAAATTAAACAAACCAAAAATATTTAATAGAAGGTACAAATTATTGTACAATATACTTAATTTTATAACATGTAAGTACTTATATGTTTAGAAAAAGAAGTGGGCATCTAAGTTTAAAGATGGAATCATCAAACCCAACAAATAAAAAATGAACAGAGTTACTGAAATATGCCACATCCAAGTGTCTTAAAGACTATAGCATCCCATTATTCTACATAAAAAAGTATATAAACTACACTGAATTATTTGAAAAGTTGATTGGGATATACTTTTGTTCATGTTCACTCTGTCTGATTTTTTTGACTGCCTTTCTGGGGACCTGTGTCTTTCCTTAAATCTGGATGATTTCCTTAAGATAACTTGTGAGATGAGTGAGACCATCTGGTATCTTTAAATAGTGCAAGTGGATCTAAGAATTGCTTCTCCTGGGTGGGAATGGGTGCTTTGTCAGTTCACTGAGCACAGGATTCTCTTGTCTATGGGAATTCTTCAGTCATCCAAGTCATGGTTGTCCAAAAGGTGCTTTTTCTTTTTTCTTTGTTAATTTTTAAATTTTTATTTAAACAATCCATTTTCCATTAACCAGTCGGGGTATACATATTTTGTGCCAACATTCAAATATACAAAATTTCCAACATTTAGCTCATTTATCTTTAAACATCTTCGCCAGTCTTGTTGGTGGCCAATGCCATCTATAAAACACCTTATACAAATTCTCTTTATATGCAGTTAACATTGTTAATTTATAATTTCTTTCACATAGTTGCTGCCATTTAGCTAGTTTTATCATATAACCAAATGTTTTTAGCCCAAACTATCATTGTTTCTTTCATTTGTTCTAATTTAATACTCAGTAGGTAGCTATACAGTTTTTTATCATTCTCTCTTCTGTTCCTGTTAATATCTTATCTAATTCTGCCAATTCTGTATAAAAACCATATGACTTGACATCTTTTTCATACCTAGATTGTATTTGCAATTGTTTATACCAATCCATATTGATCCCTTGTTTTTTCTAGATCTTGTTTAGTTTTAAGCTCCCTTTTTTCAGTCAGTATATCTTTATATCTCACAATGTTTTCCCTATTCATAATATTTGGATGTATTAATGCTTCCATCATTGAAAGCCAAACTGGTATCTTTAAGTAAAGTTGTTCTCTAATTTTCTCCCAAATAAACAGTAAAGCATTTCTCATGTAACAAAAGTACCTGTATATCTTATTTTTCCCATACCATACCATAAAGAGGCATGCCAACCCAATTGCAAGTCATGTCCTTCCAATATCAATAATCTTGTATTTCTCAATGCAATCCATTCTTTCATTCACATTAACACCACTGCCTGGTAATATAGTTCCCAATTTGGTAGTACAAAGCCTCCCCTCATTCTTGCATCCTGTAACAGTTTAAACTTAATTCTTGCTTTTTTTCTTGCCAGATATATTTTATAATTAGTTGATTCAGGTCTTCAAAGTATTTTTCCCAAGCCTTACTAGAATTGTTTGAAATAAATATAATAGCCTTGGTAATATATTCATCTTGACTGTAGCTATTCTTCCTATTAACGATAGTTGCAAGTTTCTCCATTTTTCCAAATCTACCTTAATTTGTTATATCAACTTATAATAATCATCTTCCTTTATTGTTACACATCTTGCTGTTAATTGAATCCCTAAATATTTTGCTTTCTTTGTAATCTGAATGTCTAGCCTATTTATTAATTCTCTTTTTTGCTTTTCCGTAATATTTTTTACTAAGATCTTAGTCTTTTCTTTATTTATATTCATACCTGCCACTTCACCATACCCTTCTATTCTTTTTAACAATTTAGGCCTTGTTTCTTGTGGTTCTTCTAAGATAAAGACTATGCCATCTGCAAATGCCTGTAGTTTATATTCTCCCTTTTTATTTCCACATCTCTTGTTTCAAGTGCCCATCAAGCACACCTGCGCATCAAGTGCATCCCTGAGCGAACTGGCAGTAGAAAAAACCGGAACCTACAACTGGAGCAACTGCTTCAAAACATCTTTGGGCATTGGCCTTGGAAAGCACATATGCAACACACAATTTACAAAAACACTTGATCACATAAATGTGAACATAATGTCTAATATATCTTTTCAGGGACCAAATATTTTCCATGTCTGGATGACCAGCTATTGTCTACTTTGTGTATTGGGAAAATAATTTGTAAGAAATCATGCAAAATTGTGACATCAGTTGGATTTGTGTGTGTGTTAGTGGTGGGGGTGTGAGCTTTTTTGTTTTAAATTACTTTATTATGAACAAGTAAAACATTGGAACTATTCAGAATTTCCCATTATTTCCTTTTGTTCCATATAGAGAATACATTAATAGGAAAGGGAAAGTTTCTGTTGGATAACAAGTGACAGTCAACCAGTTTTGGGACTGAAGAATCAAGCACTTCATGTTGTATATTTCTACAAACATGAAACAGGTCACATTCACACAGTTGTCATAGTTCATCTAAAGTAACCTGTCATGATAGAAAAAGAGATTTCAGTTTATTCTTAAATGTTCACTGCAAAAACCTATTTTATGCATTCTTATACATAAGCACTTAGGGTGAGAATAACACTTGTTCTTGTCCTCAGTTTAATTTAATTTAGATAAAGGAATACTATTAATACTATTCAAAATATTTAAATAATGCCTGGATTTTGGACTTATGCAGAAAACTAGTAGCTATGTAATTAAGAAGGTTATATTACAGTAGCAAAATGCTTGACTTGATTTTTAGAAACACTGCTAAACAGAGTACAGATAAAATCCTTGATTTTTCTAAGAAGCTTAAGAGATGAATATTTCTTAATTAGAGGAAGGATCAAATATAGTTGCCTCTTGAGATCAATCCTCTATTACATGTGATCCCACTGAAGTCAATGACTGTCTAGGGAGTGTGAAATAATCTACAAAATGTGAAATAATTAGATGTGCTATTTATCAGTCATGTTGATTGAAGCATAGTGATATTAAGAAAACAACAAGCCCAGGGCATTTTTCCAGTGTTCTTTGCAACTATATTCTCATCTTGAGAAATGTAGGAATACTGTAGTGTAAAAATGCAGACATATATAACATTGAAATGGAAAATATTTTTTTTAAAGCAAAAATGGTTCAATTACATAAAATTTACATAAAACTGTGCCACAAATCTATGTGGCTCATTGATTCGTGAGTAATAAATAATGAGTTTGTAAAAAAAATCTATATAAGCCTACACAATCAGAGTCACTAATTAGATTTGTTTTGCAGAATTGTTGCTTCTTATCAACTAGAACTCAAAACAAGAGGAAAATGGCGTAGCAGTAATTTGTCAAAGTGAAAGCAGAAAAATATCAAGCTTAGTATAAATTACAGAAGATATTTGACTTTCCATGCCATGTCATCATCATCATCAACAATCTATCTAACAGCAAATCCAGGCTGTGAATTCTGAACAATCTGGAAGTGTTGCAAGGCTGTCTGAAGGATACATATGCTTTATTTGGATTGTGGCAGTGTGATTTCAGCTATAAATATGGGACAGAAACCCCACTGATCTATTGTGAACTTAAATGGAAGGTATGCAAACACTTTTCTCCGTTTATAATTCTTGGAAGCTTTCAGTACTGTTGACCACACTCTCCTTCTGATTACCTGAAAAGTTTGGGAGTTGGAAGTGCAGAATTATGTTGGATCCGCACTTAAGAGAATGACCATGACTTTCAAAAAGTTGGTAACCAAGTTCCTCAGGGCTTGATGTGTCCTCCTAATAGGATCTAATTGCTATACAAAACAGACTGGCTTATTCTTGCTGTGCAGCATCTTATCCACCAAAATATTGGGGAAGGAGATTCACAAAAATTGAAGGCTGGTTGTCAGCAATTTTCAATTCTTTGCAGATAAGATACATATATCAGATTTACCTCAATTTGTATTCCAGGTTGGGCAGGATATACAGAGATACTTTGGCAAAGATCTGACTAGTGCATATGGATTCTTTTAAGTTTATAGATTTCAAGGATATGGAAATGATGTATGGAGAAATGAGGGCTGCCTCTTGCTTGTTGAACTCTTGACACTTTAGGATGATTAAATCAATGAGATTAGAACTGGGCAATGGATAAGGCAGATAATCAATTCAACTTTATATATTGGATGTGTTTCCATCTACTTAAAAGAGTCAGTTATCAGAGCTCTATTGAAAAAAATGTTTGACCTGGACACCTTTAACAGTATTAAATATTCAATTCAATTTATTGAGAAGGAAGTGGCCTCACTGTTCCAGATGTGCATCTGGACACACTCCAGATTATGGTAAATGACTTACACCAGAAACTAAACTGAAGGATTTAGACAGCGGTAATTCTCATACACCACTTTTAGGCTTTTGATATTATCATTTCAGTTTACTTCCAAACCATCTGGTACATTGTGGCTTGGGATCACTATTTTGCAATGATTCTAATTCTTCCTGTTCCCAGAGAGTGGTGCTTTGGGGGTTACTGTTTAACATGTAGGTCATTGATCCATATGATTCTAACCCCCCCCCCCCGCATGTTGTTTAACATCTATATGAAAAAGTTGCAGGATATCATCTGGAGATTTAGAATCCTATTCAATCAGCAAATGGCACCAAGTTCCACTGCTCCTTACTATCTCACTCCAAGGAAATATTAATATTCTTCAACATAAAGTAATTAAATCAAATCCACAGTTGAAGCATTATTGTTAAGGAGAAAGCTGGACTTGGATTTGAATAAAGGCTTTTTCAGGTACCGTATGCAGACATGTTTGGCAGTGCTATCTAATTTTTTGTTAGATAGCACTGATAGCTCTCTACATGGGGCTCCCCTTGAGATGCACTCGAGGACTGCAGCTGGTCCAGAATGCGGCCGCGTGGGCTATCATGGGGAGTACTAGATACTCCCACATAACACCTCTCCTGCGCGAGCTGCACTGGCTACCTGTGGTTTTTCGGTGCGTTTCAAGGTGTTGATTACCATCTTTAAAACGCTCCATGGCACAGGACCTA
This sequence comes from Natrix helvetica, assembly GCF_964273705.1. Lineage (NCBI taxonomy): Eukaryota > Metazoa > Chordata > Lepidosauria > Squamata > Natricidae > Natrix > Natrix helvetica. The sequence goes on along the minus strand of NC_138549.1, from coordinate 43,741,635 downwards.
GTTACCTCCGAGATCGCATCCTACCCCATACATCCCTGCGACCAATTCACTCTCACAGGGAGGGACTCCTCCAGGTGCCGTCCACCAAGCAATGTCAACGGGCGGCGCCCAGGAGTAGGGCCTTCTCTGTGATGGGCCCAACCCTCTGGAAGGACCTCCCCCCTGACATTAGAACCACCACTGACCTCCGCTCCTTCCGCAAGAAACTCTAGACCCACCTGTTCCAATTAGCCGGCCTGGCCCATGTATAGTCCTATTCCTTTCCTCCTGGCAGTTAGTTTTAATTTTGTTTTAATTTTGGGGTAGATTTTAAGGGTAGATTTTAATGTTGTTTTTAATCTTATTATTACTGTACAGTTTATATATTGCCTCCTCTATGTTTATGTTTATGTATGTTTTTACTCTGACTGTACACCGCCCCGAGTCCCTTCGGGGAGAGGGAGCAGTTTATAAATCTAAATAAAGTTAAAGTTAAAGTTATCACTAACTTGTAGGCAGCATCTATGACAAGGAACCTGTTGGCATATTTATTTACTAAATTTATTTGCTGCCCATCTCATATCCAACAACTCTGGATGGCTGACAACATACAACTTCCGAGTCTATAAAGCCTAAAAATGATTGTACATATATTTACTATTACCCTCCTGATGATTCCACTGCATCAATGTTATGTGGGGCTGTCTTAAAAAATCTTCATAAAATATAATTGTTACAAAATAAGAGTGGCTAAGTTGCTGACTGGTGAAAGCTACATATGATAGGTGTATCTGTCTGGTAGCCTGTTGAAAATAGTTTAATGTCCCAGTGAACATAGAACAGGGACCACCACTATTGGAGGTTTTCTAGTCAAACTCCCTGCTCGAGCAGGATACCCAATACCATTTCAGATAAATGATTGTCCATTCTCTTTTAGAGAGCCTCTAGTGATGTAGCACCCACAACATCTGAAAGTACGGTAAGTTATTCCATAGGTTGATTGCTCTCACAATTAGGAAATTTCTCCTTAATTTTAGGTTCCTTCTTCTCTCCTTGGTAATTTCCATCCATTGTTTCTTGCCTTTCCTTTTGGTGCTTTTGAAAGCAGTTCACCTTGTCTTTGTATGAGTTCTTCAAATATTAGAACACTGCTCTCATGTTCCCCTTAGTCCTTCTTTTCATTAGACTAGCCATACCCAATTCCTCTAACCATTCTTTGTAAGTTTTAGCCTCCACTCTTTGTTACTTTTCTCTGCACTCTTTCCAGAATCTCAACATCTTTTTTATATCGTGGTAATCAGAACTGGAGGCAATATTCCAAGTGTGGTCTTACTAAGGCTTTGTAAAGGCTTTGTAACATAGTGTGAGCATTTGAAGTTTTATATAACTTAGAATCTGACGATTTGATGTAAGGCCTTTTCTCTTAACTAGCTATCTTGGTTTGCCAATGTCTACACAAAACTTCACATACAGTAGAAGTCCTGCATGACCTTTGTGTCCCAGGCCCACTCTTTAATTTAATAATTAATTAAATTTATTTATCGTTTCAATATTTTATTGGCTCTTAATGTTTATAATTCTCCCAAGGTACCATTTTGGCGAGCTGGGCTACAAACAAATGAAATAAATAAATAAATAAATAAATCTGCATGAAACGATAGTATGAAACACCTCCCCCCCAAACACACTTATTTTACAGAGGGTGGGGTAGAGATAACCTTTATCACTTTTGGGTTTTTTAAAGAGAGGAAACAAATGGAACGTTTTATTTAATGTTTTATCCAGGACGGTTTTCACTGAGAAAACTCCTAAAGTTTTTTATGAAGCTAACTGTCAAATCATCACACTCATGACTAATCTTGATTTTAATTTTGAATATATGGTTTAGTAATATTTCATGTCTGAAAAGTAAATTTGTATAAATTAACTACAGGGGCCTACACTGGAAGAAGAAATGATATTTTCCAGTGACCTAGTACTATTCCTTTCTTTCTCTTCACTTTATTAACGTTTTTATTTAGAAAGTTAAATATACAAAGCACAAAGTAAGAAGAAAACAGATGTTAAGTAAAAAAAATAGAAAAAAAATTCTTCCCTTCCCTTGAATTTGATTCTCAGCCACTAATTTAAATACTTGTTTTTCCTGAAAATTGAAGATTTAAGATTACTAATATTTGTTTAAGATTTCACCTATCTTTGATTGGTCTCATAATTATTTTCCTAGAAACCATATTCTAACCAATCTTGGTTTGCCTTGCTATGTGATATATGGTATATAAGGGAACTACTCAGTGATGGGTTTCAAAAATTTTTGGAACCTACTCTGTGGGTGTGGCCTGCTTTGTGAGAGTGGCTTGCCAGCCATGTGACTGGGTGGGAGTGGCTTGCCAACCATGTGACTGGGTGGGAGTGGCTTGCCGGCCATGTGACCGGGTGGGAGTGGCTTGCCAGCCATGTGACCGGGTGGGAGTGGCCAAGATGATGTCAGCATTCCCAGTCAAGATAGAGGTATAAATTACACAGAAAAGAAAGAGGCATCCATGCACCTGAATATAACTTCAAAGCAGTGGCAACAACTTAAATTCATTAAATAATAATGTTTGTTAGGGCTATGCACTGTTTTTGAATATATAGGAATGTAAAGCCCACAGCATCTACTTGGTACTTTTTAAAGCAGCGGCACCTTTTTCCTGGATTCATGAAATATCTACTTTAAAGAGTTGTGGGTGGGGTACTATATTTACAGTCTTGTATTCTCTTCAGTACTTTGTTTGGAACAGAATCCAAAGTACCATGCAGTCCTAGCATTTGTACTAAAACTAGACAAGTTATTTTACAGGGCTCTGAGAACTCCTCCAGATCTGGTCAATGAAGCAGATGTTCCAAAGTACTCCCACAACTTTCCAATGCTTTGAAATCCCACCAAATGATTTATACAGGCCTATTTCATACTTTCTTCTATATGGCGATCAGGGTGGTTTTACATATGGTTCACAGGTGGTCTATTTTCCAAGTACTTAGAGGGCCAAGAACTGTCTTTCCTAGATTGCAGCTTTAGCTTCCTTAAATGTTAACACACCTTCAGGCCATTCAAATATAGACTAGCTCTGATCCTGGAACCATATCACATGCTTTATATATTAATATCATATTCAATGTAATCATTATTGCTAAAAAAAACAGGCAGCAGTTAGAGTAGCTTGTAACAAAACATGGGTAATAAACAAGAAGTTGATTCACCACCACCACCCCTATTTTAGCTTGTTTCTGTCTTATCTAATATTTTCCTGCAATTCTTCTGTAATCCAGATTACTAAAAAGAGTTCTACATAATGATACTTTTAAAATAAGTTTGATGTCCAACAGATTTCCTACTTATTAATATGAACAGGTTCTGGCCTGTTGCTTAAAAAAATAAATTCATAAATATATCCCCAATAAAAAAGAATAGTATGTTGGAGTACTGAAAAACTCAGCCAAATGGGAAAATCCAAAGAAAAAAATATTGGACTTCCTGCTAAGAAGTAACAATTTATATATAGTATGCACAATTCATTTAGTTAAATTATTGCTGAACAATTTATAATAGTTGTATCAAAGTATTATTCTAAGATATTTGCCACTACTACCCTACTTCCTAGATGTTCACTATTGTTTCCCCTCCCCCAAGATTTAAGGGCACATGAAACAGTTTTGATGAAAGTTGCATGATATGAAACTTCTCTCCTTTGAAATAAGGTTTGGTTTTAATTCTCCAATGAATCAAAAGGATTGCTTCACGCTTCCTTGTTACACAGCATTTGTTTTAGCTTTCCATAGCTCTCCCCAAAACCAACCAAGGAAGATAAAACCACAGAAATCTAATACTATTCTGCACAGCTTTGCACTAAATTATCTGTATAATAGCCAAAAATAGTTTAAGATTATAATTAGCCCACCTGTTTTCCCCATTAACATGCAAATACATTTTTCTTGTTCAGAGACTGCATGAGAGATTTCCTAGTCCTTGCAAAATATCACACATCCACATAAAGTGAGTAGCAAATCCTCTGTGAAGTTGGGGTGGGAGAGAGTTCGGCTTCTCTCTGCCATTTAAAAGCTGCAGCAGGGAAAATCCCAACTTTTTTCCTCTCCCTCCATTTACAGAGGAGCTGCCTGTCCCTTTCAGGTGCTTCGACCCTCGGGAGGGAGGGTGCGTGGGGGGGGCGCACCCTCCCTCCCAAGGGTCGAAGTGCCTGAAAGGGACAGGCAGGCTGCCACAGCTTTACTGAGAAGACATTTCTGAGAAGAGAAACTTGTCCGGTCCGGCTGCACTCGAGCTAGTGGAGCACCAGTGCGATCGGAGCAGCCATGTGGCTCACCTCACTGGCTGTCTCCCTGGCAATGGGCCGGCGGTTGTGGGCGCTCCACCAGCTCGGGTGCAACCGGACCGGATAAGTTTTTCTTCTCAGAAATGTCTTCTCAGTGGAGCTGCGGCAGCCTGCCTGTCCCTTTCAGACGCTTCAACCCACAGGAGGGAGGGGCCAGGGGGGCATAAAGGGAGCCGCAGCTCCTCTGTGAATGGGGGTGGAAGAGTTCGGCTTCTTTCTGCCATTTTAAGGCAGCAGCAGGAAGAATCCCAACTTTTTCCTCTTCCTCCATTCAGAGCGGAACTGATCCAGCCTCTCTCTCTCTCTCTCACACACACACATTGCCCAGTAATCCTAACCTTCGCGCTCTTATCCCCACTCTCATCGGCTCCTCATGACTGCAATAGATGTCCAGAATCGGCTTTTGGGACTAGGGTTTCCAGCCTCCGCCACTTTTAGATGTCTATTGCCATCGCAAGGAGCCAAGGAGAGCGTGGAGAAGAGCGTGAAGGTTCTTGGCACTCCGGGAAGCTGCGAAAGTGGCTGGGAGAGGTGCGCGGCTTGGTTTAGCCTCCCTGAACATCGCAGCAGCAGCCCCAAGTGCGCCGATCTTGCCATTTTTTGCATCTGGGCATGCTGCAAGCGGGGGGGGGAGTGAAGATCTTTGCCAACTGGCGCAAAGGACTTCCCAGGACTTGCTTAAGTGAGCACGGGACTGCACCTCCACCACCAACAATTCGAAAAAGGTATTTACTCCCTCTCTCTTGCAGCATGCCCCAATGCAAAAAATGCCAAGACCTTGCAAGGTCCCCAAACTTGGGCCAGCCGTGCCGTGTAAGTTTCCATCGCCATCTCCACCCCCATGCTTTCTGGCAGCCATGTGGCCTTGCGCTATAGGCGAGCCCGGGATCCTTGCTGGAGTGCAAAAGGTCACCGGACTCGCTTATAGTGCAGGGCCATGGCAGCTCCCCTGCCCCATGCTTAGTTGCAGCTTACTTCCTCAGAGTCGGCAGGCAGCAATAGAGAGCCAAACAGGAAAAAAGATAAGTGGGTTTAGATAGGATTCTTAGAAGCGGTCAGGGCGATTGGTGAGGTAGCCAATCAGTGAGTGGTAGGCGGGGCTAGGATAGTGCAGATGGACAGGGGGAGTGAGCAATGGAGCGGCTTCTGGACGGGCGGGGGCGAGCGAGCGAGTGAGTCACAGGGCCGGGGCAGGAACTTACTTCCAGGTCCATTGACCAACCAGTTCGCCCGATCCGGAGCGAACCGGCAGAAACCCACCACTGGAACTACTTTTCCTTAGTTGAACTTCCATTAGGGATTTATCCTGTCCGTTTTGCCATTGTTGCCTACTTTTTAGTTTGGGGTTCCTCAGCAAAGCTTCACTTCACCAAACTCAGGTGTTACATATTTGAAAACGAAGCTGCAATTCAATTATTCTGGGAGTAAAAAACAATAATGACACAAAGGACATTCTTCTCTCAAAAACCTTGTCCTGAAATTTTACCTGTTAAATAAATATATCATCTTCACTTAGACAGTCCATTGACTATTTTCAGATAAATATATTATGATGCCAAAGAGTTTATCTCTTTTTCCTACTCTCATTTCTATAGACTTTTTAAGAGAACTAGTGACAAATGAGGTTTGCAATACATGTCCTCCCCCGCCTCCAATAATGTATTTCTAAATAAAAGGAATTAAATGTCCTGTTTTCTATTTGTAGCTCTTCTAATTTACATTGAGTCACTGCCTGAAATGAAAGAGAAATCTGTTCTCTGCATTTGAATGTGAACTACCCTAATCAATGCAAAAACTTAAATGTAGATATTTTATCCATTTAATAAATATATATCTAAATGGACCTAATTTATCTATCTAAAATGTATATTATACATATCTGTTCAAAAGCAATATAGATTAGTCTGTAATATATATTATAGAATAGATAATCCTGAACAAAGGCATAGTGATTTAAGAGGAGTTGCAGACAAATCCCACTCCCACTAAAGTATATTTTGGAAAATAATGAAGCTTTACACAGCCACAAATGTCTGAACTTCAGCTGATGTGGACATAGCTACAAAACTGCAAAACTAAGATTGATTAGTAACTCAGTAATTTACCGTAAATCAGAAATTGATGCCTACTGAATTATGTATATATTATATACTTTACTGTGGATTCATCAATTCCTGAATGATGAAAAATATATCCCCTTCAGCATCTTTAAAATAACTTGAATGCTTAGAAAGTGGCACCAATTTTCAAAATATAAACAGATTGTTCTACTTTTCCAAGTACTGTAATGAAAGGGTTCTGAATATAGAGGGGGAGGGAAAACCCCCCAATGTCTTACAGTTATTATCACTTTCAACATTTTGTCAGCTCCTACCTAGCATGTTAACATTTTTGTATATTTCAATCAGCAGTCTCTTCACCTTTAATTAAAGTAGGTATTGCGAAAGATCTAGCCCTTTTGCTACTGAGCCTTTTAATCTTATACTGTGTCTTTTCTACTGAAGTGTGATGATTAATACTGCTACAGAAGTTGTGCCAGCATGAGTTCTCAGATGTTCTAATAACCCTTGAAGCATGAATATGCTTTCTTTTATAATCCATCAAATTGAGAATTTTAACAAATATCTTATTTTAGTCAAAGCCTTTTTCCTGGCTTTGACTACTATGCAAAAGAGAGAGAGAGAGATCCTTTTACTAGGAAGGCATTTGGGGATTATGATTCCTCTTGGTAGCTAGAGAAAGCTAGTGGGAAAGTAGTAGTGCCAGGGAAATTAAAATCAGCAAAAGCTGTACTACCAGTAGCAATTCCTACAACACTGTAAAAGTGCTAGGTCTTTTTAATGGAGGTCAGCAATAAGGAAGAATATTTTGGTCTAGTGGTTAAGACAGCAAGCTAGAAACTGGGAGCCATGAGTTCTAGTCCTGCCTTAGACACAAAAACCAGCTGGGTGATCTCCCCCCCTCGTACTTGGAGGTCTTCTAGTGAGACTCTCAGACCAAGCCACCTCACAGGGATCTCGTTGTGGGGAAATAGGAAGAGGAAGGTTTGTTGGATATGTTTGCAGCCTTGAATTATTGGTAAAAATAATAAAGGCAGGATATTAATCAATCACTTCTTTTCAAAATAGCATTCCTATTTAGGATTAGCTTTACTATTTCTTGCATAGCAGACTATTGCTAATGGTCTGAAGGTTTGATGTTTGAGTGGTCTGAAGTGATGGATGCACACTCTTTTGAAAAAATTGGATGATAAATGATTCTTGGATTATACTATATCATTTGCAAAATATATGATGCTTGGATTATACTTTGCTATATATTAAGTATAGTTGCAAGAGCATAGAATTTTATCATGTTTTTTTATATAAACATAGCTTTGGTAAGGCATACTGAGTACTATATAGTGCAAAACGCTAACATTTATATTTTATTTTCCTTTGTTGGAAGAGAAGATTTTATGTTCCTTAGGACTCAAAGCAATTTATATACACAAAATATTATATGGAGAAAAATACCATTGAACACTAGCTGGAATCCACTACTGGACACAATGAAAGAGTGAAGGTTTTCTTGAAATGAAACAAAAGTCTCCTTCCAACTAACTCCATTGTAAGAAAGGCACACACATATATTTGGTTGCATCTCTGCTCCTAGCTGAGTGATGCTGCTGAAGTGCTCGCCAAGTACCTGGAAGCTGTAAGGGTCTGGAGAAGGGGAAATTGGCTTTGACTCAACCCTGGCAAGATGGGATGATTTTGGGTTTTGGACCCTCTAGGTCTTGATGGCATGTGATCTTTGACTCTGGATGGAGCTGCAGATTTCTAGACTGAGCTGGTGCACAATTTGGACATCCTCTTAGATTCATGACTCCTGCTCAAGGCAGCCATGGATAGGAGGACCTTCAAGAATCAAGAAAAATTCAAGAATCTGTGAATTCTTCTTGTGCACTCATTACCCTTTCCTGGACTGAGAGGCCTTGTTCACAGTCACGTATGCCTTGGTTACTTCCTGCTTGGATTACTGCAATGTGCTTTTCATGGACTACCCTTGAAGACCATGCAGAAGTTGCAAGTGGTCCTGAATGTGCTGATATGCTTGGTATTTTCTCCCGAAGTCTGGCTGGCCCCCCTTCTTTTCACCTTCTGAAAGTATTTACAATCTGATTTTCCCCAAAGGGCTGGGATAAGGTGAGATTGATGGTGCTGGGACAGGGATAATGTGAGATTGGGGAGATAAACTTATTATGGCCTACATGGGAAAGGTCAGCTGTGGTGCCAGGTCTTTTTGTTTTAATAATTTTATTTTATTTTATAGGTATCGCTTTTATTTTGGGGTGTTAGCTGTCCAGAGTTTAGTTCAAGATGAGCAGCTATATAAATGTTTTAAATAAAAAAATAAAGTAAAAATCTCAAAACTGAAACCAGGAGACATTTTAATAATAGTATCCTTTTTTAAAAAAAAAAAACACTATGTAACATGAAAAATCAGACATAAATCTTTTGATTGTAAACGAATATATTTGTTTTCCTCCCTGAAAGGAAGATCAGAAAAGGAGGTTAAGATAAGTGAATGAAACATAGGCTATGTTTATAAATAATAATAGCTAAGTAACCCATCGCAGCTTGGATTACTATTCTCTTCAGGATGAACCTTTGTCCCCGGAATTATATGGAATCTAGGAAGTATTTCAAAGATTGCCAGTAATGTGAAGCTTATTAAGTATATGGGAAGTAACCATATTAACTAAAATTTAATTTTATTCTGGTTTCAACTATGACAACCTACAATCCTGATCCCCCCCTCCCCCAATCACCTTCCAAACCTAATTTATGACTTATGTCAGAGTTTTGGCAGCATGACTAGTATTATGAGATAAATCCCAGGAGCATAACACAGCACACAGAGCCTTAATACAATTAATAGTGGTTTATGTACAAAACTATATACAGACATATACATGCAGGAGATAAATTCCCTTACCATTCACTACAGACACAAGGAGAGAACTGAATACACAATGAGAGAGAGAAACACTTAATTGCCACCTATATATATAGATTTGTGTGGACCTCCCATCAGAGTCTTAAAAGGGTTATACCATAGCTGCAATGAATCAGTCTCATTTCATCAGCCTTGCAACTTATTTTTATATAAACCAGAAAAACTGATCCAGACAATGAAATAAGGAATGGAACAGGTTAGTAAACATAGTAAACTTTATTTCAGTAGGACTACACTAAATATGATTAAAGCCTAAGAGAATAAAATTTCTGAAATACTCTAAAGCAGCACGAAGATATAAAGTAGAAATTCTTATACAATTTTTTGCTTGCTGAAAATACATTTTCTGTTCATTAGCCATTGGCTTCCCATCAGGGGAATCCTAAGTCACAGGAAATTCAGAAAACAGAATTCTGCATGGTTTAAATTGACAGTACTGAATAAATAACAGTTAGGCTCTTCCACTGTTGATTAGGAGATAGTTCAAAAACTGGCTGATAGCAATAGGTAGTCTTGTTTAGAGAAGAGTAAAGTTATAACTAAGACCAAGGATGTCATTTTCAACTTCTAAGAATAAACCTGAGTTTTTATCCTAAATGAAGGTAAGACTATATTATAATAAAACTCGAATTCACTCCAAAATTAGCACAGAATCCAAGGGAACATATATTAAGTTTGTTATTGAAACCAATTGAAGGTAACTAGATAGATGGAAAAAAGAAGTCATTAAGACCCAATCAGAATCAACGAAGAAAATTTCACCATTCAATTATTTAAAGTCATATATCGTACTTAAATCAGGCCATCTCTTTGATAACAACAGTAAAGCAAAAGATTTTCAGAATACTAAGGAATAATAGATAAGTTGTATAAATAGCTCATATATGCAAATAGTAATTATTATCATATAATCAGTTGATTCCAATTGGGAAAAGAACTAAGAAAAAACCCCAGTAACATTGTTTAAGGAAAATTCTGAAGCAAGAATTACCCTTATTGTTCCTTCTCCCTCTACCCTCTGCTCACTTTTCCCCTTCCCTTCTTCACGTTAGATTAGGTTTTAGATTAATAGTATTTATGTGCTTGTGATGTGCTTGGTTTTTCCTTTATGGATTAAGTTGTATCACTTCATCATATAGTTGATAATTTCATCTCTCTTTGTCTTCCACATGAATACTATTTGCTATACTACAAATGTTGAATAGTTAATAGCTAATATTCATATTGAAAACATTGATGAAAATTCCCATAGTAATACCTAGCATTACAAATGTTTACAAAATGTGGGCTAGCTGTTAATTAATAAAGCTTCCTTTCCTTTAAGACTTGTCTAGCATATGCATCCAATATTTTGTGTGTACCAAGATTTCATGGACAACATCCTAAGATTTATAGTAACCTAGACACCAATATTTTAAGGTATTGTTTTCTTAGAATACTGAGAAAAATAAAAATAAAAATTATTGTAACCCAAGTATCCAGTTTGACCCTCCTAACCAAAATCAATAACTTTTCATATTGTCATACAAAAAATAAAGGACAATTGAAAGACCCACAATAATCTTTGGATTAAAAAAAAGCCTGGCCTGGTCTAGTTCATGTAAAGGACAAGATAAATGTAGAGGAGCTAATGTGGATTTTGATATATTTATGTGGATTTCATTGGATACCAGCTGATATAGCTGGCATTTCCTGCAGTCTGAAATTCATATTTAAATCATTCCAAAATAAGTTCTGCTGATGTGGGATTATTCCACATCATGCTGAAACCACAACTGGCATTGGGAGTTTCCCTCCATTTAATATTGAATTCTATATTGTTTAAGCAAGCTAGTGTCAAGTGCAGGAACTCAGGAGTCCAGGCTGTTCAAATGAATATAGATTTATTGTAATCTAAACCTCTGAACAAGAATCTGAGCTACTAACTGTCAAAGCAAATTGGTGGTAGGTAAAACTCAATGGAATTCAAGTTGGTCTGCACTTAGATCTCTTATGGGTGTGAAGGGACTCAAGATCGATGCCACATTTGACCCCCACCCTCAGGCTCAGTCTGGTCCTAGAGCTAATTGGAATAAAGTTTAAATAGTGTTCCAGTGATCTACTTACTTGCAAATAATCAATGAAAAGTGAATGCATAAAAACAATAGTAGCACCTGGAGCAAACCATAAAAACTTGGATGTATGAGCCTAAAGCTAGACATATTATAAATCGCACTGACAACACCTATACCTCATTTGCATTATTACTTTATTTCAGAAGTTTCATTAGAGATTCATAAGTGGAGATGAAGGAGGAGCTATAGCTTCTTCAAAATATCTTGTTTGTTACAAAAATGCATTTGTATTAATATAGCAGAATGTACAAATGCAGTACAAAGAAGAATGTTACCACAAGCTGTAATGATCATTTAGCAGTGGCAAACTTTATTTGGTGATATATTGTTCCATTATGCTGAAAGTGAGGTCTTTTATGAACTTCACTTCAAATGACAACCATATAATATATTGTTATTTCTGCCTTGGCTCCTTCAGGGGAAGAAAATGAATTCATCCCCTGAAATCACTATTTCTAAAAATTGAGAGACTGATACATCAAAATAATTTGATATTCAAAGGTTATCATAATGTGTGGGATGGATTCTTTGCAGCATGCTTTGGTCAGGAGGTTGTAATAAAATGATTCTGATCAGTTAATTGAAGAAGGAAAACCAATATCTTATATAGCAAAGAATAATCTAGAAAGAATGGAAGAAGCTATCTAGGGGATGGGGTGTAGTCTGAAAAAATAAAGATAAGCAAAGTATATTGTGATTAATAAATAAATTTGGGGTGCTATTCAGCTAAATATTTCAGTCCATTTGTAGAACGAATAAACACAAGATGCCCTTGATTAAACTCAGTGGATTACTCCACTAGTAAATATAGGGATAATTTTAATTGATTTACACAAACCATTTTGATAATAGCTTGGGTAAACTGTACTTAAATTGGCACATTAAGTTATTATGTTCTTATTTACATACACTTATATCAAACTTAACACTATTTTGTTTCACCACCACTAAGATCTCAGATTTAGTTCTGCTATCAGTTTTTTCTGGAAGCCTCTGCAATGAAAATATACTCTTCTGTGTTTTCTGTCTACCCAATAACAGTGATGTTTGCAATTGACATTAATAATGTGTGAGCATTTCAGACCTACAGGTGAAAAAACAGGTCAATTGTTATGATGGAAAGCTTGCTTTCACATCAAAATAATTATGATAATCTTGAGAAACCAGTGCTATGGTCTCAGATTGTGATGTGAAAAAAGTGTCTTTCATTATTCTGGTTTACTGAGGGCAGAATAAAAGGTGAAGCAAAAGTGGAGTGAATGGATACAAAAGGTGGAGTGAATGGATGCCTCTATTATTGTTATTAGGAGCAAAAATTATAGTTTGTATTTTCCAAATCTAAGTGAAAATGCCTATCTTTTACCGAGTATTACAACCATAAAGCAAGTCAGACTAGCTAGTGGGATTTTCCCAAGGTCATGATTACACAGGGGTACAGAGAAAAAAGAAAAGGTAATATACAAATTCATATTTCATTGAGCATTGCATGTTCAAGTTACCATAGTATTCTTTCTTTTATGACAACCCTTATTTCTTTATCTCTATAATTATGTACTAGGTAGCAATAGGTCTTTATAAAATTGTATCACCATTCTCTCAAAAATAAAAGTGGAGATTAAGTCAAAGAGAAAAAAGAAACTCATTACTTCATATAAGACATTTCTATTTTCCATTAATCTTAAAGTTTCCAATCATCCTCAACTCCAAATTTAATTTCCCATTATTATTTGTCAATCCATGTAGTCATTAAATATTTTAATCTATATTCACATCCATTGTTCATTACATCATCATTATTCCATTTTATATTATAAAATAGTCACCAGCCATAATCATACCTAACAATTTAAATCATCTCACTCTTATACATTAAATACATTATTATTCTTATCTCGTATAAGTAAATGGTCTATTTCATAATAAAGGCTTAATATGTATAGAAAGAGAAAAAAAAAGAAAGAAAAAAGAGAGAGATTTTTTCAAAACATTAAGTATAACTTTCTATTATTATTACATATAAGATAGGGTAAAGAAAAAGAAAAGATTCACTTCCAAGTTTTTTTATCCAACCATTGATAAAACAAGTCCCATACTTTATAAAATTGCTCATCCTCTAATTCTCTAATTTCAAATGTAAGTTTACTCATTTCTGCACAGTTCATTATCTTCCGAACAATTTCCTCCTCTGTTGGTACTTTCTCATTTTTCCAGTATTTAGCAAATACAATTCTAGCAGCTGTTAAAGATACTGGACTAAAATACACATGTGGTTGGAGAAAATGATACATAAACATATAGACTTGAAACCAGAACTTTTTTTATTGGGAATAATACCAGAAACATACAATAAAGACTTGAAATATTTGATCATAAATGTGTTAACAGGTAATATACAAATTCATGAGTTGGAACTAAAGTTTGCAAAAAAAAATGCAGCACTGAGAAATGGAATTATACTTTTGGAAGACTAAAAATGGAAAACTAAAAATGGAAATTAAATGAGCACAAAATGCCTCATTACTGAAATAAGGTAAGCACTTTCTTTCTTGCAAGCAATTGACCAACCAAAATCCATGAAATCTCTAAAATGAGGGCTTCAATATCTCCTTTGATAATTAGTTTTCATAGGTATGATGGCTTTGATCTATGATGTAATATTTAACCAGCATTGCTATTGGTACCTCTTTTAATTAGTTTAATTGCCATAAACACATTACAATTATTAATCCATATTATTCTTATTTGTTTATGAGTTACTCAGTTTATGATTGTTGGCTGAATAGGGACAAAAATAGCCAGACAATTTTTTGAAGCCTGGGAAATAGGTTTTTTGTCAGTCAATAGGCGTGCTAATTTACCATTGGCCTATCGCAGTGGTAGTCAACCTGGTCCCTACCGCGTTCCAGCTTTCATGGTGGGCGGTAGGGGTTTGCCGTAACTCTGCTTTATAAATTTTATAAAGTAAAGTTACTTCCCTACTTTATAAATCACCATTACTGTGGAACCGGTGGGTGGTTACAAAATTTTACTACTAACAGAGATACAAAAGTGGGCGGTAGGTATAAAAAGGTTGACTACCCCTGGCCTATCGGGTACTTAGGAAATGAGAGTGTGGTCAGACAAGGAAATAATGATTAAGGACTTAATAACCAGTCATCAACACTCTAATTAACAACTGAAAGCTACACGCAACCAGACCTATATAAATACAACACATACAACAGCCCACTGCACATATTCTGGAGACAGAGAGAAGTTCTCTGATGATGGGCTTCAGCATGAAAGCTTTGCAGAATAAACCTTTGGTCTTGGTAATAAACCCAGATTGGATCCTGCAACCTTGGTCCTGGGATTGGGAACTTCATGGTCCTGAGCATCTCACCATTGTTGTTTTGACAAACTGAGAGTACAATTCTGTTGGTGTTTGAAATAAAACATCAAAATAGTATTCTGCCTGTTCTGAGCTGCATTCAGGACTAATTTTTTAAAAAACCACACAGGGAATTTTTTATATAAAACACCAGAGACTGATCTGACTTAGCACTGACAGAAATATTAAAAAGGCATAAATTATGCTTATATTAGAAACCCTGTAAAACCGATTTCCCCAAATATTCTTATTTTCTTTCTGCATCCCAATAAAACCTTTAATTCCTTGCATATCAAAAGATTCAAGTTGACTTAATCTGTTCTCATGAGAGATAGTTACCATTCTGACATGCTTTTCTCAGGAGCATCTACTAACCAGAGAATCTACTGGCTGTTTATTTGCTTAAAATCATGAACAATAGTGCTTAAAATCATCAACACTTCCCAATTTCCTAGGAAAATTTAATTTTTCAGAAAGATCCTGAATTGCCCCTTTGATTTCTTTGGATACTGAAATTCTAATTTGGAGATAAACTGTGTCTCTTTGTTATTGAATTTCAGTAGAATATGGAGAGTGATGCGTGGGAGGACAGTTCTGCATATTTTGGCATGATTTAGAGCCTATATTTCCATCTCAACTATCCATTAATTAAAAAGAGAAGGCTGTGTTACCTGCTTAGTAACTAATTTATGATGCAGTCCTACATCCTTGTAATCTTCAAACTTGTGGAGAAGGTTGAAACTGTTGTGTCAACAACTGCTACACTGGACCCAAAAGTATAAAACACCCTCCTGATACATTAAGTTATAATATGTGTTTTATTGGTGTCAGTAAGTACTAATAAAAATTCACTGCATATACAAATATATACAAATGCACATATGAATTGTATAGTGCTGACCTATATGTGTTGTGTAGCATTGTGGATTTTTAAATTCATGTGTATCAACATAAGTATAAATAATCAAAGTATCAGAAATATCATTATGGATTTGAAAAGTTAATTAACCTTTATAATTTTAAAAAAATACAATTTCACTTTCCTTATGCTAGAGAGAACAATTCTCTCTCTCTCTCTCTCTCTCTCTCTCTCTCTCTCTCTCTCTCTCTCTTTCTCTCTCTCTCTCTCTCTCTCTCACACACACACACACACACACACACACACACACACACACGGCAGTTATCATTCACAGCAGTTAGTTGATTGGAGAAGGTGGGAAATGTATCCAACATACTGTTGTCAGACAATTATAGACTACAGGTATATTTCCCATACTCTCCATGGCCAATGATGTGAGATGTAATCCACACTGATGAAGGCTAGCACAGTGCTTCAGATCACATTTCAATTCAAGAAGAAAATTTATGTACCATAGAACCAGTAGAGTTGGAAAAGTCTTCAGAAATTACTTTAGGTCTTAAACCAATATTTAATGTAGTTATTTACGTCTTAGCATCACTCAACAGACACAGCAGGATAAGAGGAAAATTACAGCTTAGATCATAAAACAAGTTAGCAGCACTTTGAAAACTCTTTATCTAAGAATTAAGGTCTTATTAATTGAAATTGATAGAATCACAGAATGAATTGGAAAGATCCTCAAGTGTCAACTAATCCAATGCCCTGCTGAAGCATGAAATGTACTCCGGAGAGTAGAATCCGATATCAGAAAATCCATCCTATTCACTACCTTTCAGCCTTCAAGAAATGAAGGCCTTTTTTGAAGGCCTCTTTAGCTGATAACAGAGCTCCAGATTGATCCAGAGCTCTATTATCGGTTGCAGAAGCCTTCCGGAAAGCCTTGCTGGCCTTCCCAGGTGAAGAAGTTCCTGAATGCCTCTGATACTGAAAAAGAGACTGGGGTGATGCACACAAGTGAGCTAAGTCATTGGATGACATCCCCCCTGAAAATAAAACCTAGTGCCATTTTGGTGGCAAAGAAATTAAAATAAGACAGACTCTTATTTTGGGGGAAACACAGGATAGTGGACTAGGATCAAGGAGGCCCAGATTCAAGACCATCCTTAACCCACAGAAGACCACTGGGTATTTTTTGGGAAGGTAGCTTAAACTGTTTTAGAAGACAGATTATAGTATTGTATTGTAGAAAACATTGAAAGAGGAAGTACATGTACTTCATTTTGAGTTCTTGGAGAGAAAGTGAGGTGTAATTCCATAAAGCAAATAAAATCTACCCAAAGGGCAAAGGATGACAAGGGAAGGAAAGATTATGTAAAAAAAATCCCATTTCTTTATTTTTCCCAAGGGTCCTTTTTAAAGATGCAACTGGACTTTCTAGTTTTTCTTTAACAACATTTTGCTTCTCATCCAATACGTTTCTTTAGCTCTCATTTCCTTATTTCTTCCTCTGGTAGAGACTTGGCATCTTAAGAGGGCCAATGTTTCATTCAGAGTTTTTCAACCAAACAAATAGGATTGTTCTTCCAAGGCTTTGTGTCCAAACCTCTCATTTTAAATAAAATATTTCATCTTCACTGCATGAATATTTTAGATCCAGAACAGCTTTCCTGTTGCAAATGATAAACATTTATGGCAGTATTTACACCAGCGCTGGCTGAAAGGCTTTTTCTCCATTCCTTATTTCTGATATTTTTATTTCTTCCCTTGGTTGCTGTCACACAAATCTTTAAATTAGGCTCCAGAGTTGACCATCATCTATAGTTCCTTTGACTGCTTTTGCAAGTGATCTAGCAAAGAACTTTTTGGAATAAATGACTCTGCCAAGTGTTGGCAGTTTGCAGTCACAGGGGTTTTGAAAGGAATACTTTAGGCTTAATTTAGATTGTTTGATCCTCCTTTCACACACACACACACCCAACCATTCCTCAGTTCTGTCTATCAGTTTTGAGTTCATATGGTGCCTGACTAGGTCAGAGTTCTTCCCAGTAGCTTGAGTGAAAAATATTTCCAATATTACCTTAACAAATAGTTTTCTTTGTCTTTAGAATGGCGTCTAACCCAAGGGCTCCATTATCAACTTTCTTGGCTGTGTAGAAGTAATTAATTTCTCTTCAGGGTTTCTTGTTAAGAGAAATGTTCAGCTGGAGATGCTTTGGTTTCAGGGCTAGGTTTCCAGGATTTGATCACTGTACAAATGGATAGGGTATAATTTGAACAGGAGATAGACAAATAAAACTGTTTTATCTATTAGTTTCCAGTTGCTGTGCCAGCATCAATTAAATATTGATTGATTGGAGTGCTTTCATTTCCTATGGTCTATTTCATTCCAACACACATTGGACATGTCTTCTTTATGGGGGAGGGGACAATGACAGCTACAGCATGTTGTTATCTGCCAGCCTTACGCACACATGGTAATTGGATTGTAACCATGAGATACTGCCAGAACTCAGCCAATTCTTACAGGTAGTTCATCTTATAGAGAGAGAGATATTTGATGTTTTCAAACAAATTGATTTGCTGCATCAAGCTCATAGGGTTTTTTTTAAAAAATAAAATGACAGCACGTTGTTTATTCTAACTCCAAAACCATAATTGTCTGCTGCCTAATAGCAAAATTCCACTGAATAGTTTGCAAGAAAATAACCTGCAATTACAAGCAATAACTTATAAAGAAATAAGTAATAAATGACAGTGACATTGATGTAAACGCAGGTGTACATTAAAGCACACAGCATATTTTGAATTTATGAGTTGAAAAAGTCTTAGAAAATGCAGGCCACAAAGTATGTGCATTTGTCTGCAGAAAACAATTCACAACCAGATAGCCACCACTGAAAAGCTCCTTTTACCATCTGGCAGACACCATACATGCTTGGTAGGAGCATTCAGAAAAGAAGTTTGTGCCTGACTCTGGATTGATCTGTTCAGTGTTGTACGTGTTTTCTGGTCTCTCCATGATATTCTCAGAGATTTCTTCAACGCCAAAGGTCAAAAGAGTCAATACCTTTTCTATTCTGTTTCTTCTAAATGGAACTTTCTCCTCCCTAGACTATTACAGGGAAAAATATTTGCATAAATCTAATTGACAAGAGTGAAACATGGAAAGCTACATGCCTCTTCATTTCAACTTGTCATTGGAGTAAGGGGTGGGGGGAGATGTTGACTACAAATGGGTTAGTTTGGAGAAATGAAACGAAGCTTGTGAGAGTCTGGACACTTTTCAAGGTTGTTATCAACAGGTGTGAAGAAGAAGGCAGATGGTTCCCATAGCAAAGAGAACTTGTTTACCTAATCTACGTGGAAGCCTGGGGTTTGAGCTGAGAAATTGATTGTTTAATACTGTGAACTGGTGCCTTAGAAATTTCAAGTTAATTTTACCTCACAATTACCACACTATCTATTCAATAAACAGTAAGCTTTTCAGAATTGAAATGATTCTGGACTTTTATTTGGATACTCAAGCTGGATATTGACACTAATATTTGTAAGTATAGATCTACTCAGAAAGTAACTCCTACTTTGATTTTTAGAAGTGCACTCCAGAGGTGGTTTGCTCCCGGTTTTACTACCAGTTCGATTCGCATGCGCTCTGCGACCCAGGCCAAAATACCACTACCGGTTCGGTCGATAGTGTTGGTGGCAAAAAAAAAAAAAAAAAAGGCACAGTCTTATTTTCAGGGAAACATGGTATATTATGATTTCCTGATTTGTGTATAGATTTTACATGAGAACAATTAGATATTCTGATATTCCATTTTTTGTAAGCACATTTTACAGTTTGACATAATGTAATTGAAAGGTACTATAATAGTTAAGCATGTTTCTAAATTACTCAGCATGTATCAGCAATAATTCTTATTCAATCCTATTCTTCAGCTTTTTCTAAAGCCAATTTGAATATTTGGCATCTCTCTTTCCATTGAGGGCTCCAATCTGTTTTGGATAATCCTAATATGTTTTTAATTATCATATTAAATCAAGG
Source organism: Natrix helvetica (assembly GCF_964273705.1). NCBI lineage: Eukaryota > Metazoa > Chordata > Lepidosauria > Squamata > Natricidae > Natrix > Natrix helvetica. The sequence goes on along the minus strand of NC_138549.1, from coordinate 43,721,894 downwards.
ATATTGTATGGTAGTTTTCACACTCTATTAAGTCTCTGTTCTTTGAGATAGTTAAATCTCCTTTCTTTGGGATTGATCCTTTTTCAATCTGTTAGCCACTGTGTCTTTCTCTAGATTTACTGTCATAGCTTGATTAACATCTTTACTGATTCTTCTTCTGTTTCCTATAGCCTTAATATTTGGTAATAACTTAAGTACTGATTTACTTTCATGTTCTAGTAGAGATTTTACAGTATACAGTTTCAGTATATTCCTTCTATCTTTGCTTATCTTCTTTGAATCAATTACTATTTGTCTAATGTCACCATTAGTGTATCAATTCAAAGTTGGAGTGTTCTTCTGAGTTTTGAGATGTTTTGGATTATTATTCTTAATTTTTCCATATCTATTTCCATCTTTTGTTCATTTCATTATCCTAAGATGAACAGTCCAACTGCATTTTTGCTTGATACTTCCAACTTTGACACTCTAGATTCCATATCTTCATACCTTCTTATATGTTCTGTCACTTTCACTGATTATAAAACTTGTCAGTCTTTTCTTTTTCTGCATCAGTGGTTGGAGCATAAACATGGATAATTGTCAGGTTGAATAGTTATCCATGAAGGTTAATTTTTACTATGTGATCACTGATTGCATTGCAACCAAGTTCTGTTCTTGCTTCCTAATTATAAAAGCAATACCACTCTTTCTTTGTTTTTATGTACTGAGTAGTATGTTTTCTAGCTGTAAATATTCAGTGCCAGCCCAATATCCATCACTGGCTCATTTATATGTTTGTTTGTTTGCTTTATTGGATTTATATGCTGCCCTTCTCCCAAAGGACTCAGGGCGGCGTACAGCATTAAAAAACACAAATTACAAAAGTTAAAAGGAAATTAGAAACAATCCAAAAAACAAGCCCAATTAATATAACACTAACATTTAAAAAATTAGATAAAATTAACAGGCCAGGCCGGCTTGCTGGAAAAGCCAACTTTTTAGGGTGCGTCGGAAGGACCGGAGGTCAGGGATTATGCGAAGCTCCTGGGGCAGCTCATTCCAGAGGGAAGGTGCTCCCACAGAGAAGGCTCTCCCCCTCGGGGTCACTAGCCGACACTGTTTGGCTGACGGCACTCTGAGGAGGCCAACTCTGTGGGATCGCACTGGATGGTGGGAGGCTATTGGTGGCAGTAGGTGGTCTCGCAGGTACCCTGGGCCTAAGCCATGGAGCGCTTTAAAGGTCATAATTAGTACCTTGAATTGCACCCGGAAAACAACCGGCAACCAGTGCAGGCCGCCTAAAAGGGGTGTAACATGGGAGCACCTAGGTACACCCATGATAACCCGTGCGGCCACATTCTGGACAGGCTGAAGCCTCCGGGTGCTCTTCAAGGGCAGCCCCATGTAGAGAGCATTGCAGTAGTCCAGGTGAGAAAGGACGAGGGCATGAGTGACTGTGCATAGAGCATCCCGATCCAGGAAGGGGCGCAACTGACGTACCAGGAGAACCTGGTAAAAGGCCCCCCTGGTGACAGCCGTCAGGTGATCTTCGAAACTAAGCCGTGTGTCCAGGAGGACTCCCAGATTGCGGGCCCTCTCTGAGGGGGCTAAAATATTTCCCCCTATCATCAAAGACGGAACAAGATGCACAAATCATGATGACGGAAACCACAGCTACTCAGTCTTGGAGGGATTGAGCTTGAGTCTGTTCCTCCCCATCCAGATCCGCACAGCCTCCAGGCATTGGGACATCACATCGAGGGCATCATTTTGGTGGTTTGGGGTAGAGATGAAAAGTTGGGTATCATCAGCATATTGATGATACCATACCCCAAAAACCACGGATGATCTCGCCCAGTTGTTTCATATATATGTTGAACAGGAGGGGTGAGAGAACCAACCCCTGGGGCACCCCACAACTGATGCGCTCGGGGCCGATCCCTGCCCTCCAGTCAACACGAACTGCGACCGATCCGACAGGTAGGAGGAGAACCACCGTAAAACGGTGCCACCCACTCCCAACCCCCGAGTCATCGCAGTAGAATACCATGGTCGATGGTATCGAAAGCTGCCGAGAGGTCTAATAAGACCAGGACAGAGGAGCAGCCCCTGTCCCGGGCCTGCCAGAGGTCATCGACCAACACGACCAATGCTGTCTCCATGCTGTACCCGGGCCTGAAACCCAACTGAAACGGATCCAGGTAGACAGCTTCATCCAGGTACTGGGGAAGCTGACGTACTACCGCACTCTCGACAACCTTTGCTACAAAGCGAAGGTTGGAGACCGGACGATAGTTGGCTAAAGAAGCTGGGTCTAGGGACGACTTCTTGAGGAGGGGCCTAACCACCGCCTCCTTCAAGGCAGTGGGAAAGAACCCCTCTCTCAATGAAGCGTTGGTAATCGCCTGGAGCCAGCCTCGTGTCACCTCCCAGGAAGCTGAAACTAACCAAGAGGGACACGGGTCCAGCACACAAGTAGCAGCACTGAATCTCCTATAATCCTGTCCATGTCCTCGGGGGTCACAGGGTCAAACTCATCCCAGATTGTCTCCACAAGATTCATCCCCGTCGACTCGCCTGAATCTACCCAGTCAGAGTCCAAGCCTGTCCGGATCTGAGCGATTTTATCCTGCAGATACTGAACAAATTCTTCAGTCCTACCCTGCAAGGGGTCTTCCCCAGTTCCTTGGTTAAGTAAGGAACAGGTCACCCTAAACAGGGCGGCTGGGCAGTTATCTGCAGACATGATAAGAGCGGGAAAATGTTGCTGTTTTGTCGCTTTTATCGCCACTAAGTAGGATTTAATATGAATTCTTACTAGTGTTCGATCAGATTCGGACCGGCTTGCCCTCCAACCACTCTCTAGGCTTCTTTTCCCATGTTTCATCTCCCGGAGCTCCTCGGTAAACCAGGGAGCCATCCGGGATCGACACCGGGTCAGAGACCGCAAAGGCACAATTTATATATATTTAGAATTTATATATTCTATAAAAATGATTTTTGTGGCAAATATAGGACTTATTTACCTTCCCCCATGCAGTATGACTTTTTTTACCATTGTCTCTGAAACAATTTTCAGCTTCCAACATCTTCCTATGCTGTAGCTGCCTCACTTAGATACCTACTTGCTTTAGCAGCACAGCTGGATTGAACTTTATCCCTTGTGTGACTGTGCTAGAATTATATACTCTTAGCATATATCCCCAATGTTATATTCCCAGGAACATTGCTGCCCTCCCATGCCAAGATGATTCAGCAGTATAGGACTTAGGGGAGAAGTTGTAACATATTGCTTCATTCTTAACTAAATAGATCGTTCTGTAAAAACATCTAAGCTCATATTCTAAAATATTAAAAACTCATTTCATCTAAGAAACACTATCTCTGAAAAGGTTGAAATTTAAGAATTTCTGATTCTCATGCCAAGCAAAGCCATTTTATGAATTAAAAACAGAAGACTAGATCTAGATCAAGAAACAAGCCCTAAAATGCCCATTGACTTGAAAGGTGAAGAAACAAGCCCAGGATTTAAACCTGACATTTTACATGTAGAGAAGGTTAAATTCCAGGGTGCTGTGAAATGGAAAACTTATTTTTTGTAGCGCTCCTAATCCTCAGCTTTACATCTGTTTGATTTTCTGTGTCTGCCTGCCAGGAGAGTTTAATCAATATGCTTGGAAGAAACCCACAGCACTTTTTCCATGCAAATTAAGGTTAAATTATATTTTCTAAGGATATGAGAAAAATAAAAATACATTCCAGGCAAGCTGAGCAACTGATGACTGCAAGTACATAATCATACCATTTTCTTGTTCTTAACAGTGGTCAGAGGTGGCTAGCTGAGACCTTCTTTTGGGATTTTTAAAAACATTCCTGTTGATCTTACAGCATTGGCCATCAAGCTTCCATCTCCGTCCTAAAGTAAATAATAGACATGCAGATACGTAACCTTTAGTTGACATTTGGCAGATTTCCAGACACAACACAACAAGACCAGAGGTTTCATTAGTCAGGAATGAAGGCCCTGAAAACATCTTCCACCCACAATTCCAAGTTAACAAATATTGGGCAGGTTGCTTGAGGTCTTGCCAGGCTAAGGCATTTTAAATAACGGCCTGTTCTTTCTCAGGTATTAAACAGCTAGGCAAGAAAATGCAAGAATAGACTTTCAAAGACATCACAGTTTTGATATAGATTTATTACATCAAACTTAATCAACTATTTTAAAAATTCCAGGAAATATTGTGTATCAATTGTATGCCATTTAACCAAAATAAAATTCTTGTGCCCTTTTCTCCTACTGACATGATATAATAGACTAGAAGCCTATTTCTATATGTATCTTTATGAAACTCAACTTGTAGTTCCAGTTGGTTTATTTATTTATTAAATTTATTTGCCACCCATCTTACTGTCCAGTTGGTTTATTTATTTATTAAATTTATTTGCCACCCATCTTACTGTCCAGTTGGTTTATTTATTTATTAAATTTATTTGCCACCCATCTTACTGTGCCGTGACTCTGGGCGGCTTACAATAGGCAAGATTGGTAAACTACTATCACCTGCTGAGGAAAAAAAATCTTCTTATTTTGATCTAATCAACTCATTATTGATATCCAGGTAACAATTTTTCCACTGGTTGTTAAGCTTATGAAATAGACATAATGCCTCTGAAGAAATGCTTTGTGCCAATGAGAAAATACATTTTTTCCCATTGGAGTAGAAGGATCAATGTACTTCATTGAGACTCTTAACACAATGGAAAGCTTCATAAGGCTTCACACAATCTTCCAAGCCTTTTATGTACATGAGTGGGATTCAGCCAGTTTGGACTGGTTTGGGCGAACCGATAGTTCCAGTGATCAATTGGTCCCACCCACCTGCCCATGTGCTAGCCTGTCCTATATTTCCTTTGTTTGAAGCCCAGCTGATAGGCACGGCAGTGTGGATTGCCACACCTCAGCTGTTTTATTCATTGGGGCTGCAGTAGAAGGTAAGTTTTAAAGCGGTTTTCAAATGCACCGTGTGCGTGCTCAACGAACCGCTTGCTGCACCAGTTAAATCCCACCACTGTTTGTGTACATATTGCACATGCTCAGAAAGCTATTATCTCTAACAAAACAAAGCAACATGGCTGTTCCATTTAAAAATGTAGGCATATGCTTCACAAAGCTATTTAGAGGAATCCTTCATATAAACTTTCATTAAATCAATACATCTTTCCAGTCATATGACATATTTTTGTTCTTTGAGTTAAAAACTTAGACTAACTCTTTAACCGCTACTTTTCCATTTGATTATACCAATTTATTCCAGATTTTTTTTCTGCATAAAAATAACTTCAAACTTCTGACAGTAGTATAAGTTTTCAACATATCTGTATTTCCTCCAGAAAAGTCTGCCGGATGTTTTGCTTCTTTGTTATATCACTGGTTGCATTGTTTTATGACCATTGGATTCTTATTTCCAGTTCTTTTCAGAGCAGCTTCAGTATACACTGACTATTTTTGTTCTTCAAACAATTAACTATTTTTATTTAGTTCTTTACTTAATATCACACAACAAAAAATTATCTTAGATTGCTTCAAGGGAAGAAATCTCTCAAGAGCAAATAAGGAAAAAAGGGGGGAGGTTGTAGGCACATTGCTCTTCCATAAAAAGAATAATACAGGGAATTTGTGTGGAGTTCTTGGTGCTTTCTGAATTTGGTTGTTTGCTTGCAAACTTTTCATTACGCAACTAGGCAATATCAACATGCCTAGTTGGGTAATGAAACACTTATAACCCAACAACCAAGCTCAGAGAACACCAAAAACTCCACAGTTGAACTCTGAGCACATATATTGTTTTCTATTAAGAGGAAATTCTTTAATGAAATTTCTCTGCTTAAAGAACTGGGACAAGGCCAAAGACAGCACTGTTTATTATGATTGATTTACACAACAATATTGTCTTAAAAGCCATAAGAAAAAGAGCTACGTCAATTGCTGCACATTATGGATTCCAGAAACCATCATAGGGGGAAATGGTCACCTATGATTGTTCTTTTTTTAAAAAAAAAATCTTCCACAGATCCAAAGTCTGGGGAGAGGGAGTCAAACTATTCTCCAAAGCACCTGAGGGTAGAACAAGAAGGAATGGGTGGAAACTAATCAAGGAGAGAAGCAACTTAGAACTGAGGAGAAATTTCCTGACAGTTAGAACAATGAATCAGTGGAAGAGCTTGCCTCCAGAATGCCCCAACACTGGAAGTCTTTAAGAAGATGTTGGATAGCCATTTGTCTAAAACGGTATAGGGTTTCCTGCCTAGGCAGGGGGTTGGACTAGAAGACCTCCAAGGTCCCTTCCAACTCTACTATTGCATTGTATTGTATTGTATTGTATTGTATTGTATTGTATTGTATTGTATTGTATTGTATTGGATGGATGTCTTCCAGAGAAACATGGAAAATTTCGGGGCTGAAAAGCACAATTTCCTGCTTTTATAACTGATTGCTTTAGCATATGAACTTTAAATAACCCCTTATAATCACCTTCTTGATCTTTAAATAGCAGGGAAGCATTTTGCCTGGCTTTCACTGACTGATGCATAATTCATAGTTGAGGCTAGTTACAAAGAGTCAGGCTGTTATTGTGCAGAAGCCTGGGGAAGTGTAAACATCTACCTAGGGAAGGCCAGACTTCACACACTTGTTCCTAGACATACAAAATTGCCCAAGTGTGGTCATCTGGGAAGCATTGCAGCACAAGAGATTTCTCAGAAGGTGTGTAGCATAATAAAGATAGAGATATACATATAGCAACAAAAGAACATTTATCAATCAGTGTGGCTGTAAATTCTCCTTCCCATCACATCCACAAAATTAATAAGCTCATTTTATTTAAACTCATTTTCATTTGTGCTTGAAAAGGTAACCTGTGTTCTTATTGGAAGGAGGTTTCATTTCCTCTATTTCTATCTATCATCTTGCAGAATCCGATCATAAGAATGTGGTGGCATAATGAAATAAAGAACCAAAATACAGAATTAATGGATTGACAGCTTTAGAAGTTTAATAGATAATCACCATTAAGGCAATCACAGAAACATTTTAATTGTAGTTCTAACAGTTTGATTTCATGATTGCTCTTGTTGTAAGCTTTCTAGAATCACTTTTCTGTGAGATGGATGGCTATGTAAACATGATAAACAAACATACAAATCAACATGGAGTCATACTGGCATTTATTCTCTCTCTCTCTCCCTCTCTCCCTCTCTCTCTCTCTCTCTCTCTCTCTCTCTCTCTCTCTCTTTTTGAGTATACCTCAAGTTTACTTTGACTCCTGATCATTACATGAATAGTTTTCTTTTTTTTCAAAACAAACACAATACATCCTTCTTTACATACTGTAGAAAATGTATCAGTTGGTTACAAAAAGGCTTTCGTGCATCTCTTCTACAGTCACAAACATAATTCATAATAACTCAAGTATTTTAACTCAGATATTTATACATGTTACCATCATCATACCTCCATTTTCATTTGACTATAATTGTTTAAACATCCTTCATCATAAAATATACCAAGATTTAATACATAACCATATACTGGCATTTCCTTTACTATTTCTAAAATCCTCCAATAACACTGAATCCTTATATCCTATTCTAGTTAAACATCCATAATATTTAATAACAAAGTTTTCTAATCGTCCTTTCCAAATCACTGTTTACAATTTACATCCCGTTTCCTTATGTTGTACCTATACATACATTATTATTATTATTATTATTATTATTATTATTATTATTATTATTATTATTATTATTATTATTATTATTATTATTATTATAAATCCTTTGTTTGACTATATCCTGCATCATGTCATTTCCCCCCCCCTAATAATCAAGACTTAACTGAATCTAATTTAATTCTTTATTTTTATTAACCTTTATATATAATCCAAGAGGGTTTCTAATCTTCCTTTCATGGGTATCTTTCAATATTTATATCCAGTTATTACTTATCATAACACCACACATTGTATACATTATTATCATTATCAATTATTTATTTAACGATATCTATTGTCACAAAATTTTACTAAGTTTAACTAGTTTTAAATTATACTCTTCCATCTATCAACCTGTATCTTTCTAGTAGCAAAACAGTCTCATATCTTCTGCCATTTGTGGTGTCAGTCCTCTAATCATCTCCTTAATCAACTTGGTATGGACTCCTCTTAGCACCTCTTAGCAACTCCTTGCTTATAAAATCTCTCATGTAATTTTGATGCCCTTCTTCTGTTTCCTTAGTCAGCTTATCTTTGATGGTCGGTAGTGTTATCAATAATATTGCTAATAAAATTTCTCTCTTTAAATCCATAAATTATTTTCTTTTTTCTTTTTCTGTATGTTGCTATCTGGGGTAGATTTCCCCTCCATTTAATTCCTCTTTCAATATTCCACTCTCCATTTTCAGAAACAAACTAATCACCATAAATATGAGCAATTTTAATTTCTTTATATTCATTTTCCTCTTCGTTTTTAGAATTTTAACCACCACTTTTTCCATTTGATAAACATCTCCAACTTCTTCATCCTGGTCCTATTAGATCTCTCAGCGGCTTTTGATACCATCGACCATGGTATCCTTCTGCGCCGGCTGGAGGGGATGGGAGTCGGAGGCACCGTGTTACGGTGGTTCGACTCTTACGTCTCCGGCCGGATGCAATATGTGTTGACAGGGGGGCAGAGATCGACCCCGAGGTCACTCTCTTGTGGGGTGCCGCAGGGGTCGGTTCTCTCGCCCCTTCTGTTCAATGCATACGTGAAGCCGCTGGGCGAGATCATCCGTGGTTTTGGGGTTGAATACCATCTGTACGCTGATGATACGCAGCTGTACATTTCAACCCCAAACCACCCCAACGAGGCTGTCGCAGTGATGTCCCGGTGTCTGGAAGCCGTCGGGGTCTGGATGGGGGACAACAGACTCAAACTCAACCCCTCCAAGACTGAGTGGCTGTGGCTTCCGGCACCTCGGTTCAGCCAGCTGACTCCATCGCTGGCCATAGGGGACGAGCTACTGCCCCCTGTGGAACGGGCGCGCAATTTGGGCGTCCTCCTAGATGCCTGGCTGTCAATGGATGACCATGTGGCAGCCGTGGCAAGGGGGGCGTTCCACCAGGTTCGCCTGGTGCGCCAATTGCGCCCCCTACTGGACCGGGATGCCCTACGCACAGTCACTCATGCGCTGGTGACGTCTCGCCTAGATTACTGTAATGCTCTCTACATGGGGCTTCCCTTGGGACGCACCCGAAGACTGCAGCTAGTCCAGAACGCGGCCGCGCGCGTTATCATGGGGAGGTCTAGATACTCCCACGTAACACCGCTCCTGCGCGAGCTGCACTGGCTACCTGTGGTTTTTCGGGTGCGTTTCAAGGTCCTGATTACTATCTTTAAAGCGCTCCATGGCTCAGGACCTAGTTACTTGCGGGATCGCATCCTCCCACATACATCCCTGCGGCCAATCCGCTCTCACAGAGAGGGCCTTCTCCAAGTGCCGTCCACTAGGCAATGCCAGCGGGCGGCGCCGAGGAGTAGAGCCTTCTCTGTGATGGGCCCAACCCTCTGGAATGACCTCCCCCCCGACATTAGAACCACCTCGGACTTCCGCTCCTTCCGTCAAAAATTGAAGACTCACCTGTTCCGACTAGCTGGCCTGGCATGATTATAAATGTTACATCTATGAACTCCTGGTAGTATATTCCCATCTGGTTATTTTAAGGGTAATGTTTTAGTTTTAATTGTTTTTAGGGGTTTTAGCCTCATATTTATTCCTCTGTACAGGACTCTTAATTTTAACCTCCTCCACATACATACATATATTTATAGCCCTATTTATATTTGTATTTTATCTGTGATTTATTGTGGACTGTACACCGCCCCGAGTCCCTTTTTGGGAGAGGTGGCAGTTTAGAAATGTGAATAAATAATAAATAATAATAAATAATATTTTACTGTTAGATACTCTAAGTCTTCCAACTTCTTCTCTATCGTCTCACGTGTGTTTGATAATTTCTGTATTTCTGAGAATATCTTTTGCAGACTTAAACTTTCTTTCTGCTGTTGAAATTGTGCCATTATCTCCAGCTAACAAACACTGCTGCTCTAGCTTGGAAGGTTTTAACAAGATTAAGCATAGATTCACAATAATGTTTTATTTTCACCTTTCTCTGGTTAAAGATATACTTCAAAGGGACATCTGTATGCTTTTCTTCTTATCACTCTCTATAAACAAGCAGTGAGACCTTGGAGTGCCAAGCCAGGATAATCAGTGAGAAAAGTGTTTCGTTTCCAATACACAAACCTCCAGCCTCCGAGTAGCAGTGTTATTGTTGCAATCTTCTTTGTTTCTTTTTGTATCTTTTTTGTATTTTAAGTTAAAAAAAAGTCTGATTCTTCAATGAGATAGAACACCCACAGTAATGAAAGAGAAGAATTTTAGTTCATAGGTTACAAAGAATAATACAAGAAAAAAAAATAGAAGAAAACTTAATCCATTCATTTTCAAAGGCTTGCATAAATTCCATTCGTGAAGATAGCATTTAAAAAGTAAGATAACCCACTGTCCAAAACCATTCCAAATTTAATTCTGCTGCTTATTTCTTCTGTTCTCCAATTTAAATTGGTTTTAAGTTTTTTATAGGCAGTCTCTTTTAAAACAGTAAAAATTCTTCACCAACTGGAAACACTTTCTCTTTCCGTATCCTTCCATTTTGGAGCCGCCCCGACTTCATCAGCCTAATGGCTGGATTTTTTGTCACTGGCTTGAAAAACTTCTCATGGATCGATCAGGGACTTTGCGATGTTCCTGAGATCAGCAAGACATATTCTTCCTGTTCACTGTTTCTGTGGGATGATTTAGGTCCATTTGGACCACCCAGCCGCAAAAGTATCGATGGTGATCTCAGAGCATTGAGATCACACGTTATCTTGTCACTACATTGGCTCCTCCCCCCCCCCACGTTTATTCTCTTTTGTTTTTGTGAAGAGGGGTCAGGGATATACAGTATGCTTATGCACAGAAATACTTCTAGTTGGAATATATGTATTTCAGTCCTACCCATGCAAAACAGCATGCATGGAATATTTTGCACATTCTTAGTATTTTATAAAAACTCTGTGGACATTTTTGTTTTATTATACTCTTTTGAAACTTATTGTTGGGTTAAATTTGAGAGTTTCTTTTAAAAGCCTGATCTCTGGCACCCCTGTAAATGTCAGTTACTTTCACATGTTATTATTTTTTAACTGTTAAAATGAATCTGCAACACATAATTTGGGCAGATATACAATATTTATATGGTTTTTAATTCTCTCCCATGTATTAAATGCATTTTTCATTTTCTCAGACTTTTTAAGATCTATAAATATGCAGTTCAATTGTGGACTATATAGGATAATATATTTTTTCCATGGCAGCTGCCCATAGGGTCTAAAATATTTTTTCCAATGTCAAAGATAAGTATCCCAATTAGATGAGAAAAATAACTGGGCAGAACTGTGATTCATCTGATGAAATCTTACATTTTTAGAGGACTTCCAGAATTTGTTCTATTGCTTGATAGAATCTCCACTGATGCCAATCTTCCAAAGTATTATGTTGTGACATAATACAGACTCAAACTCAACCCCTCCAAGACTGAGTGGCTGTGGCTACCGGCACCTCGGTTCAGTCAGCTGACTCCAACGCTGGCCATAGGGGGGAACAACTGCCCCCTGTGGAACGGGCGCGCAATTTGGGCGTCCTCCTAGATGCCCGGCTGTCAATGGACGACCATGTGGCAGCCGTGGCAAGGGGGGGGCGTTCCACCAGGTTCGCCTGGTGCGCCAATTGCGCCCCCTTCTGGACCGGGATGCCCTACGCACGGTCACTCATGCACTGGTGACGTCTCGCCTGGACTACTGTAATGCTCTCTACATGGGGCTTCCCTTGGGACGCGCACGAAGAGTGCAGCTAGTCCAGAACGCAGCCGCGCGGGCAGTCATGGGGAGTACTAGGTACTCCCACGTAACACCGCTCCTGCGCGAGCTGCACTGGCTACCTGTGGTCTTTCGGGTGCGTTTCAAGGTTTTGACCACCATCTTTAAAGCGCTCCATGGCATAGGGCCTAGTTACCTGCGGGATCGCATCCTCCCACACACACCCCTGCGGCCAATTCGCTCTCACAGGGAGGGGCTTCTCCTGGTGCCGTCCACTAGGCAATGCCAACGGGCGACACCAAGGAGTAGGGCCTTCTCTGTGATGGGCCCAACCCTCTGGAATGACCTCCCCCCCGACATTAGAATCACCACTGACTTCCGCTCCTTCCGGCAGAAACTGAAGACACACCTGTTCCGACTGGCTGGCCTGGCATAATTTTTAACGTCTACCTCCTGGCATATATATTTCCTACTAGTTTTTTAGGGGACTCAATTTTATAGGACACTGGGGTTTTAAATTCTGTATATTTTAAATTATTTACTTAGCAATTACAGTTCTGTCTATTTTTATCCTCCTCTTATTTATGTATTTATCCATTTAATAATTTTAATTGTTTAAATTTTATTTATGATGTTTTTGATATGGACTGTACACCGCCCCGAGTCCCTTTTGGGAGAGGGGGCGGTCTAGAAGCGCTAATTAAATAAATAAATAAATAAATAAATAAATAAATTCTGTTGTCCATTCATCCCCATTTTAAAAGCTAATGAAAAAAGTACATCATAGTACCTCTAGTTCACCTGCACTCTCATGCAGAATACAAAAATCTCTGTGCCCATAAGAGCATCTTATATAAGAATCAAACCACCCAAACCACCCTAGTATTCATTAATATTATTTAGACATCTGAACCCACTTAGAGCATGTAAATGGTACATAACAGCATAATACTATGTGTATTTACTTGAAGTAATTGAATTCAATGGGACTTATTCTGAAGTAATTGAATGGAAGGGCTAATATGTACAGATATCTCCTTAAAATAAATGTCAGCATTTTATGCATAGACATTTGTTCTTATAGGATTACTCCTGAAGCACTAGATTAGACTCTTAAATATTTTAAAGGGAAGGGACAACAAAGCATTAAATAATAGTTATGCTTTGATTTATCGAAGATTTTAACTGACATATCATGACATTTTCTCCAGAACTCAGTATAAATATATATATATATATATATATATATATATATATATATATATATATATATATATATATATATATATATATATATATATATATATATATATATATATATATATATATATATATATATATATATATATATATATATATATATATATATATATATAATGTCTGATGATTTTGATTTAAGTGAAAGAAAACCCACCATGATGGTAGATTAATCTCCTCAGCCTAACTTTTCAAGATGACAGATATTGGTTGTCATTCCTACACATATTTCTTAATAAAATATTGATAATTGATTTACCGGAGGAATATTTTTATGTATTTTCAGTACCTGCCCTATGGAAGAAGTGCTTCAGTTCTGATAATTATAAATGAATCAGCTTATTATTAGAATTAGTAGAGTACCAAACATTTAATAGTATTTGGTGGGAGATACTTCTCAACCTGAAATATTTTATTTGTTTTTAAAAAAATCACATCCTTTGACATTATGAGATGTCAAGTTGAAAGGTTTGTGCTGCTTATTCAGTCCTGAGATTGAATATTGTCCTAAATGAAAGCTTTCACACATCCCTTGACTTAGAATAAAAATATTGAAGCGTCCATTGATCTGGCTTACATTTTTTTGTACTGATTTCAGAGAATCTGGGATTCCCAAGATGACAATTCTATATTTGCTTTGTTTTATCATGATTACAAACAGTTTCTCAGCCTTTCCCTGATTCCCAGAATGATAGTTTTATGCAGATTCAGTAAAATTCAGTCTGGCTTGAATTGTGTCTATTTAGTACATATTTTAATGTAATCAATTTCCAAGAATGAATTTCACAATTTATCTTTTAATCATTTTATTCCCTCCTTTCCAGCTTCTTATGGGAAACAGGTGCTAGGCAACCTATCTCACATATGTTTTTACGGCTTACTTATCAATAATTACATTTCTGGAACTTTAATAATACTTCTCTCATATTAGAAAGAAACTCGGTTTTTAATAATGCCACATTTTAGTGGATTTAGTAAGACAGTGATATGAAAACAGGGGGCTCATTCTGACTTTCTAATTATGCAGCATAAAAAAATCCTTATCTTTGTGATATTTTTTTCACTTCTTCCCAGTCTGCTGTTGAATAACCTAGAGTTGCCTTTGGTTGATTTGGAAGTGGAATTCTCCTTCTCCCAACTGAAAATTTCCCAAGTGGACAGTCTACGATACCTCAGTGTATCACACTATGGATGATGTAGATGCAGAGATTTACTAACCAATAGTTGACCCATAATTTTTTTGTGGAATGACCTGGCTGCATGACCCTGAGAATCTATTTTCCTTTCATCTTGATTCTGAGGGAACTGAAAACACCTATGTTGTGCAGCCTATTTGTTTGGGGAAAGAGATTTGGCCATGGGAATATCAGTCTTATGGACTAGCACAGGGGCTCCAGAAGACTATTATCAGTGGTGGGTTCTGGCCGATACAGCCTGGTACGGCCATACTGATAGTAGCCTGGAGCAGCTGATAGTGTACCGGTACTGTGGCCTGTTTGGCCTGCCCACCCGTGTTCTATACCTGATTTTAAAGCAACAGGTCAATTGCGCACACGCGCACAGCGTGTGGCACCTGTGCAACCTCCGACAAGCAGCTGGGTATCACAAGGGTGGTGGAGTGTGCATGTGTGTGCAGCATGCTTGCATGAACAGGACACCGGGCCCCATGTGCAGTGTACTGGTAGCAATGGGGAGAAGAACCCACCACTAGCTATTATTACTATATCCAAACCAAAACAACAGAAAACAGTCTTAATTTTTTAAATCAGGAAATGTAAACTATTAAGTAGAGGAGAAAAGAATATTAATACTGGGTATATAATCCATTTTCTTATAATATATTTGATTTATGACTGCAGTTCACACAGTGCAATACATATTGACTTTAAACAAGAGACATACTTCTCATTTCAGACTGGAATAGCAATGGAATCAAAGAAAATAAAAATTGCCTGCTATGCAGCATTTAGGCAATGAATACTTAGCCTTGAAGTTCCTGGCAAAATAGGGAAGTGGCCTTGTTTTCTTTTTTTAATCTTTTTTTATTTCTCTTTGGAATTGTAACTAATTTATTGTCAAGGAAACAGTACAAAACAAATAAAAATACATTTTTGACTGGGGTGTTTTTTGAGTAATCTCAGTTCCATTTAAGAATGATGAGAAATATTTTTAAGAAGTTATTATTTTTACAGACCATAATCCAATTATTGCTATTTATTTATCTCTAAAGGACTTCCCTTATCTTCCACAGATGTTTTTTTTTATGTCAGCAGTTTCAGCAAGGGGTAATACTCTGAATAATTCTTTGGGTGAAGGCACATTTCATTCCTCATGTCACTATACAGCTATCTTATCCCAAAAGTGTTTTTCCAAAAGGCAACAGGAATTGATTAGGGTTTTTTTTTCCATTAAAAAAGCTTCTTGGATGAGAAGCTAAATATTTTCAAGGGAAAACAAACTAAGAAAGTCCAGTTGCCTATTGGAAAAATACCTTTGGGACGACCATGATCTGGATGATTGAGAATCTCCATAAACATATGACTTTCTTATTCTGATACCTGTTAGAAATATCAGTAACAATATACTAAGCCTGCGACAGAATTATAGGGTTGGAAGTGACCACAAATTTTATCCAAATCAACCCTACATAATATTCAGGGAAATCAATTAAACTATTGTACGGATAAATGAAATACCTTCTCCATATCTCTAAGGGTCACATATAAGGAAACTAAGATAATATTACAGGATAGGGAAATGACAGTGTTTTAAGAGACTAAATAGGGAATAAAATATCTTTTTATATTAAAACAGTTAATATGGAATCATATAAAGGAAAACATACATTAAATAGATCTAGAAATGGATGTGTTGTATTATACATGATATAATGGAGAATATAGTCTATATAGCTTAGGGTGGACTTCTTGAACTTCACTGAGCTTACTTCTTTGCTTAGAGAGGCTTCATTATCAGACCAGGTAACATCATTAGTAAATGATGTAATGGAATTTTCTGGCTATTTATATGGCTGGCTGACACGATGAGCAAGATTAGATCCATTTGTTCCATCAATAGTGATTGTTTTCTTTTCCTTGAATAGTTTGGAGATGAACTTATTTCAATGTTAATGAATGATTTATCTAAGTATCCTGGAATTTTCTTCATTTTGGGGATCTGGCTTCTTAGACAAAGCCAGGTTGACTAACATTTCCTAACATTTTTTCCCTAACATTTAAATGAAATATAAGACGCTGTACCTTGTATCCATTAGTTGTGGTCCTAGTTTTTGTGTTGGTGGAAAACAGTTTCTGACTTTCTTCCCTCACACCTTTTATGCATATGAATCCTGTACAAAGACATAGACTGAGCTCCTGACATTTCATACTAATCCAAAAACCATGGTCTTGATTCCTAATAAATGCTTTCCCCTAGCTTAAAAAAAATCTTATCACTTCCATCATCAGACCCAAGAATGTCCCATTATCTCCTTTTTTTTAGGCGATCAAATGAAGCAGAAGCTGGTATTTTTTTCAGTAAGGATTTTATGTGTGAAGTGATACTGTGTTCAGTTAGAGCCCCTGATGCTGGCAAAGATCCTGTAGAAATTGCTCACTACTCTTCAGTGTACAACAAACTCAAAACAATTTACAGCACAGATAATTGCAAGGGAAACACAAGACACAACTGGGCCTAGGATGTTCTGCTAGGTGAATAATAATAATAATAATAATAATAATAATAATAATAATAATAATAATAATAATAATAATAATAATAATAATAATAATAATAACAACAACAACAACAACAACTTAAAATGTATGCAAAAAGCCCCACTGAACGTAAATCAATACTCAACACAGTTCAACTGTTCAGCAGTGACATCAAAATTTATTTATTTATTTATTTATTTATTTATTTATTTATTTATTTCTTGGATTTCTAGACCGCCCCCTCTCCCAAAAAGGGACTCGGGGCGGTGTACAGTCAATGCAGATAAAAATACAATCATAAAACAATTAAATACATTTGGATGGAGGAGATAGGCTGTACAAGAAATAAATATATTCTAAAACCCTAAAAACATCCCCAATTAAAAACCCAAACCCAATTAAAATAAATCCCCGGGAGGTAAAACTAAGAAAGTTCCAGGCCAGCTGATTGAAATAGGTGAGTCTTTAACTTTTGACGGAAGGAACGGGGGTCGGTGGTGGTTCGAATGTCGGGGGGGAGGTCATTCCAGAGGGTTGGGCCCATCACAGAGAAGGACCTACTCCTAGGTGTCACCCGCTGACACTGCCTAGCGGAACTTTGGACTTGAAAAATGTACTATATTATTCATGCAGTGAGGAAAAATGGAAAAAAACAGAAGGAATAGAACTGGGAAATGGAAATATAGTGAAAGCATTAGCAAAGGATGATGGTTACAAGTACCTAGGCATATTGGAAGCAGATAACATCTTGAATGGAAAAGTCAAAGAGTCAACGCAAAAGGAATATATCAGGAGGCTCTGTAAATATTAAAATCAAAGCTGAATGCTGGAAACATAATTAAAGCCATTAATACATGCGCAGTTCCAGTGATACACTACTCAGCTGGAATCATCAACTGGACTCTGGCTGAACTGGAAAACGTGGACCAGAAAACACACAAACTTTTGAATATGTACCACACTTTACATCCATGAAGTGACATTGACAGGTTGTACCTGCCAAGAAAAAGAGGGGGCAGGGGGCTATTGCAAATCCATCAAACTGTAGAAGAAGAAAAACAAAGTTTGAATGATTATGTGAACCAAAGTACAGAAAAATTGCTGCAGGCTGTGAAAACAGAGAACAGCATAAAAACAACAGAAACAAAGGCAGAATATAAGGAAAAACAGCTGGATGACAGATTAAATAGATGGAAAACCAAAGCTTTGCATGGACAGCACTTGAAAAACATTGAAGGAAAATATGATGACAACTTGACATGGACATGGCTTAAGATGGGAACTATCAAGAAAGAAATGGAAGGTTTAATACTGGCTGCTCAAGAACAAGCATTACAAACTAATGCCATGAAAGCGAAGATAGAAAAATCCACTGACAACCCAAACTGCCGACTTTGCAATAATGAAGTTGAAACTGTTTCACATTTAATATGTGAATGCAGCAAAATCGCACAAACTGATTACTATGCTAGACATGACTGGGTTGCTACATTAATCCACTGGTCATTATGTAAAAAATATGATTTACCTGTATCCAGAAAGTCAGGGGAACATAAAGTGGAAAAAGTTATCGAAAATGAGAAGGTGAAGATCTTGTGGGACTTTCAAATACAGATGGATCATCATTTGGAGCACAACATGCCAGATATCACAGTAGAGGGACGAAGTGTACAGTTTATTGATATCACTATTCCTGGAATGCCAATGTTGAACAAAAAGAACTAGAAAAAAATAATGAAATATTGCGACCTGGCCATAGAAACTACACGGCTATGGATAAAGCATGTAACAGTGATACCCATTGTCATCGGGGCACTTGGCACCATGTTCAATAATTTTACAAGATACGTCAACAAATTGCAGCTTTCTGCAATAACAAGGAATCCAAGACTGTTGACTAGACAGAAAAATCAACAATATCAAAGTGCTTCTACACTTTTGCCAAGAAAATTGTACAAGTATGTCATTCATTTATTCAATTCAATTTAGAAAGCACACAACTTAAACTGACTGTGAAGATTTACCATGAATTCTGCTCTGCTGTAAGAGTCATTTAGCTTTCAATTAAAAGTACAATGCTTTATTTCTTCTTAATAATAAGTGAGTAAGATACTTTCTGACATAGGATATATCAAAAGAAAGTGCCATTAGAGAACTGATATCTGCAACACATATCAATTGTGATGTTTCAGGAACAATGCAAAATATTTTTAGGCTTTGATAAATGTAATTTAACTTGGTTGATAAATATTCCCTATAATTACATGGACACTGAATATATTTTTTACTGCAGGACTTGTGGAAAATTGATGACCAGATTTCAAATTAATATAAAAATAATCTACAGTTCACACGTAAAACTATGATTTCCTGTTGGGGATAAGAACCACCTTCTGTGAACTTCCTATTAACATATTCATATAGATGTTTATTTCATTATTCGTAGTTCACTTATTTTGCATTCATGAATTTATAATATGCTACTTTATATTCATGAATTGTAATTTGCTATTTCATCAATTCAAAGTTATGAATTGAAACTTGTTTACGTAGCTTGTGGTGAATTAACTCTGTGTCATATAAAGTGCCACAGTGGTGGAAACTGAATGTCTGCTTTGATTTTAGTCAAAGTTCTCAGAGCAAATTAAATGAAGTGAAACTGTCAAAGCAAATTAAAACAAGTAAAAGTTCTCAGAAGGTGCAAATTCATGTAAATATGGTGAGTTTATGGTCATGAAAAAATGATATATTTGAAGAAGTTATAAATGCTTCCCATTTAAAATAAAAGGACACATTCCATTTCACATTGCTTGTTAAAAATAACATAAAAGTATATACACAAATATATACATAAAGGTATGTATAAACTAGGCAATGGAAAACCACTTCTAGGTTTCTTCAACATTGCCATGAGAAGTACATAGATGCTTTTCTAAAACCTCTGAAAGCTGAATGAATATGGAGATTTTCAGTCATCCAGGTCATGATTGTCCGAAAGATCCTTTTTCAAGAGACAACTGGACTTTCTGATTTTTTCTTTGAAAATGTTTCACTTCTTTCCAAGAAGCTTCTTCAGCTCTGACTGGATGATGGGGAATGGAAGGATTTATTCTCCTTGCAGACATCTGGTCATTTGCATTCTTTTATCGAGTCATTGAGGCCACCTGAAGGTTTATTGATATCATCAAGGCCACCTCAGTAGTGCAAATGGGTGTGGAACCTTCTTGGAACTGCTGAAAGGACTGTTGTAGACTGGAAATAGTTGATGCTGTATCCCTCCTCCTCTGTTGAGAGAGGGCTGCTCAACTTTGACATAGATGGCCTCTTTGACTCCTCTTTCAAACCAGTGTTCCTCTTTGTCCAAAATATGGTCTTTGCTGTCTTGAAAAGAATGACCTTCATTTTTAAAATGTAGATGGACTGCTGAATCTAGTCCTGATGGGTTTGTTTTCCTATGTTGTGCCATGAATTTATGGAGTAGTTATTTTGTTTCCTCAATGTTCAGATCTGCACATGGCTCACTGCATTGTATTGCTGAAGTGTTGGCTGAAGATCTTTTTGAGCATTTTCCAATATCCCTGCAATGTATAGAATGACACTGTTGCTTGATTTATTGTTCTCTTCATTGTCTGTTATGGAGGAGCTCCTATTAGGTTGTTTTGAGATTTGATGAAGACTCATGGGATAGCCACATGTTTCGAGGGCTTACTTGATGCATTTTAGTTCTTTTTCTTTCCCATCTTTGCTAGTACGCAAACTTTCACTCAGTGGCATAGAGTTCTGATGACTCCCATTTTGTGCTCCAGTGAGTGGTGAGAATCAAATTGTAAATATTGATTTGTGTATGTGTGTGTGTTTTCTGTAAACTTCAATGTTAAGGCTTCTGTATTCCTTAATGTGTACTGCACAGTCCAGGAAGGCTAGACTATTTTCCTTAACAATTTACTGTGTGAATTTGATGTATCTGCCCACAGAGTTGATAGAACTCTGAAGAATGCTTCCAATTCCTGTGTTTTGATCTTGACCCAAATATCATTGACACACCTATACCACTGAGTAGGTAGAATTCCTGTGAAGGAGTTTAGGACTTTGGTTTCTACCTCTTCCATGTAGAGATTGGCAATGATGGGGAACACCGATGAACCCATGGCAAGCTGTGCTTTTGTCTGCAGAAACATTCATTGTATTTAAAATAGTTAGTGGTTAGGCAGTGATCCAGCATGGCATATTTGTGGTATGGGCTGAGATTGGATCTATCACCTAAGATGCTATCTTGTAGCAGTTGTTTCTTCACTTCCATGATAGCTTCGTTTGTTGGAATGCAGGTTTTGTTTGTTGGTTTGTTTGGTTTATTGGATTTATATGCCGCCCTTCTCCCAAAGGACTCAGGGCGGCGTACAGCATTAAAAAACATATATTACAAAAGTTAAAAAAAAATTAGAAACAATCCAAAAAACAAACCCAATTAATATAACACTAACATTTAAAAAATTAGATAAAATTAACAGGCCAGGCCGGCTTGCTGGAAAAGCCAACTTTTTAGGGCGCGTCAGAAGGACCGGAGGTCAGAGATTATGCGAAGCTCCGGGGGCAGCTCATTCCAGAGGGAAGGCACTCCCACAGAGAAGGCTCTCCCCCTGGGGGTTGCTAGCCGACACTGTTTGGCCGATGGCACCCTGAGGAGGCCAAATCTGTGGGATTGCACTGGACGGTGGGAGGCTATTGGTGGCAGTAGGTGGTCTCGCAGGTACCCTGGGCCTAAGCCCGTGATGGCGAACCTATGGCACGCGTGCCACAAGTGGCACGCGGAGCCATTTGTCAGGGCACGCGAGGTGCTGCCCTGTCAGCTGGCCAGCGCGCATGCGCATGCTGGCCAGCTGAGTTCACCTTTTTAAAAGCTATTTTTCGCCTTCCCCAGGCTCCAAAGGCTTTATAGGAGCCTGGGGAGGGCGAAAAGAGCCCCCCCCGCCCCCCGAGGCTTCAGGGACCATCCCTGAAGCCTTCGGAACGCTTAAAACCACCCTCCGATCAAACTGGAAGTCACTTCCGGGTTGCTCGGAGGGTCGTTTTAAGCATTCCGAAGGCATCAGGGACTGTCCGAGGCTTCCCTGATGCCTTCGGAGCACTTAAAATGACCCTCCAAGCAACCCGGAAGTCACTTCCGGTTTGTTCAGAGGGTGGTTTTAAGCGCTCCGAAGGCTTCAGGGACCATCCGAGGCTTCCCTGATGCCTTCGGAGCGCTTAAAACAACCCTCCGAGCAACCCGGAAGTCACTTCTTGTTTGCTCAGAGGGTGGTTTTAAGCGCTCCGAAGGCTTCAGGGACCATCCGAGGCTTCCCTGATGCCTTCGGAGCGCTTAAAACGACCCTCCGAGCAACCCGGAAGTCACTTCCGGTTTGCTCGGAGGGTGGTTTTAAGTGCTCCAAAGGCTTCAGGGACCGTCCGAGGCTTCCCTGATGCCTTCGGAGCGCTTAAAATGACCCTCCGAGCAACCTGGAAGTCACTTCCGGTTTGCTCGGAGGGTGGTTTTAAGTGCTCCAAAGGCTTCAGGGAAGCCTCCGGACAGTCCCTGGAGCCTCCGGAGGGCCTCTGGGGGGTCGCGGGAGGCTCTTTTCGCCCTCCCCAGGCTCCTATAAAGCCCCTGGAGCCTGGGGAGGGCAAAAAAACCATGTAAAAATGGGGGGTGTTGCGCGTTGTGTGCGCATGCGCACTGGGGGTGTCGCACATTGCATTATGGGTGCAGCACGCCCGCACTCGACCCCCCTGCGCTCCCCCCACTTGTGGCACACGAGCCAAAAAAGGTTCGCCATCACTGGCCTAAGCCATGGAGCACTTTAAAGGTCATAATTAGTACCTTGAATCGCACCCGGAAAACAACCGGCAACCAGTGCAGGCCGCCTAAAAGGGGTGTAACATGGGAGCACCTAGGTACCCCCATGATAACCCGCGCGGTCGCATTCTGGACCAGCTGAAGCCTTCGGGTTCTCTTCAAGGGCAGCCCCATGTAGAGAGCATTGCAGTAGTCCAGGCGAGAAAGGACGAGGGCATGAGTGACTGTGCATAGAGCATCCCGATCCAGGAAGGGGCACAACTGATGTACCAGGCGAACCTGGTAAAAGGCCCCCCTGGTCACGGCTGTCAGGTGATCTTCGAAACTAAACCGCATGAACAGGAGGACTCCCAGATTGCGGGCCCTCTCTGAGGGGGCTAAAATTTCTCCCCCTATCATCAAAGATGGGACAAGTTGCACAAATCGGTATGACGGAAACCACAGCCACTCAGTCTTGGAGGGATTGAGCTTGAGTCTGTTCCTCCCCATCCAGATCCGCACAGCCTCCAGGCATCGGGACATCACGTTGAGGGCATCGTTTGGGTGGTTTGGGGTAGAGATGAAACGTTGGGTATCATCAGCATGTTGATGATACCGTACCCCAAAACCATGGATGATCTCACCCAGCGGTTTCATATATATGTTGAACAGGAAGGGTGAGAGAACCGACCCCTGGGGCACCCCACAAGTGATGGGCCTCGGGGTCAATCCCTGCCCTCCAGTCAACACGAACTGCAACCGATCCGACAGGTAGGAGGAGAACCACCGTAAAACGGTGCCCCCCACTCCAAACCCCCCGATTCATCGCAGTAGGATACCATGGTCGATGGTATCGAAAGCCCCCGAGAGGTCTAATAGGACCAGGACAGAGGAGCAGGTGAAGAGGGAAGTCACATCATAGGAAACCATGGTCTCATTTGGGTCTAGTTTTAGTTTCCAAACCTTGCTGATGAAGTCCTATGAATTATTGATGTGAGGGGTGGTGTTGCCAACTAAAAGAGTAAATAAGACCATTAAATGTTTTGCAATGTTGTAGGTGACACAGTTGATGCTGCTAACAATTGGTTTGAGTGGAGTTGTCTCTGTGTGGATTTTAGGAATATATGCATGGGGTGACTTCCCCAGGGTAAAGATGGTAGTATTGTGGCTTATCAATGTCATTATCCTTCAGTAGGTGTTGCAAGAAAACAATGGTTTTTTTTTCTTGTAACTGGTTTATCTGACGACATAGATAAACCTCTGAGTGGTCTCAATGACTTTCTAAAAGAATGCAAATGACCAGCTGTCTGCAAGGAGTATAAATCCTTCTATTCCCCACCATCTATCCAGAGCTAAAGAAGCTTCTTGGATGAAAAAAAGAAAGAACCAGAAAATCCAGTTGCCTTTTGAAAAAGCACCTTTGGGATTCCAGAAACTGAGCTCACCTTGAGGTAGGGTTTTGCTTTTATGCAGCATGAAAAGTAGTTAAGTCACAACCTTCTAAGATGCAAATTTGGAAAATGCATCCAGTATCTTGATATTTAAAACAAGAAAGAGAAACATAACTTAGAACCAAGGACTTTATTTAAATTTCTAATCATGCTTTGGACAAGTGAGGATATTTCATAAATGGGAAGAGCTAGAACAAAATTCATTTCATTTGCAAATTAAGCTAATTAAAGTGAATTGCTCACTGTGCATTTAATTGTTTTCAGTTATATCAGAATTACAATTTAGTGATAAGACTTGGAAGGCTTTGGAAATTGCACCTAAAAGTTTGGGTAAGCAGTCAGGTAATATACATAAAGAATGCCCTTTCCACTGCTCAAAGTGAGAACAAGCCAAGGATCAATGTTGATATGAAAAGAATAGAGGTTTAAGTGAACTATTGGGAAGAATGGTTAAGCAGTGGATTATTCTGCTAGAATAGTGGTAGGCTTTCCCTAGGTGGAAGTTTGAGCTGGATGCCTATGGTTAAGAATGGGTTTAATGGATTCTTGTATGCTAAGCTGAGCTCAAATTAAATGATTCCTATTACTACATATAGGTGGTGCAATGGCTCAGTGGTTAAAGGGGCCGGGCTTGTCAGATGGAAAGCTGACAGCCTGGTTTTGAGACCCAAGCACTGCACGCCAGGACAAGCTCTTGTTACTTGCCCCAATTATTAGGTTACTTGCTCACGTAATAGTTTGAAAGCATGCACATGCAAGTAGATAAATAGGTATCACTTTGGTGGGAAAGTAATAAGGTTCCATTCACCTTGGCATACAGTCATTCTGGCACATGACCATTGAAATGTCTTCAAACAACACTGACTCCCTTGGCTAAGAAATAGAGATGAACTCCCTCCCCTAGAGTCAGACATGACTGGGCAGTATAAATCCTTCTGTTCCCCACCATCCATCCAGAGCTGAAGAAGCTTCTTGAATGAAAAAAGAAACATTTCCAAAGAAAAAACCAGAAAATCCAGTTGCCTCTTGAAAAAGCACCTTTGGGATTCCAGAAACTGAGCTCACCTTGAGGTACCTTACCTTTACCTTTAACACATATAATCTATAATTCTATAAAATCACTCAGTTCACACACACACTTTCCAGCAGGTTATTTATATAATTATAAAATATATAATTATATTGTCATTTAAACCAGTTTTATATAATGGGATTTATAACCACAAATTCTTACAGCTTTGTAGAGTCAGAAAAGCAACAGATTTCATGCAATTGTCTTTTTAGGGAGACAGCCATTTGTAGTGTTAGAAATGATAGAGCATTCTAGACGCAAGATATTTATATGGATTTATTTATGTGCAGAGAAGAATAATTCAGGAATATGTTCAGATAGCAGATAGCAGAAAGTCTACCAAAGTGAACAGTTGGCATAAATGTCACCAGTTCACTTTATCGAGCTAAACTTTCCTGCAAATTGCTGCATCTTGATTCTTGTTTTGCTTTTTGTACAATTGCTGACAATCAAATAAATCAAACACAAAATTACAGAGATGACATGTTATGCTATTTTACATATAATCAAAGGATAATGTCACTGTTTTACCATAAAGCAATGCAAGTTATTATTTTTGGCTGTTACAGATACAATGACTTTGTCATTTAAATGGAAAACCAACGAATCTATATCCTGACAGTCAAGTTGGTGCTATCAGCTAACTCTTCAATTGTTATTACAGGTTTTTTAAATTTTATTTTGTATTTATTTATTTATTTAATATGCCTCCCATCTCGCTATCCAATATGACTCTGGGTGGCTTACAAAGCAATAAAAATATATAAAAACAATTATAAATATAAAAATAAATGTAAAAAAAATTAAATACAGACTGAAAATTAAAGGCTGATGCAGAATGGAGTGGTGTCTTCCAAGTCACTGCACCAACATCTCCAACCTGGCACATCTCCATCATGCCCCAAACCAACCAGCAGAGCCAGTTGTTAAGGCCCGTTTGGACGGCCATAAGGGTTGGGGTGGATATCACTTCTGGCAACAAGATATTCCAAAGAATGGGTCTATGGCAGAAAAGGCCTTCTAAACTCAGTCAGCTAAAATTCCTTGACTGACAGGTGTTAGATCTTGGAACTGAGGAGACGGAGTCAGCTGGTTGCTTCAACACGTTTATTTGGCTTAACAGAACTGACAGGAACGAGCACAGCAAAAGCCGTCTGACAGCTATTTATACATGTAGCTGTCAGATGGCGAACCAATAGAAACTGGGTATTTTTCCAGCCGGCCGGCAGGCGCGCCTGCACCAATCAGAGGGCTTCTCTGAACAAACGCCCTCTGCTGGCCAGGCACGCCAGTACACAACACCCCTTTCCCCTGGATTGCACAGGTGTAATCGTCAAGGTAAGATGGTCGTCTGCGCGTGCATTGTGAGCGCCTTGGCAAAGATGGCGCCTCGCCCGAGGAAGGAGGAGTGTCGGCTCCGCCCTGGTGATGAGTATTCCGCGTGGAGTCCTCGACAGGCCCAACCCCTGGCAAGGAACCAGCATGCAAAGGTAAGGCTGCTAGCACACCGGGACTGGGTTGCGCGGATTTGGAGACAGAGGTGTTTGGATGGTCGTGCCGGCAGGCGGCATTGTTAGGGCCTGGTTGTGTTGGTGAGGATGGTCTGTCTTCAGGCCTCTCTGTTGATCGCCATCGCAGCTGATCTATGTGCCGCCGCCAATGTCTCCCATCGCGGAGGAGGACCCTGTAGGAACAGGGCCCTGTAATGTCAGTGACTTGTCCAGGTAGCCATTTAGGCTTGCCCGTAAAATTGCGGGTGAATACCCCCTCCCCCACCAGAAAAGACCTCGGGGGAGGAAGGGAGGATGGAAGGAGGGGAGTAGAGGGGGTGGAGGCGGTCAAGAGTTGACCAGAGACGGCGGCCCATTAAAAGTTCAGATGGGCTTTTGCCGGTGGTAGGGCAAGGGGTAGAGTGTTGGGAGCGGAGGTAGGTCGTAAGGCGGGAAGACCAAGGAAGATTAGACATGCAAGCAAAGGCTTCTTTGGCAGAACGGACGGCCCGTTCTGCCAGGCCATTGCTAGCCGGGTGATAGGGAGAGACTGGGGCATGGGGAATGCCTAGGGAAGACAGATAGGATTGGAATTACTCGGAGGAGAATTGAGGGCCGTTATCGGAGAAGATAACGTCTGGCAGCCCGTGGGTAGTGAACAAGGAGTGGCCGAGGAGGTGGAGCTGGACATAGGGTTCAGCTCGACCCACTTGGACCACGCATCCACAATGACAAAGAAGGAAAGGCCATCAATGGGGCCCATGAAGTCGACGTGAAGACGACTCCATGGGGCCATTGGGCGTTCCCACTCCCTGGCCGGAGCGGCCGGAGGAGCGGCCCGTACTTGCTGGCAAGAGGTGCAGCGTTTTACAAAGGAGGAGATGTCCGCATCCATGGACGGCCACCAGACATATCCGCAGCCGAGGCTCTTCATGCGGACAATGCCCGGGTGACCATCATGGAGGCGGGACAGCACCGTGCTGCGCAGGGAGGTAGGGACGACAACTCGGGTGCCCCAGAGTAAACAGTCCTGGAGGACTGAGAGCTCCAGGCGGCGGCGGAAGAAGGGAAGCATCAGAGGGTCCGTAGACGAGGCAGGCCAGCCGCGACTTACGGCGGCCATAGCACAAGAGAGGAGCGGGTCGGCCAGGGAAGCCCGAGCAATGTCAGAGATGGACACCGGAAGGCTGAGATCGTTGATGAGAGAGAGAGAGTGTGTGGGAGCAGGGTCGGCCACAGGCAGGGATAGAGGGCAGCGGCTCAGAGCGTCAGCGTGGGCAATGTGCCCACCTGGCTTGTACGAAAGGGTGTAAGAATAGGACGAGAGGAATTCGGCCCATCGGGACATGCCGGGGGAGAGAATGGGCGGAGTGGGGCGGTCACCGGCAATGATGCCGAGGAGGGGCTTATGGTCAGTGACAAGGGAGAATGGCCGGCCATATAGGTAGTGGTGGAATCTTTTTACTCCCGCAACGGCGGCCAGCGCCTCCTTATCAAACTGGCTGTAATTTCGCTCAGGGTTTGATAAGGTGCGGGAGTAAAAGGTGATGGGCGCCTCTGAGCCGTCAGGGTAGGCGTGGCTGAGGACAGCCCCAACGCCGAAGGGGGAGGCGTCGCAAGCGAGGACTAGGGGAAAACGCTCGACATATTGAGCGAGGACAGGAGGGCAGTGAGTGAGCGCTTGACAGCCACGAGCGCATGCGCCTCCGGCTTGTCCAATTCCAAGGGGTGGAGGCGTCCAGGAGACGGTGGAAGGGTTCAGCGAGGGAGGCTTTGTGAGGGATGAAGGAGGAGTAGAAATTGAGGAGCCCCAAGAAGGCTTGGAGCTCGACCTTGTTGGAATGGGTGGGAGCAGACAGGATGGCTTCCACTTTGGAGGGGTCAGGGTGGATGCCTTGAGCATCAATGAGATACCCAAGGAAGGTGACTGCAGGGACGCCCAGTTGGCATTTTGAGGGCTTGAGGTGGAGTCCGGCAGCGCGGAAGCGCTGTAGAACGGACCGCAAGGTTGTGGCGAGGCCTAATCGATCCGGAGCGACGATTAGGACGTCGTCAAAGTAGGGTGTGACCCCGGGAATGCCATGGAGCAAACGCTCCATGAGTCCTTGGAATATGCCCGGGACCACACTGATGCCAAACTGCAAATGGCGGCATTTGAAAGCGCCGTGGTGGGTGACAATAGTTTGTGCAAGCGTGGTGGCGTAGTCTACGGGCAGTTGTTGGTACGCCTGCGCAAGGTCGAGTTTTGCAAAAACCCGGCCTTGGCCCAAGGAGTGCAAGACGTGTTGTACAATGGGCACCGGGTATGGGTGAGATTGTAATGCCTTATTTACAGTTGATTTAAAGTCCGTGCAGATCCTAATGGATCCGTCGGACTTTAAAGGGACCACAATAGGTGTCTCCCAAGGCGAAAAATCAACAGGTTCGAGGACGCCCTGGGCAATGAGTTTGTCAAGCTCCGCGTCCACCTTAGCTTTAAGAGCGAGGGGCAGGCGGCGAGCTTGGAGGCGTATGGTGGCCACGGAGGGATCGAGATTTAGAGAGATGGGCGTGCCAGTATAGCAGCCCAGGGAGGAGTCAAAGACGTCAGTGAACTCAGAAAGGAGGGAGGAGAGAGATGGGAGGGGGGAAGGAGGGGAAGGAGAGAGAGAATGGACCCCCGAGATAGACAGGCCCAATGCCTTGAACCAATCGAGCCCCAGTAAGGAGGCAAGGGGGTGCTTCACCACTAAGAGGGGTAGGACGGCTTGATGGGAGCCGTAGGAGATCTGGAAGTGTCCACAACCTAGTAAAATAATGGAATTGCCCTGGTAGTCCCGCAGCCGGCAGTCAGGGGGAGATAGGAGTTGGCGGCGGAACCAGGGCAGGAGGGAGTGAAGGGTGTCCCAGGACATAATGGATTGGGCTGATCCAGTGTCCACCTCCATAGAGCAAGGAACACCTTCAATGAAGATAGGTAGGTGAAGCTTACCTCGGCCCTCCATAGAAGAAGAGGCCGAGTCAACTAGCCATTCAGGAAAGGCATCAGCAGGATTCCCCACAGAGAGGGAGTGTTGGCGGCACGACGGCAGGTGAGCCGGAGTGCGGGGCAGCTGAGGCAGCGGGGTTTGAGAGTGTCAGTCAGGCAAAGCAGAACGGCAGACAGCAGCCAGGTGGCCTTTTTTGCCACACTGGTGGCAGAGAGCTGCGCGGAAACGGCAAGTCGAACGGAGGTGGCGGCCACCGTAGCTGAGGCAGGGATGCCCATCCTTTGTGGAGAGGGCTTGAAGGCAATCGATGGCCTGGTCGACATCAGTGCGGAATGAGGTAGCCACTGACGGTGCATAGGTTGAGGGCGTAGCATAGGTGGCGTACGGAGGCTGAGTAAGGTGGCTGAAGTCCGGAGTGGACTGATCAGCCATTTCGTATGCCCGGGCTTCATCAACAGCAATCTTTAAAGTTAGTTCACAACACAAATATAAAAAGGCAACATTAAAAATAACAATATGGGTTTCTGCCTGGATGGTTTTCTGTGATGAGCCGAAAGGACAGAAAGAGGGAGGAGTGAGCTCCCTCCCATATTTAGTCATACCAGGGGTTGTAACACAAACATATACTTATTTCCCTGGCTCAGCTGATAAAGGAGGAGAAGCCTGTGGCATAGTGGCTAAGACTCTTGCCTAGTGTATAATACAGCCCAGGTTCGAATCCCAGTAAGGGTATGGCTAGCTGATGAGAGCTAAATAGCTCGAAATGGATCTATACTTGTCTCCCTTTATTTTATCAGCACAAATACAACACAAATATAAAAAGGCAACATTAAAAATAACAATATGGGTTTCTGCCTGGATGGTTTTCTGTGATGAGCCGAAAGGACAGAAAGAGGGAGGAGTGAGCTCCCTCCCATATTTAGTCATACCAGGGGTTGTAAAACAAACATATATATATTTGTGTTGTATTTGTGCTGATAAATAAATAAATAAAATGTATGTGTATATATATATGTATGTATGTGTGTGTGTGTGTGTGTGTGTGTATGTATGTATGTATGTATGTATGTATGTATGTATGTATGTATGTATGTATGTATATATGTATTTGTGTTACTAATAATAATAATAATAAATTTATTTCTAAGCCGCACCCTCTCCCGAAGGACTCAGGGCGGCGTACAATAAAACACATAAAACGAAAAAGACAATACACACAAAGAATAAACAAACACGTGTACATGGAGGAGGTATGAAGATAAAAAGACAAATTAAAACATAATTTAAAATCCCCTTATAAAAGTCTAAAAGTCACCAAAAATTAAAAAACCCGTCAGGAGCAGTGTGCGCGAACTATGGTTGAGCCAGGCCAGCTACTTGAAATAGGTGCGTCTTGAGCTTTATCCGGAAGGCGCGGAGGTCGGAGGTAATCCTTATATCCGGGGGAAGGTCATTCCACAGGGCTGGGCCCGCGACAGAGAAGGCTCTACTCCTAGACGCTGCCCCCCGACATTGTCTGGTGGACGGCACCTGGAAGAGTCCCTCTCTGTGCGAGCGAATTGGTCGCAGGGATGTATGGGGCAGGATGCGATCCCTGGTATGCCCAAATAAAGTCTCCCTTTATTTATTTATCAGCACAAATACAACACATAACTAATATATTCATGACTAATGCTACTATACACAGTTTGTTCCTATTGTTTTTTTCTTTTTGTGAAACTGATTTGGTTTAATTTTTTGTTTCGATATTTCTGTCTTGCTTTATTTGCAAAAGTGACATATCCTGTTCTTTATATAATAGACATAAATGAGCTCCTTTACCTGTTTTAAAATGTTGTAAAATCAATGAAAATTGTGGGATAAATTGTTTTGTATTGGTAAAATAATACTTTGATAAGGCAAAAATTATAATGTGAACGTTTCAAGTGAATGAAGGTAATTCATCAAAAGAAAATGTATGGAAGCAGGATCTAGATCTGTGATAAGTAATTGAATTAAAAAAAGAAAAGAACAATGATCTGGATAACCTAGGGATGAGAACAAATTATTTTAAGAACATTGAGGAGTGTTTAGGAAGCTGATTGGCTTTTTCTACTATTCCAGCAATTCTTCCAGATTTGCATATATTCATATTGTAACATATAAAGATTTTACCTAAATTATTGCATTTTTGGCCACTTTGTCATTTGTTAATAATCACCCTTCACATTTGGATAGCATGTCACCTTATGAATACATCTCATTAAGTTTTTCACTTGGTTCAGGCCTTTTGCTGTTTCTTTCTGATGGAAGCTATAAATCATTCTGAGCTATGTCACTAAAGACCAGCAACATGCAGTACCTGTATCCTGACTGAAGTCAGCTCTAAATGGATTCTGTGTGAATTTTTATTCTGTTATGAATAACTATTGCCATTCTCACCATAGTTCTTTTTAATATATCTCAATAAAATAAAGAGTTTTTAAGTGCTTAATATAAAAAGACTAATTGTTGATTTTTTTCACTAATAAATTCTCCTAAGACTCCCTTCAAAAATGTTAGTCATGAATATCATAAATATCATCAATGCTACTGCTGATCTTGGCCTTCAAAGTATGTTTTACCAGCCATTTGAAACATTATTTCAAATGGTCGCTAAATATGTATTTATACTTTCAAACAACATGAATTGCAAAACATATAGAAAGCTGAGTTAGACGAAGGGTTAATTTCTAAAGCTCTTAATTGCCTGCAGTTG
Source organism: Natrix helvetica (assembly GCF_964273705.1). NCBI lineage: Eukaryota > Metazoa > Chordata > Lepidosauria > Squamata > Natricidae > Natrix > Natrix helvetica. The sequence goes on along the minus strand of NC_138549.1, from coordinate 43,689,444 downwards.
TGTTTAAATCATTGTTCTTCCTCCCATCTGTGAAAGGAATAGCTTGCCTTGCACATGTTGCAAGAATGAAATTCAAACAGATCAATACCAGAATAAATTAGAGGGCTACTTTTAATTGCCAGGCAAACAAATCATGATTTCAGGAATTCTGAAAACTGTCAGTGGTAGATCCATTTAGAACAATAATGGTGCTACTTATCCAGATTTTGTTTTTGCATTTGGTATGCTAAAAATACCGTAAGACCAAAGTTCCTTTTTGAATATTGGAAAAATAATTGCTACACTAGGTTGTGAAGATTAGGGAGGAAGAACTAAGCCTCCAGGAGAAAAGGCAGAGAAAGTGAAAAGATTTTGCTGGGTGAATAGCTTTCGAAAATAGATTTGAAGGTGATGTTAGGGAAGTAGTCTTAAGAAGAGGGCTACATGTGGAAATAGAAAAAGAAATAATAGATGGAGTGGAGTTTTCAGAGTATAGAAAAGGCAGTGCAGATTTCACTAGCGAAGTCTATAAAGACAAGCTTACAAGGTCCACTCTTGAAGTTATTTCAAATAAGGTCTCCAGAGAATCCAGATGTTATCTAGCCTCAAGAGGCTATCACCTTCACCTACAAAGGATTGATTTGGAGCTCAGAGGAAACCTCTCTTTACTTCCCCAAAGAGAATAAAGAGGAAAAAGGGCAAGATTTTTTTTTGGCGGTGGGACAGAAGCAAAAGTATTTCTATTATTGGACATGCCTTTCTAAATTACAAATATTTTTAAAGGAAAATCCTATCTATTTTTGGAAAATAGATGCTCTAGAAAATTTAATGTCCTACTAAAGCCAGTATGGCCTAGTGATTAAGGCTACAGGATAGAAACCAGGAGACTCTGAGTTCTAGTCTCAATTTGGGCGTGAAAACTGGTTGGGTGACCTTGGAACAGTCACTCCCTCTCAGCCCAACTGACCTCATAGGCTTGTTGTTGTGAGGGAAATATGAAGAGAAACAAGGAGAAAGATTAAAAAAAAACTTCTTGAATCCACTTGGGTTAATATAAAAGGAAAAAGGAATAACATCACCATAAGTGTATACCACAGATCACCCAACCAAGCAGAGGAAATAGCTTAACCTTTTGCTGATTACTTTTCTAAGATGAGTAGGGAGCATACCGCAGTAGTAATGGGAGACTTTAACTATCAGGATATCAACTGGGAGACATACTCTGTACCAAATGGAAGGTCAAACAGGTTCCTGATAAACCTAGCAGCTAATTTTGTTATCCAAAAGGTAGAGGAGGAAAGCAGAGGGTCAGTTATAGTGAATTTAATTTTTACTAATAGGGAAGAAATAATAAAAGGGGTTGAGGTTGTGGGAAGTTTGGGGGAGAGTGACCATGAGTGGGGTGGGAATGGGGATTTTGCAGTACCCTTCCATGCCATGCCCACTAAGCCATGCCCACCAAGCCACACCATACCCACCAAGCCACGCCCACAGAACCGGTAGTAAAAAAAAATTGAATCCCACCACAGACCATGTCATACTGGAATTCAACATAATGCACTAGTAATCAAACAAATTCAAAATAGTACATTAGACTTTAAGAATACTGACTTTAACACTTAGAGCATGGGTGTTAAACTCATGGAGTCATGTTGCCTTTACATGACATATCATGATGTTTTCCCCCTTCGTGAACCTCGGGTGGGCATGGCCTGCATGTGATGCATCTGGCCTGTAGGTTTATTTATTTATTTATTTATTTATTTCTTAGATTTTTAGACCGCCCCTCTCCCAGAAAGGGACTCGGGGCGGTGTACAGTCAATACTAATAAAATCGGTCATAATAATAAAATACATTTAAGATACATTTGGAGGGGGAGATAGGCTGTACTAAGAAATAAATATATTCTAATCCTAAAAACATCACAATTAAAACCCCAAACCCAATTAAAATAAAATAAATCCCCGGGAGGTAAAACTAAGAAAGTGCCAGGCCAGCTGATTGAAATAGGTGAGTCTTTAACTTTTGCCGGAAGGAACGGAGGTCGGTGGTAGTTCGAATGTCTGGGGGGAGGTCATTCCAGAGGGTTGGGCCCATCACAGAGAAGGATCTACTCCTAGGCGTCGCCCGCTGGCATTGCCTAGCAGACGGCACCAGGAGGAGCCCCTCCCTGTGTGAGCGGATAGGTCGCAGGGACGTGTGTGGTAGGATGCGATCCTGCAGATAACTAGGTCCTATGCCATGGAGCGCTTTAAAGATGGTGATCAATACCTTGAAACGCACCCGAAAGGCCACAAGTAGCCAGTGCAGCTCGCGCAGGAGAGGTGTTACGTGGGAGTAACGTGTACTTCCCATAATAACCCGCGCGGCTGCGTTCTGAACTAGCTGCAGTCTCCGGATGCGTCCCAAGGGAAGCCCCATGTAGAGGGCATTGCAGTAGTCCAGGCGAGACGTCACCAGCGCATGAGTGACCGTGCGCAGGGCACTCCGGTCCAGTAGGGGGCGCAATTGGCGCACCAGGCGGACCTGGTGGAACGCCCCCCTTGCCACGGCTGCCACATGGTCCTCCATTGACAGCCGGGCATCAAGGAGGACGCCCAAGTTGCGCGCCCGCTCCACAGGGGACAGTTGTTCGCCCCCTATGGCCAGCGATGGAGTCAGTTGGCTGAACTGAGGTGCCGGTACCCACAGCCACTCGGTCTTGGAGGGGTTGAGTTTGAGTCTGTTGTCCCCCATCCAGACCCCGACGGCTTCCAAACACCGGGACATCACTTCAACGGCCTCGTTGGGGTGGTTTGGGGTTGAAATGTACAGCTGAGTATCATCAGCGTAAAGATGGTACTCAACCCCAAAACCACGGATGATCTCACCCAGCGGCTTCAAATATGCGTTGAACAGGAGAGGCGAGAGGACCGACCCCTGTGGCACCCCACAAGTGAGTGGCCTCAGGGACGACCTCTGCCACCCTGTCAACACACATTGCTTCCGGTCGGAGAGGTAGGAGCCGAACCACCGCAAAACGGTGCCTCCGACTCCCATCCCCTCCAACCGGCGCAATAGGATACCATGGTCGATGGTATCAAAAGCCGCCGAGAGGTCTAATAGGACCAGGATAGAGGAACAACCCCTATCTCTGGCCCTCCAGAGATCATCGACCAACGCGACCAAGGCTGTCTCAGTGCTGTGCCCGGGTCGGAAGCCGGACTGGCGTGGGTCTAGATAGTCGGATTCGTCTAGGTGTCGTGGAAATTGCTGCGCCACCACATTCTCAACAACCTTCGCCAAAAAGGGGAGGTTGGAGACTGGACGATAATTAGCTAGCTCCATTGGGTCGAGCGAAGGTCTCTTGAGCAAGGGTCTCACCACCGCCTCTTTCAAGGCGGTTGGTAAGTATCCCTCACCCAATGAGGCGTTCACCAGGCCCAGGAGCCAGCCTCGTGTCACCTCCCAGGCTGCCAGTACCAGCCAGGAGGGGCACGGGTCCATTAAACATGTGGTGGGTCGCAGCCGTCCACGCAACTTGTCCAAATCCTCGGGGGCAACAGAGTCAAACCCCTCCCAGAATGGTCTCTCAAGACTCGCTGTTGGCGGCTCGTCTGGTCCACTGACGGTTGCCAGTTTGACACTCCTGACTTAGAGAGACCTTAGGAAGAAATCCATAGGTGGAAATCTTGGGGAAGGGAAAACAACTCAAAATGCTTGAGAAACACTGAAAATGAGATTATAAAAGTCCAGTCTGACATAATACTAACGAGAAAGAAAAACAAGACAGCCTAGATGAAACCAGCATGGCTGCATAAAGAACTCTTTAACAAACTGAGCAATGAAAAGTACAAGTATAAAAAAATGGAAAGAAGGATATTTAACTAAACAATACCAGCAAAGAGTCTGAATCTGAGAGGATGAAGTCAGGAAAGCTAAGGCTCAGAATAAATTTAAGACTAGCAAGAAATGCCAAAAATAATTTTTTAAAAAATGTTTTTCTTCTACATGTAAAAAAACAAGAACAAAGTCAAAGAAATGATTGGTCTGCTAATGGGAGAAAATAGCAAAGATGGGGAGCAGAGAAAGAAAGTGGTTTGCTTAACTTATTCTTTGTTTCTGTCTTTACACAAAAGGGAAAAAATAATCCAACCTATCAAAAGTGGTACCCTAGAAGACAGAATAGGAATACAGGTCAAAATGGGCAAGAAAATGGCCAATCAATGAGATTAGAGCTGGAAGGGATCTTCGAGGTCTTCTAGTCCAATCCCCTGCTCAAGCAGGAGACTCTACACCATTTCAGACAAATGACTGTATCCAGTCTCTTCTTAAGTTTAAGTTTTATTAGATTTATAGACCGCCCCCTCTCCCCGAAGGGACTCGGGGCGGTGTACAGACATCTCAATAAAAAACCGTATACAAAATAAATACCCTTAAATTCCCATAAAATCGAATTAAACAATAGGCTGTACAAAGTGATAAAAATTAAAAACAACCTAAAAACCCACCCCTAAAAATTTAAAATACAGACTTGAGGGACTAAACTGCAATTAGACCAGGCCAGCTAAATTGAACAGGTGGGTTTTAAGCTTCTTACGGAAGGAGCAGAGATCGGTGGTTATTCTGATATCGGGGGGAGGTCATTCCAGAGGGTTGGGCCCATCACAGAGAAGGCCCTGCTCCTGGGCGTCGCCCGCTGGCACTGCCTAGTGGACGGCACCCGGAGGAGTCCCTCCCTGTGAGAGCGAATCGGCCGAAGGGATGTATGGGGCAGGATGCGATCCCGCAAATACCTAGGTCCTGTGCCATGGAGCGCTTTAAAGATGATAGTCAACACCTTGAAACACACCCGAAAAGCCATAGGTAGCCAGTGCAGCCCGCGCAGGAGAGGTGTTACGTGGGAGTACCTAGTAACTCCCACAATTGCCCGCGCGGCCGCATTCTGAACCAACTGCAGCCTTCGGGTGCATCTCAAGGGGAGCCCCATGTAGAGAGCATTACAGTAGTCCAGTCGGGACGTAACAAGCGCATGGGTGACTGTGTGGAGGGTGTTCTGGTCCAATAGGGGATGCAATTGGCGCACCAGGCAAACCTGGTGAAACGCCCCCCTTGCCATGGCTGTCGCATGGTCGTCCATTGACAGCCGGGCATCCAGGAGGATGCCCAAATTGCGTGCCCGATCCACGGGGGCCAGCTGTTCACCCCCAATGGCCAGTGATGGAACCAACTGGTTGAACCGGGGTGCCGGTAGCCACAGCCACTCCGTCTTGGACTGGTTGAGCTTGAATCTGTTACTTCCCATCCAGATCCGTATGGCCTGCAGGCACCGGGACATCACTTCGACGGCATCGTTGGGGTGGTGCGGGGTAGAGATGTACAGCTGAGTGTCGTCAGCGTACAGGTGGTACTCGACCCCGAAACCATGAATGATCTCGCCCAGTGGCTTCACATATGTGTTGAACAGGAGAGGCGAGAGGCCCCTCACCCCCAGCCCCTCTAGACGATTCAATAGGATACCATGGTCGATGGTATCAAAAGCGGCTGAGAGGTCTAATAGGACCAAGATGGAGGAGCAACCCCCATCTCTGGCCCTCCAGAGATCATCCACCAACGCGACCAAAGCCGCCTCCGTGTTGTGGCTGGGCCGGAAACCGGACTGGCGTGGGTCCAGATAATCAATTTCCTCCAAGTGACGTGGGAACTGTTGTGCCACCACACTCTCTACAACCTTCGCCAAGAAGCAAAGGTTGGAGACGGGACGATAGTTAGCTAACATAGCTGGGTCCAGGGACGGCTTCTTGAGTAGGGGCCTCACCACCGCCTCTTTTAAGACGGCTGGCAAGAACCCCTCTCTCAAGGACGCGTTGACTAACTCCTGGAGCCAGCCTCGTGTGACCTCCCAGGATGTCAGTATAAGCCAGGAGGGACACGGGTCCAATAAACATATAGTGGCTCGCAGTCGCCCACGCAACCTGTCCATATCGTCGGCAGTAACAGAGTCAAACTCCTCCCAGAATGGTGCCTCAAGACCCACCTCCGACGTCCCTTCTAGACCACTGAAGGGGACCCACTCGCTGCGGATCTGAGCGATTTTGTCCTGCAGATATTCCCCAAATTCCTCTGCTCTACCCTGCAAGGGGGCTTCCCGCGGCCTCTGTGAAAGGAGGGAGTAGGTCACCCGAAACAGGGCGGCAGGGCGGTTATCTGCGGACGCAATAAGAGTGGCACAATACTGACGTTTGGCCACTCTTAATGCCACAAGGTAGGTCCGTAAATAGGCTCTTACCTGTGTTCGGTCAGATTCAGAGCGTGATGATCTCCATCTGCTCTCTAGGCGTCTCTTATGGCGCTTCATCACCCTCAGCTCCTCGGTAAACCAAGGGGCCTGGGTGGATCGCTGCCGCAGGAGAGGCCGCAAAGGCGCAACCCGATCCAAGGCCCCGGCAGCCGCACTATTCCATGCAGCCACCAGGTCCTCCATCCAGGAGCGGGTCAGGGCTACAGGAAGTGGCCCAAGCTCCGTCTGGAACCTATCAGGTTCCATCAGGTGCCTGGGGCAGAACCATCTAGGACATTCCGGTTCCTCCTCCCCGCGATGGGGAGTGGCGGCTGGAAAGTAGAGCCGGAGAAGTGAGTGATCTGACCATGACAGGGGTGTAATGACTAAATCCCCTACTCCCAGATCACTCCTACACTGGCCAGAGACAAAAATAAGGTCCAGTGTGTGACCTCCCTCGTGTGTGGGGCCCTGAATTACTTGGGTCAGGTCCATGGCTGTCATGGAAGCCATGAACTCCCGAGCTACCTCGGATGTTTCCCCTACCGATGGCAGGTTGAAATCCCCCATGATCAATAGCCTGGGCGTCTCAACCGCCATCTCGGCGATCACCTCGAGGAGCTCGGGCAGGGCCGCTGATGCATAGCGAGGAGCCAAGTATACAATCAGCAAGCCCAACTGTCTCCCTGGGCCCCACTTCACGCATAGGGACTCACACCCGGATATCTAAGGCACAGTGGACTCTCTCAGCTCAAGGCCTTCCCTTACGATAACCGCCACCCCACCACCCCTACCCAGGGCCCGTGGCTGATGAAATGCACGGTAACCCGGCGGGCACATTTCCACGAGGGGGAGACCCCCCTCGTGGCCCAGCCAGGTCTCCGTTATCCCTGCCAGGTCTGGCTCCCCCTCCGTTATCCCTGCCAGGTCCGGCTCCCCCTCCACTTTAACACTGGAGGTTAAAAACCTCCAGTGATGAAGCACCCACAACTTCTGACAGCAAGCTGTTCCACTAATTAATTGTTCGCACTGTTGGAAAATTTATCATTAATTCCAGGTTGCTTCTGTCTTAATTTCCATCCATTGTTTCATGTCCTGCCATCTGTGCTTTGAAAAATAAGTTGACTCCCTCCTCTTTGTGGCAATGTTTTAAATACTGGAATACTGCTATCATGTCCCTGCTAGTCCTTCTTTTCTCTAGACTAGCCAAACCCAAATATTGCAACTGTTCTTCATATGTTTTTGTCTTTTAAGGCCTTTAATCATTTTAGTTGCTGAGCCACTGAGCTGGGGTAGCACATTAGTTTGAATGCAGAACTTCATGCTCCTTTTGCTGCCTGCTGGCTGCCTGCAGTTTAGCAGTTCAGTTGTCACCAGTTCAAGGTTGACTCAGTCTTCCATCTTTCAGAGGTTGGTAATATACTATGGTATATTTCCTACATACATTTGTTAATTGTTTAAGAAAAAGTTCATCTATTTCTTCTGCTTGGTTGGGTGGCCTACAGTATACATCTACAGCAGTGACGTGCAGTCAGGTGAGGCAAGTGAGGCACAGCCTCACCACTCTCATCATGAAAAAAAAGTAAAAGGAAAAAGCTGAGCTAGTTGCTGCCTCACCGTGGATGACTCTGCTTAACCTCACTGGTGCTCTCCCTCCCCAAGTGTAGTGACTTCCTCCCCAGGCCCCCATTCATTTCTCTCTCTCACACACACAGCTGGATAAAACTATATAAAAATCTAGCCCAGCTTCACTGATCACAAGTTTGAAAAGGCAACGTGGCTCCACCTGCAATCAAACTACACTTGGGGAGGGAGAGCACAAGCGAGCACTGAGGAGACCACAGGAGGAGGCAGGAAGCCAGGCAAAGAGCCATGCTGTAGTACACACACTTCCCCCCAGCCTCTTTCTTTTGGAAGGCTCGGCTCGGCTCCCCTCCGGCTTCTCTGCCTCTCCTCTCACCCCAGCCTGCCAGCAGGAGGTGGTGGGTGGGCTTTATTGTGTTCCAGGCATTTCCCACCCAGACAGGAGGCTGCATTTGCAATGGTGGAGGTGTTTGGGAAAGGCAGCAGGGGAATGGGGGGGGGGAATGGCAGAGGAGCTGCTTTCAAGCCACTGGAAAAGATATCCAATCCAACTTTTGTGTGTGGGGGGTTTGTTTGAGAGTGAGTGAGAAAGGGAAGGGGTAGGAGAGATAGTCCAATCCAACTTCTGTGTGTGTGTGTGTGTGTTTGAGAGAGGGGGAGGAAGGGAGAGAGGGGGGAAGGAGGGGAAGGAGAAGAAAAAGAAAAAGAAAAAAGGAGCAAAGGAGAAAAACAAATGCTGTCGCTTTAAATTGGAACTGAGCATGCCTGGCTGTGGAATTCTGGGAGTTGAAGTCCACAAGTCTAAAAATATTTGAAACCCAGCACTGTGTCAGTGCCTCACCAGTCATAAACCTCACCGCACGTCACTGATCTACAGCAATGTTATCCCCCCCCCCCTTTTATATTGACCCCATGTGGATTCTAGGAGATTTTCATCCTTGGTTTTGGGAATTTATGTAGAAGTGTAGTGACCTTTTATATATAATGCTATTCCACCTTCTCTTTTGTTAGGTCTGTTTCTTTTGAATAGCTTGTATCTGTCCATCAGTACATTCCAGTAATGAGTTTCATCCCACCATTTTTCAGTAATGGCAACTATATCATATTTATCTTCATGCACTAGTATTTCTAGTTCACCCTGGTTGTTCCCTAAACTTTAAGCATTCGTGTATAGGCATTAGAGTCTTTTATGGGTCTTGGATATGTTTCTTATACTGTATATTCTACTTTGTATCTGGATTTTCTCTCCTTTCCATCATTCTTAGTTCATTGTCTTTCTTTCTTTTCTTTTTTGTATATGTTTTTGCAGTTTATTTGCAGTTTTTCTTTAACAATCAACATATTTTGTGGACGGTGTAATGACTGAGTCAATACATTTTTTACCCAGTGCTAACAATAATAATACAATTACATATGCATAGTTTTTATCTTCAACTTCTAACCTTAATACGTTCATTATAATTATAATATATTGTTTAATGTATCAATGTGCATAATATTATTTTCCCAAATTGTACTTATTTCCCCCCACTCATTCTTCCATATTCACCTCTTTATCTTTAAACAGTACTATTCTCTCTTTATGATTCTTTGTTGCTTTCTCCAAAAATATATTTAAACATCAATTACATTTCTTCATAAAATGTGTTTGTTGACCCCTGTTAAGTCACCAATATTTTAATATTTTAAATATTACTCACGTTCCACCAAATTTCCAATATCTCAGTTTACTATAAACACCAATAAAAACCAATTATTAATAAAATTTAATTGGTCCCTGGATTATATCTCTAAGTCCCCTGGATTTGTAGTCCTTAAAAGCTATAGATTCCAATATATTTTTTGCACACTGTTAATCATAAAAATACATTTAAATATACCTAATCACAGTCTTCCAGTGGCAAGAAAATAAAAGGGATATTTCACCAAGAAACTTCCTATATAGTGTCTCATATTAAAGACTGAAGAATGAATATTAAATAATAATAGAGGTAATAAAAGACTATTTATCTCAAGTATTCATAGTTTTACAGCTATTGAGAGGCAAGTTACATGGTTTTAAAAAGTAAAATAAAATAGAAAAGCCAGAAACAGTATAGGAGTATAGTTGTTGGGTGGAGAATTGTTGAAGTTAAATAAATTTTGCTTCGTTTAAGTCTCAGTGCTAAACTACTGAGAAGTCTTCATATAAACTGTCCAAAATTATTTAAATTAAGAGGGAAATAAATTTAATCAACATGCATTACCAAAATGTGGTCCTATGATACTGGACTTCAAGCAATGTATTAAAAAGAAACTTTACAAAGGGGCTAATGTAACATGCTCTTTAAATAAAGGCCTTTTTAACCCTAATTTTTTGGGGGATCATTGGAAGTGACATCATTGGAAGTGACATTTTTGATGTGCATATTTTTTTTGCAGAGAAATATTTAAAAAGCTCAAGATGATTACTGTGATCATGTCATCAAAGTTGCCTCTCCTGGTGGGTATCTATAATATTCAGTTATTAAATTTCTTCTTCCTAGATATTTTGTTTAATGTAATCAAGGATTTCAAAGCAGAAGTAAATTCTGCATTAAGAAATCTGGACTGCATTCACCCAGAAAGTCAGTCCCTCCCTCTCTCCCTCTCTCTCTCTCCCTCTCCCTCCCTCTCTCTTTCAGAAGTAACTAGAGAAAGAGAGAGAGAGACTGACCCTTTCAATAATTCTTAAAAATTCCTCTCTAGGTTAAAATTGCATATGAAGTTGAAAGTGTCTGCACGGAATACATAAAAGACACAAAGGTTGTCATTCCTACTGTGGCAAAACATTGGCATATGAACTTTGATTATAGGAGTGTTTGACCTTTCTTTTTATCAAGTTTGAAAGACTAAAAATGAAGGTTCAAACATGACAATGATTTCAGCATTGTCTGTGAATGCCTGATCATTTTCTATATATTTTGTAAGTCATGAAGTCAGTCTTAAAAGAAATTACAGATTAGACACCTTGTCAGTTCCATCAAATCCTTTAGCAGAGGTACGTGATTTAAGCACTTATTTTCAATCAAAGATGTTTCAAGGTGCACTGTTCATTTTGATGTAGACCAATTTCTCCAGAGTTAAGGTCATTCCTTTCTATTCTGTTTCAGTTTCAGTTGGTAGTTTTTCAAAGAAAAGCAAGTGCATTCATGTATCTCTAGTCTAAATTATGCAATGTTAAACTCAAGCTTTCCAAACATACACATTTTTGTGCACACACTGTATGTTTAGTTTGTTAGACTTTTACCCCTCTGCAACATCACAGACTCTTAGCAGTTAAAATATAATAAAATGTAATATAAATCCAATACTAAAATATAATTACCGGCATAATATAAACCCAAAATATACCAATACCATAATACAAAACTACAGAAAAGTCATAAATTACACAATGCCAAACAAAGGAATACCACAATCCACATGCCCACTGACAGAACTAGGTCTTCAACATTTTCTGGAGATGGTCAAGGTAAGAATGTATCAAGCAGGAGGCCATTTCAAAAGGCTGGTGCCATGAACTGAAAATAATGCTTCTTAATGTTCAGCCCTTCAGTTATTCCAAAATGGGGCATAATCAGTTGCTTCTCCCACGATCATAATGATTGGGCTAACTTCTGTAGGGAAATGTTAGTTTCCTGTCAGAAATCCAAAAAAGGCTGACAGCCCTTTAAAGCAAATAGACAATGAGGGCTTACAGAAAGAACTGAAGAAACTTCTTGGATGAGAAGCGAAATGTCTCAAAGAAAAACAAAACCCAGTTCCTTTTGAAAAAGCACTTTTAGACAATCATGACCTGCACGACTGAGAATCTCCATAGACATTTGGCTTACAGCAAAAGTGTCATATGCTTCTAGTGATAACTGATTATGAGTCCTGGGCTGTGCATTCTGCACTGATTGATGGTTCCAGATGGTTTTTAAAAGCAGCTCCGTGTAGAATGCATTAGTAGTCTAGATGGAAGCAGATGCAGTCATGAATCATTGTTACAAGGTTCTTTCTTCTAGGAAAGCCTGCAATTGGTGGACAAGTCTGCATGACTGCTACCTTTACTTTCTGCATTAGAAGGAGCCTTGAATCCAATAGGACCCTCCATCAATAAAATTGTGGACCTGCTTATGCAGGGATAGTATCTCTCCATCCAGAATAATTTAAGGAAGAAAACTGATGTACACACAGCCAACCCATATTTCTAGGCTTCATTTTTCAACCTGTTTTCTTCCATTCAGATCCCATTATCCTCTAGGCGAGAGGTCCTCAAACTATGGCCCCTGGGTCAAATACAGGTCGCTGAAGCAATTTATCCATCCCGCGTTCCTCTAACTGCCCCTCTCCAAGCAAGTGACATCGGTGCAGGCAAAACCCCAGGGCAGCTCTGACAAGACATCCAGAGGGAGCAGCTGGAGCTCCTAAACAGGTGGCCAATCTAAGTACCTGAAGGACCCCATTCCAGGTGTCTAAGCGGGCAGCAGGTAAGGCCTCAGCTGGGCTTCTGGACACATGAGGGCTTCACAGGGGACTGATCTAGAACCTGGAGCTGGCTCTGCCCTAAGGAGGCCAGGAGCATTGTTGGGGCTCTTGCAAAGAGAGTTCAGGCCTGGTCCTCATACAGCACCACCATGATCCATGAGCTGCTGCTGGTACTGCAGCTGGTGGCCTCTTTGTGGGCGGAGGCCAGACAATACCTTCATCTAACTTTTGTCATCATGACAAAAGTCATATACCAGAGCAACCAACTCCATCTCAGTCCTGTGTTAAGGACTGAACCCTGATGGATATGGGTCCAGATAATCCATTTTTTTCTAGTGTGTTCTGTCACTGGTCTTGAACCACTGACTCAACATTTACTAAAAAACGGACTTCCAGTTCCGGCGGCTGACGGCGACGGGCAAGCTTTGCTTGCCCCGCGCTTTCCTGGTGGGCTCCCCACTCCTTGGGGGGCACAGGATGCCCCGTAGAGGCTCCTGCTGGAGGGGCGGCACCGCGGGGGATCCCCTGGATCGGCAGCAGCCGGGGGGCCCCCCGCCTCGCTCCTGGCACTGGGGAGCATGATGGGGAGACGCTCCGGTGTCTTCGCTGTGAGGCTGACGGAAGAATGAACAAGCAGAAAGACACGGCTGCGGTGCAGTGAGGCGAAAACTCCCTTCCATTCCCTTTACCAGTCTGGAGAAATTTCCAGCAGTTTAAACTTTTCTTTCGGCTTGGCTGGAGAAGTACGGCTAGAGGGAGGGGGATTTCCCCCCCCCCTCGGACAGGCGGCTTGAAACAATTCTGCTCTCAGCCCCAGGGGAAGGAGGAGGGGGAGAGCCAACCAATGATGTCACGCTCTTATTAAAAGCGAATTTTGGATTTAACTCTACAATGCAATGATGATCTGGAAATTTTGGAAACTTTGAAAACTTTGTTATGCCTCTTAACCCGAAGCTGGCAGGGCAAGATGGCACACTTCCGTTGTCTTTATGAACTGTGAAAAATGACTCCACCTTTAAAACTTCAGGCTTCCGGTCTTTGTCTCCGTGCTACTCAGATAAATCTCTTGTTGATTGCTACTCTTTGGACTCCCTGGTGTGAAAAACTTTATCTTATTGCCAGTGTGTATCTATATTGTGTTTTTAAAAATGACTGTACACCGCCCCGAGTCTCTTTGGAGAGAGGGTGCGGTTTATAAATTAAATAAAAGTAAAAGTAAAGTAAAGTGTAACTAGAAAAATCACCTTCTGCTTGGACCTTTAATCTCCTGGACTCTCCTGGCTGTTCTACCTATCTGACTGATCACTCTCTGTATTGACTGAACTCTTTATTCTACAAACAATGTCTCGTAAAAAACCACCTCCTGAGAAGCCTGGCTTTGCTGCCTCTGCCCCAACATCTACAACATCAAGTCCTAGTACACAATCAACGATAACAGCTTTGATGCAACCTAGAACCACAGAGACTGAATTCCAACAAATGTTTCAACAACTTCTACAGGGACAAGAGGAAATAAAAAGACAATTAAAAGAGATGAAAGAAGAAATTAAAGAGAACAGGCCCAAATCAACAAAAACTCACAGAGACTGGATCTTTTGGAGGGTGGGATGGCTGAGATGAGGGAGGGGATGGAAGGGATGCAGAAGGGGAACAAAGAACTTGACACCCAACAGATGAAAATAGAATTTGAGAGAATGTCCTTTTACCTTAGATTTCAAAATGTGGTGGAGACAGATGATGAAGATATAAGGGACATTATGACAATAATAATAAAATAATAATAAAAATTTATTTGTTAGCCGCACCCTCTCCCGAAGGACTCGGGGCGGCATACAATAAAAAAACATATAAAATACAAATATGGACAATACATACACAAAATAGACATATACATGGAGAAGGTAGACAGATGGACGGAAACAATTAAAATCACAGTTTAAAATCCCCTAAATAAAATCACAAAATTAAAAAACCCGTCAGGAGCGATATCATCAAACTATGGTTGAGCCAGGCCAGCTACTTGGAATAGGTGGGTCTTGAGCTTTACACGGAAGGCGCGGAGGTCAGAGGTAATCCTAATATCCGGGGGGAGGTCATTCCACAGGGCTGGGCCCACCACAGAGAAGGCTCTGCTCCTAGGCGCCGCCCCCCAGCACTGTCTGGTGGACGGCACCTGGAGAAGTCCCTCTCTGTGTGAGCGAATTGGTCGCAGGGATGTATGGGGCAGAATACGATCCCGCAAGTATTTTGGCTGAATACATTCAGAAAGAGAAACAACAGATGGGGTGGGAACTAGATCTGGTTTATAGAGTGAACTCAGCTTATGATAGAACACACAACGTACCCAGAGAGGTATACACTAAATTTCTCAGAAAAAGTACAAGAGATGAGATTCTGAGTGCACAAAGGGGGCAAGCTTTGAAATACCAAGATAGGGAAATAACCATCCTGAAGCAGATCCCCAAGAAAGTGAGAGAGAAAAGAAAAAGTTACTCACAATTAGCGAAGAAACTATACCAGAAGGGGGTCTGGTTCAGATGCCTGATGCCTGAAGGTATGCTAATATTCTGGGAGGACACAAGAGTTAGAATTAATACACCCATAGAGGCGCAGGCCTTTATGGAAAAAAATAAAGCTCTCCTAGAAAAACCAGATGATTCTACAACAGACATACAGGACACGGGAGGGGCCGGAGCTCTGGCGGCGGGGGGATATGGGGCAATACCGAGAAAACTCAGATCACAAAAATGAATAAGAAAATCTGCTTGAGATAAATTGTTCAAAATTATTAATTGAACTCATATGCTGACTATATATTACTATTTAGCAATGAACTTTGTGTAAATGTATTTTATGAGTATGGAGGGAGGGGGCACCTACCGCACATCGCAACTGCCAAAATTTGTAACCATTCCACTACCTTTTTCCCTATTATTTTTCAAAAAACCAATAAAACTTTGTTTAAAAAAAAACATTTACTAAAAACCGAAGTTTGGATATCAACTCTACATTCAGGGAAGGGCCTTTGAATATTTTCCCACCCCTTTCTCCCCTTATTCACACATTTTCTACTGTGTTGTGAAGTTGTTCCAATTGTGAATTCTGTCTCTCTGCAATAGCTTCTACTATTCCTAAGGTGTCAAAATGATTATCAATGAGTTTGTCCAATTCTATTAACAAAAAGAAAAATGATCTCTCTAACACAATAAACAAATTTGGACATCGTATATCAGACCAAACTGATAGGGTTCTGCACTTTTAACCTAGGAAATCCACTGCATACAGCATAATGAAGAATGCTAACAACATTTATAGTACTGTAATGCATATTACTTCTTTCTAACCATATAAATAAGAAAGCATGGAGAAAATGCTTTAATTGTATATAGGGTGTGAGATGGAAAGAGAATATATCTGAGGTAATGTAGTAGTTAAGAACAAGACATTAAACATGTATGAACACACTTGCCAATGCATTGGGGTTAGAAAATTTGAATCATATTACAAAATTTCTTTTTTCACATCATCAGCATCTCACCTTCGATAGATATACTTTGTTCTAGGTTTTCAGAAAATGTAGTTCTGGTATGAAATGATAGAAGGCTTGTGTGTGACTTTCTGTTTCCACGTGGGTTAAGAAACTACAAGGGTGTGTGTGTCTGTGTGTACACACATTTACATCCATGCCAGTGGTTAAGACACCAGCCTAGAAAGCAATAAACCATGAGTTCTAGTTCTACCTTAGTCATCGTAGCGAGCTGCCTGCCTTATACCAGTCACCTTCTTTCAGTCCAACACAGGGTTGTTATCAGGAGTGGGTTCTGGCAGGCACTACTGCCAGTTCGTTCATGTGCGTGCCGTGTGTGAATGCTTGATGCATCCTGCATGCTTGCTGCACGCTGCATGCGCATGCACAGTGCTATTAAAATTATTCTGTGAATGTGAAGAACTGAAAAACAAGATGGCACTGGCTATGACACCGCACCAAACTGGGCTGAACTGGTAGGAACCCACCACTGGTTGTTATTGTGCGGAAATAGAAGAAATAAGGTGTGTTGGAAATGTTTGCCACCTTGAGTTTTTTGTGAAAATAATAAAGGTGACTTATAAATAAATGTTTTTGTTTTCTTTTTATGACCCTGTAATCCCTTTTATCAGGGTGGATTTGGGGCAACTGAATGGAAGCGTTTACTGGCCGGATGCCCTTCCTGATGCCTATGCGGAGTTCACAGCAGATATTATTTTTTTGTGCCCTGATAGAGCAACTTATGTTGCTGCCTATGATTGAACTCTCAATTTTCTGAGTGGGAAGCAAGAGTCTTCACCTCTAAAGCATCATGCTGTTCGGATATAAGTAAGTGAATAAATAAAATAAATATTTCCATCACAATCAAACTAAATACCATATTTTACAGAGTATAAGACACACTGGAGTATAAGGCGCACCAAAATTTTGGAGAGGCAAATTTTAAAAAAAGTTTTTTTCACTCTGCAGACCTCCCAAAACTGGCCCGTTTTTCGCAAAAATGGGCCCATTTTTGTCAAAGAAAGGGCAGGCATAGCCTTTAGGAGACTTCCAGAGTGCTCCTGGGGATGGGGGGGGACGGCCTCTTTTTTACTCATTTTTCCCCTCCCCAGCCCCCAGGATTATTCTGGAAGCCTCCTAAAGGCTATGCATGGTCATTTTTGCAAATAGGAGGGGGGGGGGGTTGGGAGGCTAAAAATGCTGTATTCAGTGTATAAGATGCACCCAGATTTTCAGTCTCTTTTTTGAGGGGAAAAGATGTGTCTTATACTCCAAAAAATACGGTAATAATTTCCTCAGTTCTACATGACAGTCACTTAGATTGCACCCTGGAATTCAGACTGTCAAATCAATATCTCCTATGGGAAGTAGGGGGAAGATATACAGTATCTTGATTTCTTAGTCATGAATAATTTCTTAATCTAATGCTGCTTCAAGGGGGGGGGGGAACCTCACCATTCCTTATACTTTTCCACGCAGGAGAAATAGTTGAGCCATTATAGCTATTCTTGAATGGAGTTATATTTTTATGTAGGAATTGATCAATTAATGGTGATTTCTGCCTTTAGCTCAGAGGAAGGAGCCTTTTGGTTACAATGATCTCACTATTCGGTAGCAATTCATGCTGTGAAGGAAGCGTAACTGAAATAAAACAGTGAAAATATCTCATTGGAAAAAGAATCAATAATAGTAAATCTTGGTGCTAGGATCATAAAAGAAGTAATGGCTTAAAGTCCCTGCTTTGAGTGAATTAATTAGTCAGATGAACATAGTGCAAGTTAGTAAATGAGTAAATAAATAATTAAATTGCAGTGTTTTACCACTGATATAAGGACTTTGGAATGAGAAAATATCTGTGAAAAGTCCATTTGTTAAAGTTTAGTATGTCTCTGTTAGAACAAAAACTATGTCTGGATTCTATTTTTGTGTAATATTACCATCAGCTGTTTTGGACAGCAGGACTTAGACCAGATTGATGAAAACTGAACAAATTTTTATTTACTTACCAACAAAGATAATGATTCATAGTCACTAAACAAATATATAGCTCAACAAGTTTTATTTCTAAGATAAGCACCTGTCATCCAACTCAGGTGGCTGTGCTATTATTTATGTTTGTATGCATAGCTGCCCATCTCATTTTTACATCATTTTAAGCAGTTTACAATAAAACACAAAAAACAGAAAACAGAAAATTAAAAAAATAAATTAAAAAATGCAGGAAGGACCTCAAGGACTGGGGCCATACTGTATACTACAAGGACATACGGTCTCCAGTGTATTTTTCCATACACAAGGTCCCATCATTTTCACTCCATTTCATTCAGTCTTTCACATATATTGTGTAACTTTCAGGTAGTCTCTGTCCACTCTTAATTTCCTTAAAGCAGGGGTGACAAATGGGTGGTCCACAGGCCAGATACGTCACATGCAGTTCACGCCTATCCCATCTCCGCGAAGGAAAACAAATGTCACGAAATTTCACGTGTTTTGAGTTTGATGCCCGTGCCTTAAAGGGTTACGTTATGGGTGAAGTTTCAGAGGGAAGTACCATATTTCTGAAGAAAAATGAGATATAAAACTAGCAATAAATAAAGTCGAATTCCAAATCTATTTTAAAACAGTCTCATTTCGTCTCTGTCAGGAACTTCAAGAATAGATTTTCAAGAAAGTTTAGTGGAGGCTAATTGTAGCACAGTCATGCCTACCATTATAAAAGAGTTCTAGTAAATGCTTTGTATCAGAAGTGATCTCTGTTTATACAGACATTCTTGCAATCTTTTCTCAATCCTTTTCATGTAAAAAGCTAGAATCCATTTTCCTCTGGATGGAAATTTCCCACTAGATTCTTATAACAGATTGCAAATAGATTATTTTTCTATGTGAAAACTGGCTCTTACCCAAAAACGTGGTAGTCATTGTTTGAATTGTGCTATGTAAGTTTGGTGTTTTTATAAAATCTGTAGTAATATTTTACTGAGTAAGATTTCAGACCATTTCAAGTATGCTATGTGTAACAGCATGAAACAGCATTTAATGTAATTTAATTTACCTTTGCTAGTCAATGACAGGAATGAAAAGACTTCACTTGAACAATCTATACCTTATTAGATAGAATTCCATGTTGGCTTATTACAGATCTTGGAGAGGGATAACTTTTACATATGATGAATGCCCCCTCTCTCCCCCCTTCCTCCCTCCCTCCCTTCATGCAGCATGAACCAAAGAATAACAAATATAAGGTTTATAGCACAGGAAATTTATATCTAAATATTCTAGGCCAATGGCTCTCAACCTTTGGGCTCCAGGGACCAATTTTGTGGAGACAGATTTTTCCACAGACCAGAGGGAGCATGGTTTCGCATGCTGTCTGCATCCCATGATGGGACGTCACTTGTTTGCATGGCCCAATCTCTGGCATGCTGTGGTCCAGAGCCGGTCCACAGATGTGGGTTTGGGAACTCCTGCTCTAGGCCAGTGTAGCAATTTTAAGCTGTGTGGACTTCCTCAGCTATATCATAAAGTTGCTAAGGGTTGAGAAACACTGATGTAGACTCTAAGTTTTCTATCTATTTAGATAATTTCTAAGTTCTCTTAAACTTTCTCGTTTTAAAACAATTACATGCCAACCATAGCAACTGTTTGTCAGAAACTTTGTTCTTTATGGATATTGGAAACAAAAGATTTGCTTACTCAGATTTCTGGCGTAAGTTGTAACTAGTGCAAGAACAGGCTATTAACAGATTGCATGCAGGTTCCATTCACATTTTTGTAGTTTCTTTTTTTTTAAAAAAAGAATTTTATTGGTTTTTACAAATATTTATAAGAAAGGGTAAATAGGTACAAGAAAATTTTGACAGCTACATCGTACGAAAGGTAGAAATCCCCCCGAATCCCACAACTTTTACAGAAAAAAAGAATCAAAAATTAAGAAATAAACATTTGCAACTTTTTGTTTTACATTATATCCACAATATATTCAATCATCTTTTATGTCACTTCCAACAATTACATTATAAGAACAATTGCAATAATGTTTCCACATTTTTGTAGTTTCTAATGATGTTCCAGCAGAACAATTATTAGGTGCAGGTCAGGGGTGGGTTGTTGCCGGCATTACTGCTGGTTCGCAACTGCGCGCAATGTGCGTGCATGCATTGTTTAATGTAAATTGTTCTGTGTGCATGCACAGAACAATTTACAGTGAACTGTGCACATGCAGTCACTAAAATCCAAAATGGTGGCACCCAAATGGCAGCAAGGGAACCGGTTCAGGGACATAGCAGGCCTGTGTTGCTGCCGGTTCTGCAATCCAGGCCTGAATTCCACTACTGGTTCAGCCGAACCGGGCCGAACCGGAAGTAACCCACCTCTAGTACAGGTAGTTACTATATATCCTGTTATGGATTCTGAATGCTATCAAAACCTGCATTTGTAAAAGGAACTACTTAGTTTAAGAGTGTGAGAATACTGCCTAGGAAGTGAGTGATAAATGTCAAAATCACATCCTGACATCCACATATTCTATTTGTGCTTCATACAACAATGACAGAAGTCATGGAATTCTATCAAATATTAAATCATTTTAAAGTGATCTCTTAAATTTTATATATATTTAATACAATATTTAATACAATTCTCACAGTTCTAGATGTTTAATATAGGATCAAATATTAATTTATGCCTCATTGTTGCTTCAGGCCTATGCTTTCAACAATATTTTTGTTATGTTATGATCAGTGGTGGGTTTCAAATCTAGTAGCGTCCTCATAAATGCGTGCAGCATGCACACACACACATGAAGTGCGCACATGATTCTTAGTGCCTCTGCGTCGCATCGCGCTGCTCCAGCTGCTCCGTGGAGCATCGCGCAGGTGCTGTACGCGCCATGCGCATAAGTTTTAAAACACAGGAGCTCGGGCGGGCAGGTGGGCCCTCCGGAGCACCATACCGGAATGGTATCCAGTGCTCCCGGCTGGCTCCAGTACACCCATACCGGGACATATCGACTACAACCCACCACTGGTTATGACACTATTAAAGGATTGCCTTGCTGAGAAAAATAAAGGACATCTAAGAAGCCTAAGAAATTAGAAAGTTTTACTTTTCTTCATCCTAAATATGTTGGGAAATTTTCAGCAAAAGCATTTAGTTGGTTATTTGTCAGAGCCAACATGAGAAAATGTGTCTTTTGGATTCATTTTTTCTTTTAAATCTGTGTTAAATCTGCGTTTTGAAAGAGACATGAAATTGTTGCTTATGAACCCTACTGCTGACATAAATCACCAACTTCAATCTATTCCAGTTTACCAAGTGTATCTATTTATTTGGACAGAGGTCTGCCACACATCAATCAATTTTCTTCTATCAGTTTCCTTCATACACAGTAGTTGGGAACCTATAAGATCTTATTTGGCTACACTCTCTTCAAAATGTCCCTTTTTGTATTACCTGAGGAAAAACAGAACAGTGCTGGGAAATGTCCTATTCATCATTAAAAACACTGGTATATTTCCACAATTTAGAAGGTACTGCTTCCAAAACAACTTGAGAAAGTTCTTACACAGCAAAGAACTTAAAGAATTTCCAAGTTTTAAAATTCTATTTGTGAAATACATGCCTGAAGAGAATTTTCTTTTCTGACATCTCTTCCCCTTAATTTCAGAATAAGAATGGTCTTTTGCTGAATTTTGCTTACTAATGACAATAAATTCGGCAAAATATGTGCTATGACATCATGATGCAAGCTATTTGCATTGCAATATCATGTTAGTACATAAGAGATGGGATATGGAGTATAGCACACATGTCATTACATGCTCCTTCCCTCCATGCCTCCTGTTCTGATCTAGGATTCCTGATACAGTAAAAAGCAGACACTTAGTCCCCAAAACCCTCTTTTTATTTCAAAGGCTGTGAATTATATCCATTCACAGCCCATAATGAGTACCAAATAGTTGTACAGAGTCCTACAGTAGGCTGCCAAAGTCTTTCGGGTTAAGGCTGATAAGCATCCACCTTTATCTTCCTTGAAACACTGCCAAAGACTTAATTAGCAATTAGCTTGGCAAGGCCACACAGAGCAAAGAGTTAAAATGGAACTTCAGAAAGTAAACTGACCAGCATGAACCAAGTTGCTTCCTGCAAAGGCTCAGTGCATTTACTTCTCCTTTATATCCTATGGGAGGGCCCAACCACCCCCAAGCCTTACTCCTGAGTCATCCCTTCTGTCTTAACTGTTCTTGCGTTCTGTCAGCTCTGAGCATGAGCGCACTGGGAACAGGGGGAGACTCTTCCTCTGCCTCATTGATGTCTAGCTCTGGAGGCAGCACATAATTCCCAGATGGTCCTGGCCCTCTCTCTGCTCTGATGCAGAGCCCTCATCTGAGCCTTCCCCAGACTCCAGGGCTAGCCCATGTTCCTCCCCAACCTCCTCGCTGTCCGACTCTGCTGCCAGCTCTGCAGGCCACTGCCAGACCACAATACCTCCATCCACAGTTGCTCTTGGATATATGTGTCCACAGAAAAATGCTGAGTGGGTGGAGTGACGAGACTTGCATTGTTAGGTTACAGTGCAAATCCTGAATTATGTACTTCTGTCCCTCACTGGGAGGCAAAAACAAAACTGCAGTTTTTCACTGTCTTAATGTGCATTTCATCATTTTTTCATCATCAAAATAAGTACGTTTCTGCCTAGGAACTACATCTCCCAGTAGACAAGTTGTAACAGGTATGTCTGGCACGGAAAAAAAGGATGTTCTTGATAGTGAGAATAGAAAATGACCAAGAAGGAGAGAATATAGAAAACCTGTCAGCAAAAGAAAAATTACAGTCTGGGTCTATAGAGATCTCTGAAGTTACAATGAAAAGTCTTGAATAAGTTGGAAGCATGATATAAGTGGAATTATTTGAAAAAAGGATAGAGTGGAAGATCTAGTTTTGCATTTGTTTACCTTTTGTTCAGAAAGCAGTCATAGAAGCCTGGATAAAATCTTGATTTGTTTATTTCTGTGCACGTGGTTACATAAGGACTTAACACACACACACACCACCGGGATTAGTTGTAGAATCTGATGTATGTTCAGCATCTGTAACTGCAGAAGCAGAAGTCATATTTACCTTCTGATTACTTTATTGCTAAAAGAATCATCAAGAGGTAACAGGGGACTTGTCTCTGTGAGAAGGTTAAATGTAATATTTTTAGGTGTTAAAAACAAACATCCTATGGGCATAAATTTTGAAAGGTAGGTTGAAAAATCCCAATGGATGGATCATTTCTGTTCCATTTCTATCTAGGGTAAGCATTACCTATGAATCAAATTTTAGCCAGTATACTTTCTTTTGGAACTATGGGTGTTATAGGAGTTGAAATCTCATATTAATGGAGGGTAGAAGCTTGAGAAAAATGTTTGTACAAAGAAAAATGCCTCATTCTGAGATGTTCAGTATGAAACTTTTCCCTTAGGCAAAACCAGACACACTGCTAAGTTGCCAGGAACTCAGGATCCTGGTAGGTCACAGAGCTGCTGTCATGACCCCATTTTTTTACTTCCTTATCAGTCTGAAGAGTAGCACACGGAGTGACCATTTTAATTTCCCATGGTATTTCTAACATTGTAGCTATGGAGCAATAATGAAGGGAGACTAGTATAGATCTATTTCAAGCTATTTCGCTCTTATCAGTTAGCCTTACCCTTACTGTAGTATGCTCCCTCCCATATTTGGGGCATATCAGGTGCCTTGACAAAACATCTAACCATTCCCCTGGCTCAGCTGATAAGGGAGGATGGGTATTATTTATTTATCAGCACAAATACAACACAAATATAAAAAGGCAACATTAAAAATAAAAATATGGTTTTCTGCCTGGATGGTTTTCTGTGATGAGCCGAAGGACAGAAGGGGGGAGTAGTGAGCTTCCTCCCATATTTGGGCATATCAGGGGTTGTAACACAAATACATACTTATTTCCCTGGCTCAGCTGATAAAGGAGGAGAGCCTGTGGCATAGTGGCTAAGACTCCTGCCTAATATGCAATACAGCCCTGGTTCGAATCCCAGTAAGGGTATGGCTAGCTGATGAGAGCTGAATAGCTTGAAATGGATCTATACTAGTCTCCCTTTATTTATTTATCAGCACAAATACAACACACACACACACACACACACACATATATATATATATGCTGGTTTTGTTGTATTCGGGTCTTTTCCCATGTAAGATTGAGATTGTCTTGGCAACATTTCGGCAAGGTCCCACTCGCCATCTTCAGGCTGGTGTTTTCGGCTTTGTGCTTGTGCGAGTAAAGTGTGGTCAAACCAGCCCTACCCACCACGCAAATCGTTACAACACAAAAGAACAGTGGACACAGAGCCAGCACCTCAGCCACACAGGATGATACGAAACAGCTGACCAATCTACAAACATCAACTCCAACTATCCATCAGGATGCAACTACACAGCCAATCAACCTACTTACAACAACAAAGCCAGCACTCCACACACACTCCACTAAGATTTATAGAGAGGCGGCAGCTCCGACCACGCTTTACTCGCACAAGCACAATATATATATATATATATATATATATATATATATATATGTATGTATGTATGTATGTATGTATGTATGTATGTATGTATGTATGTATGTATTTGTGTTACAACCCCTGGTATGCCTAAATAAATAAAGTCTCCCTTTATTTATTTATCAGTACAAATACAACACACACACACACACACATATATATATTGTGTGTGTGTGTATATATATATACACATACACACACATACATACATACACACACACACACAAAATTAAACTCAGCTGTTTAGGATTGTTTTAAATTGGGACCACTCAGATTCATGGTTTCCATTATAATGACCAAAGTCCCAAGAATATTTTTTATTTTACAAGGCAGCCCAAATTTCACAAATGTTTATGGAGATGAATAAAGATTACTTGTAAAATCCAAACAAACTGAAGCTTAGTCTCTCCATTTTGGTTAACATGATGTTTTTGGCATAATTATTTACACACTTTAGTGTTTTTGGCACTAAATTCAAGCATCCAGCTTTTGGCACTAAATCTGAAAGGTCAAAAATATTTTTATACATTATAGAGACATCTGCAGGATACTGGATTAAAATATTTTAAAAAGTGGCTAGTAGAATGAAATTATTCTCAACACTTTTGCAGTTAATAGCTAGCAGATTTGGTAGCATGTACCTTGTCCTTATTCTTTTTTGAGCACTAAACTCTTTGGTTCCTGCAGGGAAAACATATTAGCCTAAGTCTCACAAAGCAGATTAGCATCTCAATTACATTTTGTAGCCAGATGTGTGACTGATTCAGGCATCTGGAGGAATGGTTTATTTCTGACAAATGCACACTGGATTTGGGAGAAGCAGTCAGAAAATAACATACCTACATACATGCATGAGAGAGGGAGAGAGAGAGAGAGAGAGAGAGAGACAGACAGACAGACAGACAGACAGAGAGAAAGACAGACAGACAGACAGACAGACAGACAGATAGACACACACACACACACACACACACACACACACACACACACACACAGAGCACATACTGCTTTCAATGATTTTTTAAAAAGTCCAGTACATTGCTTTATGGATTA
Source organism: Natrix helvetica (assembly GCF_964273705.1). Classification (NCBI taxonomy): domain Eukaryota; kingdom Metazoa; phylum Chordata; class Lepidosauria; order Squamata; family Natricidae; genus Natrix; species Natrix helvetica. The sequence continues at coordinate 43,663,963 of NC_138549.1, read as the reverse complement.
TCATTGAATCATTATAGATTCTGTATGCACGAGTTTCAACTTGCATATTCACAGGATTTACAGTTACCAGCTACCATCCTGGAGAGTTCTACAAAGAAAATGAGAACATACAAATTCATTGGCAGTTGCTTATTGACTATGAGAATTTGCTCCGCTTGAATCACAATCCAAATATTGAAGCATTAAAATATTACATCTATTATCTGTTGTTGCTAAGGATTATTGAAAGTCACTGTCATGATGGAGCTTACTGAGTAGGTATGAAGGGTGACAAAAAGTTAAATGAAATGCTGTTGTGCTAAAGCTACTCTTAAGTGAACGCCTTGGGAGTTAAGATCCAAATCAACAGGCATCTGATGTGAAATAGAAAAGTCATACAAAGAAGAAAAATTGAATTAATTGACTTACTACAGTACCACATCAGTAATATAAACCGTCTTTTCACAGAGGAAAAGGAGTAAAGTGATCCCCTGAATGTAGAATTACTATAATATCTGGCACTTGAGTTTATAGAGTCAAAGGTAATTGACACTTGATGGTGCTATAGCTCTGTAGCACTCTTTAAACTACCTTTCCTGAGTTCCCATATTTAGAAGCAAGTTATAAATCTGTGACAAACAAATCTTAGGAGCTCAGACTGTTGCATCAACATTCTGGCCCTTGATTGAATCAACAACAAAAAGATAAATATTTATGACACCAAGTGGTCCACCTACTGAAGATTTAAATTGGAAGAAGGAGCTTTTTTTTCAGTTGTTTTCTTTTGTTAGGGGCTAGTCTTAAAATATAAATTTCAGGAGGTTCCACCAATAGAGTCAAAGATTCATTGATGTATGACCTAATTCAGCTTAATTAAGCAAGGAATTTCCAGTCTTCAATATTGGCTTGAAATCAGAAACCATTGCAAAGGTATTTCACAAATGATGGATCTGCTGAGCAAAGCAAAGCAATTCTACATGTGGTGGATCAGATTTTTTTTTAAAACCTGCTATTAGATATAGTGATTAGACCACAGCACACATTTTAAGACATGAAGGGACAATGGGATCAGGTCATATGGATGTCAGTGTGCCCTTGCAGAAATGTAAGTGTGCTGTTTAGATTAAACCTCTAAATAGCATTTTATTATTATTTTTCTTTTCCTAGTAGAAAAGTTTCAAAGATAGTCATTTCAGAAAGTGGTAGGGGCTGAGATATCATTAAGAGAGAGCATTGGGTCTAAACTTCTTCAAGCATCCAGCCATACACCCAAACCGAGTTGGTTTACATTGCTCGCTGTAATACTTTGGGAACAAAAAGGAACAATAGCAAGAATAATAATACAAGTATATTTTGATACATTTGGAAAGGCAACAAAATATTGTTTATTACTCCTTCCAAAATGTTTTAGTGCCATTTTTGTATTTTTGCTGTGATTTGGCAGTTCTTTAGAACTCCACTAAATTCAGCTGCAAGTACCAAGGGATCTCCACATTGTGGCACGCTCATCACTTTCTTTTGTGAAATTGCCAATATACAGTATATAATAAACATCATACATAACTCTAGGGTAGATACCTTTCCCATCAAAGCTAAATTCTATCCCTCCCTCCAAAATTTCTCATGATTCAGAGAAACAGAGATGCATCACAATGTGGTTAAAATAATTGTTCACAGAAATATACAAAAGGTTCACATTCATGATTAATTGCAGTGCTTAAACTGAAATAATATTTTCTAAAACGTGTACTGCAAGAATTAAGATGATAAGAGAACTTTTAAAAATAAAAACCAAGTGAAGCCAAGAAACAGTCCATTAGAGATAGTCCTCAACTTACAACAGCTCATTTAGTGACTGTTCAAAGTTACAATCACTTGTTATAGTGACTTATGAACAATTTTCACACTTACGACCCAGAGGTGGGTTGCCAATTTTTATAGTATTGGTTCGAGTGCACTCCTGTGCACGCTCCCACGCACGATGCTTCTGTGCATGCACAGAAACATCTGGGCAGGTGAGCAGAGCCTCCTGCCACTGCTACTACTGGTTCGCCTGATCCGGGCTGAACCAGGAGCAACCCATCTCTGTTATGACCGTTGCAGCATCCAGAGGTCATGTGACCAAGATTTGGATGCTTGGCACTTGGTTCATATTTATGATGGCTGCCGTATCATGTGAATAGCTTTTGCAACCTTCTGACGAGCAAAGTCAAGGGGTGAGCCAGATTCAATTAACATCTGGGTTATTAACAACTGCGCTGCACTGATTCACTTAACAACTATGGCAAGAAAAGTCGTAAAATGGGGCAAAACTCACTTAGCAAATGTCTCACTTAGCAACATAAATTTTGGGCTCAGTTATGGCCGTTAGTCAAGGACTATGTGTATAACTTTTAACACTTACATTTAACTATATTATGTTGACCTCATAACAATATTTGATGCTAAGTCTCTTCCATAACAAAGAGATACTGTCTACAAGAATTACATTGATGTGCTAACACATGATTACATACATTTCCAACTGAAAGGAGGCTATTACTATAGAAGAAACACTTTTATAAATACACAACACCTCTAGAACTACTCTCTTTATAGTATTTCATTTTATTATAAACTAAGCACCTAGGTCCAGACATTGCAAAATTATATGGTCCACTAATTCCTAACTCGACTTGCTAACATGCTCACTATAATATCTTTGTATTTAAATAAGCATTCATGGCAGAATTCCAGGGTCACATCTGAAACCAGAGTGTAGTTGAAATTAAAAGATCAATGGTGTTTTGCTTATTATAAATTTCTTTGGATACATATATTTATAAAAATAACAGGGCTGCAGTGTAATATTCCTGGTTTGGCCATAAGGAATGCAAATGTTTATTGTCAGAACAAATGCTAAGCATACATTTAGTTTAATTTTTAAAAAAAATGCAAAATAGATTTTATTGTGAGTTATACATGCATCCTGATTACCTATCAGTACAATACATATTTCTTTGAGTTGGCGGACTGCATGGAGGAAGCACATTTCATAGTCTCAACTACCCCAACCCAGCTCCACTGCATATGTGCATGCACCTCCTGCTGGCCAGCTGATTTTCGGGTCTCTGTCGTGCATACGTGGGTGGTTGAGACACATGCGCGAGGGTGTTCGCACTGCATTTTGGGGGTTCACATGCATGCATCCACTGCATCCTCTTTTGGGTCTGGAAGTCCTCCTGCACCAATCTGGAAGCCAAAAATGGGCAGGGGATGGGGTCCATGTGCAGGGGATGCGTGCGCATGTGTGTGGGCGTGGCACATGTGCTTTGGGCCCTCAGCACCAAAAAGTTTAGCCATCACTGTTTTAGGGTATGCAGTAATTCTAAGCATGATATGAAGAAAAAATATGCGAACTTGAAACTTCCTTTCAGATATTTCCAGAACCTTTATGGTATAGTACATGTTACATTGTGATCATATGCAAAATAAACTTTTACGAACACATCCCAGACTTTAACATAAATACTTCATTTACAAGTTTGTGTTTATGTTGTTTATTGAATATATCTAGCTGCCCACATAACATGCATGCTGCTATGAAAATCCAGGAATTCATGCATGAATAAAAACTGATAGCTGTGATGGAAGAAAATGATCCAACCACCAGAAGAGCTGCATTTGAATTAAAATCAAGTAAGATTTCAACAATTTAGCTTTAAAGGGGAACATAATACAACTTCAGTTTACAGCAGCAGCTCTTTGTTCCTTCCTAGGCACTGTCAGTTTGATGAATCATGACTTTTGTGTCATGCCTGGTTATGTTAGCAGAATAGCAAGCTGTCCATCTCTCCCTCCCTCTGTGTGTAGGCAGGATGGAGTATCTGTTACATGACTGCTCACTGGAGTTAAGCAGTAAGACCTCAAACCCACAAAACATGTGTCATAAACTGAGGAGCCTGCTGGAATAAACAAATTTAGCTACTAAATCTTGGAACAGAACAAAAGGTCACTGTAATGTTGTGGGAATGACAAGTGCTTTATTTTTATTTATAAACTTAACTAACAGGAGGTGTAAGGAACACTTTGTACACTTTTTTTTTCTTTCTCACTTTGAATCATTCCTGGCTTAATGGTATTGCTCGTACTGTTGCACAATGTGAATACTTGATAATGGGCTAAATACACACACACACACACACACACACACACACACACACACGACTTTAGAGAAACGAGCTCTTCATTAAAAATTTGTTCACTTCAATGGAAAGTTATATTCTCAGCACATGCTTATTAGAATTACTGATGCCATCAAAATTTGGAATTAATTTGTTAGTAAATTAATATTTTTAGCTATAATGAAACCTGACTTCAATCCAACTATGTTTTATAATTCTGCTTATAATTCCATTGTTTGTTTTTTATTTATTTATTTTTTTAAAAAAATTCTGGACAACATTCAGCATTCAAATGTTTAAAAACAATTTGAATGGACATTTTCGTGAAAGGATTATAATACTGTTCTTATAAAGTAAGGGATTATTTTGTAGTATGCATGGATTTATCTTTTTAACTATTAAAATCATAAATCAGGGTCCTTAGTGCTCTCTGAGTTTGGTTGTTTTGTTGCAGATGTTTCATTATCCAAACATGTACTGATGAGATTATCTAGTTTGGGTAATAAAACATTGGCAACAAAACAGCAAAGCTCAAAAACCTGTCATTTCAACCCTTCGCTGCAAATATTCTCCTTTATTGGTAATCATGAATCAGTTCAGCTGGTCTGTTTAAATTAATCATTTAAATTGATCATTTGAGTGGTGGAGCCATATATGGATCAATGTGTCTCCTGAGTTGCAGATAGATTCCACTTTCCTGGCTTTTCACAAATCATTCGAGCCTTAGAATAAACCTCTTGTTACTGCAATGTTATTGTAACTCAACTGCACTCAGCCATTTTTTGATGTTTTCATATCTGAGTTGGAGTAGCTGCACTGGTATCATTATGGCTGGAAAAATCTGGCTCAGATAAGACCCTAGGTGTCAAACTTGTGGTGTCGTGTTGCCGTCACATGATGTTTCACAACTTGTTTCCTTTCACTGAGTTGGAGTGGGGGTGGCCTATGCATTATACATCTGGCCTGTGGGCTGCCAGTTTAACACCCCTGAAAGTGGCTTGGACTAAACATAATTCTTTTTAGGAAGATTACAAACTCTATATAGTAATCCTAAGAATTAAAGGGATAAAAAGCAAAGACATCTGGTTTTCAGTTAATCTGAACGTTAACTTAACTTGCCAATTTAATTTATATTTCCTCCAGACAAAGGTAGTCATTGTAATAATTCTTTAGAACAGGTTATCTTGATCAACATACACAAAGATATTAGGAGCTGTACATTGTCTCATTTTACCAGTTTTCTTTAATCTGTATTTTTTAAAGTAGTTATCAGATTTCAGTAGTATACATGAATATAATGAAACAGTTGCTTTCTTCCAAGTGCCCAATTTAACTGAATTTTATAGTTTAATTAAAGATTCCTTAAGTGGGGAAGCATATTACTAATTTAAAATATTTACAAACTGAATAAAATAAATTGAACGTGGGGGTGTGCACATATGTACATGCATTTTAGATGTAATTGCCCATGTAAGGAGTATGTGTCTTGTTCATATTGATGTTTTGCAGTTGCTGATTTCCTTATCTTTGATTTCCTGCTCCCTTTTGATATCAGTCAACTCCTTTGCAAGAGAAGGGTGCCATATGAACAATGATCAAAGTGTAAATTTTATGCAAATGCAATGCTTCACCTTAATTACAATGCTAACGCTTGTCAGCAGTCTTTTCCTTGGTTTCACTGATTAGCAAGCTATCACAAATAATTATTATTTCATCTGCAATTAAAATTATGCTGCAAGCTGGCTTGTTGCCCAGTCCCTGTATTGCAAACTTATTCTTCTCTTGGCTTCTCTAGAGTTATGTCACATTGCACATCATAAATTAGCACTCTGATTTTATTCCATCGTTTTCCATAAATCCCTGAACTTTATTATCCTGCAAAGCAGGTACACTTTCTCACTGTCTAGATATATGATTACTATATACAAATATTAAATATGGAAACACAAAGAGAACCATTTCATTTTCTGCATTTTATTCCAACAGTTTACCAGAACACAGATTTTCAACTGCTGTAAGATGCTATTTGATTATTAAAATGTGCATATTTTTGCTTAAATTATAGACCACAGTGCCTATTACTTGCAATACATTTGTAATGTATTTGAGTACCATGAAAGATTGAAAATGGATTTATGGAGAGCAAGATTAGACAAACTATTGATTTCCCATGGTTGGATTACATATCCCAGTCAAAGGGTCAGGAATTGAAGGAACTATAGGCCAATACCTATGACTCTGTATCTCATCATTTGTCTACTGCATGCTTAAATCACAGAATAATCCCTCTGCCACGTTATACTACTTTTGCCCCTCTCCATGAAATTTTGGATTGACAAATGTTTCTATCTCAAGCCAATCTTATCTGAAATGCAACCAAATCCAATAATAAAACCAGAACATAGGGCTAGTAACAACATTGATTAGCATAGGGCAAAGAGGATCTATTTCTTGATATAAGATATAATTAATTGAAAAAATGCTATCATTTCCTCTCTAGCAACGGTCATTAAAACTGAAAGGAATGAGGGACATAACGAAAGAAATATCCATCAATGACTACTGATGGCCATATGTAATCTTCAGGCTTCATAGATCACATGTCATCAGGGGGAAAAGAATGAACATTAATTCTTTTATCCTGTGCCTTTGCTAGTGTACATGGCCTGACATGTCACATGGTACCAATCACAGACCAGCAGAAAGCTTATGTAAGATTCTCAAATGTTCTTTGCTCATTGCTTTTGAAAAAAATCTACTTTTTTTCTTTCCTTGATTCAATGATGAAACCTAAATTTTGGTAAACTGACCATAGGAGCAGGTGTGCATTTATCTCTTCTTTGCATGCTTCCTTCTTCATTTTCTCCCAGCTCGAATGAAAACTGTTGAATGCTGTTGTATAACACTATTTAGGATTTGCTAGGAAAGTACATCTATGTAGCTGTTCTGTTCATGGAGAAATGAAAGCTTTCAATGAAAAGCTACTGTCCTTCTAAGTGCACCCCAGAATCTAATCAGACAGATATTTTCCAAACCAACAGACAAATGTATGCAAATATATATTGCCAAATGTATGGGCCCTTTTGGGGGGAAGGGAAAGAAGGGATTTGTTCCTCTTTTTATAAAGAAAGAAGGGCACTCTTTGTGTTAACTTGCAGAACTCTGGAAAATCCAAGGATAATATAATTGTAGAAGCATGAAAAAAAAGCCCCATTAGTTGTATTCTTGATACTCAGCTATTACAAGATAGAACCAAACGTGCTTTCTTCAGGTTCCAAACCCATAAGCATACAGGTAGCAAAAGTGCTGAAAATAGTACAGGTAGTTCTCAATTAACATCCTCAATTGGGACTGGTTGCTCTGTCTTTAAACAAAGCTGTTATCAAGTGAAACCCAGTTACACTTATGATTGCACTTCAGCTTTCTTTTGTTTTATAGACCTGCAAAGGCTAGAAATGTGAAGACTGGTCATAAAGTTACTTTTTTCATCGCTGTTGTAACTATGACTGGTCACTAAATGAAACAGTTGCTAAACATTTGCCGGTGTTTGCAAACAGTGAGAACAAAGCAAAGAAAGAAAATAGCTTTGTTTTATTCACAAGGTATGGACATTATTTGCAAATAATATTATTATAATGGGGCAATCTCCAACTGTGAGAATTGGTTGCACATGGCATGAGGGTATGTTTGATCTGTCAGAATTCTTCATCTATGTCTTCCTCTTTTTTCTTTTTCTTTTTATATGAATTGAAGCAGGCAAGCTTCCTATCAGTACTGGTCCTGTCTCCCTGGTGTGTGTGTGTGTGTGTGTGTGTGTGTGTGTGTGTGTAAAATTTTCTCTATATATCTACATCTACATTTATACCTATACCTATATCTATTTCAATATCATCATGTCTTCCTGGGGTCATAATCACAGAAGCTCCTTAGCAGAACTTTCAACCTAATCTTATCTCCCAAATGAAGACTTCTCATATCTAGCCTATATATCTTCTCCATCCTTGTCCAGTAAATAACTTGCCTGTGAAATAATGTAAGCACATAATTAAAGTATGAACATTTTAGTTACAGAAGACATAATTAAAACTCAGATATCCATAAATAGCCATCTGTCACTTTATCAGCAACATAAATTATGCTAATTCTGAAGATTCTCCAGTAGAATAAAGATATTTCAGGCCTATCAATTGGGATATCAAGTTTTTCCATCTAGCATATGAATAACACTAAAAATAGCTGTATTTAAGCTTTTAGTACATGCAATCAGAAAATTAGCATATCTTTATTAAAGACATGAATAGCTATACATATTTACTTTCTACATTTTTTACTAAATTCATGTGTTGCTAGACATCTTTCCTATTGCAGTAAGTGGGACAGTGAAAAGTGATTTATTGTCACCCAGATGTTTTTCTGTTCAAGTCTAATATGTGACTGTGATAAGATTGTGGTCCAAACATTTTGATAGACTTAGAATTATATCATTCCTTTTGCTGCAGAAGTATTTTTGAACTGAGAATTTTGGTTTCCATAGGTCTTTTCAGTGTTCAGGTGTATTTATGTGTTTTCAATCCCATTTTGTACAAGTACACAAATAAGTTCTTCATAAATGCTATTCTCTTCATTTTTCCTCACAATAAGAGTCCTGTGGCCCGAAAGTGTGTGACTGCCTCAAAATAACCCTTTCAAAAATTAGAATCTGTGGCTCCATTCTTCTAATTCAATCCCGTTACCAATGTATGTCTATAGAGGTTCTCAGTCATCCAGGTCATCGTTGTCTCAAAGGTGCTTTTTCAAGAGGCAACTGGACATTTTTGCTTTTCTTTGAAGACATTTCGCTTCCCATCCAAGAAACGTCTTCAAAGAAAATCAAGAAAGACCCGTTGCCTCTTGAAAAAGTACCTTTGGGACATTACCACTGTAGTACCCTAGCATTCTCAGGTTGGGCTGTCCTTGTTCTTTGCTGTAGAGAAAGGACCAATGGACCATAGGATGGTTTGCTCCAATCTTTTCCTTTCTCACATTGTCAAAGTGAACAACTTTATGCCACATGCAACTTGGGAAATTCAATAGGATGCAATTGATTTCATTATAGTGGTTAAAAATTTGATAAGAAAATGTCAGGTCTTTCAGAAATCTTGTAGCTAAATATATTTGTATGTCAATTAGCTACCTCAGCAAAGACAAGTTGATTGTGCATAAATTAGGGCTTGCCAGCAGAACAGCAATCATTAAAACAGAAGGCGTCTGCAGAGAATGTTTGTCAATAGAAGAAACCATTAAAGGACTGCCTCAGTGGTTTAACGTTTGGAAGTAATAATGAACAGCACATTACAGGCTAGTAAATTTTGAAAACAGTATGCCAACCTCAGACATAAAAATATTGTTAATATCAGCAACTCAGAAATACTGCAGTGGAAAACAGATTTAAAAACTTAATTTAGGAAAAAGGATAAATGTAGAAGCAAAGGTAACTGCAGCCTAATTCATTTTTAAGTGATTTGTATAGTAAAGATTAATAAAAGTATCAAAAAGATTATAATATCAATGGTTATTAGGTCTAAACTTTTCTTCTATTGCTCCCAGGTTGAGAAAGGACATCAGGATTCATGTATTCCATTTAAAGAAAAAGTCAACCTATCCATTCTGAAAAATATTGAATTTGGTAAATCACCTTTGTAATGAATAGTGTAGTCAAATTTATTTTTACATTCTACAAAAATTGCTCCTGAAGATGGGAAGTGTATCCAAGCTCCTATCAGATTAACTATAATAGCCCTTGGCATTATTATTACGGTTGATCATAATAATATAATAATGCCAATGGTATTCAAGTGGTGCCCTAGTTGTTTTGGGAATGCACACAAGGTCCCTATCATTTTATTACTATTTATATTGCCACATATATCACTTGCACATGACTCCGGGTATGTGCACAGTTAAAAAAAACAAATAAAACCATAAAATACATTTATTATTGGGAATAGAAGCACAAAAAAAGGAAAGTCATTCATTTTGTAAATTGAGATAAAATGAAAATGGAAATTATTTTACTACATGAACATGGACAATCACTCATTCTCATTCCAGTTACCTTCCTTATAGACTCTTGGGCATAAAATAAAATGCAGAACCCAGTTGGCTGTTTCATGTTTTAACCCAACTGAGAAATCCATGACAGGTTGTGTCCACAATTTTAATTCCAATTGCCAGTGAAGCCATGAAATGTCTTTTTTTCCCCAATAAATCTTACTAGATAGCAAGAAACAAATAGTTTCAATGTGTAGCTGAATGAACTACATCTCTGAAGAAAAATATTGACAAAAACCCAGTACATAAAATAGCAACTGTACTTTAACTGCTCAAGGAAATCATTTTTGCAAATATTTGCAAAATGGAGCTTAGCTTTTGATGCATGAAAAAATGTTGATTATTATTAATAGGCGTGTAAAAACTGTTTTTCATATAGAGTTTGTTCCTTATACAAATTTAACTCTCAAATATGCATAAGACAAGGTGAACAGCAGTTGATGTGTTAGGGAGTATAATTAAATTATTCAGTCATCTGGAAAGTTTCAGGAGGCTACTCAATAATCTGCTGAAATTACAGGAGTGCAGTAAAAGTTTTTCAGACTTCCCTTCCTCTTTTGATTTTACAAGAGTGGGAGGTTTCAAACTAATGACTCTTAGCAGCAAACAATCATAAAGTCAATTAGAAACCAAATTCCAATAACAATGCTAAAAAATTAAATATGTATAGTAAAATATTGTAATCCACAGATGTTAACACAACCATGAAATGGGGCTTGGCATATATTTGGACCCAGGTCTGAACACATAATCAGGTCTTCAAGGCCTTAGAAAAGATCAACAATATTGGGGTCATCCTTATATCCAGAGGTAGGTGCTATGGCTGAAAAAGCATCCCTCTTGGATCAGGAGGACATGAGTGACAGTTTCTCAAACAGTGCTATCTCAGGATGCTGGGAATCTCCATGAAGGCTTTAGACCACAGGTTTCCTACTCTTGCATCAAAGTGGACTGTGCGTGTGGGGTTCCTTCTCTTATTTGGAACCTATTTCAAGAAATAAATCACCATTATTTTGTTTTTGAAACAAATCACAATTTGAGAAAAAATGTGTTTTTATTAACTTCTATTCATGGTTCCTTATAACCTTTAAAACTAGAATCCTTGCTTATTCATACTTAGTTTTATATTCAACCCATTCTATCTGGGTATGGAGAAAGAAATGAAAATAGGAACCGGCTAAACAATCCAAGATTGCTTTGTTTCTCTGCAGGAGTATTTCTGGCATTTTTTTTCAATATACATCTCATTGCGTGAATGGTTTGATTCCTGGGTGTCATACAGTTCAATACAAATAAACATAACAGTATCATTTCTAATAATTACATTTCGTTTTCATTTTTAGTTTTACTAACATAACTTCTACTATTATCAATATTTAAATATTGACATAAGACTCAATTATTTTTCACAGTGTATAGTTTAATTTTATGCTAGGATTCCTTTCCTAGAAAAAAATAAGAGTTACAACATCAAGTGGAGAGTACTAGATTATGCCTGGCATAATTCAACTGTCCCTCCTGGCAAACGCACTATATCTGGTTATTTTAGGGGTTTTTTAATTCACTGTATTTGTTTTTAGGGGTTTGAACTTATTTTAATCTGCTTTGTACAGTTCTTTTAATGTCATGCTAACCTCCTCCATGTCAACTGTCAACTGTACATACTTAATTTTATTGTATCTGATATATTTTGTATGAACTGTACACCGCCCCGAGTCCCTTTCGGGAGAGGGGGCGGTCTAGAAGCATTAAATTAAATTAAATTAAAAAAAAATAGATTGGGAAGGATTATATTTTTAGAAAATGTTCTATAGAAGTACTAGCAAAAAAAAATGGCAAGCTTGAAGTACCTCGTAATATAAATATTTTAGTACATATAATGCTGCATGAAAAAGTGCATGGGTTTCTGTCTAACTTGGTACTTGAGAAAATTTTAATAGGAACATGTATTATAGCAGTTTTATGTATATGCTTCCTTAACACAGAAATAACAATGTTCGGTCCTCACTACACGTTAGTCTGTGTGCAGCTTGATATGCAGCTAAACCCACCTATTCTCCAAAAAAAAAAAAAAAACCCAGAACCATATGCATAGATCAGAATGCTTTATTAAAGTAACAGGATGGTGAAACTGGGAAAAATAGAAATGCATAAAATAAGAACCCAAATGCAAAATAAGTAGTGTTGAGCATAACAATTAACAATTAACAAATACAGATAAATCTAAATCTCACCAGCACTGCTGTGTGTATGGGATGTGGATTTTTGTCCTCAGATGAACATGTGCCACAGATTAGCCTGGATTTTTCCTGGTGTTTCTGTTTCCTTCCAAATGTTAAAGGAAATGGAGTCTGGCTTCCCAGCATGTATTTGTTTGGGGAGTGAGGGTTGAGTGGTAAAACCTCCAAATAATACAGATTAGTATTTGGCCATGGCCACTAGATGGGGATAGAGAGCAACAATCTATACACAAATTATAGGCTGGGGCATAACACTCCCTGCCTAGTATCAACTGATATCACTATTTGACTTCTGAAATGGTAGCATTAGATGAGCTGCCATTGCTTTTTTGCTAATACCGTGTTTTTCTGAAAATAGGATCTATCCCAGAAAAAAAGTCCTAGCCTGATGTGAGAAAAATATCTCAGATATAATTTCTTCATACCAAAAAATGGTCAAGGAGGCCATGGCAACAGAAAGCAGCTTATTTAATTATACCTGCACAGGTAGATTCCCAAGCAAATGAGAATCCCTACAAGGTCCAGAGGTGAACCTTAAATACACAAAATGATGTATCATATGCGAAATAACATGGATACAGAAAATACAATTGCGTGCACAAAATACAAATGCAAAGTACATGGAAATTCCCCAAATGTCCCGAAAGCATGCATGTTCAGAAGCCCCAAAGGACCTCGCTTTCCCAGACCTAAACAATAAGGTCATTACCAGCTTCATGCAAAACATGTCCTGTTACTCCATGTTACAAAGGGAGTTTCCAAGGTATTAGGTTATTTCTGAGCCTAGGATTTCATTCCAGGCTGTGATTTTCCAGAAAAGCCTACTTGCTGGTCAGATATTCAAGGTGGAGTCTATCAGGTTCCTCAAATAACCTCATTCTATTTACTCAAATAATTCAAGGTTCTAGCCTTATTCTCTCACCTGATTTACAAGCCTGAGCCTAATAGAAGCCCTACCACCCATAATAAGCCCTAGTGAAGGAGGTGGGCATGGCCAGCATAGGAGGGGGCAGGTGTGCACAGGCCAATGGTGTCTGGAATCAACTGCACCCCACACAGCACAGGTAAGTTGAGCACCTGTACAGATCATTTTAAGGCCCTTTTCAGGGAACTTTATGTCTATTCTTCTGATTTGTTTTGCATGCTCAGCAGGTTTGATTCTAAGCCATTTAAATATTAAGTCTATCTCTTCACTACATGAGAAATCTAAGCAGTTGATAGCATTTTGGAAAGAAAATTGCCAGGCTCTATAGCTTTCAGGATGACCATTAAACCTTTCAAGTTTTTGTGTGACTAACTCATATCATGCAAGAAACTTGGCAAAGTCTATGGTGGTTGATTATATACCAGATTCTCTGGTTTCAGCTGGTCCCTTCTATGCTGCTCTGGCATGAAGGCTGATCCTGTAGGATAATTTGGAAGCTCAGCTACTTCGGGTGTGGGGGATCTGCAATCAGAGGTGCAGCTTTGCTTGGAGCTTTCTCATTTGTAGGCTTGAGGTTTGTTGCCGGCTTGTAGTGGTGTTCTGCCTTACTTCTTGTAGGTTGTCTTTTCTATCTAGGTGAGCATTGCTGCTTGGCCTGGAGTGTTGATAGATGTATTCTGAAGTGTATTGCAGATGATCTTGGAATTCAGCTTCTGTGCAGCAAATGTATGTTGCTGCATTTACTGCATTTGTTGTCAGAATATATAGCTCTTTCTAGGACTTTGACTTCAGCTGTGGCAACTACTACTTCCTTCTCTATGGCAAGCTTCTCTAGGTTCGCTTCTTCTTCTTCTTTTTTTTTTTGAATTTTATTTATACATTTTCTTCTTCTTTAAAATTCATAAGTGCTTAATAAATAGTGTTTTGTCTGGATCAATTTGTTATACAAAGTATTAATAAACTAGTAGTAAAAGTAATAATTATAATAATATCCATAGTTAAAATACTAAAATTTAATTATTATAGTAAAAAAATCTTATATCATTTACATATATATTTCAGTAATCTTTCATCCTCTAATTTCTACTTCTTTTATCCAACCATTGATAAAACATATCCCATGTTGAAAAATATTCTGTTTCTTCTTCATCTTTTATTGTTAATGTCATTCTATCCATCTTCGCACAGTCTAATATTTTTTCTAATTATAGTTGCATCTCTAGGTGTGTCCTCATTTTTCCAATATTGTGCAAATACAATTCTCAATGCTGCCAACACATGTATTATTGAATATGCAGTCCTTTTATTGTAAGTTTTCCCGCATGCTATCATTGTTTCTTTCACCTATTCATCTTCCATTTTAATACTTAACAAATAACTATATTCTCTTTATTAAGTTTTCATCCATCCCTAAAAATGTCTGGTCCAGTTTGTTGGTTCTTTATAAAATCCGTGTGACTTGGCATCTTTCACATATCTTGATTGTATTTGCATGTATGGCCACCATGCTAAATCTACCCCTTGATTTTGCAATTCCTGTGTCATTTTGAGTTCCCCATTTTCATTTAAAATGTCTTTATAAGTTACAATTCTTTCCAAGTTAACAACATTTGGATGTCTCAGTGCTTTCATCGTAGAAAGCCAGACTGGTATTTTCCTATAGTTTTTTGTTTTAACTTTTTCCCATACTAAAAGTAATGCATTTCTTACATAATCTCTTTGAAAATATCTATGTATTTTATTCTTATCATACCACAAAAAAGCATGTCGTCCCCATTGGAGAGGTTTGCTTTTAACAAGGCTTTCTGCATTTGCAGGGCTGCCGCTAACCACTTTTTCATTTCCATTTCTTGTTCAGCAAAGGCTGCTCATACTTTTTCTATTGCCACCTTTGCACTGGCAATGGCAAGTGCATTACTTGCTGATAACTGTTTGGAAGAATTAGAGACATGAGACCTTGCCTTGTATGAAGATGCCCTGCTCTATGACATGGTGTCTTCTGGAGGTACTTGATTGTGTAGAGACTGCTGTATGGCTGTAGGGAGGGGAAATGTTCCCTTTACATAAAAACAGCAGACTACACTCAGCTTCAGAGTAGGAAGTAGCTGAAAAATAAAACAGGACGAGCAAGCATTAAGGTACAATGGCTAATATATTGGACTGACACCAGAGAGATTTACTCCATCTGCAGCCACAGTAGCTTACTTGGTGACTTTCAGTCCTATCTACCTCACAGAAGAAATATAGGGGGATAAAAAACTATCTACAGCAGTGGTGGGTTTCAAATTTTTTTAGAACCGCTTCTGTAGGTGTGGGCTGCTTTGTGGGAATGGCTTGCCAGCCATGGGACCAGGTGGGAGTGGCTTGCTGGCCATGTGACTGGGTGGGAGCGGCTTGCCAGCCATGTGACTGGGTGAGCGTGGCCAACTTGTAAAATTTGGTGAAACTCACTTAACAATGCTCTTGCTTAGCAAACAAAATGTTGGCTCAGAAACTCTGGCATTTGAAGCACGCAAGTCTTAAAGCTGTCAAGTTACAATAATAATAATAATAATAATAATTTGAATTTATTAGCCGCTCCCTTTCCAGGCAGGACTCGGGGCGGCGTACAATGGGGCATATAGAACATAAAATATGAGTACAAACACATAAACATACATATATACATATATACAAAGACACACATGCACACACATGCACATGTAAGACCCTTACACCCCTAACCCTTTAGAAGAATAAACCCAGGGGTGTTCAAACTTGGCAGCTTTAAGACTTGTGGACTTCAACTCACAGAATTCCTCCTCTCGCTCTTCATCTTGATGATGTGCGGACAGGCGGGGGGAGGGAGCTGGAACCGGTTCTAAACAGCACTGTAGATTGGTGGAACCTCTTCTGTAGAAGAGGTTAGAATTGGCAGGAACCCACCCCTGATCTACAGTATATGCCTTGAGTTCTTGAACAAAGAAGGGATACATGGTAAATACATGTGGATATTTGTGTGCCAGGACAGCGACACATAAAGCAATAAAACATGCAGGCCTTTCTTCATTTACCTTAAAGTTGTTGCTTCTTTAAAAGTCATTTGTTGGGTCAATTGCTTGCTGCTGGGGGGATGGTGAGAAGAAGTGAGGGATTGCAAGACTGGCAGGGAACTGTCACAGAATATTCAAAATGACCATGATGGGACCATAGCAGAAGCCTGAAGCAGTTACAATTTCCCCAAATTTCATTTTCCCAGGAGTCATTTTTTTTATTAATTATTTTTTTGTGCTGCCTAATTCCTCTATAAAGTGACTCTGAGTGGCATGAGTCCTGGATTTGGGATGCATTCTGTACATTGTCCCTTTTGATGTACCTTGATTCAAATTTTTTTTGAATTTTGATCACATAATCATGAGGATGATGCAATGGTCATAAGTATGAAAAACTGTCAGCATTTACTTTTTTCAGTGCCATTGTTACTTCGGTGACTAAATAAACTGCTGTAAATTGAGGGCTCTATTTATACAAGGACTATGTTCATGATAGAATAGATTTGGCTTTACTACATGATTACCTATGTATGTGGGATTCTCAGTGTTTTTTTAACACTTTATGATTAGTGTGAAAACAGAGTAAGAAATTCTAAGCCTAATTAATAAATTAAAATTATAAGGCCACCAAACTCTATAATGACTCTGGATAGTGTATAATAAAAAAGAACAATAAAACATAGATGGGAAACTCTAATGATCTGGAAAAAGCAACAGTGCTCACATTACTTAATTGTATCAGTTCAGGAGAATCTATGGACAACAGATAGTCTTATAAAAAACTAGGTCCTGTGCCATAAAGGGCTTAAAGGTGATAACAGCATCTAAAATCTGTTTCTAATAGTACTAAAACTCTCATAGTCATGACCTTTAACTGGGCAAAATAACACAGAAAGGGGAAATAGCATATACCTTCTTTTATGTTGAAGGAGAATATTCCCCATTGTCTGGTTTTTGACTGCAGACCACAAGTGCTTGAGCGAGCAGAAAAGAATACAAGGTTCTCATTATATAAGGATATAAATGACCTTTATATAACCATATAATAAATTGTGACAAGTTATTTATTTAGGTATTTCATTTCTATATCCACCCATATCAATGAGTGACTATAGAAATGTACATAGAATAGGCTATAGAATAGGCTATAGAATAGAATAGAATAGAATAGAATAGAATAGAATAGAATAGAATAGAATAGAATAGAATAGAATTCTTTATTGGCCAAGTGTGACACAAGGAATTTGTCTTTGGTGCATATGCTCTCAGTGTGCATAAAAAGACAAGATACATTTGTCAAGAATCACAAGGTACAGCACTTAATGATAGTCATAGAGTACAAATAAGCAATCAGGAAACAATATCAATATAAACCATAAGTATACAAACAACAAAGTTACAGTCATGCAGTCATAAGTGGGAGGAGATGGATGATAGGATCAATGATAGAAACATCATAAAAGCATTAAACAAGTAAACATAAAATAAATAAATATATATGTATTGTAAGCAAATCAAGTGTCAATAATATTATTTTTTTAGTACCTGAGTTAGGTTTTCTGCTTATGTGCTGCTTCTGTCCAAGTAAAATTGACCCAAACCTTTAGTCCAAGCATGCTTTGAGCCACGCGTACTTCAATACATAACAGCTCAACAGAACTGAATAAAACCAGTAAGGAGATTTTTCCACAATAAGAAGGAGTACATATGAACACTCTTTTTCAAATGGACTTTGACTAGAAGCCACTCCTAGTTAATACCATATGTGTATATACTGAAAAAAGCAGAGGGATAGTGTATGCAACTGCAGATGAGGACAACTAAAAGTAACTTCTGAAGCAGCCCCATGTGTACTAAATTAAGAAGAGAGGGGGAGAGATTACATTTACACAAGTTACACAAACGGCCAAGAATTTCCTTCTGTTTGTCACGGCAGGTGGGAGCACCTAACCAACCTTCACTAATCTACCAAAAAGGTGGGTGTGGCTGGAACTTTAGTATCTGAGCAGGAGATTGCCAAGAAATTCTAAAGCTGTAGACCAGGCTGAGAAGTAAAACAACAATCAGGTTAAACTACATATATAATGCTGCCAAAAAACAATATGGACATGACCATGAAGTTATAGGCTTTCATAATTTTCTGCTTTCTGCTTGTTTTCTGCTTTTCTTGATTAGGGTATTTATTCAAACAGAAAACACTATTCTAATTAAGAAACTACCAAGAGAAAAACACGCTCTCACCAACACTGGCAGGGCAAGTTACTGCATATAAGCTGAACACAAACCTCACCCTGACTCATATTGATATTACATAGTGGAATAATGAAACATTTGCAAACACACCACAAAGATCAGACAGCACCTAGGACTTCACAATAACTAGTAACTATGCATGATCTGTTCTTTCATTATGTTATTAGTATTTTAAGAATCTTACTAGTTTTGCAGTGTGTCTTGTAAGAATCTCCTTGGGATTATAAAAATACAGGTTGCCTAGCATCTCTTTAGCTATATAATATGGGCATAATGGCAACTTTATTAAATCACACCAGTTGCACTTTCTGTGTGAACCTAAAAATGAGTAGGAAAAACACAAATGAAAAGGATCTGTTTATATTTTACATTACACATTTTGCCTTTAATTAAATATCTTTTTCCTTAGACTGTTTTTCTAATTAACAGTGATGGCTTAATTTGTTACAACATGGCTCCACTGTAATATATTTTATAACATTTTAAAAAAATAATTCATAAACTTTGGCATGAAAAAATATAATGAGAGAACAGGAAAAAGAGAGGAGAAAGCTGTGAACAATTTAAATCTGCATTAAAATGCTTTGTGTAGAGCCATCTATGAACATTACCAAGGACAATGGTTATTTTAATTTATCTGTGCCAGAAAATGGAGTTATTTATGGCCTTCAGCTCCTGGTTTACACTCCCGTTGCTGCTTTTGAGATTGCTTGAATGAGATGATTAAACAACTTCATACTGCCGATAACAAGGTGATTTACACTGCTGCAGTACAGCAATCATGAAAAAAATGTTGGTCAGGAAGACACAATAAAAAGTGGGGAAAATGACATTTGTACTAAAACTGGCTTCCTTAGATGATGATGATGATGATGATGATGATGATGATGATGATGATGTTAATAATAATAATAATAATAATAATAATAATAATAATAATAATAATAATAATAATAATAATGTGCTGTTGGTAAAAAAAGCTGAACTGAATTTATTAATTGAAAGCACAAAAGAATTTAGCCAAGACGTTGGTATGCAGTTTGGAATTGACAAATGTGCAACTATGGCAACCAAGGTAGGCAAGATCCTAGAAGATGATAGAATACAACTTGAGAATGAAGAAATGATAAAGGCAGTAAAACCAGAAGAAGGCTACAAGTACTTGGGGATTTTAGAGGCCTCTGACTTAATGCATAATAAAGTCAAGGAATTACCTCAGCCAAGTACATTCGACGAATTCACACGATATTAAAGTCCAAACTGAGTGGAGGAAACATCATAAAAGCCATAAATACCTGGGCTATACCTGAGATTCGATACTTTGCAGGAATAATTGACTGGACCCAGATGGAGTTGGACAATTTGGACAGAAAGCCAAGGAAGCTTATGACAATGAATCATGCTTTGCACCCTAAAAGTGATGTTGACCGATTGAATCTACCAAGAGCAGAGGGTGGTCGAGGACTCCTACAAGTAAAGCAGACTATGGAAGAAGAAAGACACAGCTTGAATGATTACATCCAGAAAAGTGAAGAACCAACGATTAAGGAAGTGAATAAAGGAGGCCTTTTGAAGACAACTAAGTTAAAAGTTGAATATAAGAAAGAAGTAATTGAGAAACGAGCTGAACATTGGAAAAGCAAAGCTATGCATGGCCAAAACTTGAAAATTATTGAAGGCATGAAGGCAAAAATTCAGCATGTTACCACCAACAGCAAATGCCACCTCTGTAATGAGAAAGATGAGAGTCAACCATTTGATCAGTGGGTGCAGAAAAAGTTCACAAACTGACTACCTACAATGCCATGACTGAGTTGCTAAAAATCATTCACTGGAAATTGTGCCAGAAGTCTGGATTTGAGTCCAGCAAAAACCACTGGGAACATAAGGTTGAGAATGAAAAAATCAAGAACTTGTGGGATTTCAGAATTCAGACCGACAGGCACTTGGCCTACCACACACCTGACATAACAATAGTTGAAAAGAAAAAAGTTTGGTTCATTAACATTGCAATACCTGGTGATGCACGAATTGAAAATAAGCAGCAAGAAAAAAATCACAAAGTACTGGGACTTGCAAATTGAAGTTGAGCGACTGTGGAAAAAGAAATTGTGTGTTGTCCTGATTGTAATTGGAGACCTTGGAACAATACCTAAAAGGTTACCTCGGTATTGGGAAATTCTAAATTTATTGGACTTGAACATTCTGATTCTACAAAAAACCACCCTACTTGGAACAGCTTATATCCTCCAACATTACCTTAAGAGTTCCTAGGTCCTTCATTAGGACTCAAGCTGTTGAGCTACCAACCAGCTCCAAAGGCTGTGAATCTCACCAAAGATTAACCAATAACAATATAACAACAACAACAACAACAACCCCTCCAAGGAGCTTTACCTTATACAATACAATGCAATGCAATGCAATGCAATGCAATGCAATGCAATGCAATGCAATGCAATGCAATGCAATGCAATGCAATACAATACAATACAATACAATACAATACAATACAATAGTAGAGTTGGAAGGGTCCAACCCCCTGCCTAGGCAGGAAACCTATTTCAGACAGATGGCTATCCAACATCTTCTTAACGACTTCCAGTGTTGGGGCATTCACAACTTCTGGAGGCAAGCTGTTCCACTGATTAATTGTTCTGTCAGGAAATTTCTCTTCAGGTCTAAGTTGCTTCTCTCCTTGATTAATTTCCACTCATTGCTTCTTGTTCTACCCTCAGGTGCCTTGGAAAATAGTTTGACTCCCTCTTCTTTGTGGCAACCCCTGAGATATTGGAACACTACTATCATGTCTCCCCTAGTCCTTCTTTCTCTTAAACTAAACATACTCAGTTCCTGCAACTGTTCTTCATATGTTTTAGTCTCCAGTCCCCTAATCATCTTTGTTGCTCTTCTCTGCACTCTCTCCAGAGTCTCCACATCTTTTCTACATTGTCACGACCAGAACTGAATGCAGTATTCCAAGTGTGACCTTATCGTGGTGGAGGGGCTTGCGTGCTCTAGTGACCCTAAGGGCTATGCTGAACAGGTGCAACCATATCAGACAGGTCTTAGGTGAAGGGCCAGACAAAATTTGCTCCACAACCCATTCAAACATGATGAATACAAGAAAAATGAAATTTACGCCAGCTGAACCGTTGCCTGGATTAACAAGGGTTCAGTTGGATGCTATGGCTCCTGGGCATTCTGCACAAAATGAGCTACAGGGCTCAGCTCCCTCTGCTAGGCAACCAGGGCATCGAGCTGACAAGCTACTGGAAGAAAAAGCAAAAAAAGCAAAAAATCTGGACTAGGGAAGAAAACATTATGGGAGCTTACTATCAATTACTATGAAGTAATTGAGAAGCAAGCTGAAAATTGGAAAAGCAAAGCTATGCATGGCCAATACTTGAAAAGTATTGAAGGCAAAGCTGACCAAAAACTAACTTGGAACTGGCTAAGATCAGGAGTACTGAAAAAAGAAACAGAAGGCTTTATTTTGGTAGCTCAAGAACAAGCCTTAGCCACAAATTGCATGAAGGCAAAAATTCAACATGTTACCACCAACAGCAAATGTCGCCTCTGTAATGAAAAAGACGAGACAGTCGACCACTTGATCAGTGGGTGCAGCAAAATTTCACAAACTGACTACCTACAACGCCATGACCGCATTGCTAAGATCATTCACTGAAAATTGTGCCAAAAGTTTGGATTTGAGTACAGCAAAAACCACTGGGAACATCATGTTGAGAAGGTTTTAGAGAATGAGACAGTCAAGATCTTGTGGGACTTCAGAATCCAGACTGACAGGCACTTGGCCCACAACACATCTGACATAACAATAATTCGAAAAGAAAAAAAGAATGGCTCATTGACATTGCAACACCTGGTGATGTGCGAATTGAAAATAAGCAGCAAGAAAAAAATCACAAAGTACTGGGACTTGCAAATTGAAGTTGAGTGACTGTGGAAAAAGAAATTGTGTGTTGTCCCAATTGTAATTGGAGACCTTGGAGCAATACCTAAAGGGCTACCTCGCTATTTGGAAACTCTAAATTTATCAGACTTGAACATTCTGATTCTACAAAAAACCACCCTACTTGGAACAACTTATATCCTCCGACGTTACCTTAACAGTTGCTATGTCCTTGGTTAGGACTCGAGCTGTTTAGCTACCAAGCAGCCCCAAAGGCTGTGAATCTCACCAAAGATTAACATAATAATAATAATAATAATAATAATAATAATAATAATAATAATAATAATAATAATAATAATAATAACAACAACAACAACAACAACAACAACAATAATAATAATAATAGGGCTGCCTTGAAATTACTTCCAGAAGCTGGTGCAGAAAATGAAGGCCAAGCAGTGAAGTCTGTGTTTCAGTGTATTTAGATCACTCTGTTACTAGCTCTGTTACTAATGTAACAGAGTAATGTAGTACTAATGTACTAGCCACAAGAGTTCCACTTAGTTTTTCAGTGCAGTTGAAGGTGCTGGTTGTCTACTTAAGCTTAAGGGTCTATGGCTCCAAAACTGGTTATTTGAAGCACCACCTCCTCCTGTATTTATCTACTAAACTGATCAAACCCGGTCAACTACTTCAAAATTATCCCCTTATAAGACTATACCTGAGAAGATTCTGGAGATAGCCACCCTCATTTTTAGGAATTTCCTAAACTGGGAATTCAGTCAGCCTGTTCATGAAGGTGTAGGCTTCAAGAAAGCTTTGAAGATTTACCTAACTTGGATTTTATTGTAAGCCAAGAGAGCATTTAAATGAGATGGATGGGGTAGAAATGGGGTGAATGAATAAATAAAATGATAAATACATTACTGAATTGTAAAAGAAGAAAAGAAAGAAAATGCAAAAGCAATCAGATGAAAGAAGCAAGAAATGCCTATTATACTGCATGCAAGAAATCATTGATCTAGTTTTTTTAAACAAATCATTAAACTCTGACCACATGAATTAATATTCATTAATCTCTCCAGTATACAGATACAGAGCCAGCTGATAAATAGAACATGAAAATATATCTACAATACACTATTGTAAATCTGGGATTGCAGTGGTTTTTCATAATTGAAGCATTCTTTCCTGTTGCCCCTTGTTTTCAATAAATCCATAATGCTTCATTTAATGATAAATCTCAAGATTTTGTAATATAGTACAAAAGTTTATACACAACTTTAAACTGATTTGACCTTTGTTACAACATAGTAATGAATCTGGATATGAAGAGTCCTTGGTGCATTCTGAGCTTGTTTGTTTTCTTGCAAATGTTTGCAAGAAAACAAACAAGCTCAGAAAGCACCAATGATTCCTCATTTCAACCCTACAAATGTTCTCCTTTATTGGAACTTTGATGAATAACATAACCTCTAAACAAATTTATATACACATACCCAATGATCCTGAGTAATTAGAGAGGCACAGTCATACTAATGTGGATTGTTCATTTTTACTTTGCTTTCTTACAACCAGGGGGTATTAGATGTAAAACCACAGAAATTTACCTCAGGGTATATAAAAGAGTGGAGAGAAGCATTCTGAAAGTAATAGCCAGATGTGAGAATAAAAATTATGTACCTTCAGGTGCACCAATTCTACATTCCCTTAATCATTTTTTTTCTCTACAGGGATCACTTACTGTCCTAGTAACAGCCTGGCTGGGTCAGAAGCATTAAAGATTACAGCTCAGCCTCCTACCCCAGAAGACCCACTTTATGTCATGACTTAGCTTCCTGATCTGATACAACCACTAAGTCTTTTTCAGAGATCTCTTCACCTAGTATCTTCCCACTAACTTCAGTCTGTGATACAGATAAGGATCCCAAAACCCATATAGCTACTTTTCATTCCTGCATCATAAAATATTAAAAATAGAAATTTTAGCCCTTTCCTCCTTCTTTGGGAGACAATCTCGTAATAGATAAACAAAATCAAACTTAAAAGAAACAACAGATATATCTATACATCTCCATTTCTATCTCTATTTCTACAGTATATATGCTAAAATGTATACATATAAAGTTCTTGTAAGAACACAACCTGGTGTTAATATAACTTTATTAATGATTTTAGGGGGGGGAAGCTTTCAGGTTTTCCAAGAAACACATTTTTCAAGAAATCAATGTACTTGGTCTGAAATCGTATAGAAAATCCTACTTTTACACTAGCAAAGACTTCTAAAATACATAGAGAAAGTAAATTGAAATTTAATACAAAGTCAAATCAGAATAATTATATAATCCAGAGAGAATTAGAATCCCAAAACAGTTTCTCCCCAGGTTCTTGGGGAATTCCAGCCATTCATTCAATTTATCTTTAGTAGTTTAGACACAAAAAATATTGCTACATCCCTTTCAAATATTGCTACATCCCTATTTTGATTTTACATGACAGAAATTATGCTTCTTAATATGTTGACTGTGGTAGACATGACATAGTACATATTCCCAATCTGAGGCTGCCTGACATGAAACATGCCTTTTCCAACAGTTTTCACATTAGTTATTAACATTAAAACAAATATCGTATCTTGGGAAAATGTAGAATCAATGTTTCTTAGGTGAAAAAATCAATGTAACCATGACATGGCTGCAAGGAAATAGATTTTATTTTTACTAGCTATTTATTACTGTCCAGTAGCCACCCAGATTTCTACAATCCATAGATAAGGCTCAGGAAGACATAACTGATATAGAAGATTGCTATAATTATGTACACAATAAGATTCTATAAACAAATGAAAATGTAAAGTAAATCAGATTCTGGTAGAGAAAAAAAGAGATGTCTTAGGAATAATTAGAGATGAAAATATGTAGCTTCATGTTAGATCAAGATAAGACTGGGATAGAAATGTTTCTGGTGCTTTCTCTTCTGATTTTAGAGCAAACTGAGAAAGGCTAGGAGTGGACCTTAGAATAAGCATACCAAAATTCAGTCCCACTTTCTCCACTTCATTACCTAACAGACAGAAGAAACTTCTCCAAAGAGATAAGGTTAGGACATGATTTACTTATGATCCTGCCCAAAGAGCTAGCAATTAATTTAGGGACTGATGATGGTTTGTATTCCCAAAGAAATCACTGGTATACCTTTATTACATTTTCAAGAAGTGAGCAGTATGTAAAAACATTCTATTTCAACTTTCACTAATTTGCAGCTTTCAATGTGTATTATTAGACCTGAAAACATGCAAAATTATCAGGGAATTCTAGAAGCTGTTGATCCAGACCATATGCAGGACATCAGTTTATGGAAAAATACTTTCCATGAAAACCAGAAATTGAAGGCAAATGGAACAATGCTAAGTTTATTTTTATATAGTCCTTTATAAATGAATGGAGTTAAATATTAAATGTTGTTAGAGAACAGCTAATAAATAATGATTGTTTTAAATAACCAGGTGTAAAGAATGAATCATTATTCAGAATTACAGTTCAAGCTTTGGAATTTTCCTTTGCTAAGTCAGTCCATTGGTCTTTTTAGCATTTAACTAACTTCCTATCAAAGCCTAGGGCTATAAGCTCATCCCTGAACAATGCAATTTATCATGATGTAAATTGTTAGTCAGAACTAAAACTAATATATGGTAAATGAATCATAATCAGGCTCAACATTGGAGTTATTCTTTACTTATGACTAAAATAATATTTGAGAATAAATTGTAAATATGTATGAATGAACCATCAGAACAAACTATTAGAGAGTGACATTTTATATTATTGGCATAATCATAGTGACTATAAAAGCTATAAAAGTAGTGTAGGTCTCTCATTGCTTTCGAATTAAAAAGTGATGAATTGTCCCCCATTAGTTAGACCAGATCAGGAAATCAATTGCACATGAAAGCGAAACCTATTTTATTGAGACTGGCTATAATAACAGAATCTTGCAAGTCTAATTATATTGTACCTCCTCTGCTACTTACAATAAGGAGTTCTCTCTCTGATCTACTTCCAAATATTATCTATCTGTTGTGAACTTAAAATATTTTTCACCTCTCATCACCTTAGCAACAGATCTTGCACACTGTATCTCTCTCAGGGTAATCTTCTTTACTCTCTACATAAATTCAGCAAGACTCTTGTCAGTTTGGCTGTCTAAATGACAGTTTTGCTCCATGTATTCTTGATGCTTGGATTGTAAAACCTTAAGCATTATTTTTGAAACATATGAGTAAATGCAATTGCTCAATAGTTCACACATTCTTTACACTGCCCTTTTGAGCACTGGAATATAAATTTATCTTTTCCAGCCTGTTGGTCACTGTTATATTTTTCACAACAGCTTACGAAGTGCACAAAGCACTTCAACTGCACCAACTTGTACAGTTTTAAATGATTCTACTGGTACATCACTAACTGCTGAACCTTTGTAGAATTCTGGCTTTAGTTCAATGAACTAAAGTTCCATAATATCACTTTTGGTACTGATGCATGGAAACAATGCTATGAGAGATATTTGGTTATGATTAATCTCTAGGTTTATTCCTAGTGCACTAAAGGAAGTTCCTGTTCCCCATGTTCTTGCATCATTGCACTCTAGTATGGTTACAATAATCAAGTAACTCAGAGCTATACCCAGACAAATATTTAGGATAACTGAAACAACTGGACCTGATTCTCTTTACCTATGTACCATTGCTTGCAAGATAGTTCTCAGAAACTCCTAAAACCATGGCCATTTTAGCATCTGTTCCACTAGGTCAAAGAGAGACAAGCTTTTATTAGGCTTCAGGGAAGACAGGAATGGGGAACCGTCATTTTTATATGACTTGCTGGTTCTTCTCTCCCCAGAAGGTAGACAGTTTCTCACTATTTAATAGGCCTATGTGAGGCAGCTAGCTGCGATTCAGCTACTGTAGGTGAGGCCTTTGAAGTAACAAGCTCCACTGCCACTTCTTTTTTTATTTATTGCTTTTAAAACAATAACCAAAAGGGAAAAGAACAAAACAAAAACAAAAACAAAGTTAACTATAACATACATTGCTAAAGAAAACAAAAAACCCACTTTTAAAAAGTGTAAATTTCTGTATCATTTTAATAGTTAACAGTTGCAATTCTATATATATTTATCTAATGCAAATATATTCACCTCCATATACATTTCTACTAAATTTACATAGCTATCATTTTTTACCTACCGTTTTTGTATAAACAAGTCCCACATTTCCTTATAGTAGTCGATAAAAAGTCTATATCTATAGGCAATCTGCTCATGGGTGCAGTATTAGTCTTTTGCAGTATTTAGCGTTTTAGTCTTTGGTGATCAATCGATCAACATGGCGCAAGCTGATCCACCAAGGCTGCCACACATCTGAGAAGAACAACCATAGCACAAAAGAAGTGAGCACTCCACAAAGCCAGAGCTGCAAATGCTGAAACAATGGTGCCCACACATGTCTGCCCAACATGTGGCAGAACATTTCATGCCCATGTAGGCCTTACCAGCCATTGTGGGCAGCTCACAACCTGTTAGATGCCAAGGTCCTCTTTGAACATGATGGACGAATATCATCAGTCTTTGGCCATAGTAAGGGCATAAATAATCCATTTATGTTGTCCAGTGGTCAAATTCCATTTATTAGTTATGTAGTTCAAGAGAATATTATTTTTAGAAGATAATATTCTCTTGAACTACATACAATCATATTTATATAATCCATTTCTTTCTCCTAAAACATAATAAGTATGAGCCATTGTAAAAAAAATATGTGTTTAAAGAAACATTAAGAAGCAACCACCTCAGAGTTGTGGGGAAAATAGTACACGGAAAGAATATTTGTCACCTTGAGTTAGTTATAAAATAATAAAAATGGGGTAACAATTTAGTAATAATTAACCTTATAACCTTTTCAGCAGAATTATTTTAGACGGTTCCTATCTATACAAATGTAATTTGTAATAATTTCAAAAATGTTATTTATTGCATATATTTTAAGCTGAAGTCAATTGACACTCTGGCTGTAAAAGTTAAGATAATCTTCCATTATATAGGCAGTTTAGGAAACTTTATTTTTTTATTCCACTCATTCTTAGCATCTGCATATCAATTGATTTAGTGATAATAAATCATCATCATCATCGTTTTAGTCATGCAGTTTCCGACCAAAATGGTCCTGACCTTTCTTTGTTGACTTGTTGATGTCACTCCATCTTGTTTTAGGTCTGTTTGTTTGTTTGTTTTATAGGTCTCTTTTGGGAAAGCTTTTTATCAAGTAGGATCCATTCTATGACTGCTTTGGTCCACGTGCCATCAATTCTTCTTGCTATGTGATCAGCCCATTTCCATTTCATTTCTTTTACTCTTCTATGGCATCATTTATTTTGTTTGTTCTCTAATCCATGTGCAGGTCTTTCTTGTCTTGTGATGTCAAGCATGTATCTTTCCATGGCTCTTTGCACCAGTCTTAGCTTTTGTATCGATTGTGACGTTAGTGTCTATGTTTCACTGGCATATGTTAGAGCAGGTAGCACATACTGATCAAAAACTTTTCTCTTCAGGCATAGGAGGAGGTTGTTTTTGAAAATTATGCTTAGCTTGCCAAATGCTGCCAACCACATTTAATGCCATACAATTTCCTTTATTGTATCGTGTTTCATTGAGATCCATTGGCCAAGGTATATGTAGTGTATACATATACCTTGGCCAATGTAGTATATGTAGTGTATATGTAGTGTATCTACTATGTCTAGTTCTTCCTTAGATATAACTTTTCTTTTCCTTTGGTAAATTTATTAAACATAATGTGGCTCTTTTCAGGTTTATTCTTAAGCCAAATGGTTCTCCTGTTTTATGCAGCTCTTGTATATCTCTTTGTAACTCTTCTGGGACTTGTGCAGTGGTGGGTTTCTGCCGGATCGCACCGGATCGCGCGATCCGGTTGGTCAATGAACCCGGAAGTAATTTCCTGCCCCGCCCCCTTGGCATTTTTTGCATCGGGGCTGACTCCCCGCCACCACCGCTGCGCTATCTCATGTTCCTTGTCTTCTGGCCGCGGCCCCACTCCGTGGAAAACATAGGCGCAATTACAGCCTGGAGCAGGAGCAAAGCCCCTTTCCCAACTGGCCCTTCCTTCCTCAGAAGGCTTCGGAGGGAAGCTTCTGCAGAAGCCCGGGCGAGTGACAACATGTTCCCGCCGTTACGAAGTCTCGGAGGCTATAATTTTCTGAGCTGTGTGCGCGTGCCTGTTTTCCACGGCATGGAGCAGCGGCTGGCAATGACTCCGGAGGCAATCCAGGAAGACGAGGAACGCGAGGGGGGATCCTGCCCCCCACTGATGGCCTCTGGAATCATCGCTGGCCGCGCAGAGCCTCGCTGCTGCTCCACGCCTTGGAAAACAGGCGCGCGCGCACAGCTCAGAAAATTACACCCTCCGAGACTTCGTAACGGCGGGAACTTGTTGTCACTCGCCCGGGCTTCTGCAGAAGCTTCCCTCCGAAGCCTTCTGAGGGAGGAAGGGCCAGTTGGGAAAGGGGCTTTGCTCCTGCTCTGGGCTGTAATTGCGCCTATGTTTTCCAGCGAGGCTCTGACCGGCCAGCGATGATTTCGGAGGCCATCAACAGTCCCCCCTCGCGTTCCTCGTCTTCCCGGATTGCCTCCGGAGTCACTGCCGGCCACGCAGAACCTCGCCGCTGCTCCACGCCGTGGAAAACAGGCGAGCGCGCACAGCTCAGAAAATTACAGCCTCCGAGACTTCGTAATGGCGGGAACTTGTTGTCACTTGCACGGGCTTCTGCAGAAGCTTCCCTCTGAAGCCCTCCAAGCGAGGAAAGGCCAGTTGGAAAAGGGGCTTTGCTCCTGCTCCGGGCTGTAAACTTCCCTCCGAAGTCTTGGGATGTTCTGAGGAGCCCCCCAAGGAAAAACACCGCTGCCAGGTACTTTTAACCATATATTTTGGTCCTATGGCTGCAGAATGCTGCAAAATACCATAAATGCAGGCCAGTTGTTGAGTGTTTCAAATGTGATTGGAACACTCAACAAGGTGACCACAGTGTGTGTGTGTGTGAGAGTGTGTGAGTGAGACAGACAGACAGAGAGAGGAACAGAGAGAGACAGAGAGAGGGAGTGAGGGAGGGAATCAGAGAGAGACTGACAGACACACACACACACACACACACAGACAGAGAGAGACAGAGAGAGACAGAGAGGGGGAGGGGGGAGGGAGAAAAAGATAGACAGACAGAGAGAGACACACACAGAGTGAGTGATTAAGTGAATGAGTGAGACAGACACACCCACATACACACACAGCGTGACAGAGGGAGGGAGGGAGATGCAGACAGACACACACACACAGAGTGAGTGAGAGACAGACAGACAGACAGACACACACACACACACACAGAGTAACAGAGATGGGGGAGGGAGGAGAGAAAGACAGATACAGAGAGAGAGAGACAGACAGACAGATAGACGCACAGAGAAAATGACAGAGGGAGACAGGGAGGGAGAGAGAGACAAAGAGCCAGAGAGAGAGAGAGAGAGAGAGCGAAAGAAAAAGAAAAAAAGAAAGTGGGGGAGAGAGATGAAAGAAAGAAAGAAAAAGAAAGAGAACTTATGACCACAATTGAGCCCAAAATTTTGATTGCTAAGCAAGAGCGTCGTTAAGTGAGTTTCACCACATTTTCCAAGTTAGCCATGCCCACCTGGTCACATGACTGCCAAGCCACTCTCACCTGGTCACATGGTCGGCAAGCCACTCCCACCAGGTCACATGGCCGGCAAGCCACTCCCACAAAGGAGGCCACACCCACAGAGTAGGTTCCAAAAAAAATTGAAACCCACCACTGGACTTGTGCCATTGAATTTTATTCCATCTTTTGCCCAGTTTAGTTTGCGACATACTTCTTCAAGGCAGGCTGAGAACAGGATAAGTGATATTGTATCACCTTGTTGTACACCTCGTTCTATGTTGATTTCCACTTTAAGATAATTAAGGCAAATTTTCATATATTGATTGTAGTAAGTTTATGTAATCACTGTCTATGCCTTGGTTGAGTGATACATTAATTACTGCTTGCTGGAACACTGAATCAAATTCCTTTTTGTAGTCAATGAAAGCTATGCACAGAGGCATGGTGTATTCATTGTGCCTTTCAATGACTTGCTGAACAACCTGGATGTGATCCATTGTGCTCTGCCACATTTGAACACTGCTGGTCAAAACAATTTGTTAATAAATGTTGAATTTGTAAATATAGTATTGGTTATACTTATCTCTTAACACATCATAGGTTAAAAATTCATTTTCATTATCTATCAATTGGTTCAAAGTCAGTATCTCTACTATTATCAGTTTTATCATATTACCGTATTTTCTCCAGTTTTTAATGTTGGGTTTCCCCATAAAGTTAATTTATCATATGAAAAATGTTTGAATCGATTTTATTAGACATTATATTTTATAATTCTGACACAATTGTTTCCAGAGATAATAGAGCTTTAATGTATTTAGATCCTAATAGTATCCATCAAAGCAAAGGTGCTATATGGGCAACCCAAAGTTGCCCATATCAGAAAATTAACACCAATTGTTGCTCTCCGGTATTTAATATTTGACAATAGGAAATCATAATGATATAGCTCCAGATTTGGAAAACTGAATCCTCCCACATTAACTGGTAATTGCATTTTCTGTAAAAAAAATATTGTCAGAATTTAAGAATTCCATAAATATGTACTATGCAAAAAGTTTATTTTATGAAAATATTTTACAGGTATAAGAACTGAAATTTCTCTCAGAATATAGATTAAGCAGGGAATAACATTCATTTTAAGAATGCTTATTCTGCCCCAAAGGGTAAAGTTTAATGACTCAATATATTGATATCTGAAGAAACCTCTCTATATTTTATTTATATTACATACGGGTACTACTAACTGAGTTATACATTTTGGTATATGCATATCTAAATATTTAATAGATTTGGTACAAATACAGAAATATTTCTTAAATGATATCAATTCCAATTTGGGCCAGTTAATAGAGTATCCTGCTATTTTACTAAAGGCATCTATCATTTGCATCAACACTGGAATAGTAATGTGAGGTTTATAAATAAGTAAAGCAATGTTGTCTGCAAATAAACCAATTTGCACTCAACAAAGTTATGTACTATTCTGTAGAGCTGTAGAGTATGTTATCCAATAGAACAAGCCAAGGATTCAATGCAGATATTAAAAAGCAAGGGTGAAAGTAAACATCCTTCTTTAATTCCTCTAAATAGTGGTAAAGTAATGGAAAACATGCCATTAACCTTTACTTTAGATGCTCATATGCTATCTTGATCCATTTTATGAAGTCCAAAGGGAATCTGAGCCTCATTAGGATAGCAAACACAAACTGTTTACATAGTTTGTCAAAAGCTCTTTCAGAATCTAATGATAAAATTACAAATTGACCTTTATCTTTATTTAAATCTGTTAGATCTACAATTAACCTAATTTCTACTGCATATCTAGTTTTTTTAAAACCCCATTTAATCATTCCTAATAATGAACTATATCGCTTGCTGCAATCTATTTGCTAACACTGCTGTTAATAAATCTGGATCAAAACTAATCAATGAGGTTGGATAATGATTAGTACGCTGAGTGTGATATTTACCTGCTTTGGGTAAAATTGTATTATATGTTTGGTTAAATGCTGCTGATAAAATCCTTTATCAAATATCTCATGATCATACAATTGACAAAGATTTGGCATCTCTGTTGTAAACATGTTAGCATGAACTCTGTATGCTCTGATATTATAGTAGTTAATTAGTCTTTCTTTTTTGTTATTTCTCAAACAAAATTATAGATGGGCACCTATCCACCTGTGTCCATAAATGTTTCAGTTCAACTTTCAAATGATTTCCCCTCTTATTTTAAATCTTATTTTAAAGTAACACCTCCATTTCCATTTCTAATAAGAAGAAGAGGCTTCTGTAGAAACACACAGAGTACACAGAAGTCTATCATGAACTAGAGAACTGGAAAATACATGAATAAGACAAGATGAAGCATTTTTGAAGGGATGCTCTGCTTGGACCATACTGAAGCAAAGCCTCTTATTGAAGCTTAGTTGCCAGCCAGACTGTTTAAGAATTGTAATTTATTTAAAAATTAATACATGAGCTTCAGGATTTGGAGGGGGTGTTGTTTATATATAACCTTTTCTGGCTGAGAAGTATCAATGTTTATTTAAATACCTTACTAAACATTTATGTGATTTAAATAAAGAAATATGTAATCAATATTCCAGTTACACATACTTTCATCAAATTAAGCCTAAAGCTGTATGAACATGCCATACATATAAACCTTTTATATGATTTGAATAGATATCCATATTCTAAAGCTAAACCTGTGTCATTGGGAGACAGAAAGCACGAATGCATGCACGTTTTATTCTTCTTTCAGCAATTACATCACAGCTTTTAGATATAGTCTCAAATGCTTAATCATACAAGTGCTACTCAATGTTATGAACAGTCCTCTATTTTATCCACAGGACTCTGATTTATTTTCATTTAAATCTGAGGAAACTATAATGTAATTTTAGTATATACAAGAAATACATGGCATATCTAGAATACTATGTTGTGCATTTTTAATTTTTAGTATTCCATCAGTACAACTTGCAAATATACCTTACAATTGCTCAACACTCCTTTCTCAGGATTAATATTAATGAATTATCAATGGAAGTCCCTACTTCTGTGGTGCATCAATAGGCATTTATCCCTCAGGGAAAATATCAACTGGATTTCAGTCCCAAATAAAGTAAATCTGCAGAAAATTCAGTGCTTAGATAGAAGAAATTCAAGGGATGTTTTTGTCTGACTATAAACTAGCCAAGCCATATAGATTGGATAGCTGCTACAGTGGTACAGTATATCTTACATGACTTTATAGATAAACAAAGAATCAAGTCTCCCACAAATGCTTTTCACCACAATTGTTGTGCATCAGTAAAAGGAAACGGAAAGCACCTTAATCCTATCTTAAGGTCATTGCAATTGTTTGCAGCCATTGTTTTTTTTCTTTCTTCCTTTCTTTCAGGATAAGTTTTATCTATCTCATTCTCTGTGGAAAGATCACAGGTAATCGAGGTTCATGTTTAAAACATGATGATGTTGCAATGATACATCAATTCTTAGTTTTCAAAGCTTTTTTTTTTTTACTAAATGGAAAAAGAATCTTATTTATAGCCAGGGTTGGAAGTGTGTTACTTTCTCAATATCATTAATTTCTGGCTAGGCCAGCAGAAGTTGCTGGAAAATTTAATTTAATGTCATATCTGGAGGGCCATAGGCCATTGATGGCTTTAGGGAGGACAAACAGGAAATGACAACATCTTCAGTATTTATGGATATCTGTTTAAAAACTTATTCCACACCCTGATTTAG
This sequence comes from Natrix helvetica, assembly GCF_964273705.1. Classification (NCBI taxonomy): domain Eukaryota; kingdom Metazoa; phylum Chordata; class Lepidosauria; order Squamata; family Natricidae; genus Natrix; species Natrix helvetica. The sequence continues at coordinate 43,628,868 of NC_138549.1, read as the reverse complement.
AATAAAAGAAATGTGTCTTTGCTTTGTCAGTTGTAACTTTCCAGCTTCTCAAACATCATCTGGAAATGAAATAATTTCAGTCATCCCAAAGCCTTTTGTAGAAAGAACATCAATTCCTCAATGTTGACTTAGTATGAAGGAGAACTTTGTTCAAGATTACAGTTGAGAAATGCAAATTGTTTTCTGAAGTAATATTCAGGGGATATTAAATTTAAAATGTGTTAAAATTGAATTATCCTGTGCAATAGATAATCTGAGGTGGGTATGCAAATCTTTTCACTTTCCTTACTAATTGAAAAATTCAATTATCACTCAATGAAATTGGTTATAACTTGATTAAGAAAACATAAAAGAATATCAATATTTTGGCCTATGAACTTGTACATTATTAGTTTCAAAACATATACGTTTGTGGTATTGACCAGTTTGGTGTCATGGATGTTTAGATTAGATACTGGGAAACTCATGGGTGTTTAGTATCTAGATTAAATACTGGGAAATTCTGAGTCTACTAGTCCCTTAGACATCAAGCTGGCTGGGTGATATTGAGGCAACTATTTTGTCATCCCAACCACCTCTCTGGCTATTTATTATAGGGGAGACAAAAGGAGGAAGGAACATTATGGATATGTTATTTTGAGTTGTAAAAAATAAAGGCAAGATATAAGTCAAATCAATTGATTTCTCTCCAGTGTGTTTTTTTTTAAACAAAGTTTTATTGGTTCTCTCCAGTGTTTTTCATTGCTAATTAAAGTTCCCAATCTTTAGCCAATCTTTAGCACCAGGAAAGGAATTTCCTATTTATTTAGGGATAGTTGGTAAATGTGGGGGTATCAAATATAACAAGGGGGAAAATGCAGTTGTCAAAGAGAGGGATTTTCCCCGCATGTTCTTCTGTCTGGCAATAGAGGATGATAAGATGATGGAGAAGAAGAGTTAACATTCACATTCTAATTTGTTAAATGCTTTAATTAGGATAGAGCATTAGCAACTGAATTAGTATAGTTGTCCTATTTTAAATGCATTGAAGGTGTAAAATGCAGTGAAAGTGCAAGAATTCTGCTCATTTCAGATAATCCTCTCTCTCTCTTTTTTAAAGACACTGACATTTGGGGAATTCACAGACATAATCAATCTTCATCCATCCCACTCAGCTGCAAGATTTTGAATACAGAATTATAACCTTCTTTTTTATATAAAATCCTACCTTCAGGGGAACAAACGGAGAACATTTGGTTTTATGAAGTGATGAAGCTTTTAAATTCAGAACCATTTTTTCTGCAGGCATTTTTTCTCTCTCCACTGAAATAGTTCAGTGTTTCTCAACTCAACCAGGTTTGACTTATACAACATAAAATTTCAATTTAAAAGAATACATTTTTTTCTAACCTACAGTTTACAGAAAAAAATGTTTAAGATTATTTTATTTCCTGTTTATTCCTATGTGATTGAAAGGAAAAAAACTGTCTGATTGCCAAATCTCCTTGCTGGTAGAAGTTAACCATTACATTTTGCTTGTGCATTGCTATCAATTGTATGATTCCATGCATTCCTGAATCCCATCACCATCTCAAGAGAATCTGATGCTCTCTTGAGCAAGGTACCACCTATACTGTACTTGTACATTTTGTTTTTGTTGCCTAAATGTAGAACCTTACTCTTTTCACCATTGAATTTCATTTTATTAGATAGTGCCCAATGTTCAGGTTTGTCAAGATCCTTCTGTATCTTTAGCCTATCTTCTGGAGTGTTGACTATTTCTGCCAGCTTGGTGTCATCTGCAAATTTGATGAGTTCCCCATTTATTCCCTCATCCAAATCATTGATGAAGATGTTGAAGAGTACTGGGCCCAAAACAGAGCCTTGGGGTACTTCACTGCATACTTCCCTCCATGAAGATGCAGTTCCATTGAGGACTACACGTTGAGTGAGGTTGGTCAGCCAGTTACGAATCCATCTGGTGGTGATGCTGTCCAACCCACATTCTTCTACTTTATCTAGTAGTAGCTTATGGTCTACCTTATCAAATGCCTTACTGGCGGTTGAGACCCCCAAACTTTTAGTGATGGGGGACTTTAACCTGCCATCGGTGGGAGAAGCATCCGAGGGGGTTCGGGAGTTCATGGCCTCCATGACAGCCATGGACCTGACTCAATTGATTCAGGGCCCGACACACGAGGGAGGTCACACCTTGGACCTTGTTTTTGTCTCTGGCCAGTGGTTGAGTGATCTGGGAGGAGGGGACTTAACCATCACTCCCCTGTCATGGTCAGACCACTCACTCCTCCGACTTGACTTCCCTGGTGCTACCCCCCGCTGCGGGGAGGCGGAACTAGAAAATACTAAATGGTTCCGCCCCAGGCGCCTGATGGAACCAGAGAGGTTCCAGATGGAGCTTGGGCCACCTTGTGCGGCCCTGACCCGCCCTCGGGTAGAGGACCTGGTGGTCGCGTGGAACAATGCGACTCCTGGGGCCTTGAACCGGGTGGCGCCTTTGCGGCCTCTCCGGCGGCAACGCTCCACCCTGGCCCCTTGGTTTACCGAGGAGCTAAGGGTGATGAAGCGCCGCAAGAGATGCCTAGAGAGTCGTTGGAGATCCTCTCATTCTGAATTTGACCGGACACAGGTACGAGCCCATTTAAGGACGTACCTTGTGGCATTGAGAGTGGCCAAACGTCAATATTGTGCCACTCTCATTGCATCCGCAGAGAACCGCCCTGCCGCCCTGTTTCGGGTGTCCCGCTCCCTCTTATTTCAGAGGCCGCGGGAGGCCCCTTTACAGGGTAGAGCAGAGGAATTTGGGAAATATCTGCAGGATAAAATCGCTCAAATCCGGAAGGATTGGGTCCCTTCCAGTGGTCCTGTAGAGGCGTCCGTGGCGAGTCTTGAGAGACCTATCTGGGAGGAGTTTGACTTGGTTGCCATCGAGGATTTGGACAGAGTGCGTGGACGACTGCGACCCACCACATGTTTATTGGACCCGTGTCCCTCCTGGCTTGTACTGGCATCCTGGGAGGTTACACGCGACTGGCTCCTGGGCCTAGTGAACGCTTCGTTGGGTGAGGGGTCCCTTCCAGCCGCCTTGAAAGAGGCGGTGGTGAGACCCTTGCTCAAGAAGCCTTCTCTGGACCCTACGGAGCTGGCCAATTATCGTCCTGTCTCCAACCTTCCCTTTCTGGCGAAGGTTGTAGAGAGTGTGGTGGCTTATCAGTTTCCACGACATCTGGAGGAAAATGATTATCTAGACCCACGCCAGTCCGGCTTCCGCCCTGGGCACAGCATGGAGACGGCCTTGGTCGCGTTGGTGGATGATCTCTGGAGGGCCAGAGATAGGGGTTGTTCCTCTATCCTGGTCCTATTAGACCTCTCGGCGGCTTTTGATACCATCGACCATGGTATCTTGTTGCGCCGACTGGAGGGGTTGGGGGTCGGGGGCACCGTTTTACGGTGGTTCGGCTCCTACCTTTCCGGCCGGACGCAACGTGTGTTGACAGGGGAGCAGAGGTCGACTCTGTGCCCCCTTACCTGTGGGGTGCCACAGGGGTCGGTCCTCTCGCCGCTCCTGTTCAACACATATATGAAGCCGCTGGGTGAGATCATCCGTGGTTTTGGGGTGGGATACCATCTGTACGCTGATGATACTCAGCTGTACATTTCCACCCCGAACCACCCCAACGAGGCCGTCGAAATGATGTCCCGGTGTGTGGAAGCCGTACGGGTCTGGATGGATGACAACCGACTCAAGCTCAACCCCTCCAAGACGGAGTGGCTGTGGGTTCTGGCCCCCCGGTTCAACCAGTTAATTCCATCTCTGGCCATCGGGGGCGTTCAACTTGCCCCGGTGGAGCGGGCGCGCAATTTGGGCGTCCTCCTTGATGCTCGGCTGTCCATGGATGACCATGTGACAGCCGTGGCAAGGGGGGCGTTCCACCAGGTTCGCCTGGTGCGCCAATTGCGCCCCCTATTGGACCGGGATGCCTTGCGCACAGTCACTCATGCGCTGGTGACGTCTCGCCTGGACTACTGTAACGCTCTCTACATGGGGCTTCCCTTGAAATGCACTCGTAGACTACAGTTGGTCCAGAACGTGGCCGCGCGGGTAATTATGGGGAGTACAAGGTACTCCCATGTGACACCTTTCCTGCGCGAGCTGCACTGGCTCCCTGTGGTCTACCGGGTGCGTTTCAAGGTCTTGATAACGATCTTTAAAGCGCTCGATGGCTCAGGACCTAGCTACTTGCGGGATCGTATCCTGCCCCATACATCCCTGCGACCAATTCGCTCGCACAGAGAGGGACTCCTCCAGGTGCCATCCACCAGACAATGTCGGGGGGCGGCGTCTAGGAGTAGACCCTTCTCTGTTGCGGGCCCAGCCCTGTGGAATGACCTTCCCCCGGATATTAGGACTACCTCTGACCTCCGCGCCTTCCGGATAAAGCTCAAGACGCACCTATTTCAAGTAGCTGGCCTGGCTCAACCATAGTTCGTTCACACTGCTCCTGACGGGTTTTTTTAATTTTTGTGACTTTTAGACTTTTATTAGGGGATTTTAAACTATGTTTTAACTGTCTTTTCTTATCTTCATACCTCCTCCATGTACGCGTGTTCGTTTATTCTGTGTGTGTATTGTCCATATTGTTTTTTATGTGTTTTATTGTACGCCGCCCCGAGTCCTTCGGGAGAGGGTGCGGCTAAGAAATAAATTTATTATTATTATTCTTATTATTATTACTGAAGTCCAAGTAAACTATATCGATGGCATTCCTCTGGTCCACTAATTTTGTCACATTATCAAATAATGCAATAGGATTAGTCTGGCATGATCTGTTTTTGAAAAACCCATGTTGGCTTTTGGCTATTACTTTGTTTGCTTCTAGATGTTCACTAATTTGTTGCTTGATTATCTTTTCAGGTCAGGCTGATAGATCTGTAGTTTCCTGGATCTGTTTTTTTCCCCTTTTTTGATGATGGAAACTACATCAGCTCTTTTCCAGTCCTCTGGTAGTTCCCCGGTGCTCCAGGATCTCTGAAAGATATAGTTCAGTGCTTCTGAGATCTCGTCTGCCAGTTCCTTCAGAACCCTGGGGTTTAATTCATCCGGTCCTGGTGATTTGAACTCGTCTAGGGTAGACAGGTGCTCACTTACCATTTTCTTCCCTATTTCAACTTGTGTTCCTAATCTGATTTTTGTGGTGCTGTTTTTGATAGGTTGGACTGTTTTATCCCTTTGTGTAAAGACAAATACAAAACATGAGTTAAATACTTCTGCTTTCTCCCTGTTGCTTGTCACCTTCTTGCCACTTTCTCCCAGCAATGGACCAATTGTTTCTTTAACTTTTTTCTTGTTTTTAACATGTTGGAAGAAGTTTTTTTTTGTTATTTTTTACTTTTATGGCAAGCCTTTCTTCATTTTGAGCCTTAGCTTTCTTCACTTCATCTTTACATGCTCGGGCTATTTGCTAATATTCTGCCTTAGTTATGTTCCCCCCCCCCTTTCCACTTTTTACTTATTTTTTTGTCTTTCAATTTGTCAAAGAGTTCTTTATGCAGTCATGCTGGTTTCTTTTGGTAGCTGTTATTTTTCTTCTTCATTGGTATTGTGCTAGACTGGACTTTTGTAATCTCATTTTTCAAAATTTCCCAAGCTTCTTGAGTTGTTTTCCCTTGAGGATTCTTATCCATGGAATTTTTCCCAAGCTCTCTCCAAGTTTATTGAAATTAGCTCTCTTAAAGTCCAAGACTCTAGTTTCATTTTGTTCTACTACTTGTGTTTGCATAATGTTGAATTCCAATATTGCATGGTCACTTGCCCCCAGGGTTCCTGTGGCTTCAACACTTTCTATCATTTCCTCTCTGTTAGTGAGAATTAAGTCCAATATGGCTGATTCCCTTGTTCCCTTCTCTACTTTTTGGGAAACAAAGTTGTCTTCTAGGTTTGTTAGGAACCTGTTGGATCTTCCACTTGGTGCAGAGTTTGTTTCCCAGTTGATGTCAGGGTAGTTAAAATCTCCCACTACTATTGTGGTGTGCTTCCTATATACCTTAGTTAGCTGACTAGCAAAAATTTCATCTACTTCCTCTGCTTGGTTGGGTGGCCTGACCTATGGCAATGTCATCCCCCCCCACCTTTAATATTGACCCAAATGCGTTCAAGATAGTTCTCATCATTGTTGTGCTCTATTTCTGTAGAGAGGTAATTATTTCTTACATATAGTGCAACTCCACCTCCTCTTTTATTTGGTCTATTTCTTTTAAATAATTTAAATCCTTCTAGCTGTATGTTCCATTTGTCAGTTTCATCCCACCAAGTTTCTGTAATGGCAACAATATCGTATCTGCCCACTTTTACTTGAATTTCTAATTTGCCCTGTTTATTCCTCACACTCTGTGCATTGGTGTATAGACATTTGAGTCCATTTTGATTGACCCTGTGTTTACTGTCTACATAACCTGTGTTATGCCTGACTGCCCCTATTTTCTTCCCACTTGTATGATTCATGCACATGGTATGGCACTCACTATTAAATGCTTGGTTTTGCTTGACAGCGGGAGTGATAATCTTACATGCACTGATAACCCTATGAATTTTAGATTGCTGGGGACAGAAATGTTCTGTATCTATTCATTCTCTGTCCCCACTGTTCAGTTTAAATGTTTATCCAGAAAATCTGTGAATTTAATGCCAAGTAACCCAGTCCCTTTCTTGGATGGGTGCAAACCATCTCTTTTGTACAGTTTTTCATTGCACCAGCTGCAGACATCATGACTAATAAAACCAAAGCCTTCCCTTTTACACCACTCCTTTAGCCACACATTCAACTCTGATACACACTGGCCCTTCCCTTTTTGTTCCTTATATACTGGTAAAACCTCTGAAAAGATAAGCCTACAACCTATACTACTAAGTTCATACCCCAAGCTCTGGAAATCATTCTTCACAGAAAGTACATCTTTTTGGGACAGATCTTTTGTGCCAAGATGTATAATAGCATCAACATCACAGTCCTTACTTGCATTCTTGAGTATCTTAAGAATACGCCTCTTGTCTCTGCTGGCAGTAGCACCTGGCAGACACCTGGCTCTTTTAAAACCTCCATATCCTTTCCTAAATTTACATCCCTTATGATTGAATCATCAACCAGAAGGTGACTTCTCTTTTCAATACCTTGCTCTTCTTGTGCGACTGATGTGTGATACCTGGTTCCCCATTTCGCCTTTCCGAAGTAAGTTCTTCATTTTGGACCACGATCCCCTGCTTATTTGAGTCATCATTATCACAACTACCTTAACCTGTCTCTTTAGTGTCCCCATTAGGGTCAGCAAGGGGGCTATATCTGTTATGCTGGGTCACAGCAAAAGCTTTGTGTTTATGGTTCACAGCTCTTACCCTGCCAGATCCCACAGTTGTCCAGACTACTCTTCTCCTGCAGGATCTTTGCGGGGGGGGGGGCTGATAGCGTGGCATCTCCATAGAGTGGAATGGCTGAATTGGACACCTAATTTCTGCTTGGAGAGCACAGATTAGAGATTCTAGATATGTAATCTATCTATGTAGACTAGTAATTTGTTTACAAAGGGGACAGTATCCAAATTTGAAAAGAGTACTGTGAAAGACAGGTGCAAGACAGCTATTACATTGAACTAAACCAGTCATTTTGAAATAAAATAAAATCAAAATGACCAGTTTATTTCAATGTAATAGCTGTCTTGCACCTGTCTTTCAAATTTGGATACTGTCCACTTTGTAAACAAATTACTAGTCTACATAGACTAGATAATTTAAATGTTTTAAATACATATATGTAACAGTTTTGTTTAAAACAACTATTTATATTAAACATTTGGTTCAATGATTATATACCATTACTGAATATAAAAATTCATAATAATTTACAAGGATAATCTTCAGAGGAAGAGATTCCTGCCTTTTCAAGAAAAGCAAGATATTTATGTGTGACTTTAGCCACTAAAATCTGGCCTTTGAATTGTTAGCCATATTTGTATATACCACCCTTCAACCTTTTTATGAGAATACATACTGTATACACAAACCACTTCCCACTGAAGAGGTCAGAGGAGATATTGTTATTTGCTATTAAGGTGCAACTGAAAGACAGATGTAATTTGGAAACAGTGTTTTTTTTAATATATTCTGCTAAGAGGCTTTATGGTCACCTATAATATAATATAATAGTTCTTTTATCAGACTGCTGACAATCAATCAGGCTCTGCAAGTTTCCAGAAATGTCCTTAAAAAGAGGCAGGGATGGAACCCAACCCTGTCTGCAGCTTCTCTTTGCAGGTGCATGTGAAAAGACATAGCTGTTTTAAAGAGTTGAAGAGAGGTGCTATGTTTGTGTGACTGTGTGATTTGAAGCATTTTTAATTAATTTGGAATTCAAGGCACTGCTTTAATTGTAGCCATCACAAGACATATTCAAAGAAAATCTTGCATATCAACTTTCTTAGGGAAAGGAAGTGATATATGAGAAAAAGGAAAATATTGTGTGTGTGCGGAGTCTTCTCAGAAATTTCAGGCAAAGTAATGTAGTTTTCATTTGAGCTGATTTCACTCATAACATCACAATGTATGTTGTTTGGTTTTGCATTAGTGTGATATATGAACCCAGCCATTATTGTTTGCAAAGCAGATTTTATTGTTTGTGTGAACATGACCTAAATATTTTAATGCGGAAACCATGGCTCAGCAAAAGATAGTTTAATGCATTGTGCATTAAATGATCTAGGGGAGATAAGCAGTTTCATGAGCTAGGGGAGATAAGCAGATACCCAAGAAGAAATACTAAATTGTTCCTTTAATGATTGTGTAGATGCATTTTCTTTTTATACCCAGCTATTAAAGAGGTAGGTGTCTTGTCCTTTGGAACTAGCTACCTGACACAGTGAATCCTGAATGTTTTATGAATTCATGGTTTCACCTTATTGCAATTCTTTTCGGTTGGATAATAGCTGTAGAGAAAAGACATGGCATTACCAAGGCAACAAAGCCTAGTAATAGTTAGAAATGATAGAGGCTACTCCTTTGTTTTGTTTCATTTGAAAAAGGCATCGTTACCAGCTGTGATGGATGACCTCCTAAAAGAGGTGTGAAAGATTTAGCTTGTGTGTGCACAAAGAGAAATAACAATATAATAAGGCCATGGAGGAAAACAAAGTGGAACCCTACTGGCCTGTTAAAAGAGCTCCTATTCTTATTCTGAGCAGGTTGATTTAATAGTAAAATTCAGGTATCTCAGTGAAACTTTGGGTTAAATACTAGGAAATAATAAAAAAGATATCAACCATTCCAACAAAAGGAATTTTAAGAAATTGCTAATCTTCTAACATAAATCCAAGACTTGAGAAACAGAATAGGCCAATAGTTTAATAAGAAGCTATTATGTAGTATTAAAACATTTAATTAAAAGCATTTTAAAAACAGAGGAATCAAAAAGATTTGTAGACCCCTTTTAATAGTACTGTAGAAATGGAGATAGGAAATTTAAGAAATAACAGACATATTTGGTGCAGCATTTGCTCTATTCATAGGATAATTGAGGCTAAAATATAATACTATGGCGATAACAATGCAGGGAAGAGTGGAACAGGAATCAGCAAAATCTTCACAGCACCTTTCAGTCCAGTACAGGTTAAAAATCTAGCATTTTCCTACTTCTCCTTTCCTATTCTGACAACGACTAATAGAAAATGGATGGATTTCTTATCCTTTGTTTCCATTAAATTTTAAATATTAGATATGAAGGAATTATGGGAGATTTGGCCCAAGTTCTCTTTCAATTGTTTTATATTTGAGCAAAGTGAAACTTTTGAACAAAGTTATGACCAATTCAAAAGATATTGACAGAAAAGGTACGGGAACATGAGGCTGTGCCCTCTGACAAAAGCTCAAGGAATTCAGACATTAAATCTGTAGAAAATACTTTTGAAGATATGATATCAGTGTTTAGATAATGCATGTATATAAAGGGGGGAAGAAAAGAGAAAATCGTTCCTATTTTCCATTACCACAGGAAAAAAACAACAGATGCAGATGTAGTAGATATAGTTTTAGATTGGATTTTAATCGGATTTTAACTGGGTGGGAAAATTCCTAACAGTAACATCTATATAAAAGTGAAATATATACCAATGAAGGTTGTGCATTCTCCATCTCTGGAGATTTTTAAGAAGAAAAGGGACTGGCCCTTCTCAATGATGCTTTAATTATTTGTCCCTTACTTTGCAGAAGATTGAATTAGATGATTCGTGTGATCCTTTCCCACTGCATAATTCCATGATTTTACGATTCCCCGAGAATTAAATGCAACTTTTCACATTCTGGCTAGTAATCTCACTAATAACATAAAAGGGGATGAAGAATTCCATCAATCTTCATACAGTGATTCTTCTTTGCAGCCAGGAAGAGAAGAGACTTTTTCATTTCTGTCATTGTTAAGGAAAAAAAAAGGATGCAGAAAATAGAATGTAGGAACCAGTTTTTTGGCACTGGTAAAACGAAACAGACTTATCGTCCTTTACTTTTGAACCTTAGGAAAATATATTGTTGGAATGCCAACTTTCCATTTTAGCCTATTTTATTTAAATTCCTGTATAGTTTGATTCCAAATCTAAGAATCTGACAACATCCTGTGCTGTCCCACTCACACACATACCACAGGTGTAAGGAGTCTTTATTAAGACTGTAGGAAGTTATCACCCAGCCCTCTCCCAGAAAAATGAAATATCCTAGGAAATATTGAAAAGGCAGAATATTATATTTTCCTGGATGTGAAAAAGGGAGAAACACATTTTAAACACAAAGTAAATTCCTGCAGCTTCCTGTCCATCCTCACTTTATCAATGGGCCATTAAGAAGGCCAAGCTAGTCCACTTTACATAATAAAGAGTTCTCCCCTTCAGCTCCAGGGGGATGGGAATGAAGGCATGATAATATAAGCCTTTACTCAACTGACCACATGGCATCTGAGAATTCAACCAAACCTGGATTCAAAACTTAGCCTAGAGGGTTGCCCTTGCATGGGCCCATGTGAGTGTGACAGCCAATCAGAATACGTTTCTTACACAGGAACAGGAAACAGATAGGTGGGGCCGAACAGATTATAAAAAGCCCTGCAAGCCCTTCTTCAGCCCTTCCTTTGCCTTCTCTTCTTCTCCACCAACATTGAAGCATGTGATCACCTTTTCTGTTCAGGACTCAGGCCATGTGGTCTTGTCCACCATTAAAACCATCTTTCCAAGCAGCCTCCATGTCTCCAGTGTCTTTTTCCCCACTTGGAGCCGAACCCAGAAGGACATTTCTTTCAACAAGACTTCAGAGCCTGAATTGGTATTCCCCAGCAAGTCCCTGTGATACCACCCAATGATCTCCAAAGGCTACTCAATTGAAGCCAACACTAGTCTTCAATGCAAAGGCAAATCCAGTCCATTACACACAAGCAAGTTCCCAAGGCAAAGGCAAGTTCCAAGACAAAGGCAAAAGCTGAAGAGACACAATCCAAAGATCAAGGAAAGAACACACAGCAACAAATGAACACATTGTTCCCAGGATCATCTCTATCTGTCTGCTATGCTAAAGAGCCAGTCTCTGGTGTAGCCCATTAAGAGGGATGAGGCTGCCTCATCATGAGTAATCTGACTGACCTTAGCTGCTCCTGTCTTTTCTCTGCCCTATATGTTCTTGGATCAGGTGCAGAAGGTGGTTTCTCTTTCTCATTGTTGACCAGCTGCAGCTGCATGCTTTCTGCACCTGAAGCTTCAGGGCTGTTCTGCTGCAGCTATGCTTCAGTCAAATCACTTTCAGATGGCTGCTTGGAGCCATTGACCAAACTCCCCCTCCTGATGTGCCCAGAACTGGTTCATCCTCCTCTGAACTGACATCTGGGAGGCATCTGGGGAAGCATCTAGGACAGTCATCACTCATTGCTGGGCCAGGAGTGAATTAGAACTAAGGGCAAATTCCCAACTATTCACTATTAAGACTCATCAAGCCAATATTCTTCAAAAGACTATTTAAAAGTGGTATAATTTCATTTTAGTAAAAGTAACCCTAATGATGCAAATGGAAGAATTAAAGTCTGATTAAATATACTGATGAATGGATCTTCACATCTTATACAAAAAACAGACCAAGACAATAATAAACAGGCATGATATAAACCTCTTGTGTTTATAAAAAAACATTTTCAACTTATTACCATTTAGCTCTTATTCAAGTGCTGTACTCACTGACTAGCTAGGAAGGTGATAATTACCATGTAAGCAGGAGCTGATTTATACATCTATCCAAGGGGAAACAAGATGACTGTTAAGGCATATAAAAAACACTCCTGTGCTTAGAATCTTTTCTAAGTATTTTTAAAGTGGCAAAACAAAAGCAAAATGATTCCTAAGTAATTATTTTATATTTGTGCATTCTTACCCATGGCTATAAATATTATGCTCTACATGGAGCTGATATATTGAAGCCCTCTGAATTCTATTACATTTCTAAATGGCTTGCTTGTTTTTTGGAACAATAGAAATGAATTTTCTCATTTTGAGATACTTTGCTTCACATATTCTATATTACATACATTTGGGTGGTATGGTGGAGAGAATACCTAAAAACCAGAAGGAAAGTAATTAAGCAGTGGTTTCTTTATTCCCCTTGAGATTCTCATTATTGCAAGCATTAGAATCAATCCTAAAAATTGTAACGTTGAATCCTTTTGATTTGCTATGGGAAATTTTTATCATTAAAATCAGATTGTCTTTACTTATCTGAAGCAAGCACTCTATTGGTCAATAAAACTTTATCCTTAATACACATGCTTAATCAAAAACTGAAAAAAGTAGATTTTTCAGCACATGTAATTCTGGGAATAAATACTAAATTGCATGCAGGGATGGGCTGCTGGGTATTCGCATGAGTTCGGGCCATCCTCTAGCTAGGATTCTGTGCAGTTCAGCAAACCCCCAAATGACACTTCTGGCTGGCCACGCCCCCCCTCTCACCTTGCCCCCCCCAGGAGTCTCCAAATGGCTTGTTCATCATGCCAGGTAAGTGCAGGGCTGCGCGGAGGCTCGGGGCAGGCAAAAAATGAGCCTGCCAGTAGTTCCGGAAGTTCTGGAAGTCTGGAAGTGGGCCTGTCCAGAGCCCTGGGGAAATAGTTTTCACCATCCCGGAGGCTCAAAGAAAGCCTCTGGAGTCTAGAGAGGGTGAAAAATGGGCCTATTGGAAGTTCTGGAAGTCCTGAAATGGGCCTATTTCCGGCCTCCAGAGCCCTGGGAAAGCAGTTTCCACCCTCCCAGAGGCTCGGGGAAAGCCTCCGGAGCCTGGGTAGGGCAAAACTGCTCTGCCCCCCGCTGCGTTGCATGAGGCCAACTATGCCAAGCCCACCATAGCCACGCTCACCCAGCAATGGGGCAGTGAACCCGTTGCTACAACTTTTGAAGCCCACCCCTGCATGTTTGCTGTACTTATTTTCAATAAGCATAATTCTTCTTAGGCAGATCTTGGAATGTCAGTAACAATCATTTAATTTTTTTTATAGCTTTACAATTATACCGATCCACAATCTTTTTCAAAACAAAAATATCTGGATAGAGTACATCATTTTAAATGGCTACAGGATTCTGTGTTATATGCCATCAGGCTTCTTTTTTCACCTTGCAATGATATTTCTTCAGCAGGATATGTGATGAAAAGAGAGAATTGAACATGCATGCAAATATTAAATTGTTAATAATGTAATAATAATGAGAAGTGTTGTGCACTGGCATGCATGCAAATTGATAAATGCCTTTGCACTGAAATGTAATGTGCTGTTATTAATTTCTGAAAGTGCTCAGGAAAAGGTTTGCTGCTATTAGATAAAAGGAATAAAATATAACAGTGTGATCATCCTTCTTCTGATCATAGAAAATATAATTTAGAAACATTTAATATGCTGCACTTGTTTCTCAATGAAATAATAGGGAAGGATATTTGTTATGCTGTATAAATACAGGGACTGAAGTTTAGTGATGATGTCAGAACTGCAAACAACTAATGCCAGAACATACAAATTGAAGTTTTGTTTTTTTTAACTTACCTACAAGCTAACTTCCTATGATGCTGCATTCTCAATATTTGAAACATATTTTGTTATATACATTACAAAGATAAACCTCATTTTTTCCACTTGGTTGCACAGATTAATCTACTTTACAACACCTAAAGTTATCATGGTATACAACTATACCATATTTATGTAAGAGTCGTGATGGCACAGTGGTTACAAGTACTGCAGGCTATTTCTGCCTGCCTGCTGCCTGCTGGCTGCCTGCAGTTTGGCAGTTTGAATCTCACCAGGTTCAAGGTTGACTCAGCCTTCCATTCTTCCAAGGTGGGTAAAATGAGGACCCAAATTGTTGGCTGACTCTGTAACCACTTAGAGAGGGCTGTAAAACACTGTAAAGCGGTATATAAGTGCTGTTGTTATATTTCTTTATTTTCTAGCCCAACAAATGAACAGTTTGAGATAATTCTACATTAGAAAAAGTGATATATGTACAGTAGTTATTGCCGTGCTTGTCACAGAAGACAGGGCACCTTAATCAAGCTGTTTGTGTACCAAAACAGTTTATTATTCAAAGCATGGAATAAAGTCTTTCAAAGTTCTTTCCCAACAAGGAAATCAGGAGTCTAACACAATACTAAATGATTGAATGGTAAACTTGATGAATGAATCTTATGTTTTAAATATCTTAACTTGTTCATTTTCATTTCATTTTCAAGAGTTTCATTTTTATATTCTTAATCTTGAAGAACATTAATTTTTCCCATTCAATCATCCTCTGTGGGTAGAAGGCAACTGGCTGAAAAGGCGAACCGGATTCACCTGCAAAAGACTCCTCATTATTTAAAACAAAGCTGGCACAACCTGTTCGCCCCAGAGCACCTTCAAAAGGAACCAGAAGCAGTAATGTTTAATGCAACAAAACCTGAAATTATAAAATACATAGAGAATAACCATATTAATCCCTAGTTCTCTGCTGTATGCATTAAGATATTCTTCCCTGTGCATGTAGAGTTTATATGTTTTGATCATACAGTTCAAGCGACTATGTACTTCAAACAAAAGACTATATAGTAGCATATTTGGTGCTTCTCATGTTTTCAATAATGTAGTTGGTGTTTCCCATATATACACATACCTCAGGAGATTGGTGTGTGTGTGTGTATATGAATGATGAAGTATGCTCTCTGAAAGTGAAATTTCTACCTGGCCAATGGTTTTCCCTTCTTCCCTGTAGGGTTTTTAGGGGTGGAATATGCTTTTGCTTCTCCTTCTGCATTAGGTTACCTCTTTCATTCCCTGCTATACTTGTGATGGAGAAAAAGAGAAATTATTCCTTATCTTGCTTGGTTACAAAGCTGTGTATTACTGATCATTCTGTTAGTTAAATTCTGTATCTGAATAGATGACCTCTGCTACCTTCCATTCCTTTTTACTTTTCCAATCTTTCTTCAAATTTTCAGAAAACTTGACAGGAAGATGAGAGTCTTCTGTGAATGGGTTTGAAAGAATATGTTTCAAGATTGTTTCCTCATCTTGACAACTTCCACATGTGTGGACCTTAACTCCCAGAATTTTCACTGACAATTTTGGAAGTTTAAGGCAAAACAACTGAAGTTTCCAAGATGCAGATCCGACAGGATACTCTTTCACCCCAAAGGTGTGGTTCAGAAGAGAATCTGTGCTTTGTTATTTGCAACTATTGCAAGCATAGGATCAATTATGATAAGCATAAGAAGCTTCTAGCAGCATCTTCAGAGTTTTTACATTTAATGAAGGACTAACTTGTTGCTATGGTCTCTCCCATTCAGATAGCAGCACAAATAGCACAAAGATGTTTGCCTAGCTATTTGCAAATCATTCATTCCTGAGCAAGCAAGGTAGATGAGGCAGTCACTTTACACCATTGGGCTCAATGATATGTCAAAGGTGCAAGATTACTAAAGCACACAGAATGAGTGAGAGGATATGGAAAATGCCATATTAAACCTAATGGCACATGGCTCCAGAGTATACCATCTGGACAATAACAGGTTTGCAAAATATATGATTTCTGCAATAAACTTACTGAGTACGAAGTCCTCTCTGAAAGGCAATTCTTCCAATCATTAGTATAGAGTATTAGCAGCAAGCAACAATTCTGGGAGCTTACATCAAACTGAGATATATAGTATCTCTTGGTTTCCTTCATATCCCTCCTATAAGGTGGAATGTTTGCTCAACTTAAAGAATTTATACCAAGTCTGGAATTCAAGAGATAAAGCAATAAGAGTGTAGGAAATACAACTTATGTCTTTAAAATCTTGCTTTAAAAATCTTGAAATGTGCATTTTCCTAAGTATTTGTGCTAAGCTGCTGTTCACATAAAGCTCTTAAATTCTGAATGGTAATCCAGAACTTGTTCACTCTAGTACAGTGATGGCGAACCTATGGCACGTGTGCCACAGGTGGCACGCGGAGCCATTTGTCAGGGCACACAAGGCGCTGCCCTCTCAGCTGGCCAGCGCGCATGTGCGTGCTGGCCAGCTGAGTTCACCCTTTTTTAAAGCCATTTTTTGCCCTCCCCAGGCTCCACAGGCTTTATAGGAGTCTGGGGAGGGTGAAAAGAGCCTCCCCCCCACGGAGACCCTCCGGAGGCTTCATGAGCTTCCCTGAAGCCTCTGGAGCGCAAAAAACCAGCTCTACGGGCTAACCGGAAGTTCAGGAACGGACTTCCTGTTTGCTTGGAGGGTCGTTTTGAGCGCTCCAAAGGCTTCAGGGAAGCCTCCTGAAGGTCCCTGAAGCCTCCGGAGGGCTTCCGGTGGGCGGGGGAGGCTGTTTTCGCCCTCCCCATGCTCTTAGAAAGCCTCTGGAGCCTGGAGAGGGTGAAAAAAGCATGCAAAAATTGGGGAGGGTCTGCATCTGTAGTGCGCCAATGTGCACGGGAGGGGGGTGTCACGCATTGCATTATGGGTGCAGCACACCTGCACACGACCCCCCTGCACTCCCCCCCACTTATGGCACGCGAGCCAAAAAAGGTTCGCCATCACTGCTCTAGTATATTCATGTCAGCTGCTAATAGAAAGCACAGAGATCTAGTGAATCTATAAGTTTTTTTAAAGTTTAAAAAAATGAAGGGAAAAATCCAGCAAAATTTCAATAACATCTACTGTCAGCAAGTTGCAGTGCTGACACAACCTGACACCACACAGAAGTCAGCAATGAGAAGATCCTTTTTAGAAGCATGTCCACCAGCTATGCCAACCTGGTATCTATGTAAATTTATTTAATAAATAAGATAAACATCCCTGGCATTCTACAAAACTCACTGATTAGAGAATGGTGACGAATACCACCACATATGGGTAAATCAGAAGTCATGCTTCCATGTCACGGCAAGCCTGCCAGCCAAGATACGTTATTGAAAAAGACTACTCAAGTATTAGCTGAATCTCAAATGTCTTATTTGAATCAGATCCAGGCTGATTCATGTAAGCTTCTTCTTGAGGACTGAGCACACCAAGTGAATATTTCAGAAAGCTGCCAAGTCCGTATCCAAGCATTTGAAGTGTAATCTTGTGAGGAAGCTGCTATAAAGCCAGTAAGCCTCGCTGGTAATGATCTATCTTTGTAGGGGAGTTGCTTTAAATGAAAAACTAAGACTTAGTATTTTGTGATTTCCTGTAGAAGTGAAATCCTTCTATTCATTCAAAGTCTGACTCCCTGATTGACATATTTCAGTGTCTATTCCAGTCTTAGCTATCTGAATTATTGAGATATTTATTTAGAAACAGCTGATTTTTCCCCATCTAATATCTATTGAATCAAAAACTTTTTGGTAAAAATTATCTTTAAGAAAGGCAAAACAAGCAGTTAGAGCAAAACTTCTGAAATTCTTTTGAATTCCTTTTTCAGGAGACATGGAAGGCACTTGTCTTATGTGTAAGGAAATAACACCTTTCATCTCTCTGTGTTATAGTCTTATGTCGTGTTTGTGTGTATGTCAGAAATGAGAAACACTGAGTAGGTTGTATAGGCTCCTGCTCAGTGTTTAATGATTAGGACAGTCCAAGGCATAGAGTAAAATAGCCAGTAAAATTTGGAAGCACTGTTTGGCTGACGGCAGCCTGAGGAGGCCAACTCTGTGGGATGACACTGGATGGTGGGAGGATACTGGTGGCAGTAGGTGGTCTCGCAGGTATCCTGGGCCTAAGCCATGGAACGCTTTAAATGTCATAATTAATACCTTGAATCACACACAGAAAACAACCAGCAACCAGTGCAGGCCGCCTAAAAGGGGTGTATCATGGGAGCACCTAGGTACCCCCATGATAACCCACGCGGCCGCATTCTGGACCAGCTGAAGCCTCTGGGTGCTCTTCATGGGCAGCCCCATGTAGAGAGCATTGCAGTAGTCCAGGCGAGAAAGGACGATGGCATGAGTGACTGTGCATAGAGCATACCGATCCAGGAAGGGGTGCAACTGACGTACCAGATGAACCTGGTAAAAGGCCCCCCTTGTCACGGCCATCAGGTGATCTTCGAAACTAAGCCAGGAGGACTCCCAGTTTGCGAGCCTTCTCTGAGGGGGCTAAAATTTCTCCCCCTATCATCAAAGATGGAACAAGATGCACAAATCGGGATGACGGAAACCACAGCCACTCAGTCTTGGAGGGATTGAGCCTGAGCCTGTTCCTCCCCATCCAGATCCGCACAGCCTCCAGGCATCGGGACATCACGTCAAGGGCATTGTTTGGGTGGTTTGGGGTAGAGATGAAAAGTTGGGTATTATCAGCATATTGATGATACCATACCCCAAAACCACGGATGATCTCGCCCAGTGATTTCATATATATGTTGAACAGGAGGGGTGAGAGAACTGACCCCTGGGGCACCCCACAAGTGACGCGCCTCGGGGTCAATCCCTGCCCTCCAGCCAACACGAACTGCAACCGATCTGACAGGTAGGAGGAGAATCACCGTAAAACGGTGCCCCCCACTCCCAACCCCCCGAGTCATCACAATAGGATACCATGGTTGATGGTATCGAAAGCCTCCGAGAGGTCTAATAGGACCAGGACAGAGGACCGCCAGAGATCATCATCAACCAATGTGACCAATGCCGTCTCCGTGCTGTACCCGGGCCTGAAACCTGACTGAAACGGATCCAGGTAGACAGCTTCATCCAGGTACTGGGGAAGCTGACATGCTACCACACTCTCGACAACCTTTGCTACAAAGCAAAGGTTGGAGACCGGACAATAGTTGGCTAAAGAAGCTGGGTTCAGGGAAGGCTTCTTGAGGAGGGGCCTGACCACCGCCTCCTTCAAGGCAGTGGGAAAGAACCCTTCTCTCAATGAAGCGTTGGTAATCGCCTGGAGCCAGCCTCATGTCATCTCCCGGGAAGCCAAAATTAACCAAGAGGGACACGGGTCCAGCATACAAGTGGCAGCACTGAGTCTCCCCATAATCCTGTCCATGCCCTTAGGGGTCACAGGGTCAAACTCATCCCGTCGACTCGCCCGAATCTACCCTGTCAGAGTCCAAGCCTGTCTGGATCTGAGCGATTTTATCTTGCAGATACTGAACAAATTCTTCAGCCCTACCATGCAAGGGGTCTTTTCCAGTTCCTTGGTTAAGTAAGGAATGGGTCACCCTAAACAGGGCAGCTGGGCAGTTATCTGCAGACGCGATAAGAGCGGAAAAATGTTGCCATTTTGCCACTTTTATCGCCACTAAGTAGGATTTAATATGAATTCTTACTGGTTTTCTTTCTTTCTTTCTTTCTTTCTTTCTTTCTTTCTTTCTTTCTTTCTTTCTTTCTTTCTTTCTTTCTTTTGAATTGTTACAACCAGGTGTGGGAGAACGTAGCACTTAATTCATGCGAGCAATTGATTTAACACAGATTAAGAAGTTGCCCTTTAAATGGGATTTTAAACAGAGGCTTAAGTTACATCGAACTGTGCTCCGTCCTGAGTGGAATTCCTTGGGATGGAAGGAAAGGATGGGCAGGGCCTGTCCTCCCCTCCGGCCTCTCCTGCCAGCCCTTCCTGGGGGCCCAAAGGTTCCGAGCTTAGCCCGCAGGAGGGGGCGGCAAAGGGAGTTTCCAGGCCCAAGGTGGCTTGAATCCCAGCATGTGCATGCCTGGGCGAGAGCCCGTCCTGCCGGCTGAAGCAGGTGGACCGACTGCCCCACTGGTCTCCTGCTCTCTGGGCACCTTCAATCTCCTGTACAGGTGGCTGGGCTGAAGCAGCACGGCCGACCGCGCTCGCTTCGGACATCCGTCAGAGCCGAGGCTGATCTGCCACCCAGAAGAACCTTTCTCTCTCCCCCTTCAGCGCCTCGGCCTTTCCCTGGCGTGGAGACCGGGTGGGACGGCATCTGGGTTTTGCCCGGAGCAGGAAAGAGGCTGCTTCTCCACCTGGCACTCTTCCTGCACCTGGTGCTTCAGGACATGCTCCTGAGCATGGGCAACGCCAGTGGAGGTGGATGGTCTTAGGCAACCCCTGTGAAAGGGCCGTTCAACCCCAAAAGGGGTCGCGACCCACAGGTCAAGAACTGCTGCTCTAGGCCATTTATATCATCTCTTTCTAACAATTAGAAAGAATCATCCAATTCATGATGTGAAATCATATAAAAGTTGATGATTGTAAGACTGAAATGAAGATTCCTCCAAATAAATGTATTATTCATAAAGCAATTACTTTTGTCATTAGGAAATAAAGGAAAATAATCTATGATAAGAAGCCATTTCATTGAATGATTTTATTATCTTTATGGATAAAATATTTATAGAAAGTGCACTTATAAAACCATTGTTGAAAAGGCATTGTTGCAAAACCAAGGTTTCCAATGATTTTATCATGGCAGTTTTACTTCTAAAAATAACTTTTATTTTGTGATTAGCTGATACAAATTTTAAATCTGTGTTACAATAGCAGAAAAGATTTTATTGAAAATAGTTTAAGTGTAAAATCACTATTTGCACTATTCAAATGTTACTCTGTATATCTTAAACAAAATAATTATTAGTTCAAATGTACACTTTTTTAGAGTCTCATAAATGTGTGGTTTGATCTACCCATATGGAAAATGATGCCCTGCACTGATACTAATGCTGTTGTATTGCATGGTTACAATATGGTATAGCAAGCCAACAATGTACAGGTAGCCTTTGATTTACAACCATTTGTTTAGTGATTGTTCAAAGTTACAATGGTACTGAAAAAAGTGACTTATGACCATTTTTCACACTTACAATATTCACACTTACAATTGTTGCAGCAGCCCCAGAGACACGATCAAAATGGGAACACTTGGTAACGGGTTCATATTTATGACAGTTGCAATGTTCCAGAGTCGTGATCACTTTTTGCGAACTTCTGACAAGCAAAGTCAATGGAGAAACCATGATTCACTTAACTGTAAGGTTGTAACATAGGATAAAATTCACTTAACAACTATCTCTCTTGGCAACCGAAATTTTGGGCTCAATTGTGATCGTAAGTCGAGGCTATCTGTATGCCTATTTTCATTTGGATCTATCCAGAACACACATTCTATGTATCCATTAAGAGGATGTAATGATTGCTTGAACACAGTTTATAAAGACATATTAAAAATTGTCTAGCTGCGTAGCTTCCACAGAAGTTAAGGACACCAACTCTCACTCAAATCAATCTTTTATACTTGCTCCCCCTGCACATACAACCCAAGCAAATGTGTTGATGTGTTGAGATGTGATATGTGTGTGTATATGCATCTATGTCCTAGTCAGAGAACCTACTACAAAATTAATTTTATAAATTTGAGTTTAATTAATGCTACATTAGTAATTAAAATTATTTGGATATAAAATAAGATGCACAGGGGCAAAATTAATTTCTACATGCCCACCGAAATCATTCTTTTATACACAAATTGCCAGGCCTGCAGCCGGTTCCTTTTGGGATCTTTGGTCTGCCACACTAATATTCTATTCAACTCTGCTCTTTCATTAGTGGGGAATTGGGAGGGGGAATAGTAAGGAGTAGAATGTGATGATGTCAAAATAAAATTCCTTTCTAGAATCCAAGGTCATCCTTTGTCTCTACATCTCTGCACCTGACCGGAACTGGATGGGTAGAATCGCATGGCAGTGGAAGATTGGGCCATGTGATGGACTTGTCGATGTGGGGGCAAGATCATGAACTTTCAACTGGGTGAAGAAAACCGGGAAGCTTTCATATTCGGGTTTTCCACAGATGTGCCAACATAACTCTCTTAATAAATTGGAATTTAGAGCAATTCTTTGCCTTGGACTCTGATTTAATTTTGGATGGTATTTGAAACCCTGACACAAACTGTTCTTCCACACCCATGTAGGCAAAGAAGTGCACATGAACACTCATGCAGAAAAATCAAGGTTGAGAAAATACAAACATGGACACAAAAATCAATCTGACAGTTTTTAATCCTAGGTGAGCCGGCAAAAGCTGTTACCAAGATGGGGGTGGTTTAGTTTAGTTCATAGAAACTGGAATGAGAAATGGAGAGGGCACGCAGAGCTGGTATTTCTTTATGTTTTAACAAGAAAATAAGTTGATATTGCTTTTGTAGCAATATCAGGAAACAGGAAAGAGATAGACCTATCAAATTTAATGTCCTTACCACCAGTCTGGTTCAGTCATTATAATAAGCCCAGCCTATCTATGTGATAACTCTCTCCCTCTCTCTCCCTCTCTCTCTCTCTCCTTTGTAGAGAGATGGGTGGCAAATAAATTTAATAATTAAAAAAAAACTGGAAAAGATAACAAAATACAAAGACCTACAAATAGAAATAGAATGACTGTGGCAAAAGCAAGTAAAGGTAGTACCAATAGCAATAGATGCCTTGGGTGCAATACCAAAACAACTGGAGAACCACTTGAGTACTATCAGCATTGACAAATTCACCATCAGTCAATTGCAAAATTGACTCAGCTTTACATGAAACAGGTTCCATCCTGTGATGACACCATCAAACATCCAGATCTGCCTATCACATGTCTTGGAAAGGACTCTATAGGGAGACAAAGATGCCAAACCCAGTCTGAACATCTGGCTGACTATGTGATGAATAATAAATATTCATTGAAATTAGGTAGTAGGTAGGGTGAAATATAATAGTCTGGATTCCCAGGATGGAGAGGTGCCTTCCAGAGCAATAAGAAACAGCTCAGTCAAGATATTTTGTGTGAGAGAAAGCGGTAAAAACAGCTACTGCTAATAGTTTTCAGAGTATATACTTGATGTAGATACTAGTGTCCCAGGGAACAACCACTTCAGTATGAGCCAATAGTCTGCTGCAGTTGCCAAGAAAAACAACAAAGATGATTAGGGCCTGGAGGATAAAGCATACAATGAAAGGTTCCAGGAACTGGATGTCTATTCTAATGATGAAAAAGACTAAGAGTGACATGATAGCAATTTTCCAATATTTCAGGGGCTACCACAGAGAAGAGATGGCTGATCTATTCACCAAAGACCTGATGGAAGGACAATGTCAATTTCCAGAATGTCCATCACAGGTGGTTTTTAAGAAGAGATTGAACAGCCAATGTCTGGAATGGTGTAGGGTCTCTTGTCTGAGAGGGGGTTAGATTCTAAGGTCCCTTACAACTCTGTTATTCTATAGCTTCTGTAGATACAGTAATAGAGAGCTACAGTTAAGCAAGATTCTGTCTATAGTTTTCTGAATAAATAAATCTGCTTGGAAAAATTACCAGATGTCTTTCTTGATTTTGGGGTCTGACAGTGTGAGATATATTATATATTTAGATTTTAAAGTAATAGATTATGTTGCCTACAACAATTGCACATGGTTCGAATAGTTACATTTCTATTATATTTTCTGCCTTTTGTCATTTCTTGATAGGCATATGGATGGACTTACAATTAGAGATCTTAAGGTGCTTTCATGGGCATCAGTAAATAAAACTACATATATCAACTAGCTATGTCTAGATGATATATGTAGTAGTCTATCAGTGGTCTATGAATAAAAATAAAGATGTGAAAACAATTTGAATTTATGTACATCTAGTACTGAAAAATGCTTGAAAAACTGTTTTGGTCTTGCATTCCACATTCAAGGAGACATATACTAGTGAATATTGTTTTGGACACAAATAAACCAAGGTTCCTATAGTAGCATTTTATGTAGCATGAAATTGATTGACAATCTAATCCCAAATGATACTGTTGACTCTTTTATATTTCTGGTCATAGTTCCAGTATACAAATTACAAGCTCTAAATGATTTATTATAAAGTCTACTCTTCTACTCCCACCTCTTTTATCTGTAAATATACTAAGAGCTCCATTGTGTTTACAAGAAACTGCTGTTTGCTTTGAATAAGATGCTGTTGTAAACATTGTATATTGATTGTGACTAGGACACTCTTCTGGCCTGTTTTACTGCTTGTTAGAAATGCCTGAGGTGGTACATTAACATCAAGGACCTTACTATTAGAGTACCAGGTGTTTCTTTTCTACTGGGAATGCTCCATAAATAGCATCTCAAAGTCAACAAATGAAATGTATTGCCTCAGGTGCAGGATACCCAAACTTTAGCTTATTTGATTGAATGTTCTTATTAAACTGCATTTGTTTTTTAAGAATAATCATTCCTTAGGTTCAGGACACCTTTCTGCAAAACAGTGATCTTTATTTTTCATTGGTGTCTGTGACATAGTGTTGTTGGATGCATAACAATATTTGGACAAATACATTCATTTTTGCCATGACTCTACGTATCTGAATTAACCCTTTGTTTTCTTTATTTTTCTCTACAGGGTAATTGCATTTCAAAGAAAAAGTTATTTGGAGGATTGGCTTAAAGTAGAAACTACTTTAAAGTAATAAATTTCCAATATAGGAGAAATATTTGTTGAATTTAGCATCGTGATAGAGCTAGTGAAATGTCTTTGAGAGTATTGCATGTCCTAAAGGGTTTCTGCAGATTACATAATGCAGCACATAGAGCAAATATGGGGAAACTCATTTGCAAAAAAGAGAGATTTATACTCAGTTATAGTATCCAAAAATAAATACCATAACAAGCACTATGAATTCTCCATGTGTTTCTCAAATTCAATCTTCTAGAAGCTTATAAGAGACACTAGGGAAGATTTAAAGAATATACAGGAAATGCACAAGGAAAGACATCAAAGGGAACCCTTCATATAATGATGGTTATAGCCAGAAAAACAAATACAGGACCACTGAATCACATGGAGAAAGATTTTCCTCCATAGTGATGGATGCTTGAAAATGTTCTAAATTAAAATGTGTACTGCATTTAGTCAGACAGATTACCTATAAAACCACAGTTAATGAATCAATGATCATTTCACATGTTACTAAATCATATAGGGTCTTGCAAAAGTTTGACTTGGCACAATGCCTCTGCTTTGCTGAGTAGGGTTTGGTGACGAATTTTGGTCTTATGTACACGCTAAGCCAAGATTTGGCAAAAAATTCACAAACGCTACAATACAAGAATGAAGCCATACAAAATGAATTGTTGCCCAGTGTCAATGTAAGGTACAAGTGGCTCTTACATCAAAGGTGGATCAAACCTGTGACTTTTTCTTCCTATGATTCAACAGATTCCTTGTGCAGTTCTTGGTGGTCCTGGAAAGTGGTGAAATTCAATTTTTTTTACTACTGGTTCTGTGGGCGTGGCTTGGTGGGCATGGCAGGGGAAGGATACTGCAAAATCCCCTCCTCATTCCTTGGGGAAGGATATTGCAAAATCTCCATTTCCACCTCTGGGGCCAGCCAGAGGGGGTATTTACCAGTTCTCCAAACTACTCAAAATTTCTGCTACTGCTTCTCCAGAACCTGTCAGAACCTGCTGAATTTTACCCCTGGGCCTAGACCTAAGGGCTTGGTGAATGTTTACACAACTGCAAACTTTGTGTTGAGACCTTGGCTCTCATTTTATTTCTTATGTAGTATAAGAAGCCAGTCTTGGGAGTTCATCAACTATGTGTTTATGGTTTAGTACAGAGATGTGAAAAAAGTGTCATGAAAAAGTAGCCAATTGGTTTGTCTATGCCAGAAGCAAAATGTGCTAGTTAGATAGGTGTGCACACAATCAAATAAGGCTGTTTTGTTCTAGGCAGATGACAGGTAGTTTGATGACAGGTGGGGAAGAAAGCCAAGGATAATGGCAGTTGAGGGAAAGAAAAGGACTAGAAAAGTTGTGAAGTGGTTGGGTTGGATGAATATCTCATATTAACAATTGTAGAGGAGAGAAAGAGGGTGAGGCACCTCAGCCTTGTCCTATAGTGCCATCTATATTTTCTTTCATCCTAAATCTGGAACAACCAAAGTGTTCTGATTTCAGTTCTGCTGAACCATGGTTCTAGTTTCAGGTTCAAAAAATAGCATTTAGAGTAGCAGGGATGGGTTCCTGCCAGTTCTAACCTCTTCTATAGAAGAGGTTCCACAAATCTACAGTGCCGTTTAGAACCGGCTCCATCTCCCTCCCCCCACCCGTCCCCACATCATCAAGATGAAGAGTGAGAGGAGGAATTCTGGGAGTTGAAGTCCACAAGTCTTAAAGCTGTCAAGTTTGAACACCCCTGGGATTTTTTTTTTCTAAAATGTTAGGGGTGCAAGGGTCTTGTAACTTGACAGCTTTAAGACTTTCACACTTCAATGCCAGATTTGATTTGAAAATACGTGACTTAATATATATGAAGCCAGCTATTGTTTCCCAAACGAAAGAAATTTTCAAGGTTTTTCTGCAGCTAAATTGTCTTATTATTTTTGAGGTGGAGTAGGCAGTGATCATGGTCACCTCATGGCTGCTGCTGTGTTGCAATATTTTCAGGGAGGGCTTATTTTAGCGCATGTGCTAAATTGTCAATCAGACTCTTAAATGAAGAATTTGATGCAAATAAAATGAATATGCAGCGAAGAAGCCTGTCTCATAATATATGAAGTAAGGCATATAACAAAAATATGAGTATTGTGATATAGGGAATTTCAGGCTATGCAATTGAATGTTGCTCAGATAGTGCCATTCTGAAGATGAATCATCAAATGATGAAATGTTATTTTCCCTATTGTGTTGATTGTTCTTTTGCAAATCTTGCTCGAGGTTGAAAAGGGATGGTCATTTGTTTCTTGCCCTGCTAAATTGACATGCAGCTGAAGTAAACAAGCAAGGAGACTGATAACCATATTACACATTCTTTCCATGGGACCTGTGGTATTTGTCTTTCATCTGACAGATATATATATATAATCTTTCATCTGACAGATATATATATAATCTTTTTTCTTAACTTCTACCGTGTTTCCCCAAAAATAAGATAGGGTCTTATTTTTTTTTACCCCCGAAATAAGTGCTTGGCCTTATTTTGGGGGAGGTCTTATTATTTTTGAGGTGAAGTAGGCAGTGATCATGGTCACCTCATGGCTGCTGCTGTGTTGCAATATTTTCAGGGAGGGCTTATTTTAGCGCATGTGCTCAAAAGCCTGATTGGGCTTATTACCTGGGGAGGTTTTATTTTCAGGGAAACAGGGTATACACTATATCTCCAAAAGTATTTGCTCGCAATGCTTCTGACTATATGGATGGGTGAGCAAATACTTTTGGCAATATAGTGTATGTGCCCCAATGAAACTATTGTGCATCTTAATTTATTAAATGGAAAGGGTTAATGAGAGCTGCTTACCAGCCTTAGTTGATAGTCCAGTTCCATTTTCAACATATATTACATAGTGATAAAAATGCATTCCGCTGTCTTTCAACAGTCAGTAACTTCTTTACTTGTTTTATTCTACATCCAACATTAGGGTAAATTCTTTACACTTATCATTTATATATTAAGGTTGAATTACAGAACAGACTAAGTGTTTATTCTCGGTTAGCATATACCCATGATGGTGAATATATGGTATACAAAGGTGGCATGCAGAGCCTTCTTTGTGAGAAGGTGTGCCTTTGCCAGCTGCTCTTCCAGGTTCTGTCATGTGCATGCATGCTTGCCAGCTATTCTCTTCTGGCCTCCGGCACATGCATGCGCACTGGCCAGCTGGTCTTCAGAGACAAGCTGTCGGGCATGCACTGGAATCTGGAAGAGAACAGCTGGCTGGTGCACATGAGCACTGAACCAGCTGTCCAGCATGCATGTGTGTGTTGTAATCCAGAAGAGCAGCTGGCCACCACACACATGCGCACGGCCAGCTGCTCTCTTCCAGGTTCCAGTGCTCTGGCACGCACATGCTCCAGTTTCATCACACAGTGCTAAAAAGGTTAGCCATCACTGGTATATACCATGGTTTATTGATTTAGCTAAGTAACATATAATGAAATCTTGATTTAGAAGACTGACCCAGCAAATTTGCTTCAGTCTATATCTTCATTACCTCTATTCTCTCTGTCTGTCTCAGTCTATTTCTTTCTCTCTCTCACACACACACACACTGTCTCCCCCTCCCTCCCACCCACCCCCTCTCTCATTTCTACAGCTATCCACTAATCATTTTTATAGCCTCCCATCTCAATCAATGACCCTGGGCAACGTACAATGCAAAATGTATGGCAAGCTGCCACCATTTATTTTATTTATTTATTTATTTATTTATTTATTTATTTATTTATTTATTTATTTATTTATTTATTTATTTATTTATTATTTATTTATATTTATTAGATTTGTGTGCTACCAATCTCAACCGCCACCACTTATACAGGTAGTCTTCCATACTTGGCAACTGGCATAGAATTATGTCACTGTAGTGTCCTGCAGTCATACGATCACTATTTGCAATCTTTACTACTGGCTTCCAACAAGTAAAATCAATGAAGAAGCTTGCGGGGGGTCACAAATAGAGAGTACAAGATAGGAGAATGCTGTGTTGGGCAGGATTTGCCTACCATCATATTGGTGTGGTCATGTGACATCACACTTGTCAACTCCATCACTTACAGATGAAGTTTCCAGTCAAAATTACCATTGTTAAGCAAGGTTGTAGGAAGTATTGATAATTCAATTCAATATAATGTTTGATAGCAATTCCTGGTATGATTGTCAGCTAGCAAAGCAGTGGTAGCACTGGAGTTGGCAGAAGAAGTGAGACCTGGAGCATTGAAAGTTCTCAGCAGTGTATCTTTTGGAGTAGCAGTGGCAGGGGTAAATATTGATTTTTTAAAAATCACTCCATGTAGGATATGGTTTGTACAGGCCTAACACAGAGCTTGATAATTCTCTGGAATAAAGCTATTTCTTTGGAAGACAGAATGCTGACAAAGAATATTCTTATTCTATAGAGGCTCCACATTAATATTTTGAATTATTTGAATATTTTCAATTTTTTGAATTAATTAATGGTGACCTCATGCACAATTATAGCTTCTTGACAACAGTATAGAAGTCATTTGTCATTGCCTTCATTTAGGATACCTTTGTCGTCTCAAACTACCCATTGCTACAGAATTTTCTGGTCTTCCATATATTAACCATGTTCTATTCTACTTAGAGTTTCAATATTATCTGCTTTATATAAAATCATATCCACTGTATTTGTCTCAACGTGGCTATAATTCTAGGCATAGTTATTTGCGAATAAGTTCCATTAAACTCAGTAGTGGTATTTTTAGTACATAGCATGAAGCAGTAAAATACAATGCTCATAAAGAGATGCCCTTCAATCTACTGAAATGCAGTATTTAGCTTTTATAAAGTTAGTCTTGTAAAAAGAAATGTATTACTGCTGGAATAAACTATGGGGGGACGACGACCCAAAATCCAGTTTCTGGTTAATTATTTTTCTTGTTCTCTGTTAATTTGTATCAAAGAATACAATTTGAAAGTCCTTCAATATCACCTCAACTAGGTACCAGAAAAGGGAAGCTTGTCCATTCTCATGGCACTTTATGAAATTACTCTGAAAAAAAATTCATTGAGACCTATTTCCAGTACATGCCAATGGTTGTTATATCAGAATATTTTTGAGAAATCATTCCATCTTTTGAAATACCATAAGAATTGTATCATGTAGAAATATATAAAAAGATCTTTCTAATATCTCAGATGTTACTTATTGTTATAAACCCAGAAACTACATACACACAACAAACACACACACACACACACACACACAGAGAGAGAGAGAGAGACAGGAGATTTAGAGCTTGTATTGTCGTTTTTCTTGCTAAAAACCTTTTGCTCACACACACTCTATCTACCCCAACCCTAATCCAGCAACTAGGCTAGATTGAAGTACAGAAGAAAGAAGCCAGAAAGTTCATCAAAGAATCAACTCCTGGCAAAACTCCAAAGCACTACAATTCCAGTCTTCTGTGTTTGTCAGTTTTCAGTTGGTCAGTTATGTTTTCAGTTTGTTTATTGTCAGTTTTTTTGTCAGTTCGTTTTCAGTTGATCAGCACAACTTTGCTCCCATCTATAATAAATCACCAGAGATCTGCTCTGTTCTTGTTTCAAATGCTCTACTATCATCCCAGTGCTGAAGAAACCCTCCATTAAGGACCAGTTGCTCTGAAGTTATGAAGACCTTTGAAAGACTAGTGCTCAGCCACCTGAGAACCACCATGGATCCGCTGTTAGACCCCTTGCAATTTGCCTACCGAGCAAATAGATAGACAGATGATGCTGTTAATATCACTCTGCACTACATCCTACAACATCTTGAATCTCCAAACACCTATTCAAGGTCTGAAATACAGAAGTTTGCAGATGATACAACAGTGATTGGTCTCATTCAAGACAAGGATGAATCTACATACAGACAGAAGGTTGAACAACTAGCCTTGGCATGCAGCCAGAACAATCTTGAACTAAGTACACTCAAAACCGTAGAAATGGTGGATTTTAGAAGAAAACCTCCTATACTACCACCTCTTACAATACTAGACAAGACAGTATCAATAGTAGAGACCTTCAAGTTTCTAGGTTCTATCATATCTCAAGACTTAAAATGGACACGTAACATCAAAAAACATCATCAAAAAAGCACAACAAAGAATGTTCTTTCTGCGCCAACTCAGAAAGCTCAAACTGCCCAAGGAGCTGCTGATTCAGTTCTACAGATAAATTATTGAGTCTATCATCTGGACTTCCATAACTATCTGGTTTGGGTCTGCAACCAAACAAGACAAACATCAACTTCAAAGGATAATTAGAACTGCAGAAAAAAACAATTGCTACCAACCTGCCTTCCATTGAGGAGCTGCACACTGCACAAGTCAAAAAGAGGGCCATGAAAATATCTACAGACCCCTCACATCCTGGACATAATTTGTTTGAACTGCTACCCTCAAAATGACGCTATAGGGCACTGCACACCAAGACAACTAGACACCAGGACAATTTTTTCCCAAATGCCATCACTCTGCTTCAGTGGTGGGTTCCGGATCCCGTTGCAACTGGGGCCTGGCGTCCACCACATGAATGCACACAGCACGCGCGGACACATGCATCCTTACCTCTTGTGACACCTCCACGGCGCTCCAGCTACTTGGCGGAGCATCACGCAGGTGCCATGTGCTCCGTGCGCGGAAGAGCCAAAGAGCTCAAATACAAGTAAGGAGCTTGGGCGGGCTGGTGGGCCCTCCAGAGCAGCACATTGGAATAGTACTCAGTACTCTGGGCAGGCACTGGTACGCCCTTACTGGGGCATACCACCTGCAACCCACCACTGCTCTACTTAACAACTAATGTGAATTACAACGCTGTGAAAAATTTACCAAGAATGTATTAATTGTCTTCCTTCCTAGTACCTATGTCTTCCCACTTATGGCTATAACCATGTTGCTTGTATCTTTCAATTTATATTGTTTTTATTTGCTTCCTAGTACGATTTGATAGCTTATTAGCAACCTTGACTATCACTAAGCATTGTATCTTTTTATTCTTGGTCAATGTATTATTCTCCTTATGTACACTGAGAGTATATGCACCAAATAATAATAATAATAATAATAATAATAATAATAATAATAATAATAATAATAATAATAATAATACATTTTATTTGTTAGCCGCACCCTCTCCAGAAGGACTCGGGGCGGCGTACAATAAAAGCACATAAAATATACAAATATAAACAGTACATATACATATACATATGCATGGAGGAGGTAAACAGATAAATAAAATAGAATTAAAATTTCAATTTAAAATCCCCTCAATTAAAATACAAAATACACAATTAAAAACCCGTCAGGAGCGATATGGTAAAACTATGGTTGAGCCAGGCCAGCTACTTGGAAGAGGTGGGTCTTGAGCTTTGCGCGGAAGGAGCGGAGGTCAGAGGTAGTCCTGATATCAGGGGGGAGGTCATTCCACAGGGCTGGGCCCGTCACAGAGAAGGCTCTGCTCCTAGGCGTCGCCCCCCGACACTGTCTGGTAGACGGCACCTGGAGAAGTCCCTCTCTGTGCGAGCGAATTGGTCGCAGGGATGTATGGGGCAGGATACGATCCCGCAAGTAACTAGGTCCTGAGCCATGGAGCGCTTTGAAGATCGTTATCAGAACCTTGAAACGCACCCGATAGACCACAGGAAGCCAGTGCAGCTCGCGCAGGAGAGGTGTCACATGGGAGTACCTCGTACTCCCCATAATCACCCGCGTGAACAAATTCCTTGTGTGTCCAATCACACTTGGCCAATAAAGAATTCTATTCTATTCTTTTCTACCTTCTGATAAAGTCTACCCAATTCCAGGCTAGAGTCCTTCTCATACTTCTGATACTTTCCCACCTGAGGGTTATTATCTTATTCAGATGACGTGGAATCCATTTATTTGATCTCGAATCCATTCATATTTTAAGAACTATATCTTGTTGAAACTTTGTTGAAAAGATTTTCTTTACTGAATTGCATAAGCTGGCATTTACTGGAACAAGCCATCTGTCTCTATAGCTTGCGTGGGTTCTCTGGACTCCATGCTCCACAGGTGACCTCACATCCCCGCACCAGCATATGACATGAAGCTAAAACTCCCTGATAGCTATAGAGTAATGCTCTGAAATGGATAAAGATAAGATAAGGTATAGGATCTTCTGGTAACCATCATTGTATTGACATTATAGCCAGTTTGGTGTAGTAATAAATATATCAGGTTAGAAACCAGGAGATCGTTAGTTCTAGTTCTACCTTGGCTGGCTGGATGACCGTGGGCCTGTCACTCTCTCTCAGCCTTAGGAAGGAGGCAATGACAAATCATTTCTGAAAAACCTTGCTAAGAAAACTTCAGGGAATTGTCCAGGCGGTCTCTAAAACTCAGATGGAAGAAAAGAGAACTGAGAAAAAAAATCCTATAGTTGATCCCATCTACCAAAAGTAAATTTCAATACTTAATAAATATTATCCAAGTCAGGGGTGGGTTCCTGCCAGTTCTAACCTCTTCTATAGGATAGGTTCCACAGATCTACAGTGCCATTTAGAACCGGTTCCAGCTCCCTCCCCCCACCCGTCCGCACATCATCAAGATGAAGAGCGAGAGGAGGAATTCTGGGAGTTGAAGTCCACAAGTCTTAGAGCTGTCAAGTTTGAACACCCCTGGGATTTTTTTTCTAAAGGGTTAGGGGTGCAAGGGTCTTGTAACTTGACAGCTTTAAGACTTGCGTGCTTCAAATGCCAGAGTTTCTGAGACAACATTTTGGTTGCTAAGCAAGAGCATTGTTAAGTGAGTTTCACCACATTTTACAAGTTGGCCACGCCCACCCAGTCACATGGCTGGCAAGCCACTTCCACCCAAGTCACTCCCACCTGGTCACATGGCCGGCAAGTCACTTCCACCCGGTCACATGGCCAGCAAGCCACTCCCACAAAGCAGGCCAAACCTACAGAAGAGGTTCTAAAAATTTTTGAAACCCACCACTGATCCAAGTGAAGTTATTCTCATTCTCTCTCACTTTCTTTCCACATTTAGTGTTTGTCTTGTCAACTATTCTCCTCTTGCCAACTATGTTTATTCAAAAATGTTTTTTTGATATTGTAGAGAGACTCAGCTCCTTCTTTCTAACACACACACACACACACACACACACACACATGAAGATACATATGTGAATAGAATAGAATAACAGAGTTGGAAGGGACCTTGGAGGTCTTCTAGTCCAACCACCTGCCTAGTCAGGAAACCCTATACCATTCCAGACAAATGGCTATCCAACATCTTCTTAAAGACTTTCGGTGTTGGAGCATTCACAACTTCTGGAGGCAAGCTGTTCCATTGATTAATTGTTCTAACTGTCATGAAATTTCTCCTGAGTTCTAAGTTGCTTTTCTCCTTGATTAATTTCCATCCCTTGCTTCTTGATTTACCCTGAGATGCTTTGGACAATAGTTTGACTCCCTCTTCTTTGTGGCAATCCCTGAGATATTGGAACACTGCTATCATGTCTCCCCTAGTCCTTCTTTCTATTAACTAGACATACCCAGTTCCTGCAACCGTTCTTCATATGTTTTAGCCTCCAGTCTCCTAATCATCTTTGTTGCTCTTCTCTGCATTCTTTCTAGAGTCTCCACATCTTTTCTACATTGTGGCGACCAAAACTGAATGCAGTATTCCAAGTGTGGCCTTACCAAGGCATTATATAGTAGTATTAACACTTCATGTGATCTTGATTCTATCCCTCTGTTTATGCAGCCTAGAACTGTGTTGGCTTTTTTGGCAGCTTCCAAAATTGCTGACTCATATTTAAATGGTTGTCCACTAGGATCCCAAGATCCCTCTCACAGTTACTACTATATCTCCTAGGACTACTTATCTCAAACGATCCAAGCCCCAGAGCTCACTGTAACAGCATTGCCAAAAAGGCATTAAGAGTTGTTAACCTAATTTTGCGAAGCTTCTTCTCCGGTAAAATTGTACTGCTTACTCGAGTATACAAAACCTTTGCCTGACCAATTCTTGAATACAGCTTGTCTGACTGGAATCCACACTGTTTATTGGACATTAATACAATTGAGTGAGTCCAGAAATAATTCACAAAAAGAGTACTCCACTCCTCTGCTCACAATAGAATCCATTACATCACCAGGCTCGAAATTTTGGGCTTGGACAACCTGAAACTACATCGCCTACCAGGGATGGGTTCTGGCTGCTGCTACTGCTGGTTCACTGAGGGGTGTGCACATGCTTTGCGTGCTACGCGCGCATGCACATTACTATAAAAATGGTTCTGCACATGCACAGAAGCAAAAAACAAGATGGTGGTGCCTACGATGACGCCAATAGAACCGGTTCGGGGACGTGGCCGGCAGAGTTACTACCTACTCGGCCGAACCAGTCGAACCAGTAGGAACCCACCTTTGTCACCTATGGTCTGACCAGAGCATAGTACAAAAATTGTCTGCTACAACATCCTACCTGTCAACGACTACTTCAGTTTCAACCTCAAAAATGCATGGGCAAACAATAGATACAAACTTAAGGTAAATTGCTCCACACTTGACTGCAAATAATACGACTTCAGCAACAGAGTGATCATCGCCTGGAATGTTATATCTGACTCTGTTGTTACATCCTCAAAGCCCCACAGCTTCAACCTTAAACTGTCTACCATGGACCTCACCCATTCCTAAGAGTCCTGTAAAGGGGGCATGCATAAGCCCACCATCCTTGTCCTACTGTCCCCATTTATTTGTACCCATTTCCTTTGTTCATGTCCATGTGTATATTTATACCTGTTACTTTGTACATGTTTGTCAAACTAAAATAAATAAATAAATAATAAATAAATAAATAAATAAATAAATAAATAAATAAATAAATAAATAAATAAATAAATAAATAAATAAATAAATAAATAAATAAATGTTGATGATAGCTGATACAGGTTGGCAGAGATATATCCGTCCAACTTTTACACATGCTTCTTTATGGGCTATCTCATCTGCATGGCACATGTTAGTGTGTATAAATGAGAGATGCAACAAGAGGAATGGATTCAAATATCTTAATTCAGAAGAAGTTATTTGTTGCTCATCATTAAAGGCATCTCTGTCTCCAGTTCCTTTTTCAGATGTCTTTTATTTTTATGTACATTTTCCTCTAAGTGCTGTTCTTTGTGTACAGCTGTTAAAGCTATTTTTAGATACAGAGAAAGATTGCCTGGAGCATTGAGTAAATGAATCTGTCACACTGAAAATCAGCAGTGGCAGACATATAATAGAATGAATTCTAGGGCATTTTAAGGTTTGTCTGTACCAGTTCGTTTTTGGGTGATTTGTGAAATCTAGTGTCAGAACCTGAT
This sequence comes from Natrix helvetica, assembly GCF_964273705.1. Classification (NCBI taxonomy): domain Eukaryota; kingdom Metazoa; phylum Chordata; class Lepidosauria; order Squamata; family Natricidae; genus Natrix; species Natrix helvetica. The sequence goes on along the minus strand of NC_138549.1, from coordinate 43,592,567 downwards.
ACAACCTGCCATTAATGTCCTTTATAATTAATTGTCTTTACCTAGTGTTTTACATCTCCATTTGTTTATTTGAAATGTTAGCTTCTCATGCTTAGAAATGGGCAAACCTGTCAGGGGTAGCTTTGTTCACTTCTACCCTTTTTTCAATGTTAAATTCATTCTATTTCTTCTCTCTCTTTTTAAGAATTTTGATAAAAATGTTTATGTATGTGTGTGTATGGTTAGATGCACGGTTAGATAAAGCTTTTGTTACTTACAGTGGGGCAAAAAAGTATTTAGTCAGCGACCAATTGTGCAAGTTCTCCCACTTAAAAAGATGAGAGAGGCCTGTAATTGGCATCATAGGTAGACCTCAACTATGAGAGACAAAATGTAAAAAAAAACCCCAAACAATCACATTGGCTGATTTGGAAATAAATTATTTGCAAATTATGCTGGAAAATAAGTATTTGGTCAGTATCAAAAGTTCCTCTCAATATTTCGTTATATATCGTTTGTTGGCAATGACAGAGGTCAAATGTTTCCTGTAAGTCTTCACAAGGTTGGCACACACTGTTGCTGGTATGTTGGCCCATTCCTCCATGCAGATCTCCTCTAAAGCAGTGATGTTTTGGGGCTGTCGCTGGGCAACATGGACTTTCAACTCCCTCCAAAGGTTTTCTATGGGGTTGAGATCTGGAGACTGGCTAGGCCACTCCAGGACCTTCTTACGAAGCCACTCCTTCATTGCCCGGGCAGTATGTTTGGAATCATTGTCATGTTGAAAGACCCAGCCACGTTTCATCTTCAATGCCCTTGCTGATGGAAGGAGGTTTGCACTCAAAATTTCACAATACATGGCCCCATTCATTCTGTCCTGTACACGGATCAGTCGTCCTAGTCCCTTTGCAGAGAAACAGCCCCAAAGCATGATGTTGCCACCCCCGTGCTTCACAGTAGGTATGGTGTTCTTTGGATGCAACTCAGCATTCTCTCTCCTCCAAACACGACGAGTTGTGTTTCTACCAAACAGTTCTATTTTGATTTCATCTGACCATATGACATTCTCCCAATCCTCTTCTGGATCATCCAAATGCTCTCTAGCAAACTTCAGATGGGCCCGGACATGGACTGACTTAAGCAGGGGGACACGTCTGGCACTGCAGGATCTGAGTCCCTGGCGGCATAGTGTGTTACTGATGGTAGCCTTTGTTACGTTGGTCCCAGCTCTCTGCAGGTCATTCACTAGGTCCCCCCGTGTGATCCTGGGATTTTTGCTCACCGTTCTTGGGATCATTTTGAGCCCACGGGGTGAGATCTTGCGTGGAGCCCCAGATTGAGGGAGATTATCAGTGGTCTTGTATGTCTTCCATTTTCTAATTATTGCTCCCACAGTTGATTTGTTCACACCAAGCTGCTTGCCTATTGCAGGTTCAGTCTTCCCAGCCTGGTTCAGGTCTACAATTTTGTTTCTGGTGTCCTTTGACAGCTCTTTGGTCTTCACCATAGTGGAGTTTGGAGTGTGACTGTTTGAGGTTGTGGACAGGTGTCTTTTATACTGATGACAAGTTTGAACGGGTGCCATTGATACAGGTAATGAGTGCAGGACAGAGGAGCCTCCTAAAGAAGAAGGTACAGGTCTGTGAGAGCCAGAAATCCTGCTTGTTTGTAGGTGACCAAATACTTATTTTCCACCATAATTTGCAAATAAATTATTTCCAAATCAGCCAATGTGATTGTTTGGTCTTTTTTTTTACATTTTGTCTCTCACAGTTGAGGTCTACCTATGATGCCAATTACAGGCCTCTCTCATCTTTTTAAGTGGGAGAACTTGCACAATTGGTGGTTGACTAAATACTTTTTTGCCCCACTGTATTTTGCAGATACTCTACTGCAAAATGCTGAAAAATGGTAGATTTACATGTGTGCTCCAAAATCCATAAGTAAATTCACCATATTAAGTAAATAGAATTTTGAACTTTCCAGATTTTTTCTGTTAAGGTCTTAAAAACCAAACATTGGAACAAACAAGGAAGTCTATAAATTAGGCTAGATTCTTAGCTATGAGGTCAGCAGTTTAAATTTTATATTAAGATGATCATTGGGGACTAAATGCAGACTTGAGTTTTGAACGTAATCTGATAGCTGATAACACTACTAGTAGGGGAAAAGAAAATTGTTATTTTCTTCAGTTCTAAAAACACAAAGACTTCTAGTTCAATATCTATCTTTGGTAACATAAATAAATTGGAAAGATTTTATATCAACAAGATAGAGAATTTTTGGTTATTGCATTCTAAGTATAATGTCAATTAAGTCAAATTGTTTATTAGTACTTTTTTTTAGAAAGTATTGGATATTGGGGAAAAAATCACGGTTAAAAAAATGGCACAACTGAAGGAATCAGAAATCTAACTGGAAATTTCTATCCCAAATGAACAGGAGCATCTGAGGTATCATAACATGAAAGAGTATACTTCAGAAACAGAGCAGTTAAGTGCACCTTGAGACAACTTTGAAATTGGGTGGGGAGTCATAAAGAGTGTTATTATCTGTTTCTAACCTCTGAGAACATGACATGCCCATTCTAGTGAAAGAGCAGTGAATATAATCTCTGGTTCAGCATCTTTTCCTCATTATTCTGGTAGGGTATACGGTTTTTATTGCTTTGGGCTTCTTAAATATCTAATGGGAAAAAAATTGCTGTATGAATATTCAAAAATACTTCTCAACCAATCACATCGCAACACACTCACCAAGGTGCTTCTGGGTTGAAAGAATTAGCTGGTGATGAACAATTGGGGGCTCCTTTCATGTCCTCAGCAGGAACTGCAGCAAAAGCAGGAGCCCACCTGCCCATGGCAGCACTCAGGCTTTGAATGCTGGCTTGCTAACCTCCAACCCAGCATCCAAACCATGTGAGCCACCATGCTCATTCTCAACCAGTTACAGTAATAGAAAAGAATAGCTTCACTGGAAACAATGACAATGCCTTAAGACTATGGAGATTCTTTGTCATCCAGTCATGGTTGTCCAAAAGGTGCTCTCTTTTTTTGCATGGCACAACATAAAACAAACTCATCAGGACTGTATATTCAGCAGTCCATCTACATTTAAAATACAAAGGCCACTCTTTTGAATTAAGCAAAGTCCACATTTTGGACAGAGAGGACTACTGGTTTGAAAGAGGGATCAAAGACGATATCTATATCTAAATTGAACAGCCCTCTCTCAACAGAGTGGGAGAGATACAATATCATCTATCTCTCAACAGAGTGGGAGAGATACAATATCATCTAACACAGTCCTTTCAGTAGTCCCAAGAAGGCACCACACCAGAGGTGGGTGTCTAATTTTTTTTACTACCGGTTCTGATGCGCTCCCATGTGTACATGACACTTCTGTGCATGTGCAGAAGTGTCCAGGTGGGTGGTGGACCCTCCCACCACTGCTACTACAAGATTGGCTGATCCGGGCTGAATCGGCAGCAACCCTTCTCTACTCCACACCCATTTGCATTACTCAGGTGATCCTGATGACACAGATGGCCTTAATGACTTGATAAAAGAATGCAAATGACCAGCTGTCTGCAAGAAGCATAAATCTTTCCATTCCTCATCCAATCAGAGCTGAAGAAGCTTCCTAGATGAAAAGTGAAATGTCTTCAAAGAAAAATTAGAAAGTCCAGTTGCCTGTTTAAAAAGCATCTTTGAGATGACAACAGCTTATATTGATCAAAATATTAGTATCAATTTTTGATGGGATATTATCATTGGAATTATATAGTTGATCCATTGATTTTATTTGGCACTTTGAAAAGGGGTATATTTGGGACGTGACTACATGAATTCTGAATTTCTAACATTCTTATTTTATGAAAAAGTTATTTTGACTTTCGGTGAAACTGTAATGTTGTTCAGTACTGTAATGGAGATAGTTTAATACTGTGCTAGCTACTTTAGACATTAAATTCAGAGCACTATAACAGCACGATAATAAGAGACAATTTTCAGAGTTCCCCCATTGTACAGTACAGGTTAGTAGTCTTTTAATTTCATATAAATGAAGCAAGAGAAGCTTTATTTTATCTTAAACTTCAGAAAGCATGCATTTATTTTTCCATTGCCTTTGTGTGAAGAATAGCTAAGTGCTTCTGAAACCCTGAGGTGAGAAGTTTAGTTTAGTAATCTTTAGTTTAAAGATTAATTTGTTGGAGTAACAGTGGCATCATATCAAGGGATCATATCAAGGAACAAATCAGGGGTTACTTCCTTTAAAATGTACTAGCAGCTTGAAATTCAGAGTGTAGAGCTAATTAAATAGCTCTGTATTCACATTGCTTAGCAACTACCATAGATGAAGCCAAGGAAAACTCTAACATATTTTACTGATGGAGAGAACTGTTTCAATACATTTCAATTTGTTCAGCTTGTTCTAGTTTTGAATTAACTAAGTTTCCAGGTTCATAACTCATTGGATTTAGTCTGCTTATTCAGACACTCTAACATAATATTGCAATCATGAAGTATAAATGAAAAGCAATCAAAACCTTGATGTACTTGAGAATGAGGCAAATCAATGAGTTTTACATCTAAGAAAATAAGCAAAAGACTGAAACAAAACATAACTTGAAGAAAAATGCTATGTTGATATACACAGGCTTATCCAATATGCTTGAAACAAGTATTTAGATACACTTTGAAACCTACTTTTATGTAGGAGGACAGCCATGCCTCTAATGCCCTGTCATAAGGACAAAAAAGTTTGAAATATGAAGCTGGATACTACTTACATTTTCTTTTCTTTTTTTTTTGAACAAAATTTTATTGGTTTTTAAAAAAATATTCAAGGAAAAGGGTAATGGATAAAGTACAAATTTTGACAGTTACATTATGCAGGAAATGGCCCTCCCCCCCACTCTCATAACCTTCATTTGCTAATACATTAGATTGTTATTACTTAATAATATTTTGTCAGCATATAAACTTTTATCTTAAAATAGTTTCAATCACTTTATATCACACAGAAGTTCATTTTTGTGATCTGAGTTTTCTCAGTGTTGCCTCTTCTCCCCCCCCCCCCCCCTGGCAGAGCTCTGGCACATCCCGTGTCCGGTATAATATCATCAGGTTTATCTAGGAGGACCTTATTTTTTTCCATGAAGGCTTCAGCCTCTATGGTTGTGTTGATTCTAACTCTCATGTCCTCCCAGAATATTAGCATACCTTCTGGCAACAGCCATCTAAACCACACCCTTTCTGGTATAATTTATTCGCTAAGAGCGAATATTTTTTTCTTTTATCTCTAACTTTCTTTGGTATCTGTTTCAGAATGGCTATTTCTCTATCCTTATATTTTAATATTTGCCCCCTTTGTGCACTCAGAATCTCGTCTCTTATGGTCTTTCTAAAAAATTTGATGTGTACCTCCCTTGGAACATTGTGTGTTCTAGCATATGTTGAATTTACTCTATAAACCAGGTCCATGTCCCACCCCATCTGTTGTTTGTCGTTTTTAATAAATTCAGCCAATAAATTTGTCATAATATCACTCAAATTTTCATAATCAGCCTCAATTACATTTTGGAATCTAAGGAAAAAGGACATCCGTTCAAATTCCGTTTTTATCTGGTGGTTCTCAAGTTCTTGATTTCCTTTCTGGACCCCCTTAATCTCTCTCCTCATCTCAGCCATCCCCTCCTCCAAAAGTTCCAATCTCTGTGAGTTTTGGATCGCACGATCTTGATTCACTCTGAGCTGTTCGTTCATTTCCTTCAGTTGATTTTTTAAGTCCTCCTGCCCCTTTAAGAGTTGTTCAAACATCTGCTGGAAGTCCACCTCAGAGGGCTTAGGTTGGAACAAGGAAGTTGGTGTCTGTTGTCCGCTGGGGCTGGACATTGAGGATGTTGGGGCGGAGCCCACAAATCCCGGCTTCCCCGGTGGTGGTCTTTTAGGTGACATTGCAGTAATCAAGGCTCAGAGATAGAGATGTCAGTACAGAGAAGAAACAGCTGGGGAGGTGAATAGCCAAGAGAGATCGCGAGGCAGGGAGCCCAGGCAAATAGTGACCTAGGCAATAAAGCAATAAAATCCTTTGTTCCAAGTTCAGGATAAAATGTAACACGAGACTTCTCTGAGTGCCACGGAGACAAAGACAAGATGCCAGCAATTTCTGTGGGTGGAGTCAAAGTACATAAAGACAACGGAAGTGTGCCATCTTGCCCTGCCAGCTCCGGGATCCAAAGACAAAAGTTTTCAAAGTTTTCAAAAAAAACCAGATCATCACCTCATTTTCACAATTGCAGTAAAGGAAATCTGCTATTTGCTACGAGGGTGATTCCATTCCAAGGCTCCCCCCCTCCTCCTCTTCTGGAGGCAGGAAGCAAAACCGTTTCAAGCCGCTTGTCCAGGGGGAGGGAAATCCCCCTCCCTCCAATCACACTTCCCAGCCACAAGTTGAAAGCCTTTCCAGAACGCTCACAATCTTTTTATTTTCATTCAGTCATCAAAGGGAACGGGGGGAATCTCCATCTCACCGCACAGCAACTGCATCCTTCGAATCCTAAGTTTCACTACTTACATTTTCTTGAAGGTAGGCAAACATCTTCATGTACACTAAGGGCGATCAGGGCAAAGGACCTTTATTCTGAGCAAATAGTTCCAGATAAACCACTTCTTATGTAGGAAAATATTGGATACCAAAATATAATGCTCCTTTAATTTCCTACAGAGCTCAAGAACAAAATTAGGTTGAGGTATTGTGTGAAATTAAATACATGGATATATATATATCCAGCTATTCATAAGAGATACTCAAAAAGAAAAACAGTGAGTTGGGACCAGCAGATCATTCAGGAAATTTGGCATGGTTCACTAATTCATTATATATTTTGACCAGATTTCATAAATAAAAATATCTACAATCTTCCTGTCAGAGAGAATAAACTAGAGATTCATGCTCTCTTTTGTTCTACTAGAATGATGGATCTATTATGACACATCTTTCCTATAGATATATGGCCCAGATCAAGAATCTCACTGGGTCACATTGGTTTTATTAGAAACATGCTACGCTTTGAATTAGAAAGTGGACTGAATATATCAATGCCATTGTTTGTTCCTTATGAAGGAATGCAGATCAACATGATCTGTCTGTTTGTGTTTATCTGAAATCATTTAATAGTATCTTTCTTTTTAGAACGCCACAGCAACATAAAAATGCAATAAAATATGCAGGGAAACATTTAAATTGCTGTACGAATTACAAAAATAGATGGTGTGAAAATTAATGTATAACTAATCAGTTTGGACTCCAATAAAGTGAAAGAGACAGGCAGACTGCCCTAACTATA